>NC_140489.1:67800122-70200122 GCF_964271855.1 Acomys minous | reverse complement strand
CTCAGATCTAGCCAATTAACAGGACATTCTCTGCAGTTGTGTGGAGAGCAAGGAATTACTCTGACATGAACTCTGTTGCCCCACATTTGACCACTTCCCCTTAGTGGGGAGGCCTGGTGGCACTCAGAAAAAAGGATAACTAGGCTACCAAAGATGAGATTTGATAGCCTATGACCATATAATGGGGGAGGAGGTCCCCTCAGTCATAGACCTAGGGGAGGGGAATAGGGTGAAAGCAGGAGGGTGGAGGAACAGGAGGATAGAAGTGCAGGGAAAACAGTTGAGATATAATCTGAATAGATTAATTAAATTAAAAAAAAGAATGTCTTTATTAGCCTGGCATGGTGGCTCACACCTGTAATCTCAGCATTTGGCGAGTAAGAGGCAGAGGCAGGCAGAGATCTCTGTGAGTTCAAGGACAGCCTGGTCTTACAAAGTGAGTCCAGGACAGCCAAGGCTACACAGAGAAACCTTGTTTCAAACAAGAAAAAGAAAAGAATGTCTTCATCAAATATTATGAAATAGATTTAAGCTCAACCATGTTCACAGCAACCTTTTCGTAATAGCCAGAACATGGAAACAGCTTAGGTGGCGACTTCTGGTTGTATAGACTGTGTCCATCACTTGTTTATTTAGCTTCATTAAGAGCATAAAATAAATAAAACCAGGTTTCTTTTTCTGTAATGAGAAAAGTAAATTCCAGCAAAAAAAAAAAAAGTGATTCCTCAATTTTCAATCTGTTAATTCACCTTGAAAGACTTCAAATATAAGCAAGCTTCTGAGATATTCAAGCAGATAAATATTTTTGTCCTGTGCCTGTAAAGCTGAAAATTGTTTGACATGATCTTTTCTAATGATTGTAATGAATTTTCTTACTTTAACTATCAGCATCCTGTCTCTGCTCTAAATAGGCATGAGTGGCTTAAACAGTGAGACTACAGAGAAGCAAACCACTCAGCCTTCCATGAGGACAGATCTGGTGCCACAAAAATTAAATACTGCTTGAGGAAAATAGTCTGATACTAAGTGACAATGTGTAATACTAACTTTCAGTTTTATTTTCTTTGCTTTATCATCATCGCCATCATCATTATTAATACTATTTGAAACCTCAACCACAGTTTCCCCTCTCTGTTCTCCTCCCGGTCCCTTCCCACTACCTCCCTTCTGCCCCGCCTCGTCCAAGTCTCCTTCATTTCTCTTCAGAAAAGGGCTGGGCTCCCATGGATGTCAACCAAACATGGTGTATCAAGTTGCATATAGACTAGGCGCCTCCCTCATATTAAGGCAGCTCAGTATGAGGAAAATGGTTCCGCGAGCAGGGAAAAGAATCAGAAACAGCCCCTATTCTCATTATTAGGAGACTCATACTGCACAATTATAACTAATAACTATAACTAATGTGCAGAGGGCCTAGCTCAGTCCCATGCAGGCTCCATGGTTGTCTGCTCATTCTCTGTGAGATCTTATGAGTCCAGGGTAGTTGATTCTGTGGTTTTCTTGTGGTGTTCTTGACCCCTCTGGCTCTTACAAGACTTCTTCCCCATTTTCCATAGAATTCTCTGAGCTCGGCCTGATATATGATTCTAGTCTCTCCATCTGTTTCCATCAGTTGCTGGGTGAAGCCTCTCTGATGACAATTGAGTTAGGCTCCAGTTTATAAATACAGCAGAATATTATTAGGAATTATTTCATTATTTCGTTCACATTTTTGTTGTTGTTTGCCAGTCATATTTGGTTGTATCCTAGATCTCTGCGCTATTCAGACGCTTGGTCCATGCCCTTCAGGCAGTGTCATGTGTCAGTCAAGTACATACTCTTTCCTCTCAGTCATCAGGAGAAGCCAACCCTCCCCCTTGATTACTGGATGATGGATTTCTATCTTTCAGGGGTTGAAATGATTGATGACATCAGAAAACTAACACAAGGGTCTCATACATAAAATGGCAATATAATATTTTATGTGTCATTTCTGCAGACCATTGTGCAACTTTAATATTTTTTAAGTTTATTTGGGAGACTATGATGTTTACTTGTATTGTCTCCTCCAATACACCATAATCCCATTTAAATTGCTTTTGTATTTGAATATGTAGGTTCTTTATGACTTTCCAGAAAGCTTTTAGTGTTACTAAATTATTATTATTTTTATTAAATCATTTGTTTGTTTGTGTGTTTGTTTGTTTAGAGACAGGGATTCTTTGTGTAGTCCTGGCTGTCCTGGAACTTGACCTATAGACCAGGGTGGCCTTACACTCTCAGAGATCTGCTTGCCTCTGCCTCTCTTGTGCTGTGACTAAAGGTTTGTGCCACCATCTCTTGGCTTTTTATTAAAACTTAACATCTGAAAATAAAACTTGTGATTCTTAGAACTTTTTATAAATAAACATTAGATATAACAAGGTTATTAAGCCAAAAATTAAATCTGTCTTGTTTCAATTAAAAAGTAACTCAGAGTATACCTATGTATATACACATATGCATAAACACAATACATATACATATATACATATACACATATGTATGCACACTTAAACATACATATATATACAGCATACATAAATCTATTGTGAAGAAAAGGTTCCAGGTCTAAATAATATAATTGATTTTTCTACTGTACCAAAGACTTCAAGTATGAAAACTTTTACTGGGAAATTCATGTATATAGAATATGTATACATACATATATACAAACACACACATATATATGAATGTGTTTAACATTTATACACACATATATACATATATATAAATATATTCTTATACTTAAAATTAAGAAAAGAGAAGCAAGGTATAGTGTGACATTCTTACAATCCTGGCATGCAAAAGACTGAGACAGGAAGATTGTTACAAGTTTAAGGTCATCCTAGGATGCATATTGTGCTCAAGGACAACCCAAGCTACAGAGTAAGACTCTGTCTCCAATAACAAGCAAAAGAAAAAATCAAAACAAACAAGAACAATATTATTTAATGTATAAAAGGATAGTGTCAAACCAAGCACCATATTTCTTATATGTAATCTAATTTATAATTAATATCATGGATTTTCAATTCTTCCACTCTGTTTCCAACAAAAGAGAAGTTTAGCCTGCCAGCCCAAGGCTGGAGCTTTAATCACACAGTATAGTGGAGACTACAGGAATGCCTCTGTCAAACATGTGAGTTTAATTTATTTGATCATCAATAATATTTATTGATGATCAAATATCTTTAAAGGGTGTACTATGATATGTTGGTAGATGTAAACATTCTTATTATTTATACACAATGAAAAAACCTTATATATAAATAATTGAACATTCAATGCTTTGATGGTATGTTTTATAAGTGATAATCCTTTTAATTTTGTCTTATTTTCTAATGTTCATGAAAGAGACCACAAATACTGCAGAAACCTAGATTCTGAATATTAAAATAGTTTAAGGTCAATCTGAAATAATGTATTTTTGCATTTATATAAGATATTATGCTTGGCTCTTTTGAACTTTTACAGAAACTAGAAGCAGGACCAATTCTGTCCAGGTGCCTTTAGCCACAAATCAAGCACTCATCACTATTGTAATGCTGTACTTTTTTCATCAATGGTGTACAACAACCTCTCTTGGTGATGTTAACTGATTATCTCTATGTCTCATTTTAGACCTTGAAAACTGCCAAGAGCATCTAGCTGTCCTAATGTTTATTATCAGATAGTGTCCAAATATATACTTAGGAGGAGAATGGGAAGCTGAGACAGCTTCTGGTTTCAGTTGTAATTTGTCTTCTTCCATTTCTCCAGAAGAGCTACAATCCCATGCAAGGAATGCTAGCTGAGCCCAGATCATCAGGGATGAACCTCCTTCTCTGTGGGTCTCAATACCAAACAGTGGCCTCCCTTCCTTCTCCTTGCGCTGTGTCTCCCTGCTCACCAAGCTCAGCCTCTTATCTACAGTTTTCTCAGATTTCAACTTCTCAATGTAAGGCACCTGGAATGTTCCGTTCAACACAGCATTTGTCCCTCTTGTATGGCAGATGAAGTCACCTGGCCTGGTCATAGTTTTCTCCTTTCAAAGCTCCACACCAATTTTAAACATAACTCATTCCTTGTTTCATTTGTGATTCATTACTTTTAAACTACTTCAATTTTTGTTTGCTTTATTATTTATTAGACACTAAGAACACCACCTGGCAAAAAATGAACACTGAGTATCTGCAAGATGCTTGCATGGATTACTAGTCACAGAGAGTCTAGGGACTTCAATGTCTGCTCCAGACACCCCAAGACCAAGTTCTCAGCACAAAGAGGTTTGTCCCTCTGTGACAGAGGGCAGGGACAAAGGACAAAGACAGAAGATGGAGGTAGAGGATTGAGGGGAAGGGAACACGGGATATGGGGAAGGGATATTTGTCTAGGTGAGACAAAGGTTTGCATCTGAATAGAGAGAAGACATACGTAGGCCATAGGCAAATGACAGTTTGTAGCAGTAAAAGGAGAAACCCCTTGTCAGAATGAGATGGTAAATTTTGATTGGAATTTTAATTAAGATGAAAAAAGGAGGGATTTTTATTTCTGGACTTCAATACTTTGATATCTGAACCTTAGTAGTCAGCTTCAGGAATAAAAGTAGTCAGATAAGGAATGAACTCTGAAGACTGGCTTTAGGAACACAATCTAGTGCATGTTGGTAAAGCAGAGAGAACGGGAAGAAGGGCAAGGCCTGCCAGAGCCATGCTGGCCATGCTTCGGTCTAGCTGGCTCCCCTTCAGAGGGGAGTGCTTTTTGCCAATTCTTGTTTCATGGACACACAGGACCCCTAATGTAGAGTATTTGCAAGCTAGAACTCTACCCTGAGTAACTTCCAGTCCTGCAGTGAAGCACTGTGGAAAGTCTTGTTATGAAAGAGGGTCTAGAGGTCATTTCCAATACAAGCAGGTTTCTTGCCACAGAGAACAGTCAACAGGGTGATTTTTACAATGTCTAAGGAATGATACATCATGTATCAATAAACTAACAGCCAGAATGTTCTTGTAGTTTAGGGAACATTAGGTTGTATGTCTACTGTACGACATACACCACTGAATCAAAGGAAAAGCAGATAGAATGGGATAAAAAAAAATGGAACAAAGATACACACCAACAAATATGCCACACACATAAACTCTCTCAACAAAATGAAGTCTGGAAGCATTGTCTTCTAACTGTGTGGAGTATTAGGTTCATATCAAAGCCAGAAAAAAAAAAATAAACAAACAAAAATTATGTGGAAAAAAACTACAAACAGATATTTCTTATGAACATATACACACAAATTCATAATACAATACTAAAAAGTTAAATATGGCAATATGTTAGAATATTAGCCACATTGACTAAGTTAGATTTAAGTTTAGAAATACATATTAACTTAAGATTCAAGGAGCAGTCAATGTAATTCACTATATTTTAAGTTTAGAAAAGAAAAACTCTAAGTACCACAATAAATAAAAAAGAGACACTCAACATTCAGCATCAACCCCTACAGTTATATCTATCATCAAGGTAGTTTTAGAGGGAGAGATTCTCAATCTAATCACAGAAATCAGTGAAACATAGCACTGAGATTAAACTTGCTGTCTGGAGATCGAATGCATGTATCTTCAGGAGATGTGAAAGTATCCTTTTTTCATCATCCCTGTCCATCCTAGTAAAGGAATATCTAGCAAGTGTTGTAAGTGGATAAGGGAGAGAAAAATAAGAGAAGAGAAATCGTAAATGTTCAAAAAACAAAATACAATTAAGTTCACAGATAACAAGATTATTAGGAAATAAATTACAAATAAAGCAACTAAAAGTTAATTAGAGGGCAATTAAATATTTAAAGGTGTTTTTACCCAAAACTCATTTCTGTAGACTAAGAAAAGAGTAGATTGAAAATTAAGCAAGGTATTTATTAAGGCATTTAAAACGTGTGCCACTTAGAAGTAATCTGAACAACAACAACAAAAAAATGTGATAGCCCATAGATGATTGGCCAAAGGTGAAAAACAAACGAAAATGTCAACACCACCCATCATTAGGGAGATATAGCTACTACATCTTTGAACTGTTAACATTAAAAAGAGTAAAATTATTAGTTTGGGACTGACTGTGAGTACCAAGAGTGTTCACCCACTGCTTGGCAACGTGTTGCAATTTAAATAGACACTGGGCATGTGACCTAGAAAGGATAAAAGTGTCTGTCCAAGCAAAAATGTATACCTTAATGTTCATATCAGCTTCATTCATAGTAGTATAACACTCAAAACATCCCAAAGTCTAGGAACTGCTGAACTGGTAAACACATTGTAATATAGTCCTGTGACAGTTGGTGGTAAAGAAAACAATTAAAATTAGCCAACTACTGATCAAACACCATGTCTCAATGAATGTCTGAATGAATAAAGAAACACAAGGGTTAAAAAAGTGTACCATGTGATTCTGTTCATAGGAAATTCAAGAAAAGGAGAACAGTTGGCAGATTCTTGTGTATGAGAGCGAAGAGCCCTAAAGGAGTAGAGAGTAGCCCAAATACTATTTGCATCATAGACGGTAGGTTGCTCTATTTCAATTAACCTCATAAAACTGGCATAAATTTTAAGAAAAGCAATGTAAGTTATATCTTTATCTCTGAATAAGGGAACACATCATGACCAGGAGCACTTGTGACTATCGTGAACACACTACTCTGTGCAGTCATTGACCACCATAGAGCTCAGGAGTTGGCCCCATGTCTAGTTGTCACCAATGCTTTGTTTCTGTAGACTGCAGCTTTTCGTTCCCTGGGGTAGGTTTGTCCACAGCAAAGTAGTGGTGCTGGCCTTTCCCAAGCTCTGTCAGTGTTCCTTGGCAGCCATTGGCCAAAACAACACAAACTAAACAGAGGCATGCAAGAAGGGGGGATGACCGTGTGGGAGCTGTGAGATGGGAGAGAGGGGGTAGGAGGATGTATTTTCTTTCTGCAATCTTCAATACCACTGTATATCTCTTCAACTGAAAGCCTCTCCATAGTTATACTACTGAATTGCATTTGTATTCATATTCTTCTATTATAGCAGTCCTCAACCTTCCTAATACTATGACCCTTTAATACCGTTTCTCATGCTGTGGCTATCACCGACCATAAGATTATTTTCATTGCTACTTTATAACTAAATATCATGAATAAAAAACTGTAATTTATGAATGATGAACTGTAATTTTATGAAGCACAGTGTAAATATCTGTGTTTTCCCATGGTCTGAGGTAACGCTGTGAAAGGGTCATTTGGCCTCAAAGGCATCCCAATGAACCTGGGCTCCAGGGTGCAATAAATGGTTTCCTCTATGCTATAAAACTTGTAATAATTTTGTGTTATCACACTCAAAGAACTACAGGCAATTGAGTAAATGTGAGAGCTGGAGCTTGCTCCTCCCTAGAGCACATCAACTGGTTGTTCAGTGCCAAATGTTCAGCCCTTAAAACATGCATATAAGTAACATATATGGACTCAAAGGGTTACATTTAGGAACACACACATGCAATAATAATCTATTAAAAAGAGGCTATGAAGTTGAAGGATATTGGGGAGACTGATGTATGGGAGAAGTGGGAGGATAAAAAGGGGAGGTCAAAAAATTAACCAAATACTATTCATGTCTTTCTGAGTCTGGGTTACCTCACTCAGGATGATTGTTTTCAGTTCTATCCATTTGCCTGCAAATTTCAATATTTCCTTGTTTTTAATGGCTGAGTAGTATTCCATTGTGTAAAATGCATCTCAGTTTATTTATCCTTTCTTTGGTTGAGAAACATCTAGGTTGTTTCCAGATTCTGGCTATTACAAATAAGGCTGCTATGAACACACTTGAGCAAGTGTCCTTGCTGTATGCTGGAACATCTTTCGGGTACATTCCCAGGAGTGGTATAGCTGGGTCTTGCTCTATTTCTAATTTCCTGAGAAAGTGCCAGATTCATTTCCAGAAAGATAAGCATGGTATATTCTCACTTATAAGTGGATATTAGCCCAACATAGATGTCCTCTGAGCAAGCCAATGGTGGATCAGGACAGATGCTGGCACTTGTTGCTGGACTCTGGGCTGATCACTAAGAGTGGTATGAAAGAATGGGGGAATGGAAGGACCCAGTGGGTTCAGGAGCCCCACAAGGAGACCATAAAGCCTGGAAGAACTGAATGCAGGGGAGCCTGCACAAACTGTTGCACCAAACAAGGACAATGCATGCAGAGAACCTATTCCCACTGTTGTCCTATAGCCAATGAACAGCTCATTCTCCTTGGTTGTGAAGGGAATGGGGACTGCCTCTGACATGAACTCTGGTGCCCCCGATCACCTCCCCTTGGAGGGGACACGAAGTAGGCATACAAAAGAAGGGGACACTGGCTATCCAGATGAGACCTGATAGACTATGGTCAGATGGTGGAGAAGTAGTGACCCCCATTAGAGGTCTAGGGGAGGGAAATAGAGTGAGAGAAGGAGAGAGGGTGGGAACAGGAAGGCACAATCAAAGGATAACACTTGGGACATAAGATGAAAAAATTATAATAAATAAAAATAATAAGCAAATAATAATAATAATGAGCATTTGAAAATGAAAATATTTTCAAATATCATATTCAACCCATTCTGTACTTTTAAACATAAAAGTGATAATATATATTTATGGCTATATGTATAATTTATGACTGAAAACTACTCATGAAGGTCACCCAATATATATTGTCTAATTTTATATCCCTGTTTTAACTGTTTGGCTGCTAGTCTGCAGATGTTATTTAGGTTTCCTTTAAATGAGAATGATGTATTGTTCTTATAAAGAACAAATACACATTTAAGAAAGAATAAAACACCTTCATTTGAGTTCACTCTGAGTTCCAGTGCAAATGCAAAACTCTAAGCTAACAAGTATTGCTTGCTCACGTTAGCAGCCTGTCACTTACTCTACCAGAGAACGCAATGCAATGAGTCCTTCACCATGTCACACTTATAATTCTGCCTCAGTGAATAAGCTTGTTCTCATACTCTCCACAACTGAGGTCCACATTTGAAAAGTCACATTTCCTTGTATCTGTTTTGGCATCATTTTTAAGTCAACTGTTCAAAATTTGTAAGTCAAAGGAAGTGGTAGTTTGTTGATATTTTATTTATAAAGAAAGCAAAAGTGGTGAGCTTGAGTTTGTATCTGTATTTCAAAGTGTTTTCCAGGAGGTTATGGAAAGTGACAGACACCAATAAACCCCACCCCACACATGAAACAAGCCCATGATAGGCATTAATTAAACTCATATACACCATTCCAGTTTACTTAGCAGGGTATTTCAAGTTCACAGAAAAATATGTACAAAGGAGACATTTTCCCAAAAATGTTCTCAGGGAAATCACATGAAGAAAATCATTTCTGTTGTATCATTTGCTATTTTGATTAGCCCTTTCAGGCTGTTGAATTAACAATGTCAAGACAGAGATAGCAGTGTCTCTATGAAAGATTATTTTCTAACTTATATATCAATATGCATTTTAAAACTGACCCCTCACACTTTTTTCTCATCATAAAGGAATGTCAGCTTCTGCTGCCTACACTCACCAGTGAAGGCTAATTAACACACATCACAGCAGCATGGTTTCTGTTTCACAACGACTATCTTTAAAGGTATCAGGAGACAAAGTGACATGCCCTTTGAAGGTAGGCAGTGCCTGTGATGACAGTGTCTCTTAAAAACATGAGACATTGTCACAGCTCAAATAATATAAACTGAGGAGCAGTTCTCCAATATCTCTGCAGTGGTTAACGCCTCGCAGGGATTTAGGTATTTGTTCTGTTCTGTATTGTTTGACTTGTTGATTTAATCAAAAATACCTAAGAATGATGCTCCTAAGTGGTTGAGATAAATTATAATAACATCTTCATTTTAAGTTACAGGTCTCAGTTCTAGAAGTAATATTCTTCAGATACTTCTTTTTATAGCTATCCACAGGATTTTGCTATTGTGTATTTATCCACCCACTGCTTATGTTCCTACATATGTAGCTGTTTATTAATATACAAAAGTCTACATCTAAATACATTAGTTTAATAACCAAGATGTATTAGAGTGCGTTGTGGGTCAGGTGTTCAGGCAAGGCCTCACCTCTCCCCTCCTTACAAGGCTTTGGTTGGTGTCACTTTGCTCTTTTTTTTTTTTATACCATTTTTTTTTATTAATTTATTCTTGTTACATCTCAATGGTTATCCCTTCCCTTGTATCCTCCCGTTCTTCCCTCCCTCCCATTTTCCCCTTACTCCCCTCCCCTATGACTGTTCCTGAGGGGGATTACCTCCCCCTCTATATGTTCATAGGGTATCAAGTCTCTTCTTGGTAACCTGCTGTCCTTCCTCTGAGTGCCATCAGGTCTCCCCCTCCAGGGGACATGGTCAAAGGTGAGGCACCAGAGTATGTGAGAAAGTAATATCCCACTCTCCACTCTACTGTGGAGAGTGTTCCGTCCATTGGCTAGAGCTGGGTAGGGGTTTAAGGTTTACCGCCTGTATTGTCCTTGGCTGGTGCCTTAGTTTGAGCGGGACCCCTATGCCCAAATCTGCCTATCATAATGTTCTACTTGTAGGCTTCTAGGACCCTCTGGGTCCTTCTACTTTGCCTTTCTCCCATGATTCTCTCATCTAGAATCCCACTAGAATGTCCTCTCCTCTGTCTCAGTTTCCTGGTAAGTGAAGGCTTTCGTGGGACATGCCCCTTGGGCTAATATGCAGATATAAGTGAGTATATACCATTTGAGTCTTTCTGCTTCTGGGTTAACTCACTCATTATGATCATTTCTAGCTCAATCCATTTATCCACAAATTTCTGGAAGTCCTTGTTTTTAATAGCTGAATAGTATTCCATAGTGTATATGTACCACAGTTTCTTTATCCATTCTTCTATTGAGGGACACTTAGGCTGTTTCCATGTTCTGGCTATTATGAATAAGGCTGCTATGAACATGGTTGAGCAAATTTTCTTGTTGTGTGCTGGAGCATCTTCTGGATATATTCCAAGGAGTGGAATAGCTGGGTCTTGAGGAAGCCCTATTCCCATTTTTCTGAGATAGCACCAGATAGATTTCCAAAGTGGTTGTACTAGTTTGCATTCCCACCAGCAATGAAGGAGTGTTCCTCTCTCCCCACATCCTCGCCAGCATGTGGTGTCGCTTGAATTTTTGATCTTAGCCATTCTGATGGGTGTAAGATGGAATCTCAGAGTTGTTTTGATTTGCATTTCCCTGATGACTAAGGAGGTTGAGCATTTCTTTAAGTGTTTCTCAGCCATTTGATATTCCTCTGTTGAGAATTCTCTGTTTAGTTCCATGCCCCATTTCTCGATTGGGTTATTTGGTTTGGTGGTATTTAATTTCTTGAGTTCCTTATATATTTTGGATATTAGACCTTTGTCAGACTTAGGGTTGGTGAAGATCTTTTCCCAGTCTGTAGACTGTCGCTTTGTTCTCTTTACAGTGTCTCCTGCCTTACAGAAGCTTCTCAGCCTCATGAGGTCCCATTTATTAATTGTTGACATTAATGTCTGGGCTGTTGGTGTTCTGTTCAGGAAGTTGTCTCCTGTGCCAATATGTTCCAAGCTCTTTCCCATTTTTTCTTCTAAGTGACTTAGTGTCTCTGGTTTTATGTTGAGGTCTTTAATCCACTTGGATTTGAGTTTTGTACAAGGTGACAAATATGGGTCCAGTTGCATTTTTTTACACATAGACATCCAGTTAGACCAGCACCATTTGTTGAAGATGCTATCCCTTTTCCATCGAATGGATTTAGCTTCTTTGTCAAAAATCAAATGACCATATGTGTGTGGATTCATATCTGGGTCTTCGATTCGATTCCACTGATCAACCAGCCTGTTGCTGTGCCAGTACCATGCTGTTTTAATTACTATTGCTTTATAGTACAGTTTGAGATCAGGTATGGAGACTCCTCCAGAGCACCTTTTATTGTACAAGATTGTTTTAGCTATTCTGGGTTTTTTGTTTTTCCATATGAAGTTCAGAATAGAACTTTCAATGTCTTTAAAAAATTGTGTAGGTATTTTGATAGGGATTGCATTGAATCTGTAGATTGCTTTTGGTAGGATGGCCATTTTTATTATGTTAATTCTCCCTATCCATGAGCAAGGTAGATCCTTCCATCTTCTCATGTCATCTTCAATCTCTTTCTTTAGGGTTTTGAAATTTTTTTCAAACAGGTCCTTCACTTGCTTAGTTAGAGTAACTCCTAAGTACTTTATATTGCTTGTAGCTAATGTGAAGGGTGTAGTTTTCCTAATTTCTTCCTCTGCAAGCTTGTCATTTGTGTATAGGAAGGCTACAGACTTTTTTGAGTTAATTTTGTATCCAGCCAATTTGCTGAAGGTGTTTATCAGCTGTAGGAGTTCTCTGGTGGAATTTTGAGGGTCACTTATGTAGACTATCATATCATCTGCAAATAGGGATAATTTGACTTCTTCCTTTCCCATTTGAATACCCTTGATCTCCTTATGTTGTCTTATTGCTCTGGCTAGAACTTCGAGTACTATATTGAAAAGATATGGAGAGAGTGGGCAGCCTTGCCTTGTTCCTGATTTTAGAGGAATTTCCTTGAGTATCTCACCATTTACTTTGATTTTGGCTATTGGCTTCCTATATATAGCCTTTATTATGTTGAGGAAAGTGCCTTGTATTCCCGATCTCTCTAAAACTTTAAACATGAATGGGTGTTGGATTTTATCAAATGCTTTCTCTGCATCCAAAGAGATGATCATGTGGTTTTTTATTTTCAGTTTGTTTATGTGGTGGATTACGTTGATGGATTTCCGTATATTAAACCATCCCTGCATGCCCGGCATGAAGCCTACTTGGTCATGATGAATGATATCTTTAATGTGCTCTTGTATTCGTTTCGCAAGTATTTTATTTAGAATTTTTGCATCGATGTTCATCAGAGAAATTGGTCTGAAATTCTCTTTCTTTGTTGAGTCTTTGTGAGGTTTAGGTATCAATGAGACTATGGCCTCATCCAAGATGGCGGCGAGCAGTGTGGAGGAAGCAATTAAAATCACTTTGCTCTTAAACTACTTGCTTATCTGTTCTCTGAACGGAGTGTGGCTATAAAATGTAAAACCAACTTGCTCTAGTATTTTCAGGGCCTCTCAACAGGGTCTTCCCAGTAGGATAACTAGACCTATTACATAATGCCAAGGACTTCAGATTGAAGGTAGTTCATTTTCATTAAAGAAAGGCTGAGTCCACAATATATGTGTAAACGTGTGCATTTTGTTGGCCAGATCATCTTACCCTAGCCAAGATTCATAGTGGAGAAATCAACCTGACTACTCATTCACCAGAATGAGTGCCAAGGAATTTTGTCACTTTTAATATGTGAGCAAGAATCTTCTCTTGAGCCACAAATTATTTAAATTCCTCCCACATGAAGCTGCATAAGTCCTCCTCTCTTCCTCTAAAGTTTTATTCCACTTAACAGTGACTTGACGTTTTATATTTAAGTATCTAAAATGTGGATAAGATTCCCTGAGTACAGTATCCAATTTCTTTCCATACAAAGACATGTAGATTTGAATGGCATACAATGACAAAGAAGTCAAAGAAATGCTACAAGTAACAGTCCTTACAAAAGGAGGACAGAGCACAAACAGCCTATAGTCTGTATAAATTCTGAAATCCAGCCTACACTAATCTCACTTCCACTTCTGGTCACCTCCAATATTTCTATACAAACCATTCTCCAAAGAAATATACAGCTGAGGGGTGCTACCTAAGAGTGCATTCTCTTGTCAGAAATGCTTTACTGCACTGCACTTTTTTTTAACCTGAGATCTTTTCTTCATTTCATAATTGTTTTCTGGCTTTAAAGACGTTCTCTGTCTTCTGTGGAGCTATGAGCACTCTGGAAGACTAGTGCACTAACTGAGAGACGGCCACCACTTCTCCATCACTTCATTCCCAAGACAGCAGAATCAAAGATAAGGAAAGGACTCCACTTCTCAATTAATAGTAAGCTCAAAAATTTCTATGATTTCTTTTTTTTTCAAACTATTTTTGTTGATTATTTGGGAATTTCAAATTATGATTCTTTGGCTCCCACACTTCCCAGTCCTGCCGGGTCTGCTACCCTATCCTTGAGACCTCCAGTATCCTCCCTTGCCAGACCCCAAAAAAGAGGCTAGAAAGGAAAAGGAAAAAATCCAATTTGTGTTGTCCATGGTCTCTGAAGCTTGCGCCCAGCCAATAGGGACCAAGATGACTCTACACTCAAGGAGGATCTCAGATCCAGAGCTGTGCCTCTGGACCAAGATGACTCTTCACTCAAGGAGGAGCTCAAATCCAGAGCTGTGCCTCTGGAGGGCCAAGATTCTTTACTCCAAATGTTTATTTGGAGTTTATAGTCCCACTTCTATCCAGAACCTCTTTTTTTCTCCTTTTAAAATTTGTATTTCCAATAACTATTAATTTTCAGTCTTACAGAAGCAAATTATTTGAATATATGTGATGCTAAGATCTGGAAATCCAACGGTGATTGAGATAGTCTCTGCACCAGGAGTCACTTGGTTACATTTAACATGGAATTTTATCAACACAAACATATATTTATAGTAAAATTTGCAGTGAGATAATGTGTGTAATATAATCAACTCCATGCTATAAGAAGTCAGGTAAGATGGAAGTTTCGTTTTGCTTTATTTCCAGTCTATATTATTTAATAACATGGATACATAAATGTGATTTTATCTCTTACTCATTAACTCTCTATATTTTTGTGAATTTTAGTTTCAAATGGTGGCATAATGGTTATGTAGTCTACTTATTTCTAGGCATTTGCATAGTCTACAATTGATGTCCCTTGGACCTTAAATTTTTCACTTTGCTTAGTCCTATCAGATTTTTTGTGTACATTTGTTTTTATTAATTTTAACTTATACATTTATATTATTACACATGAATAAAATAAGCTACATACAGCAGGAAGAATCATGAGACAATCAGAAGTTATGTAAATGTTACATTCCTAGTGATTTGGCTATTTGTATTTGTTAAACTTGAAGAAAGCATCTTTCCTATCTTGCCGGGTCTAAATTTCTGAATAAAAATCAATATCTATCATATCTCATTTCTAATTTTTAGTTGAGAACAATTATCTCTATTGATATTTTCAACAGACAGTCTTACAATATTGTGAAGCAGGTATACAGTGTCTCTAATTAGTTTTTCAATCTTTCTGGAATTGTTTTTTTTCAGTGTATGGAGAAGACTCATTTTTTTTTTCAAAATCTCTTTTATATGACTAAGTAACTCCAAATAATAAGATTTATTTTTATATGTATGCATGTATGTCTTTGTGGGCATATGTACATGTGAGTACCATTGTCTACAGAGGCCAGAAGACAGACTCCAGAGGAGCTAGAGTTACAAGCAATTGGTTTTTAATATGAACTTGGCTGTGCATGCCATTTGGTTGTACTTTCTTTTGAGTGTGTTTTGGAATGGAATGGATACTTACAAGGGTTCCATATATTCTGGGGTAGCACTTGCCATTAAGGAGTTCTCAAAAGAGATAGTATCATTTACAGTTTCATTGATGAGATATAAGGTCACCAGTTTCCCCTAATCTCACCAATAATTCACTTCATTCTAGCTATTGTGGTTGCTGAACAGCCATATTTATGTAAGCATTTTAAATGTGTTTTTTTTTCCAAAGAACTAACAAAATTGGATACTTTGTAATGTTTATTGGTTGTCTGTTCTACTGTTTTGTGAAAACAACTGTATTTTGTCTAGTGTTCTTTTATGTTTGTGATCTCACTTTATGGATGGATAAAAGTTATGTATTCGAGGTATATGGGTAATTTGAATCTTTTGAGTTCTGTACTATTATGTACCTGTATTCATTTATGCTCTCGCTCCATTGAGTATACTACTTTAAGATAGCATCTGCTGGGTCCGTCTGCCCTAAAGACTATTGTCAGGTTGTACCTGTCTACTTCCTGGCCAGCTGATCCACAATCTTCACCAACAACCTCTTTTTTTATATCTCTTCTGAACAACAAATGTGCTTATTTGTCCTCCTCTAGGGAAAATGGTCAGTAAGGAAAATTGACTTGCTGCAGAATGCTGTAAAGGTTTTAATTTTCTGAGTATCTAGAAAACCGTATATGTTGCCAAAGATGCGTGCTCCAACTACAGAGAAATTCAAAGGAATGACTACACAGGGGTGTTCAGAACTCCATCCAGAATCTTTTTTTTAGCACTCATATTTTCACCTATGTCTGGGTTATACACTGTCAAACAATCTCCACAATTAAAATGAGTAACATCTAAATCCCATTGCAGGCAAGCAAAGACCATTCCTGCATATTGCTGTAGTGTCGGGGAGGAAAAGAGCCAACAAGATAATCACAAACATACTGGTTTCCACATGGGGACCGTTCTCTGCATCACATTTAATGTAACTAAAATTTCTGTCTTTATAATTTTTTAAATTTTATTTTATTTTTATTTTATTTTATTTTTTAATTTTATTTTATTAATTTATTCATACTACATCTCAATGGTTATCCCCTCCCTTGTATCCTCCCATTCCTCCCTCCCTCCCATTTTCCCCTTATTCCCCCCGCCACATGACTGTGACTGAGGGGGACCTCCTCCCCATGTATATGCTCATAGGGTATCAAGTCTCTTCTTGGTAGCCTGCTATCCTTCCTCTGAGTGCCACCATGTCTCACCATTCAGGGGAAGTGGTCAAATATGTGCAAAAAAAATTCTGTCTTTAAATAATTATTCTTAGAAAGCAAAGCAGATTCTAAGAGAGTTCACCAACTCTCTGTTATAACACTCTCATGGTTTGTTTAAAATCTTTTAAGAGTCTTTGACTTTTTTCATATAGTTTTGTTCTTGTCTCATAAAGTCTCTTTTTTCTCTCTATGTGTATTCGTGTGTACATCTGTTTACTTTATTCATTTCTTTTCGTTCTAAGATTAGATATAATCTTGCTGTGTAGCCTAGGCTGGGCTTTGATTCCTGATCTCCTTGCCTAATGATGATAAATAGATGTCACTATGTTCAACTTAACCTCACTAGAGTGAGATACATACAAGAGCAAGGAAGAACTGAGCTCAGTATTGTTTCTTTCTTCTTCTCTGGGAAGGCAAATACCCCAGATATGAATCTAGTTTGCTGACAAAGGATGAAAATCTGGTTGTCCATGTATTAGAATCTAAATGGAGCAAAGAGAAAAATACCAGCATTTGCATGTAAATTGTTATTTCCTCCTTTCAATATGAAAATGTACATTTACTTATAAGAGTAAAGTGTATAGAGCGGGATCCTCACAAGAAAACTGACCTCCACAGCACTGTCTTCTAGAGGCACCAATGTCTCCTGTGCACAAATACTTGCCTGGGATTTATTGTTAAATATCGTCAGATCTTCTTTACTGACATATTGCTTCACTCCTACTTTCATATGAACTACTAGTTCATAAAAGTTTTGAAAATGTTAGCTTGATTTTGCTTCTTTCACAGTGTTTTCTATTTCCAGGTTAGTGTTGGCTAAGTGGGCGGCCCATGCCCATCTGCTTTCTAGCTCCCAAAATGCCACCACAATTGTTTGCTCTGTCTTTATGAATCTAGGTCCTGAAGAAAAAAAATTACTTAATTATGATATTAGCAAAGTTTAAAAGAGTTCATTGTAGATGTATATTTATTAGATATCAATAATCAAATATATTCTCTTATAGAACTCCACTGGTAAAAAAAAAAATGTTCTTTATTACAGAAAGTAATTGCCACCCAGAAAGGTAAGATCCTATTGTCTCTAATGATATAATAAAAAATTGAGCTACAAAAAGAAATTGTTAGGTGATTTCCTTTTACTCCCCCCAAAAAGATAGGAATTGAGTACCAGAAACTAAGATAAAAGTCTAAAGAATATCTGCTATATTTCCTTTATATCTACTGTGATTCTGCAGATAAAAGTAACATCAAAATAAGAGGAAATTGATGTTATGGACTAACAAAAATGTACTACCCTACTGAAAATAGAGGTCAGTGGCTATGGTTGTCATAAAAAAGGAGATATCAAAGAAAGTATCATGTGCCACCTGATGGAGGCAATCAGCAAAACTATGTAGTAGACTTCTTGAAAATACAGTCAATACTTGGATATAACAAGAGATAGAGAGGCATCTATATCATATTAAATGACATATGACCAGAAAAAAATAGTAGGTGAGGGAAACCACAGAATTGTTATTCCTGAGAGCTTCATACAGTACCCACAGGGAAAGTCTATATTTGGAGTATACCTCCTGTAGCATTTTAAGATTTTGCTTAATCCTATGTGAAATTTCTTCAACCTTTAATTAATCAAAATGTAAATATCAACATGAGAGTATAGACAAATATATGGGACCACAATGCTCTTTCACCCATTTCTTCAAAAAATAAATAGTAAGTAAATAGGGAGAGAGAAGGAGATCCTATGGGAAAAAATTCAACCTCAAACATTGCACATCAGGTAGTTACAAACATAAAAAAATTATAAAACATTATGTTGCTGAACATATGGGAAAGCATGATTATGTATACTTAATAATATTAAAGGATAAATCCTATTTTTATGTGATGCTGCTGTGTTGTTACACTTAAGACTATTCTATATGAAACATTTATATAAATTTTCCACAACATAAATTATAAGTTGACTTAAATATGTTTCAGCATAATCCAAAGTGAAATAAATGTCCACACAAAGCAAGGAACAGATGAACCAAAATTGTAATATGTTCATTGTTGAAACTGTTATGGGCCTATGGCAACATATTTATTACTGTTGAGTATGCTTGAAATCCACCACTCATATTATTCCTTTAGTTCTTATCCAAACCCCAGGTATTCAGACTGTAATGTATAACTAGGGTTAAGATGTCAGAAGAAAAAGAAAGAATATAGTTAACTTTTTAGAAAAAGTTCTATGTTGAGAATAAAAAAATTTTTTATGTTTTTTTTTGAGACACAATTTCTCTGTGCAGCCTTGGCTGTCTTGGATTTGCTTTGTAGACCAGGCTGCCTCTAACTCACAGCAATCTACCTGCCTCTGTCTCACGAGTACTGTAATTAAAGGCATGCCTCACCAAGCCCAGCATGGATAGAAATATTTAAAAGACATCATGTAATGTTAAAGAGAACTCTTTTTTTTATTCTTTGGAAGAGTTTACTAAGAAATTATTTCAGATTTTATGCAGTCTTTAACGGATCAGTTATCATTTGGAACATGCATGTGAGCAGACACTGAAGCTTCAGAGGCAATTGGTACAAAACCACACATCCTGTCAAGGCACTCTTCCTATGTCCTACTTGAGGCTAAGGGGAGCATAGCTTATCCACTGTGTGCAAAACAAAGCTTCCACTTACGCAGACATTGTTTATCTTAAAGACCTTCTAGAGAAGTCATAGAGGGTGTCATTGTGTTTTAATAATTATAATCAGATAGAGCAGGGGAGATTTATTAGACAACAGAAAACACAAAGACCCTAGCAGATGAAATGTTTATCACTAGTCTCTCAAAACTGCCCTGTAAACTTAAACCAATTTGAATGTTGAAACTTCTTAGACACTAAGCCCGTGATTATACCTTTACCTTTCTTTCAGGTCTTTATGATATTTGTCTCTGGTTTAAAGGCAGAGTAGAGATTACTAAGCACTGCTGAACTCATTAAAATATTTTATAACTCAAAATTTGCCTCAATATATTGTTATTATCTCTAGCTTATATTTTTAAAAGTGTGGGTGTGAGTGTGTCCACTCATGTGTTTATCCTTGCACACAAAAAGGTAAGAAGTTGACTTCAGATAGCTTTCTCTATTGCTCCCCATTTTTTTTACCATTTTTTATTAATTTATTCATATTACATCTTGATTGTTAGCCCTACCTCTGTTTCTTCCCATTCTTCCCTCCCTCCCACTTCCCCCCATCTCCCCTCCTCTATGTCTGTGATTGAGGGAGACTTCCACCCCCTATGTATGCTCTAAGATTATCGAGTCTCTTCTTGGTAACTTGCTATCCTTCCTCTGAGTGCCACCAGGCCTCCCTATCCAGCGGACATGGTCAGAAAAGGGGCACCAGAGTTCATGTGAGAATCAGATCTCACTCTCCACTCAACGGTGGAGAATATCGTGTTCGTCGGCTAGGTTTTGGTAGGGGTTCAAAGTTTACTGCTTATTTCTCCTTGGCTGGTGCCTTAGTTTGAGGAGGACCCTAGGACCCAGATCTGCCTGTCATAAAGTTCTTATTGTAGGTTTCCAGGACACTGTGGTTCCTATTATTTGCTCCCCATTTTTTAAAAGAAATGATCTCTTACTGGTCCAGTGGTTCACTCTGGTTTCCCCAGTCTGTCTCCCTCAATTCCTATATCACTAGGGTTACAGTTGCAGGATGGATACCTAGCATTTATGTGGGTGCTAGGGACTCAAAATCAAGTCGTATGCTTACACAGTAAGCACTGTATCCAATGAAAATCATAGACTAAAAAAGTAGGTATAGTGGCTACTTAATTTCCTTTAGTTTATGCATAG
Source organism: Acomys minous (assembly GCF_964271855.1). NCBI lineage: Eukaryota > Metazoa > Chordata > Mammalia > Rodentia > Muridae > Acomys > Acomys minous. Next base: position 70,179,524 of record NC_140489.1, on the reverse strand, counting down.
CTGTGCTGTAGACATTAAAGCTAATTTGAGCCATTTGAATATGATTTTCATTATGTCATCCTATCTTCTAATCTATTTCGCTTTTGTGTTGCTTTTATGCGTACATAAGGAAGGGGAGAGGGAAGGAGAAAGGGAGAGGCAAGGGAAAGAAAAATAAACTGCCAGTCACACATTCTGTTGAGGAAGATAGTTAAATTATTACCTAAAATAGAATGCCAATTATAACCGGAGATTTCAGGAAATGAGGATGTGTTTGTTTCCTGGGGCTGCTGTAGCAAATTACTACTGACTTTAGAAACTCAAACCATGAGAAATGCTTTCAGAGGTCCTACACAGCTTGCAGTATTCCCCTCTGCAACCCCCTCTCTGGTCTTTCTCTCTCTTGATCTCTTGCTTCTGTGCTTCTGCCCTAGGAAACATTCTCCTTTGTTTGAAGGGTGGCATATGTTTTCAGTCAATGAACCTCTTGACACACTTCCTGCCTGGAGAATCTCAAAATCCCTCAAACCATTCACCAGTAATCCTGTCTTTGTCTTTTCTTTTAACAAATGTTTACAGTCTTTGTAATACAGCAGTCCCTCAAACCTTGCCTGTCATCTACATATGTAGCTGGATACAAACCAGTGGAAAACATGGCTACATAGTGAGTTTTCGGCCAGCCAAGACAATATGGTAAGAATGACAAGAAGTCATAAATGAAAGGAATGTAAAAGGAGCATAGGAGATATTAGAGAGAGGTGCAGAGGGGAGGGAAGAAAGAGAAGCCTCTGCAGTCACTCCTAGATAAGAATATCTCATCGGCTTTATTAGGAAGGTAGAGTAAATCTGTGAATCACACACAGCAGAACTTTTCCAGCAAATCGTGGGCCCCAGCTTCTGAGCACGCTTTAGAAACTAGATCGGTCAAAAACCCTTCAAATAATCAAGTGCTACCTTCACTTTGTTACCAGTATCATCTGAGTTTATCTGCTTTCCTCTCTCTTTTTTGCTGCAAGCAAAAAGTAGAAACTAAACCACAAGTCTTTTAGTTTATTCGACTAAATACCTTAGCTGAGTGCTTACAAGTTCTGCTTTCCTGTCAACAGTAGAAAATAGTTCTGCCAGATTTTTCACCACCCTATGGCAAAGAACAATCTCCCTCCAGTTTTCAGTATCACATTTCTCATTTCCTTTTAAGACCTTAGAAGAAGCATAATGACGTCCATATTTCTACCACGTCTCCTGAAGGAAATAGAGGCTGTCTTGTGTAGCACCTCAGAGTCCCTCCAGCCGCTAGCTATGACTTCATTCCAAGACATTTCCACATTCTCAGCATTTTCTACAGCAGCAGCACACATGCCAGTACAAAAGTCCATATTGCACTCCTAGGATTGCCATAACAACTCCTACAAAGGCAGTGGGCTAAAGTCACGAAAATTTTTTCTTTCAAAGCTAGAGGCAAGGAGTCTAAATAAAAGTGGAATCAGGGCCACATTCCCCACAAAGAAATCTGCTGCTTTTTTCTTCCAGCCTCTATTAGCATATTCTCCATGCTTCAGCTAGGTAGATTAAAGTATACAAGAGGGTTTGCATAGGCATAAAAGGAATACTAAGCATTTTCCATAACGAAGTCCTACTCTGGTAGGTTTTGCTTGCTGTTGGGCAGGGAAAACTGGAAGCAGTCATTTGCAGATGTCAAGGAGAGAGTGAGTACATCCTGTGACCTCTACCTCTGATGCTGTATCATCTTCTTTGTATTCTTTCTCAGACCTCTTAAGTAAATCCATGACCCAGTCTTGCAAAGGTAAGTTATGAGATTTGTGGTCCACCCAAGCAGTTTCTATGTGTTCTAATCTAAAAATTAAGTTAATTATATCTCAAAAGTCTTTTCCCCCTCAAATAAAATCACATTCAGAGTTACCAGCAGGTATGATTTGTACATGTATTCTTGGAAGCCCCCACTCAACTTTATATAAGGTTCTATAAAAAATATATATGAGGGTAACTAGACCTGATTATAGTTCTGCAAGGCTGATTATGAGATAAGTTTGTTGATGATGTTAAGTTCAGCCACATATTCACAACTGACATAAACACTGCATTTAATAAAATATTATTCATAGGAATAAAGAACTCTCTGCCCCAAATTTGGAGGAGGGTAGGTGTCAAACTGAAGACAAAGGTGAAACAAATCACGCATGTGCCATCTTCCCAGGAATACTGAGTTTGTAGTTATAATCACCTCTCTATGCCTGTTCCTTATAGGTAGTAAATATTTGTTCTGTAGGTATTAGCATCTAATTTTTGAGAGAAAGATGATGAAAAATACATGCCAAAATTAAAATAAATTTTCCTTGCACAGTGACAATGACAGAGCTAAACATATTCTGAAAGTAAAGGAAATGTCTTCATAGGTTAAAAAGGAAAAAAGTAAGAATCAAAAAATCAACATTTCTCTTGTTTCTTTATGCTTGATTGTCAGCAGAAATAAGACACCAACAACCAGACTTCTTCTCGAGATCTTTACTCAGGATTAAGCTCAGTGGGAATGGCCCCGAAGAAAGGAAGGGCCAAGCTTAAGTACAACTCAAGGGCCAATCAGCTCATGCCAGGTGCCACCTCCTCATAGGTCCGCATCAGAGCAGGACTGCTCGTCATCAGATCACCAGTTACCCTTGCACAGCCTTTTGCCATGAGGACTTGTTTATCTTAGAGAGCGCTCGCCGTCGGGATGGCGGAAGGCAGAAGCCTGCGCCTTGTTAAGGCGTGGCACCTCGCAGCTCTCCACACTTGATAATTAATACACAAAAGATAATAACTTTTATATTTTAATGTACTCTAATAGCGGTTTTTCACCCAAGGCTGACCTAGCAACATGGTTGCTCTAGCAAGGAATAACATCCAAAGAACTGGTTTGTGTGATCCAACTGGAATACAGACATACCCTCAGTATATACCCTTACTCCATCTGGCTTGACTATAGAAATGACATACCTTTGATCCCTCTGTCTGGAATTTAGTATACACCGTTAGTACTAAATATTGAGGTCTAATTGAAAGGCATACAAAGTGATGAACCAGAGAAAGATTTGATAGAATGAGTCAGAGTTTGGATACACTCAACTCTCATGAGAACAAACAGAAAAGAGAAGCTACTTAAAAGCAGTGCAGAGAGAGTCAAGGGAGTTCATGGAGGGTTTACAGTACAGTTTAGGGATACAGTACAATTTGGTTCATTCAAGTGCAGTTGAGTGTGTGCAGTTGAGTTCTGTTTTCAAAGCAAAGCAGTTCAGTGAGACGTAGAGAGAACAACTGAATTGTAGAGAGAACAACTGAATTGAACCAGACAACCAGAGTTCAGAAAGAGCTAGAAATGGTAACCTTATTTAGCAGTAAATCTCTGAGGCTGATACCATTCTATGCCTAGTTTAGCAGAGAAAGGCTAGGAAGCTGAAACCTTCAAGGTGCAGGATGGGAGGAGGATTAGGAGCCTTGTGCTTCTGCAGAGAGGATCAGTTCCAACTTGTAGAAATTGTGTTTAGTATGTCTGTGTTAAGATATTAATTCTCCCAGGATAGGTTACTAACTTTTAGAAACCTACAAGGCACTATTGCATCCACCTCTTAAGTAATAATTCCTCTGAATACAATAAGCAAATGCCCAATAAATTCAACATCACTCATATTGTAAATGAAATAAAAAGTAAAATGTATCATTTCTCATTCACTGGTTTGTCATTAATTATAAGCAAATAAAAAATTAGTAAGGTGGTGGCAAGAACATGGAGACACTAGAGTCCATGTGAATGGCTGATCTGAGTGTAAAACGACGCAGTTCCTGATGGAAACTGTTTGACACTTCCAATCCCTTGATAAGTTAACTATAGAATTGCCATATAATCTAGAGTCATGACCACTATATTTATAACCAAATGATTTTTTCTTTTTTTATTAATTTATTCAGATTACAGCCAAATTGTTATCCTGTCACTTATATCTTCCCATCCGTCCCTCCCCTCCTCCATCCCTCCCACTTTCGCCCTATTCCCCTCCCCTAGGTCTATGACTGAGGAGGAACACCTTCCACACTATATGGTAATAGGCTATCAAGTCAACCAAATGATTTTTAAGTCAGTTGTCCAAACAAGTCTTGAACAAAAATGTTGAGAACATTTGTTGGCCATCTATAATGACCAAAAGATGGAAAAATAAAGTACCCATAAATTGATGAGTGAATAAACATACTAGCAGCAAGTAATGTCATAGAAACAAAAGTTAGGGAGAGGTAATTGGAGAGTAACTGCCTAATATATGGGTTTCTTTCAGTAGTCTTGAGAATGCTAGTAAATTAAATAGTATTGATGGCTCTGCAACAGTTACATATCACTTACCAACAATGATAAAGTTTTGTATATATCCGTTTTAATACTAAAAAAAATAAATATTAAAATGAGATATTTAGGAAGAAATACCAAAGAAAAGAAAGCTAAGGTATTTCTTTGTGGTTCATACAATATTTCTTTTATCATCACCCTAAAATACTGTGGTCTTTTCTAAAGATAATACAAAATCAAATATTAACAATTTAACTGGATTTATTTGGAAAATCAGTGCCAAGACTGAGTCAAAATTATGCCAATATGACCAACTTGTGCAATGGGAAGCACACTATATGTATGCTTAGTTTTAAATTACTGAGCACTATACATGTGTCATGATAGACCTCAAAGTGCTAAGGTATATGGTAAAGTCACAATGAGAATTTAACCCAGAAGTCATGCTTTTTGCAAAGTCTTACTATGGTATCTGTTCTCTAGCATATTACTAGATATTTCCAGAAAGAACTTACTATTCTGATCTTAATAAGCTACCATTCTGATGGGTATAAGATGGAATCTGTGATTTTGTTTGAATCCTGATGACTAAGGACACTGAGTGTTTCTTTAAGTGTTTAGCAGCCATTCAATATTCCTTTGTTGAGAATTTTGTTTAGTTCTGAGGCACATTTCTTAATTGAGTTATTTTGTTTGGTGGTGTTTATTTTATTAAGCTCTTTATATATTTTGGATATTAGTTCTTTGTCAGATGTAGGGTTGGTGAAGATCTTTTCCCAGCTTGTAGGCTGTTGGTTTGTTCTGTAGACAGTGTCTTCTGTCTTACAAAAGCTTCTCAGCCTCATGAGGTCCCATTTATTAATTGTTAATCTTAAACTCTGAGCTGTTGCAGTTCTGTTCAGGAAGTTATCTCCTGTGCCAATGAGTTCCAGGCTCTTCCCCACTTTTGCTTCCAGCAGATTTAGTGTCTCTGGTTTTATGTTGAGGTCTTTCATCTTCTTCGACTTCAGTTTTGTGGATAAATATCAAAACGATTCTGAAATTCCATCATACACCCATTAGAATGTCTAAGATTAAAACTCAAGTGACAGCACATGCTGGGAAGTGCAAACTTGTACAACCACTTTGGAAATCAATCTGGCACTTTCTAAGAAAACTGAGAATCGGGATACCTCAAAACCCAGCTATTCCACTCCTTAGAATATACCTAAATGATGCTCCACCACACAACAGGGAAATATGCTCAACTGTGTTCATAGTAGCCTTATTTGTAGTAGCCAGAACCTGGAAACAACCTAAATGTCCCTCAGTCGAAGAATAGATAAAGAAACTATGGTACATTTATCCTATGGAATACTACTCAGCTATTAAAAACAAGGAAATCCTGAACTTTACAGGTAATTGATGGAGCTAGAAATGATCATCCTGAGTGAGTTAACCCAGACCCAGAAGGATACACATGGTATATACTCACTTATAAATGGACACTAGCCCAACAGAGATACTCCTTGAAGATTTTCACTTAGCATCAGATTGGGATAGATACTGGGACTTCCTATTGGGACTCCAGGTGAGAGAGGTAAGGGAGAATGGGTAAATAGAAGGATCCAGAGAGTCCTATAAACCTACAAGAAGACCATTAAGGCTGGTGGATCTGGACCCAGGGGGTTCTGCTTAAACTACTGTACCAACGATGGACAATGCATGCAGTAAACCTAGAACCCCTATCCAGATGTAGCCAGTGGACAGCACACTCTCCACAGTTGTCTGGAGATCAGGTACTGACTCTAACATGAACTCTGTTGCCCCCTATTTGACCACTTCCACTTGGTGGGGAGACCTGGTAGCACTCACAGGAAGAGTAAACAGGCAACCAGGATGAGACCTGATAGGCTGTGATCATATGGTGGGGGTAAAAGTCCCCTTCTATCACAGACCTAGGGGATAGAAATAGGATGAAAGACAGGGGATAACAATTGAGATGTAATATGAATAAATTATTTAAATAATAAAAAAATAAGCTACCACACCAACCTTGTACAGTAAAGTGTTTGCTACATTAGCACCCAACTTGTTCTGTACATTACACTACCCTCCTCTGTTTACATCACAAATCTATTTTTCCAGGATATTCCTCAGAGCAGCTGGAAGCCGATTATCTTTTTACTTGTCTTCTGTAGAGTAGAAATCACAGTCAGCCTTCCAGTGTCTGGATAGAAGGTGCTTTGTGTTGCCAAATCTTCATAATTCCTCATGTCTTGATATATTTTTTAGAAATATGTCTACTTTTAGTTTATTGGTGACTAGTCTCTTCTCTCTTCCAGAACACTGCTGCTTCATCCTGGTTTATAACCTGTGACTGTTTCTACCATGACTCAATATTATGATTTGGGGTTTTGTTTTATTTTGTTTTTTGAAACAGAGTTTTTCCATGTAGCCTCGGATGTCCTGGAATAGCTTTGTGCACCAGGCTGGATTCAAGTTTACAGAGATATTACCTGTCTCTACCTTCCCAAGTTCTATGATTAAAGGCAGGGGTTACCAAGCCCTGCTATGATTATCTTTAAAATAAAAGAATTCTTAACAGATAACATTCTATTTATACTATGTATCAAGTAGAAAATTAAACATTTTTTAAAATTGCACTCACTTTTTCTAGTGGACAAGCAACTTGGATTTGTAGAAATCAAATTCCCTTCCCAGAATCACAGAGCAACTGAACTGCTTAGATAGAACTTGAACTTGGGGAGCTGTAGTTCCAAGACGTTGATTTTGAATCACTACCACACACTGTGAGCTCTGTGCCCCATTGTTGCATTGTAGACATGGAGAGTGAAGGCAAGGTTGCTGGAGAAGCCCAGCAGAAGGGAAGGTGTGGTGTGGCTCTCATCTGGACAATGGGTTCCACGTCATGCCTAACTGAAAGTAGATATCTGAAATTCAGCTTTCCTAAACCTCACAAAGACCCCAAAGGGTTTTAAAGAACTGTACACTAGGAGTCATGGCATATTGTGTTGTAATTCAATGATAATAGAATCATGGATATCATGAAAAGTTACTTTGGCTGTAGGGAACACAGGCTGTCCTCAGTGTGTAAGGTCCTAAGTAAATGAGTGTTGCTGATATGAACTGAATATGGCTATGTCAAGGACGCTAGCCTCAGACCCATGGAGGGATACCAAAGCCTTTCTTTTGTTCTATGTGTGGATATTAATAGTAATAGATATAGCTAATAGAAATGTCCATCATAGCTTTTTTCCCTTATAAATATTCATGGCCTCTGCGTCCCTACAGAGACAGCTCTGACTGAAATTTGCAAAACTTGTTTCCTTGATACAGTTGTGTATTATAATCCCATCCCTCCTTGTTTATCTGCACATAATAACCTTGCCTCCAAGTTTAGCTGTATGCAATGAGCCAGCATCTGAATTTTTTTACTTAGGCTTCTCCATACACAAGGTCAGACTGTTCAATCCTAGCTTTCTGTCCCTGTGTTTGTCTTTTCTTCATTTCCACCCTGACCTAGCCAGGTCAGTCCATCTCTGGAGCCATGCCTAATAAGGCATTTGACTACATGGTTTCTGATGCAGATGCAAGGCTAAAAAGCTTAATACTCTCTGCTTGACTTCTCTCCCAAGGTGTGTCTTGGGCTCCAATGAAGTGCTGAGACTGTGTAGAATCCCATTTGGCTCTGACAAGTACATTTCAGATGCTGACAATTTCTATTGTTGGGACCATGTTCTGAAACAAGGAAAGGACTTCCCAAATGAGTTCTTTAAAAGTCTCAAACCACGCTATATTTCTGTTCTAATATATATTACATAGTTTAACATCTTGTAAATGGTTATGGCATTTGGAGAAATGTTTAAATTAGTTCATTACATCCTGTTATACCCAGGTTGTCTACCAAGTTCCTGGGGTAATGATAATTCAAATAAAGATACTTATAGACCTCAAATACAATAAAATTTCCTCAAGAATTACTTGGTTATAGAAGGACTTTCCTATAAATGGCCCTGTAGAGTAATTTCATTAGCTACTATGCCATTCAGGTTGCATAGATCCAGAGGAAAGTGCTAGATGAATTGTGGTCACATTTTATTAGATTTAGACCCAAGGGAATAATTCCATACATCAAGGTAACTGGAGAATGAGCTCACCTCCAATATTTGTCCCTGATGAATTTCACTCTCTACCGAACATGAATAGTTAATTTTTAAAGGAGGATACATGCTTAAGACTGTTAGAGGTGAACCTATTTAATCTCACTCTTTGCTATAAAATGTATTTCAGACCTAATCACTGTATACCAGAAAATAGCCTCTGCTATTAAAGCAAGCTAGTAATTTATGATGCTCTGACAATTTAAAATTGCCTAGCTTGCAAATCTAAGGCAAAATTTAAAAATTTGTAGCATAGGATGATACATTCATGTCAAAAAATAAATATTGTAACTCTAACTTAAATGTGAAATATTTATATTTATCTTCATTTTGTTTCTCATTTATATTCTCTTGTTTGTATTTTTAAAATTTTTATTAGTTTTTTATTTTGTTATAAATTCAAACCTTTCCAAAGAAATGCATTCATAGTCTTGATATGTTCTAGCTATTGTTTTAGTAGAAATAGTAATAAATGGATTCAAAGAAGAAAGTAAAAGAAGAAATACATTTTATGGAAAGCATTTTATTGAATAATTAATTTTACTCTATCTCATTATAACACTTAATAGAAGGTGTTCAGGATACATGTAAAAGCACTTCAAAGCAGATTTTCTCTGGTCTAAACTGAGGCCCCAATGATAAAGAGCAAAGCAAGTACCTGAAGTTGTGGCTTGACCTGAGAACTGCCTGCCACTCTGCTTTGCAAATATAAGCTCAGAATACATATCAGTAATATTGACGTTTAATAAGAAGAGAGATGAGTGGTATTCAGAGAATTTCTTAAAATGGGGCAATAAAAAGCTGAGGAATCCATTTCAGTGAGATGATCAATACTCCTCATCTACTCAGTGTAAGCCAGTGGTAGACAGACAGACAGACAGAGAGACAGAGAGACAGGGAGACAGAGAGAGATCGGGGGAGAAATTTAGAGCTGACCTGGATGTTTTATCACTTCAGGCTAGCTTCCATAGTGCTGAAGGGTGATCTACATGCTACAACAAATGAAAGGAACTCATGAGACTTACCTAACTATAAACCTAGCTGGCGAAAAATCAATTGGCCTATCAAGACATGCCCACTGGTGCAATAGTAGCCAAAATGTCATAGGAGTAACAATGGATTTAAGGCTAGCTCCACAAAATGAACCCCATGCATGGCATCAGTGATAAGGCCAATGTCTACATAGGCCATGTGCCATAGAAGAAAAATCTGTGGCTATTTTTAAGCTAAATCAACACAGTATTAAATACTTCTAATGAGCTACTACTATACACATAGATTAAACACCTCTCAAACCCAATCAGAGAAACTTTTATTTGCAGTAGATACTGTGATTAGCACAAACGTTTATGGCTGGTCAAAGTAGAGAATAAGAAAATGCTGAATGCCCAGCCCAAAATGCGACATGTACAGCTCTCTCTCTTCTCAACATTCAGGTATCATTGCAGAAAAGTGGAAAGAAAGACTGTCAGAGCAAGAGGATTTGCGGGTGGCTAGCAGGAAACTGTGCTTTCTGGACACAAATGGACAGATGCCCACATGGACTCACAGCATTTATGATAGCACACAACCTTCAACCAGACCAAATCATGACATGGCAAGAGGATAGCCAACCCACATCCAAGGAGCTATTGGTGATTGATAGCCATTGGTGAAGAGAGTCAGTTTCCTTTATGTATGTGGCCAGATAAGTCAACTGTATTCTTGTGGAAGTGCCACATATGTAAGGATAATCAAGAAGTACAATTAGAGTCAGTAAGTATTTTTTTTAAAGGTAGTCGAGTTGAGTATGGAAAGGAGAATGGATCTGGGAGGAGTGAATGGGGTAGATATTATCAAAATATTTCTATAAAATTCTTAAAGAACTAATAAAATATTAATACACACTGTTGAAAAGATTTTTTCACCTATTTTGTTGCTCAGGCTAGATGGCTGACTTGAAAAGACGGAAGAACCAGAGCTATAATCTCCTTGTGTTTAGTGTTGATAAGGTGAACCTAAAGAACATTTATTAAGATAACTTTATTTCTGAGTAGTTTTCATTTAAGTTACTGGGGCTACACAGCTGTAGGTAAAATAAGTTGTATATGGAGAACATTTCTCCATTGAACATGTTGACCTGAAAGTGGTAAGAGCACTGTTTCACGTGAAGTTATGACTGGCCTCTATTATCCTCAGGATACTCCATTGTCTGTATGCACGACATGAACTTCTTTTGTTGGAACTATAGGGTGCTGTTCTCAAACCATACTTACATTGATATTACTAACCTTTTCTCTCTTTTTTAAAAATCAACTTAGTATTTTCATTCATTTTTAATGCAGTTTCAAACAAATGCCAACCAGGAAACAATCTCAAAAAACTTTGCGGAAGCACACTTCCAGGCAATAAGGAATGCCAAGGTGATCATCTTCCACATTACTTATGTCCACAATGGTTCCAGTCAGCTAGTTTTATCCAGATTATCAAGTATTTGCATATCATTAAATTTCAGAATGTTCCAGACAGTTTCAGTTGCTAGGATCAAAGTGATGATGACTCCAACTGAAGCTGAACAACAACTTCCTCCAAAATGCTGGAAATTCTATCCTGTCAGATGGTAGTAATGACTGTAGTTTTTTCTCATTGAACATGTTCGTTTCATTACTGTAGAGATGAAATTCAGGCTAGCATTTTCATCTAGTGTATATGAGATGACTTCCATAGCATCCTTCCATGGCTTTCCACAGCTAAAGCACAAACACAGTAGAATTCCATACAATCAGTGGTCACAAGTACTCAGTTGGTCTCCAGGCCAACTCTATTCACTAAGCAGTAAATTACACAGAAAGCATCATTAATGGAGCGCTCATCTTCTTCAATCACCAGTTTGTTAGAACCACTTCAATTGCAACAGCTTTGCCTGGGCTTCTACAACCTGTAACCTTGAATAGTTTTCCAGAGCCGTTTAAACTGACTTCCTCTATTAAGTCAGCAGAACCCAACATGTCAGTAGTGAACTGGTCAAGATTTGGTTCCATTTGGTTTACAAATGAGCTCAACCTCTTCTCTTTCGATACCTTTAACCACCATAATCTCCATCTTATTCAGAAAATGCAATGTGAGATCACTAAGTGCATCTGTATGAGGACATTACATCTCATTTTCTTAATCTGATTCACCAAATTTAAAATGCAGCCTCTCTTCTCAAAGCACTTGGATCCATAGTCAGATTCTACTATTTGATTATCATATCTGTTTAAGGAGCAGATAAACAAAACTGATAAGTCCAATCTTAGCCTTTCAGCTCTTGTTATAACAGACTTTGCCACTGTCTGGGTGAGAATGAGATCTTTCACCAGCTCACAGTATTCTATTGTCCCATCAAGCTTCTCAACTATTATAATATCTCTAAGTTCTACACTGATATCTGTGGCTAATTCTATCATTTTCATCATCGCATTGTCACTCACTGGAGGAAACAGACTTAAATCTTGAGAGGCAATCTTTGAATTTAGTGAAGTGGCTGAGCTGTTCAACAAAGTATTTTTCTTACTCAGTTACACAGGTCGAGTCATACCAATAAGGATTTTGCGACTCTTTTCCAAAGCTTTTTGGAGTAACTAGGAAATGATGATTGGTTGGATGTATACCTTTCAGCAGAAGCTTGGTACAAGAGTCTAAGAGAGCCAGCAATGTTGACTGTGCATGTGGTGCTATCCCATACTCTGCCTTGTGCTTTGGACAGCTCCACCAGCACTCTGGCTGCAGGGTACAAAACTTGCTTTTGTTGCAGAATGTTGGAACCATCATTTGTAATGGTTCTATCGCCTTTTCCCCATCTTGAATCTTTTTGTTTATTCCTTTAGTTCCAAGGCTTGTTTTAAGGGCATCAGCCACTGAAGTGGATCTGCTTTTGCTTTTCTTGCCTGAGTCACATTATTTAGCATGGTGACCTTGACGATGTCTGAGTGGGTTCAGAAGGATGAATGGACAGCAATTCTAGCCCAATGTGGAGTAATGGTCTCCGCCTGCCTCCCCTTCAAGCATTCCAGAAAGCCTACTCTTAAGTTTTTCAAGCACATTTTCATGCAAATAACAACTTGATCTTACAATAGTCCTAAGGAAAGGAGAATAATTATTATAATGGTTATTTTATCACAATATAAAGTAAAACTTCAGCTGAAGTATTTGAGTGAATACAATGGTATGAATTGTTGTGGTAGACCTTGAACATGAATCTGCCTAACAGTAAAATGTTCTTAAGGGAAACTTAAGAAGATTAAAGAAAGTCTTTGTAGTATAATAGATAAAAAAGAAATTAGATAACCATTTGTGTCGGAAAAAAGATATGCTAAATAATTTTCACTTTTCACTACTTTTCAGTTTAATATTTACTATAATTTAGTCTCCTTTCCTTTAGCTATACAAATGCCTCCAGGACTCTCTTCTGAGGAGTGCTGTTTATTTGAAGATTTTGATTAACTTTTTTTTTTTAATTCTGTCTTTGGGCTTTCCTAACTTTTAAGTCCGAAAAGCACTAAGTATTTTTCAAGTTAACTTTTACAGCAGAAGTCTGTGTTTGGTGCCAAAATACAGTTATGGGTTTCCTGAGGAAATTTTCTAAGGTTTTGTCTAAAGAAAGTTTCAGAAGAGAGTAAATATCAAAAGATAATTCAGTCAACGGATGCAAACAATGGATTTTAAACAAACAGGTTGAATTTTTTGTCTTTATTAAATTATCATAGGGATATTCAAAATGCGATAAGTTATGTAATAAACATCACTAAAATCATCACTAACATCATAAAATGATTTTATGATTATAAAATGGCTGAAATAGCAAAGAATCTTTTTGAAGTATAAGGATTTATTCATTTTTACTTACTGGTTTTCTTGCAGTATAGAGTTGATGCTTGCAAATGTTGACCTATTGTTTGTAATGCAATTGATATCACACAATTTTTAAAAATACTAAGATCTACCATTTACTGAAACTGAAATTTTGGCAAATCAGGGACTGGAGAAATGCCTCAGCAAAAGTGTAATTCCATCACTTGGGGCATGGAGTAGTAGATTCTAGAAACAAGCTGACAAGGTAGAGGAGTGGTATCAATGAGCTCTCTATTCAACTGAGAAGCTCTGCCCCAACGAACAAGGTATGCCCCGAGAACATCCTTACACATGTGAAAACACACTAGAAACTCAGACACAAGCAAAAGAAGACAGAAAAATGCCAAGGTAATAATGATTTATTTATACATATATGCACATATTTATCAAAATTTTAAACATACTTAAGTACATATATCCTTCACAGAAAAATAGAACAATGTAATTCCACCAACTGACTAGAATTCTCAGCATCTAAGGAACACATTAGTAAAGTTTACATTAATATTTTAGCAAGGATTTGTCATTTTTTCACTGAATTATCATCAAAGATATTAACATAAAAGAAATCTTTTCAATGAAATATTCACATAAAATGAGAATCAAATGTTTTTTCTTTATTGCTTTTCCTCAAGTTTATATTCTATTTGTAGCTGTATATGCAAATTTCCTTGAAATTAGAAATACAGCCAACGGGTTTTTCATCATTATAGAAATTATATTTTTAGAAGAATATTAGTATAAATATCATTTTATTTTTAATCTTTTGCATCATGTGTATATTTAAGCACAAGCCAAAGTAGAGAGACTCATATAACAGATCCTGTTTCCATCCCAACCCTGCAGACAACCAGTGCTACCCTATTTCTCCCATTTGTGATCATTTGAAATGAATCTTAACTCTCTTGGGATCTGGTCTGTAAATACTTTACTAAATAACCCAAAGAGATTACTCTTTCCCCAACTGTAACCACACTAGCATTGTAACATTTAAAATGAATAACTTCTATTACCACTATCCAGTCGCTGTGCACATGTCTGCAAATTCCCCATACAACTTCTGACTGCATCCTTGTTTCTCTGCTGTAATTTTCATAAACTCAAAAAACAAAAATTAGGCTTTTAAATTCCTTTTTGTGTCAAGACACATGTGGCTCTGAGAACCTAACATATGGTTCCTTATCTCTATGCAAATCAACTACTTGGACCCTTGCATTGTATATTTTTCCTTCTCCTGTACATAAAATGTGTTAAGTGTGTAGTTATAATCTTTATCTCCCTGTATGTTTTTTAAATTTATTATAATATGCTCAGATTGCATCCCCATTGTTAGCCCCTCATTTGTATCTTCCCATTGCCACCCTCCCTCTCTCTTTTGCCTTCTTTCCTTCCCCTAGACCTCTGACAAAAGGGGAAATCTTCCCCCATGAAAGGACCACAGCCTATCAGGTCCCCTCTGATACACTGCTCCCTCTACCTCTTTGTGCCACCAGGCCTCCATACCAAGAGGAAGTGATCAAATTGGGGACACCAAAGTTCATGTCAGAGGCATTCCCCACTCTCCCCACAACTGTGGAGAATGAGCTGACCATTGGATAGATATGACAGGGGATCTAGATTTACTGCATGAATTATCCTTGATTGGTGCAACAGTTAGCTCTGGACACTTGGGTCCAGATCCACTGGCATTGATGGTCTCCTTGTGGGGCTCCTGAACCCTCTGGGTCCCTCCAACCCTCCCTTTAAGGAAAATATATTCGTCTGCTACTTGTTTAACTTTAGGTACAGCTTTTCCAAGAAATAATGTAAATTTTTATTTTCCATATTACTTCCTAGTGTTTGGAATTAGATATTTCCATAGCATTTTCCAAATATAATTAAGAAAAAGTTTGACTTTAAAATTAATATTATTATGTTTAATGTGGTGAGTCACACAGTATGTATTGTTCTTTGTTTTAAGGAAAGGGATGAGTCATACGTTTACTGTCTAAGGTTTTTACACCTCAGAGATCTTCAGAAATCCTCTCAGTTTCTGCTGAAGAGTCTTCAGGCCTTGGCTTGGGAGACAGCTTACTGAGCAGAGACCAGCCACACAGTATGAAGACCTGGGTTCAAAAGCCCAGTGCATATAAAAGCTTGGTATGGTGCCTTGTGTCTATTGCCCCAGTACTGCTGGGAGGACAGGAGACTCTTGGTGCTTGCACTCCATAGAGTCTAACTGAAGAGATGGCGCCATGCTCGATAAAAGGCCTGTCTCAAAAAGATTAGCTGGAGAGCAATCAAGGAAAACACTCTACATCACTCTCTGGCATTCATATACATGCACATATGTGTGCACAGCTCCTGCAAATACATGTGCATACCCTTACACCAACTTGTACATATGCAACATACACATGCATGTGCTCACTCCAACATACATGCTCAAGAACACACAAATGTGTGATTGTGCATGCAAACACACACACACACACACACACTTTCAGTCCATGTGTTTACATAGAAGTAGAATCATTCTTTTTAAAATATAGTTTATTAATTTATCATATTACATCTCAATTGTTATCCCATCCCTTGTATCCTGCCTTTCCTCCCTCCCTCCCATTTTCCTCTTAGTCCCCTCCCATATGACTGTGACTCAGGGGGACCTCCTCCCCCTGTATATGCTTATAGGGTATCAAGTATCTTCTTGGTAGCCGACTATCCTTCCTCTGAGTGACACCAGGTCTCCCCAACAAGGGGACGTGGTCAAATATGGGTTCACCAGAGTTCGTGTGAAAGTCAGACCCCACTCTCCACTCAATTATGGAGAATATCCTGTTCATTGGCTAGATCTGGGTAGGGGTTCGAAGTTTACTACACATAACGTCTTTGGCTGGTGCTATAGTTTGAGCGGGACCCCTGGGCCCAGATCTGCCCATCATAATGTTCTTCTTGTAGGTTTGTAGGACCCTCTGGATCCTTCCATTTCCCCATTCTCCCATGCTTCTCTCACCTAGATGTCCTCCCCTCTGTCCCACTTTCCTGGTAAGTTAAGACTTTCATGGTACATGACCCTTGGGCTAGTGTCTAGATATAAGTGGGAATGCAAACCAGTACAGCCACTTTGGAAATCTATCCGGTGCTATCTCAGAAAACTGGGAATAAGGCTTCAAGACCAAGCTATCCACTCCTTAGAATATACCCAAAAGATGCTCCAGCACACAACAGAGACATTTGCTCAACCATGTTCATAGCAGCCTTATTCATAATAGCCAGAACATGGAAACAGCCTAAGTGTCCCTCAGTAGAAGAATGGATAAAGAAACTGTGGTACATTTACACTATGGAATACTACTCAGCTATTAAAAACAAGGAATTCCTGAAATTTGTGGACAATGGATTGAACTAGAAATTATCATACTGAGTGAGTTAACCCAGAAGCAGAAAGAGTCAAATGGTATACACTCACTTATATCTGGACACTAGCCCAAAGGGGCATGTCCCATAGAATTATTCTTTTATCCAAACACTCATAGTGAGTGATAGACCCTGGAAACTTTAATTGGGGCTTCATGTATTTACTCGCTGACCCGTGAACTTTTAAATGAGAGTTCCAGATCTATACCGTTAAGATTTCATTACAAATAAAATGAAGTCAGAAATCATACATATTTATGGAGAATAGGATGTTTCTTATATTTTATGAGTACCTTTTGCCAAATTTGTCTAATAATAATATAGTAACACCATTTATTTTAGTTAGTAATTATAATAACATTAGCTTTATCTTCTAGCTTTGCAGTCAGTGCTTCAATCTGATATAGTATCATATAAAAGAATATGACTTTCATTCTTATTGATGTATTTTATTATTGGTTGATCTGATAGTGCCTTAATAATGCAGACATAATTTAAAATTATTTTATTTGTGTTTTGCTATAATAGTGTGATTTTATCTGTCTTTTTTCCAAATGTTCTTTTACTGATCTGAATACATTTTGCATCCTCTCTCTAGTCATAATCACTCCTTATAAAACTTTTAGCTTTTATATTTAAACAAAGTTAAACAGTATCTCTGCCTTTCTCCTGAACAAAGAAAATCAAATTATTTTTAATTATGTATGTAATATGCCCCAATAACTCCAGGACTTCACTTCTATATTGTTATTCTATGATACCACAGGTTGTGTGTTTCCTAGTTTACTTCTCTATTTCTGTGTTAAACACCATGACCAAAAGCAGCTTGGGGGTAGGAAAGGGCTTACTACATCTTAGAGCTCACAGTCTGTTACCAAGGTAAGCGGAGATGGGAGGTCAAGGTAGACACTGGAGGGAGGAACTAAAGTTGAAGCTTGGAGCCATGAGGACTGTTTACTGACTTGCTCTCCATGACATTCTCAGCCTGCTTTCTACTATACAACCAATGACCACCTACCCATGGAAAGCACTTCCATCAGTGGGCTAGGTTCCCCCAGGTCAATCACTAATCAAGTAATTGCCCTACAGATTTGCATACACCCAATCTAAGGCAATGCCTCCTCCTAGATAAAACTATTTTGTGGCGAGCTGACAAAAAAATACCCAGGATGAAGTGTTAATATGCTAATATATACATACATATTAATACTTATCTAATTGTACATACTGTGTTCTTTTTTATTCCAGACCAGTTTTGGAGGAAAAAAAAACACCTTTATCCATTAATATGTCATTTGGAAGTTTCTCTTCAGCATGCAACTGGATACTCTCCACCCACCCTTCACTAAATAATGCTAAGGGTTAGAGTTGAGATTTTTTTCTCTGAGTCCTTGCTTATGGGTCATACCCTTGGCAACTGCCAGCTGCTGAGGGTAGATCAGACAGTGGAGGCGAAAGCTTGTTATGTCTACCACCTATGATTCCCAATCCTCCTTCTTCAATCTCTTATGTGGCTGGGAGTCCAGGACTATACCTGTTGACCTTTTCTATACCTGTTGACCTTTTTTTTTTCTTTGAAGTCATTGTCTTTACATTATGCCTTAGTTCTTCTTGGGTCTCAGACACCATAGAATAAATTTATGTCAATGTTAGTTTAGAGGTACCCTAGAGTTTCCCCCCAAATTCATTCAAATCTTACTTGTTACCATTATGCCACAGTCTGAACTCTGCCCTTATCAAGTACTATTTCATAAACACACACACATATGCATATATGCACACACACACACACACAATGTACAATTATTATAGCATGTTGGGTTTTTCAATGGTGAAGTCTATGGCTACAGACTTTACCCTTCACATAGCAAAGGTGAAACATGATTCCAAAGTTCGGATGATATATTTGTTTTCAGGCATTTGACCACTCTGCTAAGAAAATTCCCAGTGTGAAGCTTAGTATTCAGTCCCACTTCCATTGGCAACATTTTATCACTAACTAAATTAGAATATCCCAAATAATTACTGATGGATAAAATTCTGATCAATGGAATGGCATTAATGATATATGTATTGTTCAAATGGCGAGGAGTTTTAAAATCAACCCTAATTCAGAGTGACATTAATGGACTATAAAGGTAGTATAAATACAATCCTGTACACTTTTATGATTACACTTAAAGATTGGTAGTTTAATAATGGAAGGCTTGTAGGAATAATTTTTTGAAACCATGACTTTTCTTTCCAATGCCATTAGGACTTAAAAGTAACTTTAAGCTATCAAAACACCATTTTCTTCCATGAAATTTTAAATATTTATCATCAATTAACCTACATAAATTATGTCTCATTCATTATAAAGGTAATATTTAACAACTCAGAGAACTATAACTCTTTTAGCATCTGAAATAAGGACCCAACCAAAGAAGAACATACGCGTCAGTTCAGTGGCTAAGAACCGTATAAAAAGTAAATAATAAACACTGTTGGGTTTGTGGTAGTTTATTATTAATTAGCCTTTATTG
Source organism: Acomys minous (assembly GCF_964271855.1). Classification (NCBI taxonomy): domain Eukaryota; kingdom Metazoa; phylum Chordata; class Mammalia; order Rodentia; family Muridae; genus Acomys; species Acomys minous. The sequence continues at coordinate 70,160,253 of NC_140489.1, read as the reverse complement.
TGTTGAATTTCCCTTGAATTTATAATTTATAATAAATAAGTGAACTGAGTTTATCATTTATAATAAATGAAAAGAGACAGAAAGGTAGATTCAAATTGAGAGTTAGAAGCAGCTGTCTCTATTATATTTAAACAGAACTCAGGCTTTGCAGAGTTAATATAACTAGGTAGTCATCAACAGAAAGTCTTAATGAAGAAGAGTCATTATTGATATGCAGTTGACCAGTCATTTTAGTTGCATGCTGACCTTATTGACTAAGACTCACTTTTGGATTGTAGCCCTCAGGTCACCTAATCTCCTTTCCCTGACTCAATCTCTGAGCTTGACACAGACAGAACTACATCAGTATTTCCTTAGATAATTACACAAACCAGAGAGGGTTATTTGATCCCTAACATAAATGACTTGGCCTCGGCTGCTAAAAACTGAAAGATGTTTTTATGAAGAGATAAAGAGGTGATTTCTATGAAAAATGGAGAAGGGGAAGAGGAAAGACATGGGAATGTGAGCCATGAACTGCTTAGGCCTGTGAGCAGCTAGAAGCTGACTCCACTGAGTTACCACCACCAGTACACCCAGATGGTGATCCAAGGTAAACCCTCAAGGCAAGAAATAAGAGAGGATTGCAAATGCCTTCCAGCTTCTGTATCTTGAATGTCAAGGGCTGCTTCATGTGTTTGCTTTTCTGGGATAATGCATGTGATAGAAAGATTGGACTGGTCCTTTCAGGCAGCCCAGAGAGGCAGAGGGGTTGCCCAATGTGGCTTGGTGATAAGATTCAGTTCAGTTCTGACCAGGCTTGTCACAAAGATGGATGCAGTGAACAGGATAAAGCAATAGCCGGGCAGGCACAGGCAGGATTCTCACAACATTCTCAGAGAAACAATATCTTAATATAGTTTGCTTCCTTTGACTGAAAGAATTCCTTTTGTGTTAAACTACATAAAGTGAGAGAAGAAAACAGTTGCTGATAACACTAAATCTATTATTTCAACCTGATTTTGTTGTTCGTTTTTTATTATAAAATAATCTCTCCTCCATCTCCTTCATTATTCACTCTTATTGCATGCATACACACACACATATGTATATTTATATGTGTATTCATACATATGTGTGTTTCTAAATAAAACTTGTTCAGTCTGTATAATGTTACCTGTATGTATTCTTTAAGGACCAGTCATTTGGCACTGGACAATCATTTGTGCTTTTCCCTGGGAAGACCACCTATTTGATTCCCTGCTTTTTTCAGTTGCCTAACTTTCCCAGTATAGGATTGAAGCCTCATGGGCTTTTCCCATACATTTTGGCATGCTCTCTGATATTATCCTTGTTCAGATAATATTTGGGTAGATGTGTTGGGGAGCCTTTATGGCCATAGCTTCTAATGTGAATAGAAGACACAATCTCACAGCAAGCTCCCCAAATCTCTGAGCCATACAATCTTTCCACGTACCTCTTCTACAATGTTACCTCAGTCTTAGACTGTCAATGTATGCACTGGGACCTACAACTCCTCATTTTCTTTCCTTGTGATTTTCTGCAATGGCCTCTGTTTGATGAAAAGAGAAATTTCCTTGTTGAAGGATTAAGACTCCACTTATATGTAAATTTAGAACAAATTTTAATAGGTTCCTGTTAGGGATTTTTTTTTTTGGTTTAGTAAATTAGTAATTTACTTTAATCACATTTTGTTAAAGAAATGTCTGCAAGTGTTTTTTGATAACTTATAAAAATAGATCTATTGTGTGTGTGTGTGTGTGTTTGTGTGTGTGTGTGTGCACGTGTGTGTGTTTGTGTGTGTGTTGTGCCGTTTTGTGGGTGCTCTATGTGGAGGCCAGAAAAGAGTGTCATCTCCCTTGGAGCTGGAGTTACAGGTGTTTGTGAGCCACGTGATGTGGGGTACGGGTACAATGGAAGAGCACCTAAGAATCTTAACTACTGAGCTAGCTCTTCAGCACCACTTGCTGTCTTTTGAGCAGAAAAGAGGCATGGGCACTCCTATTATCTCTTTACAATAAATTTTACATTTTGTCTTTTTAAAATTCCTCAGTTGCTTTTTTTAAATTACCTATGATGCTCTAATTCTTCTTTGATATAACCATACATATTCTATTATTTTGTAATTTTCTAGTATTCTTTGTGGCTTATTTAGTATTATTAACATTTCTTTATTGTGGAACTAGAGTTGTTTTTAAAATCTAACTTTTCTTGTAACATAATGCTTGATATCTCAGATTTCTTCATGCTCATTTTAATAATTTATCTTGCATTTTATATCGATTTTCATTTTTCTTTTCTAAATTGCTTTGACTTGGTGAGCTGTAATTAATTATTTACTAATTAGTAGGTTCTGCCTTACTTTTGATGCCAAATGATTTTTTTTTCTTTTGCTCTCATGCTGGGATCGTCAAGCACATAATTTCTGAACATAAATTTAGAACTGATGGATTAAAACTGCCTTTACTGGTACTTCCTTTTCTTCTCCAATTGCCCAATCTTCACAAAGTCTGGACTCAAATGAGTTGAGCCCTGTGGAACATTTTAACTTCCCTCCTGTCTTGTTTATTCACAGTTCTTTCAGCAGCCAGAGCCTTCTTGCTGTGTCATCTCAGCCTTCTCCCTTCCTTGACTCTGTGCTCTCTGCTACTGTTAAACTTTCAACTGTGGATTTGACAGGGCTTCCTTAATCATGCTTCTTCTACAAGACTCTGAAGTAACTGCCACATTTCTGTGAACAAAGAATATGTTTTTATTTTTCTTTATTAATTAATATTATTAAGTGCAGAAAATTATGGGAGGTATATGTAATTCAATGAGTTCATATGTATACACACAAATATAAATTAATTGGATTTCTATAGTTTAGTAGCTAATGTTGAAGCAGATTGTGAGATGAACAAACTACTAAAAAATTATGAATATGCAAATGCTCGGGTAAGTTTAAGCTGCACTTAAAGAAGTTGAGTTGCTCTGGTGGGCCTCACAAGTTGTATGGAATGCAGAAAAGAATACTAATTACACATGGACCTATCAACGCAAGTAAAATTGAATTATTAAATACCATTTCTTCCATGGTAGACATGTTTTAATAAACACAGCAAAATACCATCTCCATGTCATTTCCAAAAGTCATTCATTCTTGAGTTAAATTAGAAAAAAGTTGATAGCATCATTTACAACAGAAAAATCATCAGATTTTGATGTTTCATTTTATGATCTTCTAGGAATAATATTTTTTATGAGAAATGTTAAAGTCATGTTACTCTCTTAAAGTAGCTCAAAGTAACAATGATTAAAACGCATCAAATTTTTCATTGCTGAAGAGGATATTTAAATGTCATAAGATAAAGTCAGAGGCTGGGGAGATGGCTCAGTTGGTACAGTGCTTGTCGGGCAAGCAGGAAGACCAGCAGCCAACCACGACAGTCATATAAACTGGACACAGCAGCCCCTCCCTGACATCTCAGTATTGTAGAGACATGGAGAGGTGGAACTAGGGATTGTTGGCTAGTTACATGGGTGGAGCTCAAGGTTCATTGAGAAGCCCTATCTCAGAACAGAATAGAGAGAAGTTTAGGAAAATAACCAGTGTTAAACTTTGGCCTCCATACACAACCATGAGCGCGCACACACACACACACACACACACACACACACACACACACACACACACACACACACACCACAAATAAAATTAAAACTATTTAATAAACCATTCCTTTTAATCACATACATGTGCTCTCCTGCTCTGTCCATTGATAAGGCATAGATGTTTGTGCTGACTCTTGATATAGATGAGATGAAAGTAAATGCAATTTCTCATTGCATTAAATGTGACTACTATGCAAACCCACATAAGATTATTTACCTTACAAAGAGCGAACAAGGAGGCAGAGATGAGATTTTCAGTAAAGGAAGTATGGGTGTTATCTGGCTCCTGTTTGGTTAGGATGACAAATAGCTTCACAGTCTGACAAGGTCAGGCTGGAGAGCAACTGAAGTGCAACTGGTCTGGGTGACACAGAGAGGAAGCAGGTGGGAGCATTTCCTGGTGCAGACTGGAGGAGCTGGGAGGACACATCCTGGATAATAATGGGAGGTCCTACCTTTTGGGGAACTGTCCAGCTCAAAGACATTTAAGTTGCACTCAGAACTTTAGATATTACCATGCAACAGTTTAATATTAATAAAGTTGTCTTTTTAATGGTAGATCCTTTAAATTAGATAATAAAAATATCAAAGTAATGACTCTTTTATTGAATTCCATATACTTTAACTAGAAATCCTTAACCTGGTTCTAATTGTTCACAAATAAAATTAAAGTGTTTGCTGATCTAGCACCTGGATCCAAAGCTAAAGATTTTAAAACTTGACTGCTAATTAGGAAATCCATTTCCTTTTTTTTTAAATAATAACACATTTTTATTGAAAATTAAAAATACTTCATATTACATCTCATTTTCTATCCCATCCCATGCATCCTCCCATTCCTCCCTCCCTCCCACTTTCACCCCAATCCCCCTTCCCTATGACTGTGGCTGAGGGGGACCTCCTCCCCCTGAATATGGTGCTAGGGTATCAAGTCTTCTCTTGGTAGTCCGCTATCCTTCCTCCGAGTGCCACTGGGCCTCCCCAACAAAGGGACATGGCCAAATATGGGGCACCAAAGATCCCTTTCTTAACAAGACACAATTCTCTAATAATGTTGCATAATACTTTCTTCCATTTGTGTTTGTTCTAGTAAAGCTGTTTTGTTCTCTATGAAATACCACCAATCTCCAATTATCCAAAAGAGAAAATAAAATGTAGTGGAATAAACTGTAGGTGGTAAGTATGATAGATAAAGTTATTTCTCTTGATTAAACACATCAAGGGATCAAAGTTGTTTAGGATCACAAAGTAGAAACTATTTATAGGAACCCCCCAAATTTAGGGGTAACCTCACTATCAGCACATTTGGTACAATATTAATTTGGTAGAAAATTCATTCCTGCTGTTTAAACACCTTGTTAATATTCTTTTAATGGATCTACACATAGTTTCTAACAAATACAATCATTTTGAAATCTATTTACCAGCTTAGAGATGGGTAAGGATGCACCCAGTTTTATATAATAGTGATATATCATAACCTATGCAATGAAGTTCGTATGAAAGGGCCACAGGAAACAGCAAAGGCTAAGCTTAACCCCAGTAATCAGTTCCACTGACATTTGTTTTATTTTTCCACCAAGGTGCTCTTGAGGAAATACTTGATTCCATGTTGAAGTTTAGACTAGAAACGGGAGGGAAGAGGGAAAGTTAAGTGAAACAATTTCACATGATGAAATCTGATTTACAGGGTTCACACCTGTCATCCAAGCAGAAAATTTAAATGCTCAATGTTGGAAAAGCAAGAATATTTAATGTCCAATACCCTACAGGCATTAGTATTTCATTTTTATTACTCCTTGGATTAACATTCATATTTAAGTTGCTCCACATTTGCTTTGATGTACTCAAAACATTGTCTAAATAAATAAATGTATTATATATAGCAATATATTTTGCTAATATATTAGATATATATTTTACTTGTTTCTTAATCATCTTACACAGCTTTAAATTTTATCATATTCTCTATGTAACGATAAAGCTATTTCCATTGCAAACTTGTAACAATAATGGATAGCATCCTTCAGGGGATACAATTCTAAGAAATTTATTCCTTTCATGTTGTTCAGCCACCCAAGGAACAAATTTGTTTCCACGACAGATAAGGTCTACCCTGATCATTTTTAAAACAGTCTTGGAGCCTCACAAATCAGTAACAGAAAAAGAAAATACAAGAAAACATTTCTTTTTATTAGGTTGATGTATGAGTTCCCAGGCTTATGTATCAACATTATATTTTAAATAATGTTGTGAGCACATCATGGCTATGTAGGTTATGTTTACATTGAGAAATTAGGACTAGGAAAAATTTTACCTATCTGCATTGTGGTTAATTAGATGTGTAATGACAAAATAATTACATCAAAATTAAAAGACAAAAATGTTATGAATCATAATATTCTACTCTGAAATCGAAATCAGACATATAAAATAAATTGAAACTGAGTTTTAATGTGTTTTGTGAGCAACAATTGATTGCTTAGGAACATTTTATTGGTATTTTATTTTATTTTATTTTCAGTTAAACAATCTTTACTAATTTAATGATGTTCTACACAATTATCATGTAAGAAGACATACAGGTCACAGGCTATTTCAAATTCAAAGATATTTATTTTCTTTTCTTCACAAAAGTAGGCATTTAAGTAATTTTAAACAAATTTAAAGTCTATCATTCAAAAGGATATTGATCTTGTGTTGCTCTCATTATTCTCTAGTAATGTTACATGCAAGTGAGCAATATGTAATAAATTAAAGTTTCCCTTAGGAAGAGTTCCAAAATAGTTTTAAAATAACTTTAATGTTTTCCTTATATTAGAGTTCTTCACAAAATGTTTTCCCCAATAGAAACCCAACTGAAATATATTTTTAAGTGTTACCTTTGTGAAAGTCACCAATGCCTTTGTTGAAAAATGCAAACTATAAGTAATTATATATATATATATATATATATATATATATATATATATATATATATATAAATATATATATATATATGACACTAGTATCAGTCCGTGCAAGCTCTTTGGTTGGTGATTCAGACTCTGTGAGGCCCATGGGCCCAGGTTAGTTAACGGTGTTGTTCTTCTTTTGAAATCCTAGACCCCTCTGGATCCCTCAACTCTTCGTTGGAATTCCCCGAGCTCCGTCTAATTTTAGGCTGTGCGTCTCTCCATCTGTTTCCATCAGCTGCTGGGTGAAACCTCTTAGAGGAGTTAGGCTAGGCTCTTGTCTACAGAGAAACAGAGTATCATTAATAATGTCGGGGATTGGTTCTTTCTCATGGCATGAGTTTCATGTAGGGCCAGTCTTTGGTTTTGCTTTTTTAAACTATTTCTTTACTATCCTGTATTCAAATTACATCACGATTGTTATCCTCTTGTTCCTATCTTTCCGTTGATACCCTTTCTCCTTCTTCTGCCCTGTTCCCCTTCCCCTCCCCTTGATCTCAGTAGGTGGAGGGGGCCTCCTCCCCCACATTTGACAACAGCCTATCAGTTTTCATCCTGATAGCCTGCATCCCTTTTCTCTGTGGGCCCACAAGGCCGCCATGCCAAGGGAAAGTGATCAAATATCAAATAGGAAGCGCCAGAGGTCATGTCAGAGGCAGTTCCAGCTCCCCTCCCCCACCATGTGGAGAACGAGCTGTCCACTGACTACACTGAATAGGGGGGACTAGGTCCTCTGCATACATTGTCCTTGGTTGGTGCATCAGTTTGTGCAGTTCCCCCTGCGTCCAGATCTGCTGGCCTTCATGGTCTCTCTGCGGAGATCCTGGCCCCTTTGGGGCCTTTTATCCCCTACTCCTCCATCCCGCTCTCAGTTCTCTGCTCAGAGTCCCAGCGTCTGTCCAAATCCACTTATAAGTGAGTATATACCATGCACGTCTTTCTGGATCTGGATTAGTAGGGCCAGTCTTTAGTTGGCCATTCCCTCAATCTTCCCTCCATCTCTGGACCTGGACATCTTGTAGGTGGGACCAATTTGGGGAGAAGGTTTTGTGGGTAGGTTAATGTCCTCATCCATCTACTGGAAGTCCTGCCTAGCAACAGCAGGTGGCCACTTCAGACTCCATGTACCCCACTGATAGTAGTCTCAGCTAGGGTGACCACCATAGACTGCCTGAGGCCTCTCCTATCCCAAGTCTCTGGCAAATTCCAGAAATGCCCCCAACCTCCAATTTCTGCTCTCTCATGTGGCGCTCTCTCCCCCATTCTTCCTATTTCTAACTCCCCACTCCTGCTCCCCTACCTATGTCCTCTCGTACCCAGTTCCCTCCCTTCACCCACTTCCAATGCCTATTTTACTTCCCTTTATGACTGAGATTCGAGAATCCTCCCTCGGGCCCTCCTTGTAACTTAGCTCCCTTTGGATCCCATTCTCCTAATTAGGTTACCTTGTCTAGCCTCAGTGGGAGAGGATGCATCTAGTTCTGTAACAACTTAATGTTCCGTGGAAGGTTGGTAATCATAAGGGACCTCTTCTTTGAGGAGAAGGAGAGGGGTGAATGGGGGTAGGGTTGTGAGGGAGTGGACATATGAGAGGGGGGCTGGAATCAGGATGTAAATTGAATTAATTATTAATTAATTAAAATAGAAAACAATAAAGATACACAATATTGTTAACCTTATAGAAAGGAAAATTTAAATAGGATTTGTTTCGCATACGTGTTACACTGAATTCACAAATTTGTATAAAGTTTTACACTTACTTTTTTTACTTTGGACTTCTTATTTTGTTCAATAACATTTGTAGCTTTAAACACAATCTTATATTTTATTGACTAAAGATTTAAGTACATATTTTAAGCTTCTAAATATTATAATCCGTACAACAGTTATATCATTATATGGAAACATAATTAATTTCTGTGTATTATCTTAATTATCTCCCAAATTTTGACAAATTCATTTCCTTACAGTTGTCTTACAGATTCTGTAAGATTTTCTCTGGAGATATTCATGGCATATGAGAATAAAATAAGTTTAACTCTTTCTTTGCAATAAATGTCTTTTAGTTCTATATATCTTGCTGACTTCATTGGTTTAAGCACCAGTACAAATGAATCCTTTGGTTTCCAGATTATTGAGTTTCCTCTGGAAATGTACTACACATGCTGGTTTGTGTCCTACATCTATCTAGGTAATGTTTTGTTCTTATTTTATTAATCTGTTGAACTTTCAATCTTCCTTTCTCAACATTTCAAGTGCTGGTATTGTTTTGTCTGGTTGTTTATCTGTTTGGTTGTTTGGTTGTTTGGTTAGTCGGTTGGTTTTTGTTGTTGTTGTTGTTATTGTTTTTTGAGACAGGATTTCTCTGTGTAGTCTTAGCTCTCCTGCACTCACTTTGTAGACCAGGCTGGCCTCGAATTTACAGAGATCCTCCTGCCTCTGCATCCCAAATGCTGGGACTTAAGGTATGCACCACAACTGCTCAGCTTTTACACTAATTTTTTAAGATTTTTCTAGAATTGTATTTCTTATAAAAATAATTTCGACATTTTGGTCATTCTGTCACTACTTAATGTTATTTCTAGGTACATCTTGTAAACATTTTCTTTGAGAATTTCAGAAATGTGTATAACAAATTTGAGCGATTTGAACTCCCCCAAAAAAGAACCTCTTTGAACTATGATGTCTAATTTTGCACCTTTATTGGTTTTAGGATTCATAGGTAAGTATATTCACACCTCGGTGAATAATCCAGATAGTACCTACATAATATATCAAATCAGTACCACGTGCAATATTAATAGTGGAAGATGAATAAAGATATAAAAGTGGTTTCTGTTGGATGCCCCAAAAGGATTTTTGAAAAGCAGCCAGTGAGTGTGACAAAGTTCTACCAGTATTTGATAACATTCTCTCAACATCTTAAGTACAGTTCATCAGTAAACTAAAATGTTGATAACGAATTATTAATTTAAGTTCTATAATAACATTGTAAGTTTGAAATTTCTTAAGAATTTTAAATGAATGGCAGGTGAATCTAAACCTTTATCAATGTTATCATAGACTTTAAAGACTCTCCAATAACAAAGAAAGGGAAATTCATTTCCTGGGCAGACCCTGGACAGATAAGCCACATCTCAGAAAAGCCAATACTGCCTGGTAATTTACTTTTCTAAATCTCTAGGGTGAAAATTTTAAGTGGATGACATTAAAGTTTGGATTTGCCTGGATATGTTAAATTTTGTATTGGCTGACCTAGGTCCATATGTAACAATTTTGTAGCTTAATCATCATGTCAGTCCTCTAAAAATGGGAGTAAGGGCTGTCTCTGATTCTGCTGCCTGCCTTTGGATCCCTTTCCCCTAACTGGACTGCCTTGTCTGGTGTCAGTGGGAGAGGATGCACCTAGTCCTGTTGCAACTTGAGGTGCCAGGGTAGGCTGTTACCTCAGTGAAAGTAGGGGGAGGGAGGTGTGAGGGTGAGGTTGTGATCAAGATGTAAAGTGAATAAATAAATAAATAGATAAATAAAAACTGCTTGTAGCTCAATCAAGTGTAGACCTTTATTTATCAGCTATATACCAATGTGTTATTAAAGAGGAAAATCTCCTAACATTAGTGTATCATTTGTACAAGGATATGACTGCAAATAAAAATATTGTTCTATATATTTAAACAAGTTAAAAGAAACTATTTTAAAGATATTTATTATAAGTAATGAAAAGCTAATTGTGTTTAGTCATTACACAATGTATATGTTTGTCAAATATCATATTATCTCCCAGTATGAACACTTTTACTTTGTTCATTATATAAAAATATATTTACAAAAAGGAAACATTACTATCAAGGTGGACATGGAGAGATGTAATGGAAATTTAGCATGCATAGCCACTTTGGAGAACACATTCTCTTTGTATTCTGAAATATTAAGGATGCATTTATTTTATGACCTAGAAATTCCTCTGTAAGGCATTTACCCCCCCCCAAAAAAATAAACAAAACTATAGGCTCACATACTCTTATAAATATGTAACTTTTATAGAATGTGTTTTATTATAACAGAAAAATGAAACAGGCAACATGGCTATCATAAGAACAAGAACTAGAGAATATTATATAATGGAACATTATTCAAATGAAGAAAGAATAAAATATGTCAATAAAAATGATGCCGTAAGAAAATCCAAAAATCACAGTTTTCTATTCACATAAAAAGTCAATGACAAGTTTGTAACTGACCATGTCTCCTGGATGGGGAGACCTGGTGGCACTCAGAGGAAGGATAGCAGGTTACCAAGAAGAGACTTGATACCCTATGAGCATATACAGGGGGAGGAAATCCCCCTCAGGAACAGTCATAGGGGAGGGGAATAAGGGGAAAATGGGGGGAGGGAGGAATGGGAGGATACAAGGGATGGGATAACCACTGAGATGTAACAAGAATAAATTAATAAAAAATAAAAAAATTTTAAAAAATTAACCAAAACTTTAGAGCAACCAATGAGCATATAATGAAGAAATTCATCTTGCAGGACTCTTTGTGGAAAAGCAGTCCAACCCACTGAGAGTGGAAGACAGGAGGATGTAGCTGTGGACCAAGGCCAGGATAGTTCCTGAAAGTCCAGTTTGCATTTTCATTTTATATTCAAGATGAGGTGAGTAGGCAAGCAAACCTAAGCACACATGTTGGTTAATTTGAGGGCTGGGGGTTTTCAAAGGCATGTGTTGTAATGGGCAGGTATAAGGTTTTGTGTTCAGGTTGCTAAGGGCAGTGACCCATTTTTTCAGCTCTATTCAACGAAGCAAATGAAGTCATGTCTGACAAATAGGCTGTACGACAGTACTTTAAGTACATCAAGAAATAGTATCCATTAATTGGTCTTTTCCACCTTATTCTACTTTCTATATACATGCATGAATAGCAGCATAAGATTAGCTTGTCCTGGCCACATCCGTGGTGCTCCAGACAGTGAAGTCCTATACACAGTTTTCTATATTGCTAACATAAGTTCCTAGTACTGCAGAAAGGAAAATAGATAGAACAGATAAAGTTTTAAAAGTACTGTAGGACTTTTTCCTTTTTAAATTTACTTTTATCATTTATAAGTATATGTGCCTGCACTTCCCTGTGTGGGCATGTATAAGCAGGAGTGCAGGAACCCACAAAGCCCAGAGATGCTGGACTTAGAGATGTACCTGAGTACTGAGAATAAAACTCAGGTTTTCTGGAAGAGCACTGAATATTCTTAACCACTGAGCAATCTCACCAGTCCTGTTCCTGTTGCTGTTTTCTTTAAATACCTAGTAGCTCTATGGTGAATCTGTTGAGAGGGCTCCCCTTTATTTATTTTGTCGAACTCAGAACTCTCCCAGGGCTGAATCCATACTAAAACAAAGGAGAAATAACAAATTAAGAAACAACCAAAAATGTTGGAAGAAAATGTTTTGCGGTGAAAGGAGTATGAGTCCAAGGTCTTTGAAAGTTCCTGAATATTACTGTGAGGTTATCTGTATGGCTGGAAGAGGGTTAAAAAAACGCTGAAAAGGTGCTAAACTCTACCCTCTAACACAACGGTAAACTACTGTCTGAGAACTGAAGGCATGCTGCCCAGAGCATAGTACCAATCCACAAAGACTAGGAGGTTTGGGCTTGTAGCTGTCTTTAGGATGCAGAAGGAATCTGTGATGAGTTTTGTAGTTGATAACAGAACAAAGAGCTTAATACACTCATGACAAGCAGCACAGAGTACAGAAACCAGTTCAGAAACCATCAAGCAGCATGAAACAACTACAAAAACAAACAAAAATACTCATTTTCAAATCATCACAGTAAAATAAATATTCAAAATGTCCAATTTTCAAAAGAAATTGTGATGTATAGAACAAAATAAAAATTTTAAATTATTCAACAGGAAATCTAGACACTGATTATATTTGATGAAAAGTTCAATTTATATATTCTTTGTTCAAGACCAAAAGAAGTATCACTCAAATAATTAAGAGAAACCATATGAATGTGTTGTATGAGTTATATATTACCAATAAAGAAAAAAATAAAGAAACCAAATAAAAATGATATTTAGAAAGTAAAATAACTAAATCAAAACATTCTGTAGACATGCTCAAAATAAAACTAGAACAGGCAGAGATAAGAATGGGCAAAATGGAATATATTCTACTAAATCTTTCAAGTCTCAGCAGTGGAAGGAAAATACAAATAAATAAATAAATAAATAAATAAATAAATAAGAGGTTTTAATTCACATGTAGTATGCCATGAAGATGATAAACGTGCACACAAAGGAAGCCCCAGAAGGAAAGAAACTCACTAAAAAGAACAGAAAAATACAAGGGGGCCTTAATAAAGGTAAATATCTTTAATCAGGAACCAACATTTCCCACCAAAGACTATGCAGAAACAATGACTTCCATTTCAAAATATTTCATGAAGAACTAATGCCATTATTTTTCAAGGTTTCCATAATATAGAAAATGCAGGAAAAATAGTCTCTTTGGTAAATTCTGTGTATATGTAAAACATAAAGGGGGGTATTTAGCTTAAATCCTATGAGAAGCTCAGTCCCAAACACACATGAAACTTAAATACCACTCTCAAAACTGCAACATTTTAGGTGTATATAGAGGGTCAATCTGTGTAGTGGCCTTCTTTCTCTCTGATTCTTTCTTCTCTTGTTTATCACTGCGGCTGTGTTGTAAATAAGGGTGTTCTTTAAGCTGTGGGATTTTTAGTTGACAGGAAGTCTTTCACAGCTATGAAGGTAAATTAATCTTACTATCACAAAATTATGCCATAGGTTTTCACTGTGATCTCAGAGAAGAAATGTGAGAAGCATTAAATAGGAAGTGTTATTCAGCTTCATCATCTCAGATTATTCAGTGACACTGAGCATACTGCTCCATCTCATACCAGTGATGGTGTGCTACCTCCTGTATCAGTCTATTTCAGATCTTACAGAAATGTTAGATCTCCAAGCTTTTGCCAGATGCTTTAAATGCTCAGAGGATTTATTCTAGAAGATTCAGGAAAAGCAAGGGTTAACTGTCGCAACAGCTTGCAAGTATTTTTAATCTATAGTCTCATTATATAATTGATATTTGGCAATGCTCATCATAGTAGTAAACTTGACTTCTGGTCTTAAATTTAGAGGCATTTATTCTAAAGCATTTCTTTAATTTTATAAATATTTTGGTTCATATCAGATACCAACAGACAAGCAAATGCTCTCTTAGTGATGTTGTCCTTTTTCTGGTAATGAGTCATCCTTCCATTGTCTTATTCAAAACCTATACTTCTTAGCTAAAGGAATTCGGTAATTTGTACCATCAAGCTCTTAGTGTTAGGTAGGTATGCTTCCAGGCATACATGCATACAACCATATTCCCAAAGTTATATCCTTTTATTAATGAGAAATGCTTCTTTATTGAGTCAGTGGAGGATAAAACCTGTATCACAGTTGTTCAGTCTCAGAGACAGGAGCTGAGGAGTTTACCAGCAACATCAAGTAGCATACTGGCCAGAGGCAGCAGTAGCATCCTGTTAGCATCCTGCTTAACTGTCAGATGGACTGTTCATTTCAATGCCTGCTACTTAGCCCTTGTATGGTTAAGAGTGATGTATTTAATCTAGAAATGCTCAGTTCTGTCTTTTGTAAAGTAGGGCTACATTGAATAGCTAATCATAATGCTCTTTATGCTAAATGAGTGTATATAGCTTTAAACAGATGTTCATCTTAAAATCCATTCTAATTATTAGCTAGTACAATCTACTTCCAATCTTGACTCATGCTTGAATGCATGCCAATCAACTCTCATCTGGACATTTCTCAAGTGAGATTTCTTCAGAGCACACAAAATAGTGGCGTCTTAGCCTTCTGTTGGACACACGAGTGTCCTTGGAGAATACCTAGGGTGGGCTCACAATTATTTGGGTTAGTATGTGACAGTTTATTTCGCCATCACTGAGTGTTTGTACTACATACCTGAGCAGAGAATGCGAGGAGCTAAGGATAGCAGAGCTTGACAGAAGAAGCCTGTAGGGAGGGCATTATATATCTACAGAAGGAAATGCGAGAATGTTTTATTGATTGACAGACAAATTTTAGTTTTTAAAGTAATTTCTATTTTCTTTGTTGAAATATGTACAGTGATGTTGTACATATGCTTTTTCTGAAGTCATTTTTCTTTTATTCATGATTCATCCCACTTTTAAATTGCTTCAGAACTCCTTGAGTAGGGACCATATTCAAGCAAATGTTTGACCTTGTTTTCTAAAAAGGCTTAATATTTGTATGAAATTTTATTTTAATGTTTATTGTTTGTTTGAACACATGCCAAGAAGTGTGGTGGAAACCAGAGGACAACATTCAGGAGTTGGTTTTTTTTCCTTCCAGCATGTTGGTTCTGGGAATCAAACTCAGGTTGTCAGGATTGATGGCAAGTGACTTTACTGATTGTGCTATTTCACCAGATACCATAATATACATATATATTCCATATACAATATATATTAATAAAAGACATATCAAGGATTTTTCCTAGATTAAAGAAAAGGAGAGGATACAATAGCATATGTTAATGACACTACTTAAGCATAAACCAAATCAAATAAAAGTGTTTACTTTCTCTCTCCTAAAGACATACAGGTTCATCAAATCTATCTTTTTTTAATGTTTCTTTAAATAAATATTCTCAGTGCTATTAAAAATGAAGTATTTCAGGCAGGGCAAGGTGGTGAACACCTTTAATCCCAGTACTCGGGAGGCAGAGGCAGGTGGATCTCTTTGAGTTCAAGGCCAGCCTTTTCTAGAAAGTGAGCCCAGGATAGCCAAGGCTACAAAGAGAAACCCTGTCTCAAAAATTGGAGTATTTCAGTACGAAGAATTTCTGTCAACTAATTTAATCTATGTGTTAACTATCTTATTATATTTTTAACAGCTTTGTAGCAATGTGTTTTCAGAAAATTGTAAATAATCATGAATAAATAGATCCCCTTAAAATATATAGCTTCCCTGATACTCATATCAATGCCATGAAGGATTTATCTTTTTGTCTTAGAATAGGGAAACCTCCATAGTGCTGGGATTACAGGCATGTGGATGTAAAATAAGTTTAATTCTAGATACAGTCATATAGGATTCAAATGTAAGTTTATTCTTCATACACATCATATATATATATATGTATATATATATATACTCTAATATGAGATATTATACCCATATAACTCAATTATAATACAAGTTTTACTTCTACATTTTTGAAGGTACTATTGCAGGCTCTTAAGGATAAATAAGTTATACAAGTTGATTATTAGCTGCTCAGATCATGATCATGTCAAAATTGCTGATCTTCTTTTATGACAAGAATATGCATCTTAGGTAGGGCAGATAGATATGATTTTATACAAAGATAAGGTAGGATAGTTATATAAGGGCTTCTAGACCTCAGAGACATGCAGAATATGACATTTAAATTTTTTTTATTATTTTAAAGATTCACTGACAATGAGACAGGTTAACTCCTGGCAACACCCAGCCTACCTCAAAGAGGATGATGAGCATAAATGAACCTCCTTATGGAGATGGCTTCAAATGTGCAAGCAAGCCATTGGGGAAAATGTCTTTGTTTCTACCCCAAACAGAATTCTGCCTAAAAAAGGGCAAGTTTGGATGCAGGCAGAGTCAATGGCCAAACTCTGCCAAGACAGGATAAGCAAGTCCTTAATAGTTTCTGCCTCACAAATATGTCTGTCAGATATATTCCAGATAGCTGAAGAAGATGCTCTAAACATTATAGAGAGTTTTGGGTGACAGTTCAGGTAGAAAACTGTCTCTTTCATCTTCTCATTTGGAAATCTACTAACCAGCACTCCCAGCATACTCAGGTAATCAAGTTAATTCTTTCTCAAGTCTCTGATGGACTTGAAGACCAAGTAGATTAGTTTTACAATGAAGCTTAGTTGTTTAGGGGTCAAGATATTTCTAAGTCTAGATAGGTGTTTTAAGATGACAATGACAAGATGTGATGGAGATTGATTTACATTCAGAATTTTAGATGCACCCAGATAAAAAAGATGTTTTCTTCATGGCAGTCAAATACAAATAGCCAAAAACAATAAGAATATAGTATTTATATAATTCCTGATTGCATCATGGTTCTTCTTGCTATAAGTAGTTTATTGTATATATGTGTAATAATATAAAGGTATATGTAAAAAATGTTTTAAAAAATAGGGAAACCAAGAGTAATTTTGAATAGTAATTAAAACTTCTACTTGCAGATACCAACTTAATTATGTGATTTATTTTCATCAGAGTGTAGCTCCTTGGTTTAACCTATGTCAATATACAGCTTTGCATCATTGGTGTGCTTAGAGGAAAGAATAAATACACATTAGTCAATATCTTTTCAAACAAAAATAAAACATATCCCTGTCACAGAGCCATGGGTGTAGGTGAGTTGACAAAGTTTTTGCCTAGAATGCATGCAACAGTTTCCAATCTCTAGTACTGCATATATAGACAGAGTGGTGATGCACCGCCTACACTCTGGGCTAGATCATCAAGAATCAAAATAAAAAACAAAACAACAACAAAATAACTTTAAAATCCATGAAAGGCTTACCAAATAAAACATGTTTATTCTGATGCAGAAGTAGATGACAGACACATCACTCCAGTCCCTATTATTATTAACTACAAAACACCTAACACGTTACCAAGGGAAAAAACATAATTTATGCCAGACCCAAAGAAAATATGTACAAGCAAATGTACTTGGTGTAGCACAATTTGAAGTAATTATTCTTTTCATCTTAAATACATGACTCTTCGTACCTCATAGAGCCACATGTTAAAACTGTTTTTAATTCTCTTTAATAGTGTAAAGGATAGATTATTTTTAAGGAGAATTTAGAATATGAATGACTAGCAAAATAAGAAAGACAGAATTATGAAACATTATTATAGAGGGCATTACCTTTATTACACAGACATTTAGTGTTGAATGTTACTCTGAATCCTTTGGTCTTATCTTCACATTCTGATAGCTTTATGCCAGCTGTTTGTTTATATGAACCTACTTTGTCCCTAGAAAAGGTTAATGGAATGCTTTTGTCCGTTCTCTGTCTACAAGTATACGAAGAGACTTACTGTGTACTTTAGTATTCATGAGTTTCCCAATATACTAGGGGCTTCACCTTCCAATTTTGTGCATGATTTTTAATGTTTCTTTCCCTAATAATTAAGCTAGATTGGCTGACATTCTTAGATTCTTATGGATAACTAACTGGTCATTTGTCTATGTCATATTTTTCTGATATAAGAACATGGATCTTTCAAAACCCTGAAAAAGTGCTATGGTTTCAAAGAAAATCTGTCTGGTCTCTTTATGCTATTGCTGTTGTCTTGGTTTTTTGGAGACAAGAACTCCATCTGTAGCTGAGATGGGCCTCCAACTCACAACTATTATGCCTCTCCCTCCCAAGTACTGTGATTGTACGTGTGTGCCAAACCAACCCTCTGGCCTTCTTTTTGCCACCTCTAACACCCCTGATTTTCCCCAAAACTCTTCTAGCAACATTATGGAAAGAGTGTAAGAGCCAGAGTGGAGGGAAAACATCAGAAGAAGAAGGCTCTCTAAATCAACATGAGCAAAGCTCATATGAACTCACAAAGACTGAGTCAGCACGCACAGGGCATGCACAGATCTGCAAAAGGTCCTCTGTGCATATATTATAGCCTCCAGTTTAGTATTTTTAGGGGATTCCTGAGTGCTGAACAAGTGGGTCTCTAACTCCTGTGCTTTCTCTTCAGGTATTTTCCTTCTGCTTGTTTGTCTTGTTCAACACCAATGTGTTAGTTTTTGTTTTATCTTATTTTATTATACTATCTAACTAGAAAAATTCTTATATATCATACTTTATAAATTAATATTTAGTATTATAATTTGTAATCCACTAAATATATAGGTAACCTCATCAAGGCCTTACTTGTATTCACCAAGGTACTTATCATGCTTACTGATATCTATGCTTAACCATTTGATGCACTGGTGACGTCTTCGTTTTTCCTTTAAACTTTGCTCATAAAACCTAGGACCTCTCACCTGAAATATGGCTAGAGGGCCAAACATATTCAGAGACTCACAAAGTCCATAAAGTATCCCTTTAGAGGATCATGAGTTGAATCCTTAGTTCCCAATACAATGTTTGGAGGTGGAGCTTTGAAAATGACGGGCATGACACAATCAGTGAATTGTCCACTGGTAGATTCGAACAAACTACTTGGAGGTGGTGGAAACTACAGAAGGTGGGGTCCGATTGATTAGATGGGGTGAATTTTGGGGACCACATCTTTGAAGGTTATACCTTTCCCCTGCCTTGCCCTGATCCTGCATTTATTTCTAGTTATCTTTTTGCTTTCCAGCTGCCATGAGGTGAATTTTTTCCTGTGTCAGATCTGTCACTGTCATGATGCTTTCTCTGCCTCGCCATAGGACCACTGCAATAAAGCCAGTTGACCACGTACTGAAAATTGACCCTGTGAGCCAAAATAAATCTATCCTCCTTTAAGTTGATTTTATCAGCTAGTTTGTCATAGCAACAAAAGTGCCAAACATACATGGAGATTCATTTTAAAGCAATCTTCCCAAAACATCATTGTCTTTGATTACCCTTCAGAAGAAAGAATCTAGTGCTTCATCATGTGTGAAATTGAATGTGGGAAAGTATGCTTTTTAAAAAGCCATGGGCGTTTATCACAGGGCAGTACCAAGCTGTTAAACCGAGAGCGTGTTGATGTCTGTTAACAGATCTGGTTTTGATAGCTGAGATGCAGTGATGTAATGGAGAGGATAGAAGGAAACTCCAAGCAACAGTCTTTGCTAATGCATGGATCAGGAACATGAAACTCTAATGTTTCCCTCTGTTCTTGTCCCAACTAAAGGCATTTTTCCTCAAGAAATAACTATTCTGTAGTGTATAAGAAACACCAGCATAATTGAATTTAACATCTTATACGACATCTCTCACAACGTCACTTGCAGTTCAAAAGGAAAAATTTACCCTGAGCAACAAATGCTATGTTGATCTTGTTTCATCATTTAGAAGTCAGTGGGGAAAGGTGGGCTGTTCGTTGGTCTTAATTGTCAGTGTTGGCACCAAATTCCAGGGGAACTACCTTCTCCTACCTTTCTAAGGTAAAGGAAGCTCACTCAAGTGCACACCAATTATACCTCTACTCATGGAAACCTGCAGACCCCAGAGTCTTCCTGCTTTTCTCAGACCCATCTTAAAAGACAAAAACACTAGAATAAGCCAGCATGGTACTAAAGCTGAGCACCATGTCCACAATAGCAACAATGGATTTTTCCCCATTAAACTGCAAAGTAAACACAAGTTTCCATGTGGCCTATGACCAACTCCAATATCTGACTGCTAAGCTTACTACCATCACTTCAGTCTTAACCCCTTTGCTTAATCCCATAGGTCACCCCTATGTCTTTGATCATAACCAACTCCTTCTACATTTGAAACTCTACATTACTCTCCTGGGGTACCTGAAAATGTCACCTCAAATGTCACTTCTTTAGAGACACTTTTGCTTCTCTCTCCAGTGGCTTTCCACCTCCAAACCAGTGACTCTTCCACACCACTTTCACTGTCTGCACAGTAGATAGCGACAATGAAGTCTGATTCAGTTTCCACTTCTTCCTTCTCACTGACATGTATCTTCCTGGTAAGAAGGAAAGCAGCTGGCATGCAATCAGAGCTTAGTATGTCTTAGCTGGGCAAATTGTGGACAGCCAAAGCAGAAGTGTTGGTGTCCCAGCACTTGGCCACATCAATCGTAGAAGAACAAGGAGCTGTTGCATATAGTGTAAAACAAAGATTAAGAAGGAATTGCTAGTTTCTCCTGTGGTTCTAAAGCCATTACTGATTATTTGTTCAGAAACCTGAATAAGAAAATGCAACTATGATAAACCCAAAGTAATGGGAAATTAGAACACACTGAACAGTTAAGTGTGAAGTTGTTACTCTTTGATGCAACGGGAAGGATTTCCAGCTGTACTAGGTGATTCTTTTCTTAAAACCATAATTTTATCTTAATGAACTTACAAATTAAAATACTACACAGCTAAATTAAGGAAACCACTCAAACACTTGCGCAGTCCTAAACTCCATACAGCTAAAATGGCCATTTGAAAGCCATTAAGCCATTGAAAATTTATTAGACAATTACATATTCTTAGAATCAAATTAAAAAAAAAACAAACTATATGCAACAGCCTTGTGTTTAATTTTATTTGATGTGGCCTAGAATTGACCTTGAATACATACTTCTTTTTGTTTTGACTTTTTGTTTTTGCTTTGTTTAGTTTTGGTTTTTTGAGACAGGGTTTCTCTGTGTAGTCTTGGCCTCCTAGACTTGCTTTGTAGACTAGGCTGGCCTCGAACTCAGAGCAATCTGCCTGCCTCTGCCTCCCGAGTGCTGGGATTAAAGGCGTGCGCCACCATGCCTGGCTGAATACATACTTCTTAAATCTGTAACTCAGTAAAATATTTTTCAGTAGAATAACACTGGGTCCCACAGGTCAGGCAAAGTGGCAAACCTTTGCCTTTCTTGCATTCTTCTGCTCATACACACCAGACCCAACCCACATAGGAGAAGACTGTGCCAGGCATGGGTACCAAATGAAAGCATCATTAGGAGCTGCCTCAAAGGCTGATTCCTTCTGTAACTAGTAAGCCGCTCATTGCTCATTTATTTGCTTAAAGCACTCCCTCCCTGGGCTGGAGAGATGGCTCGGTGGTTAAGAGCACTATCTGCTCTTCCAGAGGTCCTGAGTTCAATTCCCAGCAACCACGTGGTGGCTCACAACCATCTATAATGAGATCTGTTGCCCTCTTCCGGTGAGCAGGTGTACATGCAAGCAGAACACTGTATATGTAATAAATAAATAAATCTTTAAAAAAAAAAAAAGCACTTCCTCCGTAATCTTTACATTTTCTGTCTCAACTGAACTATCTACTAATCTTGAGATCTTGGTCGTCACATTTTGCCATGTTTTACTGTGATTGTCTTGTTGGTATCTCTTCCTTTTCACCAGTAGATGCTAATCATGGTTCTCCACCCATCACGTCCCACTCAGTCTCAACATGAGCTAGATGCTTATATTTGCTTGAACGTTGTCCAGACCCGCCGGACAGTCCACTGAGACTCACGGACCCCTAGGGAGAGAATGGGGGGACAAGAGACGCAAGGAACGGACAGCAAGTCAAAGAGTCTGATCAAGCTGACAAAATTTTATTTTTTTCAGGCTGCTTATAAGCACGAGGCAGGATGTGGAGTGGGGGCAGAGGGGGAGCTAGGGTGAGAGCGAGGTCAGCCCCCTACTGCTGCATACAGCAAGGGCAGCAGCCCCCTGCTGCTGTATATTGCACAATGTTCCTTTCATGGTCAGGTAGCTCTGCGCAAACGGACTGGAGTTAACCTAGGGGAAACAGATCTATATCTGGCTATTGAGGAAGCTAAAGACAGGAGGTCTCCTGGAGAGTTCTCCAGAGGTCACCGAAGGGGAGGGAGCAGGAGAGGTTTTTTGTCAAGTAGAACACAAGGGGTCCAAATGGCCATATTTGCTGAAAGCGCCCCCATCAGAATGTTGTCTTAGTTTGCTTCCTGTAGCTATGATAAAACACTTGTGACCAAAAGGAACCTGGAAAGGAACAAGTTTATCTGGCTTACAGGTTACAGTACATCATCATTACTAGGGTTTTTATACTTTTAATTGTCAATTACATGTTTAATCACCTATCCACTCCAGGAAAATGAAAGAGTGAGAACTGAAAAAGCAATTAGCTCCATATAGTCTTCTGTAATTCCTGAGTTCTGTCTTCTCATCACCTAATACTATCCCTTCCTGGTCTTCTTTCTAAATGTTATACTATATCAATAGGTACAGATGTTTACATATATGCATGTATATATTAGAGTTAGGGTCAAAACACATTGGGTTTTTTTTGTTGTTTTTAAGCAGTTTGAGTGACATGACGTTTAATTTTATACTTTTTAAGACCATCTATTCTACTGAAAATTTGACAATTTACTTTTCCTTATAGCTTAATAATATTCCATTTTGTATGTGTAACATTCAAAAATATTCATATGTATATGTATCATAACTATTCATTGTTTTATGGGTATCTATGTTGGTTCTATTTCCTTGCTATTAGCATGGATATACAAACAATTCTCTATAGTTAGGCACAGAGTTTCATGGATATATACTGGGAGTGAAATAGCTGGGTCACATGGTAGTCCTAGTTTTCATTGTTTGAGGGACCTTCAAGCTGATTTGCACAAATGTTTTACCCACACCAGCAATGAATAAGAGTTCCTCTTTCTCCATAAAATTCTTGAAGATAGGCATTATGACCAGAGTGAGGCATATCTTTTTACTTTAAAATTTAAATGATTGTTGTAGATAAGCATGTATATGTTATTTTAATTAAATGCCATCTCACACTGGTAATGTATCATAAAGTTTAACCTCTATCTAGAAATACCCTGCCTTTAAATATGCACACTTGATGGAAACTTAACAAGTGTGTCGGTAACCTTTGGCATTAAATTGTCCATTCTGTGTGCTTCTCTGTCACTAATGGATTTATTTCTTGTGTTACTAATGAGACAGTTGAGTCTTTGGCTGCATTTCTTCCTATTTGTCCTACCTAGAAGAGCCCCTATTTTCATGCACTCATGGACAAGCAGCCTGTCTGCTTGGCCATGGCTTAACTTGCATAATCTCACTGGCCTCCTAAATCCTTTTCAGCTGATCTAGCCCCTGAGATGCATTTTCACCTTTAAACTAGACCCATAGTTTCCCTCTTGGGTGAGCTGAGTAACCAAGGTTCAAGCTCATTTCCTTTTCATCTTGAACATTTGCATGAGGAATTTTTCTGCTTCCAGAATCAAGCTGGCAAGGAAAGTGCTTTCATTTACACAGCACGTGTTCATCTACTAAGTTAGATAGTCTTACTCCTGCAGCCAGACCCACACAGACCTGAGCACTGGATGTTTCGTTAGCTCTGCTTGGACTCCATGATCCCCCCATAAACTCAAGTGTTGCTTGGAGAAAACAGAATTCTACCATGAAGCATATTTATACACTTTAATCATCCGAAAAAATGTGCAGTGTAAATGAAGCTCCTGCTGTATCTAGCCTTGCTTTAAAGGTTTGTTTTTAGTCGTCAGAGAGAAGTCTAAGTTTCATTGGTTCAATAGCATTGTTCACGTTTTCCATAGAAATGACAACTGCAGTGACTTTTCCATGTTCTGTGACAAGTGAGAGAAATGGACTGACAAGTGCTTCTGCACCAAATACTGTACAACAACACAAGGCCCTTCCATGTGCAGTCACAGACAGACAAGAGAGTTCCTTTCAAAAACCCTTCAAATAACCTTTGAAAAGAAGAGGCGTTAAGCTTTTCATCTAAAATAACTTTCAAAACAAGATTGATATGATTGCAACACAATCATAGTCTATAATCAATTTGTATAGATTGTGTTTTCAATAAAAATAAAAGTAAATGAACCTCAGTGTTTGTTTCAAATATTGCTTTATCCCCATAATAATCAAA
The DNA here is from genome assembly GCF_964271855.1 of Acomys minous. NCBI lineage: Eukaryota > Metazoa > Chordata > Mammalia > Rodentia > Muridae > Acomys > Acomys minous. The sequence goes on along the minus strand of NC_140489.1, from coordinate 70,135,984 downwards.
ATGTTAGAGATAATTTCTGTAAATCACAGTGTTCCCCCAGAGAAACACTTTGTAAACTAATGGACTACAGGACATACAACATCCTTTCAAGAAGATAAATAGTCCCAGCACTTATTACTGTCATAATTATCAACAATCAATAGCCTTATTATTCTTAACAACCATAGTCACTACTACTTCTTTTCAACCTTCACTTCAACTATTTAAAGTGAGTCACACATTACCTAGTGGTAGACATCAGAATCTTTAAAAGCTGTCAATGTGGGAGAAGCTGGAGAGGGAATAGAAAAGATATAAAGATAAAATAGTGTGAAAAAAAGGTAATCAAGACACTGGTGAACACTTTGGACATAGGTGAAGAATGACAAGTGTGTGAAACAAAAAGAAGATAATTTTCAGTTTAGGGTCATAAAGCACAAGGAAAGTAGAGTATAACACCTTTTCCCTCTCTGTCTATTTATTATCTCTTCTGAAATGAGGCAAAGACACTAGAGCTTGTCAGGACCAGTAATACTAACAATAGCAAAAACAAAAACAAAACAAAACAAAACCAGAAAACTGAAAGAAAATGAAGTCACAACGCTACTATGATTACTGCTCTCAAGTATCCCTAAAAGAGGTCAGCCATACTCTATATGAACGTAAGAAGGTTGCAAATGTTGTGCTTTTTCTAACTACTATGTCAGAAATTTCACCATTACTTGTACTAAGCATACTTATTTTTAATTAATCACGAGGTTTCAAACATCAATGGAAATGGTTCACCTGCACTGTGCATCTGTGAGTGTGTGAATGCATGTGTGGGTGCATGCATGCCTCTGTGCTTATGATAAACAGTAAGCCTGAGCATCCATTGGCACTGTGGGATGACAGTTTCAGGAGAGACCGCAGACGTCAGTCATGTGAGAGCAGAGGAAAAGCATACTCTTGTAAAATGAAATAATGGAAACAATCTGTACAAAAGGGCCCACAATCAAGTCATATCTGTTTTAGGTTCTTTATTAGAGTCATTTTACATCATGAAAAGGAAAGAGACTTGTGGAATTATTCAGAAACTATAATGTAACCTACAAACATTCCATAATATTTACAACCACCCAACCTCTCTTTCCATAGGTTTCTAACATTATTCCATTACCTTTAACTTCCAAATAACAGTGTAAATTCCCAAAGGTTTAATATTTACATTTAATAATTTTCTCAGCACATATTGATTGAATACTTGAATGTGTACTCTATGCTAGATACTATAAATGAAAAGGCATTGTGATGTCAGGCAGCAGTGATGTGACAGCCATGTGTCATGATGAGAGCAGGGCTCCCTGGAAACACAGGGCATTCATGGCAGCTCATGCTAGGGACCCATGGAGAATGTCTAGAGAAGACTACACACAGTGATCCTTAGTGAATGAGAAAACTGTGTTCTAGTGGAGAAAGAAAGACAGAGGCATCAGACAGCAGGAATAGGAAATACAAACAGCAAAGGAGAAACAGCATGAAGTGCTTGGAAAACTTAAGCACCTGTGGATTCTGTGGGGAAGTGCTAGGGTTTGAATCAAGAGTAGTCAGATGTAGGGCTGAATTTTCAGAATAAGCAAGTTGGGCCTTTATGCTAAGTATATTGGAAATTAAGACAGGGTTTCTCTGTGTAGCCTTGGTTGTCCTGGACTCAGTTTGTAGACCAGGCTGTTCTCAAACTCACAGAAAAAACAACAGCAACAACAAAAACAAAACAAACAAACAACAACAACAACAACAAAGAAGTTTGGCTTTTTCAAAATTATTTTATTGTATAATAAAAGATATAACTCAATGAGACTTAATATATGGCTAAAACTGTATAACTACTACTGTAATTAAGAACCGAGCCCATCTACCTGTCACCCATCCAAACTCCTTAGCCATTTTTATAATCTATCCTTTTCTCTCAGCTCAGCTGGAAATTATTTTAGTTTGCGGGCATCAAACAGCAGCTCTCAGTCTGATGATGAGATGAGAAAAGCTTCATGGGCTTCCAGAACATGCTTAAATGGGAGAGATGTTTTTACTGTCTTAGGAAAGCACCTAGGAATGTGATATCTGGTTCACAGGAGAAGCTTCGACTCACCCTGTTAAAGCAGTGCAAGTATTTCAAGGTGGCATACGATTTCATAGTTCCATCATCCAGGTGCAAGGGTGAATGAGCTGCGTCATCACCAGTGCTGACTGAGCACTGTCAGGCACCCAGGAGCCCTGTGGTGGTCTCTAACAATGACTCAAAAGAGGATGGCCGTGATGACGAACAATGGTAAATAATCATGTTCTCCTGTGGGTTGCGTGGTCGTGCCCACTGATGGATCTTTTTTGATGAGTATTTTTATGCATTTTTTCTTAGGTGTTTATCTTGATACGGCTATAGGATTCTATATATAATCTGAACATAATACTTTTCTCAAACATATTATTCTGGCTCTTTCTATTTATATAATGAACTTTTGTTTTCTAATAGTGTGTTTGAAAGGATGGGTTTTAGTTTTTTATCCTCTTATTATATTTTAGTGTGTATGTGTGTGTGCACACATGCACATGAGTGTTCGTGTGCCACACATGTGCATGCACATATGCCCCAGGATTCCTATGGAGGTAAGAGGACAACATAAAAGATTTCCTTAGTCTTTTCTACCCTGTGGGCCCCAGGGGAATCTAACTCAGATTATCAGGATTGGTGATAGATGCCATCCCACCAAACCCTGTTTTTAATTTTGATAACACACAATTTATGCTGGCTTCTCCTTTAAAATCTCAAAAGAAGACCTATTGTAACCATAGGGCAAAGTACTGAGTGTGGTTTTAATTGTTATATTCTTCACATGGAGAACTATTCTTAGTTCTTTTTCCTGGTTGGAATGGGAGGTTGAATCATAAATACGTAGTAACATTAATGTTCTCCAGCAACACATGTCATGATTGGTACCACAGATGTATTCAGGTTAAGCTTGTGGTGACATTCTCTGATTCTAGTGTTATGTAACAAGAGTCTAAGTGTTCCCTTTGATGAAGCTTCTAAACCCTTCCAGCACCATCTACCCATCCACCATTCAGTCAATGCCCTTCTACTCAGTGTAGGGAATTGCATTTTGGATCTTCTACAAGACCTAGGGAAGAGACTATAAAGTTGCCTGCTATCCTTACCGTGTTATGACAATCCTAAGCTAACAGGAGCTGAAGGTTGCAGGCTGAGCAGAAATGTTCCCAGGGAAGCTCAAGGACACACTTTCTTCCCCATGAGGAAATCAAAGCAGTGCAACCCCATGCCTTCACAAACCTTAATAAATAATAATAATAAATGTAATTGTTTTACAAAATTGAACCTTTCGTTAAAAACTATGCCCTGTCCCTGTATTCACTTAAATCTTATGACCTTATCTTTAAGTCTTCCCTTTAGATGTTTACATTGTTGTCACTATTTTAAGTAAAAATAATTTCAGATATTATTCCACATTTTCTTGCTGCAAATTACAAATATATACTAACAAAATTAACTTTTGTAATATTAAACTTTGTGTTATACATTTCATTTTGTTTTGGTTTTGGTTTTTTGAGACAAGGTTTCTCTATTTAGTCTTGGCTGTCCTGGACTTGCTTTGTAGACCAGGCTGGCCTCAAACTCACAGCAATCCACCTGCCTCTGCCTCCCAAGTGCTGGGATTAAAGGCATGCACCATAACTGCCTGGCATAGTATACATTTCAAAATTTGCTTATCATTTCCAAACAGAAAATTTTACTCTTCCCATTTAACTTTAGCTATGATGTCAAGTACTATATTGTACAAGAGTGTAAAAAGTGGACAGCCTTGTCCCATTCCTGATTTTGGAGGAAACATATTTAGATTTTCTATATTTAAATCATGTTAAATATAGGCTTATCATAGTCAGTCTTTATTATTTTGAGATACATCCCTGTATCCCTAGTATCTTCAGGGACTTTTTAATCACTAAAAATGTTCCACTCTGTCAAAACCAGTTTCAGAAGCTATGGAAATGATAACATGATTGTTGTCCCTAGGTTTATTTAAGTACTTTGTTATACTGTTTGATGTGCCTATGCTGTCCATATGTAATGGCTAATCTTGGTTGTCTACTATAATATATGAAATACACTAAAACAGGAATATACAAACAGGTGGGCACACCCATTTATTATTCTGTTTTAGATGTTTATATAATGTATTCTAATTACAGTTTCCCTTCCCTCAGTGCCTCCCATAGTCTACTCATTTCCCCACTCACACAAAATCACATCATTCCTTTCTCTATTATTGGAATACAATCAGTCATCAAAATAATAGTAATAATTTATTATTTTTTTATTATTTCTACCCTCCCACACTACACCTGAGGACCTCCACCAACTTAAACACATCTGATCAAAGACTGAATCTTATCTCCTGTCTCTTTTTAGGACAGTTCTCTTATATAAACCTTGTTCTTTTTCACAAATATCATGCCACAACATTGACTTCCATACTCATCGATGGTACTTTGACCTATCTTTCATGGATATTGGTCCCAGAGTTTATTCCAAGAAGGACTATTGGTGGATCTTTGGTCATCTGAAAATACAACTCTAATTTTTCATCGTACTGATAAAAAAGAAATTACGGTATTTCTTGATATAGGCATCTATTTTATATCCTTTAAAAGTAACATTAACTGTTTAAGCCTTGAATAACCAAGCAATAGAACAACTGATTTGATGTCATGAATCTTTTATATTTAAAATAAAAACAGATTCCAGCATTTAGTGTCTGCTTAATTCTCTGCAACTGGACATAGGCATGTGTAATTTGAAGATGACAGTCACTCTCTCAGTAGCACATATGTATGTAGAGAGGAGGATATAATGTAAACAAGAAGCAGAGTAAAGGAGGGAACTCAATGAAGTGATTTTATTCTTTCTATCAGTAATCAATGGTATAAAAATATTGGCTGGGAAAAATAAAAGACACACATGATATAGGAAAAGTCAGTATAGAGAAAGGAGGCATGGATGTAAGGAATGGTTAAAAGGGAGGTAGGCCAACCTTCAAAGCCTAATTTAACACTAAGGGGTCTTCAGAGCTGCGGGAAGCATCCTTTTTTCTTTTTATTGCTTATAGAATTGGCAAGAATAACTTGAAAGGGCCAGTGGGAATTTAAAAGTCTTTCTTCTTTTCCTTTTGAGAATCCTTTAAACTAACAAAATGTACGGAAAAACCCACAAAGTAATTAGTAAAAAATGAAAAGATGGTTATGACCGATTTAAATCTTTTCTGATTCATTAGGTTTTCATTATTAAATGTTGTCACTGATTAATGCAAGACGGAGACATTGAATATGCTTCTCAAATAGCACACACATTGAATAGGGAATTGAGAGCAGGGAATAACAAAAGAAAATTCACCAAATAAAGTTATTAATAATAACACAGATACATCAGCTTGAATGTATTAATAATAAACTCAGTTGTCAATAATGCATCAGTGCCACATTAAGGACAGAAATCAATAAAGCACTTGGTGTCCTTGGACAGGAGGGGGCCTAGATTCATTCTCTGATTCACTCTCCCCATGTTTTCTATCATCATCCTTGTTTGTCTGTTGTAAGAGTCTGAATCTGTGCCTGTCCTAGATGCTGTCTGGTAAAGCTGCCCTTGTGTTTGTGTCTGTTTGTCTGAGTTTGTCTGTTTCTAAGGAAAATATTTCTATTCTCTCTTATTGAACATCATAAGAAGCATCATATGGGGAAGGAATGAGGAATGCATTGCAGAAATTTTTACCCGAGTTTTACAAGGGATTAGTCACTGACCCCAACTGATACAGATAACAGCACTGCAAACATCATTGTTTATCAAGTAATACCCATCTCTTGAATTCAATTTTTATGGTGGATACACATTTTATTTTTTAATTTTTTAAATTTTTTATTAATTTATTCATATTACATCTCAATTGTTAGCCCATCCCTTGTTTCCTCCCATTCCTCCCTCCCTCCCGCTTTCCCCCCCTACTCCCTTCCCCTATGTCTGTGACTGAGGGGGACCTCCTCCCCCTGTATATGTTCATAGGGTATCAAGTCTCTTCTTGGTGACAAATTATCCTTCCTCTGAGTGCCACCAGGCCTCCCCATCCAAGGAACATGGTCCAATTTGGGGCACCAGAGTTTGTGTGAAAGTCAGATCTCCTTCTCCACTTAACGGTGGAGAATGTCCTGTCTATCGGCTAGACTGGGTAAAATTACTGCCTATATTTTCCTTGGCTGGTGCCATAGTTTGAGGAGGACCCCAGGGCCCAGACCCACCTGTAGTTTTCCAGTTTTCTAGTTCAATCCATTTGTCCACAAATTTCAGAAATTCCTTGTTTTTAATAGCTGAGTAGTATTCCATAGTGTAAATGTACCACAGTTTCTTTATCCATTCTTCTACTGAGGAACACTTAGGCTGTTTCCATGTTCTGGCTATTATGAATAAGGCAGCTATGAACGTGGTTGAGCATATGTCCCTGTTGTGTGGAAGTACATCTTCTGGGTATATTCTAAGGAGTGGAATAGCTGGGTCTTGAGGAAGCCCTATTCCCATTTTTCTCAGAAAGCACCAGATTGATTTCCAAAGTGGTTATACTAGTTTGCATTCCCACCAGCAATGAAGGAGTGTTCCTCTTTCTCCACATCCTTGCCAGCATGTGGTGTCAGTTGAGTTATTGATCTTAGCCATTCTGATGGATGTAAGATGGAATCTCAGTGTCATTTTGATTTGCATTTCTCTGATGACTAAAGAGGTCTAGCATTTCTTTAAGTGTTTCTCTGCCATTTGATATTCCTCTGTTGAGAATTCTCTGTTTAGTTCTGAGCCCCATTTCTCTATTGGGTTATTTGGTTTGGTGGTGTTTAATTTCTTGAGTTCTTTATATATTTTGGATATTAGACCTTTGTCAGACGAAGGGTTGGTGAAGATCTTTTCCCAGTCTGTAGGCTGTCTCTTTGTTCTCTTGACAGTGTCACCTGCCTTACAGAAGCTTCTCAACCTCATGAGGTCCCATTTATTAATTGTTGATGTTAAGGCCTGGGCTGTTGGTGTTCTGTTCAGGAAGTTGGCTCCTGTGCCTATGTGTTCCAGACTCTTCCCCACTTTTTCCTCTAAGTGGGTTAATGTCTCTGGTTTTAGGTTGAGGTCTTTAATCCACTTGGACTTGAGTTTTGTGCATGGTGACAAATAGGGGTCTAGTTCTACATGTAGACATGCAGTTAGACCAGTACCATTTGTTGAAGGTGCTGTCGTTTTTCAATTGAATGGATCTGACTTCTTTGTCAAAAATCAAGTGACTAAATGTGTGTGAATTCATCTCTGGGTCTTCAGTTCGATTCCATTGATCCACGAGCCTATTGCTGTGCCAGTACCATGCTGTTTTAATTACTGTTGCTCTATAGTACAGCTTGAGATCAGGTATGGAGATTCCTCCAGAGGATCTTTTATTGTATAGGATTGTTTTTGCTATTTTGGGCTTTTTATTTCTCCATATGAAGTTGAGAATTGTCCTTTCAAAATATTTTTTAGGTATTCTGATAGGGATTGCAGTGAATCTGTAGATTGCTTTTGGTAAGATGGCCATTTTTACTATGTTGATTCTCCTGATCCACAAACAAGGTAGATCCCACCATCATCTGATGTCATTTTCAATCTCTTTCTTCAGAGATTTAAAGTTTTTTTCAAATAAGTCCTTCACTTGCTTGGTTAGGGTTATTCCTAGATATTTTATATTTTCTTGTGTCTGTGGCGAAGGGAGTAATTTTCCTAATTTCTTCCTCTGCCTGTTTGTCATTTGTAAATAGGAAAGCTACTGACTTTTTTTGAGTTTATTTTGGGATACCCATTTTATAAGGTTGATTTTAATTTACATTTGCTGTTTTCAATAAATGATTACTATAGCACTCAACCACACATGGCTTGCTCCCTGGGTAAGGTAATACTAATTAACATGATAGTTGCATATTAGTTTAGGTTGTAAGCTAATATAAATAAAAGGTCACTGAGGTTGGCTGTTGCATTCTTCTCTTAGAGGCAGATTAAGCAAACAGGTGGAGTACACAGTAGGATGGCAATCTTAAGTGACCTCAGGATATATACTTAGCTCTGGCTGTAAAATCCCGCCAAAGTTCCAGTCTCTTAGAATGTAAGAGATAATTTTATCATAATATTGCCTTGCCATACACAGGAGAAAAATCATCACATAAAAAGTATTATTTACTACTACTTTGTAATGAGAAAACTACATACTTGTATGTACTTTTTAATTACTTAGTTTAATTTTTGAGATAATTACAAAATTCTCTCTTATCTTTGCCTCTTTCCAAGCCACCCATGTGCCTCTCCTTGCTCTCTTTTAAATTTACACACATTTTTTTTTAATTTCACAAAACATTTCTCACTAACATAACTAGCTACAGATAATTGTGAGAAATCACAGATCTGCCCAAGTCCTGAAACACCTTGCAAAGAGAATGAATTAAGCAAACCTGCATCAATCTTGCTTTCTGTTACAGGTCTGTTTAACTTCATTGTGTTGTTTGGATTTAACATCCTTTTTTCTGAGTTTTCCAGCTTTTTAAAATATTAATTCTCAAAGTTCCTATTGATTTTCTAAATTCCTCTAAATTTTTTATTGATTTGGGGTTTGTTTTCTTTTTCTTTAGTTTGATAACAAGTTTGCCAATATCTTAAGACTTTTCAAAGAACTAGCTCTTTGGTTGAGTCTGTGTATTGGTCTTTGGGTCCCTAGGTCATTAATTTCAGCCCAAATATTTATTGCTTTGTTTTAGCTACTGGGTTTTAGTTTGCCTACTTTTTATTTTTCTTGAGTTTTAAGTCACATCATTAGATTACTTATTTCAGATTGTACGTTTTAAAATGTGATGATTTACAACTATAAAGTTTTCACTGAGGACTATTTTGGCAATATCTGAGAGGTTCTGAGATATTTCTAGTACATTTTTTAATTTTCAGTCCAAATTCTTCAATGACCCACTGTTGCTATTCTTTCAAAAGCATATTGATTAGTGTCCAAGCTTTAGCATAGTTTTGAATTTTCACTTCTTGTTGATATCTACTTTTATCCTACTGTGTTCTAATAAGTTACATCAAATTACACGAGTTTTGTTTATATTTGTTAATGCTTGTGTTGTAGTCTACAATATCAGTTTCAGATAGGGCTTAATGTGCCACTAAGAATATCTACTTTCAATCTATGGGCTGAAAAAAATTTTTTAGATTTATTTATTTTATTTATTGCATATGAGCGCTTTATCTGCAGAAGAGGGTATCAGATTACATTATAGATGGTTATGAGCCACCATGTGGTTGCTGGGAATTGAACTCTGGAAGACCAGGCGGTGCTCTTAACCACTGAGACATCTCTCCAGCCCGACTGAAAAATTTTTAGATAGCTGTTACAACCAATTTATCCATGGTATTATTTAGCTCTAAATGTGTTGGGTTTTTAGCTTTGACTGTACAGTGAGAGTGCAGTGCTGAATTCTCCCACTGTTCTTGTGTGAGGACCTGTGTTGACCTTTGATGCCTTTCAGTGTTTGTGAGTAGTGATTAGTGTATAATTATTTACATTGTTATAGCTTCCTGAAGAAGTGTCCCTTACTTGTGTGTACTGGACCTCTTTATCTCTTCTCACTAGTTTAATCTGAAATGTACTTTGTTGGATACAAGAATTGTTAACACCAGATTATTTGTGGCTCCTATTTGTTTAGTAGGTTTATTGTCGTCCTTTGTTTTCTCACATTTATGATAATTTTACTAGCTAGGTAAGGGGCTTAGAAATAACGTTTTCTTTATTTATGACTGGATGTATTATGATCTTCACTTTGCTCTCCATCCATGAAATTAATTCCTCCATTTTGTTTCATGCTGATATTGTGTTATTAGATTGATTGATTGATTCTCTCATTTCCAGAAGTTCAGTTTGATTCTTTTATAGGAAATCCATTTCTTTGCTGAATTTTTCTTAACATTTACTTAATTTTCCAAGTTGCTGACTGTTTAAATAACTTTGTGTTTTTTCTTTTGTCATTTCTCTAGATCCTTATTTCATTAATCAGCTTATAAGAATACTTTATATGGTTATTAATCCTTTACAAAAGTGGGGTTCTGAATTCTTTTTCTGAAATTTCATCTGTCTCATTTTCTTTGGTTGGATCCAGTAAATAGAAGCTTCCAAAAGAGAATCCCAAGTAGAGTGGAGCTTTTCCCCTCCAGTGAGGCTCTCAACAAAAGAGCAAATGGCAAGTAGCTACAGCAAGATGTTATCACTTGGGTGCTTATGACACCAAACAGAAATTCCAAGAGAATCTGCTGAAGCAGTCCAGCTGGAGTTTCCAGGCAGAGTAGAGCACCCTTTCCATACAAACACTTCCAGCATCTAATCCCCACTCATCCTCTCCATGCATGAACTTCCAGCTTCTAATGCCCACTGAAAAGAATTGTTTGCTATGGAATAAACAATAGTAACCTCTGTTGAACACAGTTTATACTCTAGCTGTTGTCAAGGGTATAATGTTTTTAAAACCCCTACCCATTTGCCATTCTCCTTTCTCCATTACAAGATCAGGAGGCTAGTATGACAAGACAAGGAGTCTGGGAGACCACTTGAGATAAACATGCTAGAGTATGAGACAAAGAGACCAGATTCTTCTTCTCAGAAGCAGCTCTCAAAAAGTGAAAATAGCACATGAAAATTTACCAGTGCAATGCATATTATACCTGTATACACTAATGCCTTTGTGTATTTTAAGGGCAGTGTATTATTGGCCATAATACAGCTATGGAATCCTGTGTAGCTCATCTCAACAATGGTGAGGAAAGGAGAGATTTCTTTGGCTGAAACACTCAGATTCACGTTTCCTAGTCACACTTCTGTTGTGTATACTTACAACCTACTGCATTAATTCATTATACATGTTTGCTTTTCATAGACTGGACATTCCTTCTGAACATCCTAGCTTGCCCCTGAAAGCAGTTTACTGGTACATTTAGTTAATGTTAATGCAGTTATTGTTACAGCAGCAGTGGTGGCCACAGTAGAGATGGCACTGAGGACTATTCACAGAAGAACATTGCTGGTGTGTGTAGCAAATACTGCACAGGAAGATAAATAGGCAGCAAGAGTTGGCCCAGGTACAACAACCCTAATCTTTCTCCTTTTCTTAACAGCCTTTGTTCATTTGCTAAGACCCAGAAATGCCCCCATAACACTCATGGTTTGTTTGTTTTTTTATTTTGTTTTTCATCCTGCACACAGTCTCACATCCCTCCTCTCCTCCAAGTCCCACCCACTACCTCCCCTCTGCCTGCCCCCACCACTCTTCCTTTATCTATCTTCATAAAGTGGCAGGCCTCAGTGGATATCAAGCAGTCATAGCATATCAAGTTGCAGTAAGGCTAGACACCTCCATTTCTATTAATGCTAGACAACATCACCCAATAGGAAGAAAGGGACCCAAAGGCAGGCAATGGAGTCAGAGACAATTCCTGATCCAACTGTTGGGAGTCCCACAAGAAGATAAAGCAATACAACTAAAACCTATGTAAAGGGTCTCTTGTTTAGTCCTATGCAGGTCCACTGGGTGGCAGTTCAGTCTCTGTCAGCCCCTATATTTCTGGCTGGTTGATTCTGTGGGGTTTTTAATGATGTCCTTGACTCTTCTGGCTCCTACAATCCTTCCTTCCCCTCTTCCTTGAGACTCTGTAAGCTCTGCCCAATGTTTGGCTGTAGGTTTCTACATCTGCTTCCATCAAGTGCTGGGTTAATCTTCCCTGATAACAATTTGGCTAGATGCAGATCTCTGAGTATAGCAGAATATCATTAGGAATCATTTCATTGTCATTTTTTACCACTTGTATTTTGTTCTATCATGAGTCTCTTGACTCTCTAGCCTCTAGCACATGGCCCTCCAGGTAATGTCAGGGTGGAATCCCTCTCGTGGCATATTTATCCAAGCTCATCTTGTAGACAGGACAGATTGTGGGTTGATGGCTTTGTGGCTGGGTTGGTATCCCTTGCCTGAAAACAAGAAATGGCCAGTTCAGGCTCCATATCCTCCATTGCTAGGAATCTTCGATAGGGTCATCCTCATCCATTCCTAGAAGTCTCCATTGCCTTAGATTTCTAGGCCATCCAAGAGATGCTGCCCTTCCCCCTATTTGAGTTGTCTCCCCCTGTACTCTCTTCCTCCATTCTCCCCATAACTGATCCTCCCAAACTCATCCCCAACAGCCCACTATCCCCATCCACCCATGATGTCTATTCTGTTTCCCATCCTCAGTGATATTCCTCTCCTTTAGCCCCACTTGTTACTTAACTTATTTGTGTCTGTGGATTGTAACATACTTTATCCACTTAAATGTGAGTACATACCAGGTTGGTCATTCTTAGTCTGGGTTGCATTACTCAGGATGATCTTTTCTAATTCAATCCATCTGTGGGCAAATTTCATGATTTCATTATTTTTACTAGCTGAGTAATACTCCGTTATTTAAATGTACCATACTTTCTTTATGCATTCTTCAGTTGAAGTACATCTAGGTTGTTTCCAGTCTGGGGCTATTATGAATAAAGCTGCTATGAACATAGTTGGGCAAGTTTCCTTATGGTACGGTGGAACATCTTTTGGGTATATGCCCAGGAATGGTATAGCTGGGTCTTGAGGTGGAACTATTCCCAGCTTTCTGACAAAATATCAAATTGATTTCCAGAATGGCTGTATAAGTTTCACTCCTACAAGCAAAGGAGGAGTGTTCCCCCTGTTCCATATCTTTAACATTGTGAGCTATTGCTTGTTTCTTTCACCTTAGCCATTCTGATAGGTGTAGGATGGAATCTGAGAGATCTATTCAGTATAATACTTAAAGTTCTAGCTAGAGCAATAAGATAATTAAAGGAGATTAATTGGATACAGATTGGAGGGAAAGAAGTCAAAGTATCACTATTTGCAGATGATATAATAATATATATAAGTGACCCCAGAAATTCTACCATCATCAAAGTGGCTAGATATAAAATTAACTAAAAGAAAAATCCTTAGCACTCTTATTTCAAATGATAAACGAGATAAGAAAAGAATGGTGAAATAATACCCTTCACAATCAGCACAAACAATATAAAATATCTTGGTATAACTCCAGGAAAGTAAGTGAAAGACAAAATTAATTAAATACCTCAACAGAAAACTATATATACTGAAGCTGATAGAAGATAGAGTGGGGAATAGCCTTGAACGCATTGGCACAGGAGACAGCTTCCTGGATAGAACAACAATAGTGTAGGTACTACCACCAACAATCAATAAATGGGCTCTCCAGAAACTGAAAAGCTTCTGTTAGACAAAGGACACTGTCAAAAGGACAAAATGGCAGCTAGAGAATGGGAAACAATCTTCACCAACCCCACATCTGAAAAAGGGCTGATATTCAAAATATATAAAGAACTCAAAAAACTAGATATCATCAAACCAAATAATCCAGTTTTAAAATGGGGTAAGGACATAAACAAAGAATTCTTGACAAAGGAATCTGTAACATCCAAGATGCACTTAAAGAAATATTCAATATCTTTAACCATCCAAAAAATCTCACTCATTTTAAATGAAGGTATAAGTGTGAGTGAGCCAAAGTTATCCTTTATGTACTAGAAAGATATTTGATTAGGCCAGATTTTGTGGTTAGCAGAGAACTAATCTAGGCTAGAGACCAAACACCTCAGTCTCTAAACCAATGTTAATCATGTCACAATCTTGTTCTTAAAAGAGCTGTTAGCCTGCAGAAGAACAGATTAGAGATTTTGTTCTTTGTGTATGTTTTCTGTAAAACTCTAGACACAGGAAAAATCCAGTTACTCACAGTGCAGCTAAGATGATAGTGCCAAGGTTGACAGAGCCAGGCTGACCAGAATGATTCATTGAAGTCTCCTTGTGGGACCTGGTCTGACTATTTAGTAGATGAATATCCAGGTGAAGACAATAGCCTCTACAAGAAACAAAAAATAAAAAACAGAAAATCCAGAAAACTTCTCTAAGTAAAGAAAGCCTAGTGGAGAGTCAGTCCAGAGAGGTCACAACTTACATACTTATGATAACTGTGTCGACTAAAGATGCAATGTGTGGTAGATATCTCTCACTATGACAAAAAAATCCTGAAATATCAGAGTTAAAAGGAGGAAGGGAATAGAGATATGGCCCAGTCAGTAAATGCTTCGCACACAAAATGGGAACCTGAGTTGCATCTCTAACAGTCACGTACAAAGCTGGGCGCAGCAGCTTGAATTTATAGTCCCAGTTCTGAGAGGTCAGACACAGGTGGATCCCTGAAGCTTATTGAAAATCCAGTCTACCCAAACTGATGCACTCTAGGTTCAGTAAGAGAACCTACCTAATAATAATAATAATAATAAATAATAAGAGTAATAAAGAACAATGAAAGAAGACAACCAGTGTTAACCTCCAACCTCTACATGGATACGCACATACGTACATATACACATGTACCTATGTTCATATATCCACACACATATACTTTTTAAAAAGAACAAGTTTGGTTTTGGGGAGAGGGTGTAATTTTCTTAGGTTTCAGTCTTTATTGCTTAACATTCTCAGTTTCAGCCTGTAGTGAGGTAGAATCTAATGATGGGGACCATGTGCTGGAGTGAAGCTCCTCAGCTCATGGCTGTTAGAAAGAAGAGTGGGGAAGAGTAGTCAGAGTCCCAAATACTCTTCAAAGAAGCACCCCTAACAACAGACTTTCTCCATCTAGACACTACTTTCCTAGTTCCCACCACCTCCAACACAGCCTTCAGGTGGGGACCAAGACTTATAAAGATGAGATTTTGGCTCACAGAACATCATAGACATAAGGAAAGACAAAAAAAATTATAACATCTGGAAGAAGAAGGGAGGGATGCTGAAGAAATACTAATATCTGGGCACATCTACCGCACTCTTGGCATCATAGCTGATTACCTACACAGGGTCTTCATGAGAGTAAAGCTATTCAACATTCTGTAATGTAAGCAGGAGAAGCTTACGGGTTCCATCACACCCAAATGATATACATGCAATTAGTGGTTCATAGTACAGCCACTGGTAATGTTTCCATGTTCCTATAAACAAACATGCACCCACATTCCCGTAAGCAACCCTAATAAAATTCATTAAATTATTGAGAGAGAGAGAGACAGAGAGAGAGACAGAGAGAGAGAGAGAGAGAGAGAGAGAGAGAGAGAGAGAGAGTAAAAGAGGAAGGGTAACAATTAAGGGTAGAAGGGTGGTAATACATAATAAAATGATATAAATATGGCATGTCTTGTATATGAAATGTCTTAATAGAACCCTCTATTATGTATAATTAACATATACCAATAAAACATTAAAAAGGATGAGCTTAGGGAAACACTGAAGATTCCAATCATTATCAGTTTGTTTGGTGTAAGTTCTATTCACACACTCTTTACCTACTTAAATCAGAGGCCTTGACCAGCTGCTTAAATAAAAAAACAACTCACAGACACAATTAGCAGTTAATACATATGAAAACTCATGGTTCTCTCAGCTTGAATGAGTTTTAATAGCATGAAAAGAAATACATACCAAACTACTATGGGAAAGTAAAATCAAGGTAGACAACATTCAAATTAGAGAAAAAAATTGATTATTCAGAAACTGTTGAGCTAATTTTTCCATTAATACTACCTGTTTAAATTATCAGCTATCAACTGCTACTTGGCTGAACTTTACTTTCTGACACCCAGGTATAATAGAATATATCTTTTAAATTTAGCTATATTGATTATTTGGTGGTCTTGAAACAGATTTTCTGCAAAAGTTATATCCTAGGTTAAATGTAAAGGTTTTGCAGATACATTCCTTTGAGGACACACTGATATGCTAGCAAATCTCTCAACTAGACAATGAAATAAATAGTCTCACTGAATTGAATTTCCTTACCATTTGGGCACTTTTGTTAGTATCTCCTTCTTGTTGAAAGGACAGAACACAAACATAAGCAATAGGAAACCTCAGTAACTCTGGTTTTCCATGGCAGTGAGAAAATTATAGTTGTTTCAATATTTATTTAGTGTTTTTCTTTTCTTTCTCGTGATATTTTCCTAAGCAAAACGGATGTAGTTTTTTTTTCCACTTGGATTAAGAAATAATATGACATTTAATGCCAAAACACAATATTTAAAAATTCCTACAGCAGTAAATAACCAAGTAAAATACTGACCTGGTGACCTGTCTCACAGAGAGAGATTGTCTGGGTGGACTGAGATGAGCTATCTTAGTGGCGAGTCTGATGAGGTGTGAGCGTTAAAGATGAACTCCTTAGATAACACATTATTCACATCCTTATTCCCAGAACTAACACAGTACCTGGAAAACAACAGAAAGAGCACATTTCAGATTTGCAGTTATGGTCAATGTACTAGCCTTCTCTACTGTTGCTTCCAACAATATAACATTGGATGTGAAGGTCTGAGAGGAGAAGGAATAGTTTGTGCTCCATTACTGCTGGTTTTTGGGAATATAAGCATGAGACAATATTTGGGCATCTATTTCTAAAAAGGCAAATGACCAAATTATAGAAGTACTAAAAATATGTGTATTCTTTACCTAAGACAGTCAAGCAAAGAGAGTGATGTCTGCTTTACACTAGCACATCTTGAGATTGCCACAAGAAAAACTGTATCTGTTGCCTTGATCTGGCCCATTGGCTGTACACTTAGTGAGCAGCTTTTGTCTATCAGTCTGTTTACATTCACACAATTATAATAACATGGTCCCCCGGAGGCACCCTGAGAAGGATAATAGAATTTTCCAAAGTAGAAGAATACTAAAAGTCAATGACCTATGTTAATACATTATGAAAACTAAGTTGCTGTCTGGTAATTGGTTGTGTAGGGTAAAGATTCACTGAAAATTCTTTACTGGAGGATATTTTTGCACTACACAAAGTAATCTTTATCTTCTCCTGATCACTAAGGTTAGTAAATGAACAATTTTACAAAAATCCCATAAAGAGGCCTAACACTTCACCAAACAAATAATCACTCCCCACCAATTTTTTTGCTAACTCTGAGTAATGTGCTACAAAATGTGTCCTTAAAGACCCTGAGATACATGGACTCTGATTGCCAAAGAAAATCCAAAGTGTAGGCTAGCATGGAAATATGCCCAAGAACACAAGGCGTTCCTGAAATGTGTCACACATATGTCATTGAGGATGTCTGCTAGTGCCTTTAGTTTATGTCCTTCACTGTAATGATCTGGTCCCTCCCTCTCTGTGATTTAGTCACTAAGGCCCAAATGACAGCACTTTTCAACACACAGGAAGTATCTGATATCATAAATTTATAATAAACTCTAACTCTAGTTAATGTTGTTTCCAATCCTTAAATCTTTTGGTCTACATCTTTAATTATTTAAGTGTTGATCTTGATTTTAAAATTTAGGTCTCACACTTTCTGAATATATTTTGGAGTAATGAAGAATGTAAACAACCATTTACTATATTAGTGATCCAAATTTTTAAAGTTATAACAATCCAATCACCAACTGAATATCATTTCTGTTATACAGGTTTATATTTGTTTGCTTTCTGTGTAAAAATTATGCTGTGCAATTTTAATATTTACCATTACATATTAGTATTATTGGAAGATTAAATTCATCAAACAGTTAAAGGAAACAAGCATTTTTCAGCAAGGAGTATATAAGAAATATGCATAGGGAAGAAAACTAGTTTTAGGAGATAAGCTGAGTAATGAGACTCCTTAGTGTATCCTGTCAACATAAGTGACATGCTCACCTGCCCAGGCCCAGGCTTTATCTAAAGCTGCATGAATGAACAGCTAGGCAAAGAAATCAAGAATGACTTAAGGTCTTAGGTTCCACTTGTGCTTCATATTTCCTCCGCTAAAAGTGTTTTCCAAAGTGTAATCTTCAGTGCCAAGAAATCAATTAACTTAAAAAATGGCTAACTCTGCCAATGGCCAGTGATATGAATGGACTCTTTTTGCATGGTGCCTGAACAAATTAAAGAAGCAAACCCTGACTGCTGGATCTAACAACAAGAGAACAACGTTTCTCTGAAATGCGAGACAGAAACCAAAATGAGGGCAAGGCATCTGAGTAGCCACACAAAGCTTCCAAACGGCCCAGAAGATGGAATTGTTTTCTTCAAAGATGCTAAAAATCTATGAAGATTGCTGACAGCAGCTTGGCAGTGCAGAAGGAACTGTGCTCAAGAAGCCTGTCTGTAAGACAAGCACTAAGTGTGTGATAACAATAGAGTTAGAACAGATGATCGAGACAGGGATACAAGTGCTGAACTGTAGAACTGGTGAAAGCTTGTAATGTAAAGCCCGCATATGGAGGTGTTGCAAACACAGAATTGCCACTTCTATATTCATCTGGGTGCTATGTAAGGCTAGGCCAGGAGGGACTCAGGAAGATGTAAGTACTTTCCTATATGTTTTAGAACTTTGAGTCCTTCTCTGTGATTCTGAGTAGCAGATAGAGACCTACAGCCTTGTCAGATGCTATAACTATAATAAGCCCCATCCAATACGAAATGTGCTAAGGTTTCTGTGAAACATCCTTTAATAACTCTTTGAGAAATGTTTGCCATAGAGAAAAACTGTTCTGCCTTTTTCTCCACCAGCCCCTCATTTTCTTTTAGCAACAGGCTTTCAAATAGTCCAGGGTGACTTCGAATTCTAGATCCTTCTGCCTACACCTCCCATGTGCTGAGATCACAGGAATGCACCACCACTCTTAACATGTTCTTCTTATGTGACAGTGTCAATTGTGACATTTCTCCAGCATTTTTTAAAGATTTATTTATTTTGTATCAGATCACATTATAGATGGCTGTGAGCCACCATGTGGTTGCTGGGAATTGAACTCATGACCTCTGGAAAAGCCGACAGTGCTCTTAACTGCTGAGCCATCTCTCCAGCCCCTCTCCAGCATTTTAAGATGTCTTCTCTTACACACCAGTATTTAGCATTACACATAAGATCTTTGGTGATCCTGGTCATTGTGTAAATAAATCCTGTTTCTTTTGTCACTCACATGGAAAATTTCATTTTCATTTTGAATATTTGTTAGTTTCAAGAGAGTAAGGTGAGTGCGTGCTTATCATCCCTGATGCAGCAGCATGCACTTCAACTTTTAATATAAAAGCATTCTTTGTTTTCAAACACATTTGCAATAATGTCACTTTTTCTATCTCTATCTCCCCTACCCCTTTCCTTGATAACATGCATATAATGTAATCTACTACTGTTGTTTTATCCTCCATCATATGTTCTATCTCAATATCTACCTAAGCTTCCTCTTATGTAACTAATACCCAATCATTTCATGAATTTGCTGTTTAACTATACTCACATTTGTTTAGCCAGAATAGCAGGTGTATTATTTCAAGTATGTATTTTCACTTCTAAGACTTATTAGTATAATTTTCATGTCATTTTTTTTCTGTTTGCAGTTGTTCAATTTTGGATATCATTTGCCCTCCTACACTTCTTGATTTAATATTCAAATACTTCAGGGTACTTCTTAAGTTGTTTTTATATCTACTTACCAATTATTTCCCCTGTTTTAGCATCAGTGTTCCTTAGTATGACTTACATGTTGGTTTAGGCTTATTGCCTTTGTTTCTGAGACAGGGACTTACTGGGTTATAATGAGAATTTTGGTTTCTTTAAAAACACAGACATATTATGGGAATATGTTTTTGTTTAAATCAGAGGCATGGGTATTTGGGACTGCTTCAATGACTTGCCTTGTGCTCTGGTGGAGATGTAGTTTTGTCAGCTATAGATAGCTTCTGGGAATATGTAACATTTGGAATTCTAGTGACTTTTCAGAATATATATATATATATATATATATATATATATATATATATATTCTGTTGGTTGTGGTATGTCAAATAGTCAGGCATAAAGAAACAAGAAGAAATTAGATTTCCCATGGGTAGGGATCAAATTTGCCCCAAGGAACTTGACAACCTAATCAGCAGGAAATTGTCTAACAATGACAATGCCCCCATCCACTCCCCTAATCTTTTTCTTTCCTATCTAGTGTTAGGGGTTGAAAGGCAAAGGATGGAAGAAATAAAAAGAACCCATAAGCAGCAAATGCTGGCTACACTGTGGAGCGCAGGCTGGCCTTGAACTTGGGTTCTTCCTGTTTCAGCCTCCTAAGAATTAACATGACAAGCATGTGGCACCACACCTTGACTTATATGCTTCCAGAGACTGGTGAGAAGGTTCATCTTAGCATCATCTTTGTTGCTACTGCTAATGTAGTTGTCTTCTTCTGCATAGCCAGCTTTGGCTAAGACTTCTGAGGTCCCCTTAGCCAGCACTCTGGACTTAACACTGATTATCCATAATAATCCCAGTAATGTTTATCTCAGCTATGGAGGTCAAAACATATAAGTGGTAATAGTAGTGATGACATGGCTTATCACCATACACAGCACAGGAAATAAGCTCGATGTACTCTTACATACATTTGAAAAAGTGCTTTTGTGCCATGCTCCTGCTCTCTGCACTCATTCTAATTCCTAGCCCAGAGCACTGTTTTCTTTGATGTGTTTTGTTATTCTTGCATTTCTAGTCTATGGAAGCATTTCTTCTTGAACACAAATAACTTTTGTTTTTGGTTTTGTAATATTTATTTTTATCTTACTTCAAATCTCTATTTTTTTATCTCAACCTGCTATCACTGTATCTTTCATTGCAAAAACAGAAAGAGGTAGAGGTACTCAAATTATACACCTTACTATGCAATTCTGAAAAAAGTAACAGAGTAAACAGTAAATCTAGAGATGTAATTGGACTGAAAAAAATCCAGAATCTGGACTAGAGCACACATGAAGCCCAGTAATTAATTCTAGTGCATTCTTTCTATGATCAGTTAATAATATATATTTCCTGATAAACAATGGTGTAAAGTTAATATATTTAATATGCTACTCACTTTGTAGTGGAGATTCGTTGGTTCAATTTTATCATTACTTTTCAGATTGTCTACATATTTTTAAAATAGTGACATATCCACTGATTGATAGGCTGAAATGGCATTTGCTTTTTTGCTTGGTGCCTTAGTTAGGCAGACAATGAATGTCCCACAAAGATGACTAAAACTATTAACTTTTCAAGGCCTTTTTTCCTCCACTGAATTAAGATGTTATATAGCACACATCTTACTCAGAAACACTACTCACTCTTAACATTGTGCCATAATGGGGATAATCTACAAAAACACAATGATGACTTTCTAAAGAAAGATATTACACGTCACCCAAATATCCCAAATTTTATTAAAAATATATAAAACTTTAATGCTTAGTAAGCAATATGGGAATCATGCTTTTTACCAAGGAGTTGATAAACTTAGAGAAGTAAATATTAACACTAATTTACATGAATGAGGCATTGAAAAGTTAAATTTCATACATTTTAAGAGACCTCAATTTTAAGCCACCATATGACACATCACAGAAAGTCTAAAATGGGTAAGAAATAGAATAACAAGTGTTAAAGAGGCTGTATAATTCTCATCTTGGCTACATGAGGTGTAAATTTCATACCCACTAGAAGGAACAAATTTGTCAATGTCTTCTAAATGTTAGCATAAACATTACATCCTTTATGACCTGGAAATTTTATTCCTTGGTTATACCCAACAAAAATGCTTACATATATTTACCAAAATATGTCTACTAAAACATTCCTTGAAAGTCATATTCACAATAGCTTCAAACCAGCTGGTGTTGGACCATCAAAAACAGAATGGCTAAATAAATCATGACTTAGTCACACAGTGAAAAGTCACGTCACAGGACAAATGAGTAATTTCTAACTGGAAATAACACAGGTGATCTCATGGGTAAAGTAGTGCAAATGGCACAGAATTCCATTTTATACCAAAGGTAACCCCCAGTGAGTTTTAGGATAGAAAGTTAAGTGGTAAATGATTGAATGTGCATACGAATCTGAGTTTCCTAATGCTATTGGTTTTTTAGAGGGGAGTTGTTTTGGTTTCATTTGGTTTTGGTTTGGGGTTTTTTGTTTTTGTTTTTGTTTTGTATTGTAAGCACTTCTTATGGATAAAATATTAAATGTCCCCAGTGGGATAATATGTTGGAAATTAGTTCCTCAGATGGTGGTAATATTTTGGGAGGTTCTGGAAAGTAGGGGATAGGACACAACTAAAGGAAGTCAGTCAGTGGGATGGATCTCTGGAGATGTCTTGTCTCTAGCTCATTGCTTGTATTTATTCTCTCTGTCCATCACAAAAATGAAAGAGTACATTGGCTAGACACTCCTACCTACACCTGGGCTGGGTAGGAGAGAGGTAGGCAAAGCCGAGGTTCTTGGGTTTTGGAGACAGATAAAGGCCACAAGGAGGGAAGAGGAGGGAGAGAAAGGAGCAGGTTGCCATGGGTTAGTGTGAACTATAATCAGTTCAAATCCCCAAAAATACTTGCATATGCTTTCTATTTGGACTTTTTATCTCCATCATAACAATCCTTAAAGAGTTCCTCCCAGCCAGCTAGTTACCTTAAGGCTAATATGTTATTTGAACCCAAATAAGTACACTCAATAATGCAGCCTTATGTTACAAAGTCTTACACACACACACACACACACACACACACACACACACACACGTTCTATGGACATCTATATTTATATTAACAAAAATCCATTCTGAAAGCAGTGGTGATCATTCATGACATTCTAATTTAGTACTTTTTTTTTTCATGGAAATTTTAACATCAAGAATTCCTTACAAAAGACCCAAATATAATAAAGGCACATACCCCCCAATTTGCACCAATGGCAATATTACTTAACATGTGCCTGCTAAAGGAGGTGAAGGTTTATTGAATAACAGAGTGAGTTTCATCACAGCCAACATCTTATTAAACCTAGTAGAAAAATGAATGCCTACAACGCTTCAAGTGATTTAAACCTGAAGTTTGAGACCACACCTTCACATTTGCACAGCCTTGAATATGATGTTCTTCAGTTTCTGCAGTCATTCAAAGAACAAACCATTGATTAAAAACTACCTATATTTAAGGCTCCATTACATAATATAGATCTCAGAGCAAACTGGATAAATATATGCATGAGTTGTACTGGCAGCCATGGCTTAATTGACACATAGTTGTTAGTAGTCATGTCTTAGCATATAAACTCTTTAAAGACAAACAAACCCCACCTCATTTCAGGTTTGACCTGAACTACTGATGTTCCTGTTTGAATTCTTCTTCAGACTCTCTTAAGCCAGTCACACCACCTGAGCTAAGATCTGTGTAGTTTCCATCCATTAACTGAACATCTGCTTTATGTTTCTTCAGTCTGTTTCACTCAGATAGATATTTTGAGAAGAGGTTCTTTGCTCGTGGATGGTCTTGCACATGCTGAGGAGTTATATTCCAAAGTCCAAATTTCTGTGCCTGCAGACACAGTACTTGATTATGAGTACCCTCACGTAAGCTCTTCATAGAGTAATTAAAGTAACTGATGGAAGCTTTTAGGAAATATGAAAATGTGTTGAACCTCACAGTTAAATTTTCATAAATTTAACTCAGTATACTGCTTTAACTCAAAAGAATAGTCAAATTTTGTCTCACCAAAAATAAATTAATGAACTAATGCATATACACAAACATTCTACTTTTTCTCTCTAATCTGTTTCTAACTAATCACACAGCACATTTACTTAAGTCCTATTTTACTAACTTCTGAGGCTTTTTTCTCTTATTATTTTTATATTATTATCTCTTTGGAATGTTGCTTCATGTACTAGGGCTATGTAGGATATTAATATTTTTAGAAGGTAGGTGCTAGAGTTGGCTTATTAACCTTTCTCCTGTGAACTGACTATGGCAGTCTCTGTTATCACACATGCCCCATTCCTCTAGTGCTGTCTTGTACTACTATAACTTTCCAGATTTTCTGTCTTGTCTTAGCTCACTCTTATGTCCCTCTAGCCATTGATCACTACTTCATAGATATAGATGTTCAAAAATAGACTTTAAAGAGAAACATAAGAAGTAAAAATAAAACAAAACCCTAAATCAATTGCATAATTTTCAAATCAACAAATTACTGATATCCTCTTATTCTAAGTTTTCTTTCATAAGATCAGTGAAAAATTATTTAACATTATCTAGTCAACGTTTACCTATGCACAATATATATAGTTAATACAATTTTACTAGCCATAATTATTGTGCTGATTACTTTCTCAATAACATCCCTATCACATCACTGCTTTCGATATTCAGCAAATAGTTTGTTAACTAAGTAACTACTTGATTATAATTTCAAAACTTATAATAGAAAACTGTAGTTTTCTTTGGGGAAAAGATATCTGTGATTGATGTTGAGAGAGGGATTGTGAACTACAAAATGAGAGCTATACGTAGTAGGAAGCGCCTTCTTAGAAAGTATCAGTTTTTGCCTCCGATAAGAAACTGAACTCATGTCCAAGTGGATTAAAGACCTATATATAAAACTAGAGATACTAAATCTCTTAGAATAAAAAGTAAGGAAGAGCATGTAGCACATTGGCACAGGAGACAACTTCCTTAACAGAACACCAAGGCCTTAAAGTCAACAATTAATAAATGGGACCTCATGAGATTGAGAAGCTTCTTATAAGGCAGGAGACACTGTCAACAGAACAAAATGACATCTTACAGACTGGGAAAAGGTCTTCACCAACCCTACATCTGACAAAGGTCTAATATGCAAAATATATAAAGAACTCAAGAAATTAAACACCACCAAACCAAATAACCCAATTGAGAAATGGGACTCAGAACTAAACAGAGAATTATCAACAGAGGAATATCAAATGGCTGAGAAACACTTAAAGAAATGCTCAATGTCCTTAACATTCAGAGAAATACAAATCAAAACGACTCTGAGATTCCATCCTATACCTATCCGAATGGCCAAGAACAAAGACTCTAGTGACAGCACATGCTCACAAGGATGTGGAGAAAGGGAAAGACTCCTTTATTGCTGGTGGGATTGCAAACTTGCACAACCACTTTGAAAATCATTCTGGTACTTTCTCAGAATACAGTGAATAGGGCTACCTCAAGACCCAGCTATATCTCTCCTTGGATTATACCCAGAAGTTGCTCCACCACACAACAAGGACGTATGCTCGGCCATGTTCACAGCAGCCTTATTCATATCAACCTGTAAACAAACTAAATGTCCCTCAGTCAAAGAGGAGATAAAGAGACTATGGTAGATTTACAGTATGGAATACTCCTCAGCTATTAAAAATAAGAAAATTCTGTATTTTGTGGGCAAATGGATGGAACTAGAAATGATCCTATTGAGTGAGTTAACCCAGACTCATAATGAATAACATGATATATACTAACTTATAATTGGACACTAGCCCAACAAGGATGTCTCTTGTAAGTCTTCACTTACCAGGAGATTGGGATAGGTGAAGGAACCTCCTATTGGGACTCTAAGTGAGAGAAGTACAGGAGAATAGGGAAATAAAAGGATCCAGAGGGTCCTAGAAACTTACAAGAAAGACATCATGATGGTCAGATCTGGACCCAGGGAGTCTGCTCAAGCTAATGCACCAACCAAAGACAATACATGCAGTAAATATTGAACCCCTACTCAGATCTATCCAAGGGTCAGGACATTATCTACAGTCATGTAGAGAGTGGGGACTGACTCTGACATGAACTCTGGTTTTCTCTCTTTGACCACTTCCTCTTGGTGGGAAGACCTGGTAGCACTCAGAGAAAGAGTAGGAAGGCTACCAAGATGAGACTTGATAGGCTGTGACCATATGGTGGGGGAGGAGGTCCCCTTCTGTCACAGACCTAGGGGATGGGAACAGGGTGAAAGAGGGAGGGAGGGAAGAATGGGAAGAGAAAAGCAAGGGGATAAAATTTTATATGTAATTTGAATAAATTACAAAAAGAAAGAAAAAAACTGCACTGCTGATTGGTCATATCCTGTGCCTACTGGATACTAGTAGACATGAGAACAGGCTAACAGAAAAGGTCTCTTCATTTCCCTCTCATCACCTAACAGGCTGTGATGGGCCAAAGGTCATGGAGATCTGTGGAAGTTGGCAGTGATGAAAGTACAATTCCAATACTGAAATGTCCAGGAACTCTCTTTCTCAGGGTGTAATGGTCTCAGGAGAACATTTGGCCTAGGAACGAATGCTTTGAAGTGCAAATTAAATGTTAACTTTCAATATGGAGCCTGTTGGTAGCCTTTAGGTGACTGAGGTAATGCATAGCAAGATAGAAGAATAAATTTCAAAATAATTTGTAGAGTAAAATATGAAGTATAACTTTCAGGGAATCAGAATGATATCCTTTATTAATTTGCCATATGGACTCAGACTATGTAGAAAATTCTTCAATACACTCCCTTACCTCAAGCTTTGCCTTTGCAAGACCCAGAATAATTTTCAGTGCAAAGTCAGTGATAAGGCTAATATACATATATTTTGCAGTTTGGAGCATCATAGATAGGGTTTCCAATGATTTTTTTTAGTTTCAATTAGATTGGTAAATTTCCCTGTAGCTCATCTCAGTCTAATCGTATAATTACATTCCATTTAAGTGAGAATGACTAGCTAAAAACATTTGCATGAAAAAATATGCTCCAGATGATGAAAGTTTTCTCCAATCCTCTTTCTTAATATTCCAAACAAGATTTCTAGTGTTATTATTCTCTGGATTACAGATCATGAACCAAAGATCATAGCAGAATATTGAGCTGGAGTAATCAAGATGCAAGTAAAAATAGATTGTAACTTACAGAGCTGTGCTTAGTGCATGGAAAGCTAACAACTACACTCTGTTTCCACCCGTTAGCATTGCTGGGCTCAGTGCCTGTGAAATGTAATAGTGATTGCATCTTTGTTGAAGATGGCTGAAAAGTGCTTGGTTTCCATCACAACATCGTTATTGTAGACTTAGCTTTTCCAGAGCCACTGAAATATGGAAGTCATGTTCCCCATGTCCTTTTACAGCTACAGTGCCACATTTAAGACATATTGCACCAATTGCTTACATTTAATGAAAATAGAAGAGAAACAAATGAACATTGTTGGTCCCTTTGACAAGGCACGTGTGGAGAAGATGGATTGATTTTTCGCTCCAGTCAAACTCCAGTATATAGCCCCAGTTACTGAAGTCATGTGGCCTCTGTGGGACTGCTGACAAGATAATGCAGGCAGAACCAATCTCTGACCTCATGCCTATCATGGGGGAGTTGCTTTACTAGTAGTTGATAGTATTAGTGTCTCAGCAGATGGAGGGTAGCTGTAGACTTGACACCCCTATTTTCCTTTAACTTGCAGGTTCCTGGTGTCATCTAATTTTGGCAGAAGTAGAAGTTTCCAAAGCAGGACAGTTAGGTTATATTTGTAGGACTATTCCTCTAAGCCCACCCTAGAGACTAAATTCATCCAGATGTCAAATTTCTCTCTTTTTATTATTCAGATAAAATTTGCATACAGTAAAAAATATACCTTAAGACATATTCCATTAGGTTCTTTGGTGTGTTCCCCACCCCCACAGTGGCTCTTTCTTCTTCCCCTTTTCTACAGATAAAAACACATTTTTTGAGACAAGGTTTCAGGTAGACCAGGCTGGCATTGACCTTACTATACTATGTAGCTGAAGATGGCCTTGAACTTCTGATCCCTCTTCCTCAGCTATACCTGACTAGGACAACGAATTTTTTTTTGTTGTTTGTTTGTTTCAAATCTGGTTTCATCTGCTTCACTGCCAGGTTGATTTTGTGTACCATATTGTACTCCAGTGACATGAATACTTTAAATGCCAACATTTTCAATAATTTAATAAAGTCTTTGCAGCCATTCAGTCAAAATATATATCTTAAGTATAAAATTTGATGAGCTTTGACATATTTATCAACAGAGTTACCATAAAGCCACCATAATTTAACACCATTTTCATGAATCATTTTAAATGTTGCTTCTCTAACTGGTAAAAATAGTATTTATTTTAATTTTAATTTCCACTCACTTGATGATTAAAGGTATTGTACATCTTTCATGTGTCTTTTGTCTATTTTTGTCTCTTCTTTTGAAAATTGACAATTCTTTGACTGTCATTTTTATTGGCTTATTTGTCTTTGTCTGCTTTATACTGAAGAATGACTAATATCTTTAAAATATCAGTTTTATGTGTCCAGTTTGATAACTTAACTCATATCTGCTGTGGAGCCAGCACTTGACTGTAAATTGGGCATTCCTATCTTCAAAGATTTTTATCTCTAACCAAATTCACACAAAGCACCTGCATTTCCATATCTAAGAAGCTGACTCTTCCATGTTCATAAATACAGAATTTTAAAGAACAAAATTAAAAGGTTTTCTTTGTGCCTGGGTTTTTCTCATGATGAATCAGTGTTGAAGTTCATCCATGCTATTGCCTGCACCACTACGATTTGAAATCTTACTAATTTGCCCATTCTCCTAAAGATAGCATTGCCTTGTTTAAGTCATAAGAGATTATAGGCAAAGGCACTGTACAGGTCCTTTTAATTGTTTCTGTAGTAATGTTTAAATTTGTCTTGAATCAAGACCTAGGAGGATATGAAAACACATACTGGATGGATCTGTTTCAATATACAGTTACAGTATATATCATTTTTATATTTAGGTTAGATTATAATTAGTGGCTGTATGATTTTCTAAGCCAAATTAAGTATTGCTCACTTCTGTCATGTATGGTGGAGGAGGACACTTCTCCAAGCAGGCCGAAGCACTTACTGTTTTCACTCCACTTGTTCTTACTTATGTTGTGAGATAGCATGTCCCTGTGAGATCGGCATAAATTTGCCTTTGCTTGTTTGCATCTCACATTTCTTTGGGGAAGTAGAAGTTTCCCCTGTCAATTTTCTGACTTTTTTTAGTTAGGAGATTTATAATAACATAGATAGATAGATAGATAGATAGATAGATAGATAGGCAGACAGATAGACAGATAGATTAGATATGTGTGTTCATAGTGTGTGTATGTGCGTGTATGTATGTGTGGTGTGTGTGTGTGCATGCCTGCATCCATGAGTGCATGTGTGTGTGTGTGTCTCTGTATGTGTGTCTCTGGGTGTGTGTGTGTGTGTGTGTGTGTGTGTGTGTGTGTGTGTGTAGCTTAGCCTGGAATTCACTATGTAGGCCTCAATGTACTTTCTCAGACCCAGCCTCTGGGATCTGAGATTATAGACATACACCATCATATCTGGCTAGTTTCTCGATTTTTAAATCAAATCTTAATATTTTTTCCTATTGACTTATACATTTTTAGATTTATTTTCAGATCTACATACTGAAGATTCATTTTTCTATAGTCATCTGCTGATCTTACAATAAATTGTTTATCCAAGTCTCCTTTTGTTTGGTATTTTTGAAATTGAGCCTGTATTCTGTTCAAGAGCCATCTCTTGCTCCAGAACTTGAAGGTATTCCTATTCTTTATATAGTTTTAGGATACCTTGTTGTTTTAGGCTTCATCTGGTAGCCATAACTAATCTCAAATTGATTTTTATAGACAGAATCAGCTGGAGATCAAATCCGTATTCCCCACACATTCATCTAATTGCCTCAACACTATGTGTAATGTTCAAATCCCTTCCCAAAGACTCAGCTGCTCCTTTGTGAGGGCGTCAACTTCTGGCTATCTCTTTTGTTTCGCTGTTGTGCTTCTGTCGCCACTGTGCCAACCACACACTGCTTCGACAACTATAGCTTTGTAAGAAATGTTGAAATCTGGTAGTGAAGGCCCCCTAGGATTGTTCTTTCTTAACACAGTTGTGGCTATTCTGTGTTGTCTGTGTTTTCATGGAAGTTTTTGAAGTGGAATCTATTCAAAGAACCCATTTGAATTTGGTGAGTTACAGTGAACCTTAAGATGAATTTTCATTTCTTTTTTAAATGCATCCTACATATCCATATGTCACTATTTCTCTTTAGTCTATATAGCTTTACTTTTAGCTTTTCTTGTATTTCTGCTTCAAATTTTCTCAGTGTTTTACATTTTAAATGTCTTCATTCATTTTCATGTTGAATGTTCTTCCTCTGGAAAAAAAGATTATGTGTTGGCAGCCTATTTTTTCTCTCAGTAAACTTCTGTCAGTAAACAAGATTTAAAAAAAAAGATATTGCTCCAACATTATTTTTGATGAGCAAGCAAGGTTTAGTTTTCTGTTCTTAGCTGTATCACATGACTTCCTTGCTTTTAAACTATTTATTCTATGACATGTCATATATAAACTCTTCCTAGTTACTCTCACTTTTTCACACAAAATTTTGGAAATCTAAGTTGAAGTCACTAATGCTTTTGTAAATTTAGGAATATTCTAATTTAGCTGCTTTTCATTTATTTCCTTTGGTCTATCCACTGTTTCTGCATCTACTGCTGGGACTATATATGAGATTACTGAGCAAACCTCAGCCACTGCCGCTGGTGCCGCTGGAGCCGCTAGTTACCAATCATTGACACCTTTTTGCCTCCAGACAACATCCTATCATGTCTAAATACATTTTCAGTTTTCAAAGTCAGGAATTGTTCCTTATATACCTACATCTTACAGTACACAGACAGTTGTCTTAAGCAAATCATCATTTGAGCCAACATATCTACTTTGTCAAGACTTAGGTGCCAGGTGTTTTTTTCACAGTTATTATCTTGCCTTTGTTTTATTTTTATTTCACTCACTTGCATTTCTTCTGATATTTTTATAGCCTTCTTCAATTTTATTAATCTTTTCATCTGTTATATTGGCCAGTAAATTTTGTTTAAATATGGTATTTTTTATTTCTGGTAATTTCATATCCTTATTATGTGTGGTATTTTAACATCTCTTTTCTCATGTCATCTTTGCAAGGATTATTCCATTAGAAAGTGTAACATTTTTATTACGTTTACATTACCTTTTTGATAATTTCAATATGTAAGCTATCTCTACATCTATTCCATTGTCTAACTTTGTTTTCACTAGAGGTAACATCTTCTATGATTGTATAACAAGAAATGTTATATAACATGACAATAGAGGGGACCAATTAATATTATTCCCCAACCAAAAAAATTAATGCTTGTAGGGTTCCAGAATAAGGCTCAGTAAACTGTTCTAGAGTCACATTTTTGGCCTGTGAAGATCTAATTTGCTTGAGTTCACTCTTTCATATAATGTGAGATTTGCCAGTTTTTTGTATTAAGGTTGATGGGATGAGTTCTATTAGAATTTTAGATTTATCAACTTATTTTTGCAAATAAAATGGTAGCTTTCTGAACAAACATTTAGGTCTCTTACTGGTTTACAATGTGGCAGATAGTTGTGTTAGACTGATGACACTGCTGTTGAGGACTACCCCCTGCTAGAGTCTTCTCTCAGCCTGGCTACTCGGTATAATATTGAACAGAGGTAGTAAGACAGAATATGATTGATTCAGCATAATCTTGGGAAGAAAGTTCTCTTGGGAAATATGGCATCAACTGTGAGCTTGTTGGTCCTGTGACTTACTAGAGCGAGGAACTTTTTCTGTGGCCAATTGGCTGAGGTGATTACTAAGGTCAAATATATTACCTACATTTTTAAAACTATGACTTCTTAATTGTTTAATTCTATTAATAGTCAACTTTTAATTGATTTTATGACTTTTATATTTTGAACTTACATAGTGAAAATGTCTCATTTTATTTTTTGGTCTAAACTTCTGTGAGATGTTATACACAATGTTTTGTTCCATAATCACAGGGAAATGATGAAGAAGAATCCTATACCCAAAAAAGTTATTAAATTTGCTCTGGCAACCCATAACTTCTGTTTTCTTTTATTACTATATTTTCAGAAGCCATAAAACCATGCTGTTTATGATAGCTTAGTATTGTGCTCTTTACACTGGTACATTTGTAGTTTATCTTTGCTTTGTACTATATCTTTGTTGTACACATCATCTATTGTATTTGTTATTTATTATTTCATTCGATTGATTTGTTAGTGACCAACTAATCTTGTATTTGTTAATGATGTGATATAATTTTGCTGTTTCCTAAGCAAATTGCTAGATAATTTTGATACATTCTGTTAGCCAATATCATGATTTTATTTGTGAAGCATATTTTTATGAATATTTATTTTCTTATAACAGCAATGTCAGTTTTGTATATTGTCTTAGCCACTGTTCTATTGCTGTGACAGACATCACAACCAAGGCAACTTAGAGAAAGCATTTAACTGGGAGCTTGCTTACAGTGTCACAGGTTAAATCCATTACCATTCTGGCAGGGAGCATGGCAACATGCAGGTAGGCACGGGAGCAGAAGCGGAGAGCTACACTCTGACCCATAAGCAGAGAGAGAGAGAGCAACTTTGAGCTTGGTATAGGCTTTAAAAGCATCAAAGTCCACCCCCAGTGGCATACTTACTTCAGCAAGGACACACCTCTTAATCCTGCTAATCCTTTCAGATGATGCCACTTCCTTGTGACTAAGCACTCAAATATATGAGGCTATTCCTATTCAAAGTACCACATGTATCATTCATATAACAATTGGAGAAGTCACTTTCAATCTGTTTTCTGAAATAATTATATAATATAATCATGGTTTCTTCAAGACTATTCATTAAATATTGGAATACTTATATTTATTAAATATTTGTTAAGATATACTAGTGATGCTGAATTACTTACAAAAAATTCAAATTACAAAAATAAATTATGGTTATGAAGAAATTGACTGTCAGAATTTCTTTTCTGGTCTAGCCTATTTGGTGTTCTGAAGGCCTCTTATATGTTTGATCGTATCTCTTTCATGAGGTTGGGGAAATTTTCTTCTATTATTTTCTTGAGAACATTTTCTGGTCCTTGGGACTTTGCATCCTCATTTTTATCTACTCCTATAATCCTGAGGTTATGCATTCTCATAGTGTCCTTGATTTCTTGGATGCTTTGTGTCACAACTTTTTCTGAGAGATGTATCAATTTCTTCTAATGTAGATATGAGGGAGAACACAGCCAAAAGCATCCATAAGTGTCATGACTAACCCAGTGAACAGGGCCATGTGAGCAGAGAGAGAGGGCGGAATTAGGAGTAGAGGCCAAGAAAGCAAGAGACAAAAAAGACTCATGTAACCAAAATGATGTGTTGTGTAGGGAAGAGAGGCTGGGGGAAATGTATCTCAGCCCAGACCTCCAGATGGAGAAGTTTAGGGTAGAGAGGGGGATATGCCAGTCAGCAGGATCCTGTAACAGGTAGGGACTGAGGGATGGTAGAGGAACCTGGTGGCCAGTGGCAGTTTTGATATATTAATAAGCACCTCAGTTAGCCATTTGTCTTGGGCTTGAGTCCTAACAGCTTCTAACTAGCAAAGTGCAAATAAGCCAGAAAGAATTCCTTATCTGAGAATGCAAACATGTGTTAAAGCCTGAAGAGAACTCATTAAAAGGACACAGGGATGAAGTGAAGAAAGATAAAGAAGATGACATTTATTGAAGACAGATAATAAGGCATCACAAGATAACAGTGATAATTGCTCTGAGCACATAGTCTGGAAAAAGATGAGTCCACACATTCACAGCATCAGCTCAGATATAATAATGTCAACTTCATTTATCCCTTTATGCCAGATTTGAGACCTAACAGTGTGCATGTGCCTTGGTTGTCTTATATATCTTTATTCTGTTCCCTAGCTTCCTAAGAACTTTATTGTAAAAAGTTTTTGAAAATTATTTCTGTATCCACTGAGATTATAATGTGATTTCTGTTAAGTACATTAATATGATACATTACACTCATGATTCCTCAATGTTGAGACAACTTTGAATATCTAGGATGAAATAAATTCGGTCACTGTGTGTAATCTTAATGTGTTCTTGAAGTCAGTTTTCACGTGTTCTGAGTTTCATAACCATGTTAATCAAGGAGATTGGTTTACATTTTTTGTTGTGTCCTTACTGTAGAATGAGTTTGAGAAAATTCTGTCCCTTTCTATTTTGAGGAACATTAGTGTTGTTTTATTTTGTCTTGTTTTGTTTTTTGGTTTTTGGTTTTGTCTGTAATGTTTGGTAGAATTTATTAGTGAACTTATCTGATCCTTAAATTTTCTTTGTGGCAAGACTTAAAAGCATGACTTTATACTTAGTGTTTTTATGCATATATTTTAGTTACTTAAATGAACTGTGTTTAGTTTTAGAAATTCACATATTTCTAGGAATTTACTAATGTCATTTCTTTTATACCTTTTTGGAATATCAGTCTTCAAAGTATTTACTAACTTTCTCTGAATTTCATTACAGCCTGCTTTAAAATTTCTTTCCACATCTAATTGTATTTCAGTTGGATCTTTATTCTATCTTTGCTTAGTTTGGATAGAGGTTTGTCAATCTAGTTTCTCTTTTCAAAGAACCAACACTTGGATTTGTTGTATGAATTATTCTTTTAGTTTCTACTTCATTAATTTTTTACTGAATCTTAAGGTTTTGTTTTATTTTATTTTGTTTTTTTGTCTGTTTTGGTTTTTGTTTGTTTGTTTTTGTTTTGCTACCTGTAGAATGAGAGTTTGAATTGTTTATCCTTTTCTAGGAGCTTGGGGTGTATCATTAACTTTCATATTTGAGGGCTCTCTGATTTTCAATGAAAATGGTTAGAACTAAACTTTCTCTTTAGAGCTGCCTTAGATATAAACCATATAGCTATGTCCTGGTGAGCAATGATATTAATACCGTTGATTCTAAAAGAAGTTTTTAATTGTTTTCAGTGACCCACATTGATTAAAAAGTTTATTGTGCATCCTTTAAGTATTCATGTAATTTATGTAATTTTGTCCTTGATTTCTACTTGTATTCCACCATGATATGATCAAATTCAAAAGAGTATTTTGATTCATTTACATTGGGCACTATTTATTTTCTGTCCTATAATGTGATTTATTTTAGAGAGGACCCTATCAGGTGGTGAAGAGTATGTGATACTGTTTACACTGGATGGAGTATTATGTATATCTATTAAATCCAATTCATGTATGGAAGAGGTTGCTGTGAATTTTCTTTGATAATCCTCTGTTTGGAAGTCCCAACAGAATGTGAGAATAGGGTACTGATGTTGCTCACTGCTCATATCAGGAAGTAACTTAAGCTTATTTTTCATGCCTTATAGTGCTCAAGCAATGGAGAGTAAGTGGATATATCATCTCGATTAATATTTGTTTTATTGATACACAGTTTTTTTCTTATCTCTTCTAACTCATTTTTGAAGTCTCTTTTATCAGGTAGGAATAGTGATGATAACTTAAGTTTGGTTTCTGTTTTCTCAATAGGTCACTTTCCATGCCCTGATTTTCAGTTTGTGGATGTTCTACCAGTTAACCATGTTTCTTACAGATAGTTGCATTTAATTTTGTAAACGCAGTTACTTACTCTGTATCTTTTCAACAGTTTAAGTTGAAACCATTACTGTTTAAAATTACTGACAATAGTTTGCTATTTTGTATGGCTTTGTTGGTTGTTTGTATGCTTGGTTAGGTTGTCATATTTTCTTTTCCTACTACTGGCATTAGGCTTTTGTTCATTTACTGTGTTAGGTGTGACAGATTCTTCCCTAGCTCTTCTTTCTTCATCTGTTCTTCCCCATGACACAAATTCTTTCCTGTGTTCTTGAGAATGAGACTATTTTTTCTTTTTCTTCTACAAATAGTATACATTCAATGAATGGCTTTGTCATAGTTAATTATCTTCTTTCATGCTTGCCTTAATTTTCTTATTTCCTGGTAATGTTAAAGATAGCATTGCTAGGCATAGTGATTTAGATTGGAAGTCCTTTCCACTAAGGACATGGCATGTTTCATTTTATGGCTTCTTGGAGTATTTTTACAGTCATTTATCATCTCGATATTTCTTCATTTCTTTTTTTTAATACATTTTTATTAATTTATACATATTACATCTCAGTTGTTAGCCCATCCCATGAATCCTCCCATCCCTCCCTTCCTCCCACTTCCCCCCTACTCCCCTCCCCTCCCCTAAGTCTGTGTCTGAGGGGGACCTCCTCCCCCTGAATATGCTCATACGGTATCAAGTCTCTCCTTGGTGACCTATTATTTTTCCTCTGAGTGCCACCAGGCATCTCCGTCCAAGGGACATGTTCAAATATGGGGCACCAGAGTTTGTGTGAAAGTTAGATCTCCTTCTCCACTCAACAGTGGAGAATGTCCATCGGCTAGTCCGGGTAGGGGTTCAAGGTTTTTACTGCCTATTTTTTCCTTGGTTGTTGCCACAATTTGCGGAGGACCCCAGGGCCCAGACTCGCCTGTAGTTTTCCAGGACCCACTGGATCCTTCCATTTCCTCTTTCTCCCAGGCTTCTCACACCTAAAGTTTCAATAGGATGTCCTCCCCTCTTACCCATTATTCTGGTAGGTACAGTTTTTCATGGGGACGTACACCTTGGACTAGTGTCTCGATATAAGTGAGTATATACCATTTAGCTCTTTTTGCTCCTGTGTGAACTCACTCATTATGACAATTTCTAGTTCAATCCATTTGTCCACAAATTTTGGAAATTCCTTGTTTTTAATAGCTGAGTAGTATTCCATAGTGTAAATGTACCACAGTTTCTTTATCCATTCTTCTACTGAGGGACACGTAGGTTGTTTCCAAGTTCTGGCTATTATGAATAAGGCAGCTATGAACATGGTTGAGCATATGTCCCTGTTGTGTGGTAGTGCATCCTCTGGGTATATTCCAAAGAGTGGAATAGCTGGGTCTCTTCATTTCTAATTTATACTTTTCTACTGTTAAGTGTTTTCTATTTATAGAAATTATATTGGTGAAAGTCTCCTGACAAGAATTCTTTCACTTTGTCATCTCTCAAGAGTAACTTATATTGCTAATCCCATTATATGGGAATACCTCTGAGACTGGCTGAGACATGAATGTCTAGGCACAGACAGTGCTTCTTGATGTCTACAGAATCCTTGTGATTTATTATTAGATGCCATTCTTCCTATGGCATGAATGAAGATTTATAGATGTCTTTCTTTCTGCTCATAAAATGAGAAGAGAACCAGATTTTATTGTTCTGTGCATCAAGCACACCATATACATTTATAATTTTAGGACTGTATAATGCTTGTGAGAAATTACATGTTTTCAGAACAAAAGAACCAGACACTGACACTGGATCAGACCTGACAGGATTCATTCCTCTCAGCATGATAGACACTGACATTCTGCATCCTTCATTTTCCAGCACCAAGTGCTTCAGTTGCTGTTCCTCATCAAAACAGGACAGCTCCCAAGACAGCTTCGAAAAAAGCTTCGATCTCAGTTGGTCCAGCATTTCAGACTGTCCTACACAGGACTCTGTTTAGGCCTGGAATTTCTCAGCATTTAGAAACTGGACCACAAATGTCATTCCTAGCTTGTTTAACCCTTTTCCCCAATTTTATTTAGGGAAAAACCATTTCTCCAATTTTATTCATCCCAAATCATCTGGAAGAAATCTCAAGAGAATAACACCCTATTGCCCTTAACGGGGGTTGGGTAGGTTTTTGGTTGCCTTCTTGGATGACTGATGTTTATTTTCATAGGGAATCGGTTATAAGTTATTATTGGTCTTATTTAGAGAGAAAACAAGTTTAGACTCAGGGATTTTTCTCTTTTCCTTTATCCTTCATTCTTAGGTTTGGATATAGGGGTTCAAAAGAAAGAAAGAGGAATATAGATATATAAGGATGTAGGACAAAAGTAAGTTAGGGAATCTACTCTTCAACTTAATGCCTTAATTGTTACTCACAAGGGTATTTTTAATTCACTGGCATAGGAATTTGCATATATATGCAATATAAGTTTAATTTTAGATACATTGGTATAGAATTCAAATGTAAGATTATTCTTTTCACACATTATATATATTTCTATTCTAATATGTGGTATTGTACCCATGCATTTCAATTATAATACAGGGCTTACTTATAATACTTTGAAAGTGCTATTGCAGGGGGTATAGGATAAGTAAGTTATACAAGTTAATTGTCATTGATCAAATCATGGTCATATCAATTACTAATCTATTTTTACCATAA
This sequence comes from Acomys minous, assembly GCF_964271855.1. Lineage (NCBI taxonomy): Eukaryota > Metazoa > Chordata > Mammalia > Rodentia > Muridae > Acomys > Acomys minous. Next base: position 70,097,763 of record NC_140489.1, on the reverse strand, counting down.
AAATATACATCCTAGGTGCAACAGATAGATATGATTCTATAGAAAGATAAAGTAAAATAGATAAGGTCTTCAAATACCTCAGAGACATATAGAATATGGCATTTAAAGATGTTTTTATTGTTTTAAAGATTCATTGACATTGAGACAGGTTAACTCCTGGTAACACTTAGCCTACCTCAAAGAAGATTAAGAGCTTCAAAGAATCTCTTTGTGGAGATGGCTTCAAATGTGGCACACCAGCCACTGGACAAAATGTCCTCATTTCTAGGACAGACAGAATTCTGCCTGAAAATGGGCAAGCTTGGATGCAGGTAGAGTCGACAGCCAAACTCTGCCAACACAGTGTAAACAAGTCCTCAAGAGTTCCTGCCTCACAAATATGTCTATTAGATATATTGGGCCAGAAGGCTGAAGATGACTCTCCAACGTTATAGAGAGGTTTGGGTGACTGTTCAGGCAGCAAACTGTTTCTGTCCTCTTCTCATTTGGGAAGCTGCTACCCTACACTCCCTGTATACTCAGGTAATTAATTTTATTCCTTCTCAGGTCTTTGATGTAGTTAAAGACCAGATATTTTAGTTTTATAATTAAGCTTAGTTGTTTAGGGGTTAAGATGTTTTTAGGTCTAGATAAATGTTTTAAGTTGATAATGATGAGATATGATAGACATTGATTTGCATTCAGAATTTTAGAAGCACCAAGATATGAAAGGTGTTTTCTTTAAGGCTGCTAAATACAAATAGCCAAAACACTATGAATTTAACATTTATATAATTCCCGATTTTTTCATGGTTCTTCTTGCTATAGGTAGTTTGTTATATATGTCTGTAATAATATAAATGTACATGTAAAAAAGAAAATAAATATTTAATGAAAAAAGAATGCCCTTTACTTCATTTCTGAAGATTATTTTCATTAATATAAATATTGAATTGGAATTTCTTTTGTTTTGATATTTTCCTACTTTCAGTGGTTTCCATCATTTATTATAGGAAAACTATTGATATCTGAGCCATTTTTCATGTTAAAATTTTTTTCTAGTTGCTTCAAAGTTATCAATAGTTAGTTTTTAATGTTTTATTATGATGTAATTTGGCATGTCTTTCATGTTTTTCCAGTGTTTTCTGAATTTCTTGAATTTGTATTTTTATGTTTATCATTTTAGAAAAAGTATACCTTTCAGTTCTACACTCTTTCTTTGAATACAGAGACATGATCGTATACTTTTGTTATTTTGTTTCTTAATTCTGGTGTTCAGATTTATCAATTTTAGTTGTTCTGTCTACAAGTCTACTAATTCCTTTACCTTTTGTCCTCATTATTTATGAAGTTACTTAAGTAATTTTTTATTTTGATCACTTTATGTTTTAGTTCTAAAATGTTACATTATTTACTTATTTCCCCCAATTTTTGTTTTATGATTTTTATTTCTAAACTCTTTGAATCTATATTTGGTTGTTTGTACAGTTGCATAATACTGTGTTTATTCAAGTACTTTTTACATTAGTGATTTGAGCAATGTGGCTAATTAATTGTCTCTTGTCCTAAAAGTTAAAATTGTTTGTCTGTTTCTTTGTTGTCAATTTCAAACATTCAGAGTGATTCCAGACTGTTCAGACTGTATCTTTAATATTCTGGATACCCTATTACAACCTTCTGTTTATTCTTAAATAATATGAACTGTTACGAGTTTAGATTTCATGGGCAGTCAATCTGTTTGGATTATGTTGTAAGGTCTTTTATAACTTCTGTAGTCTATCTTATAATTCAGTTTTCAAGTGCTGTACAGTGCTAGAAGTAGATGAAAGCTAGAAACTCTCAAATCCTTCACCAATGATGTACTTCCTCCAAAGGAGATCAGGGTCCTTCCTAAACGTGCTGTCTCCTTCTCAAATAGCACCACCAACTGGGGGCCAAGTATTTAAATTCATGAACCTATGTGAAGGCAATTTCTGTTCAACCCACTACACCTTGTGTATTTGTGTGTGGTCACAAACAAAATAGAATAATACTATATCCAAATGTCTGTATGTTTTATAATGCTTTATTGGCAATATTTTGTAGCACAGGAGTTTAAAAACTGAATAATATTCCACTGTGTGGAATCATACTTTATGTGTTTTCTACACATTACTTACAAAGTTATATGCCTAACACGCCTAACTTAGTATTGGATATTCTTCATATGAAAAAGTACATGGTTGCTGATAGTGACTAGATACAATTTTTAACAGGAATGCACAATTATATTTCCATTAACTTTTCCTACTTGCTTTGAAACTTTTTTCTCATTAACTAAAAGTACTGGGATTTCATTTTCCCTTTCTCTTATTGTTTTCAAATATTTATGAAACAGTGGGTTAGTACTTGGTAAGCACTTTTATACATTAGTTTTGATAGTACTTAGAAAAGCAAATTTATTTTTTGTCCATTTACAAAATAGCCTACCATATTATAATTCAATTTTGACATAAATATAATCACACACAGAAACACACACTTGAAGAAAAAGATTGCTTTGGTAGCCATGTGGGTGATCATAAACTCTATATATGTACGTAGAAGAATCTCTCTGAGTCACATATGTTTGCATATATATATATATATATATATATATATATATATATATATATGTATAGTTTTTATTAATGACTATCAGAAGTACAAATGTACATTGCGAAAATGTAGAAAAGTTTATGTACGTTCAACAAAATTTTGCCTAAAAAAATAATAAACCATGTATTGATGTTATTTTTCACAATACTACTATTTACAGATGCCTTGTATAATCAGTGTTTCACATGAATTTTTGAAAATTCTTTTAAGGCTAATCTATTAGTACAATGGTTTAATCATCAATAGTGTTACTACTAGTCGAAAATAACTAAGATATTTAAATTAAATACTATGCTGTATTTTGTACCTTCTATAATTTTACCCTAAATATCATAGCAGAGTTTTAAAAAAAAGGATTCTTATCTATTTTACAAAATTATTTCTGCTTCCTTTTGATAAAGGTAACCATATCTAATATTTATCATTCATCATGTGAAAATAAATTGTATCTTTTCATATTTGTAAGAAATTTAAAATTCTTTAAATATAAAATAAATAATGTAAATTATCACAGTGAGATAATGTTTTATACACCTATACAAGGCAATACAAATATATATCACAAGTCAGCTACGTTAGATTTTTCTCCTCATTTTAGGCCAATTGAACAAGTTCTGTGTGAGAAATTTTGACTTTAAATTGTTAACTTTAGGGTAAAGTTTAGGATTTATGGTTTTGACTTTTGTCCTTTTTTTGCTAAGATCTTCTACATCTTCTTAATGTAAAGAACATTTTTACATAGCCTGATTCACTTTTAAGTGGCAGGTGGAAACTTTTAAACTGATGAAGATAAGCATGAAGCAGACATGAGAAGATGGACACGATTATCAGATAAAGCACTTCATTGTAAAAAATAAATGAGTTAATTCACCAGTCATACAGGTGAAGAATTGAGAAAGGCTTTCTTTGTCTGTAGTAATAACAGATGTCATGAAACTTCTGCCAAACATGATTCTCAGTTCATCTATTTTTCCTTTTGCCACAGAAATGGCATCAGGAACCCCACAAGGAGACTATCAAGACAGGCAGATCTGAACCCAGGGGGGCCTGCACAAACTGTCATACCAACCAAGGACAATGCATGCAATAAACCTAGAACCTCTGTTCAGATCTAGCTAATAATGGAGAGGACAGCTCATCCTCGAAGGTTCTGGGGAACGTGGGGACTGCCTCTGATATCAATCCTGGTGCCCAAAATGTGATCATTTTCCTTTGGTGGAAGGACCAGTGGTACACAGAAGGCGAAGCAGGCTATCAGGATGAGACCTGTATGCTGTGGGCCTACAGTGGAGGAGATGGTCCCCTTCTGTCGGAGGTCTAGGGGAGGGGAATAGGGCAAAGGAGGGAGGGAGAGTGAGAACGGGATGATACAAGTGAGGAGATAACAATCTTGATGTAATCTGAATAAATTATAATTAAAAAAGGAAAAAGAAACAGCGTATTCTTCAGAAAGGACTTCTAGAGTAGTCCTCTAATTTATGCTTAAGGTATGAAATAAATGCAACTACATTTCAAAAGACTGGAAGTAGTGGTGCTCTTTATAACCAGGTGTCTGAGTACTCAGAAAAGCTTTCTAAGTTCTGATGGATGGTTTCAGTAATTCTGTATTTACCTTAAAAGTCATGTTATTGTCAAACTTTAGTTGGAAACTTATGGGAGAAGACCTATTATTTAAAATGGGTTGTGGGCTTCAGCAGAAGCTAAAGGAGAAAATATAAGAGTATTATCCACATCTGAACAAAGAAATGATTGTTTTTGCTGTTCTGTATTTTTGCAACAAAGAGGAGTCTAAAGAATGTCTTCTATCATTATGTGCCTTTAAAACACTTAAATGTCATATTCAAAAGTCAACAATAGATTCTAATAGTTTATATGATGATGTTTTAATCTCATAATTTTGTAATCTTGAATTAAGCCAAATTGACAATGCAAAACACATCCCAAATAGCACTTCACTTCTACACAATTCTGTCAACTGAGTCTGGATGATGCTGCTGGCTTTGTTAAGGATGGACTAAAAAACTATTCTTTTAACAATTTTCATTTATTTTTGAGGGTGTTGCCTATTGTGTTATTCACTAATTTCCTTTTGTGATGTCTAGTTTTTATCAGATATGTTTTTTTAAGAAATTGTCTTTTGTTTATTATTATACATGTTACCTCTTTTTTCCTTTTTATGTGAATTGCTATACAACTAAAAAACTTAATTTCATTCACTCTTAACACATGTATCACATAGTATAGAATTATTCCTAAAGATTAATTTTATAGTAATATCTTAATAGTCTTAAAATAGTTTTGATTCAAGTTATTTCTAAGATATGTAAGTAGGCTATTTTTTTTTATTAGTTAGCTACCCTTTGGTAAACTACCTCAAATAATTTGAGAGCATGATATAGTACAACTTAACAATATATTAAAATTTATGCCTTAGCCAAAAGTCAAGTTGCTTTGCAACCAAATTCTAACTTACTTTTCAAACTTGAAATTATGCCTCACATTTTTACGCACCACTAGCTAAAATCAATCGCTTATGATCCTTTGTGTTCCCATACAAATCAGAGTCATTTTATTTCTTACCTGCATAGACTGCCACCTTGTTTCATTCTTCTCAAGCCAAATATTAACTAGCATTTCAAAATGCAGTTTTCATTATACTTCATCTGAAATCTTTTCTAGTTTCTGTGTCACTAACTTTTATTCAGTGTAGTACTATCTTGATCTTGACTTTGTCCTGTCTACTGAATAATTCTGCATTATTTTCGTAAGTCATTTACTTTTTTTTTTTTTTTTACTATAATAAGTATCAGATATAGGAGCTTGGAGCCTGATGATGAATTCTTAAAAGTGAACATCTAGTAACAGTACCAAGCACAGGCATGAGTTCTGTTTTGTGGAGTGGGCTTTAAATAAAACTAGAATGTGCTTGGTGGTCCCAGTAATATTCATTACAATATTTCCCCAATAACGTATTTTGCCAGAGCAGTTGTTGTTATAATTTGGACCATTGTTTACATGAAATCACAGAATCTGTGACCGCGTGCACAATACCACAGCATCCCGAATCCCAGCACTGACGGGACTTATGAAGTCCTACCCCTTAGCCTATGATCTATTGTCAGTTGATAGCTAATGAAAGAGGCAGGGTCAATTTTCTTCATTAGAAACTGTCACTTTCTACAGTGTGCATTCTCCAACCTTTTACACGAAAGGGAATTAAGTATAGGACATAGTTGGCATTCCAGGAAAAAAAAAAAAAAAAAAGAAAGCCAATTTGACTACTATTTAGAACAAATGCCATCTTGTTGTCTTCTGTGGCACAGTTTACACTCCACATCCACAGTTCAAGAAACATTCAGACTCATTCTTTCAGGGGCTTTTTTTTCCTGAGGTTTTTTTTCTTTTCTTTTTTTCTCATAGATCGTAGCATGCTACTGATAAAAGACTTGGACTCCTACTGTTAAAATTGGTGAGTTCTATTCAGAGGAGTAGAATAATATTCTGCCTTTGTTCCATGTTTTGGGACCACTGCTGAAATGAACAAATAATTGCACTACTGATGGCAGAGAGTCACTTTCCCTGTGATGGAAGAGAGTAGTAAGTGAAAGTCTTCCTTCTTCCCTGGTGGGAGGTTGAACTGCTGTTTCCCTCTGGAACTTCCATCCCCAGAAATCTCTTTTCTCATATGCTGGCATTTAGTTGTTGTAAACTTTTAAATTTTCCCTTTAATTTCTACCACCACCAACCATCCAATAATGCAAAGTTTGCATTGGCAAAGTTAAGGTACTTTAAAGTTGCTCAATAAGGCTTTACCACTGGGAAGAATTTAAAGTCTTTTAACCTGCCTTATAGTTTATAAAGATATTCCGAAGGATCACAATGCCCAAAGCCTTTCATTCTCTTTTGCTAACACTCTTCTTGACTTGTCAGGCTCTCTCATTTTGAGAATGAATTCTTTTAAGCCTTAAAACAAACGTAGCTCGTGTGCCAAGCTTTGTACCTAAGCACATTCCACACTTTATACATTACCCATCCCAGCAGGACAGTAGCTTGTAACCTGTGAACTGTGACACCTTCGGAGTTAAATTACCTCTTCACATGGGTCGCCTAAGTGCGTCAGAAAACACAGATATTTACATAATAATTCATAAAAGTAGTAAAATTACAGTTATGAAGTGGTAATGAAAATAATTGTATGGTTGGGGATCACCACAACATGGTTAAAAGATTGCAGCATTCAGAAGCTAGAGAATCACTGCCGTAGAAGCTCTTGTTTCAGGGACATTTTTCAAGACAGTCATTATGCTATGCTGTTTTCCTACTTGCCTCTCCCAACAATGTATCTCTAGATGAATTATGGCTTCTTGTGTGTAACTTCTCGTTCTGTGAATCCACTTCCCTAAATTCCTTATAATAAACCATACTTAGTTTTACTTGGTCACCATATATATGTATAGGTATGAAGCCAAAAGCTCTACAAAGTGTCCATGTTATAAATTCAAATCAAAACACTTGCTTTCTATGAACTAATGAGGGGTGACCTTCACACATAATGAAGAACCTCTGCTAAAGTCTCACTTCCTATAACAATGGTATCCATGCCTGCCTGTGCATACTATATTTTTTATTCCTGTAGTATATAGAGCTAGCCATAGTATTAATTTCTTCTAATTTACCATTATTTTCTTTTGGTTTTTGAGAATACATTACTTTGTTTCATGTGTATGTGGTTTTTGCCTGCATGTATATCTGTGCACTATGTCTGTGCCTTGTACCCATGGAGGCCAAACAGGGTGTTGTAGACACTGAAACTGAAACCAGAGCAGCAGAGGGTTGTAAGCTGCTATGAGCTCCTCAGAATCAAACCTGTGCCTTCTCCTGGGCCATTTCTCTGGCCACTGATTGTGTGTTGATAGAAGAACTTATTCTTTCATCAGCTTGTCTCCTTCCTGGGTTTTTCAGATTCTAAAGAGGAAGACACACTGGAACTGCTGCTCAAAAAGAATGAAAGCATTTCAGATAAGGACATTGCTATTCATCTTTACATCTCTCTGCATCTTGACATTTTTATATTCACAGCTACAGACTAGGTCAATCTTACAGACAGATAACAATAACAAAAAAAAAAATCTGGGAAAATCCTTAGACCATTCATTCCCTCAAAAAATACTTTTTAGCCCATCTTATAATTTAAAGTTGTAGGGGCTGAAAATAAATGGCCTGGGAGAAACAATAGGAAAATTCCTATTATTTAAAAAAATAATAAAATATGGGAATTGAACAACTTGGGACTTATGTTAATTCTGATTGACTTCTTTAAAAGTTTTTTTCCCATGCAAAGTGATATGGGATATTTTGAGAGGTTCTTCTGCCATGGGACATAGCAAGATGATTTGTCAAGTAGTGTAATCAACCATCATGTTTAACTAGAAGCCCAGTGTGCTCAACTCTTCTTCAAAGTGCCTCTGAGACATCTCTTGAATGTTGTGCCAGTGGATTGATGAAAAGCCTGAGTGAGGGGTGAATCATGGTCCTTGCTTGGCAATATAAAGAGAAACCATTTCAGATGTCTTCTAGCAAGACAAAGTATCCTTATCATCCAATGGCATTGTCAAAATATCACAAACAGAAAGAAACACAGCTTCAGTGAAGAAGAAAAGCTGTGGTGCTCGCAAATCTAAGAGAGTCAAATGAGAAGGGCTAATTGGATCAAGACAGTCTAGGGTGTCTGTTTATGAAGCTGGAGAGGGAAAACAGAGAACAGAAGGAAATCTCACCCCATCTAATTCCCTGAGCTTGGACCAAATGCTTTCCTGTTGTAGAGTTGAAAAACATCAACTTCTGAACAAATACATAAATGCTCTTGATTTGGAGCCCCAAGAAAATAAGAAGAAAAGTGGATATAGGATAAGATATTAGATAAGAAAAAAGGCTTCTGTATATCTTATGAGGATAAAACAGGAAAAAAAAAAAGGACCTTCTGCCTTGAGATGCCTGTTTGACATAAGGACAATAGGCAAGTAGCTAACAAGACCAGAAAGAGACAAAAAAGTAAATACTCCCTGAATATCTAAAACCAGATTAGCTCCAGCCAGTGAGTACTGGCTCACCTGAGAGAGCCCATTTTTAAATTTTCAAGAGTTTTAAAAGCTGTTCTGATAGACTCCGTTATGAAAAGCTGAGCTGTATAAGCCTTATACAATAGGAACATGCCAAAGAAAGAAATAAAAAGTCATACTACTAACTTCCAATTATTTTTCTACCCTTCCTTTCCCCCTGTGTTTTTAATGAGGCCACTTATGTCTGCTGTTCCTGCCTTGTAGATATCCCTGTGGGAGTCCAGTGAACTCAGGACAATATTAAGCAGCATCAGTCACGGCTGGCAAATGCTACAACTCCGGGCTTGAATAACTACTTTGTTCATTACCTAATCTTATGAAACGTCCACAATGTCAGTTAAAATCAAAAGTGTGTCAGGAGCCATGTTGTGAATAATGTGATATAAAACTGAAAAATATTCATTATTATCTAAAGTTATTATCTGCCTTAGAGAAGACATTGTTCGAGCCATTAATGATCAGGCAAGGGACACACACATCTGTACTGTTTCTTGCCAAAATATTAAACATAAATGTCAACCAGCATTCATGTCACATGCTATAACTCTTGATGACACAGTTATTAAAGAGATTTCTTTTTATTTTTGTGTTTATGTGTATATGATATGTGTATATGTGTTGGTGTGTGGTGCCTCGGCACAAAGGCAGACAGAAAGGAACCTCTGGTGTCAGTTCTCCATTTCTACTTTATCTCTTGCTCATGGCTGTGCAAGCCAGGCTACCTGGCTCACAAGATTCTAGGTATTTTCTTACCCATGTCTTCTACCTTGCTGTAGGGGCACTAAGATTATAGCTGTGTACTGCCAGATACACAATTAGGTGGCATCTGGGTCCTCATACTTGTGCAGTAAGATTCATTCAGTTATCTCCTAAACCCAAGAAAGATATTTTTGTTGAAATGCACTTGTATTTATCAAATATCAGTTTATCTTCCACTAGAGTTTGGCAACCAACATAAAAGTTTTGCAAAAATCAATGGGAGCATTATGTTGCTATCAATTTGCTATACAGAAGTCACAATGGTGAGTAGTTTTAAAGATTTATTTTTCAATGAGATTTCCTTTTCAATTCATTTAATTATGAGCCATATTCTAAACAAATAGTTCATGTGAATTTATTATTTCCATTCACAATTATGATACAGGCCGGGCGTGGTGGTGCACGCCTTTAATCCCAACACTCAGATGGCAGAGACAGGTGGATCATCACTGTGAGTTTGAGGATAGCTTGGTCTACAAAGCAAGCCCAGGACAGCCAAGACTACACAGAAACCCTATCGAAAAAAAAAACCACAATTATGATACAAATATAGTCAGTACAGTGTAAAGAACTGCAGATTTGGTGTTTTCAGGGTGCTGAATTTGAACAATATAACTTCTGCCAGCACATTATAATTTCCTAAAATGCATAGAAAAATGTACTTGACTAAAAGTACCTGGGCATGTTTTAAATTAATATTGTGTTTAGTTTAAAATATGGTTACATTATTCTCTCCCCCCGACCCTTCCCTTCTATCCCTACAGTTCCCCCCAAGTGATAACTTCCCCTGCTCTCTTTAAAGTTCATGCTCTCTTTTTTTCTTTTTTTTAATTAAAAATTTTTTGTATAGCATATTCTGATCATGGGTTTCCCTCCTTCATCTTCTTCTAAATTCTCCCCACTTTCCCAGCACTCCAGCTCCATGCCTTCTTTCTCTTTATCATTAGAAAACAAACAGGCAAAAAAAAATTAATCCAGAATAAAACAGAAGAAAGGGAAAAAGAAAAAGCATAAGAAACACACACAAGCACCCCTGATAACACAAAATCAGAAACCACAGAAGACAAGTAAGGTTAAAAAGTGCCCAAACCAAGAACTATGAGAAAAAAAATCCAAAAATACAATTGAATTTATTGTGTATTAATTATCTACTAATGGGCAAGGGACCTCCCTTTTTGGACATATATACTACAAGAGACTTCACTGCAGAAAACTAAGTTTTCATTTGTGACCTCTCCTCAATTGGAGATAGCATCTGGATTATAGGTGGAAATCAAGTTCAGATCTCATATCAGCTCTAGCTTGGACATGTGCAGCCTGCACATGCTGCCACAGTCTCTGTAAGTTCATGAGTACATCAGTCCTATTGTACTTGGAAGGCACTGTTTACTTGGTGTCTTCCATCCCCACTGATTCATACAGCCTGTCCACTGAGCCCTGAGGGGAGGAATTTGATTTAGGACTGAGCATTCCAAGGTCTCTCACTCTCTGCTCATTGTCCAGTTGTGGTCTCTGTATTTGTTTTAATCTATTGCAATAGGAATCTTCTCTGATAATAGCTGAGGAATACACTGATGGATCTGCATGGCAGATTGTCATTTTATTGCTATGTTTCTTTAACAGAACAATAGTATTTGTTTTTCACTTAGATCATTGGCCTATGCAATCTCAGGTTCTTGGTCACCCAAGCAGTGGCAAACATGGATTCAATCTAATGAAGTGAGCTTAAATTCAGTGAGATGGTGGTTTGTTGCCCCCACAACTTTTATGCCACTACTGCACCAGCATATCATGTAGAAGGTCGCTATTGTAGACTGAAAGGTTGATGTTTACCTTCCTCCTATAGCAGTGGGCAGAATACCTTCCAGTACCATGAGCATTAGTCATCAAGGGTGAAGGTTCTAGGTAGGCAACAGCTCAGCTTCTCATGATCAATGAGATATGAAAGTGTGATAAAGATTTATTTTTACTATTTTTAATTATGACTGTATGTGCATGCCAATATAGTACCCACAGAGGCAGAAATATTATATCTGTTTTTCTGCAAGAGTATTATTAACTCTTAACTGTTTAGTTATCTCTATAGACCCAATTGATAAATATTTTATATTTTATTATTATTTGTTTACTGTTGTTGTAATACAAAATATCAATAAAATGTATAATTTGCATTTATATAATTATAGTCATGCTTCCATTTTTTGGAGAATCAGATGATTGTATTGATCAGTATAGTGCCAATATGAACTAATGGGGAGATAGGTTTAAGTAGAGAGGGGTGGAAAGGTAGAGCAGAGAAGTATGTCAAAGGAAGGATAATTAAGGGTACTAAAATGTTTGGGGAAAACATGTGAGTCTAGTATTCTATGAGATTGATTTTTATTATTTTTATATAAAAGATTCAATTAGAATTATCCTGTAAAATGGATAGCACTTCTCCCAAACTCCATAGGCTGTTAAACAAAAAGCCTAGTACCAGGTGTGGGATATTTTCTTCAAATTGTTGGCCAATGGTATACCAAAACAATTCAGGCTATGATCATGCCTCTTGGTTGGTTACCAGGACTTGATAATAAATCCCCATTGGCAAAAGCAGCACACATTTTGGTCTCAGGACCTGGAAAATAAAGTTGATACTCACTGGGAAAGTTTCTCACTAGTTTTTATAGTACAGGAAAATGCCATGCAGATTCCTGAGGGATAAAAAATCATGAGAAGTCTTACCCAGCTGCAAACCCTATGAACTACTACAATAACAACTTGAATGTCAAGATATGGGTGCAGTAGTTGTACAAATATAGGAGTATCCAAATGCCTTCTAGTGAGGTTTAAGGCCTGCTCCACAGGAAGAAATACATGCCTAGTGTGATGTCTAGTTTTATGTCAACTTGACAGAAGCTAGAGACACCTGAGATTGGGATTGTGCCTCAACTAAGAAAATGCATCCATAGTTTGGCCTGGAGGCAAGCGTTCATGGACATATCTTTATTAGCGATGATATGGGAGGACCCAGCCCATTGCAAGTCATGCTATCCCTGGGCTGGTGATCTTGGGATTTATAAATAGCAAACTGAGCAAGCTATAAAGAGCAGGCAACACTCCTCCATAGCCTGCATCAGCTGCTGATTTTGTTCCTGCCCTGTTTGAGTTCAGTGATGAACTGTTATATGGAAGTGTAAGAAAAATAAACCTTTTCCTCTCCAAGGTACATTTTGCCATTTTGTTTCTTCACAGTAACAAGAACTTTAACCCCTGGTACTGTAAATATGGTCAAGAACCCTTAGAATGAGAGCACATAGGTCCCAGGAAGTAACATTACTATTATTTTGCTAAGTTAACATAATATCAAAATATCTTCAAAATTCACATCTCTAAATCTATATATTAATACAGCTTTCAAGGCTCATCAGAAAAGTTACATTATACAGTGGTCAATGGTTAACGCAAAACCTCACAAATGCAGCTGGGGGAGAAAGGATAATTTTCTGTAAGGGTGTGCCCCTGGGTAGTAGACCATACAAGGTGGATGGTGTCATACTTATGTGTATATGGGAAGCTCAAATTGTCCTTATTAAGTTATAAAAAGAAGAGAACCAGAAAACATGAAGGCCAGGAACAGGATTGGGGCTCAAGGGTGGGTCCGTGATGAATGAGGAGGCAGAATGTAGATGAATACGATCAAACCTTTTGTATACAGGTATGAAATTCTCAAAGAACTGATTAATACGTTATACTTCCCAAGAAGTAAATATGTCTCTCTTGCTCTGTCTCTCTGTTTCTTTATCTATATCTATCTTTCCTTCTATCTATCTATCTATCTATCTATCATTTGTCTATCTATAATCTATCATCTGTTTTTTTAAGACATGGTCATCATGCAATGTAGCTCAGGCTGATTTGGATGTCTATAACTATATATAGCCCATGCTTGCTTCAATTTTGCCATTTTCTTGCCATTTTCTGAGTACTTTAGATACAAGTATGAATATTTCTTTTGATAATTTCATTCAGTCATATCATAACACTTTAAATTAAGTGTAGAAAATAGGACCTAGGAAAGTCTAGTAACAGAACTAGCAACATGTAGCTGACATAACATTAAATTGGGATGAAGTTTTGGGTGTTCTGACAAATGCCATGGCTCTTCATGTTTTTCTTTTTGAGATGGGTTCTTTCTTATGTCTAACCTGACCACATTTCAGCAATCTTCCCACCTCAGCCTCCTGGTAGCTGGCATTACCAGGCTTAGGGTTTTGGACTGATACCACACTAGCAATGACTTTTACTAGTTAAGCCACTTGTGCTGCTATATCCTGGCCTTAGTATCTCCCTTTGTGAAAGGAGGATGGCGATCTATACTAACAATATGGTTCCCTTCTGAATGGTTGTGGCTCCAGATGCAATGATAATTGATAAACTCTGAGAAACAGAAGTGACTTATACTTAATGAAAGAAGAGTTAGACATCTGAAGCAGTTCATTACTCAGAAAATTTAAAACTTCTGAGCCTGACCTATCCTCCTTAAAAATGAACTTTACCAGCTACTACCTAGAAAATAGAATATACATTTCATTTTTCCTTTGGAAATACATTCCATTATAAACTATTCAATATCCTTATTCTCAGATTCTTTGCAAATCTCCAACATCTTTTTGTTTAACACTGTTTTTTTCCGAAAAGTAGACTGATGATTTCTTGAAATGTTGGCAACTTCACAGGCTGAGTTTTTTGTCAGCCTAAAGTCTTGATGAAAGAAGTAATGACCAATGGATGCCAGAAAAATATCCAAAAGCTAGGAAACAATATGTAAACTAAAGAAAAAAGCAGATTATTTTTATAAAGGCAATCTAGTTGTTTGCTTGAGAATATTACTACTAATAACTTTGGATAATTTGAAGTTGTTGGCAACTATAAGCACATTTTCATATCCCCTGTTCTCTATGTATCTGATAGCTGCATGGATAATAGATAATTTTGCCCTATATCTGTCTCCCAGTGCCAAAGTACTTCTAGATGATGACATTTTCTATTGTAATTCTGAGTGCTTATAGGCCTTGATTCTGCAGGATAATTATAATATCTACCATGGCATTAAGGCTCATTGCATGAGCTAATGCCTTGATATGGAATTAATCAAATCTGAATGAAAAGGTCATTAGAAAGTTAAATTATGTCACTGACACCAGGCTAGCACCACATAAGCAAGAATTATTCTTCATTGTAATCTATTAGAACTTGAAATTCACTCATTAGTTTCACCTCACTAGGGATATCTAATTATCGGTGTGTTTTAATTAGTTAAGTCCATTGACCACTATCGAGCTTTCTATTACTAATATCTTTTATCCCTCTGCACAGGGAGACATCATCTATAACCTTTTGATGTATATTTATACTTCACTTTAATTATTATTTTCTATGAGTTGGTAAAATCATCGATGATCTAATAAAATGGGAACCAGAGTCATTCATTAAATGCCTGTGCTCTCAGGACATGTGCAATGATATAAAGGAAAGCCGTTCTTTTAATAATGGAACAATGGAATCCAGAAAAAAAAATTACCATTATATTTACTTTTTCTGGGAAGGTTCCTGAGTTCCTCTGACACTGTTTTGTCAGAGAAGAGCAGATTACACCTCTGTTTGGGAATTAGCTTTATGGAATTCTGGTTAATTTGAGGTAGAGGAATGAATCAGGACCATCTAACTGTTCGGTGCACCTTTCTTTGGAAGAATGATGCTGAATAAAATTTAAACAGTGATATCACCTTCTACTGACAGTATCACAGCACATTGGTCTTTGTGGACACCAAAAGCTTCCTAACCCTATTGAATCAGATTTTGTTGTGCTAACAAATAATCCAAAGATTTCAATGTCTTAAAATAAAGATGCTAGTCTTACTGTGTCCCATGTTTCATGAAAGCTGACTACATCCTTGTGGGAAGGAGATTGACACTGAAGTACGTGTATGTGCACAAACACACACACACACACACACACACACACACACACACACACACACACACACACATTTCCCCTAGAAGTACAATCTTGTAATATGCAAGCATCATTACAAAAATATTATGCCTAAGTGTCATGATGAAAAGGATGAAGAAATGGAGCAGATCACTGGACTTGTTCTCACCCTATGTGATCACCTCAACATCTATAAGCCTGTGATAGTTAATCTTACTTGTCAAATGAACAGGATCTGGGATTTCACAGGTGATAAATCTCTGGATATGTCTGGGAAGGTATAGCCACAGATAACTAACTGAGATGGAAGACGTACCTTGAATGTGCATGGCACCATTCCAGGGGGTGGAGTTTAAAACTAAATAATACAAGGCCAAAACAGAATGGAGAACAAGTATTCATCTACCTCAATTTCTTGACTATGGATGCAATATGAACACCCAACTCTGAGTCACCCCTAAACTGTGACACAAAATAAAACTAACTGCTTCAAATTGCTTTTATTGGACATTTTGTCATAGTGGTTAGAAGAGTAACTAATTTATAAGCTTTAGAAGTACTGGGTGAATCTAAGTACGTATCTTGAGTTGAATACACAGTCCTTCTTTCTTATTTCACCTTGTAGTCCATGTGAGAATATGAGGTTCTTCTCCCTTGAAAACACATGGTGATGATTAAAGGAGGGAATCAAGTCCTCAAATTTGATTGTCCTCTGACATCTACATATGTGCACTGGTATATCACACACACACACACACACACACACACACACACACACACACATACACACACACACACACACACACACACACAAATTAAGTAAGTAAGTAAGTAAGTAAATAAATAGACTATTCCTGTCTGAGAATGAGGAAATGAACTCTAGCCACAAGCTTTCCATGACATCTTACTTGCTGATATCATAGTTGAAAAATAACTGGAGGCCATGTGAACAGATGAATGAAAGAAAAGATAAAATTGCTATCTAATAGAAAAGGACTGTTGGACATGATGGGGAGACAGCACTGTCTCCTCATGAATGGCAAGACGTAATGGTAATCTCAGAACCCAGGATGCTGAGGCTGGAGGATGGCCATGAATCCCAAGCCAGCCTAGTGAGGTTGATAATGACTCCAGGATTCTGAGGTCAACAAATTCATGCTAACAGGTTATAAGATACTAGTTTTGTAGCCTCTGTTAGTAAGAGTAACTTTGTGGAAATACCCATAGCTAATAGAAGGTAAGAAGTCCAGAAATAAGTGTACTGTGTCCTATTTGAGGTAGAGGTATAGAGATTAATATTACTTCAATAAAATGTTCTAGCAAACAGAGCAGCACACAAATGTAAAAGATACTATAGAACTGGTCAAATTTTGTAAAACCTGGAGTTAGAAAATCACAAGAAATGCTCATTTCATAAAATCTTTCGACAACAGCTTTATTTTAAACTAGAAAAATTTAATTCTGTTGATCCTCCCCTATATTTGGAACAGTACTCATGAACGTGGAAGAAACAATGTTCCCTCTCATGGGACATGAAGGTGTCACCTCTCTGAGGGTCTCTCTTCTACATAAATGTGTTTATGCATCAATAAGTCCATGTGGATTGAACTAGAAATGATCATAATGAGTGAGTTAACCCAGAAGCAGAAAGAGTCAAATGGTATGTACTCACTTATATCTGGACACTAGCCCAAGGGGCATGTCCCATGAATGTCTTCACTTATCAGGAAAGTGGGACAGAGGGGAGGACATCCTATTGGGACTCTAGGTGAGAGAAGCATCTGAGAATGGGGAAATAGAAGGATCCAGAGGGTCCTAGAAACCTAGAAAAAGAATATTATGACAGGCAGATCTGGGCACAGGGGTCCTGCTAGAACTATGGCACCAGCCAAGGACAGTACATGCAGTAAACTTTGAACCCCTACCCAGATCTACCCAATGGACCGGACATTCTTCACAGTTGAGTGGAGAGTGTGGTCTGACTTTCACACAAACTCTGATGCCCCATATTTGACCACATCCCCTTGATGGGGAGGCCTGGTGGCACTCAGAGGAAGGATAGCAGGCTACCAAGAAGAGACTTGATATCCTATGAGCCTATACATGGGGAGGAGGTCCCCCTCAGTCACAGTCATAGGGGAAGGGAATAAGGGGAAAATGGGAGGGAGGGAGGAATGGGAGGATACAAGGCATGGGATAACAATTTAGATGTAATATGAATAAATTACTAAAATATATTAAAAATACAATAAAATATAAAAAAAAAATCACTGTGGGAGAGACATGTGAAGACAACTGGACATATATTTGCTGGAAGATGTGCTATGGTTTTTCTCATTGCAGTTGTTCAGGTGATGTTCATTGACTGTGATGATCATGAGAAATATCTGTGTTCTGTACTGGGGTTAACAGTTGTCTGCATTTGCCCTTTAATGCCCTGCATTTGTCTTTGGAAGTTTTCAGAGTTATAACTCTTCTGTATGTATCTGTATTTGCAACATACAATGTAAGGGGAAAGTGAGCTTTAGATCCCAAACTCAGACTGTAGTTTACGACCTTTGGAAACTACAGAAGAGCTTTGTGGCCTCATCAAAGTAGTCCTTCTTAGATGATCCCACTGAATTCATCTCTTACACTCATTAGTAGTTTTGTCTCACTCTGCTTCTCCTCTTATAGACTGATAATTATTTAATTTAGTGGTCATTTTGGAGGTCAATTATATGACTGGTGATATCTTAGAAGATGGAGCAGAATAATGGATAAAAGAATTGGCTGAGCATTTTATGGAGCAACGAAATCAGTGCAGAGAACTTGCTAACATCTAACCAAACACTGGTCAAGTCTTAATAGGAAAACTCAGAAAATCTCAGTAATGATTTTTAAATTTTTCTCTTTGGAAATTGCATACACTCTTTAAATATTTAAAATCTTGTAAAAGAAATTTACCAGTTATTTCTGGCCTACTTTTACAGGAAAGCAAAGCTTATTTTTGTGGACATCATGATCTGATGCCCTACCTTTATGTACCTGATTTGTCTATATCACTATGTATTATTATTTGGTTTTGATGATTAATTAAGTTTACTATAGAGTTCATATATATAATTTTCACATATAGGACAAACCATTTTTAAAGCCATAGTAAGTTGAATTTTCAAAACTTATGTGTTCTTTTCTGGAATAAATAAATAAATTTTAGTATGTTGAATATTAATTATATATCTATTTACCATAATCAATTATCTCAAATTTATTCAGTTAAAAGAAAACAAATATTATTTTTGCATTACTTATGCCATGAAATTCCTTGTGAGTCTCAGCTGGAAGGCAATCGGTTTTTTACAAAGTTGCCATCGATGAAGCGGCCAAGATTAAAATGATTCTCAGGCTGAGTAGTAGGAGCAGGGAACCACTTTGCAAGGAGACTCATTTGATTTCTCCTTCTCAGGTTCTTGCTGGGTACTACTGTTGGAGCTTCTGTTTCTTACCACGAAGCTTCTCACAGGATGGAAAATTACAGATAGTTTCCCTTAAGCAAGCTGTGAGAGGGAACCCTAGCTTTAAGCTAGCGTTTCTTTGTAACCTAAATCTCAAAAATAAAAAGGCATGATTTGTGCCTTTGTGGTAGGCACAGTAACACAACTTCTTCCCTCATTCAGAAAGACCCTGTTCCTATCACCTCCGTGTGTGTTATCTTACAAAGGGACATTTTCATTTGTATCGAAGACTATGAAGTAGAGAGGTTCTCAGTGTTCCTAAAATGATTGCAAAAGTTCTTGATATTTATAGATATATCTCTGTCTATTATATCATGTCATATATCTGTAGCTTCCGTGTGTGTGTGTGTGTGTGTGTGTGTGTGTGTGTGTGTGATATAGAAGAAAGTGTCAGGAACTGCTTTGAAGATAAAGAGGGTAATCCTAAAACCAGGAATGCAAACCTCCTCAAGAAGCTACCAAAAGCAAGGAAAAGGATTCTGCCTAGTGCCTGTGGGAAGACGGTTGGCCTATCTTCCCTCTGCTTGACAACTGAAACCACGTGTGGACTCTAAACACCAGAGCTGTTAATACAGTAAATCTCTGCTATGGTAATACATTAGGAAATTGATAAGCAGCCACTTTTTAAAAATAGATAAAAATCAGGTCACTAACTCTAATCACAAACAAAAGAGAAGTATAAAGACACAGGTTGGTATATATAGATGGATAGAGGAATTGCTGACAGCCATCACAAAGCTGTGTACTCCAAACCTGAAATGCTTAGGCTTGCAGTTCACTTATTAGTCCTCACTATTATTTTGTAAACTTGCTACTTTCTACACAAGCTTAAATAATCCAAATTACTTTGCCTTTAAAAGAGGAGATAAAAAGGATGCCTAGCCTCTTATAGAACAACTGTTTCATAATCTTTGCAACCTCAGAAAAAAATGTCATCTAAAACCATGCTGACTGTTGGTGGTACAAGCGGTGCGTTCTTGTCTTGCTACTATTCTTAGAAGTGTGGCATGCTTCACAACTAACGCCTAACACTTGCAATTATAGGTGCTAGCTCTTATAGTTATTTTTCCTTTAGTGCCCATTATTGGATTCACTCTTTATCCTGCTAATTTGTTATTAGTTTTTAGTGTTGAGATGCTGATATTTTTTGGCACTTAAGAGAATCACATGATTTGATTTTCAAATATAAAACACGTATCGCTTCTCAGAAATAAATCAACTTAACTCTGAAAGTCAAATCTCTGAATTCAAATTAACAGCACTAGCTGAGAGTTTTAGCTTTCTGTCTTAGGATGAGTTTATTTTTTGATAATATCCATCAGGTTTTAGCATCAAGATTTTATTAGGCTTATAAAATTAGATGGAATATGTTCTTTCCTTTATTGTTTTTTTCTCCAAGGGGTAACTAATTTTGACTATATTTATCCCTTACATATTTGATGAAACTCACCAGAGAAACTAGGCAGATTTGATAGTGTTCCTTGGGGGCAGTTTAAGTTAAAAAAATTAATTTCTATAACTTGTAGAGGTAAATTTATATTCTTATTGGGACTGTTTTCATTCTTTGCTTTTTCAAGCATGCTGTTCCCTATAATTAATTTAATCTTATAAAGTTCATTAGATCACTAAATATATATATATACACAAACATACATATGTATTTATGCATATGCATAATATCTTTAGATTGCCCAATTTTTCTTTCTGGTATTAGTAATCTGTTAGTGCTTTAAGACACTGTATAATTAGTTTTGAAAGAATACAACATTTGACAGTTCTCTCTGCTGCTTGTTCCTTATCTAAAGAGGTAGAAATATATATCTAATGGGAAAAAAAACCTAAATTTTGTTGACTTTTCAAAGCAGACCTTCTTAGATGATCCTACCAAGTTCATTTCTTATACTCGCTTGTGGTTCTTATCTCTCCCAGCTTCTTCTCTTATGACTGATAATTATTTAACTTAATGATATTGTTAGTGGTCAATTATATGACCAGTGGTATCTTATACATAGAAATATCACATATTTACTTTTCAATAATTTTTTTTTGTCTTCACTATTCCACCTTTGCATTCTTTGAGCTTAAATTTTAATTTTCTCTGCCTCTGGCTTTACTCAGGGTAGAAGCTTAGGTGTGAATATTAATCTTTTCTAGCATAAGAATTTCAGATTACACAGTATTTCCTCTACTGCACAAATGTGAATGTGCTATTTTTCAATCTTAGCAAGTACATTTTCTAATGTGTGCTGCACATTGTCCTGTGATCCATGTGTTATTTAGAAGTGTTTGTAGTATATGCAAATTTTAAGACTTTTCTGGGTATCTTATTGCTAATGAATCTTACATAATTGCATTATTTGAAAAGTATGGAGACATGCTGTCTGTCTGAGCATATGGTCCCTCTGGATGCTAAGCATGCACTTGAAACTGAAGTAAAGTGCACAGTTGTTATTCCTTCATGTGCTTTGCATTTAGTCAACATTCTTTTGACTGCTTTCTGTCTTCACTTGCTTTTTCCCCTTAATTATTCAGTAATTAGAGAGTGGAACATAGACATTACTAAATGTAAATACCTCTTTTCTTTGGTATTTATTGCTGATATTAATGGAATTTATTTGTTATATTGGTAGTTGCAAATAGTTACTTTATTCTGTTTCCTTTACTCTGAGAAGAAGTTTCTTCTTTTCCTCACAGATTTTCACCTTTCATAAAAATATCTGTGAATGTGTGGACTCATACTTTTCCAGACAGTGTGCTCAGAGCAATTACCACTGTTATCTAGTGATGTCTTATTACTTGTCTTCAGTAGATGTCATCTTCTTCATCTTTCTTCAATTCATCCCTGTGTCCTTTTAATGAGTTCCCTTCAAGATTTGCATTCTGAGACAAAGAATTTTTCTGATTTACTTTCATATTCTCAGTAGGAAGCTGTTAAGTCTCAAACCCAGGACAAATGGCTAACCGAGGTGCTTATTAACATCTCAAAACTTCCACTGACTACCAGGTTCTCCCAGCATCCCCCAGTCTCTACCTGTTACAGGGTCCTCCTGGCTGGCATATCCCACCCCCTACCCTTAACTTCTCCTGCCCAGGGTGTGGGCTGGGCTACATTTCCCCCAGCTTCTCTTCCCTATATAACATAGCCATTTTGGTTACATGATCCTTTTTGCCTCTTGCTCTCTTGGCCTCTGCTTCTGGTTCCCCTCTCTCCCTCTGACCTCCCCTTTTCCTCACATGGCTCTGTTCAGTTAGTCACTCATGCTCAATCTGGAACTTTCCAAATGTCTCTGGCTATGCTCTACAAAAAAATCTTCTCCTCCACCATATCTAGGAGTAGTCATGTCTTTCTTTCATTTCTTTTTCCTGTTATTCACAAACAATCTATAGTCAACATATACTCAAGAGGGAAATCTCACAGAATCTCCTTTAAAATCTGGAATGAAACAACAGTGCTCAGTCTTTCAAATATTTTTCAATATAGTGCCTGATGTCTTAGCTACAGCAGTAAGAAACACAAGTACAGAGTGTTCTCTTGCACAGGTACCTCCTAGCTTCAAATATATAGATGTGTGCATGTTTTACCTGAAGTACCCATACAACCCAGGAAACTAGAAAAGTGCCCTTGAAGGTGGTAGAAAACTTCAAGGAGTGAAGGTACAGTAGAAAAATACAGATAGTGTGATTGAAAGAGGAAGCAGATGAGAGGGTGGAGCAGAGAAAGGTGAAGGCAAAAGATAAATAACACTGTTTTAAAAATGAAAAATAAGATTTCCAGGCAATAGATATGATATTGAGAAGTTTATTATAATGGTAGAGGTCTGAGAGAGAGAGAGAGAGAGAGAGAGAGAGAGAGAGAGAGAGAGAGAGAGAACTAGAGATGAGAGATATAAGAGAGAGGGATGAGAAATAAAGGAGAGAGATGAGATGGGTTTGTCCTTTTATATATTCCTGGACAGGGGGATGCCTAGTAGCAAGTAGGTAATGATGTCATAGTTTGCTAGGCAGACTGGGACAGTATGCTAACACTAAGGATGTTTTAAAATAGAATGTAGACACCTACTACATTATAAGCTTCAAAAATATACATATAAAAATTATCTGACTAAAGTTACCCTACAAGGCTAGGTGATGTTTCTCCCAGAAGCTAAAGGTTGATAAACTAAAAAAATCTAGTGTTAGATATAATATAACTCTCAATAGAATTGTTGAACAGAATCTGTCCCAGAGATTCCTAAAAACATATGAGTATCATCAATACTCTTAACTACCCACTTCACTTTGATTGTAAGAAAGATTGTATTTGAAAAACACCACATACATTGATCATAGGACATGGGAAGATGCATCTTGAAATGACTAAGAATCCTTCCTGCTGGCTCATGCTCACACTGCCAGAAGATGTTACACAGGCTGCTGGGGTAAAAGTCATTAGTAGGCTTATCAGTTGTCAACCCTGTGAATTATACTGATGGCAAGCCTGGAGAGATATGCCCATTGCTGCAATGCTGACATGAATGTTATGAGTTAACTAAGAATTTCTAATTGGACATTAGGCCCACTCCAAAAGAGGAAATTCATGCCTGGTACTATAAAATCAACCAAGAACCCATGGCTAGAAAGGTCATCAACTCTACTAATATTAATTTGCTAAAGGATCATAATTTCAAACTGCCTAAATATTATCCTTATGCCCATATACTAGTGCAGCCCTCTCACCCATCACCAAGGAAATATCCTTATGCATCAGATGGCAGCTAATATACAGACTCACTACTGGTTAAAATGCAGAGAATAAGTGCCATGGGAGTGTTCAAAATTAAATGACATCAATATCACATGTCTTCTTCTAAGCTTCATCACTGAAAAGTAAGTAGACTTGGATATGGAGAAAGACTGATAAAAATTAATGTCTTCTGGACATTACCAATCTATTGCACTCACAAACACATAGCAGCTGTGTTTCTTGCATAATACTGGCAAAAGCTCAGGCCAATCAACACTCCAGGATGGAGAGGGAGGGGGCTCATGAGAGCCCAACCCTAGCTGAGAAGGTACTAGCAGCAGATAGCCACTTGGATGTTGGTTTTCTTGTGTTGTATAGCCCTAGTGGATGGTACCCTGCACCCATGTGCATGTGGGCAGCACTGATTGGACTCTATCAGCTAAAAAGAAAATAAAAAGAAGACATGAATTGAGTTGGGAATAAGGTGCTCAGGAAGAATGAGTGAGTTTCGGTGAATACGATCTCTATACATTGTGTTCATGTACAAAGTGATCAAATAAAAGTAATATTTCTACTCACTCACAATTGTCCCACTCACAATACTTTCAACAACAACAACAACAACAAAAAACTGCATAGGAATTAAACAAGCAAAGGAATTTAAAAAAAATCTATGAAAAAATAATATGAAAAGTAAAACTGTAAAAGACACTAAATAATGGAACACCCTTGCATACTCATGTATTACAGAATTTGAATTGTGTAAATTAATATATTACTCAACATGAGTAAACTCTAGTGAACTAAATTTACATCCTAGTGAACTGCATAGAAAGTCTGCAAATGAAGAAATAGAAAGTGTAAAAGTATGTAACAACCATTTTCAACAGGAGGATGTAATGCAAAATACCTTGGAAATTCCATCTAACCCAAGTCAGAGTAATGAGGGCAATGGAAGATATGTAAAAGGAAAGCAGAGAAGACCTACTAGAGGCAGGAAGGAAAACAGAGATGGAAGCAGAGGCCATGGGATAGGAGCACAGGAGAAGGATTAATAAAAAAAGGTATATGAGGTGTTGAGATTGCTCAGTGAATGAAGGCACATGCGTCCCAGCCTGACAATGTTAATTCAATCTTTAGGATTCATATAATGGAAGGAGAGATCTAACCACCACAAATCATCCTGTAACTACCACATGAGTGAAGTGGAGCGCACACACACACACACACACACACACACACACACACACGTGCAAACAAGTACATATTAAATAAATAAATGTAATAAATTTTAAATTTCCTTTAAAAACAGAAAAGAAAAAGAATGTATGAAAGTGCTATGATGAAATTTATTACTTTGTGTGCCAACTTAAGCATCTAATTAGAATAGTTCTTTGAGATTTCAAGATGGTGGCCCCAAACATGCACTGTATCTGATGTACAGGACTGAGACTAGGGACCCGACTGTGAGCTACAGACCACAAGACCTGGAGAGACCTAGGTGAGAGGGAGCCTCACAGTACAGAGCACAGATGAGTCTGGCCTTGAGTCATCCAATGGCCCACTGAAAACTGGTGCCTAGTTCCCAGAATCTGGACCTGAACTCACCTGCGAACTGCAGCTGTGCTGTATAGCACAAACTCTGTATCTGGAAATGAACTCTGGGTGGTGAAGCACTAGAGCTCCTGGCCTGGGGAAATCTCAGGAAAACAGGTGGATCTGACCTCAGACTCCCCCTATCCCACCCACCCTAGCCCACAGAAAGCCTCTGGTGCTACGGACACATTATCCAGCAACAGCTGCACAGTCTGAACTGGATCAGGCAGAAACCTAACTACCTGCCCAGGGGACCGTTCTTGCATATTTGGACAGAAATGACCTGGCCTAGGACGTCTCCACAGAACAACAGGGACTCTCATGCTCTCAGGAGAGGCTGAACCAGCCTGAGGGAATAGGGCAGAAACTTAACCAACCAACAAAAACCAAAAGGCAGTATCTGCTCTCTCCCTGGCTGGTGGATCATAGGCCCCACTGCCTGGATAGGTCATAAACAACTGCTACATGCCAGCACGGTTTCAGGCATGCTAGGGTGATCTGAGCCTAGGACTCAAAGTCCCAGGGCCCGAGGGCAGGGTATTCAAAGCCCAGCCGAAGACAAGATAACAGGCTCTACCTACACTACCTGAAACTTATCCTGGGGCTGCAGAGCACCAGCACTTATCTCTGTGACCCAGTAGGGAGCCCAGGGTGTGGAGCAAAGTCCCTTAGAACTGAAACCAGGTCAACTGCCTCTTCCAGGGAAGAATTCCCTGATCCCCACAGGCAAGGGCACTCGATCTATAGTCATTTACCAACAAACCACTTTCAACAACCAGTAAAGGACACCAGAAGCTACCTTCCAACATCAGAAACAGCAAGATGACTAAAGGCCAGTGTAAAAACACAAATAACAAAAATAAAAACAATATGGTATCTCCAGACCCAAGCTATCCCAAGAAATCCAACTCTGAGAAAACAAACACAAATGAAGCTCAAGAAAATGACTTCAAATCCTTAGTAATCAAGATGATAATGGAGGAAATGAATAAAATCTGTAAACAAATGCAGAAAGATGCAGCCAAACAGATTGAGCACATTAAAGAGGTCTATACAGGAGCACTAGAAGAAATCCAGGAAAATATAAACAGATGAAGAAAATCAATAAAACATTTCAAGATCTAAAGATGAAAATGGAAACAATGATAAAAGCAAAGACAGAAGAAAGACAGAAATGAGAGAACTTAGAGGGAAAAAAGCAAGCAATACAGAGGTAAGCTTCCCCAATATAATTCAAGAGACAGAGGAATGAATCTCGAGACTAGAAGATATAGTCATCGAACTTGAAGCAACTATGAAAGCAAATGCTAAATCTGAAAAATATTTGAAACAAAACATTCAAGAAATCAAGGACACCATGAAAAGATGAAACCTGATGATAATAGGCATTAAGGAAAAAGAAGACACCTGACTCCAAGGCCCAGAAAATATTTTCAACAAAATCATAGAATAAAATTTCCCAATTTAAAGAAGGAGACACATATAAACAAATGAGAGGCCTGCAGAACACCATAAAGAATAGACTAGAAAAGAATATCTTCCTGCAACATAATAATCAAAACATAAAATGTACAATACAAAGAAAAATATTAAAAGTGGCAAGGAAAAAAGGGCAAGTGACATATAATGGCAAATCTTTCAGAATTATACCCGACCTAGTTGAGTGGAGAGTGAGGTCTGACTTTCACATGAACCCTGGTGCCCCATATTTGACCATGTCCCCTGGATTGGGAGGCCTGGTAGCACTCAGAGGAAGGACAGCAGGCTACCAAGAAGAGATTTGATACCCTATGAGCATATACAGGGGGAAGAGGTTCCCCTCAGTCACATTCATAGGGGAAGGGAGTAAGGGGAAAATGGGAGGGAGGGAGGAATGGGAGGATACAAGGGATAGGACAACAATTTAAATATAATATGAATAAATTAATAAAATATATTAAAAATAAAAAAGAATTATACCTGACTTCTCTGCAGAGACTATAAAAACAGAAGAACCTGGGCAGAGGTCCTGTAAACCCAAAGAGATCACAGATGCCAGGCGAGACTACTATACCCAGTGAAACTGTCAATAAGTATTAATGGATAAACAAGATATTCTACGACAAAAACAAATTCAAACAGTACTATCCATAAATCTGACCCTACAGAAATTACTAGAAGGAAAAATCCACCCAAAATGACAAACTGCAACCAAAATAACACAGGAAATAGATAACTTCACTGTTGTAAAACATAACCATACAAACACTCTCTTGCAACCAACATCAAAATCAGGGACTTAACAGTCACTGGTCATTAATATCTCTCAACATCAACGGTCTCAATTCTCCAATAAAAAGACACAGACTAAATGAATGGATGCATAAACAAAACCCAACGTTCTTCTGCATTCAAGAAACACATCTCAGCCACAAGGACAGACATTACCTCAGGGTAAAAGGTTGGGAAAAGGTATTCCAAGCAAAGAGACATGAGAAACAAACTGGTGTACCTATTGTATTAACTAATAAAATAGACTTTCAGCCAAAATTAATCAAAGGGATGAGGAAGGACAATTCATACTCACAAAGGAAAAGTCAATCAAGATGACATCACAATTCTGAACATCTATGCTCCCAATACAATATCATGCACATTTGTAAAAGAGCTATTAACAAAGCTTAAACTACACATTGGTCCCCACACACTAATAGTGGGAGACTTCACCAACCCACTTTCACCAAAGGATGGGTCATTGAAACAGAAACTAAGATGAGAAATAACGAAACTAACCAATATCATGAATCAAATGGATCTAAGAGATACCTACAGAACTTTTCACCCAAACACAAAAGATTATACCTTCCTCTCAGCACCTCATGATACCGTCTCCAAAATTGATAATATAGTAGGTCACAAAGCAAGCCTAAACATATTCAAGAAGATTGAAATAATGCCTTATATCCTATTAGATCACCATGGTCTAAAGCTGGACTTCAACAACAACAGAAATAACAAAAAGCCTACACACATATGGAAACTAAACAACTCTCTACTTAATGACACCTGGGTCAGAGAAAAAATAAAGAAAGAAATTAAGGACTTCCTGAAATTCAATGAAAATGAAGGAACAACATACCCCAAATTTGTGGGACACACTGAAAGCAGTGCTAAGAGGAAAATTCATAGCACTAAGTGCTTTCATATAGAAATTGGAAGCATATCATATAAGCAATTTAAAGACACATCTGGAATACCTAGGAAAAAAAGAAGCAAAAACACCAAAAAGGAGTAGACATATAGAAATAATCAAACTCAGGACTGAAATCAATAAATTAGAAACAAAGAGAACAATTTAAAGAATCAACAAAACCAGGAGCTGGTTCTTTGAGAAAATCAACAAGATAGACAAACCATTAGCCAAACTAACTAAAAGGCAGAGAGAAACTCTCCAAATTATCAAAATCAGAAATGAAAAAGGAGACATAACAACAGACACTGAAGAAATACAAAGAAACATAAGATCCTACTTCAAAGGCATATATGCCACAAAATTTGAAAATGTAAGGGAAATGGAAAAGTTTTTTTGATCGACTCGACTTGCGAAAATTAAATCAAGATCTGATAAACAAATTAAATAATCATCTTCTCAGATACAGAAAAAGCTTTTGAAAATATCCAACACCCACCCATGTTTAAATTTTGGAGAGATCATGGATACAAGGCACATATCTAAACATAATAAAGGCTATTTGCAGCAAGCCAATAGCCAACATCAAATTATATGGAAAGATACTCAAGGAAATTCCTCTAAAATTGGGGAACAGGATAGGTTGCCCAACTTCTCCATATATCTTCAATATAGTTCTTAAAGTTCTAGCCAGAGCAATAAGACAACAAAAGGAGATTAAGGGGATCCAAATTGAAAAGGAGGAAGTCAAATGATCCTTATTTTCAGATGATATGATAGTGTACATAAGTGACCCCATAACTTTATCAGAGAACTCATACAGCTGATAAACACCTTCTGCAATATGGCTGGATACAAAATTAACTAAAAAAAAAAGTCAGTAGCCTTCCTATATACAAATGACAGTCATGCAGAGGAAGAAATTAGGGAAACTACACCCTTCACATCAGCCACCAAGCAAGTGAAGGACTTGTTTGAAAAAACTTCAAATCTCTGAAGAAGGAGATGGAAGATGACATCAGAAGATGGAAGGATCTCCATTGTACATGGACTGGGAGAATTAACATAGCAAAAATGTCCGTCTTACCAAAAGCAATTTACAGATTCAATGCAATCCCTATAAAAAAGCCTACACAATTTTTTAAAGGCATTCAAAGATCAATTCTCAACTTCATATGGAAAAACCAAAAAACTCGGAATAGCTAAAACAATCTTGTACAATAAAAGATCCTCTGGAGGAATCTCCAAACCTGATCTCAAGCTGTACTATAGAGCAATAGTAATTTAAACAGCATGGTACTGGCATAGCAATAGGCTGGTTGATCAATGGAATTGAATCAAAGATCCATAAATAAATCCATACACATTTGCTCACTTGATATTTGACAAAGAAGCCAAATCTGTTCAATGGAAAAAGGGTAGCATCTTCAACAAATGGTGCTGGTCTAACTGGATGTGTACATGTAGAAAAGTGCAAGTACACCTATATTTATCACCATGCACAAAACTAAACTCCAAGTGGATTAAAGACCTCAACATGAAACCAGAGACACGAAATCTGTTAGAAGAAAAATTTGGAAAGAGCCTAGAACTCATTGGCACAGGAGATAACTTCCTGAACAGAACTCCAGGCCTTAAGGTCAACAATTAATAAATGGAACCTCATGAGGCTGAGAAACTTCGGTAAGGCAGAAGACACTGTCAACAGAACAGAGCGACAGCCTACAGACTGGGAAAAGATCTTTACCAACCTTACATCTGATCAAGGTTTAGTATACAAAGTATATAAAGAGCTCAAGAAATTAAAGATGAACAAAACCACATAACCCAATTGAGAAATGGGGCTCAGAACTAAACAGAGAATTCACAACAGAGGAATATTGAATGGCAGAGAAACATTTTTAAAATGCTCAACATCCTTAGTCATCAGAGAAATGCAAATCAAAATGACTCTGAGATGTCATCTTACACACATCAGAGTGGCTAAGATTAAAAACTGAAGTGACAGCTTGTGCTGGTGAGGATGTGGTAAAGGGGAACACTCCTACATTGCAGATGGGAGTACAAACTTGTTTAAACACTTTGGAAATCTATCTGGCACTTTCTCAGAAAACTGGGACTAGAGCTACCTCAAGACCCAGTTATTCCACTCCTTGGAATATACCCAAAACAAGTTCCACCACACAACAGGGATATATGATCAATCTTGTTCATAGCAGCCTTATTCGTAATAGCCAGAACCTGGAAACAACCTAATTGTCCCTCAGTCAAAGAATGAATCAAGAAACGGTGGTACATCTACACTATGGAATGCTACTCAGCTATTAAAAACAAGGAAATCTTGACATTTGCAGGCAAGTGGATGCAACTAGAAGTGATCATCCTGAGTGAGTTAACCCAGACCCAGAAAGACTCACATGGTGTATACTCACTTATAATTGGACACTAACCCAAAAGGGATGTGTCATGAATGTCTTTACTTACCAAATGATTGGGATAGATGAGGGGACTTCCTATTGGGACTCAAGGTGAGAAAAGTATGGGAGAATGGGGAGATAGAAGGATCCAGAGAGTCCTAGAAACCTACAAAAGGAACATCAGATACAAGAAGATCAATGACTTCTAAGCAAGAAACCACCATGAAAATCACACAAGGGGAAATTATGTGAAAATGATGAAAAATAAGCAATAACAAATATACTAAAAGTACTTAAATTCATAACTCTCCTACAAAAACATATATAAAACTTTTTTGGGAGGAAAGACTATCAACAAACAAAAGGTTAGCATGGGTACCGATGACTGGCATGAGGCAACTGTGGTTTGTTTACTTAAGCAATTAAATAATCAGAGTGATATTTTCCTTAGAGTGTTGCTATGTCTTCAATGGTTTTAACAATAGGGCTGCAGGATTGTACCTTCATGGCATAAAAATAAATTAAAAAAAAAAATCCATAGGTGATGGTTTTCTCTGTTCTGTAGATACAAGTAACTTTTTGACCCCCTGTCCCTCATTTCCTCTTGCCTATGTATAGAAATACAAGATGTAGCCAGGCAAGGTGGCTCGTGCCTCTAATCCCAGCACTCAGGGAGGGCAAGGCAGGTGGAACACTGTGATTTCAAGGCCAGCCTGGTCTATAAAGTAAGTCCAGGATAGCCAAGGCTACACGGAGGAACTCTGTAAAATAAAAAACAAAACACAAAAAACAAAAAAAAAACAGAACCACAGGCTCTGATTTCAATACTGTCACAGAGCAGAGAAGAATGAGCCAACATGTATCTCTGAGGAGTTTTGCAAATTTTTGTCTAACAGAAATTTTGTCAAAAGTTGACACAATAAAAAATATTACAACATGTGCCATCAATTTAATTCTAAGAATTGTTAAATATATTAGTAAGATTGAAGTCAAAAAGAAAATTTCTAGCTACATAAAAACTGATGACATGTAAATGTCATTCTAAGATTTTGAAGATACATATAAAATGGCAAAAAGATATAGAATATTCATCTTTAAAAATTAGAATAGGAATAACAAAAAAGCGATAAAGCATGAATTTGAGAATGTTGAAATTTACATTAAGCATATACAAACTGTTGGGTCTCAAACCGAGGACAAACAGCTAAGTTGCTTATTAAATTATCAGTGCTGATGCTGACCACTAGGTGCTCCAAGCTAGCTGTCACAGGGTCCTCCTGGCTAGTATATCCTGTCTCTAGCCCAGTCCCTGAGCTGCCCTTCCCCATAGCTGCTCTTGCCTGTATAATCCAACCATTTGGCTGTGCCACTCTTTTTAACCCTTTTTTCTTTTGGCCCCTTGGTCTTCTGGCTCTTCCCTCTTCCTCTGATGGTACAGCTTAGGGTTTTGCTTGCTCTGGACTCTCCCACATGTCTCTGCCTCTGGCAGTTTTCTGTTTTTTTTATGAACAATAAACCTTCACCTCAAGCCCTGGAAGCAGTCATGTACTCCTTTGTCTTTCCTTCTTTCATTCATCTGGTGCCCACAGCCTCAGAGTGGTATAACGAGTTCCTTCCCAAGGGACACAGCTCTCTGAACCAAGCTGCTGATGTGACTCTCCTAAGGTTCACACAGATCACTTGTTTCTGCTGGATTCTCCACCCATCATATTTGGGCCCAATGCAAATTCTAGAATCTGATTCTTAAGCTGTTTTCTCCCTCCACTTGCTACATCTTGTCCACTCTCTCCTGGCTCCTAGAGCCTTCTAGGCTCTCCCAGGTCACCTACCAGAGCCACCTAGCTGGCTCACATCTCTGGGCTTTGGGTTCTTGCCTGCTCTGTTAAAGACACTTATACACTCCTTTTTCCCAAAAGCCTCATCTGCCCTCTCCCCACTAGTTAGCTACTGGATAAGTGTCATCTGTTTTGTCTACTTTTGTCTACTATTATTGCAAAAGCCACACTGGTGTGTCCAGAAGCTTTTCATTCCCCAACTGGGCACCCGAACACAAGGACAAGGGGCACTTTTCCTTTGTGATTTGGAACATTTCTCTTTGACAAGTTTTCCATTCCACTTGAGAATGCTGTGGATGGAAATTCCTACCACAAGGACACTTTATCTACCTAAGCTACTCTCACCTCCCCTAGGAGCAGCAATCCAGACTGGACTGCAACAATGCCTATGCCCTTTTCCTTGTCTCCTCCCCCTATAAACTTAGTGCAATGCCAAATCTCAGGGTTTCTATGATACTTTGCAGTCATTTCCTCTCTCAGTTCCCTCCTACAGCTTTTTTTCTCCCCCCTTCAGAGCCACCTGCTCAATCTCTTCCTTAAGCCCTCTTGGTCTCTCCTCCCTCAGCAGAGCTTCCACACTAATTTTATATAAACTTGGTCTATTCTACACTTCTACAAATCTTTTATCTTTAAGTTTCTCTACTTCCTACTCTTAAAAAATCTTTTATCTCTATGATTCCTCTGTGCTCTGCTATCAAAACATCTTAGGACTATGCTTTAAACTCTATCTTTTAAATTCTATCTCAGGATTGCTAAATTCATTGGGTACAGTTAAAAAAATACTGTAAAATGTGTAACAAAAATTTGACTTAAAACTTAAAGCAAATAGCTTATAGCTATCTTAATTTGCTACAACATAATACATATGGAATCAACATTTATTTTTAATATTTTTATATATTGTATATTCATATATACACACAGAGGGAGGGAGGGAAAGAGAGGGGGAGAGAGAGAGAGGAGAGAGAGAGAGAGAGAGAGAGAGAGAGAGAGAGAATGTAGATTCAACTCTTATTTAAGAAAATAGATCTTCTAAAAAATAAATATTTTAAATATCAAACACATGGTTGGTAGCCATCTTAACTAAAGCTAAGGTTACCTCTCATGCGACTTCACCAGCATTTTAAGATAACCACATGGTATAAAGCAATGAAGACAGCACCTATAAAACTTCTTAGTCCTCCTGAGCCCTTGTTTTATAATTGTGTCTATTTTTAGGTTAAGGAGAAAACAGCGGGACTCCAAATTATATTGAATTGTTATGGATTTTTGTATGAAGATAAATTCTTAAGGCTATAAAGATTTACTGAGGTTAACAAAAGATAACCTAGAGATATATGTCTAACTACTTATGTTTTTTGTCAGCTGTGTTCACAACCAGATTCTAAAAATTTGAGTAAGATACAACATATGTATGACGAATAAGTAGATTTACTAGATAACGTTTATAAATTCCTAAGGTTAATTCAGGTTCACAGTAATATATGTCTCTCCTCTTTGTCTCTACTCACTTTGTTAAGCTTCAGCTATTTGGAAAAGCTGAGTTATAGGCTCAATTTTCTTAACAATTATATTTTATTATGAACTTATCAAATGAGCATATCTCCCTTATAACCCAGCTAACATAAACCTAAGGGAAAGAAGTTTAAAGAACACAAAAGTGAAACCCTCTAAGTATTAGTTCCCAGAAACGGCTCTCATGGCACTGTCAGCAGGATTTCTTCTGCTGGAACCTGGAGCAACTGGATCCTGAACCTCAGCCAGAGCTTGGAGCAGCAGCTGAAATCCAGAGCCCCGAAGCCTTCACTGGAGCAGTTCTCTTGAGGAGGGTCTTGAAAGCCAGCGATGAACAGCCACTCAATCCCATGTCTCCAAAGAGCACGCCTCCTGGTTTTGGCTCACATTTATATCTCCTCTCAGAATTTGTTCAAAGATGTTTTTCAGCGTGTAACAACCAAGCTCCCCCACAAACTGGTTCGACTTCTAAGGGGATAAAATCACCTGCTCTCTCACAAGTCCATTCCCCATCCTACACTGGGCATCTAAACAAAATCATAGTTATCTCTCCTTCATCAAGTTATATAAGAAATTGATATCCTGTAATGATACATAATAAAAGGATAAAGATCTCAGTCTCTAATGAATTATATTTATTGTTTAAAGTTTTATTTTGATGCTAAATGATTTTCAGATAAATCTTCAACTCAAAATTTTAGATCTCAAACTTAACAGAGATAAAGCTGGAAAATACTAATCTTATAAAAGCTACTAACTTGTAAACTGTTATCTAATTCGTTTAGTGACAAGCTTTTGTTAGCTTCCTGTAAGTGTTTTCAAGGTTAACCCTAAAGCAAGTAACTAACTCAGGCCTACTTAGTACATAGTCCTCAAACTCTTCAGAGATCTCTTGAATGTGACATTTAAACTATTTAATAAAAAAGCTTTCCGTAATACATAGAAATTTCAGCTGTTAGAAGAAACCTTAAGGTCTTCAAAGATGATAGATTGGGCAGGACAACTCCACCTAAATTGTGGTAACATTGACCACTGGAAAAAATTGCTTCATGCTTCTTCTGCCTCTAGGGCTCTGCCCAAACAGTGGGCACTGTTGGGTTGCCTGCTCTACTCTGCCTAAGGTAGACAAATCTTCCTGAGTTCCTTTTTCAAGGGAAAATCTCTCAGAGCTTCTGGATCTGTCAGTGAAAGGTCAATGCTGCTCTTTGTGGCAGTTGAATATTACATTTTCTTTTGTATGACAGCCAAACACTGACCACTGCCCCTAGTGAAGTCATCTAGACCACAGGAGCCTATGACACCTGTCTAGGTAATGGTCTGTCATTCTAATTGATACATAGGGCTTTTGGATTATAGTTCCTGTTACAATTTATCCTTTTCAGATCTCTGATGGTATTAACTGACTAAGCATACCAGCCCCTTGCCTTCTCTTCATATGTAAAAATAAGGCCTCAGATCTCACTTTCCTAGAGCTACTATATCTCCAGAGGAGAAAGACAGTTTGCCTTCCTATCAGTCTCTGAAAGAAGATAAACTCACAGGTGCTTTTAACCCAAAATCATTTGGGGTTTCTGTTAGAAGCTGTTTTCTAAATCCACTTTTTGGGGGTTCTTTAAATGCTTATCCCCCTCCCCCCCCCCACTTACATGGTTTAGCCCAGTCTCCTCCACTCTTCATGTTTACTCTGAACCCTCCCCAATGTCTCAGCCTCTGGCTATGCTCACCCTGATATCTAAAATAAACCCTATTTTCCACCATACCTAAGAGCAGTCATGCCTTCCTTTTTATTTCTTTATTATTATTATTGTTAAAAAAACAAGCACATGTCTAGATTCTCATTTCTGCAGAACAAAGAAAATTAAGAATGAAAAAAAATATATATAAACTGGGACATGGAGAGTAGGCATGACAGAATCTTGCATTCGAGGCTATGACGAAGACCCTTCGGCCTCCAAAAAATGTTCTACCAAGTTCCGAATCACCATTTTTTTCTCAAGAAGAAATCAAAATGTAAATAACACAATCATTATAGAATAAATTGGTAAGTAATTAAAGAAAAATATTGACTGAGAGCCAATGGGAACTAGACAAAATTGAATCACATTGAATCCATTTTAAAACATTAAATTCTAAGTGTATTTGAGGCTCAGATGAAAAAGAGAAGTTGCCTTATTTAATTTTAGAAGTCAGCAGAACCTTAACTTTTTCAGAACAGGACAAACAGAATTTGGATAACCACAGTTAGAGTTATTGCTGCATCAATGCATAAGATAACATCAACAATATATCAGTGAATAGAATATCATGACCACGGAGAATTCATTTATGAATGCAACATATGTTTGTTCATTGAAGGTGGGGGCCACTAAGGCCATGCTCCCATGCAGGAGCCTCTCACAGAATCTGTAACATGTCAAACTCCCTACTGAGAGTCCTCCTATAAATATGTAATCAAATGATTTCCTCCCCCACCCCACCCAAAAGAAGTTAACCAACTCCAGGCTACAAGTGACCCTAAACAACCCGGGGCTACAGATGGCACATTGAGTACGTTGGACTCACCTTAACTAAAGAGCAGAACCAGTTACATTTGACTGCAAGGCTGTATTGTGAGCTACCTTTCAATGACATGACATAAGTCCTTCCTTCTTTCTCTCTGAAACTAGAGGGGCCCACACTACGTACTGTGAGCCTCAACTGTCCACAGGGCTCCAGTCATGTTTTCTTTCTGTGGTGTTCAGTGCTCTCCAATATGCAAAAGAACGATTTGTTTCACTGTCCTTCTTGAACTCCAAATTATCAGGCCCTTGACACACTGGGTTGAGTAAGCCCCGCCTCATCCCTATCCTTCCCCACCACTGCCCCACCCCTCAATCCATCTTCGCTTTCAGAACAGGTAAGTGAAACCTTGTCGAAATAATGGTCTTTGCAAATACAATAAATTAAGCTGTCTAGATGAGATCATCCTGGAGTATCCTTGAGGGTCTTTACTCCAAAACCAAGAATTTGTATAAGAAATCAAAGAGGACGACACCCAGAGGAGAAGGCAATGCAATGAGAAGAAGGGACGGCTGAGATTGACAAAGACATAGAAACTGACAACAACTACCCGAAGCGAGAATAAAGAAGGAAAACTTCTCTAGACCCTCCTCCAGGAAGGCCTCTGATTACAAATTGCTACTCAGAGAAATATGAGAAGAGATATTGTGACAGGGAAAGACAGCTTGCATTCTTGCTGAGGTTATTTCAAGTTTAACTAGAATTTGACCTCCTTGATGGAGAATTCCATGGCACTCTGGGAACCCAAAGTTAGGATATATTAGCTAATTTATCTTAGGCTGTTGGTAAGGAATCCCTACCATTAACTGTTTATCTTAACTCCTGTTAAACAGCTTGCTTCTGTGAAATCCTCTTGCAGCCTGCAGAGCAAGATGCCAGGAAGTGGTGTTGCCTTCAAAAAAAAAACAAACAAACAAACAAACTGTGTTTGGACACTCACAGTCACACCTACGTCTGAAAATACCTGAGTGTGGTCCTAGCCAGCTGGAACAAAGACTTTCAATTGGCTAAAAACTATGTCTGAGTGGTCATCTCTTGTAAGCTACCTGTAACAATATTTCTTGTCTTTTAATCTGTCCTATCCTTTGCAGTATGTTGTTGTTTCACTGGGAAACTAACACTCAGAATATGTAGAATTGAAACATCAACAATCCTCTCACTCCAGAGATTCAAAACACAGTTACTCTGCTAAAATGCTAAAGCTAATTTTTCTATAAAGCAAACAGTGCCTAGAGTATAACTGTTATAATAGTGATGATTTAAAGAAAGAATTGGCAGCAGTTCTAAAAAATAAAGGCTTTCTACTTGGTACTCCTGACAAGAAAGAACAGTCTCAATCAAATATCCTGTTAAGTATGTCAAACAACAATAACCCTTATGGTAAGCTTGCTGAGGGCACCATTCATGACCAACTTGGAGACCACACTTGCTCTATGCCTGCTGCCTTCTGTAAGCTACGGATTTGTGGTTGGTTGGCAAGAGTGACTCTGTGGAAAACAGAAGTCAGCCAAATCATCTCTGAATCATGAAAAGCAGATGTGGGTTAGCTAAAATTGTTCCATTTGCCTCAAAGCAGTATGTGCTCCTTAGAAAGAAACCCATCCAGTAGTCCAAAACTAATAAGTGTCCTAATACAAAGAGAAAGAGAACTTTGTGCCATGTGTCTGATTTCCTAGAATTCTCTTTTTGCCTCTGTGTAGATGTTTTAGTCATTGATGAAATTTCTACCAGTGAGATTCATAATTTGCATGGCCCTTCTTTCTACAGTTCTAGCTATAGAAATAGAGTGTTGATCACCAGCTATTTCATGAAAATAGTATGGGATATATGAATTTGCATAAACTGAAACTACCCTGTATGCAGCAATGACAAAAATCATGTGTGTAATTCTATTTCTGTGAATATAATCTTATATGAATGGAACAAAATGAAGGATTCATGATATGTAATATGGATTGGTGAGGTATGAAATCCTTATGATAGAACACCCTAAGGTGTATGTGTATATATATATATATATATATATA
Organism: Acomys minous; assembly: GCF_964271855.1. Taxonomy (NCBI): domain Eukaryota; kingdom Metazoa; phylum Chordata; class Mammalia; order Rodentia; family Muridae; genus Acomys; species Acomys minous. The sequence continues at coordinate 70,058,954 of NC_140489.1, read as the reverse complement.
TACATATATATATATATATATATATATATATATATATATATATATACAAAAAAGAATTGAGGGTAATAAAAATCTTTAAAATGCATTTTAAAAAATTCTAATCAGTATATATAATTATATTTATACAAGATAAAATTTCTTGGTAGGATTGTGATCTCCAAATGACTTCTGATTCCACAGAGTATTCTTACATCATTAACTGATTACTGGCTAACTCCAGTTGACATTAACTACCTACTGGGTTACATTTATCAAAGAAATCTAAACAGCACCTGTTTTGAACTCTTTTATTTCCTTTTTACAATATTTATTTTTTTTGATAAATTCACACAGAAAGGTAAACTTTTTAAACACGATTTTTGTCAAATCTTTGAAAATCTCACATCATATGCCTTGTGGTAGAGGCAGGCTTTGAAATCTCCTATGCTCAAGCTATGCCCAGTTTGGCGCCCAGTCTCCTTCTGCTGCCTTCAGATGAAGATGAAGAGCTCTCAGCTCCATTTCCATCACCATGTCTGCCTGGGCACTGATGTGCTTCCTGCCAGGATGATAATGGACTAAACCTCTGTAACTGTAACCCATCCCCAATTAATTTTTTAAAATAAAAGCTGCCATGGTCAGAGTGTCTCTTCACAGCAATAGAACCGTAACTAAGGCATGCCCAATTCCACTCATTTCCCAGTCTTTCCATAGCCATCACTATCCTTGTAGCCTCCTCTGAAAAAGTACATAAAAAATAAATAAATGAAAATCAATTAGGAAAAAAAAAAACTCTACCAACCACAAAGTCCTGTGCATGTACTATTCAACTCCTCTATCTTTTCCACATCTCCGCTGTATATTTCTTCATCTTAGTGGCATTGGAAGTTGCGCTGTGTCACACAGTATGTTCATTTGCCCAAACAACACTACTTGCAAATGCTTATTGCATTGAGTTGTTATGATAGTTCAAGGCCCTTGGCTTCTGCTACAACATCAATACTGGACCCTCAGTATATACGGTTTCCCTGAGTCATGAGGACCAGGCAGCTATAAATCCACAGGAGCAGCTCCTTCAAGTACTCCAGCAGATCAAAGGAGAGGAAGATGTTGGGATGGGCCAACTCAGAGGCCTGGATCTGCATCTACATGGTCGTTGTGTTGGTTAGCCTGACGGCACTCCCACAACCATGCTTCCAGAGCCAGCTTTCCTGCTGACCTGGTAAGGTAAGGGACACCTTTCCCATTCTCCCACTGTTTCTATCCCGTGCCCATGCCAGTAGGGTCAGCTCCCTTACCCTGCCAAGCACATACCACCAAGTGGCTGGTAAAGCACAGAGCCGGCTCTCCCATGTCCATATCCCTGCTGGCATAAACTTGTGGTGACTGGTAGGAGTGGAGCCGGCTCAGTGCTGCCCTCTGAAATCAACATGTCTTCATGCTGCAGTACAGCCACTGAGCATCCTCATAGTCTTTGGTGGTAGTACAGGACACTGACATCAACACAGATCCTGGCTGCAGCAGGACCCATCTCAGCAGTGGCAGAGGCCTGGCCATCTCCCTGGCCTCAGGTGGCTGCTCAGGGCTCTCACATTAAGTTGTTCTTCACCATCTTCTTGTCTCCAGTTCGGCCTCTCTTCATAGTGCACAAACTGTTGTTGTCACTTCCTTTCTCATCTCTATACCACCTACTTGCTTGCTTCTTTCTCCACCACCAGTTGCTTGTTTGTTTGCAGCTACCCACCCTGTGAGGGATCCCAGTTAACTTTTAATACATTTACTTTTTATAAATATAGTGACTTGGAATTTTCTTTTTCTTTTTTAATTTACTGCCAAGTTGTATGCAAATACCCCTCCATCATAAATACATTTTAATTTTGGAACTTTCCTTGTAGTTCTTATTAATATCAATTAACTTATTAAGGGCTTTAGGGAGCAAATGTCAGATATATTATGTTAATAGCATTCCCAGTGTTGTTCTCTGTGGGCCCTGACTGAGAATCTGACACCTTGGAATGAACATCTCTCTCTCTCTCTCTCTCTCTCTCTCTCTCTCTCTCTCTCTCTCTCTCTCTCTCTCTCTCTCTCTCTGTGTGTGTGTGTGTGTGTGTGTGTGTGTGTGATAATCATCTATTCACTCACATCATTATGCAAAAGTCTAACCAGCATAACCTTTAAAGAAGGAAGGCAAGTTGAAGAGGAAGGGGAACTATTAAAAGCTATAAGAAAGAGGTTAGAAAGTGTGTCTGTCTCTGTCTTCCACGTCAGTGTGCTCTTAAGGACACAGATGACAGATGGAACAAGATAGAATTTATCTTACAGTTACTATAGGCCCAAACCGAGTCTTTAAAGATTTGCTGGGAGGAATTCCAGGGACTCAGTATGACCAGGGCCAAGCTGATACAGAAATAGATGAACCGTAACAAGGTTCTGAGAGCACCACTATGGTTCCTATTACACTCAAATTTCCAGATCTTAGCCAATTTTTCACTGTAACCAATCCTCTCCAGAAATACCCAGGGAAAGACTCCTGGAAACATTATTCAGCTTAGCCATCTTGGAGCACTACAGAGCACATGACCATGTAGCCCTTGTCACAAAGGTTTCTATGCTTGCGTCTTTAACCAATTTAAATTCCAAAGAAAGATAAGACCGGCATCTTACTTTTGCCTACCATAAAACAGCTACAACATTTATAACCAATTGTCTATACAACTAAAGAAAAAAATAATTCCTACCTATCTTTGAGTAACTTTTACTCATTTTTCTGTCTGAGTCACAGCAAATTAAATACTGAAACAAAAGATTAATGTCTACTGACCAATTCTGTGTTAGTAAAGAAGTGGGGGAGAGAATGGAGTAATGTTTGTAAATATTCTTCTTAAAATATGGAATATTAATTATCATTATTATTATTACAGATATTTTTCTACAAATGACTCCCCCAGTCATACTACTTCCACAAGCTTCTTTCACTTCCCATTTTACACATAAATCCCATGGAGCAACAACTCAGCTACCTAGAACTTATTATCTTGTAAATGACCACATCTTCCCACTGGAAGGGATAATGGGGTCTGTAATCCTATATATATTGGTGTTTGTTTATGAAAACACTTTTTAAAAATCTAGAGAATATAATTCAATTCAATTTCAGACATATTTCGCTTTGTTCCCTGTTTTTATCACTTTTTTTTTTTTGCTAAATTATCTCAAAATTTAGCTTCTTCAACCTCATATTTATTACCTCATAGTTTCTCAGTATCACAGTATGAAGGAGCTGGCCTGGGTGAATGTGTCATAGCTTCTAGTAGGTCTCAGTGACTATGAGCCAGGCTGGATAAGGGGCGATGTAAAATGTGACATCCTGCTTCGTATTCATGCAATGAGTATGGAAAGAATACCTTCCCTTTTACTTAATGCTGTCCATCAGAGGTAAGGCGAAGTGCCATGCTATTCTTAAAGAAAGGCAGTAAGTAGGTAAAGGTCAGAACCCCAAATGTGAAGTCTTTTGAGAAGAATCTGTTAGGTGCTTTACAGCATTGCATAGAGTTAAGCTGTGTGAGAACTGCAACAACAACAACAACAACAAAAATGTGACTTTCTTCTCCTCAGAAGGCATTAAGTTTTTGCTGTTTTTGATGGTATGACAATTAGATCTAATGAGGAGCACTGCTCTGTGATCTTCGCAAAGCTATTCATACATTCAAATATATGTATATAAAATAACAAAAAAAGTAAGTTGTTTCTACTTGTAGTAGTATATGTAGACATAGACATACATATGTGTGTAGTATATATACAATATACCACAGGCACAAATACATCATAATTTTAAGAAAATAAAATCGCTTTACTATTATCCTTAAACAGAATGATAATTTTACAAAAATCAAACAGTGAATTCTCCAGCCTCCTGACTTGTAGCGTTTTGAATGAGAATGGTCCCTGTATGTTTATATATTTGAATTATTTGAATTCTTAGTGATCAGGGAGTGGAATCGATTGGGACGGATAGGAGCACTAGCCTTGTTGAAGTAGGTGTGGCCTTGTTGAAGTAGGTGTTGCCTTGCTGGGGTAGGTGTAGCCTTGTTGGGGTAGGTGTGGCCTTGTTGGGGTAGGCGTGGCCTTGTTGGGGTAGGTGTGGCCTTATTGAAAGAGAGATGTGTCACTAGGGGTGAGTTTTGAGATTTCAAAAGCCTGTGCCAAATCCAGTCTTATTCTTTCTGCCTGTTGCTCTCAAATCAGAATGTAAAGCTCTCAGCTACTTCACCGTCACCACGTCTACACGCCTGCTTCTGTGTTCCCCACCATGATAAAAATGGACTAAGACTCTGATACTCTAAGTGACAAATTAAACACTTTTTTGTTAGAATTGTTTTGATCATGGTGTTTCCTCACAACAATAGAACAGTAACTAAGACATGACCTAAGAGTTGCCAAAACCAAAGTCTCGAACTTTCCCCTGTTCATTTTATCCTTCATCTGGGACAATGATACAATGGAGCCTGCATACACTGATTGCAAAGGACAAGTGAGGACATGGCATCTTAAATAATATTTTTAGTGACATCGTGTCCCTAGCTCAATATCAATAATGGGATGTTCACATCATGGAAATCAGCCAACATTATAATTCAGCATTTTTTTTCCAATGAGCCAATTGTTTAACATTCACAAGCATAACACCAAATTGTGATAATATTTCAGGCTTTTACTTTTCCTTTTTTTTAAAATTTTGAGATAAGATCCTAGTTTGTCTTCCATGCTGGCCTTGAACTCACAGCCCTCAGCCTCCTAAGTGGTAGGCTACCGGTGTGTGCCACTCTCCTTGATTGGAATCCAGCTTTTAAAGTCCAATACTTCTAGGCCCTCTTCATTGGTTCCCTACATTTATTGTTGAGGCAAAAACTGCTTAATTGACTGTCTTATGCAGTGTTTTTTATCCAGCTCAATGGGCCTGGAGGTCATACATAATGTTTTCTGAGGAGTTATGTTCAGTCAAACATACTGTTAATGAAATTCAGATTTGTACACTGTAGCAATTACTGTGCCATGGTAATCTTTGAAAAAGATAGATGCCTGTTTTCTTTTTTTCAAAATATTTGCCACAAGAAAGCAATTGCCCTTATTTAAAGCCTCAGCATTGTGGTAATATTTTTAACACAGCAATAGTATTAGCTACACTCATGGCTTTTCACGTGATATATATAACAATTAAATCTAAAAGCCTATTTCTTCTTCTGTGCATTACAGCAAACTTCCCTAATTTTACAAACTTTATCTCTTATGGAGTCAATAAACACATAAAATGCAAAGTGCAAAGAAGCTCAAACATTATTTTTAAAACACTTTATTTATAAAACTATTCATAGTAGTTGCTTTATCTTGCCCTAATTTTCATATTCTTGTTTTTTAGTTTTTATTATTATCTTCAATTCCAACAGTATCAAATGGTTATTTCTAACTAATAATAATAACAAATAAAATAAACCTGTCATTCTCAAACAAGAAAAAAATTATGAGTCAGTTTCAACTCTGACAGTTTCTTGACAAAGTAAATGTTTCAGTAAAATATATTTATTTGTGAAGTACAATCGTGATGTTTGTTTGGCAATGAAATTAGCCTTTAAATTTTTAGAAAGGATGGTAACTCATGCAAACACTCTCAGCACTTCAGAGGCTAAGGTGGAAAGGTCACACCTTCCAGGACAGCCTGGAAAGCAGGATCCCATCTCACCACAAAAGTTAAAAACGCAACTATTATAACTAATGATACATGTTAGTTAGTACCAGGATGCTTTTAAACTCATAGTGGCTTCTTTATTAAAGGGAGAATTAGTTTCCTGATTTTTCCCCTTAACTATTTACCTCAAACCTTCTCTCTCTCTTCAAACTTTTAATCTAATCCAGTCATCTTTTTGTACTTCTTTTTTTCCTTTTTTTTCTCCTTTATTAATTTATTCTTGTTACATCTCAATGATTATCCCATCCCTTGTATCCTCCCATTCTTCCCTCCCTCCCATTTTCCCCTTATTCCCCTCCCCTATAACTGTTCCTGAGGGGGATTACCTTCCCCTGTATATGTTCATAGGGTATCAAGTCTCTTCTTGGTAACCTGCTGTCCTTCCTCTGAGTGCCACGAGAATGGAAAAGTAGAAGGATCCAGAGTGTCCTAGAAGCCTACAAGTAGAACATTATGATAGGCAGATTTGGGCTCAGGGGTCCCGCTCAAACTAAGGCACCAGCCAAGGACAATACAGGCGGTAAACCTTAAACCCCTACCCAGATCTAGCCAATGGACAGAACATTCTCCACAGTAGAGTGGAGAGTGGGATATTACTTTCTTTTTGTACTTATATCCTAACAGTGGACTTCTTGCTAGTGTTCCTCTTTCTGGTCTTGCTTACCAACAATAGTTTTCCACAGAGTAGCAAGGAGTTGCCATTTAATTGCTAGAAAAGCTGTGTTGATACTACAGTGACTTTCTATCACGTGTAGGTCAACATCCTTTCCGTATGATTTATAAACCCTGGGTGGTCTGACTTACATCTTCTTTGACTACCTCCTCTGTCCCTGCTCCAGCTGCCCCTGTCTTATTCTCATCGATAGTTTAACTCTTGGGGTTAAGAAAACATGGGGAAAATAGATACCAGACACAGTTGAAGAGAAGGAACAGAACAGGAACCTCCATAGACGTCCTCTGAAAGACTCCACCCATCAGGGGATTGAAACAAATGCTGAGACAGACAAATTTCGGCATGGAGTGGAGTGCATAGAGTCTTATGGAAGAGTTTGGAGATAGAAGGACCTGAAGGAAAAAGGAGCTCCACAAGGAGACTAGTGGAGTCAACAAATCTGTGAGGAGGAGGAGGAGGATGCAGAGACTGATGCATCAACAAAGGGCCATGCATGGTGAGGATCTAGACCCTCTGTTCAGATGTATTAGATAGGCAGCACTGTCTCCATGTAGTTCCCTTATTATGGGACTCTGGTGCCTACTTGTGGATCACTTCCTCTTGGTGGGCCAGCCTTGCCAGGCCACAGAGAAAAAGGATGCAGGCAGTCCACATGAGACTTGACAGGCTGAGGTCAGTTGACAGAGGAGAGGGTCTCCCCTCTGAGGACTAGGGGAAGGAGGAGTGGGATGAGGGAGGGAGGACAGGACCAAGAGGCGGCCAGGGACTAGGCTACAATCAGAATATAAAGTGAACAATTTTTAAAAATAAAAAAATCATTTAAAAAAAGAGATGGATAGACCTTTCAATTAGCTATTTCCTTCTGCCTAAAATGCTCTGCCTAAAATGTGCATGTTCCACTGCCTCCAGCTCCTCAAGCACTTGCTCACATAGCTGTTTTCAGTGAGCTCTTTACCAACTCCTTTCTCTAAAATGCAACCCATCTTGCATTCGACCTTCTGCTCCCATTTTGGTAGAATAATTACAACTTTCTAGTTAATATAATTCAACCATTTATTAATTCAATGTCTACTATTTGTTATACAAAAATATGTTTGCATATATTTAGGCATATATGCAAAGTGTCTTCAGTTAATATTTGTGATAAAATGAAAACAAAAACAAATATAGGCTGTGACAATGAAAATAGTAGATCAAAATGTTCATAATGCAGTACTTAGAAGATGTTTTGCAGGTGATTTACATATCATAAATCAATATCAAAAATTGATAAGCTAAATATTTAAATTAAAATGCTAAATATCAGAACAATAAGAAAAATTGGAAGAAAAAGAATATTATAATATTTAAAAACAAAAACTATTTAAAAAAAAACTTAAACCTTGCCAGATTTGGTGCTTCTAGCACTCTGGAGGCAAAGGCAGGAAGATCTCTGTGAGTACAAGGCCAGCTTGGTATACATAATGTATTCCAGGTCAGCCAGAGCTACCTAGTGAGACCTAGTTTTGAAAATAAATAAAAATACATATAAAGAACAGCCCACAAATCAACAATAAAAAAAGAAAACTTAAAATTTTTAAAATGCTAACAGTACAGAAGACAAGTTTGGCAAAAATTAAAGAGAGTTAGCTATGCTTTAAATTTTGGAACGGTAAAGGGAACATTAAATAGAATATAGATAGTAAAACTTCAAGGGAAAATACTTGTGAAATCAAATTTAAAATGGTAATACAATAATTTTTAAGAAAGATATGGGCAAAATGGAGTAGATAATAAATAAATAGCCAAAACAGAACCACCACAGTAAAAACTGGGTCAACAGCAAAATTACATCGTTCCAAAAAAAGTAAGAAAGCCAGGCATGGTAGAGTGCCACCGCACCCCCTGCTCTGGGAGACAGTCTGGGAGATTACACGTTTACACACTGTTCTGCTTTATACTGTCTCTACACAGGAAGACCCTGTCTTAAGAATGGTTCTGGGGAGAGGCGATGAGATAAAAAGTTTACCAATATTACAAAATTCCTCCATGGACAAAGGAAAAAAAATATTTCCCCAATACATTCAAAACTAGGGCAAAAATAATACTCTTAACAAAAGATAAGGACATCCCAGCAAAGTCACCACATGTTATAGGGAAATCTGGGTCCCTCTTTGTTCATAATCTCAATAGGAGCCAAAAAGAAAAAAGAAAAAGAATGAGGCTGCTTTAATCAGAGTTTGAGAGAAAAATCCCAGTTGGCAAGCTATAAATTTAGAAAGCTGCCTAGGAGAAGAAGAAGATAAAGAAGAAAGGAGGAGAAAAATCATTAGTCATTGTGGTCTGGCACGTGGCAGACAAGCAGCCACATCATAAAAAGAAAGAGGAGCTTCAGAGAAAGAGTGAAGAATGTCACTGTACCAGAAAATGTATACTTCGGCTTTCCCAGGCTTTTCTGAAAGAGAGAAGAGAAAACAGAAAAAATTCAAGCTTTCCTAAGTGAGGACTTAGGAGGTAAAGGACTCGCCATTCCTTGTGGCAGCCCTGTAGTGGCCACACTGAGGCGAGGAATCCAGAAAGATAAGGACATTGTCTTATGAAAGGGATAATTATTTCTCTAACCCTCTTAGCATGGCTTACATAAACCTACCTTCCTGAGAGGAGTTGCCTTGGCCACATGATTAACCTGCCCAAACAAATTAACTATAAGAGGAAGAGAAAATGACATATCCTGAGGGAGAGACAGATCGTATTTTTCTACTGTAACAGTATCGACATTGGAAAAAGATCAGCCAAGAAAGAAATAATAGGCCTCCTTAGTCATAAGAATGCACAAAAAGGTTAAATAATTTAAAACTGTTGTAGTATAAATACATAAAAATAAATACTTAAAGCAAGGCTGAAACAGTATAAAAAATTATTGCTGTAATTCAGCACATTAAATGATTCATAAAAACATATACATGTGTATAAACAGATATTAAGGACCCATGGCATTGAATAGATATACTTGGTTTTACTTTTAATCCTTACTAAAGTTAGAATAGATTAATCTGAGCATGGTGACCAGTGACAGAATGAAGAACTCGGACAATCGTGACCTCTCTCCTGCTCTCTCACACACAAAGTGAAACTACTACAAAACAGGCCAAACTGGTGGGAGAGAGAGCACTCTACAAATACCTGGGGACTTTATAAATACAGCAAATACAAGAAAACTTGAGAAAATTAATTCAAATAAAACTGTTGAGGTGAGTGTGGAAACAGAGAGTAGAAATCTGCGGTGGTCTTTTATGGGTGGCACCTTAACACTTCTCTCTAGCAAATGAAATGTCCATTGAAATAAATTGAATATTCAAACTTATGAGTACAGATTATACTCAAAATAATGACAAAACCAGAAAACGAAACTCATTACCATCTTGAATGGAGCACCGGTAACTGCCCTGTGATGCAGCACTAAGAGCAGGAATTTCATCGATGCTGTTTTTCTTATACGAACTATACTCAGGGCATGAAAGTGGCATTAGGGAATAGGTACTATCTGTCTGTGACACCACCAAATTCTAACTCTGAAAGTTTCTAAATAACAAGATTAATAATAGTAAAAATAAGGCCATATCACTATAGCTATTTTCCAGAACATGACTGTTTTTCTACATTTATTTTTGTTGTAGTCGAATGTAAGTGTTGTTTTTATGTCCTCAGATGAGGGGATGAGATAAGAGGCATTCCCAAGCCTTTCTAGCTCTTTCTGAATTCTGGCTCCTGGTTCAGCTCAGCTATTTTGGCCCAAGATCCTCTCCAAGCTGACTGATACAAACTGGCTTTTCTGTGTTTCTGACCAAATGGCTCTTCCTGGGCTAAAACTAATTCTGGCAATATGTTTAATTCTTTTGGCTCCTTCTTATTCTCTGGCTATATCTACCTTCACCTGTTTATCTGAGTAACCATTTGTATTCTAATTTTATCAATTAATCCACTAATGTGATTTAAATTTTCTTCTCCCAAGTGTAGTGTTTGATCTGGTGTGATATCAGCTACTGCATTTATACGGCCTTCATGATTAGCCTTCCTTAATCTCAAAATTTTTGACAATCTTTATCATTTTTAAAATAGAATCTTCTTTTCTTTCTAAAAATAGAATGTTCTACATTTAGGCTTGTCTGATGTTTCCTCTTGGTTAGTTCAGGTTATGCTCTGTCAGCCAGAAGATGCAGAGCCCATAGGATATCTGCCTTGTGGGAGGCACACTATTTCCATCTCTTCCTCGTTAAACATATTACATTTTATCACCTAATCAAAATGTCTCTGTGTCCTCTACTGTCCTCCTCCAGCTAATAAGCATCCCACAGTGACATCTCTTTCATTTTGATTACTTTGAAAGTGACAGTGCTACTGTATACAAGGCCTCACTCTCTCCCTAACTCTGTAATCTGCCTACCATCAACATGGGGTAATACATATTTTTCAAGTTTTTAATTTTTAATTTTTGTATTTTACAAAATTTAATTAAAATTACTTTTTAATTTTTTGTATTTAGCTATACCCAGTGGAAGTTCCTTCAAGCTAGCTGCTGAGTCCTTGCATGTGTCAACATCTATGGTGTGCTTTCAACCTTTGCTTTGCAGGCTCACTTGATACACACACTGTCTCAACCATCTCTAAAGTGCATGGAGTAGAGAGGCTAGAGAAAAGCTCTGAATGCTAAGCAGTGGGCCTTTCATACAAGCCTCTCCTGGTCTTTGAAAGCAGGGAATGTCGGTAAAAGGGGCAGAGCAGTTAGAATTGAGGGAAGAGGGGCACACAGATGACCAATGACTATAAGAAGGAAGTCTGACCCACCAGCCTTGATGGTCTTCTTGTGGGGTTCCTGGGCCCTCTGAGTCCTTCTGTCTCCCCATTCTTCCATACCACTTTCACCTCAAGTACAAGAGCAAGTCCCAGCATCTGTCTCAATCCCCCACTTTCAAAGGACATCCATGTTGGGCTAATATCCGATTATAAGTGAATAAATACCATGTTTATCTTTCTGGGTCTGGGTTATCTCACTCAGAATGAACATTTCTAGTTCCATCCATTTGTCTGCAATTTTCAAGATTTCCTTGTTTTTAATAGCTGAGTAGTATTCCATAGTGTAAGTGTACCATGGTTTCTTTATCCATTCTTCTACTGAGGGACATCTAGGTTGTTTCTAGATTCTGCCTGTTATGAATAAAGCTGCTACACAAACTTCTATACCAACCAAGGACAATGCATGTAGTAAACCTAAAGCCCCTACTCAGGTTTAGCCAATTTGTCAGCTCATCCTCCACAGTTGTGGGGAGAGCAGGGACTGCCTCTGACATGAACTCTGGTGCCCCCTCTTTGACCACTTCCCCTTGGTGGGGAGGCCTGGTGGCTCTCAGAGGAAGGGGAAGCAGGCTATTTGGATGAGACCTGATAGGCTGTGGTCTTATGGTGGGGGAGGTGGTCCACTCCTGTCACAGATCAAGGGGACAGTAATAATGTGAAAGAGGGAGGGGGGAATGGGAAGATAAAAGTGAGGGGATAACAATCATGGTGTAGTCTGAATAAATTATTGAAAAAATAAAAAATTAAAAAAAACAACTTGTGCGTTGCCATATGGAAAGAGACAAATATTATTAAAGAAAAATCAAACAAAAGTAAAAAGTCTGGCCAAGGGCTTGTTAGCTACAGAGAACAATTACTGAATAGTCATCACCTGTCCAGCTAGGTAAGATGTGGACAACTATTTCATAACCCTTGTTTTTAAACTGCAAATATTTAAGTCTACATAGATAAGCTTGAACAAAAGCAGTTCACACTGGAAAAGCTTCTCTTAAGTAGTAAAGAATCTGTAAATTCCTTCATTGAAATGAATATATATGTACACAAAAACAAATAGTGAAAAAAGAAGGCCATAAATTTCAGGAAGAGTGGACAAGGATATATGAGGTTCAGAAAGAGAGAGATAATGTAATTAAATTATAATCTCAAAACTAAACAACAAATAGAAAAAGAAAAATTATTTTTTCATATACATTTGTTTTGGTAGTTATATAATTAACATTTATAAGATTTTTGGAAGAGTTTGTGGAATATATATTTTTAATGTCAGCCTATGCTATGCTAAGATTGTGGAATGTTTGGGCAATTGTACACCATGGTAGGGAATAAGCCGACATAATTTAGGTCCAACTAATTATAACCTAATTGTGGACCTCTTAAACTGGTTAATACGTAAGCAGCATCCATATTGCTTTTTTGTCTATGTTTCTGGTAGGCAAGTACAACAGGGTCCTAGACCTTAGCACAACTGACTCCGTGTTGGAAGTACAATTCTGGTCATAAAATTCAGATAAAGATAGCACTACCTGCCAATATAAAAACAGAGACCTATTCCTTCAAAGTTCATAGTTCTTAAAGGGTCTCTAAATGTGTTAACCTTGCTATTCCTAGCAGATGATTCTTGTTAACTGGACTATGTCAAGTCCATATAGGTTTTTATGCTTAAACACTCACTCTGAGAAAGGCTAGGAGCTACACTGGCATCCTGAATACTCAGTTTAGTTGCTGGCAGGGATAAAAAATACTTCCTATTCACTTAAGTCCATGTCCAAGCAGTATTCTCTGGTGGACACATAAAAGAAGAGATTGGGCCGTCTTCTGTATAATAACACAGTATCCAGTTCCAGGCCTGAAACAAGAATCACTCCTCTCAAAAAACCTCACCTGCTCACTCTGACACATAAATGGCTCTTTTTGGAACCACTCTAATACTTGCTTGTTTCAGGCACCATGGGAGACGCGTTGTTACAGTTTAATTGAACACTGAGAACAATATGAGATCTTGAACCTAACTGATCTTTTACTCTTAGCGAATTTGATCACTGCAGATCCTGCAGAAGTAAGGCACTGATTTCAGCAAACCCAAGGCTCCTCACTTCAGCTTCATTCTGAAACCACATGGGGTGACCATCTTAACTATGCAGCCTGTCCTCCTGTCTTCCATGATGATGGCTCTTACTTCAGAGTCAATGCTGATGTTTGCCTTTGACTTCAAAGGGATGAGGTCCTCATAAGAAATGAAGTACAGGAGCATTTACGCAAATTGATAATGAGTTGCTCTGAAAATCCCTCAAAATGCATTACACACTGAGAGGCATCTGCTCAGACCTAAAGCATAGACATCCCTATCTAGGGGCCCTAAGCTTATTAGAAAAGCAAATCATGAAAGACATCTATGGACAATATGTCTCAATTTTAGTAAATATAAAACAACTATATTTATAGTTAACATTATATATATTTCAAAAGAATTTGTCCTTCATTCTAAACATTTTAATTTAATTTTGAATATATGTTTTCATGTATATATGTATGCATATATTTAAATAAAATTAGTGTAGATTCTGATTGAAGAATATCTGAGCAGAGAAACTGTCATATGTCTCCTTCACTGTCCTTAATTATTTGCCATGGGTGAAACTTAGCTGTTTCTTTTAAAGCCCTAAATGGAAGAATATCACAGCCTAATCACAAGCAACAGAAGCAGTCAACAAACTTATGTCTATAACTATGACCCTCCAGTGGAGTATAAATAAGACATTCAAATAACTATAACCCACAACATCACTCTGTTCATTCTACAAAAGCCTCCTCTTTGCATTCCCTGTATGGGACCCCTGAACCTATCTTATTTTCCATCATTTGTGACCTGCTGAAAAAATGCCCTGGAATCATATTAAACGTTAGTGTACATTTTAGTAATAATAAATATGTATGTTTGTGATGTGTGTCAATGTGCATATATACATATATTTTATCTGTATATATGTATGCATATGTGTATATTTATGTTCACAGCTAGGTATAATGCTAAAAATTAAGAAATATGATTATTGACTCATATGTTGAGTGTAATTTGATCAGAGCTTTATGAAACAAAGTTCCATAATGTAGAAAATTCAAACAAAGTTTAAACTCAAGAAAAGTTAAACATTGAGGTAAAAACTGGACGGGTATATTTCCTGTACCTGGAGAAATAAGACTTAAAAATCCTGTTGTGTGGTATAGGAGTAACAGGCGATATAAATAGCCTTTTTGCTTTGGAATAACACATTTTTCAGGACTTCACATGAAAAAATAAAAAAATTAAGGATAGCTAAAACAATTCTGTACAATAAAAGAACTTATGGAGGTATTACCGTCCCTGATTTCAGGCTGTACTACAAAGCAATAGTAATAAAAGCCATATGTTATTGGAATAAAAATAGGCAATCTGTGCAATGGAATCTAACCGAAGTCCCTGAGATAAAAACACATGCCTACAGACATGATTTTTGATAAAGAAACCAAAACCATACAATGTAAAAAATAAAGCATCTACAACAAATGGTGCTGGTCTAAACAGATATCTGCTTGTAGAAGAAAGCAAATAGATACATGTTTATCACCTTGCACAAAACTTAATTCCAAATCTAAGACCTCAACAAAAACAAACTGGATACACTAAATCTAATACAAGAGAATGTAAGGAATAGCCTTGACCCCATTGGTACAGGAGACAACTTCCTGAACAGAGCATCAACAGCTCAGACAGTAAGATCAACCATTAATAACTGGGACTTCATGAAATTGAAAAGCATCATGGCAAGAAATTGTCAATAGGACAAAATGGCAGCATACAAAATGGGAAAAGAGCGTTACCATTTCTACATCTGACAGAGGGCTATTATCCAAAATGCATAAAGAACTCAAGAAATTAGACATCAACAAAACAAATAATCCAATTGAAAAATGGGGTACTTAAGTAAACAGAGAATTCTCAGCAAAGAAATATCAAATGGCCAAGAAGCACTTAAAGAAATACTCAATGTCCTTAGTCATCAGGGAAATGTAAATCAAAACAACTCTGAGACTCCATCTTACACCTCTCAAAATGGCTAAGATAAAAAACTCAAGTGACATCACATGCTGACAAGGATGTGGAGAAAGGGAAACACTCCTCCATTGTTGTTAAGAGTGCAACTTTTACAACCACTTTGCAAATCAATCTGGCTCTTTCTCAGAAAACTAAGAATAGCTCTACCTCAAGACCCAGCTATACCACTCGCAAAAGACACACAACCATACTATAAGGATACTTGCACAACTAGGTTCATATCAGCTTTATTCATAGTAGCCAGAAACTCGAAACACCATAGATGCCCCTCAACTGAAGAATGTATAAAGAAAATGTGACACATGTACATGAAGGAATACTGATCAGTATTAAAACCAGGACATCATGAAAGTTACAGGCAAATGGATGGAACTAGACAAGATCATCCTGAGTGAGGTAACCCTGGCCCAGAAAGATGCACATGGTATATACTCATAAATGGATATTAGACATCAAGTACAGGGTAGCCATCCTACAATCCAGATCACAGAGAAGCTAAGTAACAAGGAAAGCCCAAGATAGGATCTTTGAATGGGAAATCAAATTGATACCTGAAGTAGATGGAGGGAGGGAACTGAGTGAGAGGAGGGTTGGGGAAAAAAACAGAATTCGGTGGGGGACTGGGCATCTCTGGTATGTGGGAGCCTGAAGCGACCACCTCCTGTAGCTAGGCAGGATTTCCAGTAGAGTTAGGGGAAACACAAAACCACCCACAAAACCTTCGACCTAGCCAATCAATGACTGGTCCAACTTGAATCACATGTCATGAGAGAGAGCCCACCATTGACTCCACTAATAATATTCTGCTATTCTTTTTTCTTTTCTTTTCTTTTTTATTGGAATACCACATATCTTGCATGTTTTCTCTAGGTTTTATTTTTTAATTTTATAAATTTATTCAGATTACAACTCAATTGTTATCCCATCACTTGTATCCTCCCATTCCTCATTCCTTCCTGCTTTCACCCTATTCCCCTTCCCTAGGTCTATGACCGAGGGTGACCTCCTCCCCCACTATAAGGTTATAGGCTATCAAGTCTCATCTTGGGCTCCTACTTGACCATCTCCCTTTGGTGGGGAGGCCTGGTGGCACTCAAAGAAAGAATATTCTGCTATTCTTGCAGACAGAAGGCTATGCAGACAGGAGGATGTCATCTGACTGGTATCACAAAGCAGCTGATGGAAACAGATGCAGAGAGCCACAGCCAAACATAAGCAGAGCTTGGGGAATCTTATGGAAGAACAGAAGGAAGGATTGAAAGAGACAGAGGTCAAAGACACAAAAAGACAACCTATAAAATCAACTAACCTGCATCTATAGGGGCTCACAGAGACTGACCCACCAACCAGAGAGTGTCCATGAGAGTTCTAGGCCCCAGACACATATATAACAGATATACAGCTTGGTTCTCATATGGAGCCTCTAAGAACAGGAGCAGGAGTTGTCTCCGACTCTCTTACCTGTCTTCAGATCCCTTTTCCCTCAGTGGATAGCCTTGTCTAGGCTCAATAGATGAAGATGTGCCCAGCCCTATTTGACATACCAAGGAAGGTCGATACCCATGAAAAGTCTCAACTTCTCTGAGAAGAAAGGGAGTAGGTACAGAGGGAGGGGAGGGAAGGGGAAAGGGAGGGTATGAGAGGAAAGGAAGGAGGGAAACTTTTTAATCTGTTCTATAATTTTTAAATCCTGTGACAGAAGGAAATCTGCCACAGACCATCTCAGTCGGATATAGGTCCTTGGGAATGAGAGTCCTCAAAGCATTGGTGGACAAGATAGGTGAATTGACAAACAGAGACAGACACAGGGGAGTTTGATCTGAGTGTATTCTGCAAGCAAGCAAGCAAGATTTTTATACACATTTTTAAAATGGGGAGAGTTTTTGTGGTTATATTTTTTTTTCATTCAAGGAAGTCAGTGAAGCAATCAGGCATACACAGTACAAAATACAGAATGCAAAATTGTCATCACTCTTCAGTCACCATTCTTAAGTTATTAGTTTGGTTTCAGTACGCATGTGCCCTCTTTATCAAAGGTCAATGTTCTCTCATGCCAAACACCTGTGTGCCAAGAAAATTTTTTTCTTAGTTCTTATTTTTATCTGAGTATCCCTATCTGGAGCTTTCTTAAACGCTTTATTGGTAAGTCATAATATAAATTATTAACTGATGATTAATTCTTAGCCATGTTTCTTTTAACAAGTGGAGCAGAACTTGGTGGTCAACTCTGGGCCTGAATGGCCCTTGGGTGCAGTCCCAAGTTAGGGTGTTTCATAGCAACATAATGATGTTTGGAAAGTTCTGATATGAGAGTAGGTTAGGAGAAAAAACAAAGACAGAATATGTCAACACAAGAAGGCTGTGATCAGTTACTCCTGGCAGGAACATCAGACCCATTCCAGAAGGCTCTCCCTGGGCAGGGGTCATCGCCTTGGGTTGTGCAGTAACATTTGTCACACAGACTCCACTGGAGGGGACATAACAGAAATCCATTTTGCTCATTCATGAACAATGTTTTAGAAACAACATAGATGAATGTGTGCTTACACTCACTGACGGTAACTCTAAGCTCACTACTAGGTTAGTAACTTTTGTTGTACCCTAACTGTAAAAGGCAAGGATTGTCAGGACAATAAAAATAAAAATGAACAAAACAAAAACAAGGCACCAAAAATAGCTTTTTTTTTTAATGATGTGATTGTATTATAATCTCAAAAAATACATTTTAAAATGTTTTTTAAATTAGCTGATATAAATTCATTACTTTAATTAAGATGTTGATAAGAGTGACAAGATGCATCCTGTGTAAGAGGCAAAGACGAGGAATGAAGTAGGCAGGGCTTCGTATTTGTTAGGAAATTGAAAAGGCCCAGGCCTGGGGAATACGCTATTCAAATAGGATGAAGTAATAAATAATAAAGAAGCAGGGTCTCTCTGTGCAGTACTGTTCAGAATGACAATGTGGTCTGCTTGGAGGTCTGGAGATAAGTGAAATAGTGACAAATAAACATCACATTTCTTGAAACTACATTTCTTGTTTAAAACTCATGCAATTTTGGCAGTGTAAATCATTTTATATTTGTGTTTACTCTTAATGGCTATGAGGACAAAAACAGTTTGTCATTTGTTAGATTCTATAACATTGACCAAGCACCAGGAAACAGCCTGAAAATATCTGTTGAATAAAAGTAAAATCCAAATGGAAAGGTAATATGCTCCAAAACAGTTTAACATATCTCACTGATGAACAATGTGACATTTTAATGACTCTGTCAACTTGAGAAACTTAAATCTAAATTTAAGTGAATTTAAAGATTGACATCTTATAATTTTTCAAGTTAATCTCAGAGTCATAGTTTATGTGGTGTCTTTACTATCAAATAAAGGAATACAGCTTCCAACTCCTTTAATTAAGAAAAATCCACTCCTAGAAAACCACTAAGAAGTGAGGCAGCAGAAAATTTGGGTTGCTTGTGTTGGAAGTTTCTGAAATTATTGAGGCAGTGTTTAGCAGGAGATAAGGTAGCAGTGCCTCCAGCCCACTGTTCATATTCCATTATTGACTTAAGGAAAGTTAAACACAGGTCTTTTTCATTACAGAAATATAGCTGTTGTTCTTTACTGTTAATGTTCCCAATGTCATTCCATGTAAACGGACTAAGAACTTATAATTGCTCATTTTCTCAACAATTAACTTCTCATCCAAGTCTCAAACATCATTTTCATCACAGCCACTTTGCTTTATGCAGTTAAATCTTTCGATTTTTGCCTTGCAGCTAATTGATTGTAAGTATTCAGCCTTGAAAAAAAATTGCCATATAAGCAAACATTGCTATTCACTCTCTACAAGGCTAAGGATATATTAATTCGTGTTGACAGTATCTTGCCCTTCATTATAGTGCTTTTCCCTCAAAAAAGGAAGACATACATTAAAAGAGAAATTTGAAAGCTGATAAGCCACTTTTCTCAGTGTTATAGCTATAGAAGAAGTAAAGCGGGTTTTTTTCAATTTTTTCAATTTTTTAAATTTTTTTTATTTTTAGGCTCTGTACAGTTTTGTATTTATTTCTTTTTTTTCCTTTTTTTATTAATTTATTCTTGTTACATCTCAATGGTTATCCCATCCCTTGTATCCTCCCATTCTTCTCTCCCTCCCATTTTCCCCTTATTCTCCTCCCCTAAGTGTCCATCAGTAGAAGAATGGATAAAGAAACTGTGGTACATATACCCTATGGAATACTATTCAGCTATTAAAAACAAGGAATTCCCAAAATTTGTGAATAAATGGATTGAGCTAGAAATGATCAGAATGAGTGAGTTAACCCAGAAGCAGAAAGACTCAAATGGTATATACTCACTTATATCTGCACACTAGCCCAAGGGGCATGTCCCATGAAAGCCTTCACTTACCAGGAAACTGAAGGTCCTAGAAACCTACAAGTAGAACATTATGATAGGCAGATTTGGGCCCACGGGTCCCTCTCTAACTAAGGCACCAGCCAAGGACAATACAGGTCGTAAAACTTTAAACCCCTACCAAGATCTAGCCAATGGTCAGAACAGTCTCCACAGTAGAGTGGAGAGTGGGATATGACTTTTTCAATTTTTTAAATTAATTTATGCATATTACATCTCAATTGTTAGCCCTTCCCTTGTATCCTCCTATTCCTCCCTCCCTCCCGCTTCCTCCCTTCTTCCCTCCTCCACCTCCTCCCCCTATATATGCTCTTAGAGTATCGAGTCTCTTTTTGGTAATTTGCTATCCTTCCTCTGCGTGCTGCCAGGTCTCCCCAACCAGGGGAAGTGGTCAGAAAAGGGGCACCAGAGTTCATGTGAGAGTCAGATCTCATTCTCCACTCAACAGTGGAGAATATCCTGTTCATCGGCTAGGTCCGGGTAGGAGTTTGAAGTTTACTGCCTATCTAAAATATAATAAATAAATATTTAGAAATATTTTAAATATTATTTACCATTTTAGTACATTAACAAAGACCATGCTACAAAGAGGCTGCCTTGTGATCCCCTTGCTGATTTGTGGTGGAAGACAAAGTGGCCGTAGGTACTTTGGCAGGGCACCATGTTTTGTCTGTCATGACTGGGCTCCATCTGCCCATGCTCCTTTAGTTACATTTTTTTCTATTCAATTATTCTTTATAAAAATCACACATTAGTTGCTGAAATGTGTTCACAAGCTTTGTTGTTGCTTTATCTTTAAACATGGTGCAAATTAATATGCCACAGATATATTAAGAAACAGGATCCTTAACTGATTGAAAAGGTTAATCTAGTCAGCAGTGTGGCACTTCAGACCATACACCTTTCCTCGATGTAGGCTTAGGGCAAGCAGTTACCAGACGACCTGTACATGTACCTATTATGAATAGTGACCTATTCAAATTTTCTCCTTGGAGCATTATAGCTCTGATTATAATAACATCCTGTATTCATCTTATCCAACCTGTCCTCTTTGCTAATTTTTGCATAAATTTTAAATGTTTAATTAAATATAATGATATCATCCATTGTTCCCTTTCCTGCACCCAACCCCACCCATGCCCCTCCAGCCCATTATTTCCTCTTATGGCTATTTTTTCTTTCATTGGGTATAATGTGTGTGTGTGTGTGTGTGTGTGTGTGTGTGTGTGTGTGTGTGTATGAGTTAAATCCGCAGTCCCTTGCCCTCGACTCAGTACCATGGTGGCGCAGGCGCCACAAAACCTCCATTGGCCCCATGAAGCGGGCACATCATAAATTTCACATTTTTGACATGGAAGAAAATTAAAATTTGTCTAGACAAAGAAGTAGACATTTCTACTTAATTTAAAGTTAATGAAATTTTAATATTATATTTTGAGATATATAGCCTTTCTGAAATTTTGCTTGGTTTCTATTTTACTTTTAAAGATTACCTATTATCCTAATTTTTAAAAAATTACTGAAACTCTTCTGTGATCAAGCTTTTATACCAGAAATCTTTATATCATCCTGCAATGGCGCTCACAGCCAATCACTACTGTATATATTATATTAATAAAGTAAGACACAAGGTTACATACATTGTCCTTGACAGACACCAACTAGATGAATGAGATAAAAGGCACATGTGGAACATCAAATCCATGTGCCTTCTACTACAGGTAAGCACATCTTAATCAAAATCATTCTCAAAATTCCAACAGTTTTTGAGCACACATGACATAAGTAGATAAATTTACATATAACCTTATGTGCTAGGTCCTGAAAATATTAGAACTTTATGACATTACCATCAGGTTATACATTTGTGAAGGCTAATCTTTGTTGTCAACTTGACTATCTGATATCAAGTAAAACCCAAGCAGATGGGCACACCTGTGAAAAACTTTTTCGTGATTGGCTTATTTTGAGTTGGAAAGATCCATTCTGAATCTGGATCATTTGAGATGGGAAGAAACACCGTAAATCTTGGATATACATTCAGGTGACAGCCCACACAAGAAGATAAGAAAGAGAAAAAGGCTTTTGCTTCTGCCTGCTTGCCCTCAGTTCCTTTACTAGCATTAGAACCTACTTGTGATTCAAACATGGGCTGAAAATTGGTACCACTCTTGGAATTCCATGTTTGGGAATTGGATCTGCAGAGACATATTCTCATGGAGCACATAATGGAAAAGCTATGGCCAGTGCATGGGGGGGGGGGTGCAGCCATGGTTGAACTACTCAAACTACAGCCTGTAAGACATACCAACAAATCCCATATATATGACCCTAAATGTGGGCAGCACCAACCTTCCTCTATAGGCTGGTGATCGTGAAATGAAGTAAGATGAATACCAGCTGTCATTCCATCTCTTTTCTGAATGGGGATGCAATGTGATCAGGTGCTTCATCTTCCCCACTGTTTCTTTCATGCTACAATGAACTGTGCCCTCTTCAACTGTAAGCGCTTCTTCTTTAGGTTGCTTTTGTCAGCTCCATATAGCTCTCCAGTTTTATAGCATCTGAATAATGGTCCTCAAGGCGTTTACCATTTTGTAATGTCATATTTGTGTCCTGTATCTACATTATTCTTTTTCCTGTCCTCTCTGAACTGCTCCTGCCCTGCACCACCTCCTATCACTAGATCTCAAATTCATGGCCTCCTTTCCTTATTATTGTTTTAAATATATATATATGTGTGTGTGTGTATATATATATATATATATATATATATATATATATATATATATATATACATAGAAACATAGAAACACACAAACTTCTGTACTAGTTAGTGTTACTTATATGTATATATCCTTAGGGTTGACCATTTTGGATTAGATAATCAATTAGAAGCCTCATCTCTATTAAAGGTCAAATTTTCCAACTCTTAGTAGTATTGAGAAAAGAGGTGGGATGTGGAGGAGATAGCTAGAGACAGAGGGAGGGAGGAAGGAGGGAGGGTGGAAATGTTTGGTTCCTAGGTAACAAAAGATATTTTATATCTAAAGATGAATAGAGAATGGATAAAATACTAAAATAAATGTTTGCAAAAGAAGAAAAGTACAAAGAAATATTTTATGCCCCAAGTTATTGGAGGAATTAGAATTAATCAAGTTTCACAGTCATCCACTAAGTAAGTTAAAAGTCTCACAATTCAGACTGAGAGTCATATATAAGCTTCATATATGAATGACATTAGGTACTGTTTCTGTAGGAAATCATTTGACATTACATAGCAGAGATGGAAATGTATATAGCCTATAGCATTACAGTCCTCACCCTGGTATATCCACAGGGGAACATTTACACCTAAGTCATGAAAGTGAGTGCTCACTGATACATTCTCTATAATAGCTATAAGTGGAAACAGACCAAATATCCATGAAAAGGAAAATGGAAATACAACCAATCGTATAAAATTCAATGTTGTATAATGTCAGCTTTTCAGCTCCTCTATGGAGATCTTGTCTGCTGGATCTGTGATCTGAGGACTTGAAAGAATGGGAAAGACTGCAGTTTGATGCTGTGTACAACCTTAATTTAGTTCCAATGTGCTTTTATACATGAATGTAACAAAGAAAGCAATGATCTAAGGAAGCTTCTTTGAGTATAGAAAAATATGATAAGAGAAACATCAGTAAGCACATACTAAATATCAACAGAACAGCTTTTTCAAAGAACATTCTTAGGACAGACCAATTTAACTGGCACACAATATGGATTAATATCTGGGAAAGCACAAAAGCAAGGCAAAAGGTTATATCCAGATTAAGGGTAGATTGACCAAATTGGGTTCTATAGCTGTGTTCTGACATCCAACAAGAATAAACATGTCTTATAAATTTAATGTAAGTGTTTGTTACAGGAGACAAGACTTGAGTTAAGTCTAAGAACTATCCAGGTACAAAATGCACCTGAGGTAAAAGGGCCTGATTATTATTTTTTTCTTGGAGCGTCTCTCACAGTTCCCCAAGGAATTGTTCACCATGGGTCATTCCACTGACCATATTCAAACAATATAACACTGAAAATGCAAAATGAAACAACTGAAAATAAAATGCATGTAGTATACTGAGTGAATAAATAAATTTCAGACATAAACAGACAATATTTCATAAATACAATGACACAAAACAGAAAAAAAAATCTACGCAGTTTAGTTCATTTTTATGCCTTGAACTACAAAGAAAAACAAATGAATATTATATAAGAAATAGAGATATTTTTCCTTAGTGGGAAGGTGGTTTTCAGAAAAAAAATATTGTATAGCTGAGATGTAGTGCTGTAAGATACTTTTCTGCTATTCACTTAACCAGGTAATTACAAACTTACACCTGAGGCCCTGTGGCATTAATAGCAATAGTCTCAGATGTCAATATTCATCACGTGATAGACTATAAATATTTGGGTAGTCCCTTTTTCTTTTATCTTGGTATTCCCTAGAATATTTACCCTTCTTTGGGTTCATTTCTTCTCTCAAAATTCCAATATATATTTTTGTAGGTGGAACCACTTTAGAAAGAATACAAGAATCAAAACAGTGCGAGCCATAACCTGCTCAATGAGAGGTCCTAATTGTGTAACCATCTGTCCAGTATTTATTCATTCAGTATTTATCATTGAATGTTTCTGACCTTAGACATGACAACTTGAGAATTCCATGATAGCTGGACATCATTAGGTGATAGTTTGCCTTGCTGAACCTTACTAGAAGCTGCTAACACTCCCATCATCCTTTCCTGCTGGTCCAGAGAACTGGGGCTCAAATGAGTGAGGGTCCCACATGATTACAGCATCATAATAAGTGTTTTCAGAAACATAGGCACTGAGACAAATATTGAACAGAATTTTCAAATCCTGTTTTAAGACATCTAAGTCTCTTGGTTCAATTGTCCTGAAATTAATATAAATGCATCATGGTATTACAAAGCATTATGTAAACATTGCTCATTAACCTTTCTGTCCTGGTCCACGGGACAAGTCAAATACAGTTCCCTGGAAGAGGGAGTGGAGATTGAAAATGGGGCTACAGAGACTGGAGAAAAATTGAGTCAAGTCTGGAGATTCCTGACTTGAGTCTTCTCTCTTTATTGCAGGAGTATGGCTTTATTTAGCGAGGTTACCACAACTGTATTACAATCTCACTTCCTCTAGCCCCCAGGCAAGAAGACAATCCTCTGAATTGGTCCCTGAAAGAACTTCACTATTTCTCTGGGTAACTCCCTGTAAGAACTTCCCTATTTCTTTCAAACGTAAACAATCCAAAGATAGCATAAACACAAGACCTCCTTTAGCAAAGGTCAACAACTTGAAGGTCACAGCATGTAGCCTAAGCATGGGATTTCTAACATGGCTGAATTTTGTTTGGCTCCCCACACATTTTCCTCAGTGATTTGGCAAGGTGGCTCTTGGTGAATCAAATGACCAAAATATGTAAATATTAACTTACTGTGCTTTGAAAATTAGCGTTGCAAATTTATCAAACAAATATTATAGAAGAAAACCTACTAACCAAAATGAGTGAACATACTCTAGAGATCCAGCTGCTGTCTATGATGCATCGATCTACTCATTTTTATCTGTCTCTCAGGCTCAAATGTCAGCTGTCATTAAGAAAGGAGGTCTTTGTAAGTAATACATAGGTGTGTCACAAACTCATATTGCATCTATCAAGAGGAATTGTAACTCTTCCTCTTAGGACAAAGCCACATACAAACAGTTTTCATTATCTGCTATAATAAACTCTGTGGTTAGCATTCTTTTATAGGTTAAAAGTCAAGATGAGCTAACTGATAAAACTATCAAAATGTGCTTACACTGGGAAAACGGAGTCCTCTTAAGAACAGTGAAACTTTGAAATAAAATATTACCCAAATGTTATGATTCATAAGTG
The DNA here is from genome assembly GCF_964271855.1 of Acomys minous. Lineage (NCBI taxonomy): Eukaryota > Metazoa > Chordata > Mammalia > Rodentia > Muridae > Acomys > Acomys minous. The sequence goes on along the minus strand of NC_140489.1, from coordinate 70,033,276 downwards.
AGAATGATTTTTTAAATACTATCATGCATGCCTTCAATTTCAAGCAGGATACTGGTGACACAAATTGAGTATTAAAACCTAAATTTTTAAGAATGTTTTCACTAGCCCATCCTTTTGCTCTTTGCTTTGGAACCAGCTTCGTTTAAAAGCAATTCTAAGCAGAAAAAGAAGCATCATAGATGCACTCAAGTTTGGTCCAGAAGTGATGACTTTCAGCCAAGAAGATTTGTCAGATTTTTGTCCCATGACATGCCACCCTACCCCTCTCTGGAGTAGAGCCAGAGATCCGTAGGTCAGTTAAATGAAGGAAAGACTTCAGTGGGGTGGCTTCTCACCCTTTGGCTACGATCAAGGGCCAAATTCAACTCCTAGGTAAAGGCTGGGCACTGATGGGTAAAAATATCAGAAAGAGGCTCAGAGAGTCACTGTACAGAATCAAAGAAATCACAAGCACGATCTACTCAAACCTCTGGGTCTACTAACCAGACAGGGTTCAATTAGAAACAAAAGGTCAGATGAGCACCCCAGATAGGGACTTATATCCTGTATATAGAAAAGAACAATCTCTGAACATCAATGTGTGTGTCCAACAATGGATGCTAACATTCTGCCTTTGCCATTTCAAAAGGCTGAAACTCTAGGCTATTCTGTTTCTAAATTGGGCAAATGCTTTTGCTTTGTGAATTTAATAACTCCATTCATTGAATCTCAGGTCTTGTTAAAATGCTAGCAATGTCTGAGTACTATTTTCTTTCTTGGAAAATGAAACAATTATATTAATTTATTCTTATCTGACCTTATTGTAGACAGGCTGATCTCTGGGGCGTGTGATGCACCCATGTGCTATGGTAACAGAACTGCTTGATGAGGGTCCGTAAGCTTCAGTTTAGGAACAGCTGATGTCTAGGTGGCCAGGTGATTTTTAGCATCATTTTGTTTTCCTGAAAGCTAGGAAAATAGGACCAGCAGCTTTGCCTTACCTAGACACTAGGTGACTCAAGGTGAATGTGGGGTTAAGTGCAGTAACATATACTAGATGGATTTTAAAGAATAAAACTGTACAGTGATGGAAAGGTAATGTTCTATGTGGAATTTCTGAACATAGTTTTTCACTTAATGAATTATTTAGTGTCTTCCACATGCAGGCTTTTGTGAAGATCTGAAAAGGGAGTGAGGGTACATGTAGGAAGCAGGTAGATAAATTATATGAAAAGAACCAAGTTTCTTTGGCTAAAAATGATTGTAAAAACGAATGTATGGAGATATGAAAAAATTAAAACCAAAGTAATAAATTAAAGAAGCATGAGATTCAACAGTAAGAAACAGGCAAAGCTAATTAGTGCTAAAAATGGGTCTTTGGAGAGAGGTCATTAAGTAAGTGCTGGAAACCCCATGTCCCTGCAGGCCATTAATCTGTTAATTAATACTCTCTAGTACAATGTACATTTTCAACTTTTAAAATCTATTTTTTTCACACAGGAAATATTTGAATGTATATACATGACTCAATAACCTATGGAGTCTGATGTCAAAAGTTCATGGCTGCATGCTCCTCCCCATCTGCATAACAGCCAAACCTGTTGCTCACTCAGTTAGAAATTAATAATAATGGTTTGGCCCTCACTACTCTAGAATTTTTATCAATTCATGCACACACGCATGCACGCGCACACACACACACACACACACACACACACAAGCACACACACATACATGCACACACTATAAATAGAGGTAATGATGAATTATGAATTATTTATTTCTTTTTATCATATTTTATTATTTTAGACAATTTTTATATTTAAATATATTTTGATTATGTCTTTTACCCTCCCTCAAATACTTACAGATCCTTTTCTCTCCCTACCTATCCTAAGTTATTTCCCTTCAAAAAAAACCCAATAAAACAACACAACTCTCTCAACCCCAAACAAACAAACTGAAACCAAATAAAAATGCACACACACACACACACACACACACACACACACACACACACACACACACAGGAAAACAAGACAAAAAAATACAATCAAGTATGGTGGTACATACCTTTAACCCCACCACTCCAGAAGACAGGCAGGCAGATTCTCTGTGAACTTGAGGCCAGCCTGATCTACAAAGCAAGTCCAGGACAGCCAAAGCTACAGAAAAACCCTGCCTCAAAAACAAAAATAGAAACCAAAACAAAAGCCAAACCCACAGAGGACCTGGTGCAGACCCATACAGGCCTTGAGCATGCTGCTTCAGTCTCCGTTAGTTCATATGAGCTTTGCTCATGTTGATTTAGAGGGCCTGGCTTGTTTGGTTATGTTGCCACTGGAGGCCAGCAAACCTACCACAGCAGGCCCTGAATATTTCAACATAGCTGCAACAAAAGTAAAAGACATTAAAATAAATAAGAATATGATAGACATCCTTAAAGCAGAAATTAATAAATCCTTGAAAGAAATCTATGAAAACACAAGCAAACATTTGAAGCAAATGAATAAAATCATTCAAGACCGGAAAGTAAAAAGAGCATAAAATTTTTTTTTAAAGAGTGAGAACAGTTAAAAGTTGTTTAAAAGCTGGGCGGTGGAGGCTCATGCCTTTAATCCCAGCACTTGGGAGGCAGAGGCAAGCAGATCTCTGTGAGTTCAAGGCCAGCCTGGTCTACAAAGTGAGTCCAGGACAGCCAAGGCTACACAGAGAAACCCTGTCTCAACCTCCCCCCCCCCAAGAAAAGTTGTTTAGAAAAAAGAAAATGATTCCACTTGTAATTTTCTGTTCTATAGCATGAAAGGAAAAGATTAAAATAATAATTATAACTAACATAAAATCCTGTGTTCACATTGTGTATATATGCATATATATACAAAATATTCTCTATTTTAGAACAGTTAGGAGCAAAATATTCATGTAAATAAATAATTTGATCATTAATTAATGGCTTCTCACCTATATTACATCTTGACTACTTCTAATTAAATACCTTCCAGGTACGTTAAGCATGCCTCAAACAGAATATATTTTGTTTCTGCCAATCTTCTATTGTGTGCTTTTATTTCCAATAAAAACTAATTATAATCCTATGAGCCACTTTGTCTTTACTGTTCATCCTGGCTTCTTCAGCACAGAGGGAGTCCTATAGCACAAATTTGCCAGGTCCTCAAGCAAGGCCTTTTCAGAGCTCTCAATTTTAATTGAAGACATTTCAAGAATCTTAATAAAGCCCATGCTGTTTCTTCTATTGCCCTGCGCTTAGATGGTAAGCTTATAAACGGAAGCAGATACAACTCAAAGAAGAAGTCATCTCTTTAATCTCACAAACCAGCTTGCACCTTTCTCATACCAACCCCCATCTTTTGTGTAGCCAAGAGCTCTAGGTTCAGGGTTCTGACACTAAACTGCTCTCTGTCCACAGATACTCACAGACCCTCACTCCCTGGTAGTTGGCACTTGAAACATAAGGAGCTCCTCTATGCTATGCCTAGAATATAAGGACCCTAGATATCTCCCTGAGCTGGTGTATCTTGCTACCTAGAGCTGCTAACGGTTCTCTACTTCTCTGGCATGATGTTGGAAATGGCAGCAGGCCAAACACTAAGCGCTCCAGTGACAGATGGTTGGGGGCTACACCTTCTCAGTAGGCCAGGAACCTTGTGTTCCCAGGAAATCCTATACTGAGCTAAAAGTCATGGTGCCCCAACTCTTTAGATCAGCTCCGAATCAGGGACAAATTAAGTCTTCTAACTACCTGCCTTCTGTTTTACACACCCCCTCTGCCCACCTACCCCTATCCCCCCACTACCACTGGAAGAGGAAAGAAAGTAGAATTCTCTTTTATGTTTCTTTTTTCCCAAGTCAGTGTATCTTTTCCCCGCTCACTTGTCAGATGGAGTAAAGGTGGATAAAATATTTCGGCTATAACAGAAGATCTAAAAATATTGTCCTCATTAAACTGAATTTACAGAGCTTTCTATTTCATTTCCAGTCCTATCTGCTCCTCACCACCTCTGGGCAGAATTAATTGCTTTCACATCTCCAACAGCACCTTATTCCTTTTATTCTCTCCTTTTTTTCTTTTTTCTTTTAATCATTTAACACATTGCAATTATCATTAGCTGCATGTTTGCCTTTCCCACTAGCCTGGGACATCTTCAATGGCAGACATCGAAGCTTACTCATCTCTTTGCTTTCCTGAGCCCTACCCCAGGGCCTATTACAAAGGAGGCACCCAGGGGCAGTCTCTGTTTAAGTCAGGAAAAAGCCTGCTAGAGCTGAGGCTCCTCACAAAGACACAACAGGTGTATGTCGAGAAAGCAAAGCTGCAGTAGCACAGAGTTCTGAATGTGGCTCTCAGTCTGGTGCACAGCATTGATTTTATTTCAGGTAATGGATGTTTTTGAGCATGTTCAGTGAGAGTATCATTTTATGGCAAAGATATCACCAATTTATATATTTGGTTGTTGGGAAGCACCCATCTCAGAACTCAAGGAAGCAAGTACACAATCGGGGGCCTTTCATTAAAATGTATTACTTATTTATCAATTATCAAGTATTATTATCACTTAATTACCAATCTGTGCCACCTGTATATGTGTAATCTATAAGAGAGATCGAGTAATTTCTTTTTCTCAGTGGCATTTCTAACACGTTTTGATAAATGACTGATGCTCCAGAATAAGTTCATAAACATGGAGGACACAGACCTTTCAGGGTAGAGCCAGGAAGACCACAGCTAGTTCTACAAAGGAAAGTGCAGTACAGTAACACCGTGTCTTGATAGTAGACTTAGAAGATGTGTAAGGAATCCCCACAGCCAGGTTGATATTGGAGAAACTACTGCTATGTACTAGGGTTGGCAGAAATGTGGCAGGTGGCTGCCTGCTAAAGGGCATGGCAGCTTGGTGGAAAAACAAAGGAAAGGTGCAAGGCCACCAACCCTCTTCAGATAACCCATCCTGACTGGAGGGACAGGCCTTGCAAAAGCTCTGAGCCACCAACTTTACATTAGTTGCTTTATACTTGAAGTTTGAGGAGATCAGTGCCTGCTCTTACATCTAGCTTTACATTTGCTGCCAGGGCTATGATCCAAAACGGTGCCCTTTTGTTGAGTGTGTTTGCCTCCACCACTTGCCACTTCTAGTACTTTTCTTTCTGTTTTGTTCATTGCTTCCAGGTGGATTTCATTGCTTTAGCGGAGTGTTGAAGGATGAGCATCAACTAAAATTGTAAGCACCTTTGGTTTCAGTTCTTATTGCCTTAATTTAATTCTTTTTTTTTTTTTTTTGAGGTTAAAATGTAACTGCAGCATTTTCCTTTTCCCTTTCCTCTCTCCAAAGCCTCCATAAACTCCTCCTTGCTCTCTTTCAAATGCATAGATTATTTTTTATTTACTTAGTGTCTGTATATGTGTGCATTTTTAAATTTTAATTTTTATTATTTATTATTTCTTTATGTATAAATTTATATTGTTACACATATATACAATTAAATGCCTACAGCAAAAAAAGAACCACAAAACAATCAGGAATTATATAAATGTTACCAATTGTTTAGTTTTAAATTAAGCACAGTTGTTTTGGGATTAAGATGCTTTTAGGTCTAGAGAGAGGTTTTACTTTGATAAAGATGAGATACGTATGTATTCTTAATACATTAAAACAAGCTGCTCAGTATGTGTAATGCTAATTGTATACATGTTTTCAGGGCTGGCCATCTGGTATTGGATAACCAATTGATGTGTTCTTCCCTGGGACAGATTACCTTTCCTGTTCTCAGCATTCTGCAGTTGCATATAGTTATTTGTATAGAGTTGAGGATACCTGGCCTCTTCTCACCTCTACATTATCATGTCTACTGTTACTGCTTATGTATAGACATGCATGTTGATGAGACTTTACAGTTGTACTTTCTGTCATTACTAGAAGGACACAATCTCACAAAAAATTTCCTGTTATTCTGGCTCTTACAACATTTCCTCCACGTCTTCCCCAATGATCCTGGAGTACAGGAGTTGAGCTGTAAATATATCCAATGGGACTGGAATCCACAACTCTGTTTTGATTTGGGTGTGGGATCCTTAGCAGGACCTGACTTGGGAACCTCCTTCCAAAGGACTAGCGTTCATGGCACCAGAAGGTAACACAGCACAATCACCCTAAAGGTGTAGTCCTGGAATACATACTTTGATTATAATCAACTTCTCTCTGAATAGACTTAAAACTACCCAACAAGAGGGAGATCATGCCCAGGAAATAAACAAGGGCTAGTGAAATCATGGATACTGGAAGAGACATGAAACCGCTAGTTTACTAAGCCAACATAATCCCTAACTACATTATTTTAAATATGTCTTCTTACATTTATAGATGTATGTAGTTCTCAGTCCTCACTAAGGAAACTTCTCCTTGAGTCACATGAATACCATTACATAAAATTATTGCCTTTAAATGAAAATTAAGTATCAAAGCACAGATATCCAGAGCTTTTGTGGGCATGAACCACTTTATGTTGTTGTGATGAAAATTGGTACTAAAAACACTGCTTTTCTAAAAAATCCTAATTTTCAAAAATCCATGAAAAATCATCAGCAATAAGAGGATATGAGCCAGTATTCCATCTGATGAGCACTTAACCAAGTACAAAGCTCATTGAGATTAGCATCTGTTTTATTGCATTTTTCAAACATACATTTTGAAAGAAGTTATTTTAAAAAACCTGTTATATCCTCATTATATATTGCAATAAGCTATGTTTCAACTCAAGTACATATGCAAATGTCTAAATCTTAACAGTTGATATATTCAAAACAAATTTTATGATATCAATAAGTTCTACATATATAGTTTGTCTAGGATTCCAAGAAAAGTCAAATTATATTTGATTTTGGGAAGTGTCTCTATTTTACCCTAAAGAACAAAGGATAAAATATAACGCATGTTTGAGGCAGCTTGAAAATATATATCTTCAAATATTTCAGGATCCCAAGTTGCATATTACTGTTCATCCTTCCACTTGGAAATGTAAGTCTGAAAATCTTAACATGACAGAGACATTGCTGTAATATCAAATCTTATTGAAATTTCTTTTAAAGGCAGCATTTAAATTTCCAAGCACCGACTTTTACAAAGTTTTCTGCCTTTTGTCATTGTACTGCCACTGCTGTGGAAGACTGCCTCCAGAAGCCAGGGTTTTGGGCTGGATACACTGTCTACATTTGCTTTCCCTCCCAAGTAAAACAATAAGGGTGACACAACAAGAGCTCATCAGTAAGCACTCCACGGCCAAGACTATGAACACAATCAGAAGGTAAGCAATACCTTTGTCATTGGAGAAGACAAAGATAAGCCTAAATTAATTTCTTGGGCTAAAATTCACCGTCCACATAGTCAGGTGTTTGCTACATGTAAAAAAGCTGATGGTAGGTGATGAAGACACCATACAGCAGTCAAGAGTTCCTATTGTTCTTTCAGAAGACCCAACTTTTGTTCCTAGAACCCAAGCCAGGTGGCTCACCACTGCTCATAACTCTGCTCTAGAGAACCGAATACACTTTCACTTACATGCACATACCAACAAAAATACACGTAGGAATACATATAAATAAAATCCAAGTAAATCATTCAAAGGAGAGAAAAAGAGTCTTGAAATAACATGATATTATAAATATTCCCAGTATTCCTACCAATAATTACTAGTGTGTGTGTGTGTGTGTGTGTGTGTGTGTGTGTGTGTGTGTGTAGTAATTGCCATTGGTAAATGACTTGTATAGTTAAACATATCCTTTTACAATCTCAGCCTTTGAAGCACTTAGTAATAGGAACCAACCTTTTGCAAATTCTCAAGAAAGTCATAGTCATATTTCATAATACTATCTTCACCATCAAAGAGCTTTCTGGAGTGACATATGAACACAGGCATGAATATTGCAATTGTTTCCCAAAGTTGATTTTTTTGGAACTCCATTTCTCATTTTAGAAAAGAATCTTTTACTTGCTCATATCCTGTTTTTCTCTTTTCCACATTAAAAAAACATTGCTATTTTTATCTTGACATAATACTTGTCAATTCTTTCCTTACAGATTTATGTATTTTTACTTTATGTGTATGACTCTTTTTCTGGCATATATTTATGTACACTTCATGCAAATTCAGTGTTCTTAAAGAATAACTGTGAGTCCTGGATAGCCTGAAACTGGAGTTCCAGACGTTGTGAGCCTCCATGTGGATGCTGTAAATGGAAGCTAGGTCTTCTGCAAGAGCAACCAGTGCTCTTAGCTGCAAAGCTGTCTCTCCAGTCCCATAGTTGCTCATTCTATGACTATATTATGGAATTCAACTAAGAGTTCTAAGTCTTGAAGTTTCAGCTCTGTGGTCAAAGTGTTTAGGGATGTATAGACTGTTATAAGCTTTCTTTCCTATCTTGTGTATTGTATACCAGAAAGAAGACAAGATGTAAAAGGAACTAGGAAACTTCTTAGTTCTTTTTTTACTTGATCCACCAATGTCAGCACAATTTGAATGTAATTTAAACAGACATTTCAGAAATTTTTGTTTATTTATGTTTTAAACTGGTCATGTCTGTAGAATCATTTTCACAAGGCATACAATTAGTTGTCAGTACTTGCATTTTATCTTCTATATAACTATATAATCAATTCCATTTATGTAGTTAGCCAATAAAAGTAAAAATAATAATGCCAAGCATTTATCCTCTTATAAGGTTATTTAAACTGGAATCTTAAATCTTAAACTGGAAGCTTCTTCCTATACTGAAAGTTTTACATTTTATAACTAAGGTTCATAAACCTTTTCAGGCATCTTATAATGACAGAGCTCAGAACCAGATGGTGTGAAGTCTAAAGGAATATAGAAAGATAAGAACTCTTACTGGTGATTAATTGCTAACTATCATAATTTTGACAATGGCCAATTAGCAAATCCTAATAAAGTTTGCAAAGGGCCCATGAAAGTTAATCATGCTTGAATTCTTGCCATGGAGTCACCTCACTTTAAGCAATATATGCTCCTAAAAATAACATGTCAGTTGAACATTTATAAGTAACATAAGTTTTTTCACAGACCTGAATTATCAAGGAATACATGTCTTATCTTTATTTTTGAAGAATTTGCTATTGGCAACTGCTCTACTGAAGTTGGTATGTCCTTATTCTTGTTATACTCTTAAGCAATAATTAGTTTTGTGCCATAAGAAGACTACAATTTCAACAAATCTTCAAATTCTTTCCAAAGTAAATAACTTGGCTGATGAGCTGGACCAACAGTAAAGACCTTTGATGTGCAAGCCTGGGGACCTAAACTTCATCTTCAGAATCCATGTAAAGGTAAAAGGAGGGATGGACTCCAAAAGTTGTCATCTGACCTATACACATGGACTGTAACACACATACACACAAACAAACACACACACACACACACACACACACACACACACAATTTTCACATACAAGCAAAATCTTTACACATGCATTTTTACACACACATAAATAATAGAGAAAAATTTTAAATTTTTACAAGAATGGAGGGTACTTATCTATGTATTAGGTGCAACTATACTAAAATACCATATGTGAAATTCCTTTATAAAATATGAGATGAAGAAGATAGAAAGAATAAATACAGGTTCTTTCATTATCATTATGCTTAACTATACAGTGTTTCTACAGGTATGAATTACTGTTTTCTTTTTAACAAGTTCAGATAGAGTTTCACAGAAGGTCAGTGAGAGCAGTGACATCTGAACCCATGTCTCAGACTCCTACCCCATCATCCACTGTCTGCTCTGCAACAGGATTTAACTAGATCCATACCTGGAAGCTAATTCTCAGGACTTGAGGAAAGTCCTGAAGAGACTCAGGTGTCTTAGATTATGAAAAAAAAATCCACAAAAATAAATGCAATAGTATGGACACATAGATTGAAGCAAGTGACAATCTACCCAAGAAATAAATTGTGCTGTGTGCTTTTTTAATTTCTTAAACTTTTTTTCAGAACTCAGCTGAGTTACTTTAGCATATGAGATATTCTCATCATTTAAAGTAATAAAGTAAAGAAAACTGTGGAAAGTGTGAACTGAGGGAGCTCTACCTCACTGCTAGTTCATGCTCAGTGCAGCCAAGAACCACATGGATGCCTCAATCTTCTAACCCAACCTTCTTGTATACATTTTAAAGTAAGTGCCAAGTGGTGTGAACCCAGGACCAAGCACCCAGGTTACTCTATACCTCCTTGCCCAGCTCTCAGCCAGCAAATCAGCAAAGTGTTTCTGATTAAAAGCCCCTCACCCAGGCATTCCATGGAAAAGATAAAGGTATCACTCAGTGACCATCAACTTTTGTCCAGGATTTTCATCAACTGAACTAAATTTCAAGAATTTCTTGAATTTTTCTAGTGTCTGATAGACAACTTTTGTATTGAAGTCCAACTTTCTCCCATTTATTAATTCCAAATAGACACACCCCCAAGAAGCTCGAAGTACTGATTAAAATTTTGTAACATGAACAAAGTTGGTCTGTTAGATAAATGGGCTTTTGTCTCTCACAATTTATCCAACAGAAGAAAGAACTGCAATGAGGACATGGGCAGGAATTAGGCAATACGAAAAGCTTGTTCCATGGTAAGATAAGAAAAAAAAAAAAAAACAGGAGTTTGATTCGAGAAGCTCAACAAGTATGACAATTTTGGGCCAAGAATGAAGGCACAACAAAGATAATCTACAACCTTAAACCTAAAAACAAAAAGAGTAAGCATACCACCCATTGAAAGAAAAGAGAAAACAAAAGTAAATTCTGGCTAGCATAGTATGGAAGGGATGGGTAGCTAGCTCTGTGAGCCTCAATATCTACTAGAGAGGAGATTTGAACTCAGGAAGAAATTACATCCGGGGGTGGAAGTGATGGTCAGTAATTTCTGAATTGAGGAAATCTCCGACATAACCATCAAAAGAAGGAACCATGGGACTGTGATATGAACCTCAACTGTCTGGAAGCAATAGGGGATTCATTTTAGGATTTTTAGAAAATATGATGGCTAGGGACAATGAGATGGGGTCAGCAAGATTGCTGTGCAGTCTCTGTGACCTGGGTTCAACCTCCAGAACCTATATAAAGGTGGAAGGAGAAAACTGAATTCACAAAATTGTCCTCTGACCTCAACACTCAACTATGGTGCATGCATCCCCAGCGACAACAATAAAAAAATATCTTTAGGCAATTGCTTTTTTTTCTTTTTTTTTCCTTTATTAATTTATTCTTGTTACATCTCAATGGTTATCCCATGCCTTGTATCCTCCCATTCTTCCCTCCCTCCTCTTTTCCCCTTATTCCCCCACCCCATGACTGTTCCTGAGGGGGATTACCTCCCCCTGTATATGTTCATAGGGTATCAAGTCTCTTCTTGGTAACCTGCTGTCCTTCCTCTGAGTGCCACCAGGTCTCCCCCTCCAGGGGACAGGTCAAAGGTGAGGCACCAGAGTATGTGAGAAAGTAATATCCCACTCTCCACTCTACTGTGGAAAATGTTCTGTCCACTGGCTAGATCTGGGTAGGGGTTTAAGGTTTACCACCTGTATTATACTCACTTATATCTGCATATTAGCCCAAGGGGCATGTCCCACGAAAGCCTTCACTTACCAGGAAACTGAGACAGAGGGGAGGACATTCTATTGGGACTCTAGAAGAGAGAAGCATGGGAGAATGGCAAAGTAGAAGGATCCAGAGGGTCCTAGAAACCAACAAGTAGAACATTATGATAGGCAGATTTGGGCCCAGGGGTCCTGCTCTTTAGGTAATTGCTAATCAGCGAAATCAAATAAGAAAACACATGAAAGCCCATCTCATCCCTATTGGGGTGGCTATCAGGGCAACAGAAAGCACAAAGTATTGGCAAACGTACAGGGGAAAGTAACACATATTTGAGGAAACAGAAGCTGTCAGAGTAACTATGGAAATCAGTTACTTCATAAAGGTGGAAACATGGGTGAAGGAGATGGCCTGGTGGGCAAAGCACCTGCTGTACAAGTATGCAGACTTGAATTCAGAATCCTAGAACCCATGTAACGCTGAACATGGTAGCATGTGTCTAAAATCCAGAACTACCTCAGAGAGGTGAAAAATGTTAAGAGGAGAATGCTTATGAGTTCATGGGCCAGCTAACCTAGTAGATGCAGCAGTGAACAATAAGAGACCCTGTATCAAACAAGATAAGATGTGACATGTGCATGCCTTAATTCACACACACACACTCACACACACACACACACACACACACACACACACACACACACACACACGTTATATACACACAGAGGTTTAAAAGTAACCGAGCCAAAATATTTTAGAAAGAACTACTGTATCATCAAACCATATCACAGCTGGGTGTGATTCAAGGGGATCAATGGTAGCATAGAGCAGAGAGTCCCATGTTCATTACAGCACCAGACACAATAGCCAAGACATGAAATCAAGTGAGGAGTTCATTACTAGATGAATGGATAAAGAAAATGTGACCTATAGATACCATGGAATGTAATTTGGCCATAAAGAAGCCAATCAAATAATTCACATGGAAAATATGGAACTACACATCATTATATTAAGTACAACTAACCAGGCTCAGAAAGACAGATATCTTCTACCGTATGTGGATTCTAAAATAAAACAGAGATGAGCGTGAAGAGAGAAACAGGTGGTGATGGCGGGCAGTATGAAGGGGGAGACTGACACATGTGGGTGATAGACTATGAAAGTACCATGCTGGAACAACTTTGTACAATTAATATTTAAAAGGTAATAGAGGAGTCAAGGTGAGGACAATCTACTGGTGTCAGAGTGAAACGACTCCATGGGGAACTGTGTGATATGAGGAACCAAGTTTTGCAAAAGCCTTGTGAGCTTTCTTTATTGTTTCTTTAGAGATTGTCGGAATTTGAAATTTAAAGATCTTGTTTGAATTTACAAGAGTTTTGACAGTCCAGATAATCAGAAGACATGGGTAGGTGGTAGAAGGACTTCCCAAAGTCCATGATCCACATTTCCGGGAATAGGAAGGTGGGCAAACTGTACACTCCGGTAAGACAGCATAAGAAAAATGTCTGAGTTTTAGCTAATGAAAAATATGCAAATGCGCCTCATCACATTTTAGTGTTAAGTGAATACACTGAGTAATGCTGCATAAATGTCCTCTACAACTTTGGAAAGCATTTACAGTTTGTTCTTAATGGTGATATAGAAAACTTAATTCTTAATTGTAACACCTCAAGCTCTAGGGATACAAATTGGCTGCCCCACATAGACTGTAATTGAAGTATATGTATTCTTAATTTTGTATACTCTGGCTTATGAAAATAAAGTTAATTTATGTAAATAATCTATGCAATTTAAATAATATTCCTGGTTATAATAGCAGAAATCATATATATCGCCTTAGGCAGAATAATTTATTTTTACATTGCAAACAAGGATACTTCTTAACATTAGTCAGAGTACAACATTGAAATGACTAGAAGTTGGAAGGCTCAGAAATATCTATCATATATAATTTTCCTTAAGCTTCACAATCCCACAAGCTTCATTCTTCTCTGTCTCCCACTGTACCTGAACATCACATCCTAAAGAATAGAGAGGGTGCTCATTTGCACAGAGGAAGGAGTGGTAACCTCAAAATATTTTTTAAAAAAAGTATGCAGCACTGAGTTTTCAGAAGAACTACACACAAAACTGGTGTAGCTGACTTTTTATAGAACTTTCTAATGAAACACAGGGGAGGTAGAAATAAATGAGAGGGCTATCAACTTGCTCACCCAGTCAGTAAGGAGTATGAATTCTTGTCCATAATACGGAGTACAGCTAATCTAACAGAAAATCCAAGCAATCATCTCAGGTTTGGCACAACAGAGTATAAACACAATTCCATTGATATCCCTGCTCATTGGGGTCATATTTGGACTAGAAAAGAAGTCTGCTTTCTAAAATTAACTTAGCTTGATTTATTGCAGCTACGAACTAGGTTTCTAAAACTCCATAATAAACAAATGAATACCTTTGTCTTTAAAACTTGGTCAACTACACTTAAAAGTTTTTTGCTGAATTTTATCTTTAACAAGGAATTATAAGTGTCATTTATGTGCTACACACAAAAGCTGGCTGTAATATCTGACTCACCATAAAGAATAGTTCTAAACCATTTTTAAACCAAAGTATAAAGATGTCTATAAAGATGCCAATGGGCAAGTAGAAATTGTAAATTTATAGTTTATAAAACATGATTTTATTCTTTTAAATTTCATCACATGTGTATAAGAAAATAATTGAGTACAAAATTTGTTATTGAAGTCTTTTTGCTCAAATCAATGAACTCCTCTTTGGATTCTAAAATAATTTAATACATTTAATCCAGTATCATAAAGATTATATATTATTTAATTATACAAAAACATGATTCATAAAATATTCTGCCTCTTAGGAAGTACTCCAGGTATTTTACAAGGAACAGGATAGTTAGAGTACCCAAAATACACACAACTGCAAAAGCAATTAAAATCTGTAATAAAAATCAAACATAAAACCAGTGTACCATGCCAAAGGCCTTCTGAAATAAAAAGAGCTTTAAACCCACAGAACATAAAAGGAGGCTAATTCAGTGGTTGCCCTCAATTGAAAAGAGAGGACGTTGCACAGCACAGCGCTGGCAGGCAGAAAATCTTAAACCTGTGCTTACAAGTTTTAGATTTAAATTTGTCTTTCCCTGAAAGCACACCAGTTTTTAATGTTGTTACAAGTGGGGCTTTTTTTTCTTGTTGTATTTATGTTCTGTTGAAAATATGCTGCTTAAAGACAAGTATTAACAGTGAGACCTTTACTCTGGCTCAATGCATGATCACATGTGCTGCTTCTCTGCACTGGATGATCTTTTTCTTTTATGCAAATAAGTAAATAGACAACTATTTTCTGTTTGTCCAGTTATTCACTCAAGGTCCTTGAGTGTGTAATTATCTAACATGTGTGAATGAAATAAGAACTAGAAGGTAGTTGTGACCAAATCATCTCCTTAAATAACAAAGGCAAATTAAGCCTTTTCAATAGGTGACTTTCTGATAAGAATAAATTCAATTGCCAAACATAAGTCCTCAAAATACCCAAATAACTTTTCAAACTTTTAAGAACCTTCCATAAGCAGAAGAGACAGAAATCTTCACAAAACTTGGTCTTTCAGAGTCCTCATACAAATAGTCAAATGTTATTTTAGAACTCTGATCTCAGCATGAAGGTGGAATGTGGTATAAAATTCTTAATTCTCTGCAATAATGAACTTCGGTGCATGATTTAATGTGGCTGCATGTATTTGGGCTATGAAAAAATGAATTCAGATACCTTTGTCACTGAGAATACACTTTCTAGTGAATCTCCAACAGTAGTGTCTTGCTGGATGTTTTTCTATCATCAATATGTCTGAAAGAGAAAACTTCACACATCTTTTCCACCTAATAGGAAGTGGCTTTGTGAAGTTCACAAGAGAGAAAAGAACATTTTTATATAGGAAAAGTTTCCTTTTTCTTCCCTCAAATGTTAGGGGAAAGGCTGAGTAAGAAATTGGAAGGACCGGAGAGTGAACTAGTCATCCTAAAGATAAGTTCAAGGCTCTTGCCTGCTGCTTGCCCCTTGCCTGGCTCTGTTCATCGCTGACTGACAGCTAAGCAGAAGCAGACTCCTCTTTCCCAGAAGAGTACTGAAGAAATTCTAAACTTGTTAAAGGCAGACCTAGGAGGGTGGATCTCTGAAAATGTGTTTCCTGTTCTATATGCAGAGCCAGATGGAGACTTCCTGGCAAGTACATTTTACCTGGATCAAACCAGGAAAGCACGTCAGAAACAAAGTAACAGCAGGATGATGGAGAATCCAAGGTTGCATTATGAATGCAGCAACTGCATACAAAGATTCAGCCTGCAGGATGTGTTAAGCTAGGCCACAACACCCTAAACTGACATACCCTTACCTTTGGGGCAGGCCACGGTCAGTATTACTTAGGAGAAGACTGATCTATATTACAGCAGCAGAAGTCCATGGCAAGTGACTTCACTGCTCAGTGTAATTCGACATTTAAAAAATAAGACTAAGCAAATTATCAGGGACGAGCAGTTATGGAAAACGATGAAAAACAGTTAAACACAAAAGGAGAGAAAAATGAAAAAGCAAAACTTCCTGAGAAGAAAAGGGAATGGTGATTTCAGAGAAGGACAAATAGAAGCAATCTCATTAACCCAGAAAACACCTCCACAAAGTGAGAGGAAGAACAAAACTTAATTATAAGATGAGCACTAAAACAGCATGTGATTCACAGCACAGGAAATCTGAAAAATAGAAGGAATGAGACCCTTTTATATAGCCCATTGAGGACAAGCAAATAGAGCCCCAAATAATCATCAGCACATCCTTAACCAGTAGGATGGGACAGCCCATGGGTAGACACAGCTCACTAGAGACTGACTGATACCAAGGGCAGCCATATAGATTTGCTAATTAGCATGATCAAAGGAGAAAATAAATTTTCAACATCTCTACATTAAGAAGCAGTTTTGAACCTTAATGCAAGGATTGAGTGTAAGTTGGGTTCCTCAGTTCTCAGAGAGAATGAAAGGTGTGAAATCCAGCTTCCTGTAGGATATTATTTCAAGCTTCTAGGTCCTTCATAAAGATATCCTGGAGGCTTAAAACTGGCAAAGAAGCATATTTAATTTGAAAATATTTCCATCCATCTATTTAAAAGAGACAGAAATATATTTTATAATTATGGATTTTCTAAAATAAAGGTGTACGAGACTGTCTCCTTATATCTGAACAGTAGAACTACATCTCACTTTTGTTTTGTTTGTAATAATAGAACAATACTGAAGAAAAAGAAAACTTTATTAAAGTAATTTTGAAAGTTTAAAAGATACAAGAAGACCCTATCTTCTGCGCTTTATATTCTAGCCCATAACCTTCCTGTTCCCCAAGAGGCCTCATGAGCACCAGGGACAACAGGTGAGACCAACCTTATGCCCTATGCCTTATGCTCACCAATTCCCTGTAAAGTTTTCCCAACAGCTTTTCTGGAGGCCACACCAGTTCTAGTGACCCTAGAAACAGTGCTGACATGCAAAATCCCACAGGCCAGACAGGCCACAAAGGCCCCAGTAAAGATAACCACCGGGACTGAAGACTCAGTAGTCACCAGAACCCCAGTCCACTCAGACCAGAAGATCACAGAGAAGACAGAAAACAAGGGAAAATGCATCTAAATAATACCGATCTAACAATAATAAACTCAGAAATCAGCACCTAAACCTATAATAACCTCCAAACCCAGAAGACTTGAAACCAGTGTAAAAGCAAAACCCACAAATACGGTACCACCAGAACCCAGATGACCTATTACAGCAAGCCCTACATCTTCCAAAACAGCTGAAGCACATGAAAATGACCTTAAGCCCAATCTTGTGAAGATGAAAGAGGCTATTAAGTAGGAAATTAATGAGAAAAACAGAATCAAATATGTGAAGAAAATGAACAAAACTTTTTAAGACCTGAAGTTGAAGGTAGAAGCAATAAAGAAAACACGAAATTAGGGAATCCTGGAGATGACAAATCCAGGTAAACAGACAGGAACTACAGAATCAAGCATGGCCAACAGAATACAAGAGATGGAAGAAAGAACCTCAGGCATAGAAGATACAATAGGAGAAATTGATATATCTTTCAAAAAAATATTAAGTCTAAAAAGTTCATGACACAACACATTCAGGAAATCTGGGATACTATAAAAAGACCAAATCTAAGAATAATAGAAATAGAAGAAGGAGATTCTCTACTCAAAGGCCCAGGAAATAGTCTCAACAAAACTATAAAAAAAAAAAAAAAATCCCTAACCTAAAGAAGAGATGCCGATAAGCGTACAAGAAGCTTAGAGAATACCAAATAGATTTGATTGGAAAAGAAAACTCCTCTGCCACATAATAATCAAAGCCCTATGCATACAGACGAGGAGCCTAGCATAACCATACTCAGAGAGGCTTCACCCAGTGGTTAATAGAAACCTATGCAGAGACCCATAGCTAAACATTTGCAGAGATTGGAAAATCCTATGGAGGAGGGAAAGGAAGGTTGTAGGAGACAGAAATCTCAAGGACATCACAAGAAAATCTATAGAATCAACAAACCTGGGCCTATAGGTCCTCACAGTTGACTGGACAGCCAATCAGAGAGCAGACCTAGGCCCTCTGTACATATGTAATAGTTGCGTAGCTTGATCTTCCTGTAGGACTCCTAACAGCTGGAGCAGAGGCTTTGGGACCTTTTCCCCCTGCTGGGCTGCCTTGGGTAGCCTCAATAGCAGAAGATCACCTAGTTCTACTGCAGCTTGATATGCCAAGGCATCCATGGGAGGCCTACCATCTTCTGAAGAGAAATGAAGGAGGAGTGGATTGGGATGGAGTAGGGTGGGCCTGGCAAGGGAAAAACGAGAGGAGAGGAAAGAGAGGAAACTGCAGTCAGAATATAAAGCAAGTTAACTGTTTAAAACATACAAGAAAACATGTCATCTTGCAAAAGAATAATTGATATCAAAATCAGCAGTTGAAAATTTAAGAGTTTATACAAATGGTAAATACCATGAAAAATTAATAACATTGAAATAGGTTGAAGTTTTAGAAATTACTGAAAAATGAGGAGACATTCTGGCTCAGTCTATGCATGCTGATACCTCATCTAATATCCACCTGCCTAGAAATAGAGAATGGAAAATTAAAGGAAAGGTGATAGAACAATGAGAAGGAAAATGTTCAAAAGCAGAAACAAAAAAAGTCACATGTTTAGATTGAAATTTTTCCTGTGTACCAAGCAGCAAAAAAAAATTTTTAAAAAAAATTTAATTCCACATAATCCCTTGGAAATTTTTAATCACTTAATTTCATTGCAAAATATTGCCCCCCCAAAAAATGTTTTAAATTATTCCGAAGAGCAGAGGTGAAGTTACCTTCAAGGTCCAAGAATCATGTGCATGCCAGTTTATCAGATGACAGCAGAGACATGAGTGAGTGACACTTTCAATGTTTTAAGCTAAAGTCATTTATGCCAAGAGATTTTCATGCATAGGTCAAATAAACTTGAAGGCAAAATAAACATTTTTAGGCAACCAGAATACAAAAATCTTATTTCCCAATTACTTTTTCTTTACAAAGTTGAAAAAAGAGAAAGAAGAGATCAACAAAATGCAAAACTGGCATATTGGGAGTCAAAATAACTTTCCAAAACACAAAGCACATTAAACCTAATGAAGCAGTTGTTCTGGAAAGCCCTTTGATAGCAAAGAAATGCAGAAGCTGTTGTAAGAGCATGGAGTATAAAAGCAAAGCATCCTAGTGGATAACATGACATGTTTTTGAAAGGAGGAAAGACAGTTGGATACTGAAAGGAAAACAAAAAGTTGTTCATAACTCATGACTCACCCAAATTAAAGCATGGCATAGCTTTGCATAACCTATCACTTGGGATAATATTTTACCACTCCTGGTTTAATGGAGTTGTTTGACACTATTCCTAGGGAAATAGAAACAAATATCCACTCACTCATGTCAGTAGTGAGTAAATCAATGAGAAAAAGTACAGATCTACTACAAATTCATTATTTGGTAAAGCAGTGAGTTTAATTGGACTTACTTACAGAAATATGTGTGAGGAGCAGAAATAACTCAAACCCAGCTGCATCACCAAAGTCCATGCCCACATGGGGAAAAGCTCACAAGAGCTATGAACCTGGAGCACACTAAAGATCCTGCCTTTCCAGGTAGTTCAGTTAGTCAGGCAGTTGTGCTTATCTTAGAGTGACTCTCCCCAGGCTTTACTATTTATATGCTCTTGGGGGTGACGAGTGGAGGCTACTAAATCTGGTCAGTTTCAGGGACTTCCTGAAGCTATCTGAGTTGTTTACTTCCTGTATTAACAAACTTCCCTGCAGGGTGAAGTGTTTCATCATCCCATTGAATATCCTGTGACTTCGCTTTCCTGTAAATATCCTATCTCAAGATGGTTCCCTCCCAAAGAGAAGGTTTTAATCTCAGAGGAAACTGCTACACAGGATGTTAAAAAAAAAAAAAAAGGAAGAAAGAAAGAAAGAAAGAAAAGAATTATGGTAATGTACAAACAGTACTAAATCCAATGATTAGAGTGCAGTTTAACAAGCCAAAAGAGATTCCAAAAGTCCTACTTGATAACACCGAGATTCAAAGTAAAATGACATTTATTTTAAAAACCAGAGATTAGTTTTTCTGATTATGTAATTAAAAATAAAAATTGTAATAAAAAGAGGAAAAGGTACAGTGATTCTCTTATGTTCTGCTAATGAGAAATTAGACTTCATTCAAATGAGTACATGAAGGAGTAGCTGGCTCTGGCATGCAGCTCACTGCTTTAGAAGAAATAGGAGAGGAAGGGCTCACATTAATTTTCTATTATTGACTGTCTAAATTTATTTCAAATTCATGTACTATTTTATAAGACATATGAATTTTATAAGATATAATTTTGGAAGATAAAGCATGTGTCTCAGTATTTTATTACCTCTATTCCTCATATAAAACTTTGCTTTTATTCAAGACATGCTGTTCATCTCACAGATGGCCACATCTAGACTTTCCTCTGTGGGCTTACATTTTTTTGGTTATTTGTAAAACTGTAGTTGATTTTATTATTCAGCATGATATTCACTGTACAAAACCCTTTGAGACGTATTCCTGTCTGAGTGCACTGCTATAAAAATATCTTGGTCTCTGCAGATAAATCAGGTCTTTTGTCAGAAATAAAAAAATATGAGGCCCTTTGCTGCGAGGAATCATAAAGGTATTGCTCATTTGCAGTTGCCAATTCACCTTGTGTCTAAACTTTTACATCATCTTTATTCTGCTTTTACTTCTTTTATCCCTGTTGACAAGTTGAGCATTTTGAAAGCTTCCTCTATTACTCAAATTTGAAGAAATTTTTACTGATGTCAAATTTAGCAAAAGTACATCAGCTCCACTATTGTGATGGATGACAGTCATCTTTATAGTCATGTCCAAATTTCCCATGATGCATTTTGATTTTCTTAATCATAACAATTATATGTGATATAGTATATTCCAATATTCTCATCAGAATATTGTATTTTTAGCGGGTGCTTAAGAACAGTCTCCATGTTGGACTGACTTAATCATGACTTCCACTATTTTTCAATTTATGGCCACAGTAAAATATGTTTCCCAAGTTACACCTAAACAAAAAGAAAGTATTTTACCCCTTAGCTACTTTTATGTGTGCTAATAAAATACTTCTAAAAGAAACAAAGCAAATATAAAAGACTAACCCCTGATTCATAAACGTAGAACATTGTAGCCACATTTTGCTATATGATATTAAATGTGATTTTTGCTTTTAGAAGTAAATTATCTCTAGTGCCCCATATTTGACCATGTCCCCTGGATGGGGAGGCCTGGTGGCACTCAGAGGAAGGATAGCAGTCTACCAAGAAGAGACTTGATACCCTATGAGCATATACAGGAGGAGAAAGTCCCCCTCAGTCACAGTCATAGGGGAGGGTAATAAGGGGGAAAATGGGAGGGAGGGAGGAATGGGAGGATACAAGGGATGGGATAACCATTGAGATGTAATATGAACAAATTAGTAAAATATATTTTGAAAAGAAGTAAATTATATAGCACAGACAATAAAACAAAACCTTATGAGTCCATATTGAATTTTTTCACTACAAATTGTTGTGTTTATTCTTTTAACAAATATCTGAACCTAGTAGGGATGAGAGTGGAGTCAAAGGTCTGGGGGTCCTTCTGAGAAAAAGCCAATTGCTACATCTCTAATTAAACCCAATCTTCTAAACCTTCAGCTGCCTCACACATGGGAGTTTTTGTTTGTGGACCATTGCACAGCGATGCTCTCTTGTTGTGACACAGACAGAAAAATAGTCTGAAAAAATAACACAGCCACTAATCCACAACGAAGTGTCACTACTGTGTGATCACTTAGATGTATCTGGTGTCTCAGATGCAGAAAAACGTCTTCTGGCAGCCTGCGAAGGTGAGTCTGCCAGCAGAGCTCCTTCGCAGACTCTTGAGAAAATTCTCTTAAGATGTGGTATCTATCCTCAAATTCTTCTTCTGTGAGTTTGAAACAAAACAAGAAATATTCCACTATACATTTACCTCTTTTACATGTCCATGCACTAGAAAAGACATATCGCAACAAATACTTATGAAAAATAAGACAGAAAGGAGGTAGAGACATAAGTTAGCTAGCATGAGGGAAGTGCTGGGTTTGATCTCTAGCACAGTATAAGCCAGGAGAAGTGGCACACAGCTATACTACCAAAACTTGTCAGAGGTAGGAGTATCAGAATATATGGAATTCAGACCCAACTTAAAATACATGAGGCCCTGTCTCAGTGTCTCAACACACATATACACCACACACACACATGAGGGAAATTTTTCCAAAAAAAAGCCAGCAACATAATGATCTTTATAGACAGTTGTGAACTGCCACATGGGTGCTGGGAATTGAACCCGGGTCCTTTGGAAGAGCAGGCAGTGCTCTTAACCACTGAACCACCTCTCTATGATCTTTAAATATGAAACTTTGCACCAACACTTTAAAAAAATGAGAAAGTAGACAGAGCATGTCCCACAGAGTAGACATTAGCATGTGGCTGAAAGAGAAGGGAGACACATGGGAGATGGAAATGGTACTTATGAAAGGCCTCAGGACTAGGAGATATTAGGAACAGAACAACCAGCAAGAAAAAAAAAAAAAGCAGCTCAATGTCCAACATTACCAATGTTTTCAATCCTGCCACAGAAAATGGTAAATGAAGGAAAAAAGCTGATTTAAAAAAACACAATATTCTCTGATTAGAATATGCAGATTATTCAAGAAAGGAGGCTAAACCACAAGCTTGCATAGTACTTGACCAGAGCAAGGCAGCCTCCTGGGACAAAAGCATGACACAAAATGATCAACTCTGGGTGCTGCCCATTGGAAAAAAAGGAACATAAATCTAGTTCTTCAGAGTGAATGCTTAATTATGAGAGCAATTATTAATGATGATTCTCAAGTCTCGTTGCATATTAGAACCAGCAGAGAGCTTTTAAATCTAATGATTCCCAAGATCCAGCCTCCTTCTGGAAATCTTGATGTAGCTGAGCTTAAATGGATCAGCCATCAACATCTTTAGTGCTCTCTGAGTAATTCTAATGTATGGCCCCAGATGCACACATAGAAGGGTTTGTTGGTGTTGTTTTTAATAATTTATTCTATTTTTAATCATGTGTGTGTGTGTGTGTGTGCACGTGTACAGGCACATCCCTGCTGTGTGCCCATGTATGTGCATGTGAGTGAGTGTGGCATCTACAAGACCAGGAAATAGTGTCAAACCATCTGGACCTGCAGTTCCTGGTGTTTTTGAGCTTCCTGGTGTAGGTGGTTGGAACTAAAGTTTAAATATCTTAAAGAGAAACCATTGTTCTTACCTTCTGAGCCAGCTTTCCAGCTCGGTACAAGGGGTTTTAGAAGAGTTGAAAGCTTCTACGTCCTGTCTCTGCTTGCACAGAGTTATTTTCACTATTAAATCACTAAATAACCAAAAGCTGTGGTTTTTTTTTTAGTTCTTGGAAGTTCTTATGTTAATAGTTTAGTCCCCTGGATAATGGGAGGAGTTGTAACTTCTAAGAGATGAGGACTCTCTCATGGTCCTTAGGTCATTGGAGGCGTGAAGGTGATTGTGGGACCTAGGTCTTTCTTTTTTTTCTTTTGCTTCATGACCATGAAATATCCAGTTTGGCTCTACTATGTACACTCATCATGGTGGGCTGCCTCTCCACTAGCTCAAACCCACAGAACTCGCCAATCATGGAATTACCAAAACTGTTAGCCAAGTAAACCTTTTCTGAGGCACTTATCTTGGATACTGCTTACAGTGGTGGCAAGCTGTTGGATATTCTGACGCAACACAGATTCAACCAGCCTATATTTCAAGTATCTTTGTCTTATACAAAAGTTAAAAAAAAATACATTCTCTTTTATCTACAAATTACTTCTGGTGCCTTTAAAGATCTAGAAATCTGACATCAAAAGAAGGAAGAAAAAAAAGATTCCAACCTGAAAACATCTCTCCTGCTTACTTAATAGCATGTGAAAGATCTTTTCCTAGTTCAAGCCAAAACCATGACTATTACTGGGATGGTGAGATGCTCCCAACAGTCATCACTCCCCTTCTCAGCACCTTGTAAACATTGCCTTCATTGCCAAAGGAGACAGTCTCACAAAGGAAAGGGGAAATGTGGAGAAAGAAGGCTGCCTAGTATGCAGCAGGGAATTCTGGGTACATGGGTACATAGTAAGATGAGGGTGTTATCATTGGAGAGGAATGCAAATGAGAGCAGTCATCATCTGAAAACCACATATAAAAAGCATTATAAGCAAGCACATTGTCACTTGTTTTTTGCCAAAACACTCCCTTTGCTATATTTACAAAACACAACTTTACACAATCAATGACCTTATTGTTGTTCAGGAACACCCTACATACTAACAGTACCTGGATACACTATCTTTCTTTAATATAGAAAACTGAGGACAGAATTATTGTCACGTTAACAAACACTAACTAGTTTCCATTTACTTCTACAGACAGGTAGCCAAGATGTCAAATGCAAGAATATAGCCTTAAAAGCTCCACGTGAATATCATAGTAAGAATTTCACTCACTAACTTGGCAACACCTAATGGTAAATGTAAGGCTTAAAGTAAAGTTTAAGCAGAAGAAAACTTTAAAATAAGGACAGTGCTACAGAGCTGGGGCTTTCAATAGTACCATAAACATAAGGTTTCTGTCACCATTGTTCACTAATTTTTAAAAAATTCATCGAGGTCAGAAAAAATAAAAGATCTCCAAACTCCAAATTCTAGCCCATGTGAAAACAGTAATAGTATATAAAAAATATGAAGATGCTGAATTGGTGTCCATTTTCATAGGCAAGGACTCCCTCTGCGCTGAGGGGGAAAAAAAGCCCATCGTTAAAGAACACGGTGTGTAGTTCAGCATAGCAATGCCCAGTACAACTCCCTACTATCAAAAAGCATTCACTTCAAATCCCGGCAGTAGAAGTGATGGTGATTCTGCAGGCACAGGAGCATGCCCTGAGGTCTTTCCCAGAGCAAAGCTCTGATGGGGATTGTCTTTCTCAACACTCTTAATTAGACTGAGCTCTTCTGCAGAAGTGATCTCTGGTGACTCATATTCATTTACTCAACAGCACTGGGAGGGTATACACTGAGAACTCATATTTTCCAAACGCTCGGCTTATTCAGTCATGAGAATTTGTTTACAGAATTATTTTCTGGCTTTCTAACTTAGGCACACAGCCAGACCTTGGGATTTTTGCTTTGGAACTCACAGAGGCAAATGATTGGCTCACATCTTCCACAGAATGTGTCACCTAACCCAGTGTTCTCTCACCTCTGTCCCTTCCTTCATTACAATGTATCTGCTCTGCATATTATGCCTCCTGGCCTGTGTTCTGTTATATAATTTGACTTTTTTTTTTCTATTTGACTTAAAGTGTAGCTTGACTCTACCTGTGAAGCTTCCTGGAGAACAGTTTTTTTGCATTTCAACAAGGATCATAAATTCCTGAGCCAAAAGTAATAAAGAATGAATAATGAGAATTTTACACATAATGAAAGGTCATAGAAATGTCTTTGAAAGTTTCATCGAGCACAATGGTTTCCCATGTCTCTCCAACAGGACTAGAAAGGATTCCATGCTCAGGCTGCCTACCAGCACTCAGTTGAGCTGCGTCAAGTAAATGCTCAATCATTTAACTAAGTAAACATTTACCCACATGAGAAAAAAAAAAAGGAAGAGAGCAAAGAATAGACAAGAATTGAGGAGGGTATCTGGGATCTAGGATCAGGGACAGGAAGCACCCAAAGTAAAACTGATTCACAGAAGCCAGCAGAGAGGGAGTCTTACAACGTTGTTACCGCTTAAAATGGAAACTCTGTATCTCTGGAAACAAAAACAAAACCAATGGAGATTAAAACATACTGGGGGTGCCTTACAGCCACCAAGAGAACCTTTTTGGAAAACTGTGATGGAAGCAAATGACACATTGTATAAAATTGAAGAATTAGAGAAAAATATGAGATTGGGTACAGTACTTTGTGAATGTTATCCTGTTCTGAAATGTTTTTTAGTTGAACTAGAGTTACATCGCTTTTACCCACCTCTTTTCCTCCCTCCAGCCCCTCTGAAGTACTCTTCGTTTCTCACATGCATTCCTACTCTTAAGTTGATAGCTTCTTTTTATTAGATTATTGCTGTTACATATACACACCATGTATGTATATATGTATGTGTTCTCAAATATGTGCTTTCTGAGTCCACTTTTGTTATTTGTGTGTATGTAAGGCTGATGACTCTACCCTTGACAACCAATAAGGGACAGGCTAAATCTCCTTTACCCTGTAGTCATTAGCCACATGTAATTCCTAGTGTATGTGGGACCCCATAAAAGTTTTCCTCTTTCATGTTACTGTCACCATTGATATTGCCATTGTGCTTGTCTTGTCTATGCAGACATTTCTATGAATGTATGTTTTACCGTAGACTTTCTGCTATTCAGGATCTTAAAATGTTTCTGTTCCCTTTTCCCTGATGTCCCCTGAGCCATAGATGCAGGAGCTGTGACTGTAGATGTGTTACCTGGGGCAGGGCTCCCCACAATCCTTTAAGTTGCTTTGTGTTCAGCTGTGGTTTTCTGTGATGGTCCCCATCTGCTGGAAAGAGGCTTCTTTGATAAGGGGTGCAATCTAAACTTATCTCTGGGTTTAATAATAAGATTTAGAATGTAGGAAGGAATTATTATCATATAGCAAAGTGGCAGTAGTAGATTCTTTTCCAGCGTAAATGCCCACTACTATCACTAAGAACCTGGCTAGGTTTCCAATGCCAGTATGTTTTTCTTCTTATTGAGTAGACATTACATTCCACAACCTCTCCAGCATTTGTTGCCATTCTGATGGATGAGATAAAATCTCGAAGTTGTTTTAATTGACATGTGGTTACCACCACTGTGCAGGTGCCACTTATTGCACTTTTACAGAAATCTTGCCATGCTGGTTGCTGGTCATTTTCGTGGTTCACAGGTGTTACAGTTGGGAATGACTGTTTAATTGCTTCCCTTCATTGACAGATCTCATTGTATTTTTTTTTTGAAACCATGAAAGCTAAACAGAAGGAAAGCTCTTTAAGATCACATCCAGCTCAAGTCTTTATTCCCAAGCATGTGGTGTCTTCAGCAATATGGACCCACACTTGAAGCCTGAGAGGCAAGCCAGGGATAAATTTATAGAATGTATTGTTTTAGAGACACATTTTCATTATCTTGATATTGAAAGACATTTAGGTTGCTGCTATTTCCTTACTATTGTGAATAGGGTAGCAATGGACATTGCTACCAATTATCTGTGGAGTAGGATGTTGGGTCCTTTGGTCATATGCTAAGGACTGGTATAGCTGGTTCTTATGGTAAATTTACTTGTCTTTTAAAAGATCTTCAATACAGATTTTCAGAGTGGCTACACCAACAGAGAATGAGCTTCCTCTTTCTCTACAACCCTGTCAGCACTTGTAGCCATCCTGTCTGGGATGAGATGAAATCTCAAAGGTGTCTTAATTTGCATTTCTGCAATTGCTAAGAATAATGAATATTCTTCGAGGTATTTCTCAGGCATTTTAATTTCTTCTATGGGGAACTTTGTTTTGATGCCTAACTCATTGTTTATTTGGGTTTTTTGTTTTCTTAGCTCTTTGGTTTTGATGTTCTTTGTATAATATGGGCCATAATCCTCTGCCATATTACGGGTGTCATGGAGTCTTTCCCATTTTGTGTGTTTCTTCTTCACTCAGTTGTTTTCTTAGCTATACAAAAGCTTTTTTAGTTTCACAAAGTCCAATGTATTGGTTGTGACCCTTCATTCCAGGGTAAATGGAATCCTTTTCAGAAAGTCATTACCTAAATCTTTATCACGTACGGTACAGCCTACATTGTCTTCTAGCACTTTCAGTGTTGCAGGATTCAAGTTGAGACCTATGTGGAATGACAGATATGGGGCTAATTTTCTTCTTCTGCATGTTAAAAGCTTTCTCAGAACCATTTCCTAGAGGTGCTACCTTTTCTCCTTTTTATGTTTTTATCTCTTTGCCAAATATCAGACAATTATAAACACAAGTACTCATGTTTGCGTCTTGTGAAGGCTATTCTTTTTTTTTAATTAATTAATTCTTGTTACATCTCAATGGTTATCCAATCCCTTGTATCCTCCCATTCTTCCCTCCCTCCCATTTTCCTCTTATTCCCCTCCCCTATGACTGTTCCTGAGGGGGATTTCCTCCCCCTGTATATGCTCATAGGGTATCATGTCTCTTCTTGGTAACCTTCTATCTTTCCTCCGAGTGCCACCAGGTCTCCCCTCCAGGGGACATGGTCAAATATGAGCCACCAGAGTTCGTGTGAAAGTCATACCCCACTCTCCACTCAAATGTGGAGAATGTTCTGTCCATTGGTTAGATCTGGGTAGGGGTTTAAAATTTACCGCCTGCATTGTCTTTGGCTGGTGCCTTAGTTTGAGCGGGACCCCTGGGCCCAAATCTACCTATCATAATGTTCTACTTGTAGGTTTCTAGGACCCTCTGGATTGTGAAGGCTATTCTTATAAAGAGTTTATCTTCAAGGAAAGAAAAAGTATGCAAAGGAATGGCACAAACAAGATAAAGACTGCTGTGGCCATGATAGCCATAAGGGCCTCATTAGAGACAACCTTCTCCCTTTCTAATTCACTCTGGCCTGAGTTACTCATGCTATCCCAGGCAAGAAGAAAGGCTGGTAATCTTTGTTGTTTCTCTTTACTTTTAGTCTTTTCCTTGCAGTTTCAAGTTTTGGTATCATCTGCCTCATAGGACATATTTGTTGGTTATTTTCTGAAACATAATGTGATCACTCCCTGCTCTCCTAAATGTCCCACATTTTGCGAACCTCAACTTCATAGGCTTCAGAAACTTCAAGCTATTCATGTACATGACAAGTCACAGACACTTCACGAAGATAGAGCTTCATACTCATTGAGTTCCTTCAGTTTCCCAAGAATTTTTGCAAATATCCAGAAAGTGACTTATACATCTGAAATAGTTCCAATGACAGAAAATAAATAAATAAATAAATAAATAAATAAATAAATAAATAACTGCCCTAGCCTGTATTCTTACCCTTTGTGTGGTTTGAATGAGATATAACACTTCTATAAATTATTTGAATACTTGGTCCCCAGTTGACATCTGTCTGGGGAGGGGAGAAGATCTACCATTATTGGAGAACGTCTGTCACTGGGGACAGGCTTTCAGTAAGGTCCACATTTGTTGTTTTTGAAGTAAATGTGAGCTCTCAGTTGCTGCTGAAGCCACCTAACACTGAGGACTTTAGCTCCACTATCATGGACTCTAACCCTCTGGAACTGTAAGCCTCAAATAATCTCTTTCTTTTATGAGTTGGCTTAGTTTGAGTTGTTGTTTTTTTTTTCCACAGCAAAAGCAAAGTAATGAAAACACCCTTCCACCTAGAAAAACTGATAACAATTTTTCATGATATATTTCATAGGGCCCTGTTGTAATAGTATCTTCCCCAAATTAAAACCAAAATCTTCTCTTCTGCAGGCAAGAAGATGACTCATAATACTTAGGACACTTACTGAATTTCTAATGTTTGGAAAGCTAAGCAAACTCACATAGTTCCAAAACCTACCAAGAGTCACATGGACACTTGAAAAATTGATTGCTGGGGAGATGAGAGTCTGACCAGCATAGCTGCCTGCAAGCTGTTCAGGGAGCTCCAAGGAACCAGCCTTCATGTATCATGCATGATGGTTAGGCTTTTCTGTGGTACAGCCACCTCTTAGTCGCCCATGCTCCTGTAAGTAACTCCACTAAATCACCATTTCACTAAACTGGACTTGAATAGAATCCTACCTTTGGTGTTTCATCAGTGCTTCATATTGGGAAAAGTAAATGTTAATATTTCCCCTAGAAAGGTGCCTTGATGAAAATGAGTCCTCCAAGGCAGCATCAGAAGGGTCAAGCCTCCTCATCCTAATGAGTCAGAATGAATTTTTTACAAGACTCTGGATTCCATGCCATTGTATGTTTTTATTGGTCTGAACATCATCTTCATGCACCCTTTTGCCAGAGCAGAACACATTTTCCTCAAAGCAAGTCAAATAATAGAAATATTTGTCTGTTGGAGGTGTAGCATCATAGTCTTCATGGGGCTCGTGTTCAGCTTAGGCACACGTGGAGTTGCTATCATATGTGTTTGTATATTTAGGATACCCTAGATCATGTTATCCCAAGTTTCACACTACTTTTGTAATGATCTTTTCTACTCCAAACACCCCAGCCATCCTTCACTCTTTCCATCTCTGGAGCTAGCTCAGTGCTGTGCTGGATCCAGCTTATACCAACTTCTGAGAAACAGATGTTAAAGTTTCAAGGGTTTTGTTTACCAGTTGCTCACAAATTGTTTTGTATATTGGATTCCAACATTCTGAAAGAATTTGTGCCACAGAATTATAACAAATTCTCAAAGCAAGTCTCCCCTAGCCTGAGCAAATTATCTGACATGTGTAAACATACAATCATAGATAAGTAGACTATTTTCTTGCAAAAAAGATTGCATTCATTAGTACTTAGATTTCAAGTTATCTTTGACCTATTTTTGTTTATTTCTGCATCTCATATCAACCCATCCAAAAGACAATCACTAAATGTTTTAAGATTTATATCATATCTACTATCAAATACAAATATAAAGTCTTCTTGTATGCTACTACCTGGAAAAAACAAATTACAAGAATTAATCCATACAACTTGCATAACACAACACTTTGAGACATTAGAGAATCCATTAAGTATTGGATATTTATCATCATCTTCATCATTATTGTTGTTGTTATTATTATTATTACTAATATCTTCCAATTTATTAAGCTCATCTTCATGTTATTTTTCAATATTCAGAATTTTTATTTCTACAAAGGTAACCACAGAATATGCCCTTTTATCCTCATGTTTCATAACAAATAGTTCCAAACCTAAAGCAAGATTTACCTTATGCAAGAGCGTGCTCTGAATAACTCCTACCACCAATATCTCTTCCATTTGTTTTCTGGGTTCCTTTAGTACTTTATTCTTACCAACATCATAACACTTATGAGTATGGGGCCACTAGTGTTGTTCATGATTTTATCAAACATTTCTTTCTTTTCTGTGATAAACTATCTGGCCCTTAAGAATGAAAAACAGTAAATACTTTACATGTGAAATTTTTCTCATTCTCAGACAAATTTATTATGATTTAACTAAATACATGAGGAAAGTAAAGTAAATAGTTTACTTTAGCACGGGTTTGTTAGTTTTGTAAATTAGAATAATTATATTAATTACAGAATATATAACAGTATGATATTTATGTAATTAATAGTTTTATAAGAGGCAAGTCTGTGAAGTCTGCAGATCTTGCTGAATACTTGTACTATTCACCTTCTTGCTATTGGTTTATTTCAAGAGATGATAAATGCCATAATAAATTTTATTACATAAATAAAATAAAACTGTCTACCAGACTCCGAGAGAGAGAGAGAGAGAGAGAGAGAGAGAGAGAGAGAGAGAGAGAGAGAGAGAGATGACATCTTTAGGAATCAGCCAATCTTTAAGAACAAGTTCACACTCTTCCTTTAGTGCCTGCTGCCCTCATCAGCAGGATGATGCTCAAAGAGACAATACCTATTCCAAGCTCTCTAAGGACAAACAAAATCCTAACTAAACACAATGTCATGAGTGTTGAGTCCCCGATGGTCTCTTCCACTTCTGGACAAGGAAAAGGCACTGTCAGAAGAATAACTCGCCCTTCTCTAAGCTGTGATCTCATCAACAACTTTATTTTTCTTTTATCTTCAAGAACAAATTAAAGATCATTAAAATATGGAATAGATTCACTTGTTTTTATTACTTCATAATTCTAGCACTTTATAACTCAATTAAGCATTACCCACAAATTTCAAAATGATATGGCAATCACAGTAATTAAAAAACAGAAGGTAGGGCTGGCAGTGAGATGGCCCAACAGGTAAAAGCATTTGCCACAAAACCCTGATGATGTGAGTTCAATCCCACAAACCCACATGAGAGAAAACCATCTCTCAATAATTTCTTCTATTCTCCACATATTTACTGTTGCACATGCATATCTGCACTAGCATGCACACATCACATTGGTATACATGTGTGCACACACACATAATGATGATGAGGAGGATAACTTTTTTTTAAAGAAGTTAAACAGTACGAATGACAAGTCCCTTCCAATGTTAATGTAAACACTGTCCACAGCTGTATTGCCCTCTAATGTCAGCAGAGGTGAGATACATTTTGCATTGTGATTTCATGTTATGAATATGTAGGCAAGGTGCATCCCCAGTGAGACCATGATGGCATTTGCTTACAGCATTGAAAAGTCCCATCTGATCAGAAAGGCCATAACCCTCACTGCAGGAACCTGAGCATCCTCATTACCTCCATATCTATTCTGAGTGCATATGTTCTCCTGAGATATTTGCAGGAGGATCATTGAATCCATCAGTCTAGTCTCTGTTAAAAACTGAATGAGAAAAGGGTTTATGGAGATGATAGCACATCGCATTTAAGCCTTCTAAAAAGAAGATGCCACTTAGCCCTTTGTTAGACTGGAGACAAAACTCTCTTTCAAAAGATGTCTCTTTTACTGTGTTAAAATATAAGAGTGAGCAAAAGTGCATGCATATATACATGTAGATGTTTAATTCATTCATAAACTATTGGTGACCATTAATGACATTGTCAAGTTATAAGCAACTGGATAAAAATATCACTGGCTTTGAATTATTTAGCCAGAATTAAAATAAAGATAATATTTCCAAAAATCACTTGCTAAAACTTACATCTGCATACCAGGAAGAGATTACAGAATGGAAAAGATATACTGTTTTCTCACATAGTTTATCTAATCATCACAAATAGCAATGCTGGGTTTTGCTATACCAAAATAATCATAATCTATTTGTGCAGTCTTGATATTTTCATGACTTCAATAATGCCTATAACTTTACCTGATAAAGGTTTAAGAGTCCTAGTCTAAAACTCCAAACTCATCAATCCTTCAAAATCTAAAACATTTGAATGACAACAGCTGCTTGGGGAATGTCAGAATTTTTAAAGTATCAGATGTCAGGTCTGTGGATTGGAGGTGGTCTACTGGTAAAATCTGTGCAAATAGAGCCTGGCGTGGTGGTGCACGCCTTTAATCCCAGCACTCGGGAGGCAGAGGCAGATGGATCACTGTGAGTTTGAGGCCAGCCTAGTCTACAAAGTGACTCCAGGACAGCCAAGGCTACACAGAGAAACCCGGTCTCAAAAAAAAACAAAACAAAAAAATCTGTGCATATAATTTTAAAGCTGAAAAACTTCAAAATTTCAGAGATGTTTCAGAGTATTTATGATAAGAGATAGTCAACCTTAACAATATAGACATTTCTGGTATATATTCACATATGAAATTTTCAGTAATTATCCTTAATGAAGAGAGACATTCTTTTGACAATAAATGAGTTATTAGTCACCAGCATGTACCCATTATTTACCCTGACACCTCTTCACCAAGGAAGATTTAATGCAAGGGCCATGGTGATTCAGAATTGCCATGCAGTTTAGGAAAACGGCTGCTTTTTAAAAGCTTAGTGGAAAATGAAAAATGTCTGTGACTACCATTGTGTGCAGGAGAGAAGGCTCAGCAGTTAGGAGCACTAGCTGCTCTTCCAGAGGACAGGGTTCACGGTTACTTATTCTTCAGACCCAGGAGATTTGACACCCTCTTCTGGCAACCATGAGCAACAGCACACACACACACACACACACACACACACATACACACACACACACACACACACACACACACACACACACACATACACAGACACAGACCCACACATATTTAAATAAAATATTTTTTAGAAATTAAAAATAAAAGCATTTATTTCATTAATTAAACTGAGTTATAGTATATGAATTACTGGGAGATAGCTCAAAAGATAAAACACCTGCAGGTTAAGAGTGAGAAACTGTATTTAGATTCTCAGCACTACAAACTCCAGGAAGGCCCGGGGATCCACCTGCAGTAGAAGGTAGAGGCAAGGTATAAGTTCTTTTCGGTTGTGACAAGATGCTCTGATAAAACTAACTCAATGAAGAATTATTTCATCTCGTAGCTTATTTCAGAGCAAGTCACAGTGAAAAGAGTATCAGGCAACTAATCACATTGCATTTTCAGTAAAGAAGTATGCAAACATAAAGAAGTGAGAAGCAAGGATGGACACATTTTTCTCCTTCAGTAAAGAAGTGGAGACAAAGGGATTGGTGCATATTCAGTGCTCAGCTCCCTCTCTCCCTGCCATCCAATGCTGGGACCTACCTTGTAACATAGTGTCAGCCATATTCAAGATAAGTCTTCCCTCTTAATTTCCCAACTAGGAAATCCCCTACCAGCAAATTCAGACACTATGGAGCGTAGAATAAGAATGACCCCCATTTGGCTTATATGTTGTAATACTTGGTAATTGGGTTGATCAAACTGTTTAGGAAGGATTAGGAGGTGTGACCTTGTTAAAGGAGATACATCACTGGGAACTGGCTTGATGTTTCAAAAGATGTGTGCTATTCCAAGTATAAATTGAATTCATTTTGTAGATCATTTTGCATAAGTAATTCCTGGTATCTTATCACAGCAATAGAAAAGTAAATAAAACAGATTTCCATATCCAGGACAATTCTAGATTTTATCAAGTTAACAATTAATACTAACCATCACCGGGGGATCCCTACAGCAAATTACCTAGCTAGACTAGCTGACTTAGTAAAATCTAAGTAAAAAGCTCTCCTATAGTGTATGTAAATTGAAGTAACTGAAGAAGACACCCATCATCAACCTTGAGACATATACACACATGGACACACATTTATACCCATATGTATTCAAACATACATGCTTTCATGCATACCATATAGGTACACATACACATACATACACCCAACACACATACTCAGACAGTGAGAGACAGATAGACAGGGAGAGAGAGAAAGGGATAAGATAGAGTCTCTTCAAAGTGGACAACCCAAGTATTGTTTCATGCAAACTCTCAGTTTGTAGTTTCTGGATTTTAGTCACAAAAATATCACAGACTATAAATGATACGGCAATTGAATTTTCATGGATTTGATTAGTGCTAATTCCAGAGAAGGGGGGTTTACTACCAGTGTTGGAAATCTATGGTAATGGAATGAAATTTCAGGTTGAGTACAGCTTCCCTGAGAGATGGCCCCGGGAGCTGTGTCTGAGATTCAGAATAAAGGAGATCACCCTTTACATAAACTATCCTTATAATGCAAATAAAGGTGCAAAAAGGCAAGAAGACTCAATACACTTCTTTTTTTTTTTTTCTGATTTGAAGTATTGACTCAAATCATGGATGTGGAGTAAAAATGCAACCTGGTATTTACTTCAGGATCTCCACCTTTGGAAAAGAATTGCTGCATCCCTTAAGTAGGAGATGAAATGTAAGAAGAAAGAACCACAGTTCAGATGCAGGTGTAAGGGGGAAAAACCCAATGGCAGGAGCTTGCTGTCACAGCAAAGGCTAAGGCTGCGTTTTAACACCCTGAGATTCAATCTATAGCTTTTGTCTATTTTTTTCCTCCCTTTTATTCATGGACTCTTTACAACTTCCCTCAAAATATGTTGCCCAATCACCAACTCTACAAACACAACTTTCCAAAGCCTTGCAACTGCACTGAAGAAGCAATTCTAAAAATTCAATACAAAGATGAGTGGATGTAGCCTTTCATAAAACTCCATTAGCTACTGATGGTGCTGGAGGATGAGGAGGAAATTGAGTTTTCCATCCTCTGCTGATTGCTAGAGCTTTGTTGGGGGCAGGGAGGTTTCCTTAACTCAAGAGGATCGAAGGCAAAACAATTGAATTTGAATAAGACTAAAAGCTCTGCAACACCAGAATTTTTGTACATGTATGAATGTGTGCCTGGTGCCTGTGGAGGTCAGAAGAGGTTGGTGTGTTACGACTGTCCCCATAGATGGTTGTGATCGACCATGTGGGTGCTAGGAACCAAACTGGAGTCCTCCTTAAGAGCAACAAGTCATCTTAAGAACTGAGACATCTCTTCAACAGGGGGCAGAGTTGGTTTGTTGATTTTATTGTTGTTTTTGTTTGGTTTTAACATTAGCAAAAACTCAAACATTAAACAGTGAAGATCTTCTGTGCATGTTTACTCTGCAGTGTACAACCTGGCCCCAGTTACTATGCAGTTGAAGATCAGCACCACTCCCCAGGCCAAAAGAAGCAATCCAGAATTCCATCAACATGCATTTATAAAATGTCCCCTCTGCTGTGGTTACCACAGCTCATGGTCTAGAGAGCAAACTGGCTGTATAAGAAACATAAATTTGCTTTGTGTACAGATTATCTTTAAAAGTATAGAAAACTGAATGTATATAGTTGCTAGGGATAATTTCAGGCATAGTTAATTTTTGTACTAACTTGATATTCTGAACATTAAGTA
This sequence comes from Acomys minous, assembly GCF_964271855.1. Lineage (NCBI taxonomy): Eukaryota > Metazoa > Chordata > Mammalia > Rodentia > Muridae > Acomys > Acomys minous. The sequence goes on along the minus strand of NC_140489.1, from coordinate 69,996,472 downwards.
CCATTACAGTTAAAAGTTAAAAATAGATATTTTTGTTCCTGTTATTTTCTGAATCATTTCAACAAGGAAAAATTCAGCATTAGCCCACTACAAGCAGTCTGTCTGAACTAGAGCTCAACTCCTCCCTTCCAGAGAAAAATAAAGAGCATTCATGAAGGCTAAAGGTGTCCCACAAAGTTAGCCATGTCTAAAAGATGTGATTATTCTCCCTCAAGATCTTATTTTTGTAGCTCGTGGCTTTATGATCCACTCTTAACCTTGAAGCTGCATTTAGTCCGTCCAGTCTTCTGGGTAGCTCAGTAGTGATAGTAATGGTATGAGATTCTCCACTGTCTAGTGACATAGGACCGTCACCATCAGAATAACATTGTAGGAAAACACCTTCTTGTCCCCATTTCAGCTATTTCTTAATATACCTCAAGAAGCAACAGGGAAGCAGAGGCAAGCAGGTCACTGTGAGGTCAAGGCCAGCCTGGTCTACAAAATGAGTCCAGGACAGCCAAAGTTACATAGAGAAACCCTGTCTCTAAAAACAAAACAGAAAAACAAAACAGCAGAACAAAACAAAAAACCAATAACAAACAAAAAACTGAATAAAAGCAACAGGAAAAAGCTGAGGGTGTATAGGGCTGTCAGCAGACAATAGAAGAAGTGATATTATGTGGCAGTGAATGCAAGGAAATCAGGACAACAGGCAAAATAACAGTACGTGGCCTCCTATCATGTAAAATCTTTCTTCCAGAGATGACGAAATGGCCTTCAGAGTGCTACCTAGGAAGAGACTGATAACTCAGTTGTGGTAGACACAGGATGTAGAGAGATCCCTTGACCTTGCAGAGATGAGCAGGGACATAATCCTAAGCCAGAGTCCTAAGGCAGTAGCAGGACACACTTCAGACAGTGGGCATACATACATATACATGTATGTGCGTGCAAGCGTGTGTGTGTGTGTGTGTGTGTGTGTGTGTGTGTGTGTGTGTGTGTGTTTTCAAGATTATAAAGTACTTCAAAGAACTTACATTAAAAAAAAGAATTGAGATGTCAAATTTAAACACGTGATTCTCAAACCTAACAATTTTAAAGAGCTAATGGTTAAATGGATTATGTCACACAGTGGGATTTCTCATTTAGCTTTAAAAGATATCACAATCATACTAATTTTATTTCCTGTAAAAATATGCATCTAAATGCAAATGAAAAAGCCACTCAGGAATTCACTTACTTTATATTTTTAAAAAATTCTCAAGGCATATCATTACAAACTAATAATCAATTTGTACTGGTTTTTTTCAAAAATATTTGAAAATATATAAATGTTGTGACATTTAATTCACTACTTTAAGTAAGCAAAGTATGCTTCAATGAGTTGAAATCTTTCAAAGAAAATGCAATTGACTCAATCTGTAGTTATAACATCTGGAGATTCAACCAGCTATGAACTGATACTATTGGATGGAATGGAATGGGTCTGTATCAATGTGTTTAAACTTTCCTAAGAGACATACTACAGCAACTATGTGCATAGAATTTACAATGTATCATTTCTCTTTGGTGCCTCACCTTTGACCATGTCCCCTGGAGGGGGAGACCTGGTGGCACTCAGAGGAAGGACAGCAGGTTACCAAGAAGAGACTTAATACCCTATGAACATATACAGGGGGAGGTAATCCCCCTCAGGAACAGTCATAGGGGAGGGGAATAAGGGGAAAATGGGAGGGAGGGAAGAATGGGAGGATACAAGGGATGGGATAATCATTGAGATGTAACAAGAATAAATTAATAAAGGAGAAAAAATGAAAAAAAGAATTTACAATGTATTAGGTGTTGCAAACAATCTGGCAATGATTGAAAGCATATGGGAGGATATGGTATTTTGCAAACACCACCCATTTTGTATAAAGAAACAACATCCATGGAGTGCCCGCAGGGGTCCAGGCACCAGTCTGTAGCAGATAGTAAGTGATAAATGCATATCACTTCCCCCAGTATTGTCACAGAATTGACTATTCTCCCACTATTATTCAGCTCAGAGGAATAACTTCTGTTTAGAATATGACCCTGATTGTAAAAGACAAAGGGAGACTGAGGAACTTCCACAGATCAGCAGAGATGAAGCTGCCTTGACATCTGAATGCAATATGGGAGTTTCAATTGGAGATTGTGACAGAAAAAAAAAATGATGTTAATGGAAAAACTGTTCAAATTCAAGTTCCATCTGTGCTTTACCTAATAGCATTATGCCAGCATTAATTTCTTAGTTTTTTTTTTTTTTTAACGTTGTACTACATTTCTGAAGGATGATAAATTTAGGAGAAGCACCCAGGAAGATATACAAGAATTCAGCAGACGAACTCATGCAAAACTTCTGTTGAGAATGATTTCAAAATTAAAAGTCTAAATCAAACCCCCAAGTAACAGTGCCCTTTGCTTCTTTGTGCAGGGAAATAAGATTTATCCACCAGTAAAATAAGTGTGCCTAAGGGAGTATCCTGTGAAAAACGAGGAAAATAATTCCCTCTACCTTCAGAACACTTGTATGATAGCATCATTTGCATGAAGAAAGACTTATTTTAACTGGTTTTTTAAATCACTTAGAAATTTAACAATTAATGACTTCCAAAAGATGAAATAGTAGTGGTCATGACTAGAGCTGTTTCATTGCTGCTGGCATTCTCTGTGTCGTTGGGCAACGACCACCCTCTGAGTCTGGACTATTAGATGCTTCTACGGTTTGGTTTCTGCAGTGTTTCCTCTAACTTTGCTGTTGTTACGTTGTAAAAAGCCGCAGATTCTGAAACTGTAGACTCTGGGGGTCTTAATCAAGCAAGTTGTTAAAGAAGTAACTCTGATTTCAGTATGAAACTGTTGCATTTTAGAATCATCCCGAGTATTAAGTTCAGTCCTTTACATTGTGATTGGAGCATCTTAGTGAGGTCTGACTTCAGTTCTACAGATTGCCCTTGGTCAGCCAACATGACACTTATTCTCAAAGGATGAGTAGACGATCTAAACAACAACAGCAGCAACAAAAATGGGAATGCCTTAATTTTTAAAAATAATTAACTTTGCTATCACAAGACCATAATATATCTCTCCTCCAAGGCAAGTTTCCTTTCGGTCAGCCCCAAAATATAAATTCTACCATTCAGATTCTAAATGTGTGTCTCCGACACTCATTCCAGTAGAAGCAGCTTGAAGGAACAACAGAAGTGTAAGTTAAAATACCTGCCTACATAGTTGTTCCTTTCATAAACAAAAGATTTAGTTTGTCACGTTAGCTAGCTTCTAACCCAAAGGAGAAAATAAACCGAGTAGAGATTTCTTGACCCGTTACAAGGTAACTCCAATTAACTTACTGTATGGACATGTATGTATGTATATAGTTTAGGGAGCTTACATAGTAGATTATAATATGACTTTTCAAGAATGTCTTTAGTGTTAGTAACCAAAAGTTTTCTGATGAACTTTGACGCCCACTCCACAGGTTGAAACTTATAGCTGGCACAGTATCAGGGCCAAGAATCTGTGGCTAGATTGGCTGTAGGCCTACTACCATTACTCTGATGAATGACTTATCATCATACCTATAGATTAAAGCACCTCTCAGTCTTCACCAGAGATTTTTTTTGTGTGTGTAGAAGATACAGATGAACACAGAGACCGATACTGATCAAGGGGCAGAGCATATGAGACTAGACTGCTCAGCTCTAAACAGGGCATTTATATCACACCCTCTCCTCGCAAGGCTTTTGGATCACTATGGAACATGAGGTAGAACAAAAAGTAAGTTCCAGGGACAGTGGATGACTACAGGAAAAATGGTGTTTTCTGCACGCAGAGGAGCAGTTACACATGTAAATTCACAGCAGTTGAGACAGCATGCGCAGGACTGGGGCAAGCTCAAGCCAGACAAAACCCCACCCCAGAGAGGGAAGATAGGCACAGTTTCCCCCCCTCGATAAGGGCTCTCGTCAGTTGATAGTTTCTGGGAGAAGAGTCGGTTTTGTTTAAGGGTGCAGGCCCTGGTGGGTTGATCACGCTCCAGTGGGAAGCTACATATCCAAAAGTATATGAGAAGCAACAACCGAGTTGATAAGTTGAAAAAAAGTTGAAAGGACACAAAGTTACTGGGTAGTGCCTTAGATTGGATTTGGAAGGAGAAGGAAAGCACTTTAATATGATCAAAATACATTGTAAAAAATTTCCAAAGTACTATCTTAAAAATGAGGAAAACAAAACAAAAAGGAAAACAAACAGCCTCTGTCCAGAGTAAAGAAAACTGGGGAACTGGGCATGGGTGGGTAGATAGGCAGAACTCTCCACCATGGATGAGGGTAGCTCCTTTCTGTTACAGTTGAAATGCCAGGAAGTCATTCTGTATGTTGAAAAAGACAAGAAAAGAAAAGGAAAAAAAAAAAAAAAAAAGGAAATTCACAGCTGTGAATTGACTTGCTCCAGATTTCTGTTGATGACAAAATGCACCATGTAAAATATTCACACATCTTACATGGAGTTCTAAACTCCAGTAAAAAATGAATGCCAAAGAGAACTATCATAAAGTCAATCAACACAGGAAAAGTTTTCTATTGTTGGAGTGACAAACAGCTTCAGAAATGTTTTAAAGCCACAAGGTAGTCCATAGGACACTAAAATGGGGAACATTATTTTCCAAGGTAACTTTCTCCCACCAGAATAATATCTTTATTTAGAATTAGATGAAAATAAAACCTTGGAGAAAAAAACACAAAGAAATTACACAGCTGAACACTGGCAGATTGTATTTTAGTTGTGTTCAGGCTGTGGGTGGGAAAGGTAACTAACTGCCTCTAGCCTTTTGACAGTGCTCCCCACGCACTGGCAGTTCCTACAGGATATTTCTAGTCCAACATTGAGGCACTGTTGGTATCTCCAGATGGCTTTCCAATGTCTTGAAAGCGTCCAAAAGAAGCCATTCCATCGCACATAGAAAAATCATAATCGCTATAAACACCATTATTATTGACTTCCATACTTCTCCTGACCACACTCTTCCCTCCAAAACTATTTAACTAATTAGTTACCCTCCCAAGGATTTGTCTCAGACACCATCACAGCTCTCTTGTTGAAACCATTTCTCACCTCAAAAGAAAAAAAAAGGTGACATAAGTGACATGATTTTTTAAATTTTTATTATGGTTTATTATGTGGATTGGCTTTTTTTTTTTTTAAGAGGTGGGAAATAAGATTTTCAGAGTCAAAACTAGTTCTAGTAAATTGAATCTAACACCTTTCCCTGCTTCTCTGGAGCACAGGAGCCTCATAGTGTCTCGTGTGTCAAAGGACTCTGTGCTTGGTTTAAATCTCTATCATCACGATCAAGAATATGCCGCCTTAAGCTTAACTTTTGTATCTGTAAGTGACAGGACTGAGTGTAAAATATCTATAAGAATATTTTATGGTCCTTTAGAGAAACACTAACAAAAATCTAACTCAATAGTTGTGGCATATAGATTAGAGTAGGCTTGAAGGTCACGCACTTCAACCCTCTTATATTTCTTATACCTGCAGGAATATGATAATAAGAAAGCCTAAAGGCTCATGAGTAGTTCAGAGGTCAGCTGGGACTCAAGTTCCAGTGGTCTCTCTCGGCCTAGGTCTCGGGGCACCATACTCTACAGATAAAATCATGTGGTCCTTAAAAAAGCTGATAAGGCACAGGTACAGGGATGATGGTACAAAAGCTGAGATGCCACTCACACCTCTGTAGACACCCCGTCCACCTTACAACCCCAGGAATGAGTAATTGCTACTGTATGTATGCGGTCCAAATGGTCCAGGCTGCCTGATTGCACTCAAGTGTACCAAGAACAGAGCAGACATTGTTATGACTGAAGATAGGGAGTGGGGAGAAGCTATGAAATACATATTTTGGAAGTTTTTTTTTTTTTAACAAAAAGTACCTAGACTGTCCCTGGGTGTCATGCTGCATTTTTGACTTGTTTAAATATTGCCAGTTCCAAATAGTGATGCTGTCCTTATTTGTAAGCACTTGCAGCACACACAAAAAAAGACATTTTTCTTCTCTAGATACTTTTTGTGTTTACTATTGATTTTTTTATGAAGGAGGGGAGCCCATCACCTGTAGATGAAATTTGAGAACAAAGGAAAGGTTTAATTTCAGCTTTGTCATGAAGTTAGAGCGCCCTCCAGTGATCTGTCTGGCTCCCTGAATGTCAAAATAGTCTTCCCAGCCATCCCTGAATACACACAAATAAATCTGAGCTTTAGCCTTTCCAGTGCAACAGCTTTTCTCTTTAAAAGTCAAACCCAGGCAGCAAATATGTGCATATTGATTTCTTGAAAAATCCTGTTACATATCCATATTCATTTGTCTTCTTGCAGGATATTTAGAGGGCAGATTCTGTAAAGCATGGCCCAATGATTTTTATTTTAGCAGAGACAAAGTCCAGGCATTGTTATTATGTGTAAACCTGTATGACTGCAGGCTCAAAGTTAATTTTCATTGTTATTATCAGAGAACGTGACAAGGATGAGTTTCCAACCATCCATCTCTATACGGGAGTTATTTATATCTCAGAGGCTTTTTAATGAAGTGGAATAACTTCTTGGTCTAGCAGAGCTATCTTTTGCAATCCTCACACACTGGCTTCCACAAGCCAAGCATGACTCTGCCGTTATCAGTGATGCCATACAGCTCCATCAGCCACAGGTGTGCCCAAAGGGATGCATGAATAATTCATGAAACCAACCAAGTGTCAAGTGGATATTAAATCACTTTTGACTATGAGACAACTGGTTATGATTTTTGTGATTTATTTAGTTATTTGCTTGTTTATTTAATCCATCTGAATAGCAAATAGAATATTCCTTCTCAGCACCACAGGGTCACCTCTCAGACCATTGGTGAGGCTTTTCTCTCAACTACATGAGCCTTTGCCTTCTCCCCTCTTCCCTTTCCCTTTCCCTCTCTCTCCTCTCTTCCCTTTTGGTCTTCCCCATTAAATTCACCTCCTCTCTTGTCTCCTTCTTCTCTTCTATTTTCTTCATCCCTTTGTCTCTCCTATAACACACCCTACACTTCCATTGAGACTTGTCACCTTAGAACTAGAGGCCTGCTAGTACAATTCCTCTGTCTTGTAAAGGAAAAACTTACAATGTTTGAAATCTTTACTTTCATGTTCCTTTCTTTTCCTTCCTCCTTTTTTTTGTGCCAAGGCAGTAGCACCTACTCAGCTCTGAGAAGCTGTAAGTTTCATGTGTACAGATGGCCTCTGCGTGACACCTGCTCATTGTTTTGTGAACAGTAATAGTAATGGAGTTAACAGAAGCTCTGGTGTAGAGCATCTTAGAAGACCAAAACAGAAGGCAGTCTCTGGTTTAGCATATTTCACAAGCAGGAAATCTAGCACTCATAGAATTTTCTGGGGCTGGGGAGATGGCTCAGAGGTTAAGAGCACTGACTGTTCTTCCAAAGGTCCTGAGTTCAATTTCCAGGAACCACCTGGTGGCTCACAATCATCTATAATGAGATCTGGTGCCCTCTTCTGGCCTGCAGGCATACAAGCAGGCAGAATACTGTATAGTTAATTAATTTTTTAAAGAGAATTTTCTTTATGAAAAAATCTTGTTTTTGATCTTTGAATACATTTATACAAGAGGACTTGCTTTGATACTCATTTTTCATAACAAAGATAGTCAAGTGGCATGTCAGGATCTTACAAAGGACCCAGGTTCTTTGCCTAGAACCCACATCAGGCTATTCACAATGGCCTGTAATTTCAGTTCCAAAGGACCTGATGTCTCAATCTGATCTCCACGGACACCTACATACATGGTGTACATACAGTTACATAGGTATATGGTATATATACATATATACATAAATACATACACATTATATATATATATATATTTGAAGGTTATGTGAGCAGGGTACATAGAGCTTACTGCAAGAAAGAAATGGAGACTTCTAAGCAACCTTACCATTTCTTGTTTAGCATTAACTCTGGGCTAGTATAGAAGTGTACTTTATAGGCCCCACAGTGTTGATGCAATTTAAGGGTAATGCCAGATTTAGCACAAGAAATAAAAAGGTTGTCAAGATGTGGATAGTTAGAGCAAATTGCCTGGTCAAGAAAAATTGCTACAGCCTCTACAATAAACACAGCTATTCTGTCACCATTAGCCATTGCCTGAAAGTCTGGAGGTGAGGGCGGGGAGTCCCAAATGTTTAACTTGAGCATGTAAGGTTCCTTTAAGGAAGACCGCCCACCCACCTGGGTCAATAGGCCAAGTTAGAAGGTTTAAAGACATCAGCCATCTTGCTAATCTGGACGGTTGTTATTAAATAACTTTTCCTAGGTATAGGCCATTTTAGTAAGAAAGAAATTGAGAACATGATCTTGAATCGCACACAGGTTTCTCTAATGTTTGCAAACAAAAAAGCCACTAGGAAGCTCGTGAGGACACAGAATCTATGACTACACCCCAAAACTCTCTTTTAGTTACTGGCAGGTACACCAAAGTTTTCTTTTCTTTCTTTCTTTCTTTCTTTCTTTTTTTTTTTTTTTTTTTTTTTTGAGACAGGGTTTCTCTGTGTAGCCCCGGCTGTCCTGGACTCACTTTGTAGGCCAGGCTGGCCTCGAACTCATAGCGATCTGCCTGCCTCTGCCTCCCGAGTGCTGGGATTAAAGGCATGCGCCACCCGGCTAAAGTTTTCATTTTTAAAGCCAGTAACTTAGGGGCACATTATCATCAATAATGATAGAGCTTCACACTTTGAGACACAATTATATAAATTATGACATTAGAGAAACTTGTGCACAATTCAAGAAGAGGGTGATGATCATGTTTCATTGTGAGTTATCTCCCCTGTGAAAAGATGCTGCCTGGGACAGAAGCCTTTTGAGCTCTGTCCTGCCTCTCTGCAGAGCAAGTCTCTTCACCTTTCTGAATGAGGACCAGTGGCCTTGCCTGGTTATGCAGAAAGTGCAGGGCTATGGAACATTTAAACATATATCTGTATCTAAATAATATCCCCCAAGACATAGGGCAGTTATTTTGCTGCTTGTTTTCCTAAAGAACAGAGTGATAGGTGATTCACCGGCTTCAGCTCACAACAGGCAATGCATACATCGGTTGGATTTGCAGTGTCTCCTCCTTGACTTGATTTTTGACAATGACTAAAATAAACTCTTCCAGAGTTGGAGTCCTGAAACATGAATTGTTTGAAGACAATGACTGCAAGGTAGAACTGTCAACAAAAATAGAATGGCACCCCCCCACCCCCCGCCAATAGAAACCTTGGTTGTAAATCTTAGAAAGCAAGACTGTGAAGTGCAGCCTAACTTTTCTACACAGTTTAAACCAATGGCTGGAAAAGGACTGACTCTTCGTTAGAGAAACTCAAAACAATAAGAGCAGGTGCGGTGGGCTTGATAAAGTCTTTGGGTGAGAATGAAAACTACAAGTGTTGGTAGAATCAGAGCTTTAAACACCTTAACACCTCAGTATGCTCATCCACAAAATGGCAATTAATAACCTATTCCTCCCTCACAGGCTTTGAAGACATGATTTACACTGCAAATGGTTATAAATTATTTTGAAAGCCTGATTTGTTCCTGCCAAATGGGAAACGTTTGATTTGAAAGCAGGACTTTTTGGGATCTCCAAAGTATTACAAAGTAAGTCACTCACATTTCATGGTTAATTTAAAATATAGTTGCTTCTAATGTTTTCAAGTTCCCGTGTGACTTGACAGTTCACATTGCTTCCATTTTTATAGTTGATCCCTGACTTTCTCCTTGGCCAGGATTCTTTTATCAATATAGCCAGCTCACATAACTGTCTGCCTCTTTAGGGGATTAACGCTACTTTTTATCTGGACCCTAGAAGAGTAAATTTGGAGATGATAAGAAATTCCTGCTGCGAATTCAATGTGTTATTTATTTAGATCAGAGAAAGAGCTGTTAAGGAAGACTTTTGAAAACATTGATGAAATCTCAGCCAGTCCGGTCCAGTGGAACGGCACTGACATCATTCTAATTCCATAAAGCTCTAGAAGTTGAGCTAAACCTCCAGTAAGAACCCTATTTCCTTCTGGGGTTTTGACCTTCAAAATAAAAGCTAAGCAAAATAAAATATGTATTTAAAAATAGAAAACAGGAAATCCCATGAAATATACTTAAACATACAAAATGGATGTTACCAAATGTTTAATTACAATGTTAAGGTAAATGACGCCTGTATGTTTCAAAGGAATTAGTCAGTATGAAAGATAGTCAGTATTTAGTAAAACATACTTTATTCCCCCAAATTGCCAAGGGATTAGATAAAAGATAATTTTTAATTAGATAAAAGTAGATTCCTAAGTTCCACTACAGCCCCTTAACCAGAACCTTGGAGTGAAGACACAGGAAACAAGACTTTTCAAATGTGTGTCTGAGACTTGTGCTCTGTGTGACAGTTATCATAGGCCAGCAACATCAACGCCATGCAGAAGTGCTTTAGAATGCAGAATTCCAGGCTTCACCCTATATCTGCAGTGAGATCTGCCATGTAACAACCTCCACCAGCACCAGCACCAGCACCAGCACCAGCACCAGCACCAGCACCAGCACCTGCACCAGCACCAGCACCAGCACCAGCACCAGCACCAGCAGCAACACCAACACCAACACCATCACCATCACCAACAGCACCATGCCACCACATTGATATTTGAATGTACAGACAACTGTGAGAGGCATTGCCCAAGTGGTTCTCACAGGACAATGAGTTGGAACATAGGTATTATAGAAGGAATTCTGTGGTTTCAAGGAGCCATTGCCAAGCACCGCCACTAACTGACACCAGAGTATTTCCTATGAATGCCTGAGAGTACAGTAAGAATTTAACCTGTGTCCTTCCTCACTGGACATATCATTGATTATGCTGAGCAATCACAAACTAAGAGCTCTGAGAGGCTCATAAACTGGACCGATGTCAACCTCCTAGCTGTGATATTGCACCATAAGATAAGATGTTATTATTGGAGGAGTATCCACTATCTATGACAACCACACATGATCCCATAATTCTCTCAGATTAAATATACAGAAGGAAAAACAATCCTTGCAAAAATAACACACTTCACATTTGAGAAATCAAACTGAGGAAGATTAACTCTGAGTTTGCTTCCATTGTTTTCACTCATAAGTAAATTTGGACCACTGTAGACTGTGGCAGATGTTGTATCCAAAAAGAAATCTATAGTCTACACCTTGATCATTATGTTTTCTATTTTACAATGTGAAATGTAAATATTACCTTTTAATTCATCCATTAATGGAGACTCTGAGTCTATGGACTACATTGATTCAGCATGAACTAAACCATTAAAAGATGGCAAAAGCACTTGCTATTTATTACAGGAGCCATTCTAACTCATATAGGAAGAGGAAAACCAGAAAACACTAGTTCACTATTTTTTAAGTCTTTTATTATCTGCATTGAGAAGCTACTTTGTGACAAAAGAAAGTTAAGCATTGGGACTGGAGAGATGGTTCTGTGAGTAGGAGTTAAAACCTGAGTTTAGGCATGGTCTCTCATGTAGCTATAACACCAATGCTGTGTAAGGCAGAAGGGAAACTGGAGTTTGCTGAACAACAGCTTAGCTCCACGTTTAGTAAAGAGGAGAGTGATAGAGCAATGCAAGTCGCCATCCTTGTTGGGTCTTTGTACATGTATATGGGTACTAGCATACAAGCATACATACTACACTCACAATTGCACTAAGAGACAAACACTGTACTCCAAATTGGAAATTAAAGTCAACATAAAATCTTGTCAAATTGTAAACATGCTCTTCAAAAGTGTATCCAATGAAATGTTCTCAACTTAGGAAAAAGAACAAAGAAATGAGAGAGGACAGATCGAAGGAATTAGGGATGATGGGAATGCTACTGACATAAGAATAAAATAGTTAGGTCTAAAATGACACTTGTCCCCATTTGTTAATGCACATAAAAATAAGCAGGAAATTCATGAAGAAAGATTTATGGGTTTTTTCTAATGTTTCTGTCAACAGGAAGATATACATTTTACCTATGAAATAGGGAAGCACCCTTTTAAAAAGAGTAATTTCATCTGAAGATGTAGTGAGATGGGTGAAGGTAGCGTGTCTCAACAATTGCTAAGATTTCACTGCAAGGGCAGAGAAGAACATGCTGCACCTGCATGGTGAGGTGACTTTGTCTCTGCTCTGGCACTGGGTGAGCAGAGAGCACGCAGCTAGGAGGAGCTTTGGGAAAGCATAAACGTCTGAGAATACAGCTGCTGCTTCCTTTCCTTTGTAGCATGATTACTGTTTTAACACGTGAAGTAAGCTCCAGCTGTCATTTGCTCTGCTGTGATATACATGCTAAGCTTTCCGGCAGAGACCAAAAGAAATCCAAAAGCACCGAGAATCATGTACCCAGTGCCATTCCACATGTATTTTCGTAAGCAAACATTTTGAGCCTCTGTGCATTAATTCATATGTGTACCTGTTATGCAGTGAGATTTTCTTCTCTCCACATCAACATAGTGTTATGTTCTGGGTGGAAGCCGAGAAAACAAATAATGCTTTAGTTTCTGAGCACTCAGAGAAACAGTCAGCTGGGGATCTGAACCGCATCTCCATGGGAAAGCTGTATTGCATATTTAAAGGGTGAAACCTCAAAAACTAGGGAAGTTTGGGTGAGCTTCAGGTCATACTGTCGTATTTTGACAATGAGGCTTAAGCAAGGGAGTATCTGTTGGAAATCGGGCCCTGATAAAGGGCACCTGACTTCAAGGCCTTTCATTCACTCCACTAGACACTTGGTCCAGAATTCAAGGCCCTTAACTCACCCTTCTAAACATCTGGTCCAGAGCTTACAGTGTTAAGGGGGCAACGGTGCATGGCAGCTGCAAGTACTTAATGAGGGCTTGCAGGCAATTGGTTATGTATATTTTTTACAACTTATGCACCTTGGTTAAAATAACAAGTTCTACATTCTTTACCGGTTTAACAAACAAGGAAACATTTGGAGAGGCAGGATAGGAGCTAGTCCCCAAGCCTGGAAATAGGAACTCAGCTAGACCCTGCTAACAAAACGGGGGAACAAAACGGATGTGTTGATTTCAAGATGGGTAGATTCTGGCTACTGTCTCCTTACAAGAGAACACAGAGCGCTTTGGTTCTAGTAAAGAAAGCTTCCTAACTTCTTAAATATAAAATTCCTCCAGCACCAACTGCAGTCAGCGCAGGGGGAAAACAAAGAGAAAGCAGTTCATTTTAAAAGGAGCCAAACTACAGCTGTCAGACAGAGGTGCTGCCTTCCTTCTTTCCGCATGGCAAAAGGCTGCTTGGCCCTCTTAGGCCCAAAGGAAATGGGCATGAGCACCATGAGTGGGTCGCCACGCTGCTGCGGGTGAGAGGAGCTGCCATGACAGGCTGTATGCTGTACATAGGGGAAGAGCCGCACACAGGCTCTGCTGTGGTAAGCGAGAAATGCGGGGAGAGCAAAAGTTTGAGAGAAAAGGCACTTGACGGTCTCAAATGATTTGGTTTCTGTACAAATAGTCGGCATGGGAGATGTTTTATGTTTATTTCCGATGGAAAAAGAATCAATAAGTAAATAAAGCAAATTCATGCAATACTAGGAAAATCTCATCCGAGAGTTTTCAATATTTCTGAAAGATTCAGCCCATTGAGGTGTAACTCAAATTGCTTATTGGATCAAACAAGTTAACAGATATACAAATAAGTGGAGTTTCATAAATTAATACAATAATATTGGCCTTCTGAGAGCCTCCTGTTCCAACTTGCTATTCAATTTTCATAGATTTTCTGTCTTTATACTTTAAAATATTCTTCATGCTATGAAGCTTACATGGATTTGATATATAAGCAGCTTCCCTTTGATAACAAATGTCAATATATATGTATATATTCATAGTCCTGTGTGTATGTGTCCATATGGATATAGTCCTGGTCATATAGTCAATATATGTCAGAGTGCACTGAGATGCATGAACTAAGTAAAAAATCCTTTAGATTCCTCCAGGGAAAAGACTTGCAGAATAAAACTTTTCTTTTTGGTTCATCAGAGTGACCAGCCATTGTCCCTTCTATACCAGTCTAAAGTAAGTTAGGTTACCTTAGGGTAACTACTGCTTAAGCCGAGGTTGTATATGTTTGAGAGTGAATCCAACAGAAAACCCCGTGATCCTGACCACCTTAGCCATGTCCCAAACTGAAAAGCTCATGTTTCCAATTGCTTTTACATTGAAAGGATGAGACACATGACCCAAGACATACTTCCCCTTTTCCAAACACTTAGAAGAAAGAGCCCAAAGCTATAACCAAGACACAAATGGCGGCCCCCTTTCTGTAAGAAGGAAAGGCCTTCCACTCTCCCTGCTCCCTGGCTCAGCAGCCCCTTTGCCTGTGCCTTCTGGCCTGGTCCTACAGGAGCACGTTTGCCAAGTGACCTGACCAGCAGTTAAGGACCCCACTAGATGTGACTTCTATCTCATATAGAAATGGGTATTTCTTCTACAAAACCACTCTGACTAACACAATAAACCTGGAAGAATTTGTCCTTTATGGTTCTATGTTGTCTGTGCTGCAGCCCTTGGAACACCCTGGCACTCTTCACGCATACAGTTTGTTAGCTCCACTAAACTTACTCAAGACGGTCTTGAAAAACTGGTATTATTGCTCTTGTTAGTTTTTCTCTCTTGCTTCAAAACTTTGACATATAGCCACGGTCTTAAAAATTGCAAAATAAAAAGAAGTTTACCATCTTTTTCACTTTGATGTCTGACTTTTTTTCTTTCTGAACACCTCCAGAAGCACAAATCTATATGCTTTCTAGAAAAACACATTAATCTAGTCAAATCCAAGTACACTTTCTGGATTGGTCAAATTTCTGATTAGGGGGGAAATGAAATTTAAGACTATGAAGGGAGTTGGTCTGAATGCTAACCAGCTATTAAAATTAAGGAAACCATGAAATTTTCCGACAAATGGGTGGAACTTGAAAAGATCATCCTGATTGACATAATCCAGACCCAGAAAGACACACATTCTATGTACTCACTTATGAGCAGGACACCCATCCTACAAACCACAGCCCCAAAGAAGCTAACAAGGAGGGCCCAAGGGAGATGCTTGAATCTCACTCAGAAGGGGAAATAGAACAGATAGGAAGTGGGTGAAGAGAAAAAGACAACAGGGTAGGAGAGGAAGTGTGAGGAAAATGACGGTGGGATGATATGTGGGGAGAGTGGTGCAGCAGGACAGAGGATTTGCAGAGAAAAGACCAGCTGTGGGCAGGGGCAACTCTGCAGCAAGCTGGAGGCCTACAGTATGGTAGGCTCTTGGAAGGATACGGGAATGACTCTAGCTGAGACTCCTGGAAGTGAGGGTCATGGACACTGAAGAGACCTCCCTCTAACCAGACAGGATTTCTAGTAGAAAGAGGGAAACACCAACCCACCCACAAAAACTTTGACACAAAATTCAGATAAAGATAGAGTACAACTTGAGGGAATGTCCAACCATTTCCTGGCCCAATCTAAGGCCCACCCCATTGAAGAGAGCCAACCTCTGACACTATAAATGCTACTCTTCTATGCTTGCAGATGGGAGCCTCACATAGCTATCTATTCTCTGAGAGGCTCCACCCAGCAGTGGATCAAAATAGATACTGAGACTCGTAGCCAAAACACTGAGCAGAGTGCTGGAGGCCTCATGGAAAGTTGGGGAAAAGGATAGAAGGATCAGGAGGGTACAGGAGCTCCACAAGAAGGACAACAGTGTCAACTCACCTGGGCCCAGGGTGGTTTGTGGAGACTGAAGCACCAGCCAAGGACCACGCATGGACTGGACCTAACACCCCCTACACAGATGTAGTTGATGAGCAGTCTGGACTTCATGTGAGTCCCCTGGTAAAGGGAGCAGGCGCTGTCTCTGAGATGGATTCTGTTGCCTGCCGTTAGATCACTTCTCACTCGTGGGGCTGCCTTACAAAGCCAGAGTGAAAGAGGATGTTCTCAGTCCTGATGTGACGTGATGTGCTGCGGTGAGTTGTGAGGGAAGCTCGCCTTCTCTGAGGAGTAGGGGAGGGCAGATAGGGAGAGAGGGTGAGGCTGGAAGGACAGGATGGAGGGGGCTATGCTCAGGGTGTAAAGTGAATAAATAAAAATAAATAAATAAGAAGGGAATTGGAATCAAATTCAATGGATGCTTCTTGGTCTCAAATGGCTCTTAAATCACTGTTCCTCACTCTTTCATTGCTGGTGGGAATGCAAACTAATACAGCCACTTTGGAAATCTATCTGGCGCTATCTCAGAAAACTGGGAATAGGGCTTCCTCAAGACCCAGCTATTCCACTCCTTGGAATATACCCAGAAGATGCTCCAGCACACAATAAGAAAATTTGCTCAACCATGTTCATAGCAGCCTTATTCATAATAGCCAGAACATGGAAACAGCCTAAGTGTCCATCAGTAGAAGAATGGATAAAGAAACTGTGGTACATATACACTATGGAATACTACTCAGCTATTAAAAACAAGGAATTCCCGAAATTTGTGGATAAATGGATTGAGCTAGAAATGATCATAATGAGTGAGTTAACCCAGAAGCAGAAACACTCAAATGGTATATACTCACTTATATCTGTATATTAGTCCAAGGGGCATGTCCCACGAAAGCCTTCACTTACCAGGAAACTGAGACAGAGGGGAGGACATTCTATTGGGTCTCTAGATGAGAGAAGCATGGGAGAATGGCAAAGTAGAAGGATCCAGAGGGTCCTAGAAACCTACAAGTAGAACATTATGATAGGCAGATTTGGGCACAGGGGTCCCGCTCAAACTAAGGCACCAGCCAAGGACAATACAGTCCGTAAAACTTTAAACCCCTACCCAGGTCTAGCCAATGGTCAGAACAGTCTCCACACTTGAGTGGAGAGTGGGATATGACTTTCTCACATACTCTGGTGCCTCACCTTTGACCATGTCCCCTGGATGGGGAGACCTGGTGGCACTCAGAGGAAGGACAACAGGTTACTAAGAAGAGACTTGATACCCTATGAGCATATACAGGGGGAGATAATCCCCCACAGGAACAGTCATAGGGGAGGGGAATAAGGGGAAAATGGGAGGGAAGGAAGAATGGGAGGATACAAGGGATGGGATAACCATTGAGATGTAACAAGAATAAATGAATAAAAAAAGGAAAAAAATAAAGAAAAATAAAAGAAAAAAATCACTGTTCCTTTTTTAAATCAAAACATTGATTTGAAGTCTTCATCTAGGTAAAACATATAAAAATATACTACACAGTCAATTATTTGCACATCTCAGTAACCAGTTCACAGCTCAAAAAAATGAGGTGATCAAGTCCAGTTCCCAGCACGCATGTGGGGAAGCTCACAACTATCTGTAACTCCAGCTCCAGAGAATCTGTCTTTCTGTTCTGGGCTCTGAGAGTGCCCACACTCATGTGTACCAACCATCACATATACACATAATCAAACGTAACATCAAATTATTTTTTAATATAAAGAAATAAAAACATCCCAACCATGGCCTCCATTGCATCACCTAATCAGCATACTTCCTTCCCTGAAAGACAGCAACAGCCCTTGCTGGCTTCTTTATGCCTATGGAATTACATGGGAGGAATTCTTTCTGTGTCTGGATTGTTTTGTCGCCTTAGCTTGTATACCATGGGTCTATGGTGCTGAACTGAGCAGTGCTCACCCTTTCTCATTGGTGGATGGTATCAATAGGCCACGTTTGAACCCCACTCTACTCCTGTTAGATATTTGGGTTGTTTCTATCTGGGAATTAAAATAAATAATGTCACTATAAATATCCTTGACTATAGTGAATATATTTACATTTTTTGAGCACAAATATAAAACTCCTGTTCAGATGGATCACACAGAAGCACTGCCAAGCAGTCTTCAAAGTGACTTACACCAATTAACACTGCATCCGGAGCTCCCAGGCTTTCATCAGAATTACAGCTGCCCATCTCAGACTTCAACTACTCTGGTGGAGGCATGTTTAGTTTTTAATTTTTTAATTTTAATTTACTAACAGGACAGAAGCACCCTTTGGATGTTTATGGTTATTTGGATGTTTTCTTTATGAAATGTTTGCTCAAATATTTTGTTGCTGTTTCTTTCTGCAAAGTTTTGTTTCTTGTTCTCACTAGTTTTCAGGAAATCTTTGTGTATTCTAGATGCTATGAATAAAATATGTATTGAAATAGATGCTCTCGTTCTGTGGCTTGCATTTTTATTCTTACGCTGCATTTCATTTTTCTTCTTAAGCTTAATATAGTCCAAATTATCACCCTTCCTTTGGGGGTGTGTTTCTTGTATGCTGCTAAATTATGACGTATTCTTGTAGCTTTTCTCGTAGGAACCTTACTGGTTTTATTCTACATTTAACTAGAATTTGTCTGTAAATACTTGTGAAATTGGATAAAATATTTTTAATGTTGACATCAATTTATTGATTTTTCTACTTCTATAAAAACACACTTTCCTCCCCATTCAATGTCATAGTTGTAAGAGAGTAAGGGACTATATGTGAATAGCACATCTTTAAGGCATCCCTGGAAAGCTTTTTAAGTGTGCATTGCAAAGTTCAAAATGTCATCTTTTCTTTTTTAATTAGAAAAAGGTTTTTGTTGACTTCTGGTTTGACTATTACAAATTGACAGTTTAGTTCTCTTTGGAACCATATTGCTTGTCCTAAAATACTTTAGAGGTTTCTACTTATTTTCTGACTAATTCCCACCTTATATTCTGATATAATCAGAGAGTCTGTGTGATGTGGTAGTTCCGGGTGTACTGAGAACTTAATAACTGAGTACATATCTGACACAACACTTCCTTGGTGCTGTTCACTAGTATTCTCTAACATGATTTCCAATGAGTTCCTTCTTTAAATACTGTAGACATGTTGTTTTTTGCAGACTAGCAAGGTTTGCCTTTTAGTGGAACAATTTGTTTCTGCTTAAAGTACGTATTTATTCTTTTCTTAGGAGTCAAATAAACTATCCTATCTATAGTTTTCCTGCATTTTCTATTTCACTTTATGATATTTTACAAACTACAAATCCAAACCCAACAGATAGATGGTAGGTAAATTGATAGAAAGAAGATATTGTTATAGTCACCTTAGGAGTTACAACTATCCTTGTTAGAATTTTATGGGGTTTCTGACAATATTAAATATTCAAAAAGCTTTGATTTTATTCTCCTACTTCCTAGCTATTGTGTTAGTTTCACGCTTTAATCTTTTTGCCTAAAACCTACAAAATATTATTGGTCTTTCTTCAACTTAAAAAGCTAAACTTGTAGTCACGTGTCCTCCATATTTTAAAGATATCATTTCATTTTATTTTTGTTTCTACAGATTTTACTAGGAATTAAGATCTGGATAACTTTAAAAGTTTCTCTTCTTGGTTTTAATCATTTCTGCAATTAAAGACTTAGAAAATGACACACTCTTAAAAAAAAAAACCAATGTGAACTCTAAAGCTTTCTTTGAATCTTTTTTTTCTCCATCAATTTATGCTTTAAATTTTTTTGTTTTGTTTTGGTGGTGGTGGTGGCTTTTTGTTTGGTTTGGTTTGGTTTTGTATGATTTGATTTGGTTTGGTTTGGTTTGGGGTTTTTGTTTATTTGTTTGTTTGTTTGTTTTGGTGGTTGGTTGGTTGGCTGGCTGGTTTTGTTTTTGGCTGTCCTGGACTTGCTCTGTAGACCAGTCTGGCCTCAAACTCACAGAGATCACCTGCCTCTGCCTCCTTGAGTGCTGGGATTACAGGTGTGCACCACTGCACCTGGCACTTTTAAGTTTTAAACACTTCAACTCTTTCTCACATGCTTAAAGTGGACCCTTCCGTCCAGTAGGACTTCAGTAACTGTTGGCTGTTCAGACTCACTGACTAGCCCACCATATTC
Organism: Acomys minous; assembly: GCF_964271855.1. Classification (NCBI taxonomy): domain Eukaryota; kingdom Metazoa; phylum Chordata; class Mammalia; order Rodentia; family Muridae; genus Acomys; species Acomys minous. Next base: position 69,976,474 of record NC_140489.1, on the reverse strand, counting down.
ACAGCCTCTTCTGTGGAGCTTGCAAGCTGGCAAGTGTTCTCTCGCAGATAGTGAATGCTATTTCAACTCAGTGTGGTTCCTTCTGTTCCACAAGATTATAAACTATGAAAGCCCAGCTATTCAGAATCAGACAGCTTGTTTTGAAAACACAATCTGATGATAACCAGTCTTTCAGGTGCAAAGGCAGAAGTCAGATGTTGTTTATTCCAATTTTTAAATTTATGGTAGATTTTAGAATATATAACAATTAGCCTCTATTCCCTGAATCAGCAAACTTATTCTATATTTTACAATAGTAATACAGCTAAATGTTTGCTTTTCTCAGATAAAGTGTGGACAAAAATTAATTCAGTCATTCAATTGGTTTTTTTAAAATAAATTTTTGTTATAATTTATGTTCATTACAGTTCAATTGTAATCCCCTAACTCTTATCTTCCTGTTCCCAACTTTCCTACCTCTTCTGATCTATGCTCCTCCCCTAGACCTTGAACCAGTGGGATCTTCTTCCTCCACCTTCTGTCCATAGTCTATCAGGTCTCATCTGGATAGCCTGCAATCACCCTGGGCCTCTGGGCCAGGGGGCAATAATCAAATCTCGGGCACCAGGGATCATGTCAGAGCCAATCCCCACTGTCCTCTTCCCTTCACCATGTGGATAATGAGCTGTCTAGAACAGGAGTTATGAGTTCTTTGCTTGCAATGTCCTTGGTTGGTGCATCAGTTTGTGCAGACCCCCAGGGTCCAGATCCACGAGCCTTAAGAGCCTCCTTGTGGAGCTTCTGACATCCCCCTTCCTTCCACCCCCATTTCTCTCATACATCTCACAGCTCTTAACTAAGAGTCCAGCTTTCAGTCTCAGTATCTATCCCAATAACCCACTGGGTGGAGTATCTCAGAGGACATCTATGTTGGGCTAATATCCACTTATAAGTGAGTATATACCATGTATGTCTTTCTGGGTCTGGGTTACCTCACTCTAGATGATCATTTCTAGTTCCATCCATTTGCCTGCAAATTTCAAGATTTCCTTGTTTTTGATAGCTTAATAGTAGTCCATTGTGTAAATGTACCATAGTCTATCCATTCTTAGCTTGAAGGACATCTACAATAGATTCTATCTATTATGAATAAGGCTGCTACAAACATAGTTGCGCAAATGTCCTTGTTGTATGGTGGAGCATCTTTCAGGTATATGCCCAAGAGTGGTATAGCTGGGTCTTGAGGTAGCACTATTCCCAATTTTCTGAGAAAGAGCCAGATTGATTTCCAAAGTGGTTGTACAAGTTTGCACTGCCACCAGCGATGGAGGAGTGTTCCCCCTTCTCTGCATCCTTGCCAGCATGTGCTGTTACTTGAGGTTTTTATCTTAGCCATTCTGATAGACATAAGATAGAATCTCAGAGTCATTTTGATTTTCATTTCTCTGATGACTAGGGATGTTGAACATTTCTTTAAGTGTTTCTTGACCACTTAATATTCCTCTATTGACAATTCTGTTTAGCTCGGTACCCCATTTTTTAATTGGGATATTTGGTTTGGTAGTTTTTAATTTCTTGAGTTCTTTATATATTTTGGATATTAGCCCTTTGTCCAATGTAGTAGTGATGAAGATCTTTTCCCAGTCTTAGGCTATCACTTTGTTCTGTTGACAGTGTCCTTTGCCTTACAGAAGCTTTCCAGCTTCATGACGTCCCATTTATTAATCGTTGATCTTAGAGCCTGAGCTGTTGGTGTTTTGTTCAAGAAGTTGTCTCCTGTGCCAATGAGTTCAAGGCTCTTCCTCATTTTTTATTCTAACAGATTTAGTGTGTCAGGTTTTAGGTTGAGGTCTTTAACCCATCATATAAGCAAACTGAAAGAAAGAAGTCACATAATCATCTCCTTAGATTGAGACAGCATTTGACAAACCCAATACCCATTCATGTTTAAGGACTTGGAGAGAGCAGGGATACAAGGCACATACCTAAATATAATAAGGGCAATATAGCCAACATCAAACTAAATGGAGAGAAATTTACATAACTTCCACTGATATCTGGAACAAGACAAGGATGTCCACTCTCACCATATCTCTTCAGTATAGTTCTTGAAATCCTAGCTAGAGCAATAAGATAACTAAAGGAGATAACAAGGGGGGACAAATAGGAAAGGAAGAAGTCAAAACTATCACTATTCACAGATGACATAGACTATACATAAATTATCCTCGAAACTCTATCAAGGGACTCCAACAGCTGATAAACACCTGCAGCAAAGTGGCCCGACACAAAATCAACTAAAAACAATCAACAGTCCTCCTGTATACAAATGAGAAAAGAGAAGGAAATTAGAGAAACTACCCCCTTCACAAAAGCCACAAATAATATAAAATAGCTTGGTGTAATTCTAACCATTCCACTAATTTTTAAGAGATGTCTACGGACCTTTCTGCTAAACAGACACCAAAAACTCAGATACAGATTGCCCCTCCAGCAAAGGGGCAGAGTGATTGAAAAGTATGCGGATTCAGATCCTACTGGATAACAGTTGTTCGGATTTAAGATCAGATATGGTAAATAATACAGAACAGTCTGGCCTGTCTTCACTAGTCTACATTCTCCTGAGGGTGTATTCTTCTATGTCACTATAGAGGAAGACTACTCCCCACTGCTCCCTAGGTCTATAGAAGACATATGAATGATCTCAAAGAGCCACCTTTTATCTCTATGCAAAGAAGAGCCATCTTGGTTTTGACTTTGACATTTTCCTAGAAGCCATTATGTAAATTAGTCATCCAACCTCCAGGTTATCTTACTAGGAAAAAAAAATCATTCAAAATATTTCTAAGACTCCTTTCCTCTCCACATGTTAATGAAATGTATCCTTGACCTATTTATTTCACACAATTTCTGGAATGTTTCTTGAGAAAAGTACTGTGAAATAAAAGAAATTTTTACACAAATGCAAAATTATGAAATGATCAAACACATGGCCAATGAAATGTTTAATTTTCTAAAATGTATTCACTTAGTTAATATGTGAGCGTCTACTAAAATTAATTCAAACTTCCTAAGGAATCAGATTTATCCTGTCATTTCCAAGAAAGCAGCCATCCTTCCATAACAATTAAAGTCAGGCAGATACAAATCCAACAAATTTATTTGATCACATAGCCGATGGTATCTTGGTTGCAGCCTTTGCTGCCCCACATGGAGCCCTGGCCTTGCCAGGTCATGAAGCTCTAATAATAATGAATAGACTTTATAATACTGGAAAGGGAATTTCTCATTAAAATAAACCAATGACAGAAATTATATCACAGAATATAGGTAATAAAGGTATTCCAACTTGTATATGATACACAGTAAATAACACTGTATTTTTAAGGCAAGAATATATCAGCTACTGGCTTTGAGAATACTTTTTAACTTTGAAGTAACCTGTTATATTGATCTGTGAGTGTCATGGGTACCCTTGGAAAATGGTGCTTAAACTCTCTTCAGTTTCAGAGTACTGATTGAATTAGTGCAGACCCAATAGATATTTATAGGGCTATTGATAAATCACATTTAAGAGTTTTCTGACACAAACCTTAGCCATAAACTCAGGCAAATGAAGAATCAAATTTACAGGTTGCAATATCCAGTAACTGTTCCTTTCCAAATAGGTCCCTTCTGATCCACTTCAGTATCAAAAAGCCTGCTTGTCAAATTAGGATGAACCATGCAGATACAGCCTCACCTGTGTTCAAATCCTTGCAGCAGCCAGGCCTGCCTAGGTGAAGAACAGGTTAAGAAGAAATCATAAAGATAGGATAAAAATCCAGCGTACAGGGACATAAGCCAGAAGGACAACAATGGTGCTCTCTAATTTCATTCAGAAACCTTCCAAATCTACATCCATAGAACTCCTGCCCAGTTTAAATAGGTGCCAAAATCGAAGAAAGGCTTTTGAGTCATACCTAGCTACTTTCTTGTATTGACCACTTTACCGTCCTTTAATATACTTTGTCTTCAAGCATCCATGAAGTAGACAAAGAAATAACTTGTGTCAATACAAAAAGCAGAGCATTAGCGCATAAAATATTATCTACTCAAATGCCAGATGCAGGTCTGGTTTATTAAAATAATAGGATAGAAGACAACAAGACAGATAGTAGCTACTTCCTGCTTAGTCAGTGTTTGTGTCAGCTAGTCTGAAAATTTATAGAGGATGGTGACTTCATTTTATAGTTTAGGACACTTCAGGGTACATACAAACTCAGAACTACTAAGAAGCAGACTGTAATTTCAGACAATCTTTCAATCTTTCTTATATAAAAAGCATATATGTTTGTGTAGATACATAGACATATATGCATGTATGTCAATGAAAATATAAATAAAATACTAACATATCACATAATGTTACTTTGAAGATGATGTAATACATGCAAATAGCTCACATTGCTTAGCTTTTGACACACAATAAACGCTCATCAAAAAGTATTTAATTCCAATGTTTGGGTGTATTAGTTTCTCAGAGCTACTGAAACAGTATATCACAAATTAGGTGCCTTAAAATAAATACATAATGTTTCACAGTTCTAGAGTCTAGAACTCTAAGATCAAGTATTCTCAGGATAATGCTCTCTCTGAAACCTGTAAAGGAGAATTATCCCTTGGCTACCTCACTTTCTAGAATTTGCTGGAAAATTTTGGCACCCTTTAACATATGCATGTGTGACTCTAATCTCTACCTCTGTGCTGTGTGACTTTTCCCGGGGAGACATAAGCAGATGTCTCTTTACCTCAGGTAGGGTACCAGCAACAGATGGAAGGAATGATTCTATGCAAGCCTGACTTGGTGAACCAGCATTTATTGGGGTTAGTTACAAATGGATAGGCGATGGATATTTATAAGAATGGATGAGTCAAAAGCACCTATAGCCCTGAAATATCCATTCCGGCATGGGTGATGACTCACAAAGGCCACATCCCTGTAGCTCTCTGCATAACTTGCCAGCAGCTCGGTGGAAATTTCTCCTCCCCAAAAGTTGTTTATACAATTTTGCTGAGGGGCCTTGCAATTGTAACTGTCAGGAGATTGCTGAGCAAGGTGTGTTTCATTACTCCCCAACCCCATTCTATGTAGAACTTTGAGAGCAACAGAGCGCCTCTTGCTTCAAGAGGGCTAAACTCTGGGAGCTAAGGTGCTGAAAGGTCAACCAAAGATGCCCAGGTCAGTGGATCTCAAGCTTGTTGTCTCACATCAGTAAGGAAGAAAGGTGCATACAAAAGAGGAAACTGTTAAAAAGAAAAGCATAGAAAGATTCCCCAGAGTGGGAGTGGTCCCAAAACAGGAAACACCACCAGGCTGCTTACCTGGGGCTTTTCATGGGGCTTATGACAGAAAACTGAGCACAAACTGAGGTAATTTCTTTTGAGATAGGTCAATTCTGTACATATAGTGAGTCAAGCTAAAGAGAGCTCACATTCTCTGGCCTAATGTGGCTCACTCAGGTAAATGGTCATGTGCTGTGATTTTCCCTGTTCACTTTTGTTTTGACCTTTGCTTGCCACACACTGACTTTGGCTGGGCTGACTACCCATTAGTTAAATCAGGATATCTTTCTTCTTACTCATATGTAGCCAGATTGTAGATTGTGTGGTCCCTTATCTTAAGCCTATAGGAAACTAATTCTTATCACAGTTACTAAGATTGAGCCACAGTTTTTTCTTGATCACCTCCTGTTTAGCTCACTGTCTCCTTCCTGTAATATATGAAGGACTTTTAGTATATGCCCTCACGCACAGTTCAGTTTATTTCACTTAGTTACATAACTATATGAAAGTATAACTGTGCTTTGCATAAGTGAGGGTAATATGTTGGAGCCAGCCAGAGTCTGTTGAAACTGGCTTTGTTCAACCAGAGGTCTTGTCAGTATTGCTATGCCAGACCCCCCTACATATCCTCTTGCTTACGTCCCTCAGTGTTCTCATTCTCACAGTTTTAAACCTAACACTCTTTTTAACTTAAAAATATATTTTCACTATAACACTTCTAAGAGTGAATGTTGAATGTTTCAATTGGAGGAAATTGTTATACAATACCCCATCAGCACTTTTCTCTGTGCCTCACTACTTTGTAATGAATTGATCTAAACCTCATGGCCTTTGCAAAATTCCTATTTCTAAAAGAGCCATATTTATAGGCCCAGTGGATAGGATTTAAACATATCTTCCTGGAGATACAATTCAACCCACACTGAGACTAAAATGGAAGCTCTCACTGCCTAAATATTCACAGAGTGATTCAAGGGACCATTCTCCTCTAGGAGTTTTTACAGAATTTATGTATAATCCCCCAAGATTAGATAATAACTATGATTCTTTGTTCTAAACAAAAGAACTAGAGTCTATGTAATCTGTGTTCCCATTTTACCAGGTGTCTTCTTGGTCAATGCTGGTGGTATCTTCTATTATGATTTGGAAATAATGTTTCCTACATAAGGCTCATATGTTTAAGGCTTTGTGAAAGTATTTGTGATAATGAAAGCTACACTGCTGAATCTTGCACTGCTGTCAGAAAAAAAAATCCCTCCTAAGGGAGAAAAGGGTTATTTTTTAAAATAATTTATTCAGATTACATCCTGATTGCTATCCCCTCACTTGTATCTTCCTTTTCCCTCTCTCCTTCCCTCTCCCACTCTATTCCCCTCCCCTAGACCTGTGACAGAAGGGGACCTCCTCCCCCACCATATGACCACAGCATATCCAGTCTCATCCATATAGGACAGTTTCCTTCAAAAGGTGTTATTTTTGACTCCTGGTTTCATATGGATTTTAGTCCATGCTAGCACAAAAGGCATAGGAGCAGAAATGCCTCAGTCCATGGCTGGTGGATTTATGGCAGATGAGGAAACAGAGAAAGAAGGACAGAAGCACCTATACCCTTCAAAGGTCTACCTTTAGTGGCCTACTCCTCCAGCTAGGTTCCTACCTTCTAAAGGCTCCACAGCCATCAGAACTAAGCATTCAAAACATGAGCCCATTAGAACCATTGTAATGTCAATCTGCAGCAAAGGTTCTAGTCTGATAAATGTACTGCTCTGTTGATAGATTTATGATCTGATGACATTATTGTGAAGAGGTTGAAATGTTAGCAGACAGGACCTATCTTGAGGAAGTAAGCCACTGGTAGAAGGACTGTGAAGAACATGGCTCATTCGCAGTCTACTCCATTGGTTACTGTTCTTCCTGGCCACCAGAAAACGAGCATCTTTGCCTGGCCACCATGATGCTCTGCCTTACCACATGCCAGTAGCCACAGAGCAAATCATGATTAAGATTCCTTGGCCTGTTTCTTGTTCACCATTCAAAGCGCCATGTTAATTGTCAACATTGGCACTCATTCTCAGACTTCATCTACATTCTTATCAATTTGGTCTCAACTTTATTTATGTGACAAAACTTGATTCACATCTATCTATTCATACTAAGTTTCTCCATCAGTCAAAATCTATTTCAGTTTCCTCTGGAGAGGATGACACTACAGGGATATGTTCTTATTCACCTCCTATATCTCTGAGTTCTTAGCATCTGTCCTAACTGATTTGGTGTTTACTCACTTTTTACCTAGTAGTGGCCAATCCTTTGTACCTTCTTCCAAAAATAAAATGATGTTTTAAGGAGAATATAAAATATCTTTCTTTTTGTCTATAGTGCCTTATACGTGATAAATGACTACTCAATGTCTATTACTTGAAAGCTTACTCTGAGAATCATGAGCTTAGCAAAATAAAACTACAATTGGAGTCACTTGGAAGGAACTTTTGGTGTTTCATACATCCATAAAGTCAACTAAGCTGAGTCTGAACTCAATGTGCCTAATAGGTAGTACTATGGTTTAAAGTCAATGTTATTGCTAGGGAAAGCCAATCTGCTAGTGAAAAACATAAAACCCAAGACTGCCTTAAGTCTGTTTCACCTTGTAGTTCTAACCATGAAATCCATTTTAGAAAAAAAAAAAAAAAAAAAAAGGAACAGTCTTAACTAAGATCTTCCCCTTACTCCAACGAGCAGCAAGAGGTCTGTTGATTCTTCATCTGAGTATTTTCTAGGGTAAGGCTGCACCTGGAATGATTGACTAATTCAAGGAGATTTTTCCCGTATTCTCTGTGTGGTGTATTTTAATCAAGATCACAATTTAGCAGCTGCATTAATTAATTAGCACATTAATCAGGAGAGCATTTTAGCAGCTATAATCTCTAGCAAACTAGCAGTTGGTGATGAAATCTTAGCAGTGGGATAACAAACAGCTTACCAAGTTATTTTTCAATGTTATCAACACCACGGGCACAGCAGAATTATGCTGAAATTATGCAACCAAATTGAAATCTTTCTTAAAATATAGCTATGCAGGGTACCTTTGAGAAATTGTATGCTTTGCACAGAGAGGCCTAACAATTACTACTTTCTTTACAAAGCAGTCTTTCTGAAGAAATCTGTCAGGCACTCCAGGAAACAATCTTTCCAGTGTTCTCAGAATAGTCCTTGTGTAATTTAAGAAGAATTAAAGGTACCTCTTCTATTAGCAAGATTATTTATACAATAATGAGAAGCTTCAAGATATGATTCTATAGTTACATAAGTTCTAGGGATTCAAAGAAGGAAATACTTGCCTTAGCAAAGAAAAATGTGACAGGTTTAATTTTAAGCTCTTTAAAACCTGTATATTGAACCCTATACTTGAAAGTAGAAGAGAAAAAAATCTCCATGGGTATATTGTTTAGAGATAAATGCATGTGGCACCATGGCCAAATGCAGTATAACTTTGATGAAATATAAACTGGAAAACTCTCTGACATGGCAACATTGTTCTTGTTTTCTTCCTTTTGTTCTAAATGCACTGGCATGTGTTTTTACTCAATCCATGCATATTGACCTCTACATATTCCAAAATCTAAAATTTGACTGAAAGAAAGTCCCTTAGGCTGATATTTAATTTTCCTCTCATTTACAGAGTCTGGGGATATTGAATGCTTATATACAGCAGTCTACTAGTTTGAACTATTAGGCAGCTCTTAATCCTCATAACATTTTCCTGGGAGAAATCACTGTTCCTTCATGACTTCCATCATTTTTTCAACCTCAGAAAGGAGAGGGTCAGGGTAATGGAGGCCACACATGCTGGGTAAGCATTTCTTTACATTTCCAACCCTTGTTATATTGATTTCCCACTCTGGTTCATGGAAATTGCACTCTATTTAAATCATACACTACAACCTGGAAGAATTTTAATTTCCACTCTACCTTTTGTCCCCCATTATAAATCACACTGAGATCTCTCAATCTTCTGCTTTCTGTTTTCTGAGCTTTCAGGCCTTTAAAATCTACTTTATCAGCACCTCCACTGCAAACATAAACAAATTCCAAATTCTTCTGGGTAAGACTAAAGAAAATTAAATTTTTCTTTATAAAAATTGTGAATTATAATAGTAAGGAAGAATCTATTAAAGTGTAATGTTAATGAGTTCATTTCTCATAAGCTTTCTATAAAGAAAAGACAACTGCCAATTTATGCAGGTTATCCATATATTTTCAGCTGAAATTATTTTGCGACAATATTTTGTAGATTTTACTGTTTATGGTGAAATCTCTTTATATTTTACTACATAACAACAACAAAAATCTCATTGTAATTATATTATATGACTTGGCCCCTCAGCTGTGGACAAGAGTATCAATAGATGCCTTATAGAAGAAAATTCTCATGTAACTTCTATTTATTTGAACTTTGATAATTAATACAAAGCTTATCTAGGTTTATATTCTAGCTGAGTATATTTTCAAGTCCTCCTATCATCCTTGTATGTTAGAATATGTGCATACAAACATACACCTCATGCACACACAATTATAAATACATACATGAGGCTGGTGAGGTGCTCAGCCAATGGGTAAAAGACTTGACTCCAAGATTGACAATGTGAGTTCAATCCCTAGAAGTCACATGGTAGAAGAAGAGAACCACTTTCTGAAAGTTGTGATTTAATTCACTTATTTGAAAAACACATAAAATCTATTATGTGCATATTTTTATCCCTTAGGTCCTAGGACTCTGTTATTAGTATTAAAGTAGGATGTCTCAATGGCTTGACTTCAGTAAACTCCTTCCAATAGCTATCATCTGTCACACTATGATAGTTCTTCATAAAAGAAACACAATTATTTAAATCTTCCATATATAAACTCAATGAATAGGTCTTTTTATCACCTTTATGATAAAAGCTAAATCCAATGAAATGGACTACAATAGCCTTGTGTAACTTGTTCTTCCTCTGGTCACCTTCCATTCCTAAACAAATCCTTGTTTTTGTGTATTTGCCTATCTATGGCTTCCCCAATATCCTAAAGAAGGCACTAGGATAGAAGAATGAGTCTAGACAAGGGTGCTTTGCTTTAAACCTTCCAAGTAATAATAGGGACTTTTACAGAACTTGGACTTTGGCAAGACCTTTAGGATGTCCTAGAAAGAAATTACTAATTAAGTAAAAGTCCTCAGGCTCTTACAGACTTGTTTCATAGCTTCAAGGAAAATCAATCTACTTCTCAATCCATTGAGGGATGGCATGCTTTTTCCATGGCCAAGCAGTGACATGTTGGAACACTGAAACTTGCATCACCATAAAAGATTAATCTTCAGCACAAGCCATGAAAGTCATACTATGCCAGAAAGAAAGTCCCCATAAAGAGTATGACCAGTCATATCACACAGGAAAACATTCAGATTCTCAAATTCTAGATGAGGAAATTAGTGACTTGCCCAAAGCTGTGTTGCTAATAAGTCAAAGGCATATGTATCACACATAATTTATAGCACTAGTCAATTTTCTTCTTTACAAGCATGAACAAATCTTATAAGCCACAAAAATACCTAATCATTTAGAATGATATAAACTAATAACTGCTTTTGAGTGTATATGTATGTCTGGAGAAGCAGAAAGTGAGAAGAAAACTATGAGTAAGTACCATTATTACATTGGATAATTACAATTATTTCTCAACCGATGAGGCAAGGTAAAGTATTTTGAAATTAACTTTTTTTCCAGTTTCCATCCTTAGACAAACTTTTCCTATTTATTTGTTTATTTATTTATTTAATCACTTTACAGCCTGATCCCTGCCTCCTCCCTCCTCTCCTCTCAATCTCACCTTCACACCCTAGTCTTCTCATTTCCCCTTGTCTTTCTTCTCAGAGAAAAGAAGGCCCCTCCATAACTACCAACTCACCCTGGTACCTCAAACCACAGCAGGACTAAGCATACCCTCTCCCTTTGAGACCAGACAAGAGAGCTCTGTGAGGGAAACGGCAACCAAGACAGGCAACAGAGTCAGAAGCAGCCCCTACTCCCATTATTAGGAGACCCACATGATGACCAGGCTGCACATCTGCTACATAGTGTATGGGGTCTATCCACCATCTGATACATGCTCTTTGATTGGTGGTTCAGTCTTTGTGTGTTCCCATGGGCTGAGGTTAGTTTATTCTGTAGGTCTTCTTGTAGTGTCATTGACCACTCTGCCTCCCTCAATCCTTTCTCTCACTCTTCCACAAGACTCCCTGAGCTCAGTCTACTGTTTGGCTGTGGGTCTTGGCCTATGTTTTTATCAGCTGCTAGATGAAGCCTCTCAAAAAAACAGTTATACTAAGCTGCTGTCTACAAGCATAGCAGAGTATCATTAATATGGTTGTGGTTACCTTTCCCCCATGGTGTTGGTCTCAAGTTGAACTAGTCATTGATTTGCCATTCTCTCAATCTCTGTCCCATCTTTATTCCTATACGTATTGTAGGCAACACAAACTTTGAGTCGAATGTTTTATGGGTGGGTTGGTGTTGCTCTTACTCCAATGGGACTCCCACCTGGCTAGAAGAGGAGGCAACTTCAGGCTCCTTAACCCTTGCTGCCAGGAATCTTATCTGATGTCACCCCCATAGATTCCCAGGATCCTCCCCTGTCCCACAGATGCCTCCCCACTAATTTCCACTCACTTTCCTGGTCCTCACCTCCATGCCCATCCCTGATCTCTCCACACCTGATCCCACCCCCATTACCCTTCCCAAACCCCTCTTCATCTGGTTCCTTCCATCCATCCATTTCAAATGTCTATTTTATTTCCTCCTCTGAGAGATTAAAGCATCCTCCCTTGGCCCCTCCTTGGCTTCCTTTGGTCTGTGGATTGTAGAATGGCTATCCTGTAATTTATGGCTAATATCTATCTATAAGTGAGTAAATATCATATATGTCTTTCTCAGTTTAGGTTATCTCACTAAGAATGATATTTTCTAGTACTATTCATTTGCCTGAAAAAAGCATGGTGTCTTTGTTTTTAATTGGCTGAGTAGTATTCTATTGTGTAAATGTACCACATTTTCTTTCTCCATTCTTTTGTTTAGGGACATCTAAAGTGCTTCCAGTTTCTGGCTATTATGAATAAAGCTGCTACAAACATAGCTGAGCAAGTGTCTTGTGATATGGTAGAGTATCTTTTGGATATATTCCCACAAGTGGTATATCTAGGTCTTGAAGTGCAATTAACTAGTCCCAATTTTCTAAGAAAACTCCAGATTGATTTCCATAGTAGTTGTATAAGTTTTCACTTCCACCAGCAATGGAGGAAAGTTCCCCTTGCTCTACACCCTTGCCATCATGTGTTGTCATTTGAGTTTTTGATCATAGCCATTCTTACAGGAGTAAAGTGGAATTTCAAGTGGAATTTCAAAGTCATTTTGATTTGCATTTCCCTGATGACTAAGGATGTTGAGCATTTCTTTAAGTGCTTCTTGGCCATTAGAGATTTCTCTGTTGAAAATTCTGTTTATGTACTCCAGTGTTAAATTGGATTATTTGGTTTGTTGGTCTCTAATTTCTTGTGTTCTTTATATATTTTGGAAATCAACTCTCTGTTAGATGTAGAGTGACGATTGAAATTAAATTTTAAATCTTGTATTACTAGGAACATTTTTATTTTTCCTCCCTAAATTATCAACCAAGCTTAGCACATGTCTCTTGTCTTCTGAAATTAATCTTTTCAGATAATTTGGGATTACTGGGTTTGTCTTAATGAGAAATAATAAACATTTTGCATTAGGTAAGTATACTAATTGGCTAGTTACACACAGCAACAAATGAAGGCTCTACATAATTTCTTTACCTTATCAGCAAATGTTTCACAAAAAAAATTTTTCATTAAATAACAAGCATCAAGAATGCCTGGAAATGGTCATTGGCTCAGAATGGAGAGAAGAGAATGAGGAAACCACACAGGTGTCACAATGACAAAATGCAACTAAACAGAATGTTTCTGTACCTGTCCTAAGGGAACTACAAGAAAATTGTCTATAATAGAACCTTCCTTCAGAAATTCATTGCAAATTGTAGGCAGGAGGCAGTTAACTAGACCACCAGCTGCTTTGAAAGAAGGGATCATCTCCCCAAACAGAAAAGTTTAGACCCTGTTTGGCTACTTCAATGATTGTACTGGAGAGCTAAGAGAACCCACAATAGTTTAAGTATCTCAATCTGACCCAAAAGTACATGTTCACTTAGTAGACTGACTTGATGGAAAAAGTCACTCTTTTGAGGTATAGACTTTAGGATTGTAAACTGACAAACGGACAGTTGTTTTGGGAACCAAAATAGCATTAAAAACATCACTCTGCTACAATTAGTCTCCATCTCAGGAGCCTGGCATTCACACAGCCAGTGTGACTAGAATCATTACCATTGTTCTTCTTTTACTGTTATATTTATGATTACTTCCTTATTTTCTGTTTTTCTAGTCCTGGAGGTTGCCCCTAGGACCTCACCTGCTCTGTGTAAGCACTCTATAGCTCAGTTGTAATGCTAACCTTCTTACAAAGAGCCCCAAGGTTACCCACAATGGACTTATGGGTCCACAATGGGACCACACACTCTTTTTTAAAAATATATTTTATTAATTTATTCATACTACATCTCAATTGTTATCCCATCCCTTGTATCCTCCCATTCCTCCCTCCCTTTCATTTTCCCCTTACTCCCTTCCCCTATGATTGTGGCTGAGGGGGACCTCTTCCCCCTGTATATGCCCATAGGGTATCAAGTCTCTTCTTGGTAGCCTGCTATCCTTCCTCTGAGTGCCACCAGACCTCCCCATCCAGGAGATGTTGAACCACACTCTCTAATAACCCAAGTAGACTTTGAACTGTGATGCTCCTGCCTCAGCCACCCACCTAGCTATGATTACAGATCTCAGACATCAGGGCCACTCATAACTCTTATGTAATTGATTCTGTAAATATTTCTAAACCATTGTCTAAAATGAGGAACTAGTGAATGGCTTTGATAGTGAGAATTACCAGGACAGCCCTTTCCATTGTCATAGACACATGAGGTAAGACTTTAACCAGAGTGTTAATGTTAATGTTAATAAGCAGCTACAGTGCCTATAAAGCAGTAATAAAGCTGTTCTTACAGCTAGAAAGTGCCAGTGATCACTAACCCAACTCTAGGAGTGAACAGAGATATATTGTTATGGAACTGATAAAAACCACTTGCATTTTCCCTTTAGAGAGCTGTGTGCTTGTTATCCTGATGTATCCCAGTCTGAAACCAACTGCATCCTAAAGCTTGTTGGGACTACCTTGTAGGCATGCATCCTAAAGCTTGTTGGGACTACCTTGTAGGCATAAGCATATATAATTTCTAATCAACCATGTGTTACTGAAAAGCAGGATCACCTTGAAATCCATGACAAGATTTGTGTAAGCAAATCACAGTGAAATAATTGAGCCATTAATTTACTTGGAAATCACCTTTCTTACCAAGCACTTTTTGTAAGTCAATTGGCTTTATTAAACTGAGGATAAACAGCAAATAAGAGGGTTGTGACTGCAATAGCCTCACTTTGTTGTAGAGTACCACTCATCACGTTACCTGTCACTCCTTAATAACTGGGCGCAATGAAGGCATCACTGTAAATTAGCTTCAATGTCATTGAGAGACTTGGATGCAGACTGTGATTCAAAGATCAGAAAGAGATGAGACACAAATACATACAAGCCTTGCCAGCAATTCTCCTGGTGAGGCAAAAGTACAGAAACCCTGAAAAAAAAAAACTGAATGTTAGAGACCTAGAGCAGCTAATTCTGGCAGAGAAAAGCAAACAAACCCAGGGAAGATAACCTGACTCAATAATAAATAATAGTCGTGAGGTCCAATTAACAGCCTATCACCTAACTACAGAGTAATGCCATTTTATCTCAAATGCTTATTTCCCTTCCATGTGCATAGGTGCAAAACATTCTGTGAATTTTGCTTTGTGCCTTCTGTGGATGCTGATCCATTATTCCAACTATCATTTGCATTTCCTATCCCATTTCCTTGACCTACATTAAAATTAGGCAAGTATGAAATTAAAACTCCAAACATTTTCAAAAGCTATTTCAAATTCAGAGATTTATATCCCTTACAAAATGGGATTTTGACTTTGACGCTAGTCAGGGGAACGTTACATCCCTTAGCACATTTCAACGCAGATATGGAATTGTTGGAGTCATATAGGAAGAGAGCAATTTTCTTAAGTATTTGAAAAGCCCTTTGTGATTAGCCTCTCTCGGTTATTTATGCATAACAGACTTCACAAATTCTAAATAGGTTACTTCCCAATAAAGCAAAGTGGGTTCCATATTCTTGTAAGGATTTAATTTATGTAATGACATTACAGATAGTTGGTAAAGGATATCTCAGACTCTTATTCTGAAACGAATATAGGGAATGCTGCTCACAGCCATGAAATACCCTCTAAATCCAATGACAACATGAAAGGCATAGAGAGGAACAGTCGGGAGGTTGGCCAGTCTTTCTCTCCCTTGCTCCAAAATGCATACTATACGAGGTATTTCTTAAATAACTTAGACTATAAAAATGTTACTTTGTTTAACATTTTGCAAAAAATAAATAACTGTAAGCAACAATTATCTAAGAAGAGCCTAGAGAGTAGCAACAAAATTCTGCTTCATACAAACAGGACAGTGTCTCTTTCCCAAAGAGCTTTTAATTATACTGAGAAAAAAGTTCTCACATAATAAATCAAAGAACTGTTTTTTCACATTCACACATTAAATTAAAAAATGAATTGAAGCAGAAAAGCATTTGTACGAGTATATTTTGAGGTGGGAGTGTGTAGGCAGGCAGACCTGGATAGGATCCAGATTTGACATCAGTAGCTGTTTAATGGTAGCCACACTCCTTAGCAACCCTGAGCTATACTTCCTCAATGTAAATGTGTGTGACATCTGTGATGACAGCGCTTGTTCTGAGATTTACGTGAAACTGCAGAGTGCCTGTATATTAGGGGAGGGGAGTAGAGAGGGGAGTAGGAAGAAAGCGGGAGGGAGGGAGAAATGGGAGGATACAAGGGATGGGATAACAACTTAGATGTAATATTAATACATGAATAAAATATTTTAAAAAGTGGTATATACAATAAAGACTGTTTCAGAAGATCCCAGTGCACCACTGGAGAAAACCATTAGCCATCTCACAGCTACAAGTTTCTACATTTGCCATCCTTCCTGTCAAAAATGGCAATTTTTCTTTTTTCATTCTTTTTTTTTGGGGGGGGACGGATTTTTGGGTTTAGGGTTTTGGTTTTTTTGTTTATTTGAGACAGGACTTTTCTGTGTAGCCTTGGCTGTCCTGGACTTCCTTTGCAGACCAGGCTGGCCTTGAACTCACAAAGATCCACCTGCCTTTGCTTCCTTGAGTTCTGGGATTAGAAGCATATGCTACCACACCTGGCAATTTCTTGTTTCTTAATACTGAATAATATTCCATTCTGTGTCTACACCATTACATTTTCTTTACCTACTCATCTGTCTAGATTCCTTTATCATTTTCATGAAGTTTATATTAGACATTCATAGAACTACTTAATGCCTACTCCTACATAGCACCTCACAGAGACATTTGCATTGCCATGCTCAGTAACTCACTGAAGCCCAGGTATCAGAACAACCAGTGTATGAATGAACAAGGTAAAGTGTGTGTGTGTGTGTGTGTGTGTGTGTGTGTGTGTGTGTGTGTGTGTGTGTGTGTGTGTTTGGTTCTCTGAATTCTAAATTAAGGTTTTCTTATCAGCTTGATAAAAAGTTCATAGGAAAGACTCTTTGTCTTTGATTGTCTTCCTTCCTCACTATCAGTGTCTCATCTGTCCCCTGACTCCAGCTAAAGACCCTGAACCAGTGTCACCCAAAACTTCACCACACAGGGTCCTGCTAAAAGGATTTTCTCTGTCCTGTTCTCCTTCTTGATTCTTACCCACATGAGTGAAAGCAGCAGCAGCAGCCATCCATTTTTTTCCTCTTACATTCAAATATGCAGTATAAATACAGTATTGAGCAAGGCATGTATTTAAATTCAGTCCACCCTTCTAGTTCTTGCAGCCTAGTAGCTTAGGTTGGCAGCTCTCTTCTGTGTTCTCAGTGGCACTTGCTTTTCAGTTGTTATTTTGTCCCTGGCACCTGGCAATCATTTCCATCACTCTCACTTGGGGTTTCCCTGGTTTCTGCTCCATTTGCTGACGGAGGGAAGGGCCTCTGAGCCGTGTGTCTTCACAGGAGACCTTTTTCCACATCACCACATGAATAACTCCTGGCACAATGTGCCTTATACTTTCAAATGAATCTCAGTTCTGCCTGGATCTTCTTGTCATTTTTATCAAGTTTCAATAATATTTGAAGAGCCATCAAAATAACTGCACATATAGTCAGACACTTCCTGTGAGTTTTTGGAAGTTATTAAAAACATTTGCAAGGGATTTTACTGACAGTTTTGAATTAGCTGATCTTGATATGTATATTCTGAACCTGCAATACTCCAAAACATCATTATAATAGCAAAAAGTTTTTTTAAAATGCCCAAAGCACCAGATAGATTTCCAAAGTGGCTATACTAGTTTGCATTCTCACCAGTAATGAAAGAGTGTTCCTCTCTCCCCACATCCCTGCCAGCATGTGGTGTCACTTGAATTTTTTATCTTAGCCATTCTGATGGGTGTAAGATGGAATCTTAGAGTTGTTTTGATTTGCATTTCCCTGATAACTAAGGAGGTTGAGCATTTCTTTAAGTGTTTCTCAGCCATTTGCTATTCCTCTGTTGAGAATTCTCTGTTTAGTTCCAAACCCCATTTCTCAATTGGATTATTTGGTTTGGTGGTGTTTAATTTCTTGAGTTCTTTATATATTTTGGATATTAGACCTTTATCAGATGTAGGGTTGGGGAAGATCTTTTCCCAGTCTGCAGGCTGTCGCTTTGTTCTGTTGACAGTGTTTCCTGCCTTACAGAAGCTTCTCAGCCTCATGAGGTCCCGTTTATTAATTGTTGACCTTAAGGCTTGAGCTGTTGGTGTTCTGTTCAGGAAATTGTCTTGTGTGCCAATATGTTCCAGGCTCTTCCCCAGAAAACTGGGAATAGGGCTTCCTCAAGACCCAGCTATTCCACTCCTTGGAATATACCCAGAAGATGCTCCAGCACACAACAAGAAAATTTGCTCAACCATGTTCATAGCAGCCTTATTCATAATAGCCAGAACATGGAAACAGCCTAAGTGTCCCTCAGTAGAAGAATGGGTAAAGAAACTGTGGTACATATACACTATGGAATACTACAAGGAATTCCTGAAATTTGTGGATAAATAGATTGAGCTAGAAATGATCATAATGAGTGAGTTAACCCAGAAGCAGAAAGAGTCAAATGGTATATACTCACTTATATCTGCATATTAGCTCAAGGGGCATGTCCCATGAAAGCCTTCACTTACCAGGAAACTGAGACAGAGGGGAGGACATTCTATTGGGACTCTAGATGAGAGAAGCATGGGAGAATAGCAAAGTAGAAGGATCCAGAGGGTCCTAGAAACCTACAAGTAGAACATTATGATAGGCAGATTTGGGCCCAGGGGTCCCGCTCAAACTAAGGCACCAGCCAAGGACAATATAGGCGGTAAACTTTAAACCCCTACCCAGATCTAGTCAATGGTCAGAACAGTCTCCACACTTGAGTGGAGAGTGGGATATGACTTTCTCAGGTACACTGGTGCCTCACATTTGACCATGTCCCCTGGAGGGGGAGACCTGGTGGCACTCAGAGGAAGGACAACAGGTTACCAAGAAGAGACTTGATACCCTATGAGCATATACAGGGGGAGGAAATCCCCCTCAGGAACAGTCATAGGGGAGGGGAATAAGGGAAAAATAGGAGGGAGGGAAGAATGGGAGGATACAAGGGATGGGATAACCATTGAGATGTAACAAGAATAAATTAATAAAAAAATAAAGTTAAAAAAAAATGCCCAAAGCTTAGTCCAGTCAGAGACAGGCGTCAGTGCATTCTCTGGGCACAGTAGAGGAGGAGCTACGTGTCTTTGCTACAAAGGATTACCTTTATTTAAAAGCAAAACATACAAAAAAACACATGATCAAAGCCATGTTACAGATGTTTCTCGGCTGCCTATTTGGTTAGCAACGTGTTTTGTTTTGGTCTATCTAACAAATTAGACAGAAACCTGACAACTTGAGAAGTAGTGTGTGTGATTACAGATATCCAGTTAGATAGCATTGCTGACAAATGGAGTCATTAATTTTCCTTAAGAGTTAAAGCAGTTTGTCTTTTTGTGGAGAATGTCCTCTGACTATTGATATGCAAAGACCAGGTACCATGCAATTTATATTCAAATTATCAAATAGTGTCAGTTATTTTCTTTTATTTATTTTTTTCTTTTAAGATAGGTTCTTACTATTCAGTCCTGGTCATTCTAAATTGCTAGGTAGACCAGGCAAACCATATAGCAATACTGCCTCTGCCACATAAGTGCTGGGATTACGGATATAAGCCACCATCCTTAGCCCACCATTATTTTTTAAATGAACTTGAGGCTAAATTTTTATAGCTCCACTTAGTATTATAAAAATATTTCTGTCTTGATTCATTTCTTAAATAAACATACTCCTGTGTGGATGTTATTAGTTCAGTGCAGAAAAGCTTTTAATAAAACATTTATAAACAAATTGATACACATATATTTTATATATTGAGGGATGTTGCCTCATACAAAACTACCATTTCCAACTCACACATTCTTAACATCACATTTTATGACATCTGAAAATAACAAATTTAATAGAAGCAAGTATAGTTTTGAATAATTTATTTAAACTAGGTTGAAAATAGTGTTCTGCCCCATATTGTATCCCAGCATAGCCATGAAACTTAATCATATATTTGTTAGGCAATGTTCTTTGAAGGTTTTTGTTTTGTTTGTTTTGAGCTAAAATCTTTTAAATCGAGTAACTGTTTTTCACACTCTACTTATAACCGTGTTATGGATGATAGCTGCTTAAGCTGGAATGGTGTGCATAAAACAAACTGGAACAAGTTTAAATTCTGGTTCATGTGAGGAAGAATGTTTCATTTCTTATTAATTGTGAAGTAGCTCTGTGGTGGTGCAATATTATGAAAATAGCTCTTACATTCTAAGAGACTGGGACATTTGCTGAACTCCATGTCTAGAGTTAGTAAGGTCTGTGAGGTCACTTAAGAATTACGATGCCATCCTACCCTGGCCTCAGCCTACTTGTTCAACATGCTTTAAAGAGAACTGTGTAACAGCCAACCTTCCTTGCCTTGGCTTTCCCATGTAATCTGCTTTACAACTTAAGTTAATGCATAGCTTTGATCTTAAACCTACTCCCCATGCCCCTGGCTGAGGGTAAGCAGCAAAAACAGAGCTTGAAAGCAATCTTATAAAATAAATATACTCCATAAATGTGGATACTGCTTGATAAATAATGATGTTTAAAATATTATTTGTTATCTGGATCCATTGAGGTTAGTTGGAATCAGTGGCTTAATCTCTTCTAAAGCTCTGTTGATGATTTAAAAAAATATTTCATTTCTTCCTCATGTGATGCTTTCTGTGCTATTGAATAAATGTGCAGCAAAGCTCTATACAAAGGACAGACACAGAGTCACACAACAAGCACACACACAAACACAAACACACACACACACCCAGACTATCACAGATTCACAGGACACTCTTCAGATATGTATAGGTCAGACTCATACAACAAACAGACATTAGCACAGAAGACATAGGGGAAGTGTTTTTATTTCTTCCCTAACTATAACATATTATTGGTAACTCAAGAGTTAATCACTAATGCATTCAATTCATGCAGCTCTCAAGCTATATAAGAAGACTCCTTAGTTTACTCCCTCTCCCCCTTCTCCTTGTCTCCACCCCCGTGTGTGTGTGTGTGTGTGTGTGTGTGTGTGTGTGTGTGTGTGTGTTTGTCAGTCTGTCTGTGGCTATGGGATACTGTGTTGTACATGTTTCCATGAGACATGAAATGAGATACTCATGGCTAGTCAGCAACGATGGCATCTAGCACAGCTGGACCAAGCAGAAAGATGGCCTGCTTAGCAATATCAGCTTTATAGAGGCCATCTTCTCATCATTCTGGAATCCAGCCCTTCTTTTATGTATATGAAGTTAAAACAACACAAGGAAAACAAAATTTGCTAAAGTAGAGATATATTAAGTTAGTGTTTCAGATATTGTCAATATCACCCAGTCTAACTGTATTTTCATGACATGGCATTCTAGAGCAGTGGTTATAAATTTGTGGATCATGACCTCTTTGTCAATACTCTATCTTCAAAAAATGTACATTACAATTCAAACAGCAAATTATGGTTATGAAGTAGCAACAAAAATAACTTTATGATTGGGGATCACCACAACTGAGGAACACAGCATTAGGGTCACAGTATGAGGAAGGTTGAGAACCACTGTCTAGAATTTTTGCTGTGGTCAAATCAGTAAGAGGGATTTTTCTAGTAAATTATGGAAAATATAAAAAGTAGTTAATCTACCAATTCATAAAACCTTCTTATGGGAAATGAGTTTTTTTTAAAAGAGTGAAAGCAACGACTGTAAGCAGAAGGCCACCCACTGAGCCTTTTCCTGTGACAGAGTCTGTGAAGGATCACTCTGTGTAGTCTGTATGAAACTTTATTAGCAATTTCCTTAGCTAGGGTATCTATTGCTGAGAGAAAACACCATAACCAAAAGCAAGATGGAGAGAGGATGGTTTATTTCATTTTTAATACATTTTATTAATTTATTCATATTACATCTCAATTGTTATCCCATCCCTTGTATCCTCCCATTCCTCCCTCCCTCCCATTTTCCCCTTACTCCCCTCCCTTATGACTGTGGCTGAGGGGGACCTCCTCCCCCTGTATATGCTCATAGGGTATCAAGTCTCTTCTTGGTAGCCTGCTATTGATCCTCTGAATGCCATCAGGCCTCCCCATCCAGGAGACATTTTATAGCTTATAGTTTGTCATCCAGGGAAATCAGGGAAGGAAGCAAGAGGCAGGACCTGATACAGACGCCATGGACGAGTACTGCTGGCTTGTTATCCGTGGCTTTCTCAGCTTGCTTTCCATAACACTGCCCCCAGATAAGTTCTCAAGATCCTAAGCATTATTCTTGCACAGATATTCATTCTTATATGAAAATACACATATTTAAGAATTACTTTACCCAGTGGCTGGTTTGCCGAATTTGAAGCCATCTCTATAAGGAGGTTCCTTGATGCTCATCATCTTTGAAATAGGCTGGGTGTTGCTAGGAGTTAACCTGTCTTGCTGTCAATGAATCTTTAAACTGTTTTAAAAAATCATCTTTAAATGCCATACTCTGTAGTTCTCTGAGGCTTTTGAAGACCTTATCTAACTACTATACCTTATCTATGTATAGGTTAACATCTATCTGTTAAACCTAGGATGTATATTCTTGTGATAAAAATAGACTAGTAGGTGACATGACCATGATTTGATCAACTAAAAATTAGCTTGTATTACTTAATTATCCTAAATAGCCTGCAATAGTACTTTCAAAGTACTGGAAGTAAGATTTGTATTATAATTGAGTTGTATGGGCTCCATACCTCATATTAGATTAAATATATAAATAATGTATGTGGAGAATAACTTTAACTTTGACTTCTATGCCAATGTATCAAAATTAAGCTTATTTTGTATCAGTATACAAAATTCTATACCAATAAATTAAAGAGATGAGATATAGATATTGGTTCTCATTCAGAACTTTAGAATAACCAAGATAGGAAAGATGGTTTCTACAAGGCTGCCAAATACAATTAGCCAAAACACCATGAATGTAACATTCATATAATCCCTGATTGTTTCATGCCTCTTCTTGCTATAGTTTTTTTATTTATGTGTAATAATATAAATGTATATGGTAAGAAAATAAAATAAAATCTTCAGAAAAATTTACTGGTCATTTGTTTTTAATTAGACAAAATTGTAATATCAGGAAATACATAAGCAATAAAATAAGCAAACCTGAAAAAAATAAAAATAAAGGAACCATATGTAAGAGGAAAAACCTAACCACATACATTTGTCTTTATAGTAGTGATTTAATGTTATATAAAAGATTACCATAATTTCTACTGAATTTTCTACAAAAACAAAACTGTTCTTTCTTTATTACTAAAAGAAATTCAAGTGTCTATTATGAATAAAGGTGCTATGAACATAAAAGAGAATTGTTTTAAAATACATAGATGGAATAAACCCAGGGAATGACTTTCCCATCCCAATGCAAAGATATTTATGAGTATGAATCAGCTATTCCCCACAGTGATCAGACACCTGGAAAATTCCATTTAAAAGAGAAAGGGTTTGATTTAGTTCAGGGTTTCAGAGATTTCAAACCATCAGATTATCATTGGTCATTTGATTTCTGGGCCCATGAAAAGGCAGAATATGATGTTGGTGAAAGCTGTGATGGAGAGACCTAGTTTGTGGTGGACAAGTGAGAGAGAGAGAGAGAGAGAGAGAGAGAGAGAGAGAGAGAGAGAGAGAGAGAGAGAGAGAGAGAGAAGAGAGAGAGAAAGCATGACATAATACCCATTCATTACTTTCTTCAGCTACACTCCATGTGCTAAGATTTCCTGACGCTATCAAAGAAGTGTCACTAGCTAGAAGCCAAACTTCCAGTATGTGGGATTCAGGGATAGTCCCCTTTCACTGATGATTTCCCTTTCTGTGTATTCATTTATCTGTAGTAAGCCATGTTTCAAAATAGTAGACAGAAAACTCCAGAAATAATTCATGAGCTTTAAATTTTACAGTATGCTGAATAATGTGATACAACCTTGTGTTGCTCTCTGTGTTTTCATTCCTTTGACTGGTTTTCCCATGTTGTGTGTGCTACTCATCCATTCATTATGTAGCAGCTGCTTTGCCTGCTGCAGTATCACTGTTCTGTCCCCAGGGTTTGGTACAACTTGTGGTTTCAGGCATCGAACATGGTACAACATATATCCCAGGCATCAGAGGCTACTACTATGTAAGCAAAAATATGTGCATGGCAATTTTATCCATTCTCCTCTGGGTTACTACTACACCTCATTTGACTTCCTCCAAGACTTTTGTGATATTTATCTGTTGTCCCACATTGAATGCTAGGGACTCAAATAATTCTCATAGTAAAATGGGAAAGTGTATCTTTTTATTGGTGAAATTAAAATAATTTTCTATCCAGTGATTTTTAAAAACTTTTTTCATTAAATATGATAACTCAAAAACAGCCATTGATTTTTAATTTTTTCATATAAACCACTTTAAGAACTTTCAGTAGTCATATGTAGGAAGAATTGGGTCCTATAGCAGTACTGTGCAATATGGTACATACAGTTAATAACAATGCATTGTATTCTTGAAAAATGGTGAGAAATTTTGAAGTGTCCTCATCATGAGGAATACAAGTCTGTGAGGTGACACTTATGCACATTATATAGATTTAGGTATGCTACATCTGCATATATTTCAAAACAACATATTGTGTACAATAAGTTGTATAACTTTATTTGCTAAATGAAGAAAAATATAATTATCAGTTTTCTTGTCAAGAAAAACAAGCACAAAATATTCATTATACCCTAAATTGCGAATATACTTTCCAAGAAGTCAAGAATTCCTAACCATCCTTGTAAATTCTTCAATGACTTGCACTTAATCTCAGGAAACCAAATCTTAAGACTTTTTTGTCAGGCTCTTTATACTACAATCTCATACTTGATGCCTAGGATTTTTAATCTTTCTCCATTAAGTTGTTTAATACAGTCCTTCCCTTTCCAACTACAAGACAAACTCATTAGGAAGTCATACCCTTTGTGTTGCTGGTACCAACAGTACAAGATGCTTAAAAATATGTGCTAATTGATAGAGAGACAAGTGCAAGTGAATGAAAGCTGTGTTGTGCAAGTCCTTCCCTATCTGTAGTATTTGGAAGGGGAACACAATATTCTCAGATGTTCTCGAATTACTGCCTTCGCTGCTTCTGTCCTCCATTAACCCGAGAGCTATTTCATGGCCCTGTGATGTTTTATAGCACCACTGCTATGTTCTGCGCCACACCCAGTTGGATTTCAGCTTTGATGGGCCAAATCCACACACTTAGAGAGAGGAAAGTTGAGACAACGTTTTAGTGCTTTAGGGGAAATTCCTGCTTATTTCTTTATTTCTCTTTGGCATAATAGTGCCTCATTTCATGACTTCACATTACCTGGCCTAGTCTCTGTGCCTATGAGTCTGACTGCAGGCCATTTACAACTACGAGATAAGGACAGGGTTTGCCATGAGGCCTCCTTCAACATAGGCTATGTGATGCAAGTGCACACTTAATGAGACTTCCGACACTTTTTCATTATCGCTACGTAGGTCACTTACACGCACCATTTATCAACTTCTCAACTTTCCTAAAAACTGGTAAAAACACAGCTTCTGATGCCACAACTCATAAATCTTAATCAGTATTTGTATCTTTAAATCAGGACTCCATATTCACTTCCTTATTTCAAATAAAAAACATAGTACACATGCTAACATGATTATAGATAGGCAATATTACACGATTGTTTCAGCTCCCTTGAACTCAGCCATCAAACAAAAACAAACAGACACACACACACACACACACACACACACACACACACACACACACAGATCCTTTATGGAAGTTCTAATATTGTTTCCCAAGAGAGGATAGACTCAGATGTAGAGTTTATGATACATTCACAGATCTAGTTCCTTGCTTCCCTTTGTAGGCTTTATTGCAGATAAATGGCATGCAAAGCATAGGAAGAGAAAAAAAAGGCCTTTACCAATTTATTTCTAGCCTTTAATTAATTCTTGGAGAGTCTATAGACTCTACTCCTACCCCTATATTATGTTTCAATGAAATTTTGACCTTCTCACTTAGATTTTACTGATTCTACAATTTAAAAGGCCATTGCAGAACTTGCTACTAGAAAAATAGATAACAGGATAAGTGGGTAGGTGTGAGAGGTTTATGCTAACCACAGAGATGCCTCAGTAGGCTTTGAGGTTGACTTATAGAAGGTGATGATTTGAAAAAAGACACAGATGTTCTGACTGCCTCTGGCTGCAGTATTATCTGCAGTTGTCATACAAGTATGAGTCTGCTTTTACTTATGAAGTTTAATAGCTTGAGAAAAGCCTGAAACTCTAAATCAGAAGGAATTTCTCAGCAAACACTCTACTTTGTATAGGGGAGTACTGTGAATTTAACATCCTGACAATTTTCACATTAAAATTATCAGATATACAGTAAGAATGTAGGAACATTAAAATAGTATTAGAATCAATGTTGAGTAACTCTTAAAGAAAAAGCTCATCCCAGTCATTCACTCATGAACAGAAGAAATTTTGCCTTCTCAAAGTACAGTGATGATCAGAAATGGGCTTTTTTATAATACTCAATTTTTTGAAACAACATTTAAATAACTTATCTCCTTCCTTTTCCTCCCTCCAACCCTTCCAGTAATCCCCCTTGCTTGCTGTATATCAAATTAATGGCTTCTGAATCTTTAAATATTTTACATATTTTAATAATATGTTTTGTATTTGATATATGAAAAAAAAATATATATATATATAAAACCTGTTCAGTCTGTATAATGTTACTTGTCTGTATGTGTTCAAGTATGATCATTTAGTATTGGATAACTGATTGGGGTAGTCTTCCTTGGGAATGTTATTTCTCAAATTCTCAAGATTTCTTAATTACCTGTAGTACTTTATCAAGGATTGAGGGCTCCTGACACTTCCCCCTTTTCATGTTATCATGTCTATTAGTGTCTTCATTGCTCAAATCTGTATAGGCAGCCATGATAATGAAACTTCATGGGTAGAACTCTGACATTCCTAGGGCATAGATCTGGCATAGGAAACTCCTTAATCCTGTGGATCCCACAATTTTTCTGTACTCTCTCTTCCACAATTATCTTTAACCTGTACATGTAGGACTTGTGTTGTAGATGTTATGACTGGGCACACACAATCTCTTGTTCTATAATTTTGATCTGTTGTGGGTTCTTTTAATGATCTGTCTGTTAAGAGAAGTTTCCTGAATGAGGAATAAGAACTACATTAATCAGTGGGCATAAAAATAAGTATTTACAATTTAGTTAAGGTTTATGCTGGTTTAGTAAAATGGCAGTTTTAAGTTCTCCAAGACCCATGGCTTCTCTAGCTCCAGGTAGTTAGCTAGGTTTCTTGTACTAGGCATGATTTGCCTCTTATTGAGCAAACTATGTGTCCAATTAGGGGGCTGTTGGTTACCACCAAGGTATGCATGCCAGTATTACACTCTAAAGATTACTATGTTGCACTGGTCATTATTGTGGCTCATAGTCATCATAGCTGGGTAGAATTATTGTTTTCTGCCATCCTTCGTAAGCTTGCATGCTTCCTTCTGGTGCCACAAAAGCTAGTTCTTAAGGAGAAAGCTTCCTAGTAAGATATATTTACAGTCTTCTTGATCCTGGGTCTAAAGTGCAACGTATCCTCAGCAATAGGGGTTTACTTTCTACCTCTGAGAGGCAACCACCATAATGTATGATTTGGGAGACTTTTGGAAAAAAACTCACCATAATGCAAGTATTGGGGGTTTTGTTAGTGTGTGGTTCTTGTAAGGTCCACTGTCAGCCCAGATGGGGAAATTTCACTCAAACTATTATGTACATAGATTTACAGACTGTATTATATGTAACTTTAAGTAAATAGATAATAATGTGACTCCTTATGACTTTTTCAGACATCCTTACTATTGTTTTACTCTGTTCCTTAACACCATCTGTATTTATCTCCCTCCCCATCCTTAACGAGCCTTCCTTCCATTTTCCCATTCCCTCACCCAATCGCTTGAACCCTGGTATTCCTCCCTATATTGCTTCCCCACCCCACCCCCATCCTGACAGTGATTCAATTTTACTTTCTTTGTTTAGAAGAGTAGGTGCCTACCTACTGCCACAAAGATGTTCTTGCTTCCAAGTAAACACAGTTGATAAGCATAATCACTCTGCTGTCCATTTTTACCACTTCCTCTGTCGTCCTAAAACCATCTGTTCTTTGCAGTCTTACTGAATTTTTACATGCCCTTGAACACAAATCTATAGCCTTGAATAAATCTTCCTTATGGTTAAATTCCATGATATACATTTTTTGCTTTTATGAGTGTTTGTGGATATTTAATTTTTTTATATTGCTTTAAATATGGTTTTTCCTCACCAGTCTTCTGACATATTTTTCAAGTATAAAAAGAAGCCACTAAAATCTGGTAATAACAACAAATGTGTACTGTAATCTAATGGGTTGTTAATATAAATATGAAAATTTTTTCAAGTAGCCTAAGACTACTCAAAATACTTGGTTTCCTGTAACTTTCTTTAAAAAATAAAAAGACACAAGCTGATTTGAAAACCAGGTAAATAATAACACAGGTAAAACTCAGGACACAAAAACAATAATACAAATATGGAACCCAAAAGAGTCAATACTAGTCGAGTAATGGAGCCCTACGTTGTGTTTAGTTTTGAAGTTCCTAATGGAGAGGGAAATAGGGAAGTGGAAAAGAGAGTCAGCTCCTGGAGGACGGCTCTTCAGTTCCCTTCTACAAAGTGTATTCATGTAGGTTTTATATAAGGGTGTAACAACAAAAACATGCTTCGTGGTTTTGTCATTTTATGGAGAGGAGACTGCAGGTTGAACCAAAGACTTTACTTAGGCTAAGCATCTACTTTATCACTTTCCAGTACCACAGTCTTCAAGAGTAGTTGATAAATGTATGTTTATAGCAAATATTATAATGTATTTTCTACAATTATTTCTTATAGTAGGCACTGGTCAAAGCTGAGGTCCTGATTCATGAGCATGTCTCCAGAGATTCTACCCTGTGTGTTAGGCTCTGCTTAAGTGACTGGAGATGAGCATTAAACGCTAAGTGCTTCAATGCATTAAATATTCATTTTCCTCATTTTCTGCTTTGGAAAAAAGTAACCCACGACTGGAGCTGTTCATTTATTATAAATTTTAAAAAGCCAAAAAAAAAAATACACAAAGTTGGATCAAAGTGCATCCCACCTTGGTGCAAAAATGGAATACAGGCAGAAGTGTTGCTACTGAGATGCACCTTCAAGGAGACCCATTTCTTCAGGAGGCAAGGTCACTAGAGCCTGTCACTGGGTGCTCCCAATGACCTGAGGAACAACTACTAACATTTTTACCTAAGCAATTTCTGCACCTGAGACCACAGAGATTGCTTTTTTTTTTTCCAGCAAACATTTCTTGCAGCTGGTGTTAGCAGTAAAATCCAGGAAAGTTGTTACACTGTACCTGTCTGGGGAGACATGATCCTGGAAGACATGACACCTAGATATTAAGGAAGGAAGATTTGATAAAATTATCAGTTGATTGCCCCCTATTGTCATTTTAATTGTAAGAATTCTCCTGAAATTTGCTCTGTTCACAGCTTTAATAAAAATGATAATGATGACCATAGAGTATCGTTGGTGCTTGCCATGGATTGAATGTTAAGTGGATCTTACAGACTCATATGTCTGAACACTTGGTTCCCCAACTACTGGTGCTGTTTTAGAATATCATTGGAACCTGGATAGTGGAGGTAGTTCTTTAAAATGGCAGCACAGTTTAATCTCTTTGCTGTTGTTGTTGTTGCTGCTGCTGCTGCTGTTGCTGCTGCTGCTGCTGCCTGAAAAAAAAAATGTGGAGGCACTTGCCATGCCTTCCCCACTATACCACCTCTATGGAACTACCTGCTTCACCTCCTCTACATGCTCCTTTCTTCTGCAGACCCATCTACTGCATTTTCCTGACTAGGACACTTATGTGACACCTTCTCATGTCTTCCCCACTACTATAGATTGTAATTTATGGAGGCACTCCTACATGCCTTCCATAATGAAAGGCTGAAATCTCTCTAATCCAGGAGGAAAACAAACCCTCCTTTAAGTTGCTTCTGTCAGTAACCTTTCATAGTGATGTGAACAGTAACTAATACAGGGCTTACAAAACCATGCCAGATTTGCCAATCTGTGAAACAAAAAGCTGCTAAATTCTCAGTGTAGCAGTGAAGAAAGTGCCATCATTTACCTAGCCAGACTTGAGCTAGGTATTTAAATGTGAGGTAAATGAAATGAACGGAGCATTACCACTCTTTACCAAGGAAGTTGACTTGTGTATCCTTGAGGAGGTAAGATTTCATAGACTCAACTAGGTTTCTAATGAAAATATCCAGACTACCTGATTAAATATCTTCAAATGAAAGACTCCACCTGGCCGCAGAATGAGGACAGTTGCTGAGACTTGCTGCTGGACTCCTAGAGAGGCCCTGAGAGTGGTATGGAAGAATGGGTGGACGGAAAGACCCAAAGGGTTCAGAAGCCCCACGAGGAGACCATCAAGGCCTGGCGATCTGGACCCAGGGGGAACTGCACAAACTGTTGCACCAATAAAGGACAATGTATGCAATGAACTTAGACCCCCTGTTCATATCTAGCCAATGGACAGCTCATTCTCTACAGTTATGGGGGGAGCGGGGACTGCTTCTGCCATGAATTCTGGTGGCCCAAATTTGATCACTTCCCCTTGGTGGGGAGGCCTGGTGGGCACACAGTGTAAGGGAACACAGTCTATCCAGATGAGACCTGATAAGCTGTAGCCATATGCTAGGGGAGGAGGTTCTCTTCTGTTTGAGGTCTAGGGGAGAGAAATAGGGTGGAAGAGGGAAGGAAGGTTGGAATGGGAAGATAAAACCAAGGGGATAGCATTTGGGATGTAATATGAATAAATTATAATAAATTTTAAAAATTTAAAAGTTAAAAAATATTCTAGATATGTCACTTATCTCGCACAGAAACCAATGTTAAACAAAATTAGGATCTTAAGCATTAAGCTTCTGGGAGATTCTAGTAAATCATGGGTAGTTTTCACTTTGATTGTCAGTTGTTCAAGCATAGAAAAAAAATGAAACAAAAGTATAATTAAACATGGTCAACGGTCAAACAAAAATCTTAAGTGAACTCAGTCAGCCTCAGTTGTTTGAATTTACTCTTCAACAAATACTTGCATCAGGCTTAGTTGAATGGTTTAGTTTGACCAAAAATAGGATAGAAAATGTCAAGCAGACTAAAGTCTTACAGGGTCTTGAACAGCCAAACTGATCCTTTTGTGCATTATTGTACCAAGAAAACAAGCCTGGATTCTTACTGCTACCATGAGATTAGAAGTCTGAATCTGTGGTGCTGGTAAGGTAGGCCCATGAGACACATGCCTGCTGTACAAACAGCCTTACTCCAAATCCGCATGGGAAACAGAAAACAAAACAAAAATAAAAACAAACAAACAAACAAACAAACAAAAAGTAATAACAGAAAACCTCAGACAAGGCAGTGCATGGCTATAACCCCAAGTTAAATAAAGCAGAGACAGATGGCTCCTCAGAGCTCAATGGCCAGACAGTCTAGCCAACTACTAAGCTCCAGATTCAGGAGAATCCCCGTGCCCTCCCCCCACCAAAGGTAGAGTTGCAGAGGAAAGATACAAGCCTTTACATCTAGTCTTCATGTATATGTGCATACACACGTATCCACAGCCCACCAGCACATGCACACAAGACTGAAGAGGAATCCAAAAAATATAGAAAACATAGATACCGTAGAGTATTCAGAGGAAGAGTAAACCAAACTTGATAAAGTGTGAAACGAACTGCAGTGAAGGCAAGAATAAAAAGCTACATCTTTTCTGATCTCTACTGGTCTCTAATCTGCTGCTTTGTTTAACATGCTAATGTATGCATAGCATGCTAGGCTACTGGGTGTGAATGATGTTGGGGGTGGCAATGCCTTTGTTTTCTCACTCCTTTACCCTTAATGGTATTCTTTAGGGTGAGCCACTTTAAACAGTGGGCCTTCAGGGTTCTGGGGCATTGCGTTAGGCTATCAGACAAGTTACCAATACTCAAGCCGAGTATCTATCAATCTATGCCTAACTAAATGTATACACAAAGCTACTGTTAAGTTTCCATTTTGTTCCCTGCATCTTTCACCTAGTGACATGCTTCTCTGCTTAATGTATAGTCTCAGTAACTGCTTCTGTGATGATCAAATGCAGTGTATGTATGTGTCTGTGGGATTTCTCTATGGGCTTCTTTTGAGGCATTATATTTATTTGTGTGTTTATTTAGTTACTTATTCACAATCTTGAATTTAGTACTGATCTATAATGTTTCTGACATTCTACGAGAAGGCACCAAAGGAAAAATGCTAACAACTTGCGAGCTGCCTGCTCATCATTTCTTATATTCTAGCGACCCTCCAATGAATCTCAAAACATATTTTTATTTTATTGATTCATTCAGCCAATACTCATTTGCCATCTGGCAGATGCTATATTGGTAGATGGGGTAAATTTAATCCTGTCAGTCCTCTATGAGGAGATTCACATGTGAATGAAAACAGGAAAATGGCCAGTCAGTTCCATATTGATGGAGAACATGTGCCTTAAACAAGAAGATCCGGGACCTGGACATTAAATGACAAGGACTTGTTTGCCAGAGACAACACAGACAAGTGTAATGTATCACAAAGAGCAACAGCTGCAACTGAGCACACAAGGAAAACAGTCATCAGATTTCAATCTAATTTGAAAATATGAAACAAAGTTGTAGAGTTTAAAGAGTAAGACACTGTCATTTTGATCTCTATGGGTCCTTGTTAGACATGCTTTCATGTCTGGATGAGCATCTTAACCTCAGGCATTTAATGCCTGAAGCACCATCGGGGCTTTAATCAAGAATATTTGGATGCCAATAAGATATAGCAAGGGATAAATGTGCTTCCTGAAAATAAATCTAACAACCTGGATTCAATCCCCAGAACCCATGTAAAAGTTGATTTTGGAGAAAATTGACTCCAAAAGCTTGTTCTCTGACCTCCACATATCCACAGTAATGTGTATGTGAGTGTGCACTACATAAACACAAACACAAAAATTCTTTTTATTTTTAACAGGTAATATTTAATTTACTTAAAACTTATTTGTTTATTACAACCTAGAAAAAATTAAGATAATACACTAGATATACATGCTGAACACAATGGATACCTATGTATATTCATTAAAAACAAAGCTATATATTAGCCATCAGAGCAATTTAGTTACCAGGAAGGTATTAAAATACTTAAGCCACCAACATACTCCATGTTAGATGTAAATTTGGTGGGGAAAATGGTGTGTATGTCATTGTTTTAATGTTCATTTCCTTGGCCAGCAGTAAAGTTTGATGTTAGAATTATTTTTATAAAGCTGTGTTACTTTCTGTTTCTCTCTTACTCCAGCTAGCATTAAAATCATTTAGACTCTATTATTTTAACAAGCTTCACCGCACATTAACTGAGCAGCTCTCATTCTATTCTTTTATTACTTTTTTTTTGAGTTCCAACAACTTTATTCTTTTTCCTCCAACTTATATATCCCAGCAAGATCTTTTAAGCAGTAGAAAAATCACAATGTGTTTACATTCTATTTTTCTTTAAGTAAACAATTACAATGAGTATATGTAAGAAAAACATGTTCCCCAATGCCCTCACATGATCAAATGTTTTATACATATTGTGAGTGCAAAACAAATATGAAAAACAAATTATTCCTAAGAACTCATGCACATTTGTAACTAGGCAGCCTGTTATAGGTTAATGATTTTTAACCCTGTAAGATACTCTGGCTCCCTTCCAGCCAAATCCCAGAGATACTTGCACATTGTGGCTTTTCCTACTCCAGCTCCTTTCCTTATGTCTTCTAGACCTCTGCCTGCGGCCAAATCCCTATTTCCTACTCCAACTACTCCTCCCTTGGCTGGCAGGAAGTCCAGCTTTATTTCACCACTGCTCTGCTATTGGCTTCAAGGTGCTTAATTGGCATATTGGGGAGCAGTATTTACAGAATACTGAGACAGGAGAGTGTCAGAACAAAGACTGCAAACAGATATAAGGACATACAGAACTCAGCATTTGAATTAAATAATGACCTTATGCCTATGGTTGGATTTCTTCTCCTAAGATGATTAGTTTTTGGGCATTTTATACATATGTTTATTTAGTTAGGTACCTATTTATGGAAACTTCTTTAAACATTCACCCCTTTTTAAATATAGTTTATAATTTTTTTAATAATTACTCATCAGTTCATGAAACTTAGCCTTTCACTTTTCATCTACTTTATTAATTTCTTTTCATTTTTGTATTTTTAATTGTACTATGCTTTTTAAGCAAGGTTTTCTTTTATGGTAAACTCTACCAGCTGTCTTCATAATGCCTTGCTTGAATGCTATGCTCTTCTCAAGATTAAATTTCCAGAATATGTGCATCTGGATTTTCTTCAATTTCTTGGATTTGTTTCTATGCTTAAGCATTAATTTTTGGCATAGAATACAAAGAAAAGGGACATCTTCATCTTTGTTCCATGAAGTTGTTGATCAACTATTATAATACCAATATGGAATATTCTTTTCTTCAAGTAATTGGAAATACGAATTTTGTCATTACTAAATACACTAAGTCTCCCCAAGACTGTTTATTCACTTTCACTGATTTAACTTTCTATCCTTGTACTGTACAACATTAGCCATAGCCATTAAATTTACTAATATGCTAATATATATTCACTTCTGGAGATCACATAATAATATGTGTCCTCATAGCAGACAATTTTAATAGCTGTGCTCATTTTAAATGCTTATCAGTTCACTGCTGCCAAATATTTATAGGTGTCTTGCAGAGCAAACAAGCAAGAAAGATAACTGAAAATGCAAGCAAGCAACAACAAAATATCTAATTTTTAAAGATTTAAATATTTCAAAGACAAGTACCACAGAAGTCTACATTATGGCAACTATGCTGCACCCTTGAATTCTTTGGCAGGTTCCAAAGCTTATCCACACAAACACACAGGTAGAATCTACATTGAGTAAACTCTTATAGACATCAAAGGTATCAGAACAAGAATATCACTTATAATTGGGCACTAGCCCAAAAGGCATGCCTCATGAAAATCTTCACTCACTAGGAGATTGGAATAGATGTGAGAATATCCTACTGAGAGTCTAGGTAAGAAAAATATAGGAGAATGAGAAAATAGAAGGATACAAAGGGTCCTATAATCCTACAAGAAGAACATCATAACAGGTGGATCAGGGCCCAGGGGTGTCTGCTCAAACTATGGCACTAACCAAGGACAATACAAGTAGTAAACATCAAACCCCTACTCTGATCTAGCCAATGGACAGAACATTCTCCACAGGTATGTGAAGAATGGGGACGGATTCTGAGTGTCCCATATTTGACTACTTCTCCTTGGTGGGGAGGACTGGTGGCATGCAAAGAAAGAATAAGCAAGCTTCCAAGATGAGACTTGATAGTCTATGACAATATAGTTGGGGAGGAGGTACCCCTTGGTCATAGACATAGGGAAAGGAACAGGGTAAAAACAGGATGGAGGGAAGAATGGGAGGATACAAGGGATGGGATAACAATTGAGATGTACTCTAAATAAATTAATAAAAAATGAATTTCCAGTGAAACTTTACTCACAATGCCCAAATATTGTCACTTTGATCAGCTCATAAAGCAAAAAATGAATGGAAAGGGAATCCACCACCAGAATGTAAGTAAAAAGGAAAGATTTGACTATTGGATATTTAACGTCAAAGCCCCTTTTCAAATATGTCAAATCATCTTCATTCATTATTTAACTTCAGAGACATCAGCAGCAAACCAAAACAAAATTAATGTTACTTGATCATTTTGAATCAAAATGATTTGTAAAGGATTTTCAGAAGGTCCCATTTAACTGGTAAACATGATGCTAATCATGGAGGAGTTTTAATTGGGACATTCAATTATTTAATTAAATGATAATTTCAGTAATCGTAAGCAATTAATCAATGCACACACCCTTATGGTAGCCCATTATGCTTAAGATTTTAAAGGACATCTTCAAGTCAGCCAGTCTTACACTGTAAACCAGGCGAACATTTTGAATAACCAATGATCTATTTGTCAGTGCTTGCTTCACTTTGGAATTTTTTAAGCTTAATATGAGTTATTAAATTATTAACATATGTATTGGATATATTTTTTTCTAAGTAACACATGAGGCATGTGCGAGGGTGTAGAGTTGATCCCCTTTTCTCCTCTCCATCATACTGGACATGGTGGGTTTTAGGATTGCTTGAACAACTCTTTTCCTAAGTGATTACCAGAGAAAAGCAATGGAGAGCATTGAATGAGGTCATAGTACCCAGTACCCACAACTTTAAAGCCCTTTACCTAAAAACAGCCACAGCCACGATGTTCTGCCCTGCAAGGAAAACATGGAGGGAAAGATTTCTTTATTTTGCTTTTTTATTGGGCAGTTTCAGATAGTCACCCCATTTTCCAGAGGATAAATATATGTTCTATTAAAGTTCTCTCTAGTGTTAACAAGTAATGAAAGGTGTTTCTCACACTCTTACACACCTTCAGGGTTACTGCCTATTCACATCATCCTTTGAGCTTTATTAAAACATATGCCCTCATATTGCAGCAGATTTGCTTATTTTAATCCAATGGCTTCTCCAAAGCTATTGGGGGATTTTGACCTGGGACTTATTTCTGGAAATGGACAATGCACACATTTTTAAAATGTAGCAGTTTCAGTTTTTATTCTATGTGCTCCAGTTATTTGAAATGTATATTTAAATATTGGCTTTCCTATGAGATTCATAGACACTTTATACATAGCAAAAATTAGATTTCAACACATATTTCTGTCTGTCCTGAAGAACTGAATTACCTTTCTAGAGGGAAGATAATCATGTAAGACGCACATATTTCTTAAAATATCAATATGTTTATTCAACATAACAAGGCTTAATACCAAAGAAGACTTTCTCTAAACTATCCTGGGTTTGCAAGTTTTATAAAATGAATTAAGAACATAGCCATCAACCCTCTAAAAAGAGATGTAGGAACAACCTGGGGAGCCAATTAGTTTAGAACTTCCAACTAAGTTTTTCTACTGGAATGTCTATTAAAACAATTGGCATGTCTCTATATGAACAACCGTGTGTGTATGTGTGTGTGTGTGTGTGTGTGTGTGTGTGTGTGTGCGCACGCGCGCGCGCGCACATCAGTGCACATTGGAGCAGGCTGGGCCTGGCTCTTGTTAGGAGAGCATAAAAGTTGGACCATGGGAATAAGGCCCCCCTGGTTGTTGAATTTTCTCACTAGCTTCCTGTCAATTTGTTCCAATCTCAAGATAAAAAGCAAATGAGTGCTAACTCACTGCTTTTTCTAAAACACTATTACCAGAATAATTATGCACTGGAGTAATCAAGATGAACCCAGATTGATCAAGGTGCATCTTCATTGATTTTTCATGGGGGTGGAGACAAAATTCATTTAAAAACACCAGTAGTTCTAAGAGTTAAAGAGAAGTAAAAAAGGCAAAGTTCAGAAGTATGATCTCATAGCTAGTTGTCAGATTCAATGTAGAACCTTTGGTGCAGTTACACTT
Source organism: Acomys minous (assembly GCF_964271855.1). Taxonomy (NCBI): domain Eukaryota; kingdom Metazoa; phylum Chordata; class Mammalia; order Rodentia; family Muridae; genus Acomys; species Acomys minous. Next base: position 69,938,431 of record NC_140489.1, on the reverse strand, counting down.
TTACTCCAAGATACTGATCTTATGCCTAGAACTTACTTCTCTGAGGTGAACAATCATTCTATTTCTTAAGCCCCACTTCCTGCAATAAACCTTGTTCTTGTGAAAGCCACTATGCAATTTTGTTGTCAACACAGAAATACAACTCTTGCCTCAAAGAGAATTTAAGTGGTACTTTATTCTGTAGCCAAATATAAGTAACTCTGAGCCAAGAACATGTACTCAACTTACACAAGATTCTATGTTCAATGTGGCAAAACTTTCATGAAAGTTTTATAGTAACAGGACAAAGTCATAAATCAAAGTAAAATTTAAATATACTCATGGAAATTCCAGGTAGATAGGCTACAGAGTAGCAGGGAATTCTTGAGTATAGGCCTCAGATTCTGTCTAACGGCCTACATACACTTTTGGTTGGCAGAAGTTAGAGGCCCATTTGTCATTCCAAATGATTTACTTAATAATTATAAAGATGTTAAGGAGATCCAAGATGGCAGCGAGCAGTGTGGACCGTGTTTGGAAGCTCCAGTGAACAATTCAGGGATTGCACAGATTTCTGAGCCAGGAACACCGAGGTCTCCACACCACGGCAGCAGGAGTGCTCCACGGTTCAGAGGGACCAGGGTGCAGATGACCTGAATGCCCCTGCACATGGAAGGAGCGTGGATGTTCTTGGATCGGAGCATCTGCTGCAGAGGCAGCAGCAGCACCAGCAGCGGCAGCAGCACCAGCGGCAGCAGTGGTGGTTGCTGAGGTTTGCAGCTCAGAGCGTTCCGGTGGAGGCGATTGATATGGTGGCTGGTGGGAGTTGCTGCGGGAGAGGGGACTCTGGGCAAGATTTGGGTCGCACAGTGCCTTGAGACCCAAACTGGACTCAGCGGACAGTTCATCCCCAGAGTCCCGGGTTCAGCTCAGTGTGCAGTGCTGTGGAGATGCTGGCTCAGCTCAGCAAGCAATTCTGCCCAAGGCACTAGCTCGGCTCAGCTACAGCTCCCCTGCTGTGACGCAGGCTGGACAGAGCACTCAATTCCACCCAAGGCGCTAGCTCAGCTCAGCAAGCAGTTCTGCCCAAGACACTAGCTCAGCTCAGCGTGCAGTTCTGCTGCTCTGACTTAGGCTGAGGTCAGCACACAGATTCAGCCCAGAGTCCCTAGCTGGACTTGCTGGGCAGATTGGGTCCAGAGACTCTAACTGAGCTTTGTGTACCGGCTTGGAGGCCCTAAGACTCTGGCTGGACTCTTCACACAGTTTAGGCCCAGAGTGCTGGGCTGAATTCAGCGAGCAGTGTGGGTCCAGAGACCCTGGCTGAGCTCGGTACACAATTCTGCCCTGGAGACTTGGGTAGAGCTCAGTGTGCAGTTTGGGGCCAGAGTCCCTAACTGTGCTTGGAAGACAGATTGGGACCAGAGACTCTAGCTGAGCTTTTGGCACAGTCCCAGCTCTACGACTCTGGTTGGACACAGTTTGAATCCAGAATTCCTAGCTGAGCTTGGCGGACAGTTCGGGCATTGAGTCTATGATTGACCACAGCACACGCTTTGGACCAAAAGCCCCTAGATGAGCTTGGTGTGCAGTCCCAGCCCAAAAATTCTGGCTGGACTCTGCATGCTTTTGGGGGCCAGAGTCCCTAGCTGAGCTGGGCAGACGGTTCGGGCCCTGAGAATCTAGCTGAGCTCGGTGCGTGGTTCGGGCCCAGTGTCCCTGGCTGGACTTGGCAGGGGAAGCAGAAGGTTGTGGATACCTTGGCGTGACCCAATGCTCACTCAGAGACCCAGAATGACTGCAGGACCCACAGTACAGGGAAGCTTAGGATCACTAGCTGTGAGAGTCCAAAAAAACAGGGCTAGCCTCCTGCCATCCACACCAGTGAAGCATCAGGGCTTCCAGCCTAGGGAAATCATAAGAAAACAAGTGAATCTATCATCACACTCCCTCCACCCAACTCTGAAAGCTACCCAAAAAAACAGAGACGGCAAGATGTCTAAAGGACAGAGTAAAAGCATACACAAAAAAAAAACCAAAACAACATGGCGTCTCCAGTTTCCAGCTATCCCAAAGAACAAAATAGACTTTCAATCAAAATTAATCAAAAAGGATGCAGAAGGACACTTCATACTCATCAAAGGTAAAGTCAACCAAGATGACATCACAATTCTGAACATCTATGCTTCTAATACAAGGGCACCCACATTTGTAAAAGATCTGCTAAAAAAGCTTAAATGACACATAGATTCCCACACAATAATAGTGGGAGATTTCAACACCTCACTCTCACTGAAGAATAAGTCATTGAAACAGAAACTAAGCCGAGAAATAACATCATAACCAATGCCATGGGTCAAATGGATCTAACAGATATCTATAGAACCTTTCACCCAAACAAGAAAGAATATACCTTCTTCTCTGCACCCCATGGAACCTTCTCCAAAATTGATCACATCGTAGGTCACAAACCAAGCCTCAACAGATACAAGAGGATTGAAATAATACCTTGTATCCTATAAATCACCATGCTCTTAGGCTGCAATTCAACAACAAGAGAAATAACAAAAGCCTACACGTACATGGAAACAAACAGCTCTCTGCTAAATGACACCTGGGTCAGGGAAGAAATAAAGAAAGAAATCAAGGAGTTTCTGAAATTCAATGAAAATGAAGGAACAACATATCCAAATTTGTGGGATACATTGAAGCAGTGCTAAGAGGAAAATTCATAACACTAAATGCCTTTAAAAAGAAATTGGAAACATCACACATAAGCATCTTAACGACACAACTGGAAGCCCAGAAAAAAAAAGAAGCAGAAACACCCAAAAGGAGTAGACAGCTGGAAATAATCAAACTCAGGGCTGAAATTAACAAATTAGAAACTAAGAAAACAGTCTAAAGAATCAACAAAACCAAGAGCTGGTTCTTTGAGAAAATCAACTAGATAGACAGACCGTAAGCCAAACTAACTAAAAGGCAGAGAGACAATATTGATATCAACAAAATCAGAAATGAAAAGGAAGACATAACACAGACACTGAAGAAATACAAAGAATCATAAGATCCTACTTTGAAGGCATATATGCCACAAAATTTGAAAATCTAAGGGAAATGGATGATTTTCTTGATCAATTTCACTTGCCAAAGTTGAGTAAAGAACAGATAAATAAGCTAAATAGTCCCATTTCCCCTACAGAAATAGAAGCAATCATTGAAAGTCTCCCAAACAAAAAAAGCCCAGGGCCAGATGCTTGCAGCGCAGATTTCTACCAGACCTTCAAGGGCCAGCTAATACCAATACTCTTCAAGCTACTCCAAAAGAGAGAAATGGATGGAATATTACCAAATTCATTCTATGAGGCCATAGTCACATTTATACCTAAACCTCACAAAGACTCAACAAAGAAAGAGAATTTCAGACCAATTTCTCTGATGAACATCGATGCAAAAATACTAAATAAAATACTTGCAAAACGAATACAGGAACACATCAAAGATATCATTCATCATGACTAAGTAGGCTTCATTCCAGGCATGCAGGGATGGTTTAATATACAGAAATCCATCAATGTAATCCACATACAAACAAACTGAAAATAAAAAACCACATGATCATCTATTTAGATGCAGAGAAAGCATTTGATAAAATCCAACACCCATTCATGTTTAAAGTTTTAGAGAGATCGGGGATACAAGGCACTTTCCTCAACTTAATAAAGGGTATATACAGCAAGCCAATAGCCAACATCAAAGTAAATTGTGAGATACTCAAGGAAATTCCTCTAAAATCAGGAACAAGGCAAGGCTACCCAGTCTCTCCATATCTCGTCAATATAGTACTCGAAGTTCTAGCCAGAGCAATAAGACAACAAAAGGAGATCAAGGGTATCCAAATGGGAAAGGAGGAAGTCAAATTATCCCTATTTGCAGATGATATGATTGTGTACATAAGTGACCCTCAAAATTCCATCAGAGAACTCCTACAGCTGATAAACACCTTCAGCAAATTGGTTGGATACAAAATTAACCCAAAAAATCTGTAGCCTTCCTATATATAAATGAAAAGCTTACAGAGCAAGAAATTAGGAAAACCACACCCTTCACATTAGCCACAAGCAATATAAAATACTTAAGAGTTACTCTAACTAAGCAAGTGAAGGACTTGTTTGAAAAAATTTTCAAAACTCTGAAGAAAGAGATTGAAAATGACATGAGAAGCTCATGGATTGGGCGAATTAACATAGTAAAAATGGCCATCCTACCAAAAGCAATCTACAGATTCAATGCAATCCCTATCAAAATACCTACACAATTTTTTAAATATGTTGAAAGTTCAATTCTGAACTTCATATGGAAAAACAAAAAAACCAGAATAGCTAAAACAATCCTGTACAATAAAAGGTATCTCGGGGGAATCTCCATACCTGATCTCAAACTGTACTATAAAGCAATAGTAATTAAAACAGCATGGTACTGGCACAGCAACAGGCTGGTTGATCAGTGGAATCGAATCGAAGACCCAGATATGAATCTACACAAATATGGTCACTTGATTTTTGACAAAGAAGCCAAATCCATTCAATAAAAAAAGAATAGCATCTTCAACAAATGGTGCTGGTCTAACTGGATGTCTATGTGTAAAAAAATGCAAATGGACCCATATTTGTCACCTTACACAAAACTCAAATCCAAGTGGATTAAAGACCTCAATGTAAAATCAGAGACAATAAGTCACTTAGAAGAAAAATTGGGAAGAGCCTGGAACACATTGGCACATGAGAAAACTTCTTGAACAGAACACCAACAGCCCAGGCCTTAAGGTCAACAATTAATAAATGGGACCTCATGAGGCTGAGAAGCTTCTGTAAGGCAGGAAACACTGTCAACAGAACAAAGCGAGAGCCTACAGACTGGGAAAAGATCTTCACCAACCTTACATCTGACAAAGGTCTAATATCCAAAATTTATAAAGAACTCAAGAAATTAAACACCACCAAACCAAATAACCCAATTGAGAAATGGGGCTTGGAACTAAACAGCGAATTCTCAACAGAGGAATATCAAATGGCTGAGGAACACTTAAAGAAATGCTCAACCTCCTTATTCATCAGGGAAATGCAAATCAAAACAACTCTGAGATTCCATCTTACACCCATCAGAATGGCTAAGATCAAAAATTCAAGTGACACCACATGCTGGCGAGGATGTGGGGAGAGAGGAACACTCCTTCATTGCTGGTGAGAATGCAAACTAGTACAGCCACTTTGGAAATCAATCTGGTGCTATCTCAGAAAAATGGGAATAGGGCTTCCTCAAGACCCAGCTATTCCACTCCTTGGAATATACCCAGAAGATGCTCCAGCACACAACAAGAAAATTTGCTCAACCATGTTCATAGCAGCCTTATTCATAATAGCCAGAACATGGAAACAGCCTAAGTGTTCCTCAGTAGAAGAATGGGTAAAGAAACTGTGGTACATATACACTGTGGTACATATACACATATACATATTCAGCTATTAAAAACAAGGAATTCCTGAAATTTGTGGATAAATGGATTGAGCTAGAAATGATCATAATGAGTGAGTTAACCCAGTAGCAGAAAGACTCAAATGGTATATACTCACTTATATCTGCATACTAGCCCAAGGGGCATGTCCCACGAAAGCCTTCACTTACCAGGAAACTGGGACAGAGGGGAGGACATCCTACTGGCACTCTAGATGAGAGAAGCATGGGAGAATGGCAAAGTAGAAGGATCCAGAGGGTCCTAGAAACCTACAAGTAGAACATTATGATAGGCAGATTTGGGCCCAGGGGTCCCGCTCAAACTAAGGCACCAGCCAAGGACAATACAGGTGGTAAACTTTAAACCCCTACCCAGATCTAGCCAATGGACAGAACATTCTCCACAGTAGAGTGGAGAGTTGGATATGACTTTCACACGTACTCTGATGCCTCATATTTGACCATGTCCCCTGGAGGAGGAGACCTGGTGGCACTCAGAGGAAGGACAGCAGGTTACCAAGAAGAGACTTGATACCCTATGAGCATATACAGGGGGAGGAAATCCCCCTCAGGAACAGTCATAGGGGAGGGGAATAAGGGGAAAATGGGAGGGAAGGAAGAATGGGAGGATACAAGGGATGGGATAACCATTGAGATGTAACAAGAATAAATTAATAAAAAGTTAAAAAAAAAGAAATGATATCATGAATAAAACTTCAAAAAAAAATAAAAATGTTAAGTCACAGACAGAAATGGGTAATAAATGTCAAGAAGAGACTAGGCTAACCCAAGATAATCTAATTTGGCCCTATGTCTAAAATACAATGTTCTATTCAGAATAAAATTAGGATCATAACTTTTTGGTTTCTTAATTTTCCTATTTCTAGTACCAAGAAACATGTGAGACTTCAATCAGCAGAAGAAAATCGAGCTTTGCAGTCACTGCTGGGTCTTTCTATAGTATAAGAAGTAATAAGGTATCACAGAATACAATAGATTCGCGGTTAGAAATGAACTCTTCACACAGGAATGATGAGTCTGATCTTCTCACTACTCACTTCTCTCATTACAGCTATACAGAGTCAAGATTTTGAGTATTTCAATAACTATACCTCATGATTAAAAAATATGCATATTGCATATATTCATACATATTAAATGTAAATATTATATGTAATATATATGCATTTAGTGAATATCATGTGTATATTATATTAGTCCTAAGTCACTGGATGGGTTATTTTTTCAATTTAGAGATATTAAAATACTTTTATTTTGCTTAATATATAGCCTATACATTCAGAAACATCCTGTGGTAAATGAAATGAAGACACTGGCCACTATAATAAGCTTTAACTTAGCCTGTATCATCTAGAAAATAAAGCTTTAGGCAAGAATTAAACCACCCAAGAACTGATTGGGAGATACAAAATAACACAAAAAGAATGAGGAAAGGGAAGTGAGGAAAGATTGCACAAGCTTTTGCAGAATGAACCTTTCTGTGTTGCCCAGTGCTTCACAAGCCTGAAAATGAGATAATGTGAAGTGCTTAAAGGTTCTGGTTCCATTGAAGTTGGGTTTTTGAAAGAAGATGCAAAGCAAAACTGTGGCTTGAGTCGTTGGCTCTAAGGATACAGTTGAAAGACTATGTCTGCTTGGCTTCCTCCCTCCTGACACTGACTCACCAAGGAAGGGACCGGGGTCTTACATGGCATGGCCTTTCCATGATAGAGTCATGTAGTTCTGGGAACCAGGACTCACCTTGCTTCATTGAGGATGTGATTAAAATCAAGCAGAAGCTTTAAGTTTGAGTCATGAGAACAATAAAGTCTGAAAAAGAAATCACTGTCTCCATATATGGGAGGCAAAGTAATAGGGTAGAATGGAATTAGTAGCAAGAAAATGAATATGAATTCTTAACTATATAGACATTTTTGTTTGACTTTCCAAATTCAACTAAGTCACTTCAACTTTCATACAGCTTTGGTTTTCTATCCTAGACCTGAAGGTTGGCTGCCACTATCCATGACAGATTATCAAGAAAATGAGAAATAAATCAAAGCATCATTTTCAAAAGAAAAAGATGTGTAAGACTCACATATGATCAATCCCATATCACATTGAAGGCAAGCAGAATCATGAGTAATAAATCCAGAGTCCTTTCCTATCAAGATGTTGCATCTCCTGTGTTCATCAGCACTGGCTTTATGAATATTTCTATCTGCAAAAATGTAATATAAACCAAGATAGAAATATCAATGAAATATGAGAGTAAAGACAAAACAAAGACAAATAGCTTTTCAAAAGTTAATATAACTGCCTGGGAAAAAATAATTTAAGGCAGTGTTTTAAGCAAGAACACTTTGGAAATTAGAGTCTTGGGGTTGGCCTCTGCTTTGTGAATCTAACACTCAAGAAAGAAAGGAATATTTTAAGTGGGCACTCACTCTCACCCTCTGGAGCATATTCTCACTCAACTTCATGGAGACATGATGAGGATATGGACATGCCTTCCTTTCATTTTGTAAGTCCATAGGCTTGGCATGCAAGAAAAATTATAGGTCTAAAGTGCCTCTTTAGACCAACCATTAGTATTAATTTAAGATGTTAACACATAATACTGTCACAGACCTACTGGATTTTATTTGAGTCTGAGCCTAGAAATATTCATGCTCAATTAAAACATTGGAAAGGGATGACTCCAAAGTAAAAGTGATTAAACACTGACTTAAAGTCATTTCAAGGAAAAACAGTTGAGTTGCTGGCTTTGAATAGCATTGAAAAATGAAAGAAAAACCAACTGATACCACAGGGAACCTTTCTAATAATAAAGGTACTAAGGTTCAAGCAGAGATTTCCATTATAGACCTAAGAAGACAAGAGTACTTCTGTGTTTTTAATTAACAACCAAAACCTATGGTTCCTCCCACCAATAAAAAGCTCTTGAGTAGTTCTGACTTGATCACCCAGCAGTGATAACTTAATTGCAAATATAAAAGACCACTCTAATGGAACATTTTTTTTTTTAAAGTCTCTTTAGGCATCTCACTGTGTGCCCTTCCTTCTTCAGATTCACATTCCCCGGTCTGAGTAGCCCATGATCAATTAGGTAGTGCATCTAAAACAGAAAATGCAAAAAGGATACAGCCCTTGAATTATAATTTTATTACCGGGACAGAGTAAATTGGGGTGCACCCTTAGAGTTCTTGATCTCATTAATAAGGGATTTACAAATGGTCTCAAAGGGAAGCCCAAAGACAATTTTATTAGAGTTTAAAACAAAACCCACAGACAGGGTGGCCAAGCTACAAATCTCAGCAGCTGCAGAAAAGGGCCAAATGAAGGAGAGAAGGAAGAGCAGCCATGCCATTATGCCTGGTGACTAGGGCAGTGATATGGCAGAAAACTAAGCTTTAAATAAAGAGTAAGGTGTTACAGGATATTTGATCCCATTGTGAACCCCAAGACTGTGAACTGTCAAAACCTATTTCTTTCTTTCTTTTTTTTTTGGGCATGGTTCAGCTCTAACACACACTTTTAATCCAAGAACTTTGCTTATTGTAAACAGGTGACTACAGTGTGAGTCAGCCAGGCCTAGTACACACCTTTAATCTGAGAGCTTTCTGTACACGAGATTTAATAAAGTTAACCCTAGGTCAAGAGGCAGAGCAAGACACCAGCTGACAGGGATTAAAGAGTAGGAAGGACTATGAATTGAAGGGTCTTTAAGACAGCCTGCATAAGGAGGGGCTTTTTGAGCTTTGAGCAACAAGCTCTTTGGCTTTTGGTTTTTTGGCTTTTCCTCCTAGTTTGTCAGCTGAGCTAGTGAGCTTTGGGGGCTTTTTCCTCTGAGACATGAGCTGTGTAGGAAGGTCAGCTGAAGGCTTTTTCAACCTCTTTGAGCTATCAGGCTTTCACACAAGCATCTGGCTCCTGAGCCTTCAGTAGTAACATTGAATGACTGGGATTTTTTTCATTCTTTATTAACAAAAGTAAGGAAACCCAAAATGTTAGAAAAAGTACCCAAAAGAAAGAAAAAAGAAAAAGGAAAAATTGTATCTTTCTAAATCCAGCCTCAGAATGGTGGGCAGAACAGTTGAATCTCAAGTGGTTCTTGAGGACTCACTAGGGAGTGGAAATTTGGGGAGGGAAAAGTAAAGTGTCTCATTGAAGGAACAATGCCCACCTTCCTAGGGGTGGTCCCTTAGCCAGCTGACTGACCTGGGCCAACAGGACTATTAGGTCTCCACCTATGCCAGAATCCAGTCTCTGGACAAGAACTTTTTTCTTAGGGGGTTTTATTTCCACTCTAGAATTATGTATAACTGTTCTGTTTATTATCTATTGTTGTTAATAGGCTATGTGTCTGATTTACAAAGCAAGCCTTATCATAGATATGTGTGTATAAGAAAAGGCACAGTGGGCTAGTTATTTGTTATTGTTGTTGCTGCTGCTGCTGTTGGTGTTAAATTCATGACAAAAATATATTAAAGAAAATGCTTACATTAACTTTCCTTGAGAAGACATGGTCAAGAGTCTATTTACCCCCAGACAGAGTACCAACCACAGTCTAAAATATTAGTCCATCAGAGTCCAATTTGATAAAGCAATTAATTTATTGGGTTTACTTACAGAGCATAGGTGAGAGGCTTCTTATAAGAGCATGGGCAACCCCAAAACAACTACATCATCACTGAATCCCTCCTTCAGTTAAGCTCCACTTTCTCTGTAGGCTAGTGTTTCTGAAGATCACTTGTAGCAGCAGGTGGACAGAATAAATAATAGATGGAATTTGTAGTGGGAATACAGCCTCGCTTCTTCCTTTCTTCTACTAGGGACTGTTAACTCCATTACCATTACAATCTCTGCACTCTTCTGCTCAGTTGGTTGTCATGGCTACCAGGGCAATGTTATCTTTACCTCAAACTGAGTGGAATTATCAATCACATTATGGTTAGATGAGAAGAATCTAGCAAGAACAAAATGGTTTATTTTGGTGAACAGTTTTAGAGTAACGTCCATCAGGAGGAGGAGGCTTTCTACCAGAGATTTGAGGCAGATTATAATGTATATGCAGTCAGAAAGCACAGAAACAAGAATGCTAATTGTCTTAATTACTTTGTTATTATTACAATACAATATCATGACCAAAGAAATTTATAAGAAAAATATTTTGTTTGTGCTTATAGTTCCAGAAGGGTAAATACCATGATGGCAGAGAGAAGGCATGGGAACAGGAACAGGAAGCCAAGGGCTTGCCTCCGGAACTGTATCACAAAAAAAAAAAAAAAAAAAAAAAAAAAAATGAGAGAGCAAGAAGTGGTACAAGTCTTTAAACTCACAAAGCCGGCCTGAAGTGGCATACTTCCTCTAAGAAGGCCACGCACCCGAAATCTCCCAATCAGCACTATCAGTTGGGGACCAGTACTTCATTTGCTTCTCCCTTTTATTTAGTCCAAGACCATAGAAAAGCGCTGCTACCTTCAGACTAAGTCTTCCACCTCAATAAAACATCTCTAGACATTCCTTCAAAGGCATTTCCAGAGGCTTATCGCCTAGGCAATTCTAAATCTTTCTCATGTTGACATTCCTCTAAAAGATTTTAATACAACAAAAATAGAAGATTACAAGTACTCATTAAGGCTTTGGAATGTATTCCTTTCAGATGAGGGATTCCTTACTTGAAGCTCCCCAGGCACTGAAATCTTAACTGTGGTTCTCATAATTTGAAAAGTTGTTTCTAAAAACCAGCCATTTGTCTTTTAACAACAAATCCAATTGAGTTAATTTTGAGTTAAATTTGAAGAAACAATAGTTAAATTTGAAGAAAATTTGAAAAGGAAGATTTCCTTGGGCAGTGCTATACCACACCCAGCATGGAAGTAGCGCCCTCCCTACTACAAGGAGTGAGAGATGTGGTCCACTCTTTTTACACTGGAGCCAAAAATCTGGGGTAAACAAGTACTTCCCACATTGTAAAATTGAGGACATACTCACAACATACTCATCATCTTGTTTAAGTCCTAACCAAAAACAACAATAACAGTTATTGATCATAGGGAGAGAATTTAACAATATCAATAAATGTCAATGGTATTGGATAGAAGTTACTAAAAACAGAGATATACTCAGTATGGCCAAAAATAACCTCACAACTAGGAGACACTTTTTTTTCTTCTCACATTCTCTTTATTGTTAGATAATAGAAAGCTAGGGAAAGGAAGACACCTTCAATAGGGCCCATAAACAATCCTCAACTTCATGTTTCCTTGGGATCCAAGAGTACATGATGCCAGCTAATGGCAGCATTAATCAGCTAGACTTTGTGCCTTCCTTCCAAAACCTTATTTATAAAGTGGTCAGAAATATTGGTCACATCAACAAAAGGAGGTTAACTGGAAGAACTCAAGTCAGAAATTGGAAGAAATATTAAATATTAAGTTGAGGTATCTGACCATACATGTGATTGGACATTTTAATATGTTAACTAGAAATTGTCTGAATGTAAAGCAACCATGATCAGAAGAGCTATGAACCTGTCCCAGCTTTCATTATCGATAGAAGAAAACTTAGCCCCATAGAAAACACAAAAAGAGTGAGAGATAAAATTGGGAGCTTTTTTCCCTCCACAGTAAACATTTAAAGATTCATTTTATTCACTGTCCACTACATTAAACCACCATATCAACATAACAACTCAGGGGAAATTACTTTTTCTGGATTTTTAATTATTGACTAGAAATTTAATTCATTAAATTTCTTTAAACAATTTAAACTGAAATTAATAATATGTGTGACTGATTCTTTTGAAGATTTTAACATCATATGAACTTTAATGATTAAACTAGTGATTCAAGAACTCAAAACAGATCAAATGCCCAAAGGTAAGACTGGTAGAAAAAAATGTGAATAATATGAGTGAAACATAAATTAATTTTTATTTTTATATCTTTGGTTTTGAATTTTTCTGACATTTTTCTAAACTTTATGAAACTTTGCAGAACTAATGGTTATAACCTTATCACAAACTTTTAAAAAAATACTTTTTCCAGATCTAAAAACTAAAAATGTCATCTCAAAACACCAGATACTAGTATGAATTTAAAAAATGTGATATACATGCACAACAGAATTTTATTCAGATAAGAGAAAAATAAAAATCATGACATTTTCAGGAAAAGTGGATGCAACTAGAGATCATTATGTTAATAAAAATAAGTCAGACTTAAATATCACATATATTTCCTAATGTTCAGGTTATGCATTTGTGTCTTCATTATGTACATGTGCGTGCATGTGCCTATAGGTCATGAAAGGAGAAATGGGACAGTGGAGAAAAAAAGTGAAATACATGGCACATGAAGGTAAGGGAGACTCTTTGAGAGAAGGAAAGGGGTCATCAAATAGGGTGGCAGAGACTATGAGAAAGGGTCATGAATGAGGAAGGCAGCTGAATAAAAACAACAATTAATAGCACAAGTGTATGAAAGCACATGATGAAACTTGTTACCTCATATGCTAACTGTAAAAAAGAATACCAAAATCCAGGAGGCTACTGCTTCATTTACATTTAAAGAATAAAATTTGGTGGTAGAGTCCAACATGAATCAAATTTTAGTTTTTATAATAGAACTAATATTTTTATATCAGATTTTCTCATTATTATAATCCCTATACATCACTGCCTTTTATGTAGAGTTGACACTTGTAAGACTTACCTTTCATGGTTTCTCACAGCCAAGAGCATGCCATGGCCTTGAACCATGATACATTGGCCTGGATAGTAACATTACCCTTAGTATTGTCTTTAAAAATTAGTACAAAATTTAAAAGGTCATCACTAGTAAATACTTCATCTCCTAGGAGATGAAGGGTTGAATCTTTGTGTTTGCTTCCCTGTAGAGAATTTGTTTCATTTGTAATTTGGGAACAGTTTCATAATTGACCCTGTGCGCAACTGTTTGCACTGCTCTGATCAACTATGATGAACTGTGATTAATATAGTTAACCATTAATCATATGGCTCCTGTGCCATTTAATGCATCCTTCCTGGTCTTTTCTGAAGGAAGAATGTCATGGTGCAGAAACCTTGTGTGTCTTGATTCATCCTCATTAACTCCTTTATTCTAACATTATTACAACCATGTATATGGGCTAAATGTATGTTAAATAAAGAGAGTAAAACATCATATTTCAGTGTTCCCTTACACATATAAATGAGCAAAATCTGGAGGACTATTTTAGAACTATTCTTTGTCATATTATCAGTACAGTTTGTACATCTGGTTTTCACTTTTTACAGCTACTATGAACTCAAGACTTTTCACATCTCGCTCCAGATTAACCATTAATACTATTACTGTTATTACTTGATAGATCTTTTGCCATTAAAACTATGTCCCCAATGTTTCAAGAAGGAGCCTTGGTTTCTGGTCAATGACAAGTTGCTTTTCAATTCATTTCATCTTTTCTGTTTGAAACCTAAAGACAACTACCAATTAGGGATCAAAATTTGTGTGCTAGGGGTGCACAAGTGGGATGTTAATAAATTAGAGTAGTGCCCCTGCCGTTAGGACATTTATAATAATGGCATAGTTAGAAAATAAGTCTTTTAAGGACGTGAATTCATGCTGATTATTCCAATGTGACATATTACAGAACCCAGCTTTTCTTAAAGACTTGCTTTTATACTTATAATAAATACATAATAAGATGAAGAAAATGCATTACCTACTCAGAGGGTGGCAGAATTCCTCCTCAGGAGGGCCCATCTCTCTTGGGGAAAATGTTCTAATTTTCAAAGAAAGTCCTCTTTCCTACCATATTCCCACCATACGACCCAAGAATAGACCAACTCCAAAGTTTCAGTGAAGAATTTAACTATTCAAAGGAACTTTAAAAAAGAAATACCAGTACAGCTGAAGAGAAGAGAGAAATGTGAGATCTTATGGCATTTCTGCCTCCATTGATGATCCACCAAGCAAACAAATGAAATACCAGTTTCTTGTTCTATATATATATGTATGTAGATATCTACCAGTATGTAGGTTTCTAGATATGTATGCAGTACACAAGCAGGCATGGCAGGAGTGGGGACCTGGCCATGAAGACTGGAGATCTGGACAGCATATTATACTGAGGAACCATAGGTCTAATAAAATACTTAAAGATATAGACAAAATTATGGGAAGGATAACAAAAGAGAAATTATTGCAAATATCTTTAAAATCAGATAGACCTACACAGTAGATCTGATGGGTTCTCTCTCCTTTCCTGACAGCTCACACTTTTTCTGACCCCAAGTATCATGCCTTCTAAAGAAGCTATTGTACTAGACTATCAGTATCAATAGTACGAGGGTATTTTGCAACTTGGCACAATAATATAATGATTAATAATTCAATGGGGATACATATTTCAAATAAAGTTTTGAGATTTTTATCAAGAAGCCAAGATGAATGCAAAATTCTTTCCAGAGAAGACAAAAAATTAAGTAAAAAAGAAAGAGTAACCTGCCTTTGCAAAATTATGTGTGTAGTTAAGTTTATTATGCCAGGGTTATATAAAATGTCAATACTTAACTGAACTATAGCCAGATGTCATAAGAAACTTAAAATGACTTCAAATCTTCCAAGAGTGAATTCAGAATGGGACAAGTATATAAAATTTGCCTTTAGTTTTCTTAGCTAATGAATACGTGGGTAACTTTTGATGACTATAGAAAGGGAATTGGACTAGCCCTGTGATGTTCAAGCTGTGTTCAGAGTACATAGTTCTCTTCTAAGGACTTGAGTTGGGTTAAAAGCATCAATGTGGCAGCTCACAACCACCTGTAACTTGAATACCAGGGTATCTGATGCCCTCTTCTGGCCTCTGAAGATGCCTGCTCTCAGGTGCACAAACCTATCCCACATATGTTCTCATAGAGATAAATACACAAAATTACAAAGAAAATAAATTGGAGCTGAAAAATGACTCAAGGGGGTGTTCTAGCAGACAACTTGAGTTCAGTTCCCATTACCCACAGTTCAGTTCCCATTACCCACAGTGTGATTCACAACCACCCATAACTCGGGTTCCAGGGAATATGGCACCTTCTTGGGCACATGGTTCATAGACACACAAGCAAAATAAATCCATGTTCATAAAACAAAATAAATCTAAAAACATTAAATATAATAAATCTTTATTTAAAAATTAAAGTTATGCTCCAAGTGGCAGTGTGAAGTTTCTGTCCAAACATGAAGATTGAGTGGGAAGACAAAGTCTTGTGCTCACGAGACATTTTTACGCAGTGCAGTTATAAGAATTGTCTGGCACCATTGATATTTCAATGGATTTCCTTCATTCTTATTCTAAGCCTTATGTCTATAAAATTATCTTATTTATTTCATTTTTGTAACAGATATTAGGGTTTTTAAATTTAATCACATTCATCAATAGAAAGATTATTTAATCTCTTCTATCCATTATCACTGATTTCATGTTAGTTTTAATAAATCTTAGATACAATTCCAGATTCTATTTTAAATTAATAAGCATTAGTAAACTCATGTTTACACGTAAAATTAGTCTTAGTTTTCTATTTTGAAACATCTTGACAAAATAGTGTATTGAAATACTGCTGAGGGGATTTCCAAGATGGCGGCACTGATGGCACACTGTGTCTGATTAGCAGGAAATACAGGACTGCACAGTGACCTAAAGACCAAACTGAGAACTACAAAACACCAGTGCTGCTGATTCTCAGGTGAAAGGGATCAGGTGGTGCCTGAGCGGGTCTGACCCCTGGCCACCCAGCTAACACACGGAAAAATCCCAGGGGACAGCCCACATTAGCTGCTATCTTGGGAAGGACTGTGGGAAAACCCTGTAGCTTCCAGCCTTCACTGCCGGATACTGCTTGCGGGATCCCAGAGAAAAAACTGTGGGATATACTTGCAGCTCTGGGCTCTCACTTCCTCCAGCCCCCAGCCCCCTTCCGCCAGATGGAGGATCGATGGAGAGCAAACAGGCAGAGCTTAGTCCTGGCACAGGACACAATCCACATTAGCTGCCTCCCGAGAAAAGAGTGCAGGGCACCCAAGTACCTTTGAGCCCTGTGTTACCTCATTCACCTGGCTGCTTGCTGGCCTGGACTGGCTGGGTCACTGAACCGATAAATATACCACTGCCATCCCAAGAGGGCCTGTGGAACTTCTGAGTAGCTTGGAGACCTGATCTCTTACAACACCCCCAACTGCCTACTAGATGGGAACATACCTGATGGCTGACAGAGATGAATGCAGGCTCTGGCCACAGTCCACATCAGTAGCATCCTACAAGCAGCTTCAGGACTTGGTCTGTATACTTACACCTGCCTGAAGCATACAGCTAAGACACAAGGCACTGAGCAGAGACCAGCTTGGGCCACATTACTCATTAGCTGCAATTCTGCTAGCAGCTTCTGGCCCTAATCTCACTCCGCCCACCTACAGACTATTGGCCAGATCCACATAGGTCACAGATCAGAGATTTGTGCAGGCCACCCCCCACAATCACTGCTGTTTCGTGAGAAGCTTGGAGCTTTTCTCTCTCTTCATTGGCCTTACCCAGATAAGGCACAGAGATAGTAACACAGCAGATAGAACCCTGCCATCTTGAAAAGGACTGTAGGGGACCTGAGCAACTTTGGGCTTAGAAATATATCATCTCACTCCTCCCCTGCCAGACCCAACTGGAATACAGTCAGGGAACCCAGCTGAGCTGAGCTGGGTACAGCTCTAACACCCATTATCCAACACCCTAAGGAGGCCTGTAGGGAACCCTAGCAAACAACGTTTGGCTTGGAGTTCTGTTTACTTGATTCCAATCTGCCTGGCCAACCTGGGACAGATAGCGCCCTCACTGGAAGAACCCCTAGGTCTGCTAACACCAGAGACAACCAGATGATTAGAGGATAGTGCAAGCAGACTAGCAAACAAAACTGAGAACTGTATAACAACACAGGAAATCAGTGATCCTAAGCCAGTAAGCCCTGGAGATATGAAAATCCATGAAACACACAAAGAAGATTTAAATCTCAGGTGATGAAAATGATAGAAGCTTTGAAAGAGGAAAATAAATCACTCAAAGAAACACAGGAAAATACACTCAGTCAGATGAAGGAACTGAATAAATCCTATAAAGAACTATAGATCTAAAGAAGAAATTAGAAGCAACAAAGAAAACACAAGGTGAGGCAATCTTAGAGTTGAAAATATAGGGAAGAGAAGAGAAACTATGGACACAAGCCATGCCAACCAAATACAAGAAATGTAAGAGAGAATCTCAAGCGTGGAAGATACGATTGAAGTTATTGATACATCAGTCAAAGAAAATGTTAAAACTAAAAAGTTCCTGACATAAACACTCAAGAAATCTGGGACAGTATAAAAAGGCCAAACCTAAGAATAATAGGAATAGAAGAAGAAGCCTCCAAGCTCAAAGGCCCAGAAAACGTTTTCAACAAAATCATAGAAGAAAACTTCCCCAACCTGAAGAAAGAAATGCCCATTATCATACAAGAAGCCTATAGAACTCCAAATAGATTCTACCAGAAAAGAAAATCCTCCCACAGCATAATAATCAAAACATTAAATTTACAGAAGAAAGAATATTAAGAGCTGCAAGAGAAAATGGCCAAGTCACATGTAAAGGCAAACCCATCAGAATTACCCCTGACTTCTCAACAGAGACTATGAAAGCTAGAAGGGCCTGGATGGAAGTCATGCAAACATTAAGAGACCACAGATACCAACCCAAACTACTATACCTAGCAAAACTTTCAATCACCATAGATGTGTAAACAAGATATTCCATGAAAAAAATAAGTTTAATCAGTACCTAACCACAAATCCAGCCCTACAGAAGGTATTAGAAGGAAGACTCCAACCCAAGAAGGCTAACTACACCCATAAAAACACATAAAATAAATAACTTCACATCCACAACTCCAAAACACAGAAACACACACACTCTGCCACCACCAACATCAAAACAAAGGGAACTAACAAATATGGGTCATTAATACCTTTTAATATCAGTGGCCTCAACTCTCCAGTAAAAAGACACAGACTGACAGAATGGATACGAAAACAGGATTGATCATTCTGCTGCATACAGGAAACACACCTCAGCAATAAAGATAAACATTACCTCAGAGTCAAGGGTTGGAAAACTGTATTCCAAGCAAATAGACCTAAGAAACAAGCTGGAATAGCCATTCTAGTACCTGAAAAAATAGACTTTCAGCCAATATTAATCAAAAGAGATGGGGAAGGACATGACATCCTCATCAAAGGAAAACTAGACCAAGATGATTTCTCAATTCTGAATATCTATGCCCCAAACACAGGAGAACCCACATTTGTAAAGGAAACATTACTAAAACTTAAGGCACACATTGAACCCCACACATTAATATTGGGAGGCTTCAACACCCCACTCTCACCAATAGACAGATCATTAAGACAGAAACTAAATGGAGAAACAACGAAACTAATAGACGTCATGAAACAAGTTGACCTAACTGATAGCTACAGAATATTTTACCCAAACACAAAAGATTACATTTTCTTTTCATCACCTCACAGAACCTTCTCCAAAATTGACCACATACTTGGTCACAAAGCAAACATCAACAGATATAAGAAAATCTAACTAATCCTTTGGATCTTATCAGGCTACCATGCATTAAAAATGGAACTCAACAACCAAAGAAACTACCAAAAGCCTATAAATTCATGGAAACTGAACAACTCCCTGCTCAATGACATCTGGGTAAGGAATAAAATAAAAAAGAGAAATTAAAACTTTCCTAGAATTCAAAGAAACAGAAGGCCCAATATACCCAAACCTATGGGATACAATGAAAGCAGTGCTAAGAGGAAAGCTAATAGCACTAAGTGCCTTTATAAAGAAACTGGAGAGATCCCATATTAGCAACTTAACAGCACACCTGAAAGTTCTATAACATAAGGAAGCAGACACACCCATAGGAGTAGATGGCTAGAAATCATCAAACTCAGAACTGAAATCAATAAATTGGAAACAAAGAAAACAATTCAAAGAATCAATGAAACCAAGAGCTGGTTCTTTGAGAAAATCAACAAGATTGACAAACCTTTAGCCAAACTAACTAAAAGGCAGAGGGAGAGTATCCAAATCAACAAAATCAGAAATGAAAAGAGAAACATGACTGACACTGAGGAAATCCAAAGAATCATCATGTCTTACTTCAAAAGCCTATATGCCACAAAATTCAAAAACCTAAATAAAATGGACAATTTTCTTGATAGCTACCAACTACCAAAACTGAATCAATATCAGGCAAGCAAATTGAATAGTCCTATCACACCTGAGGAAATAGAGGCAGTCATCAAAAGTCTCAAAAAAAAAAAAAAAAGCCCAGGAACTGATGGATTCAGTGCAGAATTCTACCAAACCTTCAGAGAAAAGCTAATAACAATTCTCTTCAAACTATTCCATAAAATAAAAAAAGAAGGAACATTATCAAATGCATTCTATGAGGCCACAATCACCTTGATACCTAAACTACAGAAAGACTCAACAAAGAAAGAGAATTTCAGACCAATTTCTCTTATGAACATTGATGCAAAATATTCAATAAAATACTTGCAAACCAAATTCAAGATCACATCAAAACTATCATTCATCATGACCAAGTAGGCTTCATCCCAGGCATGCAGGTGTGGTTCAATATATGGAAATCCACTAATGTAATTCATCATTCAAGAAACTGAAAGAAAAAACCCACATGATCATCTCCTTAGATGCCGAAAAAGCATTTGACAAAATCCAACACTCATTCATGTTAGCAGTCCTGGAGAGAGCAGGGACACAAGGCACATACATAAACATAATAAAGGCAATACACAATGAGCCAATAGCCAACATAAAACTAAATGGAGAGAAACTTAAATCAATTCCACAGAAATCAGGGACAAGACAAGGCTCTCCATTCTCATCATATCTCTTCAATATAGTACTTGAAGTCCTAGATAGGGCAATAAGACAACTAAAGGAGATCAAGGGGATACAAACTGGAAAAGAAGAAAGTAAACTATCACTATTTGCAGATGATATGATAGTGTACATAATTGACCCCAAAACTTCTATCAAAGAATTCCTACAGCTGATAAACACCTTCATCAAAGTGGCTGGATACAAAATCAATTCAAAAAAATCAGTCACCCTCCTGTATACAAGTGACAAAGAGTATGAGAAAGAGGTTAAAGAAGCAAAACCATTCACAATAGCCATAATAATATAAAGTATCTTGGTGGAACTCTAATCAAAAAAGTGAAAGATTTGTATGAAAAAAAAACTTCCAATCTCTGAAGAAAGAATTTGAAGAAGATCTCAGAAGATGGAAAGATCTCCCATGCTCATGTCTTGGAAGACTCAACATAGTAAAAATGGCCATCTTACCAAGAGCAATCTACAGATTCAATGCAATTCCCATGAAAATACCCACACAATTCTTTACCTAACTTTAAAGATCAATTCTCAACTTCATATGGAAAAACAGAAAACTCAGAATAGCTAAAACAATCCTGTATAATAAAAGATCTTCTGGAGGAATCTTCATCCCAGATCTCAAACTATACTATAGAGCAACAGTAATAAAAACAACATGGTACTGGCATAGAAATAGGCTGGTTGATCAATGGAATTGAATTGAAGACACAGAAATAAACCCATGTATCTATGGACACTTGATTTTTGACAAAGAAGCCAAATACATATAATGGAAAAATGACAGCATCTTCAACAAATGGTGCTGGTCTAACTAGATGGCTACATGTAGAAAAATGAAAATAGATCCATATCTATCACCCTGCACAAAACTGAAGTCCAAATGGATTAAAGGCCTCAACATAAAACCAGACACATTAAATCTGTTAGAAGAAAAATTGGCAAAGATTCTTGAGCTCATCAGCACAGGAGAGAACTTCCTGGACAGAACATCAACAGCTCAGGCCCTAAGATCAACCATCAATAAATGGGATCTTACGAAACTGAAAAGCTTCTGCAAGGCGAAGGATACTGTCAATAGAACAAAACGACAGCCTACAGACTGGGAAAAGATCTTCACCAATCTGACATCAGATAAAGGACTATTATCTAAAATATATAAAGAACTGAAGAAATTAAACACCACCAAACCAAATAATCCAATTAAATATTGGGTACAGAATTCTCTATAAAGGAATATCGAATGGCCAAGAAACACTTAAAGAAATGCTCAACATCCCTAGTTATCAGGGAAATTCAACTCAAAACAATTCTGAGATTCCATCTTACACCTATCCGAATGGCTAGAATAAAAAAACTCAGATGACAGCACATGTTGGTGAGGATGTGGAGAAAGGGGAACACTCCTCCATTGCTGCTGGGAGTGCAAACTTGTACAATGGCTTTGGAAATCAATCTGGTCCTTTCTCAGGAAATTGGGAATAACAGTACCTGAGGGTACATACCACTCTTGGGAATATACCCAAATGATGCTCTACCATACAATAAGGACATTTGCTTAACAATGTTCATAGCAGCTTTATTTTTAATTGCCAGAATCTGGAAACAACCTAGGTGTCCCTCAACCAAAGATTTATGAAATAAATGTGGTACATCTACAATGGAATACTATTCAGCTATTAAAAACAAAGAAATCTTTAAATTTGCAGGCAAATGGATGGAACTGGAAAACATCATCTTAAGTGAGGTAACCCAGACCTAGAAAGACATGCATTGTATATACTCACTGATAATCAGACATTAGCCACATAATACAGCATAACTACACTACAAAACAGAGTCAGAAACATCAACCAAGGACCATGTATGATGTGGACCTAGACCCACTGCTTGGATGTAGTAGCATAGGCTTCTTGTGGATCCCATGTCTGGAGAGTAGGAACTACATCAGGCATGTAGTCTGGCCACCGAATTTAGATCATTTCCCCTAGGCAAGATGGCCATGTCAGGCTACAGAGAAGAGGTTACAGCTAATACAGGTGAGACTTGATAGGCTGAGGTTAGACATTAGGGGAAGAGGGCTCCCCTGTGTGAGTACTATGGGAAGGAGGGAGAGGAGTTGAGGGAGGGAGGGAGGACCAAGAGGGAAAGTGGGAGGGGGCTACAATCAAGATGTGAATAACTTAAACTGCAGAACAATGCAGTAACTTATACTGCTAATCCCACCAAATGGGACTAGCTCTAAGACTGGCTGAAACGTGAATGTCTAAGCATAGACAATGATTCTTGTTGACTAAAGAACCCCTATGAATGAATTACTATTAGATTCCATTCTTCATATGACATGAATGAAGATTTACGTATGTCTTCTTTTCTTGCTCATACAAAGAGCAGAAATCCAGCCTTAATTGTTCCATGAATCATGCACACCTTTTATACACTTATAATTTTAATACTGTATAATGCTTGTGAGAACCAGACACTGACATTGGATCAGACCTGACAGGATGCATTCCTCACAGAATACTGGACATTGACATCCTGTTTGGAGAAAGTGGTTGAAAAGAAAGAAGGGAGAATATAGAAATGTACAGGGAAGATAGAACAAAAACTAGATTAGTGAATCTACTCAACTTAATACCTCAATTGTCACTCACAAGATATTTTTAGTTCACGGATATAGAATTTTGGATATAGATGCAAAATAAGTTCTAGATACAGTCGTATAGCATTCAAATGTAAGATTATTCTTAACACACATTATATATATATTATATAATATATGCTCATATATTATATATTTATGTGATATATATATATGTTCACGCTAATATGAGTTATTGTACCCATATAACTCAATTATAATATAAGGTTTACTTCTAATCCTTTGAAAGTGCTATCAAGCTCTTTAGGAGAAATAAATTATATAAATTAAATGTTAGTAGATAAAGTCATGGTCATGTCAATTGCTAGTCTACTTTTATGACAAAATATACATCTTAGGTACAGCAGATAGATATGATGCTATAGAAAGACAAGGTCTTCACAAATCCCAGAGACATGCAGAATATGGCATTTTAAAAGGTTTTTATTACTTTAAAGATTCATTGAAAATGAGACAAGTTAACTCCTGGCATCATCCAGCCTACTTGAAAGAAGATCCTTTCTTCTTTCCTATCATCAAAGAACCTCCTTATCAAGATGGCTTCAAACATGGCAAACAAGCCACTGGGCAAAAGGTCCTCATTTCTACCACAGACAGAATTCCGCCTTAAAAAAGAGGCAAGCTTGGATGCTGGCAGAGTTGATGGACAAACTCTGTCAAGACAGGGTAAGCAAGTCCTCAATAGTTTCTGCCTCACAGATATGTCTGTCAGATATATTGGACCAGAAGGCTAGAGAAGATGATCCAATGCTATTGAGAGTTTTGGGTGACTATTCAGGTAGAAAATTGTCTCTGTCATCTTTTCATTTGGAAAACTACTAACCTGCACTCCCAGCAAACTCAGATAATCAAGTTTATTCCTTCTCAAGTCTCTGAGGGAGTTGAAGACCAGGTAGCCTAGTTTTACAGTGAAGCTTTGTGGTTTAGAGGTTAAGATGTTTTTAGGTCTAGATAGGTGTTCTAAGTTGATAATGACAAGATGTGATGAAGATTGATTTACACTCAGAAATTTAAATGCACCAAGATAGGAAAGATGTCTTCTTCAAGACTGTCATATACAAATAGCCAAACACTAAGAATGTAACATTTATATAATTCCTGATTGTGTCATGGTTCTTCTTGCTAGGTAATCTAGTGTGTGTGTGTGTGTGTGTGTGTGTGTGTGTGTGTGTGTGTGTGTGTGTGTATGTGTGTATGTGTGTATATGTGTGTGATTTATAAATGTATATGTAAAAACTTTTTAAAAACTAAAAATAAATAAATATAAAGAACTATTTCTCACCTCAAAAATAGACTTAGGAACCTTAAATATTTGCCATAGTATAAACTGAATAGGTAACAAGACAAATATCCATGTTTTAATTAACTGAAACACATGAAAACATTTGCTCACGGTACCTTTTTATAGTCATAAAACATGCATAACTTAAAATTTGTCACCTACACAACTTGATTTTGGATGCTGAGTAAATATCACCACTAAGCATGTCTGGGAATATTCCATTATCTTAAGAGAATCTCAATAGGCATTAAACAACATCTCTCCCTCCATTAATTACTTTCCTGTTGCTATAATAAAATGTCATGACTAAGGTAACTATAGAATGAAGAGTTTGCTTGGCTCACAGTTCCAGAGGGATGAGTCCATTTGGTGGGGAGGGAAGACAAGACAAAAGCAGGGTGGCAGGAACAGAAACGGATCCCACATACTTAAGCATAAACATCAAGCAAAAAGAGTGAACTGGAATAAATGGCAGAGGGTTTTCATTCTCAAACCCACCTCTAGATTTCCTTCTACAAGGCCACACCAACTAAACCTCCACAAACAATGCCAGCAATTGTGGACCAAGTATTCAAATACCCAAGACTATAGGCAACATCTCTCACCCAAAATCACTACATCCCATTCTCTGCATCTTCTAGCCTCTGGTAATTTCTATCTTACCCTCTGTCTCTGAATTTGGCTATTTCCAATACCTCATATTAGTGTTAGCACACTTTCCTATGTGCATATGGCTTATTTAACTTAACATAGTTTTATACAATATGTCAAGTTTTCATTGCCTTTTAAACTGAATAGCATTTCATTGTTTGAACATATCACATTTGTTCTATCCACTCATGGGCTGATGGGCACTTGAGTTTTCTCTACCAATTCGCTATTAGGACATTGGATCTATGAATGTGGATGTGCAAGTATTTGTTTGAGCCTTCTACATTCCTTATTGTGGGTGCATACCTAAACATAGAATTACTAGATCATATTTTAACTCTCTTTAAAGTTTTTTTGAGAAGTCACCAAACTTTTCTGGCAACTGCACTATATTACAATCCTGCCAGTAATCCTAGAGTACTGACAGTGTCTTCTGGTGTATATTTACTCATTTTTATTACTTTCTTAGCTGTAATTGCTTTATTCTCATTCTCTATTTTCATAGAAAGTTTTTCACAGCCCCTAGTCCATTATTTTATGCCTAAGCTGTGTGGTTATACAGATTGTAGTAGAACAGCCAGCGATGGATAGATAAGGGGACTGGAACAGGGGGATCAAATGGGAAGAAGTGGGAATGCAGGAATCATATCTAAAACTAGGGGCCAATTGATGGGGAATATGGAAACCTAATAAAGTAGAAGCTTCCTAAAGTATAGACATAAATGGAGGTAATCTAAAGGGATTTTCCAATAATAGGGGAGATAGAGCTCCATTTCTCAACACCAAATGAAGCGTCTAGTTCTGGGAATACACATAATTCAAATTGTTAACCAAATGAACCCTATGAAAATCCTCAAGCAAATCAGGTTCTTGGTTGCTCTCTACTGACTGTAAGACATTATTGCTGAAGACAACACCTACACAACTCGCTGAACACGAAGAAGCTGAGCCGGTGTGTACCTAGAACCTTTACCTCTATATTCGTGGTATTGGAAGGTATTCTTCAGCCTACCAAAGAGAAAAGTAAACAGCAATCCAGCTACAAACTTTCCAATCTACAATGGTCTCCTGTCTGCGTGAAATGCTGGCACAGCAGTGGCACAAAAGCTGTGGGAATAACCAATAAAAAAGAAAAGCAAAAAGCAAAAACAAAAACAAAAAAACAAACCTGTTCCCATCATTGCTTTGGTGGCCAAAAACCTGAGGCCGGGTATCCTAAAGACCTAAAGGAAAAACCAAATACTACTGTTCTGTTATAGGAACTTAGCAACAAAGTGACTCTCAATGATATTCTGATATTCTTGTAGATCAAAAGCTTTCTAAGATACCATCAGAGAAGCTTCCTCTTGCAGTAGATGGGAATAAATACAGAACCCCACAGCTAGACAATATACAGAGCATAGGAGACCTTGGCATACTAGATCCAAAATGTGATGCCACCATCAAATCCCCCCTTTATAGCACCAAGAACCCTTCAGAAGAGAATACAGAAAGATTCGAATTGCTAGAGGGGACAGAGAACTAGGAAGCAAGGCCTTCAAAACACAATTGTGAACAATGTAGCTATAAACTCACGGAAACGTTTGGCCTGAAGGGGTCCTAGAACTGAGAATGCAACACATGCCCCATCCCTAACCAGGCTACCTCACATTTATAAACCACTCACAAATGAAAAATTAGTGATATAAATTACTCTTAAGGGCAGGCCCATGCCTAGCCATAGATGGCCAATACGAAACAAACTGAGTATCAGTTTTTCAAGGGTTTTCCATTTTGTAATGCTTGTCTGGGCATTTCTCACGCTCTTTTATTACCCTAAAGGTATTTTGCTTATATAATATGGTTTCTGATTTTGTATTTTTAGAGGATTTCTGTGTGTGCCAATATAGATGTCTCTACAATTAAATGTGCTTCTTGTAGTTTTCTCCTTTTCTTTATCCGTATGTTTTTCTTATTTTATAATATATTTTGCCGTTATTTTTCAAAGCCTGTTTGTTTCCTAATGAGAGAGAGCAAGAAAGGAGTTAGTTGGGTGGAGAGAGAGGGAGGATTTGGAAGGAGTTGGGAGAGGGGAACCATAATCAGAATATATTGTGTGAAAAGTCTATTTTCAATAAAAATGAATAATTGCACAAGAAAAAGAGAGAATTGTTTATTTCGGAATGGAATGGATAATTGCCTTTGGGTTCTCAAAATTGTTCAACTCTCATTCATACATTTTCTTACCATAGGAGTTTAAGGTTATAAATTTTCTCTCTGAGTTTTTACTACTTCATCCTTTTAGTTATTCCCTTTTACTGTTTGCTTGATAATTTGTCATTTTGGTTCTGTCTTGGTCTCTGACACATAGTTAATTGTGATTACATTCTTAATTCTAAAGGAGTTACTGCTAGAGAGGTGGAAAGATCAGCATTTATTCATCTAAATTTATTTTAATACAATCAAATGAGGTAGTATGTAAAGTTTTTATTTTTTGAATCTTATCAAGCCAGCAAGATGTTCAGTAGGTAAAGGTACTTGCTGCAAAGCCCAGTGACCTGAGTTCAATTCCTATGGCTGAAATAGTAGAAGGAAAAACCTAGCTTCCTCAACTTATCCTATGACCTCCTCACATGAGTTATGGGACATGTATACACACACACACACATACACACACACATACACACACATGCACATGCACACACACACGCACACACACACACACACGCACACACACACAAACATACTTAATAAAAATAAATTTTTAAATAAAAATTTGACCAGATAGTTTAGTATTACAATTAAGCTTAGTTTTTTAGGGGTTAAGATGTTTTTAGGTCTAGATAGATGTTTAAAGTTGATAATGACAAGATGTGATAGATATTGATTTACATTCAGAATTTTAGATGTACCAATATAGGAAAGATGTTTTCTTCAAGGCTGCCAAATACAAATATCCAAAACACTAAGAATGTAACACTTATATAATTCCTGAATATTTCATGGTTCTTCTTGCTATAGGTAGTTTATTGTATTTATGTGTAATAATACAAATGTATGTGTAACAAATAAAAAATTAATAAAAATAACATAATAAAAACAAAATAAAAATTGATCTAGATTTGCTGTATGATTAATTTCAGGATATACTTTTACAAAGTTTCCTTGGATATAAAAAAATAATATATATTCTCAACTCAGAATAAATTATGTATTTCTTAATATTCCTATTTATCTTACTCTCTGTATACAAGAATAAGCAATAACAATTTTTAATTTCCCTATAATTTTATTTTATATAAGTTTTTGTTTTATATTTTATAATTTATCCACACATATGTAGCTATTGCTTTTGTAGTTAAATATTGTGTGCTCTTTGGTTAGTTTTCTTTCCTGGAGTTTCATTACCTTCACACATTGTTGATTTGGGCACATTAAGATTACAAACTATCCTTTCCTGCCCCACCCAGCCCTGCTAGCTTTGCTTACCTCTATTTAGTTAGTAACATTGTAATGCTTGCTCTTCATCAGTTCTATGATGTTTCCTGACCCTTTGGAATCCTTTCTTGGGTTCTCCGTTCTTGATTCTCAGCCACTCCCTGCAGCCAGGCTCTAGTGAAGCTAGACCTTGCCATCTGTCTTGTTTTCATCTCCTAGGGCAGGCTCACCTTCATTTCTCTTTTTTGGTATAGCTGAAATCATATAGAAAGTAGATGACTAAAAGCAAACCCTGTCCTCTTTTAACTACAGTGCTTACAGAATCTTTTCATCCACCTTGGCTTTATTTCTCAGGAATGTCTCCTGCCCTTGACTCACTCCTAACTATCACACTTTAGTGACAAGAACTCTCTCCAGTCATAAGATAATGGGTTTTGAACAATACCCATAATATCCATATGTATCTAGGTCTGTATTTTTAGTCCTAAATGCCTAAATTGACAAGATAGCTTCTAGGGTTCTCTCTGTTGTCACAAAATTTAGACTCTGTTTTTAGACAACAAAACTAAAAAGTGGAAAAGGCAGACATCAGAATGGCATACATCAAGTACAAATTTTCAAGGCTAAGGTCAAAGGCAATTCTTTTGTCTAAACATAACAAGGCATTCTATACAAAAATCTCCATCACTGCAATTTAGAATTATGGGGGGAGAGTAAAGCTGTATGTTTAAAAGCCAATTCTATGGATCATTTAGACACATGTTAGTGTAAATTTAATACCTTAATATTACATAGTGTTCTCCATAATTCTCTAATTCAATTTATAAGTGATGAAAAATCATGCATTTGAAATGCATCTATGTCTAGAAGCTAAACTCATCTTTTTTTCTGTGTATATGTCAAATCACAGCACATGTATTATCAAACACTGTAGCTAAATCAGTATTAAACCTCACTGTGTAATTACCCTCCTGTCTCCAAAGTTTAATGGGGAGAGACAGTGAAATTACACAATGTGAATGTCCACATCCTTTCATTAGTATCTCAATTTCTATTTCTTTTCTGTTTGTTTTTGTTTTTGTTTTTCAAGACAGGGTTTCTCTGTGTAGCCTTGGATATCCTGGACTGGCTTTGTAGACCAGGCTGGCCTTGAACTCACAGAGATCCACCTGCCTCTGCCTCCCTGAGTGCTGCGATTATGGGTATGTGCCACTGCACCTGGCTCTATTTCTTTATTCTTAAAAGCAGTATGACTATGAATAATCTCATAGTTTCCCCATATATATTATCATTTCATTGTCCCAAACATTCTGTCTTGTCCAATAGTAAGAATCTACAAGATACAATATATACCTTATGTACACTTAAAAGTTTTGTTCATAGTCAGTGTTTATAGAATCAAAAGTCAGAGCTAAGATTTTATTGACCTGGAATACAGCGAATCTGGATCCACAGCTCTTTTCCAAAGACCTTCCGATTTAAAGGGCTTTACAGGAGCACATTTTGCTGAGTCTTACAAACAGTTGTTTTGCTTTTCAAAAGTGAGATAACAATGTAGGAAAAAATATGAAAACATGAAAGACTTGATGTCTGTCCTAGAGGAATTTACAACTAGACTCAGGAAATATTAAAAGGAATGTCATACGCAAGACATGAAAAACAACTACAAGGTAGATTCGTGCAATCAAAATGTCATTGTGGGCATCTGATTAATGGCCCTAATGTATCCATGTTCTAATATCTGCAGCCTACGTCTATGTTATCTTACATGGTGAAAAGAACTCTGCGGGTCTGAATAATTTGAAATCTTAAAATGGAGCATTGTTCTGAATTTATTAGGTCCAATGTAATTACAATAGTCATTGTATGAAAGAAGGAAGAAGGTCACAGGCTGGAATGTGATGCTTAAGAAGCTGGAACAAAGGAGGAAGGATCTGAGCAGGTGTTTTCTGGGATGTTGGGGAAAGGACCCAAGCAGTGGTCTCTTGAAGCTGAACAAAGTAAAGAAAGGATTCTCTTATAAAAGGCTACTGAAAGGATCAGCTTTGTCAATATCTTGACCTTTGCTCACTAAAACTAATTTGGTATTTCTGAATCCCATAGCTTTAGAATGAATTCACATGATTTTCAGTCATTTGTTATAGTGGTACTCGGATATGAACACAGAAACAGTACACTTTGAAAAGTAAAGGTAGAAGGTAATCTTAACTAACTAATAAAATGAGATGTTTTTGATGAGAACACCTCCCCAGCCCTTCTTTCCATAATGAAATTTATGACAGTCTCTTCTGATCTTTGCATCCCTTACATGCTTGTAATAAGGAGTGTGTGTGTTTGTGTGTGTGTGTGTGTGTGTGTGTCTGTGTCTGTATGTATGTGAGGGGATGGTGTCTCTGTACATCTGTGTATTTTGTGTGTCTGTGTTTGTAGTGTGTCAATGTGCCTATATATCTGTTTTCTCTGTCTCTGTCTGTCTGTCTGTCTGTCTGTCTGTCTGTCTCTCTCTCTCTCTCTCTCTCTCTCTCTCTCTCTCTGTGTGTGTGTGTGTGTGTGTGTGTGTGTGTGTGTGTGTGTGTGTGCTTTCTCTAATTCCAGATTCCTTAGAAACTAGATAAAAATGACTCAATATGAAGAGACTTCAAATTTTCAATATCTAAAATTTAGGGACTATGCCATGTACTAAGCATCTCAGAAACATTTTATGTAAGCTATCTCATTTTATCTTCACAAAAATCTTCTGAGGCGAGGATGGGTATCACCTGTGTCCTGTAGATAATAAAACCAAGGCACAAATAGGTTAAGTAACTTCCTCAAGGTCTCCCAGCTTTGGAATGACAAAGCCATGATTCATGCTCAGCTCTTTGTCTCTTCAACTGCTGGGCTTGTGAACAATCTGCATATCACCTTTCTTCCTGGAGGGCATCTGGTAGGCACTGAATGCTAATGCCCATCCCAACAGAAAGTCTGTCTTCTGGCATCAGTCTTCGCCTGACATCTTTCTAAAGAAGTTACAAGGCTTATAGCTCGAGTAAAACACAGAAAGCAAAGATCACTACAGACTTGTTCTTACACTAATTTAAATGCTATTAACTCTTGGAGTCTGTGGTAACTTGCTTTTCACAGGAACACAGCCTAGAATATATTTCAAAACAAAACCTCTTTCAAAATCTCCCACCTCTTCAAATTCAGCCACTCTAAAGCCTTTTAATCTTCAGGGCATAGAACTATGTTCACTTAATCAGAAACTGCCTAACTCGTAATGGCAGACACCAATGTTCATAGCAGAAAATTATGTTTGTATATTTCTTTATCATTTTGCCAGTGTGTTTCACTTTCAATTCTGCCACCTTCCCTTTCCCTTATCCTACAAGCAGTGGGCCAAATATGTCTTGCTTCTCTGGAGACTTAATAGGTATTCACAATACTCTGCCTGGACATCCCACAAAGCAATATTCTCTGTGATGAATGCCAGCCATTTTTGACCCTCAGCTTTCCTTTGAGAGCCATATCAGCACACTGATAAGACCTCATATTACCATCTTGAGAGTATAACAAGGTTAAGACGATTGCTGTCTCAGCAAGACACTGAGCTTTTGATTCATGCCTGTATAACAACAAGGCTGAATTACTACAATTTGTTTCTGGCGTCCCTCCCAGAACGCACACTGCTTTGACTTGACTTTGGAGAAAATTCAACAGCTGAGGTGTTCAACAACTAACAGAAATGTCTGTGCACACCATCCAGTCCCACAAACACTAGCCTGAAATGCAGGACTGGTTTGAAAATGTGTCAGTACAGAATTGTTCTGCTTTTTAACCTTATGAAGCACAGTGAGTCTTTTCCTCCTTGAGACAAAGTTCTCATGTATAATGCTACTGTAGACTGACTATATGCCTAAAGTAACTAAGCTGCTTCTGAGAACTACCATACTTCATTTAGCTTAAGACTTAAGGCTGTCTCTTCTGGGGCACCTAGTAGCTTCACAGACAATTCCTATTTGCTAATACATTGACTAGATCAAAAGACACATTCATTTATTTTTAGATATACTATATACAACACAATAATACTTCATAATCTATATTAATACCTTAGAATAACTCAAACTACACAATGTACCACTGTCTCAAGACTTGCTCAAATATATTTCCTATTGATAGATCCAGTCCATATCTGGTAAATCTTCTATGCACCAGACTGGTACATAACTCTTACAGTTATATAGTGATGTCTTTCAAAATATGAATATGCAGGAAATTTATACCTAGTGTGACATTTATTAGGAAGTGAAGCTACTGGAGACTAGCTAACTCATGTACTTTCACTGTCATGAATGGGATTAGCAAATTCATAAAGTAGCTATGTTGCCCTTTCCCCTATGTGAGGGCACAGTAGGAAAGAACCTTCTATGAGAAACAATGTGGTGAGTAAGCAGGAAACATGCTGGTGCCTTGATCTTTGACTCCCCAATGTCAAGAGTTGGGAGGGGTGAATTTTCATTATACATACATTAGTAACTCTAAGATATTTTGTTGTGGCCACATAAAATGACTAAAACAATATTGAAGTGAGCTCCCTGAGCCACCCTCTTCAAGGTTACCTGGAGGATATTTAAAGAGATTTAGAGATCAACTTTTAAGTTCATAATCCCCAAGGGTGAGAATAATTTTATTTTTACAACTAGCTTTCTAGGTGACACTAACATACATTAAGATTGGGGAACCACTGTACTAAATACACTGCAAGCCACAGGAGGGGGCATCATAAATTCTTATTCAGATTTTTGCTTACTACCTGGCCCAAGTTGTTGAGTATGCAGCATTTCTATGTGTGAACAAGTGAGTACCTGAGGATCTATATAGGAATTCACAAAGTAAAAGGCAGGGTATCCCTCTACTCCTGTGGTTTTCTCAGCATTCTAGACATTGGTAGAGATTTTGAAAAAACTACCACTATTAAAAAAAAATGCTCCAGTGCACTTGAGTCACACTCAAACATTTTACATTATAAGTAGGTCTATTACAATATTTGACCATTTAAGATGAAGAGTAAATATTCCTAAAATAACCCTGTGTCTTCTCCTGGGTAGCTCCCTCTCTGCCACACAAGAAACAAAGATATGGGGCTGGAGTGAAGGCTCAGAGGTTAAGAGCACTGGCTACTCTTCCAAAGGTCCTGAGTTCAATTCCCAGCAACCACATGGTGGCTCACAACCATCTATAATGAGATCGGGTGCCCTCTTCTGGCATGCAGGAGTACATGCAGATAAATAAATGAATAAATAAATAAATAAATAAATAAATAAATAAATAAATACAAAGATATGTCTCTGATACAGAGGATCTCAACATGAAGTACTCTATGATTTTCTGTGGCCCAACAGACATCTTACGGTATCTGGGGGAGCTAGTTTGGATGTCAGGGACTCTTGTTTCTCTCATATCCTGACTTCACTTAATACATTAAAATGTTCCCTTCTCAGGGTTGCTGTGCTGATGAAATAAAGGGACACTGTAAACTTTAACAATGGTATTTGCTTTCCTCTCAATAGTTTTAATTATTAACAGCTCAGTTGCTTTTGAGTTGGACTCAATTTTTGGAGATGGTCTTATGTTCCAGGTGAGAGATCCACATACTATAGCATAGAGGCCACTGATGCCAAACTTTGCTATCTCTGTGTTCTCTGTGTATACTTGGCAATTTGCTCACTGTCTTCACAAATAGATTCCCTTACTTTCAAAAGAAAATAATGCTTAGTTTATAAGGTTGCTATGAGGACTAAGTGCCTGCAGCAAAAGAAGCAGTCAACAGCATCTGCCCATGATGAGCTTCAACATCATAGCTATGGTCATTTTGGCAGTAGCATTAGCATCATCTCTATCTAACTCAGATGACTTTTTGACTCTCGATGACTTGATAGAATCAGTAATTATGCTTCTAAGGAATCCCTCTCTCTATCAACTGAAAGTTTCCTAAAGCCCAATATTATTCTCATTGAGAACTTGAAAAAAAATAGGTAGCATCCCAGCAAACTGAATTCAGCCACTTTCTAAAGCATGTATGCTTATTCTTGTAATAAATACAGGAGAGGAATATTTAATGTTTTTATTTTAGTAACTAGTAGTTTGGTAAAAGAAAATATTTTTAAAGACTGCCTATAAATCAAAGTTGTACAACCAGAATACTTAAGATCACTCATTTAGTTTCTGAAAATAAAAAAATGTGTTTATACTTTAGAAAACTAATTAGAATACTAATTTCTACTTTCACTTTGCATTCATAATTTTGTAAAGAATATTAGCAACTATTAGTTGTTTGCTATGAGCTTTCCCAATGCCTTTTACACAAAAATGTTTAATAGAGTGAGCACCATTAACATTTTTATATTGACTATCTACTTAATAAAAATAAATTCAGTGTCCTTCTTTGTGAGTTGTTATTCATGTAGCTGTGGTCATGACACTCAAAGATTTCCACTTTTATTCTGTGGGGTAATGTGAAGAAAGAGGAGACAACATGCAGTATGACATTTGGTGATAGAGTCTAGGAAGATAGATTTTTTTCACTGGAACTTCAATAATGAAATTCCCAGGACTGGGTAACAGAATAAGACAGGATGCTAAAATCTAAGACCAAGCAACTAGCAAGGTCTATCCCTGAACTGAAGACAAGGTCTATCCCTGAACTGAAGATTACACCTCCTGCGGCATGAGAGCAAAACAACCTACTTATTATCTCAATCCATATAGCAAGGACCCCAGGCATCTTCCTGGAGACTCCACTCACATGTCTTAATTACACCTGAAAGGCTCATCTTGGGGCTGACACACTGACCACTAATTTTCAAAACTTCTAATTGGGGCACACAAATCATAATAAGAAGCAAGCATGAGACTAGGATGTGTAAAGAATGCTATATTTTTACTTTTCTAAAAAGACCACACATATACCTGCCTAGAAACTCAAGAAAAGTTATGGCAAAAATCCCATAGACAGCTAAAGACAAATGGCAGTTAGGCCAACAGTTGAACTAGGGCATTGCGAAGATAAAGGAAACGAGTGACTGGAGTGAAGCAATGCATGGGTGTGTGTTAGACAGTATCAGAAAAGGGTTAGGAGATGAGAGGCATGGTAAGCAATCGTATGTGCTTCTAGTGTGTGGATTAAACACATAAGGGATTAACTCCAAGTCATCCATAATGCATCAATGTCTCTTTAAGGGAAAAAGTAACAGCACTGCTCCTTGGAAGAGTGAGTCCAGATTAGAAGTCTCTCTGCTCCTGGCTCCTGTGCCTTCTGTCTTCTCTCTGTTTTACGTGTCTGAATCTGTGCCTGCCTGAAAGCTATCTTGTGAATCTGTCTCTGTGTCTGTGTCTGTCTGTATTTGTTCCTAACAAAGGGCTTTGTTCCATCTTTGTTGAACAGCACAAAAAGCATCACACGGGGAAGGAATGAGGGATACTCCACTTTACTTTTTAAGAGTTTTATGATGGATTGAGTCACTGACTCCAACTGACCCCAAATGACCCAGACAACAAACAGTATTACAGGCATCATTGTTTATGAACCAATAACCAAATGCTGTGTTCAACACTATCCATAAATGTATTCAATATTTATGGTGGATATTCATTTTATAAGATTTCTTCTGACCTCTACATTTGCTGCTTTCGGCAAATGATACACATGCATTGTCTGGGTCAAGGGCATGAAGGAATACATAACTTAAAATTATAGCTATGCATTAGCTCAGCTTGTAAAAGTTGACTACATGAAAATTCCAAGGCAAGTAAGGTTGGTTGTTATATTTTCCTCTTAAAGGCAGCTTAAACAAACAATAGGGCAGCAGTTCTAAGTCTTAAGTGACTTCAAGGTGCATTATTAACCCTGATTGTGAGTTCCAGAAAAATTTCTATACTCTTTGCATGTGTGAGATGTTTTTATTCAAATACTTTGCCATACTAAATATAAAACCAGACTTTGAGCAAAGGAATAGCAGAATCTGACTAATATTTTGATGACCACACTGGCTTCTGTGCAGAGAATGCCCATGGTAGGCAACATTAGGATCAACTGCAGTAATACAGATAAGATGCTATTAACCTCTGTTGATGGCAATTAAGTTGTAAAAAATTATTGGAATATTTCTTTCAATATATGTTGAATGTATGTTGTGTCAATATATGTTGAAGGCACAAAAAAAATGAGTCATACTACTGAAAAACGTCAGCCCACACAAAGTAGCTGGGATCATATTTTAGATTTTTCTAAGATGTCTAAGTTTTAAATCTACAATGATATCCAAATGTCTGAAACTACAGAGATGCCCTGAGAAGTCTGAGGTAGGACTAGAAAGACAGAACATGATGAAGAGAAATTAAGCTATTGTCAGTTTGATGAGAAAATAAGTGGAAAACTGGGTAAGGGAGATAGTTGGATTTGTTGCTAAATACATTACCTTATTTTACTTTCCCAAATAAGAGTCTAAGGTTGTTCTTTGAGTTCCTTATGAGAATAAATGACTAGTTCTTGTGTGCCACTTCCATGGTACCTTTCCTACACAAAGCTCAAACTCTTTATAGCACGGAGAGCCCAAGTTCTGAGTTAGTGCTGTCAATCTGCAGAAGCATGTGCCTCCACACCACACCACCACCCAACACCCACCACGTCCATTCATGCTCATTGCACATGAGTGGATAGGTTGCTCAGTAGTCAGCAATCTGCTGCTCTTACAGAGGACCTATTTTTAGTTCCTAGCACCTATGTCAGGTGACTCACAATAACCTGTAAGCCCATCTCCAGAAAATCCACTGTCTTCTTACAGCTTCCACAGCCACCCACACACATGTACTATACATACACACACATGCACACACACACACAAACACTAAGAAAAAAATCCGTAGAGGTGTTACAATTCACTTAATGTTATACAAAATAAACTAAATTAACCAAATTATCAATTAACCCAATTTAAATCTTAATTAAATCTGCAGTGGCTCTTGAGATGGCTCAGATGATGACGATATTTCCTATGCAAGAATGATAACTTGAGTTCAGTCCCAGGAACCCACATGAAAGTAGGAGAAAATTTATTTTAAAAATTTGTTCTCTGATCTCCATATATACACCAATCCATGTCATACGTGATCGCACACATGCATTATGTATACACACACGATAATAACAATAAATATTTTATTTTAATGCAATGTGTTTATTTATTTTGTATGTGTTTACCTGTGAATACATATGTGTTCATGGAAGTAAACACACAATGTTGCATGGGTGAAAGTCAGAGGACAACTTTGGGGAATAAGTCCTTTCTTTCTATGTTGTAGGTCCCAAGATTGGCAGCAGGCACATTTACCAGCTGAGCTATTTTACTGCCCCCCCCGAACATTTTTTGTTTCAATTCTGCAAAGAAGGTATATAAAATCATGTTAACAACAATAGTTACACCCAACAAGTCCCAATTTCTGTCAAACACACATCACTATTCTCACACCAGATCTACTAGATCATATCAATATCTTTATTCTTCTAATAAGTACCCATATCACAGACATTTGATAAAGGAAAAGATCTAGGCAATAGTAACACCAGATAAATTTGATTTCAGTACTGTTGGACTTTCCACTAAACTATGTCGCCTTCTAAGCAGCATTTACCTAGTAATTTGTTTAAGTCTTTATTGTTTAGTTGATGAAATTTAGGAATATTGAAGCCAGCTTGGTAGTTCAACCAGTAGAGAGAGGTGCTTGCTAACCATGCCTGATGACCCTGAAAGAAGGAAACAATGGAAGAAAACAACTGACTCCTGAAAATTGTTCTCTGACCTTGACATATATATGATTGTCCTAGTATTCTAGCATACACACACACACACACACACACGTACAGAGAGAGACAGAGACAGAGACAGAGACAGAGACAGAGACAGACAGACAGAGACAGAGAGAGGCAGAGACAGAGACAGAGAGAAAGAGAGACAGAGAGAGGGAGACAGAGAGAGAGAGAGAGAGAGACAGAGAGAGAGACAGAGAGAAAGAGAGACCATATGCACACAACAATAATAAATAAAAATTTAAATGATAATCTTAAAACTCCATATGTTTAAGATACTGCTCTGTATTATTTTGTGAAACCCCGTGAATGTGGCAGTGTTTTTAAATGATACTTTGGGACATTAGTTCCTGTGGCATTTCACCAGAAATGACATTTCTAAAAGCTGATAAGATTTTAACATGATGTGTGTGTCAAATCTGCATTGTGTTCTGCAGAACAAATGACCATACTTCATCTTCCAGTCAGACTTGAAAGAACATGAGCTGTGAGGGGAAAGCCTGGCTTTCCTGGCTGCTGAGAAAGGATGCTGCTGCAGGAGAGGGCACAGGAAAGGCGTCAAGATAGCAGTCCGGCTCAGAAGCCTGGCCTCTTCCCATTGCCCATTGTTCCTGGAGCTAGTAAACCAGTGATGTCTATACACATATATCTCTCCCCCTACTTAAAAGTCACTCCTTAAAATGAACAAATGAAGTAAGAAAACATAGTAAAATGCAGAGGATCGATCACTTTCAAATTACCTAGATTATGCCAAGCCATATACACCACAAGGGTGCATTTGGGGCCAAAACCCCAGGGTTACCTACCAGCTACAGTGTTGATTCAGCGAGACTGCTATACAGAGCAGAGGGAAAGTGCCAAGAGTTAGTTAAACTACTTAGGATGCATCTTAATACCCTGTGGCTAGGACTCCGTCTTATATCCTATCCACTGTTCTAAGGGATGAAATCTGCCTGTTTGGAGTCATGTCAGCTACTGTCTTACAGAAAGGTAATTACAGAATTCTAATTGAATTACAGAAAGATAGGATTGGCATGTCTTGGTTCTCTCTGGAAAAAAAGTCTAAGTTCAACAGTGGCCAGGTGCAAATATATATATATATATTCATCCATTCCTGAACCAACTTATATTCAACTTCTTAAATTGATTTTTAACAAAAAAAATAAAAATATGAATGCAGAAACACTTCTGTTAAACAAAGAACACTTTCATTTTATAGTTTACTTTTTTCCATTTCAAAAGCAATAAAATAGATGGCAAGGTTTCTTATGTTTCCTCTTCTACAACAAGCAGAGTCACACGTACATCTTTATGAATATTCATGGTCTCAGTGTCAAAACTTATGAAGGCTACATCTGACCCAAATATTTTTATCACAATCATCTTTTATGCAGAAAGAAAACCAGAATTGACCTGCTGCTGACAAAGCATTGGCTCTGATAACTGAAATCTCCTGATGTAATTTCAGTTACCACTATGGTTCTCTCAGATGGTTCCATATAACCAAATGATACCATCAAGGTATGTTTTGTCTGTGTGGAAAAGAAAATTGGATTTTATGTCAAACCAGGATTCAAAAAATAAGAAAATAAAAAACCCAAGTGTCTGTCAACTTAGGGTAATGAAGAAAAGGTACAGGTTCATAAAAGAATGATAGGAAACTATGGTATATGTATAGAGTGGAGTAAAATACAGCCACAAATCACAAAGTATGGTCGTTCATGATAGCACATACGGAACTGAAGACCAAAATAAAATAGGTTAAACATAATCCAGGTACCACATGATCTCACCCACAGGCATTATTTGTAAAAATGGAAGTCAGATTAGTTGACAGAAAAATATTAATTGTGAGGATCCAGGGGAAATTGGGAGATGGAGGCATTAGGAGATGATGGTTAGTGGGCATGTGTCAGTTACATGGGAGCAAGAAGTTTTCATGAGCTCCTGCATGATGCCTGTAAGAGAAGGAATGAGCTGTACATCTCAGAAAGCTAGAAGGAATATCAAGTGCTGTATAATAGAAAATGGTAAGGGTTGGGTGACATGGTTATGTTTAAACCCATTAGAATATAAAACAATGTTGTATACCAAATTTCCTGTATTATCTCATTAAAACACTCGATATGTATATATTAATAT
The DNA here is from genome assembly GCF_964271855.1 of Acomys minous. Lineage (NCBI taxonomy): Eukaryota > Metazoa > Chordata > Mammalia > Rodentia > Muridae > Acomys > Acomys minous. The sequence goes on along the minus strand of NC_140489.1, from coordinate 69,897,916 downwards.
ATAAGTGAAAATTAGAAAGTGGATCTCGGTAGACAGCTCAGTTGTTGTTTTAAGCATCTGTCTTTTATACATGTGAAGCTGAATTATATCCCCAAAATGGACATTAAAAACATAATGGTGTGGTATATATTCCTGTCATCCTAAGTTGGAGATAGGAAGGTCCTTGTAGATCACTAAATGGTCGGTCAGCAGTCTACCTAGTGCATTCCACGCCAATGACAGACTCCTTCTCCAAAAAGGCAAACTCCTAAGGGACATCACCACCCAAGGGTGTTCTCTGATTTAAACACACACACACATACACACATGAACACGCACAGGCACACATACATGAACATGCACACATGCATGCACATGTACAAGTACAAACACATGCACAAAAAGGGGAAAAACAGAATTCGACATCCAAATCTCTTATTAAGGAATAACTGGAGAAAGTATGAACTCTGTGAGTCTCAACTTAATGGTCTGAAAATAGAGCTAATAATCCTTTAAAATAGAATCACAGGAAAGTTTACAGAGAATCGCTAAGTGTTACCCTAAGGCACACACACTTCCAAATTTCCCAACAGTGTGGCACAGAAATTCCAGTGGTGTGTCTTAGCTTCTTTTCTAGTTGCTGTGATAAAATACCCTGACAAAAGCAAGTTAGGAAGGAAGAGTATAGTTTGGTTCACAGGCATAGTGTATTGTTGATAATGGTGGGCAGGTCATAGCACAGAAGCAGGAGCTTGGTTGGTTACATTGTATCTGCAGACAGGAAACATAGAGCAATCAGGGCTTGTGCTCAGCCTACTTTCTTCTTTTTTATACAGTCCAGAACTCATCCCTGAAAATGGTGCCACCCAGAGTAGGCAAGTCTCTCTACCTCAATTAACCTCACCGAGATAATGGCCCACAGACATGAACAGAGGCTAAATAGACTTCATGTTTTCCTGGAGTCTTGTCTTCTAAGTGATTCCATATCCTGTGTAGCTGACCACACCATCAAGGAGCTGAGTGCATTGAAGAAGGAAAGAAAGAAAGAAAAGAAAGTGGGAAGAATGTTTGCAAGAGCTGAGACGGGTTGGCACTAGATGTCTGCTGGCCAGGAAGAGGGAACAGATTTGAAGCACACAGCCCAGCGAGGAAAGGAACATGAGAGCAGGCGAAAGAGACAGCTCGGGAGTGCTTATGCTATGTCTTTCCTTGGGTACATAGCTGTGTGTCACAACTAAACTGTGCCATGACATTTGTTAGTACAAATGTCTCAATAAGCAGCCGCCAAGTCAGCCTCTGAAACTCTTATCTGCAGTCTCTACCTCACCCTCCCTCCGTATGCTGCATTTTCCTGTGTGTTGACAATGGTGATCAGCTGAAGCTAAAATGACCTGGTTAGTATATTTTATATGAGAGAGAAAATTCCATCCTAGAACTAACACTGAGCTGGCAGGAAGAAAATAAGGTAGGTGCAGATTTGAACCTCTTCATTCTTTAAGTGAGCATACACTGAAAGCTAGCTCCTGCATGGTTCGGCATGAACACAGAGATATAAACAAAACAGAATTCCAATTTGCTCACAGCCCAGTCTCTACAGGGAATTGAAATATTTAGGCAATAAAAATATAATCTAAAAAGCATCTGGCATGGGAAGATTATAGAGCAATAGAGAAGCTGTGACTCTATGTGTGGAAGGTTCTTACAGAGTAAATAATTCTTTGTGGTCATGAAGAAAGACCAGGAATGTGAGAGTGATGATGGAGAAGTCATCCAGATTTAAAAATAAGAAAAGACATCTACAAAGGTCCAACAAGCATTAAATTTTTCTGTGTAGCATGTGGCTCAGCATCACTACACACAAAAACACTCAACCACAGCAAGATAGATGAAGGCTTCTTACAGGGCTTTGCATGGGTGTGTCTTCAGAGGAAAGGAAGAAATGCTGCAACTACTTAGTGAAAGTGGGAGCAGACGTCTGTTGTGCGATGCCACTCCTGGATGATGCTGAGAGATCTGAACAGAGATGCTTAGAGAAAATAGAAGTAAGCTATTTGGATTGCTTTAGGCTCTCCTAAACTCTCCTCAGGCTCTACCTGACTAGACTTAGTAGGTTCCAAGAAGGAGTTACTAACAATAAATGATGCTGCTCTTAGTGAAGTCAAGGTCTGCAGAAGAAGAGTATCACCTGGACAGCATTGGAAACATCTCTGAACTATTCCTGTAGCAGCATCAGCACTAGCATAAACTTAACATCCAGCCAAATGTCAACAAATTCACAGGCATGTGTGCACACACTCACAGGGTGGGAGGTGTTCAGAGTCATTGGTGGAGGTTGAAAGCAGGCAAATAAGGCAATCTTCCCTAGATGGCACACAGAGGGAACAAATCAGCACATCACAATCAGTCAAGGACTATTATACGGAGGAGTAACTGTATCGAAAGGGAGCAGAGTCCCCTTCTGGGTGACCCCAAATGGCCTCTACATTTTTAGACCTGGCACACTGTATGCAGCAAATGGTGGGGTCTTCTAGGCTGTGTCCTCTGGAGATACTAAAATATCCATCATTAATTACTATATCTTTCAAAGAGAACTTTTAGTTCTCAGTACTCAGCAAATAAAAGATGGGAAAAGAGATGGAGAGGAAGAGATTCAGGTTGTGGGTTTAAGGAAGTTTAGTGTTAAGGGGAAAACAAAGCAAGAGAAAAGAGATTTTGTTTGAAATGAAAAATGCAACAGAAAAAGTTATAAAGTCATAGGGCATGAATCTACATCAAGAAGAATAAATGATTGAATAAGCAAATAAGGGGGAGGCCAATAAGTCTTCCTCACAGATATGTAAGATGCATATGGAAATGATCCTTTGCCTAGACTAAAACTTCTAAACAGGAATGCTGGAAAGTAGGAGCAGTAACTTTTCATCAGAGGAAACTTGTGTTTGAGTAATCTCCATATCTCTGGTGGGGCCACGCTGAACTCTCATGCCTGCAAATTGACCATTAAGAAGGGTACCTCTCCATGATGTCCTCAGTTATAGGAGCAACATCAGACAAACCTGAACTGAGGGATTTCCACAGAACAACCAGCCAGGCCACCTCAAAACTGGAAAAGCCATAAAAAAGGCAAGACTGGGAAACTGTCCCATCTCAGAGAAAACTACGGCAACATGGTGAGTAAATGCACCATGGTATTCCACTGCAGATCCTGGGCAGAAAAAGGACGTTGAAATAAAAGCTAGGAATTTGCAAAAGGTTAAAGTTTTTCTAACAGCAGTGCAGTCCATTGGTTTCTCAATTTTGATGCATCTTCCATGTGACACAAGATATAAACACTGAAGAAACCACAGCAGTAACAGTGAGGAAGTGGGTCTACTGCCTTTGGGAGGGGGGCTGCTTTACTGTCCTCTCACAGGTCTGCAGGCCAGACTTCTGACATCAATGTGTCAGCATACTGTTCTAGCTTCTACTGGCTTCTAGGCATCTTGGGTAGTTTGGGTTTGCAGATCCTGGCCTTCAATCTCACTTTGTCACTCTATCTTTGGGTCACTTGATATTTGACATCGGGTTTAGGATCCATTCTACATGTAGACAGCTTACATGGAAATGCTTAAGCACATCTGCAAAACCCAGCTCGAATTTTAGACAGAAATCACGAAGGCTGGAGCTGCAGTGCTCATCTGGCACGCACAGGGCCTTGGTTGACCTGTAGCACTAACAAAATCTAATGAGCAAAAGTCCAACTCACAAGTTTTAGGCTAGGCCTTAGATACCCACTGCAGGGAGCATGTAGAAGACTTCTTTGTTTGTTTTTGTTAGCTTCTGAGTCAAGGTCTCTCTTGATAGTCCAGGCTGCCCTTGAACTCATCATGAGGTGGCTAAGGTTATCCTGATCAGCACAGTGGTTTTTCTGCCTCAGTCTTCAAACTGCTAGGGTTATAGGTGAAAGCCCCAACACCCAGTTTCCACACAATCCAGATCTACCCTAAAACTAAGAATATGTTCCATAATAAAAAGTCCATTCATAGATAAAGGCAAGCAGTGATTACGTGGAACTGGAATCACAGAGGTGCTCACATTGGGTATTAAGAGACCCTGCTACACAACAAAACTAGGAAAGAATGGGAGCAATGCTTGCTGGAACTAGGCTTGGAGGTTGGGGTGGGATTAGGACCTGTGAGAAGAGAAGAGTCTATAGCTTTGGATAGCAGGAGAATAAACCTCATAAACAGCACCAGGCAGAGGCAGCCTTGTGCCCAGGCAGGACTACAAACCACAAGTGAATAACGGTTCCAGTCCAGTTATTCTCCGGGAGACTTCTGACAACAAAGCACAAAAGTAAGCAGAGTAGATTGACTGCTCACAGGTGGTACTTGGACAGTGCGTGGAGGTAGGAGGATGTTGGTGGGAGAACACTGAAATCCTTCAACTGAGAACCACTCTGGACAGGTCGAAAAGAACAGGGTGATAGCAGGACAGCCCTGTTCAAGCTTGTCTGTAGAGGTGCATGTTCTGGGAACTTTGTGACACTGTACAATAGAAGAGAGGCAGAGGATGCCACTTCTCCAAAGAACTCTACAGTGAGGCCCTGGCTGCTAGTCTGAAGAACCCATTCTGAGTGGCGAGGGAGTATAGGACATGGAGATCTTAACAAAATCAAGATGAAAAAATTAATTAATTAATTAATTTAAAAAACAATATGAAGATGAAATATAAGAGAGACTCAGAATGGAAGTAAGAAAAGAAACTGGGAATTCTAAAGTGGATTAAGGGTCAAAAGCTGATGGCACATCAGCTGTCGTGCGCAGGGACACTGGAAGGTCCAGAGTGCCTGCTTCAGATGTTGATGTTATAGGATGAGGATGGAGAAATTTTCGGTTTTGGTTTTGGTTTTGGATGTATCTGAAGAAAAGGAAGGGACTAGGAATAACTGAGAGAAAACCCGGCCTGAGATGCCTGAAGGCAGATATAGATTTGTTCAAATGTTGGGAGAAGCTGTCTGGAAAAAAACAAGGATTCTTTAGGACAGGTGAGTGACAAAGGGAAGTGAACATGAATTACCTGGAGGGCAGCTTCCCACAAACCTCTTCAGAAACCAGAGTTCATCAGAAAATCCCAGTTAAGCAACAAGGCAACGAGGACAACATCAACCAACAACTGCAAGGTTGTGAAGAATGTGCGGGTTAAGGGTGAAATTTTTGGAAAGGGTGTCAACAAAGGAAGTGGAATGGCGAGGGTAAAAGAGAAACTGTCAGCTTGGCACCCTGGAACACACCTGTAGTTCCTGTCATAGAAGGCAGAGGAAGGTAGATCAAAATTTCCAAGCCAACCTCAGCTACACTGGTTAAAGGCCAGTTCGGGTGGGTTACTTGAGACCCTGTCTCAGAAAATAGAATGAAGGAAGGAAAGAAAGAAGGAAGAGGGGAACAGAAGAGGGACGGAGGGAGAGTGAAGGAACAAAGGGAGAGAGAGAGCTGCAGAGAAGGAGGCAAGGAAGAGGTAGGGAAGGCACGTGCCCTGCCTGTGAGGACCAGAGAAGCCAGAGAAATAGCAAGAGTAAAGGCTGGAGAGGCTGGAAGTAAAGTCAACATCATCCTGAGATGCAGAAGAAATTACCCCCCAAAAAAATCTCTCTCTTTTAAGTGCACAGCTTCTGGTTTTATGCTTGTCTGTAAATAAGAATCAGCAAGAACCCCTCTCTTTGACTGACAGTCTTGCAGCTCAAAGAAAGATGGAATCTGCTCAGCAGCAGTGGATTGAGGACTTTGCAATAATATGGTTATCAGATTTATTTTTACATCTGGGTGCATAAAAACGGTGGCTTTTTACCTCCTGCTGAGAAATCTCTCCTGGTGAGTCTGCTTATCACAGGCTGGGAGAACTTAGCTCCAGGCGCCCCCGCCCCCACCCCCACAGAAGCCAGCAGGAGTGCTCACACTGGATGTAATCCAGAAGGGCAGATTAGAAGTGAGGACTTTGAAGCACCCCTGCATCCTAATTAGCTGACAGTCATGAAAGATGTAAGCTCCAGACACTGACATTGTCACTCCAGGCAAGGACAAAAGTCATCTAATTTATATTAATATGAGAAAAGTTGAAATTCGCTCATCTAATACAGGAGAGTTTGGGCAAACTTTCATTAGCTACCCTGGCTGATGAATGAAATGATGCACAGCTATAAAGGACACATCATTTGTTCTATAAATTAATAGAGACTGAAAATCATTCTATGGAAAATCACCCCCTTTATCAGCAAAAGTATCTCTGAACTGGAACAAAAATGAGAATATTCCATTATCATCTTAAAAATCTTATTCGTGTCACTTTAAAAACTATCGACATATTGTCCAATGCATGAATTAATCTTAGAAGAAAAAATTCCCCCAAAAAATAAAATAAAGAAATATAAAGACATTAGTATTTTTGCATTGTTTTTAATGTTTTATTTTCCCTAACTAACAGTTTTCATTATATCACAAACTTATAATACTAATAGTGTTTAACACACTTATAATACTAAAAGCATATAGTGTTTAATATATAAAAAGTCATAGAAATACTTGTCTCTTCAACATAAAATAGTATAGTAAGTATATGCTTACAGTTTTAATTTTTTCATTTTTTTAGCCCCTTTAGCTTATATGATAGCTTTCCTACCTAGTGATTTCAAGACAAAAGATCAATATTTATACTTAATCAAGATGAGTTTGACAGTCTTCTACTTAAAGCTTGGTGCTTTGGTCGCTTCATAGCTTATATAATACAGTGTTGGAAGGAATCTGTTAGAGAATGTAGAATACATTTACATGCCTTAGGATATAATTGATTGAAACGGATAAAGGGCAGATCAATAACTGCTACTCCTTCCAAAGAGAGTAAGCCACAATTTGATTCTTAACCAACAACGTACCTTAGACTGAAGTTGTTTATTTATTGAATAGAGTGAATAGGTACTGACTTCACTGTGTCCCAGAAATTGTGCTAAGTATTAGAACAATACAATACACAGGCCAGAGTTGCTATTCATAGATGTTTACAGCATAATTAAAGAATAGAACACATATGGTTTTTAACAGAAAGAACCACTAAGGTGGCATGTGGCCAGGTGGGACAGCAATCTCGTTTTCATCACTAAACATTTAGAGATTATGATTAAATAACTTAGCTTTAGAAATACTAACAAGCATTTTGCCTTTAGAAAAATGTCAAATTTTAGGATTAACTGCCAAAGCCTGTGACTGTTTTACCAACTTCTTAGTCTTGAACCATTTCTGTCCATGAATGGCACACAGTAGGGACTCAACAAATCACTGAGTAGTTGAAGGAGAAAATCAAGAAATGTTCAGAGAAAATGAAAAAAGTATATTACTCAGGCTTTTGTTTTTCATCTAAAAGCACAAAAGAGATTACTTTAAATATACATTCAATTAAACCCTTTTCATCAATGTTTCCTCAAGCAGACAAACTTACTGAACTAAAGGTTTCTGGAAACTTTTTTCCAAAATTCTGTCTGTCTATTAAGCCTTGTCATTTTATTTTTATTTTTTTTTAATCCACACATATGACAGATGTGGTGGAGTACCATCCTCAGCAATGTGGTCTCAAATGCTTGACTCCTTTGGTTTTTGTATATGAACTACTATTTACAGTAGCTGTTCCAAGAGTGTAAGGACACTTGCAGCATACAGCAGCAGCTGAGACAAACCCTCACCATGAAACCCATTTCATTTATCACTATTCCTGCTAACTTAAGACCATTATCTATAATGTTATTTTTAACATTTTAACATAATCTTGATCATCCTGATGCTATAGGAAAACAGGACTAAAATATAAAAACTTAAATATAAGAAGTACCGGACACAAATGCCATGGTATTTTTGCTGGCTGCGCTTCGTACTGTCAGGTTCTCTGGATAAAGCTTGGGTGAGTGAGTACTCCATCGTCTATGCCTGCCAGGAAGCAGCTACAAAGGTGACTTTCAAGGAACAACTAAAGTACTGTAACAAAAGCATAATACATATTAATAAACCTGAAAATATTCAGCCAACTGTCTGTGATTATTGTTTATATCAAAAGAAAACATAGGAGCTGAGCCTCAGTAGTGAAAATGAAGAGGAAAAAATGATAACCACAAGCCATGAAAATTAGATGCAATGCAAAGAGTAGAAGAGGCAGAAGAAAGAAGTCAAAGTCTTGAAAGGGAAATAACAGAACTGCACGTGGCACACTTACCAACATGCTGTAAGACTCGGCAAGTGGAAGCTATGCCCACATGGAATTAGCATTATCTTATAATAAGTTCTTTATTTCACAAAAAAAAGAGTAATTCCTTTAGGCTTCACCTCTTCAATTAAATGCATGAAGTGCTTCTAATGCAAATTAACGGAATAACTAGTTATTCATGCAGTCATTCATCAGAAATAAAGCATCCTAATTGATAAAAGAAAGCAATTGACTTCTAGAAAATTTCATTCTTTGATGACCCCAATGGATGATACCCTCCACAAGGAAAAAGTAATGACCAAATCAAGTATTGAATGGGATTTTATAATGTTCCAGTTTCCTTCCCATAATAAGATCCAACTGTTTCATATTATTTATCGGTATTTTACATTCCAGGCATGATCTATAAGGAATGAACTTCACATGTACAGTGCTACCAAAACAGAGCAGTGAGATACTATGCAAATCATTACTGATGTGTTGTCTGCTGCTCCCTAAAGGCCTCCTTTAGGGAGGGGAATCTGTGCTGGGCAGATGTGTCATGATTTCCTCTGTACTCACACTACCACTTACCAAGGACTGTGCCTGTCTGGCCCAGAAACTGAAAGCTTGCAAATTAGGATCAGCATGCCTTACAAAGCCAATCATAAAACTAGTTCAATAATTACATGCTTTCAGGGACATCTATATCTTTCATAATTCATTCTTTATAAGTTAAATAATAGCATATTTATGAAGAAGATAGGAAATGTCAAGGAACTTGTTCATATAACATGATATAAACTTTAAGAAAGCAATTTCTCCATAGATCCAGAATTAGCAGTAAAAATATTTAATAGAAAATAGGTGGTTCCTTTAAAGGATCATGTATACATGTACATAAACTCATATGGCACATACATACACACATGCAAACACACAAACACATGCACATACTCACATACTGTGCAGCCATCTATTCTGAATTGTAACACTTCTTCTTGGAGGGCAAAGAGTAACTGGTACAACACAGGAGGCTTAGGAAGCTCAGCAAGTTGTGATACTCACAAGTCCCCTCCCCCTTGTTATAGGAGTAATAATGATTGATGGACAATGTGGTGGTTTGAATGAGAATGACCCATGTAGGCTTATATATATGTATATATATATATGTATGTATATATATATATATGACTGTCTTGTACCTAGTTATTGAACTGTTTTAGGAAGAATTAGAAGGTGTTACCTTGTTGGAGGAAGTGTGTCACTACGGGTGAGCTTTGAGGTTTCAAAAGCTCATATCATATCTCTTCTCTCTCTCTCTCTCTCTCTCTCTCTCTCTCTCTCTCTCTCTCTCTCTCTCTCTCCCTCCCTCCCTCCCTCCGTCCCTCCCTCCCTCCCTTCCTTCCTCCTTCCCTGCTTTCCTCCGACTTTTAGATGCAAGGTCTCAGCTATAGCTCTAGTACCATGCCTGCCTCTAGCCATTCTTCCTGCCATGATGATCATGGACTAACTCTGAAATTGTAAGCAAGCCCCAGTTAAATACTTCCTTTTATAACTATCCTTGTCCATAATGTCTCTTTACATCAATAGAAATGTAACTAAGAAAGAGATGAGACTTTGTCCAACACACTGCCTACATTCCAGGGATGTAACTCTCAGGGGTTGTCACCCTTTCTGGGATGAGTTTTCCATCAATCGAGTGGTCTTTGATCAGCCCTGCTCCTATAAGTAACTGCAGTAAACTCACTGTTTCACTGATATAGACTTGAGTGGAATCAATTTTTTGATCTTCCATTGGTACCTAAACTTGGGTGAAAAAATTTTACTCACATCATCCCAGGATAGGAAATACAACAACACATACCAATTCAGTCAAGGACTGGGTAGATTACCTGAACCAACATTGCAACTCATTGGATCCACTGATGCTCCTGGCTTGTTCAGGTAGCCTTGGTATCTTGCTAATTGGAGTAACTCCAGAGTCTGAAAATTCATAGACAGGGACTCAAAGCACAGTTTCAATAGTTACTGAGGCATGGATGGGAATGCTGAGGGCCAATAAAAGAGACTCACCCTTTAGAATTAGGGTTGAAATTTTAAAAAGCTGAGAAGACAGGACATTAATCTGCCTTCATCTTTGCTTCAAGATGCTGGGCATTGTTCTATAGACTTTTCAAGAACTTTTGAACAGCTTTACTTTTCCTCTTCAGGGATATGTATATATATTTAAGGTGTGATACACTAAACTTTTTCATCAACTCACAAAATGAGAACCCTTCCCAGAGAGAAAACGGCATACTCCTATTGTCTTTAATTTCCAAATGCCAGAGGGGAATTGCTTTTAATAAATACTTTTACACTGTACTTCAGTCGAATTGCCATTGTGTGAAAACAGGCCTGAGGAGAATAACACATTGCCAAATTCCCTCCAGTGAGTGCAAAATTATACTGCCGGTTCTGGCAGAGAAGTAAAGTGGAAATCTGATTACTTTGTTTCATTCTGTGTGGAGATAATGTGTGAGCACATTTAAATACATAATCCAATGTGCTTCAGCTCAGGCCCCAGATGATGAGTTAAAGTCAACCCTACTAACCTTATAACAGGAGACTTGCATTTAGACCTAACAACTAAAAGGAGGGTTGATGAAATTACATGTTACTCTATTTTCTGCAGAGCTAAGCAGACCTGTTTATTCCATTCCTAATGGCAACCACCACTATAAATTTAAGACACTAGCCCTACCCAGAGAAGGCCATACATATGAATAAAGCCAAAAGAACTGCCTACCTACCATATCACAATACAACCAACCAAGGAACAAAAATCAAATGAAGTGCAGATATCATTTTCATGAATCAAGTTATAGCAAGTGATTTAAAGTCCAAATAGATTTATAGTAACTTGTTTAAGTTATGTATAAAAAGCTACCTTTGAAGAAGTGTAGAATAATTTTAGGAAAATTCAGCACAAACATATTTTGCATAAACTGCTGTAGAGTTTCCAAGGCCACTAGTAAGCTATTAGATAGAGAACATTAATATTCTTCAGTAGTATTGTAAAAGAGCCAAAGGCTTACAGTAGGAAACAGTTTTAAGAGTAATCATTACAATATGATACTTTTTTAGACTTGGGTTTTTTTTTTCAATTTTATTGGTTTTATCTATTTGGCAATAGTGATAGATGTTGAGACAATGGGAAATACTGGTGATTTGAGGCTCTGCACTGATGTGCAGGCCACATCAGTTGTATTATTAGCAGTTCTCCAAAGTTCAGGAAGGAGAGGGATGAAATAGTTCATAAAAGGGTTAGATGTGGCACTATTCACATGTGAAAGGCAGGGTATCTTCAAAGCTTAAGTTTTCTGAATTTTCAGGCAGGAAGAAAATTGTGCCTTCCTCTAAAGTAGCAGACACAGAAAAACTGAAATTTTTGAGACACCAAATAATGCAGAGATTTTTGCTGAATGGAATCAACATGGAAGTTCATACAAACAGATGGCAACTATTAAGTAATACAATAGTATCAGGACAGTCAAATTCAAGCTCATCAGGGTATTAATGGAAAAAGAATAACAGGATTTATTTACATTCAAGACCAGGTTCCTGCTATTTTTTTTCTAGTTGTAGGTAACAGGAGAGGCTGCAAGCTCTCCTGTTATCTGTGACATTATAAACTTCTGAGTTCAGAACCTTTCTTTTAACCTACTGTTACTTCCTTTGGCTTGCTCTGTAAATTTTAGCATTATTTATCTATTTATGTTCCATTGATAAATTAGCATCCTCTTTGTTTCAAAAGAATCTCCATCTCCGAGAACAGCTGGCTATAGACTTACATTAGACTTTTACTTACATCTAATTTAAAACCTATGAATCTGTATTTCTTGTTTCCTACAATTGTCACTGTTTCTCTTATTGTGCTGCCACATTTTTTTCATGTATCTTCTACTACCTCAGCTTTATAATCATAGAAGCTACATTATACTGTCTTCTGGACCTAACCAGATTATTGCATATTTGAATTCACAACAGCTGTGGATACCTGCCCAAGACCCAACCAATCAAATATCCAGCATAGATGGGGAAGTGGTTTCTGAGGCCTGAAACTTTGCTGAGGAACTATTGGCAGCTGATTGTTGGTGGGGGCGGAGGTGGTCACTTTTTCTGTGTGGTGGCTAATGGTAAGCGGCCAATGCCCCAATGGAAGACTTCATATTTGTATGTATATGGGACAGCCGTAATGAGACTAAGTGGATCACTAATTTTTTTGAAAGGACATGACATTGGTATAGTGATGGGCTGGGAGTCCCTGGAGGAGCTGAAGGAAGAGTTACCTTGGATACATCCAAAATACATTGTATACAAGTAGGAAATTTTCAATGAATTAGAAAATGATTTCTAATTTCATCCATTTTCCTATAAATCTCACAATTGATTTTTGTAGTTGAATATAAATCCCACACTTTCACCACCCATTCATTTGCTGGTCCATATCCAGGCTGATACCATGTCTTTGCTCTTGTAAAAAGGGCAGCCATAAAGACGGATGTGCAAATGTCTCTGTATAAAGTAGTATAATGAGCCCTTTGGGTATATGCCCAGAAGTGGCATAGCTAGGACCTGTGATATATTGTATTTTATCTTTTAGGAAGGACTCCACACTGATTTCCAAGTACCAACAATGGAAAATAGTTCCTCTCCAATTTGCTGCCCTCCTTTTGTTTTGTTTCGTTTATTCTTGTTTTCTTGATGGTGGCCCTTCTGACTAGGGATCGCATTTACTCAGTGGATTGCTTTTACTTGTACAGCTGTATTACAAGATTAATTCTGCCACTCAGGGAGCATGTGAAGTCAGGTATCTTCTTTAATGTCTCTTTTTCTATGTCGTGTTTTCCTTACAGAGGTCCTTTACCTCCCTTGTTACTTGGCTTACTCCTAGAGAGTTTGAAGGATACTGGGAACAGATAATTTCTTGATTTCTTTGTTCAAAATTTATTGTTGGTGTATATAAAAATCTACTGATTTTCTGTGTTAATTTTGTATCCTGTTACTTTATTAAAAGTATTTATCAGATCCAGATGTTTGGTGGTTTTTTGTTTTGTTTTGTTTTTTGTTTTGTTGTTTTTTGTTTTTGTTTTTGTTTTTGTTTTTGTTTTTTTTGGTAGCAAATAGAAATAGTTTGACTTCTTCCTTTCTAGTCTATATCCCTTTTACCTCTTCCCCCTGACTTGTTGCTCTACCTTATGCTCCAAGAAGTATATTAAATAAGAGTGAAAAGAGTGATCACCCTCATTGCATGCCACATTTAAGAGAGCCTTTATTACGTTAAGGTATATTTTTGCCCATTTCTAGTTTTTGTAGGACTTTTGTTATGAAGAAATGTTGAATTTTGTAAATTGCCTTTTCTTCAGCTGTCAATATGAACACATGACTTCTGTCTCTAAGCCTATTAATTTAAAGTATTAAATTTAATGGTTTTCATTTGTCACACCTTACATCCCTTGAATGAAACTAACTTTACAATAATTTATGCTCCTAATATAATCTTGATCTGGTTTTAGAATATTTTGTTAAAAATTTTTGCATCATGTTCATCATATACATCTGTCTTTAGTTTTCTTTCTTTGTTTGATATTGTTGGTTTTTTATTCTTCTTGGGTATCTTTTCTAGTTTGCTTTCTTGTTGCTATGCTAAAACATTCTGACAAAAAGCATCTTAGTGGAGAAAGGGGGTTATATGGCTTCCACTTCCAATGTTAATCCATCATTAAGAGGTATCAGAACAAAACATAAGCAGAAACCGTGGAAGAACACCAATTATTGGCTTACTCACTAGCCATGTTCAACTAGCTCCCTTACATGGCCCAGATGTAGTGCATAGTGATCATGCTATCCACAGTGGACTGGGCTCCTTCACATAAATCATCAGTCATGACACTTCCTCTCAGATATGACTATAGGGCAATAGAATCTGAGTGAGCCTACAACTGAGACATCTTCAGGTGACAGTATGCTATTTTAAGTGGAAATCTGAAGATAACTCTACTCCTTCTCAACTTGACACAAAAACATATCACTTCAGGACATAAACTTTCATTTTTTTGTCCCTGAGATCTTATGTTAATATCATAATATAAAATACAGTAAGTACACAGTCTCTTAAAACTACCAACATTTTAAAAGTTATGAGTCTCTTAACTGTGGGCTTCTGTAAAAAATAAATAAATAAATTATAGGCCAGGCATGATGGTGTATACCCTTAATCCCAGTGTTTGGGAGCCAGAGGCACATATATCTCTGTAAGTTCAAGGCCAGCCTGGTCTACAAGGTGAGTTCCAGGAGAGCCAGGGCTGTTACACAGAGAAACACTGTTTTGAAAAGCAAAAAACAGCGGGGTGTGGTAGCGTACACCTATAATCTCAGTACTCTGGGAGGCAGAGGCAGGCAGATCTCTGTGCTTTGGAGGCAAACCTGGTCTACAAAGTGAGTGCAGGATGGCCAACAGCCAATGTTACAGAGAGAAAATCCTGTCTCAAAAAAACAACAACTAAAAAACAAAAACAAAAATAAAAATTGTGTATTTTTCTTATTTTAAGGAGGAAGAACCAAAACATAGCTACAATCATATAAAAGCAAAGCAAAATCCAGCCATATAATTAGGTCAATGTCTGACATTTGGGACTCACTTGTGATCTTCTAGGAAAAAAATGGTTTGGGTAACCTTACGTAACCAGATATAGCTTTATGTTGATTCCACTCCACATCTGTCACTCTTGTTGTCAATTATCCCTGGTCTTAGAATCGCCAATAATATAGATTCTATACTGCAATTGGGGCTAAACCTTCAATAGTGGCTTTCTACCCTCTAGGCCTGTCACATGGTGCTAGACTTCAGCTATTCTCAGTGACTCCCTCACACTTGTGTCTTTTATGTCTTCAACAGTGCCAGGAAGAAAATTCTTACATACTGAAAAGTTCAGCTACAGCCTTGAGATGTAGCCTTAACCCTCTTGTACCATAGTTTCTGTAGGCTAACACTGATGAAATACTTTCCAAAAGATTTCTCCTCAATAATGTTGCTCTCTTGTTTATCACAGCCAGTTCTTCAGCCCATTTGATCATATTCATTGTTGCAGTAAAATACAAGTTTCACCTCAGTGGGACTGATTTCTTATTAATCACAGCTGACTGTTTAGTTGCATCATTACCAGAAGTCATAAATTCTTAATCCAAAAGAAAACACAAACCACACCAATACAGTCTTTGCTTCTCTCTCTGAAACTTCAGATTGAGCCTCCATTGTCTTCGTTTCTCTTAGCATTATACCTTCCAAGATCCCACCAACAGACTGGGATTTTGTAGTCAATAAGCATTCTGGCTTTTCCATCTCAAAACTCCAAAATCCTCCTCAAAAGAGATAATTCAAACACATTAAAAGACACACAATGAGGTTTATCACAGCAGCAACCTCACTTCTTGTACCAATACCTGGTCCAGTTTGCCTTTACGTTGTTGTGATAAAATAATCTTATTAGAAAAATCTATGGGCAAGGGGGTGTTGGGGATATTATTTGGCTTATACTTTCAGATTATAATTCATTGATGGAAATTAGAGCAAGAAGTGAAGCAGAATCCACAGAAGTACACTGTTTACTGTCTCATTTATAGACTTGCTCAGATGCCTCTCTAATATAATCTACATTTTTCTATGCCATTATATTTTGTGGCAGTTGCTGCATAGTACATAAATAGTAAGCAATAGATAACTATAAAAGGATACAGATATTTTCTCTGTGGTTTGAAGACTCTCTATTCTCCAGATATGTTCTTTAAAAAGAACTATACACTACTATAAATTTCCAACCACTCAGTCCAAGCTCAGTTAATTAGGACTACTTTTACAAGTTGAGTAGGTTTTATATAAGTTATTGTTTGCATTATGATAACCTCCATTCATGAGTATTTGTCCTCAGGGAAACAAATTAAACTTAATCATGATTAATGAAAGATTTGTGTATTAGTTACTTTCATTGTTGTTATGACCAAATTTATGATAGCATGGGATCTAAAATGAATGAAGTATTTGTGGTGCCTTAGATTGAGGGAATATAGCTCATCACCATGGAGAAGGAATGGTAGAATGAATACAAAGTGGCTGGTCATATTGCATCCACAGTCTCAAAGTGGAGGGTAGACAAGAAGTGAAGCCAGCAGAAAATACTTCAAGGCTGACCTACTTCCTCTGAGTATGCCTCACTCCTAAGGTTCCAAAACCTTCCCAAATATTGCCACCAGCTAGAGACCAAGTATTCAAACACTCCAGCCTATAGAGATATTTTACATCTAAATCAAAGCAGTTTATTAGTGACTCTACTAGGCCTTCTACATAGAGAAACACATCCGTGTTAATTTAAATACAAGTTACACATAGCCCACAAGGGATTTTTGAGGGAATAGGAAAGGAAACCAAAAAAGACCTTAGCTAGCAACTGAGAGCTGGTAGAGACCTGTACCATCCACTCTGGGAAGACTGGGCAACAGTTGCATAAATGACTGAAAAATGAAAGAAACTTTGTCAATAGGCATTACATCATCCTGGAATTTTTAATGGAAATGGAAATGTAATTGCATATTTATGGTTCAAGGAATATAGTTCCATGTGGATGATGGTCCACACTGTGCTTGTATTGATCCATGCAGAACTCCTCCTTCTAGGAATGCTGAACTACCCCCTAAACAGTGTGGTGGTGATGGTGGTGGTGGTGGTGGTGGTGGTGGTGGGGTGTGTGTGTGTGTGTGTGTGTGTGTGTGTGTGTGTGTTGAGCTCTGTACTATTATACACACAAAATGCCAGAAACATATGTATGGAATGTTTAATAATAGTTAATAATGGCTTCTTCTGGGAAACTGGGGAGCAGTCTTTTGGAAACAGATGGTCTGTGGGAAGAGTGGAGGAACTTTACTTTTTAATTTTTTACAAGAATGTATCACTTATATAACTTTGATTTAAAATCAATTTTCAATAAATGCATCCAAGTAGAAGCATGGGTTATAACTTCCCTTCTTGGCTTGTAGCAGATAACACTGCAGAGTGTTTTGTCACGGAAAGCTTTGCTCTGTTCTCTCTCTGAAAATGACACCATGGGATAGTGGGTTTATGTATTCATTGTCAGCATGGAATGGTTATAAAATGTCAAATTCTTTCACTTTTCCTTTATATTATTTAGCTCTAAGAATTTCCAGGTCCTAAAAATAAGATAAACTTCTCTCCTGTGTTTATGTACCTTTGACATATTAAATATACAGCTGTCATTTGAGACGGTATCTACAGGTGAATATCAAAACTGTATTTGAGATAATAATTTTTCTTCTCATGCTATCACAGAGCTATCCCAAGAAATATTCTTTCATGATCAAAGCGAGTCACTGCCTGGGAAAAATGCACCATCTTCAGTTAACTCTGCTACCAGCAAGTGCCAAATGCATTTGAAGACAGAATGTTTCACACTGGGGAAAGTAAAGTACAGCACTAAAAAGCAGCGATAAGATTACCAAGACAATCTGGAGAGAGAGAGAGAGAGAGAGAGAGAGAGAGAGAGAGAGAGAGAGAGACAGAATGTACATGTTTATTCAGGGCAAACTACCATCAGTGTTCAGAGCTTAGCTTTATACATGACACAACATGCCCCAGAGAATAGCTGAGACTCCAAAAAGACAGAAAGAAAATATGCACAGCTCCCAACTGTCAACACAAGCAGCTGGGCAACTATATTAATCATTATCTAAAAGCCTTGCAGAATATTCCATTTCAATGGTTTTCTACCGTGGGAAGAAATATAATTCCTATCAGAAAACATAATTTGCACTTGAACTATGTTGGAGCCTTTATCAACACACAGTTCAGTATTGCTATCTCAGCAGTAAGAACTCCCAGCTAGGTAGGCCACAGAACATACAGGGGCAAACTCAGAGTCCTGCTTATATTTAGGGAGAAATGGTAATGGCAGAAAGAATCTTCCTTTCTTTTTTCTCACACAAATTTATGTCACTTTAATTATTAGTAAGAAAGCACATGCTTGATTATTAGAAGATCAGATGAGGAAAAGAGAAACATTGTGTCTGTTTTATAATTGTTTTACGGTTGTTACTAATTGTGACCCTAAAAAGTGTCCTCTCCTTTGCACTCCTTGTTATCACACTGGCACGTACTAATGCTGAAAGAAGAGCTTGGAAAAAATATTGAACTTTCAATTATCTCACTCTAGAACTTAAAAGACATTTCAGTTTTATTAATAACCATGAAAAGAACCTTGGTCCCTACCCGTATGTCCAAATCACTTGTCATGTAGTCTATGGACAAAATGCTAAGAAGAGAGTAATCCCAAAATGGTAAGAAAGTCAAGCTGACAACCGACCCCTCTCCCATAATCAGCTTGTGAAACAGCATCTAAAGCAACAAGTCTCTGAATACTGAATACTACTTAGAACAATGGGGTCTGAGTTGTACCTGTGACCCTGGATGAATATATATGTCACCCTGAATTGCCTGAAGGATCTTAAGGTTGTGATCTAGCTGGAGTCTTTCTGGTAAAGAGCAGAGATATACAATTATATATACACCCCTGAAGAGTTAATCCAAATGGTCTTTGGAATCACGTGGTCAGGAAAATTCCCTTAGGGAAAACTGTTTCAGACATGTAGGAACAGTACAAAGCCAACTTAAATCAGGAAGTTGGAACAACCTCTCTGGTCATTGTCCTCAACCTTAAGAGTACCCAACGTTACCTTGTAATAAGCTGTGGGGTCTCTGCAAACACCAGGGTTAGCAGAGTAACGATCCTCCACATGAGGAAAGAAGGATGTCAGAATCAACATGATTCAGGTCAGTAGCCAATGTTAGTTCAAACTTCTAGAGTCTGATCCCAGGCATATTTAAGCACAGGACAAGTTGAAAAGCACTTCCTGGTGTAACACAATCCCGTGTATACAAGGAGGCATATTTATATTGAAAATGCTTTCAAAGTATGTGCCACTTCTTCCCTGAACATGAGTTCTGCAGTTAGAATAACGTGTGTTGTCTTATGAGCTTAGGGGAGGATCTGGTGTAGTCTCAGACATGCAATTAGCCCAGAGGTCATCTAGGCTACTGATCATTTCCAGTCCTGTGTGTGAGATCCCGGGGAAATGCCTGGCCATACACAGTTCAGAGTTCTCTTAGACTATTAACCACTACCAGGCCTGGTTTGGGGAGCTTAGGAGAACTAGATATAGCCTGAGCCAACAGATAGCACAGAGGTCACCTTGTCTATTAACCATCTCCATTCTCAGCCTTCTGGGCAGAAAACAGGTTACACATCTCTTTCTTTGAAGAGACAGCTCCATGTGTTTAACATTCCTGGTTTTCCTAGTCCTGATCTATGAGTGCAAGGACCCTTGTGCTCCCCAAAGTAAATTCCACCTACCTTGTACACTACCTACCATCTGTATGTCTCCTCCAAATTGTTTCTGGGGACCCAAGGATGATGACCCAAAGAGGGGTCTGTAGCAAGATTCTCACAACAAGTGGGATTTCCTCAGCTCATTCTTTTCACCAGGTCTAGAGCTTTCAGCACATTGGATTTTAGACTGATCTGCCTAACTAAATACATTTACAGATGATTGTTTTTTAATATGAAGGATTGAAATCAGAGCCTTGCCCAACAGTTCATTTTTATATGAAAATTTCTCAAGATTGCCAGTGGGTTATACAAGTAATCTCTACAAAGAAATACAAATTGGAATTGAAATTAATGATGTAAGTTGAAGGAAGAAAAAGTAGTGTTAACATTTCTATTATGAGTTCTTTGACCTGAAAGAAATAAAAATGATGTCACCACATATGGCTCCACATCAGTCCTTCAAATATCAAAAGGTTTCCATCCACTTTTTCTATCAATCAGCTTCTTCATACTTAAATATTGTTCCTTGCAATACTAGTTAAAATGGCTCATGCATGTGTTGATGTATGTGTTTGTGTACGCAACTTATAGATAAATAAATATTTGGGGAGTGTTGCTCATTTCTTTTACAGTTAGAACACTACAATCAACATTTTTTAAAGACTTTTTTTTGTAAAAATGCAACCAAGAACAAGAACATAGTAAGAAAAAGAATGCATCAGTTTTATTCTCTGGTTGATTTTGCTCTAAAATATTAACCAAACTCATTTTCTAAGGAAATAATAATTTAAGAATAAATGCATTAAAGGAATTTTTTAGCTACCATGTTTAGCTTTGACCCACTCGCCACCTCTACAGCCATTTTCCCAAAGCTATTAACTTAAGAAATGTGTGATAACACACTACATTCTAAGAGAAAATGCTGATTCATTTAAATAAGTAATTCCCATCTTATTTAACTAGTTTAAGTGTAAATGATATAGTTTATGTTTTGTTTCTAAGTCTTCTTTTAGAAATATACCTATTATTTCACAATGAAAATGTAAAATGTATTTGAAAATATTAACATACCCTAACAAGAAAAGGCATCCTTTATTGCTTTCCCAAAGGCACATCAGAGAAGGATGACGGAATTGGTCATTCTGCTTTGCTCACTCCAGGATGAAGGACATCAGCCCACCACCTAATGTCATAGCACTGAGACCAGGCCATGCCTCCCAACATGTAGAGCTTTCTGCCATTTAAGGTGACTTCAGTAAAAACACCATGATAACCTTAGCAAGGAGCCCACTCAGCCGGTGCCAATTAGGTTTCTTTTACTAAAGCAACTACCTTTCATGGAAATTTAGAACAAGAAACAAGAGAAAGAACACAAAGGAGAGAAACACTGTGGTATATAAGACAACATTTAGGTGGGTTCTTAAGTGATTGTTCAAATGGCTGTTGGACTGCTTTGCACTTTGTACACTGTCATGCTTTCTGTAGAACCTCTGGGAAATGTTAAAAGACACATAATTGTGCCAGGCATTGGTGGCACAAGCCTTTAATCACACACAAGGGAAGGAGAGGCAGGCTGATCTCTAAGTTCAAGGACAGCATGGTCTACATAGTGAATTTCAGGATATCAAGGGCTACAGAGAAATCTTCTCTAGGAAAAAAAAAAAGATAATCATATCGAAGTCCAGCTTCAACATCAACTGGGGAAAATTGAGACGGGCATAGACCCTGAGGCTGGCTGGTAACCCTGCAGAATTTCTCTGAGGGCAACCTTCCAGTCTGCAACAGATTGTTGCTGGCAATGGCTTCCACTGATGGTGGCAAGCATCTAAAAGAGAAAGGGATAGACGGAGAGAAAAGACAGACACACACACACACATACATACACACATACACACACACACACACACACACACACACACACACGATGATGAAGTAAGACAGACTCCAGCAGGTGGGTTTCAACAAGCTGCTTCTTCTTGCTTTATTTTTTCTCTCACAGTATATATACCCCAACAAAACCTTTCAAGCAGTACAAAAATCACAATGTTTATGTTCTGTTTCTCTATAAATAAATGATACAATGGATATACATAAGAAAATCATGTTCCCCAATATCTTCACATGATCAAATCTATTACATATTATGGGTAAGAAACAAACATGAATAACAAGTTATTTCCAAGAACCCACATACATTTTGTAACTAAGTAATTTGTTATATATTAACAAAGTGTAAGCAAGCAAAATAATTTCTCATCCATTCTTTACTGGCAGCCTGCAATTTGCAGTTACGAAGAAAGAATCAATTATCTTTAAAAGTAATCTTATAAAGATCTTAAAAGAATCACAAACCTAAACTTCTATATAAAAGTAATCAGCTATCTCTACCTAAATCCTAAAGGTGCTCATCTACTCATTAATATGTTTTGTTAAATCACATTAGGAAGCAGAGGGCAAAAATACATATAAGAAATTAGTCACCTTGACGTCCAGCTTCAGTGGGAAAGCCACATCAGCTAGTGTTAATTGGGGTATTGTTTTTTATCACAAACCTCAAAAGTCCCCATCTTTACAATTAAGAGTGTATTTTTTTCTTTTCTTTTCTTTTCTTTCTTTTTTTTTTTTTTGAGTATATTTTTTCTTAACTTCAAATTGTTCTCTAAGATTTTCTGCATCAGAGTCACTTGCAAAAACATCTCTACCTAACCTTGCTAAACAATCAATTTTTCTCTAAGATTTTCTATGTCAGAACCACTTACAAAAACATCTTTACCTAACCTTGTTGAACAATCTATTTTTCCAAATTCTTTCTAAGGGTCATTGTTAGCAATCTACATCTGCAGGTTCTTTTCAAGGGTGGTGGTTGAATCATTAATCTGCTCCAGCAGCAACACCAGAAAAAGAGCAAGCATTGTTATTGTGAATGACAATGATATTGTCCAGTAAGAGATGAGAATCCCCCTTTATAGTACTCACACAATTCATGTATTAGGGGGATTATGAGGACCACAAGGGTAACAAGCAGAGCTATGCTCCATATCAGCATGAAGTCCTCAGGACATGTAGTTCTCGGGGTTATGCTTCGCCAAGACACACCCATTATGGGTTTGCTAACCTGTGGGCTGCATTTCATGAGTTCTAGAGCTGTTTGCTGCTCCTTCTGCACAGCCCCCAACACAATCACATTTATGATAGTTTTACCCAGTGTGAACAGTATAGTACACACCTCCTGTACTTAATATACTATAAAATTATGTAGATTAACCTTAATTATGGTAATTTGGTGATGGATTTTGTTTGTTCTATACCCATTTCTAGTCATGATTTTTGTCTTCAAATTTGGCACTAGGGAACAACAGAAGTAATTTAAAACTGTATCTTTCCAGATGAGGTTGTGAAATTAATTGCACAAGGTTGTAAAAACAGCACCTCACCAATTCATGTTTATATTGCCATAGAACTTGGGATTCCTGAGTCTCACCGAAGACAACAGGAGATAGAAACTGGCCCAGGTAGTTGTGGAAAAGGAAAGATAACAAGAGACCAGACCATAAACTAAGCTCTAAACATATTTCTTACCTTTGTCCAAGACAGAATCAAAGCACGACCAGTTTCTGGCCAAGGTTAAGAATTAGAACTGATTACTTTTGGGGTTCCTGACATGATACTGCCTTATTGGCTTCTGTCTCCTCTTCTCACCCATAATACTTCCAAAAAATAGAAATTATGATTCACTGAATCAGAGTATTGACATTTCAATGGGTGTTTTTTTTTTTTCATGTTTAATTATGTGTGTCTGTGTGGGGTATGTGAGTTTGGTGGTATTTAACCAATATCATTTGAAGCTGTGCGGGAGGAGCTTAGAGGGGAGGCTTTGGGGGGTACATTTGGAGGCAGGGGAAGCAATCTGTGATTAGTTAAAATTTGAGCACTTGCCTTGTTTGGATTATCCCAGTGGATAATCCCTGATTATATGACTAATGCTCAGTCAGCCCTTGCTGGTGGCAGCGCTTAAGCTTCATTCTTTGCGCATGAGAACCCAGGGCTTGGAACCATCGGAGCCTCTGGCTTCCTATAAAGTTATTTTATCTCTTCTTTGTGAAATCCTCTCTGTGCCCTCATTTTAAGACACTTACTTTAGAATAGGGCAAAACAGATGTTTCTGCAATGCTTTCATGCTGTACCTGTGTGGTGTTAGTCAATCATCAGTCACTTAAATGGATGTGATCATCACAAATTATCTGTTACAAAGACAACTTCCAACTATCCTTTAAGAAGTTACTATAACCAGTGCTTAGAAACTGCTTTTGCTTAGATGCATTGACTCCCCCCTCGCCCACTTTGGGTTCACATGGTAACTAAGAGCTAGAATAAAGCTGGGCATCTAAGCCTCAGTTGTGTTTATCTCCTTTACTTTAGGTCAGTCACTGGCTTATATCACAGGTAAGAATATTAACAATTCAGAGTATCCATTAAAAACGTGGACGACTTTCAGGGCTTAAAGGACAAGGAGCTTCTTGCTTCCAACTTTTACAATGTTCCATTCTAAACCCCTAAAAGGCACCCAGAGGTTTCCAATCTTAAGATTTCAGGAACCTTGGATTCCAGGAATAACTGAATCTCACTGACATGAACCTACCCTTAAGAAGGATGTAGCAAAAAGAGGGTAACTTTTGAGAGTTTCAACTGGGACTTGTTGTTGGCCACAAAAAAAAAAAAAAAAAAAAAAAAAAAAGGTGTTTGACCCAGTCAGTGTCTGGAGAATTCCCCAATTTTCACAAGAAATTGGGGAAGTGTATTGCTATCAGCATATGCTGAGTAGATGCCAGGAATGCATTAGAAATGCCCCCTAATTCATGGCATTAAGAAGAAAGATGATTTAATACCAACTCCAAGTGCCCAAGCCGTAAATCACAAACCCTTTTGGCCTGACATATTAGCTATCCTGCATATCAGATATTTACCTTACAATTCATAACAGTATAAAATTATAGTTATGAAGTAGCAGCCAAATATTTTTAAGGTTGGGGTCACCATAATACGAGCAACTGTCTTAAAGGGTCACAGCCTCAGGAAGGTTGAGGACCACTGCAAAACATGGGTCAGGAGACCTAGCTAGATTGACAAATGTAGGAGGAAAACTAATGAGCACTGAAACTCACATGATCTTAGGAGGGCACATCTTGTCCTTCTGGCATATGTGCTTTCTGGAAAATGTTTCTTATTAGCATATGCTAACTATGGAAAATTATGGATATCATTGTGATATTTGTATATACTAACATATACTTTAATTTCAGTTACATTCTCCCACCCTCATTTTTCCCTCTTGTCCTCCCATTCCTTCTGAGTCCCTTCCCCATTTCCTTTTTCGAACTAGCCCTCTCTTACTTTTGGGTCTGTTTTGTATGTATTATCCAATGAGTCTTATTAAGGTGGCATATAGGAGGATGAGCACTTTAGCAGTGGCTATACCAGTGAAGAAAATGCCTCTTCATCATCCATTAATCATTTTATTACCACAGAGAAGGTCAGAAGGAACCCATGCTCCTCTCCTCATTTGATGACAGGATGCTGACAGGCCCAATATTATATGACCACAAGGAAATCACAGCTGCTATAAGATCAACAGGGAAACAGTCATGCCATACTCAGTAAGTTAGAGCTCCATACCACACCCACTAACTCTCCTGGCTCCTACACTCTTCCTGTCATTTCTTCCAAGATATTCACTGGGTCTTGGAAGGGCTGACATAGTTGTCCCATTATGGCTGAGCATTCAACAGTTATTTATTCTCATCCATTTGACCAGTTATACGTCTCTGTAGTTACCAGATTATTGCAAAATAGAAGAGCTTCTTTAGGGCTAGGAAGATGGTTCAGTGAGTATTTGCTGGACAAATGAGAACATGAATTTATCCTGGTACCCACGTAAAAGCAATCTTTGATTGCAGAGCTAGTAGGAGCATAGATGGATAATATCAGAAGGCTCATCAGGAAGCTTACCCAAAACAGCAGACTCCAGAAGAGTCAATATAAGACACTCCAAAAAAATTAAGTGGAGAGCAACCAAAAAAATATTCCACACCTACCTCTGCCTCTAGCATGCATGCATACATGCACGCATGCACATGCGCATGCACACACACACACACACACACACACACACACACACTTTTTAACATAAAAAATTTTCTCAAAAGTCGAGTGTATTGGCACTCAGTTTTCATTCTAATGCTTGGAGGCAGAGAGATGTGTGTCTCTGTGAGTTTGAAGCCAGCCAAGTCTATGCAATAGGGTTCAGTCTCACAAACCAAACAGAAAAGGCAAAAGCCAACCAAATAAACAGACATACAAAAGCAATAAAAACAAACAGCTCCTCTGATTAAAGCTGACAGTATCACTATTGTGTGGACATAAACATACGCATTTAGAAGGTAATTTGATGGTAACATCATGCTCATTTAAGACAACAGCAAAAGTGGGCCTATGACTGCCCCAGGCACAGGCTTTTGGTGAAGTCTCTGGGGACAGATATAAATCCACATATAATCAGAAAGTGGTTGATTATTCCTAGGACAGACATCCCATTATTGTACCACAGGATACATCTTGTATGGTAGTCAATAGTGTTGAATGCAGGGTTCACATCTGAGAAAGACTGTTAATTTTCACCCCCAGGAGCTAACATAGCATCTTCCTTCACTGCCAATGCTATTCAGCAAGTAAGAAGCTTCTAACTCAGTCTCAGGTGCATTTTTCTAAATCCTGTGACCAGGGAGTGTGGGATCAACAATAGGTCTTACCCATTGTCTTAGTTAGGATTTCTATTGCTGTGATAAAACAGCAATAAGCTTGTGGTAGAAGAGGTGTACTTCAGTTTTTATGCCCTAATCATAGTCCATCCTGAAGGAAAGTCAGGGCAGGAACCTGGAGGCAAGAACTGAAGTAGAGGAGACAGACGGATGCTGCTTCCTGGCTTGCTTGCTATGCTTTGTTGTGTTTGCTTTATTATACATCCCAGAACCACCTGCCCAGGAGTGACACCACCCCCTCTATGATGGACCCTTCCACGTCAATCATTAATCAAGACAATCTTATGAAAACGTTTTCTCAATTATGCTTCCCTCTTCTCAAATAACTGGGGTTTGTGTCAAGTTGACATAAAACCAGCCAGCATCCTACCTACTTCTTTGGGGCAACCAACATCAGTAGCACTTGCCTACTAGAGGTTTGGAGGACCTCCAGACCTCCCTGATGATCAACTAATAGGAGAATAGACCATACTTGGCACTAGGACTTTCATCTAAGCTTCATGGCTTCAAGGAACAGCTTTTCCCACTACACAAAGCATCTCTGTCCAACCACTTTAAACATTCCCTCGTCTCTTTGCACCATCCCCATTTACGCCCCACCACTATTTCCCCTTCTGAAACCGTATCACGTGCATTCTCCTACCCTCCCCACTTACAGACTCTTTGTGACCCTCTCATTTCCCCTTCAGTATCCTTTTCTCTCCCCACACTCACTGTCATGTAAATGTTCCTATGATAATCTGCATCTAAGATAGAATCTGTAGTGTTTGTTTTTCCAAGCCTGTATTATCTCATTAAATATAATACTTTCCAGTTCCAGCCATTTCCCAATACATTTTATAATCCCATTTTACTTTATTGCTGATTAAAAACACATCATGTAAATACCAGATTTTCATTGTATTCATAAATCATTTGGTGGACATCTAAGCTAATTCTGGGTTTTTTGTTGGGGGGGGATTTTTTTGTTTTGGTTTTTTGTTTTTTTGTTTTTGCTCTTATGAACAGAGCAAAAATAAATGTGGATGTACAGGGATAGATAATGGTGGTGGCATAGAGATTCATTTGCATATATGCCTAGGAGTGGTATAAGTGGGTTAACAAATATGATTCTGAAACAGTTTTTGTTATTTTAAATAATCCTTATTTATGAAAAATACGAAATTTCCATGACCAACTGATAAAGGAAGAATTCAGGTAAATCCATCATAGAACTTGACTTCAGATGGAAACCAGCAACTCCCAATCAGGCATTGAACATGTCTTCCCACCATGCTTCCATCACATTCAAAATTCTTAACAAGACCTGTGCTCTCCCCATGAGCAAAACGACCATTTTAACATGTAAAACTCAACTTAATAGGAGACACTTCACAGACTAGGGGCTAAATAAAGCTGAATAAGAATGCAGCAAAGTAAAAACCTAGCCTATATTCTGTGTGAGGTCCTAGAACTCAGAATTCAAGTTAGGAGAAACTTGAGAACTGAATTGCAAGAGAACAAGCGAAGAGGACTGCTAATGAAAACCAAAGTGAAGTCATCTTTACCCTGGTGCTTTATTGCCTTTGGCCAAGGACTCCTTCACCTTGAACATTCGTAGGCATCAGTATCCTTGGAGCAGGCAGTAGAAGCTGATTGGCTAAGAGAAAATAGCTAAATTTTTGCTTAGCAAACTGACTCAAATATAATTCCAATCTCTGATGGTGGCTGTGCAACCTTCTGACTTCTGTAAGTCTCCACTGCACAGCTTTAAAATGGGAATAATACCTACTACTGATAGAGCTGCCACAATTGAGGTGAGCACACAAAGGTTCTAAAATTCACTTCTTCCTCTTCCTCCTCCATCTATCTACTCACACTGTAGTGAAAAAAGATAAAAGCAGGAGCAATATATTTGTGAACCAGTCACTAAATTTCTTCAAATATTTGTGTCTTTAAAAAATTCTGAAGAAATCTCTAGGGTAAAGAAAACACCATTCAATAAATATTTCTTTTGCTATGCCTTCAATATTCTTTAAGAAAAGGTGAGTGTAGATTTATAAATCCGACATCCATATGAAATAAAAGAAAGCAATATTAGTTTCTTGAGGCTTCACTGCTTTGGAATTAGGGAGAAAAAAGAGGTATAGTGCATAGATTTTTCACTAAAGGAGTTAAAAATTAATCATAGATTCAAAACAAGTTTTAGACCCATTAAAAATTAAGCAAAAGCTCAAGAAATAATAGAAGAGATATCACAAGGCAGTTGATGATTAATTTCCAAATGAATTGTGCAGTCTATAATTGATACATGAGTTTATAAGAGAAAGGAACATCCCCTGCACATACAGTGAAAGAATTCTGAAGCTGATTGGACATTAATGGCCCAATGGCACAAATCATCCTGGAGGCCTACTGAGTTTGAGAGTCTTTATAGATTTTGGATTTGTTCCTTTTGGGTTTTGTTTTTGTTTCTTTTTTAAAACACAAGATGACATCATTAAGAATGGGAGAATAATACCTCCTTCCTTACAGGGAAAGCCTTTCCAGGCTAAATTGGTTGCCTTGGGAATTGGTGGAATGAACAGAAGAGACATCCAATTACAACCATCCTCTCTGCTAACTCACTCAACTTGCTCACAAACTACCCTTCTGTATGGGCATCCCCAACCAAGAAATGCATTCCTCACCTTTCCCACTTACTTTCCCATTTTTAGTAGAAACAACCTTAAATTGACTTCCTATTTCATGAGACACCAATAATAATTAAACTCATTAGGGTAAGAGCAAGTAGGTTCTCCTAAGTGATATCCAGGATAGATCTGGCTTCATGAATTCATCATTTCATAATAAAGTAAACAGGATTCAGTCTTCAAACACACAGAGTCTAAATGCCAACAAGAAAGTAGGAGACTTTTGGGGGCTGGGGAAAATGAATAAACAGATATATGATTTAGATTCCAGCAAACACCCTGACTGCACAGTAGCAAAATAAACAAAGAGAATTCCTCACAGTAGCTGTCTTTTATTTACCACCATTATTTTGGTAGAACAGTGAGATGTTTTCATTTGAAGAGTCAGAAGCCCAAGATGATTTGTTCTCCCAAATCCTTCTTTTTTATCTAAACCTGTCTATCCTTGTGGGAATTAATTGATATTTACTGCCTCAAGTTGCTTCAAAGTTTATTTTATTCACTGAAAAGAGATGTGAAACAATCTACATATGCAAAAGGTTGTTTTTTAAACATACTGTTCAATGGTAGTTTACTCACATCCTAAGTTCTACTGCATATTTCAGCACATTTTACTACTTTGGTAACGTTTAGTATCTGGATTCAGCTTCTGAATTTAAATCAACAGTCAAGAGAAGCATTTGAGTGTGTGAAGTTAGAAGTGGTGACTTAGAGTTGGAAGAAAACCATTTTCTACCAGAAAGAATCACCACACCTGATATTGTGGCAACAGAACCTAAAATATACCAGTATGTATAACTTAAATTGTCAAAAAATGCTAAGTTGGTTGTTTTGTCTGTTTGGTGGTTGTTGTTTTTATTATTATTATTATTATTATTATTATTATTATTATTATCATCATCATCATCATCATCATCATCATCATCATTATTGTTGTTGTTACTATTATTATTATTACTTATTCTTCTCTCATATAAGACATCCCAACTGCAGCTTCCTCTCTGTCCTCTCTTCCTAGTTCCCACACCCACACCTCCCCTCTCCTCTCCCCCAGGTACCCTGAAAAATAGTGTTACAAACATTTTGTTTATTACACAAGGACTCTTTTACATATACATGGCCTCAATGTCTTTTATATTGAACTTGCTTGGCTTTTTCACTTAATATATTTTAAATAACCAAGTGAGAGATCCATGGGCACCCAAGTTTCATTTTTAACATAATTTCTTAGTATTGATTCTGTTTGTTTGTTTGTCTTAAGACAGGGTTTCTCAGTGTAGCTCTGGCAGTCCTGGACTCACTTTGTAGACCATGTTGATCTCAAACTCACAGAGATCTGCCTTCCTCTGCCATCCAAGTGCAGGGGTGTGACACTGTGCCTGGTCTAGGATTTATTGTTATCTGAAAATGCCTATGCCTCTTCCACAGCATTTAAGATCATCTTTCCCTACTAACCTGTTTAAGAGAAAATAACAATTCACTCTGACCAAGATGAAGCAGTTCAAAATCTATATGCTTTTAAAGTTACTCTGAACATACACAGTATCTTCTATAAATTCTCTAGATTTATAGTTTCAGGGATGAATGACATTAGCCCACTAACCTGACATCATAGCCATTTGGGGTTATAATTAAACTGATTACAATCCTTTGTAAAATGTTCATTTGTAGACACAATTGAGAAAAATGGCCTTTGTTACTACATAACACTAATACTTTTTCTGACTTAAATAGGATATAAGGAAATAAATGATAGTGAAAATGAGGAAGAGGAAGAAGAAGAAGAAGAAGAAGAAGAAGAAGAAGAAGAAGAAGAAGAAGAAGAAGAAGAAAACTACTCTTACTGTAAAGAAATGAGATGTTCTAGAAGCACCAGCAGAAATATCCAAATATGTCACCCATCATAGATAGCACTAAGATAAGGACAATGCTGAGAGATATACTCAGCTCTTTCAATGATAGATACAACATCTCTTTTAAGATGCTCACATAACTATAAAACAGAGGGAGTCACAGATTTCACCAAGATAAAGCAAACCTGGCGGGATGCTGCTCTAGCTCCATTTGGTCACTCAGGAGCTGTTTGATCAGGACCTCTAAAGCACCTGAAGCACTGGCTCCTGGTTTGTTCCAGCTGCCTGGAAATGCTCACTACAGCATAACACTGAGAAGGGCAACGATGAGATGGTGGGAACTGGGTAAGTGTGAATATTACTTCAGCTTTAAAAAGTGGTGCCCTGGTTAGTACCAACTACCAACTTGACATGACCTAGAATCACCAGAAAAAAGGGTCTCACATGCGTAACTGTCCTAGATTGGCCTGTGGAGAACTATCTTCATTGTAAATTAATGTAGGAGGGCCCTGTCCACTGTGAGCAGTACCATCCCCTGGGCAAGCGATCCTGGACTGTATAAAGAAGTTAGGCAAGCATGAGCCTAAATAAGTCAGCAAGCAGCCGAGCTCTGTGGTTCCTGCTTCAGGTTCCTTCTGAGTCTCCTCTTCACAGAACATATGGCTGCAGAACAGAGGAAGGGTACAAAGGCATGATCCTGTCAGCAAGAAAATTAATATTGTAAAGACTATCTGCATGATAGTGATCTTGTCTGCACTGATGCATGCCATGAGCAGTAGACTCATGTGCAACTATGTCCACTCTTCACCAAATTCAGAAAAGTTCTATCTACTCTCCCTTCATGAGATCCTTTTATGTGCCTAGTTGCATCTTATCGCATTCCATAAGAAAAAAAAAAGTCCCATGTTGGGGAAGTGTGGTTATGGAGATGACCTGGTTGGTAAAATGCTTTCCATGCAAGCATAAAGACCTGTTTTCATTATCTGCATAAAAGCTGAACATGGTGGCATACATGTGTAATCCAATTACTAAGAAATAAGAGATAGCTTAATCCAAGATATCACTGGCCAGCCACTAAGCCACAGTAAGCTATAAATTCAGTGAGATACCCTGTCTCAAAAAATACTATGGGAGAGAAATAAAGAAAGACACTGAACATTGACCACT
This sequence comes from Acomys minous, assembly GCF_964271855.1. NCBI lineage: Eukaryota > Metazoa > Chordata > Mammalia > Rodentia > Muridae > Acomys > Acomys minous. The sequence goes on along the minus strand of NC_140489.1, from coordinate 69,865,793 downwards.
GGTATTCATACATGAATGCATAAGAAAATAGATCTTTACACATAAGACCTCACACGTATGTGCGCGCACGCACGTGCACACACACACACACAAACATTCTATTGCCATAAGCCTGGGAAAGTTGTTCATCACCTTATTTTCTCAGTGTAAACAATCTCAAAATCTGATCATTTTTTATGCTTTCCCTCCAGTGCTACTGTTCCTAGAGCAGTTCCCTGTTATGCTTATTGAACTGTCACTTACAAGAGCAGTTAACCTAAAATACAAAGCTACCTTGTCTGGAAGAGAGGTTCTTATAATGAGGACTGCCGTCATGAAGTCAGATGCAAAACTCTATGTCTGTGTAAATACGTGACTCTCTGACAGCTTATACTAGAAAACTCTTTGGACCAGTAATTATATTTTGAAAACTACTGAAATAAGAAATAAAAAGACTGCGGTATTTAGTGGGGAACATAAGGCCTCTCATAGTCTGTTTACTACCTGCCTCTCAGACTCATTCAATATATTTGGTGCACAAAAAGTAAATTGCTTGCAGCTACTCAAGTATATCCTCGTTTTATATAAGTGCAAATCAAAACTTCTTTCTAAATAATTATTCATGTCCTAATATATTAGGCATTTATCAATGCATCCTTAAAAACCCAGTTTGTATATCTCTTCCCCTATAAGACTCCATGGCCTTATAACATCACTTCCTTTTATAAACTTTCAATCTAGAAATATTATTTCTACTTATGATACATTTGCACTGTATGCTTGCCTATTTCCTCCATAAACTCTGAGCTGCCTAAGAAAATGACTATTTTTTGGCAATAGTTCCATGTCTAAGAGATTCAAGAATGGAGCAGTTGTTCACAATGTATATTTGGAATGAATCATTAGAAAATACATAGGCCAATGGTTAATTTATAACAATATACAAGATATTAACAAGAAATTAAGTATTATTCTTAAAATTATTCTTAACTAATTTTGACACCAATTATTTGGAAGTTTTATTGCAGAGCAGGCATACCAGTCAAGTTTTTTAAAATTAGGAAATTGAAGCCTTCAGCCTATCACATACCTACTGAGCCAGAATGTCCAGTGCTAAAGACCCGATACCTATGTTTTTAATAAGCTACCTAGGTAAGCCTAAGGCACTGTAACCTCAAGATTTAACAGAAACCACTTTCTGTCCCAGGACAAAGACCAAATATAAATTCTTATTTGTTCCCTCTTTGTGAGCATAGACAGGAAAGTCCATTACTACTGAGATCAGCAAAGGACAATCAACTTTGGTCACAACTGGCAGGCTTCCCTTGAAAATGGAGAAGAGATGAAAAAGCACTCAAAGGTAGAAAATCAAAGGAGGTCCCGGAAGTCATTTAGACAGTTCCAGTTGAAAGCCAAAGCAAGAAAATTAGCATTCCAGTGCCAAGGAACTTTATTTTCACTTTTCCTTGGTGTATAAATAATTTATAAGTCAAATAGAATTGTTCTGGCCTTAGTGATTTTGCATAATGGCTCTTAGCACAGTATTTGTGGCTTGTGTTCAGTAGTATTTCCCCTACATTTCCATAGAGCCTTGACCTCACTATTCCCTAATAATCCCAACAGCTCTGGCCCAGGCCAATATCCTGTGAAATGACAAAATTGAGAAGGCCAGGTATTAAGTCAGAAATGACCCAGAAGTTCAGCCTGCTCAAAACTTGGGTGCTCACTGCCAGCCTAAATATTTTTCTCTTAGGTCAATAAGAGAGAGAGAGAGAGAGAGAGAGAGAGAGAGAGAGAGAGAGAGAGAGCATAACTCCTAGATTCCCCCTCTCTCTTATAAACTGTTATTTATTTATGAGTTTAATTGTTCTTCTTACTACCTTTATCTTCCATATTTTATTTATATATTACTATCCTAACCAGGGAAGTGTCTGATTTGCATAGAGATTCAGGGGAAAGTACTATTGAAAAATCTACTTGCTGCCTTGTTAGACTGTCTACTTGCTCCCAGGCAATGAATCAGCATTCATTTCTATTGTTTTTAAACAAAATTCCCAAACATTCAATTTTTCCAATAAAGACTCAGGAGCCAGATGCTGGGGTGAGAGCCTGCTAGCTCAGAGAGACAGAGAAAGCACCCAGGTGACCTTACTACTCAGCCAGTGTCCCAGAAGGAAAAAAGTCCCTTTCTCCTCCATGCTGTTTTAAAAACCCTTCCACCTGGATGTCCCTCCATCCCACTATCTACATGTCTCTCTGTTGATCCTCCAGACTTCCTGCCACTCTCAGGTTTTTCCAGTGTTCACTTCCTGTCAACTGGTTGCTTTCTCTGCCTCTGGAACTGAGGTTAACTTTACTTAATCCTGTTTACAGAAAGCTCTTGGATTAAGGGTGTGTGCTAGTGCTGAGCCACAATACAACTACAAACAGGTTTTTCCAGTACATAACTCTGGGGTTCATGGTGTGATCAAATATTTCCTGCAACACATTTCCTCCTCCACAGGTCAAGTTCTTCAGAGAGCTGAGACTTGTCAGTCTTAGAGAACTTCCAAAGCTTTTCTGTTCAATTCTTACCCCACTCTTTCTGCTCATACACACCAAACTCCAGGGTGGTGGGAGGGCTCTCTGAGTCATCTTGCTGCTTTGGCTTTTAGCCTTCACAAATATGTCCTCTCATTAACTTAAATCTCCAATGGCACCGACCTCCTGAAGGGCCCATTTTCACTATGTTAATTCAGTATTAGGGAGGCTAACCCAGTAGAGCTGTCCTGTATTTCAAGGATACACTGGCAACATAGTGAGTTTCAGGCCAGGCTACCTTATGTTCCAAGCAAACAACAAAAGATCACTATATATTTTTCACAATTCTTCTTAATAAAAAGTAGAAATACCAGCCACCCCCATGAGGAGTCTAGGAAAGCAAGTGGTAATGAGACCCTCCAACTCTTACATCTCTCAGCTGAATACCACCAAGCCATCTCCTTCAACAATGCAGACTTCTAAAAGTAGCCATAAACCAAGCAGCCCCTGATTCCTAATCAATATAATTTTGAAGTAAGATGTTTAAAACAACAACAATCTAGAATAGATGGCACTTATTTTCATTTCCTTAATTTTTCTCCTCTGTTTAACTGAATTTTAGAAATCAGTACCTTGGGCCAGTGAAATAGTTCAGTGGGTAAAGGGGCTTGCCTCCAAGTCTGGTGGTCTTAGATGAGGTAGTAACAACTCTGGCAAATAATCTTTGGTCTGCACACACAGCATCCACACAGACACACATTAAATAAATGATAAAAATTACTTTTAATAATCAGTGTATTCATTATAGAATTTCATTTCAAAACAGAAATGTTTAAAAGGCCACCTGAGAATTTTCCACATTCTCCCCTGCTATGAAGAACTAATGTAAGATTACTTGCTTTTCAGATCTGACCTGTTGGGTGACATGAAAACTACTTTGTGATTCCAGGTGGTTAAGAGCTGTCTTTAACAGCTCCCCTGCCTGTGGATCTTTTATCTATCTATCTATCTATCTATCTATTTGTTTTTTTGAGATAGGGTTTCTCTGTGTAGTCTTGGTTCCTGGACTCACTTTGTAGACCAGGCTGGCCTCAAACTCACAGCGATCCGCCTGCCTCTGCCTCTTGAGTTCTGGGATTAAAGGCATGCTCCACAACACCCCGGCAGATCCTTAATTTATTGGCTCACTTTCCATCTCACCTCTATAGGAGCCAACTCAGTAATCTGCCAGTTTGCATGTAATTCTGAAAGATTTTTAATGCTTAAAGAAAGTAGGGGTGGTGCAGTGGGAAACCCTTCACTAATTGAGGCTGTTGAAAAAAAAAAAAAGAATGTTGCTATAGGCAGATTAGAAATGGAACACTGATTTTATTTTGATCAATAAATCCAGATCGTACAGGGAATTACCATTCTCAACACTGCAGTTTTTGCTTCATTTTAACTGAATGTGTCTGGTGGAATCTTGCTTTATTCCATAAGATCGAATGACAATTTTTCCCCAGCCAGACAAGCTACACCTATCTGAAATCAATCTTTTAGCATGGCAAATACATTTTAAATTGTAAGGCAATGTGTATACTAAAGCAAATGTCATAGTTAATTCTAACAATTATTTAAAAGCTTGTCAGGGTTTTGAAAATAGTAGAGAGATGAGAATTTCTTCCACAGCTTGCCAGATCAGCCCAGTTTCCAATTTGATATTATAGGCCTTTGGCTAACATGTCATCAAGTTCACATAGTATTTATGGTCAATATGCTCAAGAAATTAAAGGCATTCAATCTTATGCAAGGCATAGATGTGAATGACTGGATGGGAAGAGCTGAAGCTACTTCAATTGTGATGAATATGCAACTTTAATAGATGCTTTGATTCCTTTCCTAGTAAGCTAACAACTGCTGTTAAGTCACAGGCATCTGGAAACTTTACCGTACTCATAACTCTTACAGTTACAGACAACCCAGACAACTCCAATAACCTTCTACCTAAATTAATTGATCATATTAAAAAAAAGAAAAACTGTGTAATTTTTCCCACTCATTGTGTCTTCTTTTTAAATTTTTATTTTTTTTTTACTGTTCTCACATGTGTGTGCGAGCACACATGCACACACACACACACACACACACACACACACACACACACACACACATGAGCATAGGCTGCCGTGGTGCATATGTGGAAGTCAGAGGACAACATGAGAAAGTCAGTTACTTCTACCAACGTATGAGTGCTGGGGATTGAATTTAGTTCATTAGGTTTAGTGGCACTGTATGCTCAATTTTCTTAACCAATATATTTTATTAACAACTTAGTGACCAAGCGTACGTCACTTATAACCCGATTAACCAAAATAATAGGAAATGAGGATTAATGGACACAATAACAAAACCTTAAGGATATCAGTTCCGAGGAACGATTTTCTGGGCGTGAGCTGCAGGATTTCCTCTGCTGGAACCTGGGGTAACCAGAACCCAGAACCTCCGCTTGAGCTGGAGCCCAGAAGTCTCCCCTCAGGCGGTTCTCTCTAGGAGCTTCTTGAAGTGCAGCGATGAACAGCCAAATCTATCCCAAGTCTCCAGAAAGCCCCGCCTCCAGTTCTGGCTCATTTATATATCTCCTCCCAGAGTCTGTTCACGGAATCTTTTCAGCTGGCAACAATTAAGCTCCTGCACGAAGTGGTTGCTCTTCTAGTGAATTAACCTCACCAATTCTCTCACGAGACCGTTCCAATCCCACACTTGAGATCCTAAAAACAGGTTTATCCTTCATGGCACCTTAGAAACTGAGCCACCTAGATGGCCCTAATGTATATTCAAAGCCATTTTTCCATTGCTATATCTCAAACCTGAAGGGTCTCTGGCCAGCCTGAGAACAGCGAGCATGGCTCTGGCACACCTCGACCTTCTTGTCCATTCCCTCTACCTTGCTAAAGAACCCATCGGATCACATTCCTGAAGCTAGCCACCAAGGTCTGTTCCCTTATTTGGCCATTTCCTTCTCCTGAGACTCACCACCAAAGACCAGGTACCAAAGTATTAATGTCTAGCAATCACAAGTCCCCTTGACCAATTAAAAATGAACACCTCGTCCTAACACAGGGGTTCCTCTTTTACCTTTATAAACCCTCATTTTTCTGTGGGCCATGTCTCTTTCTCTACCCAGAGGCAGTTCTTTGTCATCACCTGGCCCCCATACTGGGACAAATATCCCTTATCCCTTTCTCTTGCTTCTTTATCCCTTCTCCCTCATCTTCTGTCCCCTGCCTTTGTCTGGTATTTCCTGCTCTTTGTCACTCTGGGGCAAATAGATCTCCTTTTTGTAAGAACTTGGTCTTATGGTCTTCTGAGCCAATACCAGTCCTATTTTTTATAGTGTAAATCCATACATCTATATATATGGAGATACACACACACACACACACACACACACACACACACACATACACATGCATTCCGTATGTTTGAAGAAAGCTTTAAAAGTAGAAGAAAATGACATAACAGATATATTTTTATTTTTATATGTGAGCAATATAGGGTGAATCTATCTTTGATGATGTGATTTTCTTTGGAGGGCTAAGAGTGGGGGCACATGCCTATATTCCCAGACCTTGGGCATTAGAAGAAGGAAGATCAGGAGTTCAAAGCCAGCCTCAGCTGCATATCAAGTTTGAAGCCAGATAGGACTGTATGTCTCAAAATCTATCATAAAAGTGGTGTGACATTTTTAAATTGTATTTATTTTTTATTTTATTTAAATTGTATTTAAATTGTATATATTTTCTACTTTTTACACATTTCTGAGGCCTGCAGAGTTGACCTAGCTGTGGCAATGGAGAATGAACTATGGCAGAAGAGACAGAAGAAATGATAGACATACATACAGAAAATCTGGATTTGGACAGGACATGCATTGTTAAGGAGATTCACCACAGCATCTCCTTTATTTTCCCCATCTGAGCTGAAGTAGGTTTGTTGTATATAGCAGGTTTAGATACTCTAGGTAGAAGGTCTCTGTTGGGGAGCAACCTCAGGCTGTAAACATTTTTGAGTATAAAGCTTGAGCTGATATTTCCTACACACAATGTCAAAATCTGTATGTGTGCCAGGAGAAGGCTTTGCCATTCCCATAGGTCTGAAGCATTGAGGTCTTTGACATGGCCTTGCCCATGTCAATAACCTACATTTACTCAGGGCTTCCTCTGCAATCCATAATACATGTACAATGTAGCTTGGCAATTTGATAATGTGAATTATTAAAAACTATATTTTACTGTACTGGAAATATTAAATTTACCCACAGCAAAAATGTTAAGAATACAGCAGCTTATTGCTGAATATACATACACTGTTACATGACAAAACTCTTTAGAGGTTATTCATATATCACATGACACCATCTTCATGCCAGAGGACTGGAAACTCCTGAGTCCACTTTATTTTCCTGTTAGCACTGGTCTAGTTATGAGGTGTGGAGGTTGATAGTGCTGATTTGAAATGCACAGACTTGGGGATCAACTTCCCTCTCCCCTCCATGTGCTCCCTCTTGTTGCTTCTTTGTCATTTTTATGATTTGACAACCTCTACCTTTCAATTCACATGTCTGGACAGATGACAGCCTCTAGCTTGTGACTCCAACTTGGACATCTCTCCTAAGCTTCAGCCATCTTCAGCCTATGGCTATTCAACATATAGTTCCAATTGTCACTTAACACCCAAAAAACTGAAGTAATCTAGAAAGTCTACTTTCCATGAGTGAAAACAGAGTCCAGAGCAGTTGTGTGTGTTTTCTATCACTGTCTACTAGAAGCAAAGCAGTAAATATTTCTCTAGGAAGAATCTCGTGTGTTCATTGAGATTACTAGAAACCTTGAAAATGCCTTGATTTACCAAGAAAAACAAACAAACAAACAACAACAAAAAGATATTTCAAAAATTATCACTACTAAAAAAAATTATCAATTTCCAGTTCTCAATTTCCCATTAGTTCTTTACTTTGGATTTCACATTTTCAGGGCCATCTCATCTCCTCTTCTAATTTTCCCGAAAACAGTCTTCAGTGTTATTTTTACTCGCAGCAGCTGAGTCAATAGTGCATGTTTCTGTTGCTGATTTGTTACTGGTCATCTCCAATAACAGATCAAGACAATGTATGTAAACAGCATGGCTAGTTCTTTCCTTCCACAGCGGGTTCTGAAGTTGATCTTAAGTTTTGTGTGACAAGTGCTCTTACCTGCTGGGCCATCTTGCAGGCTTTAGTACATAAACATTGTAGAGAAACTCAGAAGTGATGTCTGCTACCAGGAGGATGATTGGATTAAAGTTTCCTATCTTTCTCTAGCCTCTTCTGTTTCTAGATTGTCCTTATTCCTTGCATGTAGCCCTCTGAGCTCACAAGACATGTCTTCTGGCATATCTATATACCAGTTTTACCTCTCCAACACCATCAGGCTCCTGCAGCCTTTTGCTCAGCTTTGCTCCATTCTACCTGTTTTACCTCAAGGGAAAAAAATGTTTTACAAGCTAAATCTCACTTCTCTACAATTCCTTGTGTGCTGCAATTATGATTCCCCCAAAGCCTGGTTGCCTTCATGGTCAATGGCTTGAAGCAGACTTTTTTTTTTCTATTATATTTAGACTTTCTGGAAGGTCTCAGTGGACTTAGTAATTTCAGTGTATCTAGAAGTCTGAGTAAGCACACATTTTGAGTACATGGTGGAAAAGATACATTAGTTTACAAGTGAAATGTGATGTATGAATGAAAAAAAGTGTAAGGAAGGACTCTAAGCTTTTGCCCCTTGCAAAACTGTAAGGATGGGAACACAGGTAACTAAGATGGGAAAGCTGGGGGAGCAAAGCAGATAAACAAAAGCACTACCAGAAAAAAAACATCTTGATTGTGAATATATTCAAAGTGAGATTTTTTGGACTGGGGAGAAGAGTTGGGATGTAAATGTCTTACTGGATAAACAGTTCAAATCTCTAGAAGTAATGTAAAGCTTGGGAGGGTAGTTCTCATCTGTAATTCCAGTGTTTCTACTCTGAGATTGAAGGTAGAAACAGAATTCCTACATGCTGGTTAGCTTTCACTGTCAACCTAACACACTCTAAAATCACCAAGGAAGAGAGGTTCTGTTGAGAAATTATCTACGGCTGGGAGATCTAGATGGATATCTGTGAGGAACTATCTTAATTGTTAGTTGATGTAGGGGGACCAGTCTACTGTGGACAACATCATTTCGTGGGCTTGGCCATGAGCTATATAAGAGTCAAGAAAAGAGCAAGCAAGAGTTGATTAGTCTTTCTTTGGTCTTGACTGTGGACATGATATAACTAACTGCTTGGGTTCCTGCTTGGACTTCACTAGAATGATAGACTATCACTTGAAACTATAAACGTAATAAAGCCCACTCCGTCACTATGTGTTTTGTTTGTTCGTTTTGTTTTTGTTCTTTATTCTTTGGTTTTGTGTGGTTGGTTTGGTTTTGCTTTTGGTCAGGGTATTTTACTAGAGCAAAAGAAATGAAACTTAAACACTCTGAAGGCTCATGGGATAGGCAGATGGTATACACAGTAGAAAACAAAAATCCATGTTTCAAAGAAGGTGGACAATGAGGACCAATGGTGGTGTTTGTCGCCATATTCCCACCATGGCACACATGTATCTGAACACACACACACACACACACACACACACACACACACACACACACACTTTTTAAAAAGAGATTCTAATTTGCTATATAAATGGTGTTACTGATTCGATAGTTGAATATACATGCCTGGAGTTCAAATGAATACAATATGGAGGCATGAATGGTCAGCGTAGACATTAGAGAATGGAAGGCAGAGAGGTGAATAGACACATTATCTTCGAATAGAAAATGGTAAGTGACAATATTTCATTATCTTCCATATATTAATGTAGGACTTTTAGGTCATAATATTTGATGTGGACAAAGTCAAAATTCTGTGCTTTTCAGCGAATCCTACAGCTCTGATTCAAAGGAAACAGTCACATTTGATTTCATTTTCCTTTGATTCATGTAGGAAACTTGCCACCATTAACTTTCTTTCCCACCCTTCCTCACAAAAGGCTCTCTCTCTCTCTCTCTCTCTCTCTCTCTCTCTCTCTCTCTCTCTCTGTCTCTCTGTCTCCCCCCTCCTCTCTCTCTCTCTCTCTCTGAAATCTGAAGTCTAATATGTATATCCTAAAATAAAGAAACCATGGTGTATCTATGTGAAAATATATGCCATCATTACTGAACTCTGCACTTTTACATTAAATCAGGCAATAGCCAAAGATTTAATGAAAATAATGAAAAGTGGGAGAAAAAGACAAAATTAAAACACATTCAAGGGTGTGTTTCTAATTTTGACTCATTCTAAATGGACAAGCATATCAGGAAGCCTAGACATGTGGCCCTACCTTTCACTGTGTCTATAACTTACCTTATCAAAACACCTATGAACTTTATTTGTTTAATTTACTCAAAACCTTATGAAGAAAAGGCAATAAAATTTCTTTTATAAATTTTAGGATCTCTAAATATACTTTTAAAAGTCATTCCTTTCCTATTTACATCCATAATTCTCTCATTTATTATTTTATAAACATCATCACACAGAATCCATTCAGGATAAAATCCTAGTCACAAAAGTTGAAGTTTGAGTAACTGTACCTTTTAATTTTTACCTTTTAAATTTGTTAGGGATGGTGCTGAGTAAAGTCATTTTTATCTTCTTTCCTTATCCCCCTTATCTAGTTACTAATCAAGGGTGAACCAGAGCCAGCACTGTCTCCACCATCCCTGCATGATGCACTTTTGCTTCAAGCCTGGATTATCTCAGAAGCGTCTATTATCACTTTTCTTGATTTTTAAGTAGCTTGTTGCCAGTGTCTGTCTAACAAGCAGACTAATCTTCTAGAATACATACTAATCACATCACTCCCTGATGAAGAATCTACCTTGATCTGCCACTATATAAATTTCTTTTATTTTTAATGCTCTGTCCTTGTCTCTAATTCCAATTTCCCTAATGTGTTATAAAACAAAACTTGCTTATATTTTATTCTGTTTCATAAAGCCTTCATAAGACTTACAGCGCACCTTAATGCTTGTGTATAATATATGATGTGATTCATACCAGCCTCCTAAAATACTGACTTACAAATATTGTCATTGAGACCACCCAAGAGAGTCGTTCGAAAACAAGCACTTTCTTCATACCTTCAGCATACAGCCTCTTTCTTCCCAGGGGCATGGCCATGGGAAGATCATTTCATTCCTTTGTGCCTCCACTTTGTCATTTGCCAAAATACAGGATGGAATCCAATAGTCTCTTGGGTCCCTATAATTCCTATGCTTTACGAGGCTGTTACCTCTCAAAGAGAAGAATCAATGAATGACTAAAATTGAATAGTGCTAGCTTATAAGATAACGGCTTGTAGGAAATCCACATTTGAAACAACCTGATAAACTAGTTGGCATGATACTTAACAGATACGTAAACTAGTGATGTCTTTTTTTAATTTGTGTTGGTTCTTTGTGAGTTTCACATCATGTACCCCAGACCCACTCATCTCTCTCTCCCCTCATAGCCACCTTTCACCCTTGCAACCTTCCCTCAAAGTAAAAAAGACATCAACAAAAAAGCAGCGTAGACTATATCACGTCATGGAAGCAGCAGTGTGTCCCAGTGGGCCCCACAGTGCTTCCCTCTCCCACGCATCTTCACTTACAAGTGTCCATTGCAACGAAACATTGGTCAGCTTCAAGATCTCTGCCTTCTGTGACACCATCAATATAGATCCTTACCAGGTGTCCTCCCTGTTATCCTGTTGTTGCCCTATGTTATGGAGATCCTGCAGCTTTGGAACAGTAGGTCTAGCTCTTTCACACGCTAATGTTTTGAGAGAATTCCACTTGCTTCCCATCTGGTCACAGTGAAGATAAAGCTGTGATAATATTCCTAAAATAACTTAAAATTTCTCAGAAACAAAAAAGGGGTGACCATAATACTAGAGATTGTTACATCTGGTAGAAAATAAATACAACAACCTACTGCAGATGATCCATATCTTGGCCTCTTTTCCCTCCAAACTTTGCCCCGCTCTCACTCAATTAAATTGTTTAGTATCATACTATCAGGTCAAATCCATTATTTTTTTCAAATCCAGGCTCCAAACTCACTTTGCCAGCCCAACAACTTCTCTATTACTTCCTTATTCTTCATGGAGCAGAGGTCAGACTTTGCTTCACTTTTCTCTGCCCATTTTATAAACTCTCTCTTTATATACAAATCTGCATGAAGGTCCAATCATACTCTTCATCCCCTGTTATTCAGTAAGGCACTCAAATGTGATTGCTCCATTTGTGAGCCATACCAATAGTCTATGGCTGTACCTTGGCCCATGAATCCACATAACAGGTGTGTGTGTGTGTGTGTGTGTGTGTGTGTGTGTGTGTGTGTGTGTGTGTGTCTGAATTAAATCAATGATTTACTATGAAAAATATACAGGCAACAATGAAAATTTGTTTACTGACATCCTAAATTAATTCAATTTATTGACACATTGCATAGTGTGGAACATTCCCAACAATAAAATGGTGAATACTTCATGGAGCTTTGGTAAAAATATAAGTTATTAACTAAAATTGAGTCTGTAAATAAGAAGCCATTGCCACTTACCATTTCTGTAGTTAAGAGAATCCTTGGGGTGAGCCAATAATACCTCAAACTAAAAAATTATAAGGCCAATGTGAAAACCTATGCTTGCAAATCTTTATCTACAAATAAAACAGCCAAGAATTGTTAGGATCCAGGTGATCTGTTGAAGAAAGTCCCCAAGACAGTATGCAAAAAGGAAGTGTTTTTATTCTAGCATTCCTGAGGGTGACCCCCAATGAGCACACAGGCTCAATTTACAGACAGTGGGAGGGATTTGTGACAAGTTTTAACTAATTGATCAGAATTGAGTCAGAGTATATGAGAGGATTCAGGATTGGCTGTTTGTTTGGCTACTGGGGACCTTTTGAGTCTCTGAGGTTTGGCTCTTACTCAGTAGTTAGCCTTTAATTTGATTGGATGGGGCCAGCTGTGTTCTTTACCAAGGCCATGAAGTAATAAAACATGGTATCTAGTCATTTTGTTCTCTAAGCTGATTAGCTGCATGTGAGCTGTCCATAACTTGTGGGTTTCCCAGAAATTGGTAGATACTTGTCCTATTTAGGCAGAGCAAAATCCTGAAGCTCATCATGGAGTTGGTCTAAGCAAATAAACTGGGGTCTGTGGAGAATCTGGGGGGTATGGGGGAGGGTCTCTTCATTATTAGTCAATCGGCACAGATTCAAACACATTCTACAGAAAGATAATGGGAAACATGGAATATTATTACATACAATTTCAATGAAAACTCACAACAGATCCACAAGAGAACATCTCATCAGTTCCCGTTCATACGGTGAGTCACAGTGGATTATGTCATATACTGACATAATGCATATTTGATACTATTAATATTTGTAATTCATAAATATAGGCTTAGCTACTCAATCCTACTTAATGTTGTTTGTAAATCTAGACCAATGGACTATTGTATGGCAGTTTCCTCCAAACTGAAACATTCCTTCCAGGGGGAGGTTAAGAAGTTCATGAGACTCAGGGGTAAGTAGACTTGACCTGTCTGGGAAGGCTGAAACTGGTAAACTCACAGGGTCTCTTCCCAGAGTTAGAGACGCAGTAAGCAATTACTGAGATTAAAATTTCTGACTAGCGCAGGTACTGCAAGGACAAGTCTCAGACCTGTGGTGTAGCCTCTAGGTCATGCCAGGGCTCCAAGGATGCAGTTTTTGAGAGAGGTCACCCACGTTGGGTAGGCATTGGCATTTCCCCAAGAAAAGTCAGACAACACAGGGGCACATCAGTGGATCTTTGCACAATCTTACTAGAAGTATCTTTAGAAGCTAGGATTGGATCAGGGACTGACAGACCAAGGCATGGAACCTTGTAACTGAATAGTGCCTTAAGGAGACTCATTGACAGCTGTGCTTCATATGCGAATGCACCAGTGTCTGAAAATCAGAAGACACAATTTTTTTAGAAGGCACAATTTTAAGGCATTAATCCTGTAGGTGATCGAGTCTACTAGCTTCTTTCCAGACTTGTGCTTCCATCTTTATCTCCTTCTTCTCTGTGGCTGCTTCAAACCCATTTCTTGCTCACTACTCAGAACTAACAGCACAACTACAGAGTCGCTGTGGATAGCTGTTTTCTTTGAAATAGTGCCTTTCGTCCATCTCAAAGGCATAGATGACAGTTTCTATGACCCCCACTTTCTGCTCTCCTCACACATAACACAGTAACCCAATGTCTTACTTTCTCTCATCTAAAACACATATTGTAATGGTAAATTTCTACCCATTGCCAACTTGGTTGAATTTGGGATCACCATAGAAACATATATCTCTGGGTATATCTGGAATGGCTTAACTGAAGAGGGAAGACTCATGATGAATGTGGGTGGTGCCATTCCATGGGCTAAGGACTCATAGTGAATAAAAAGAAGAAAGCAGGCTAAGCACTAGCATACATCTCTTTCTATTTCTGACTGTAGAGAATTCATATTTACATCATTATGTTCTCTCAGTCACAATGGGCTGTACTTTTTCAAGCTATAATTCATAATAATCTTTTCCTCTGTTAGCTTGCTTCTTGTCAGGTATTTTATAACAATAAGCAAGGAAACTAATACACACATAATGTTTTTATCTCTATGTCTTATTTTACCTTGCTCATGTCCTGTGTCCTAGATCATTATGGAAATGTGTGTTCCTGGTACTTTATTTGATGTGTGAATTAAAAAGCCAGCCAAACCTCCATGATTTAACAATACTGTTGATGACATTCATGTATTGCTTAAAAGGAACACTGTAATTTTTGTAGCAAAGAGTATAAATATTGTGCTTATTTTTGCTTCATTATAGCAAGGACCCTGAATTCTGACAGCAGAATTCATCCTCATCATCCTCATCCCCATGTCTGAGTTAGAAAAGAAAGTGAGAATGTTGCCTACAGCCCTTGTATCCTGACTACTTATAGGATAAAAATAAGAATAAAGAGAATTTAGTCATTGGGATATGTCTGAAGTTGCCAGGTAAGAATTCTCAGCAGCAGGCATTAGCACAAGCATGGACTCCTGAAGGGGTATTCTCTAATTATAAAGAGAAAATTGTATTTTTCAACATGGAAAATTCCTTAATGAATTTTGGCAAACTCCTTACCTCTTTTCCTCATACTACAATTAAAATGCAGATTATTGCCTCCCCCAGAGTTCCTGTAACCTCTTTAAGTCAGTCTTGACCAACCATAGTCCAATTCTGTTCTAATTTATATCAGCATGGATCTCTTCTGCCTGAATTTCACACTAGTAGAATTAAGCAGTACAAATCTGTGTCTGGGTACTAACATTAGGTTTTCAGATTTGCATATATTTGCTACTATTACTATACAATATGGATTTGTGTGTAGATATATTACTCTTTGTTCTATGCATCCAAACAACAAGATGTCTCATAAAGCTAATGCATGGAATTTTATAGGGCTGGATTGAGAAATGTGGAGTGTGTTTGGCAATGAAGCTGAAATAATAGACCAGGCCAAAATTATGGCATGTTGCTTCCTGGGGTCCTCAGTCATCCTTTATGCTAATTACAATAAATAGCAATTGAGGGAGCAAGCCATCAGACATGCATACAAAGATTACCTCTAGCCAGTAATTGCTTAGAGTTCATCTTCAATTCTGTGTCTTTAAAAGTGCAATCCATAACTGGTCCAGAATATCCCATAAGGGTTTTTACATCTTCCTGCGTCTCCTCTGCAGGACAACCTGAGAGTTCCATTGTGCTTCCAGTGTTCTGGCTGCCATCTGATAATGATGATGCTTGGTCTTAAACATTTGCTTTGGAGAAAAATATTAAAGCAGATCTGCTCACAGACCAGACATATGCTCACAGAAGCAAGATTATATTAATGTTTAACCCTTTCTTGCTCAGTGTGGCAGGAGTGGCAGATACACATCAAACTACCACTTGTACTGATTCTGAGGATTGCTTGACACATAATCTGAGTCCTTTCATGGAACTTGATTCTAGATGAAGTTGTACATTGTACCCTGGACTCTATTCTCTCACAGTAAGTAGCTCCAATCTAAGAAACAAAAAGAACAGCAGCTATTGGTTTATAAAGCTTTCAAAAAGTTCCAAAACCACTCACTTGATTCATTCTCTTCTATTCAAAACTGAGTTTTTTCCCACAGATACAATTAGTTAAAAGAAATAAAAGTTTTGTGAATAGTTATTTTAATTCAGAAAAAAACATTCACTTAGAGGGCACTGTGTGCCTCATTTAAGAAAATGCTTTGCGAGTTGAGTTATGTGTCAGGGAATTTTGGAAAACAGGCTGATAAGAGATGCCAGACACCATGAAGAAGAATGAAAAATAGTTGTGCCATAGAAATTGAGAGAAAAATCACCATTCTCTGGTTCAAAACAAAAGATGATTTTTTGGCCAGTTCTGAGAATCCTGGAGTTCAAGTAACAAAGAACACAATGAAAATGGGGTAAGTTCAGGGTTCCCAGAGGAAAATCTGAGCAGATTTCCTGGCAGTGGAAAGAAGCTGGAACCATGAATGTGCAAAGCCTGGATGCAAGCCACATGGCCAAGGCTTCTGGTGGTGGCACAGGGCAGAGAGACTCACCTGCCAAGCTTGCTGCAATCAGAGGCAGATGGGCATTTAGAAGATGAACTGTCTGGATAAATTTTCATTGACTGGTTTTCTGGGTAAGGTATGATTAAGTTGTGTGTGTGTGTGGAACACAACGGTAAGAATGGAATTTATGGCTCACCATACAATTTCTTTGCCTTCATTACTATTGAAACAGAGAACTGTGTTGCCATCCTGGTGTTTTTTCATAAGCTCAGCACTTTGAACAAAATAAATTTGAAAGAGGAACAATATCCTCAATATTCCCTCAGACTAAAAAACATTACTAAATCTATGCTCATACAATTGTTTTTAGAAAATGGATTTGTGGGTAGCCTATCTCCAGGATTAACTAGGTCCTATCTTCTAAGAACTTGATCCAAAGAGAATGGCAAGTACAGGAATGTCATTTTATGATTTCACTTTCCTTCCATCTAAGATCTATTCCAAATATGTAGTTAAGTAATAAAGAACACAATAGTGTTCACAAGGCACACACTACCAGACCCAGGCATGGCAGCCAATGAAGGAGGTACAATTGAGTTTCGAGTGCAAGATGCTTTTGTATGGTGGAGAATGGGAACCATTGGTGAGACCATGAGAGCTTCGGTTTGTTTGGTTGCTATTCATTGAGCTGACCTTATGCTTTTGGCTCAGCCAGCTTTCAAAACTTTAACATCATTATAATCCCTCTGTAGTTAACAAATTACAAATTATGTCATTTTACCTTTTCTCTACACACAAATCACCTATTTCCCCTACTTCTCGCCCAAAATTGTGACACCATGCAAACATCTAGTTTGCTGTCTGTTTTGTTGTTGTTGTTGTTGTTGTTGATGATGATGATGATGATGATGATGTTTACAGTCCTCTCCCTACTCCCCATTCAGTCTTTAATGGGCTCTATTAATGTGGAGAAACTACCAGCCATCAAATCCCATGGAGATTCAGTTTTCACCATAGAAACCATAAAGCCCTTTTACAAACTTTCTCACCCAAAGGAATAGCAGGTCCACTATTTTCTTGAATGGAGGCAAAAAAGGAATTTTTCTTATCAAAAAAAAAAAAACTCTTATAAGATAAAGGCATATTGTCAGGGCATCCAAGAGTAGAATGTGTATGGTGTACAGCTCTGAAAAGTGAATGCTCCCAGACTGAACCAGCACAACCTAGGCTCTTCTTCCTTTCACTTTGAAGACAGAGTACCTTAAAGAGATTTTTCTGTATCTCATATGTCTGCTGTAGTAACAAACCCTGGCCTCGTGCCTAGGGTGTCTAACCACCAATGTTCTCTTTTTAAGTTTAGGACTTTAGCCTATCTAACCATCTAACTGCCACTGCCATTGTGTATGGGAAGCAATGGCTCTGAGAAAAGTAGCATAATGTTAGTGTGTCTTAGTACTGCAGTATCTAAATAGCTTCATTAACCCTCTACAACACAGTTACATGACTCGGTAATATCCATATGCTAATCAGACTAAAACAAGTGAAGGTTTATATCTTTACTTCACCTGTAAGATAGCTCTTCCTAACTACTGCATATGTCATCTCCAGGCTGGAACCTCTCCTTCAATAATAGACCAAGAACTACCTGTCACTGAGCACATAAAAGTAACTTAATAATATATGATCTGTTGGACTAGTTCACCCCTCAGATTCTATAGGAAATGTGTGGACACTCACAGTGCACCCAGAAGTGCCTGGAAATGGCCTGGTGAATAAATCAGAGTGCCTCTAATACATTCCACTTGGTGAATAAATTATTCTGTAATTGTGGCAAGTGTGCCACAAGGAAAATGATATATTCTAGGAAGCAAGGTGAATCAGACAAGAGACTAGAAAAATATTATTTTTTAATGAATTTAACTTCTGGTAATTAGGATTGGCAGTAGAAATTACCATAAACACACCATCCAAATGCTAATGTAACTAGAACATTGTTATAAATTCTTAATGCCTCTTTTAAGAATAGAAAATGACAAGTCATCAAAGAACAATTTATCAGGGTTCACTGAGCACTGACCCAACTCTTCATTGCTCTGACCTGCAGAGCTCATTCCAATTTTACCAGGCCAAATGCTCAGAGTAGTAAAAGAGAATTTTCATAAAATAATAGTCAAGACTGGTTGGTTTCAAATTTTCTTACCTGAAGAAAATTATGCATCCCCCTTTCTTTTTTTCTTCTAAAAGAACTACTTGGCAGAAATATACCATAGTGACAATAGTAATAGCAATAACATCACAGAGTATTTTTGTATACTTGACACTTTTCTAAGTGTATGTATCAGTTTGTTTAAATGTCACTATAACCTGATGTAAGACTAGTGTCTCTAGCTTACATTGCATCAAGAAAGTGATAGTGAGATCAAGTCAACTGCAGAGATCAATGACTGTGTGGTGGGGGAAAACAGATTCCTGTAGGTAGACCTCAGGATCCCAGAAGTACTCTTCACCAGTGGAAACTTATAAAATAGATATAATGCAGCCATTCAGGGTGGAAAGAAATGAATGTGCGGACAACTCCCAAATGTCATCTGTTCTAAGTGAAACATCTCATAAGTGAACATATAGAAAAGCACCTATGAGTTTCTGCTTACATTAACTAGGCAGAATTCTCTTTTTTCACCAATTGTTTTTAAATACACATGGCCTTTTCATCCTTAGCTTTCTTAAATTGTATCTAAAATATATATGTGTCTAAATGACGCAACAGTCAATTTCTTGAAACTTCCATATCCAAGTAGAGGTACAGTATCAAAAGGAAATAGCCCTCTGGGAGCAACAGATGTTCAAAACAATCACATGTAACTGCTATGAATACACCACGATCCTGGGTAATGTGATCATGTGACATGTAAAACACCCCTATGTAAAACATTCCTATGTAAAACACCCCTATGTAAAACACCCCTATGTAAAACACCCCTATGTAAAACAAGAGGTGCTTGACAATCTCAGGGACAGACACAGGCACTCAAGAAGCAAAAGCCCTAGTCTTGGCTTCTATTTTATAGGTACCCTAACTTATCTTCCTCCATGGGACAGTTTTCACATTTTCAGCCACAGTAAACTTCCTTACCCATGACAGCTGTTTTCTCCTTCTCAAGACTTTCTTTTTATATTACTGTGAAATAAAGTGTGTCCTGCCCCCTCTAAGTCAGTCTTCAGTCTTCAAGCAATGCAGACAACCAACATAGAAGAGCAAGAGACCATCACTCAACCACCACTGATTCAACTGCCCTGGACGTTGCTGAACCTCTGTAAGATATGCTTTTCTTACTAAAAGCATAGCGTAATTTTGCATAAACAGAAATACAAACCTTATAATAGTAGCAAAGAAACATCTGCATATTTTTAAAATCCCTTTTCTAATTTAGTTGCCTGTCCAGCGCCTCTGTTGCCAACACATATGGGAACAAGATGGCAAACTACCCAATGAGGCTGAGGTGGCAAGTGTATAATACTATCTTCTCAGTAGAGTATAATAATCTTGATTATCATCGTGCACGCTTAAACCCATGTCACCTGCTCCCTGACAGAAGTGAAAATTACCATCCTTATATACTTGTCACCCCACAGGGTGCAACTTTCATGACTCCTCTGAAGAGGCCACTGTAGGGCAGAAGTACCAGTCATTTCAGCCCCGTAGAGGCAGCCTCAGAAGTGTATGCAGTTCCAGGATAGGCCTGGATTAGTGTTTAACCCAGTAGAAATTTATCCAGCTTTACCAGCATCTGTGCATAGTTATAGAATACTACCTATAACAGCAACCATTTATTAGAGGTATGTAATGTATGTAGAGGTTTTAATAGAAGAAAACTTGGCTATCTGAAAGGAAAAATCCTCTACTGCAGGAATGGTGGATAAATAAGATAAATAGGATGAAGGCAGTGAAGGAAGATCTCTATACATGTTTAAATCTAAAAATGTCTGTTTCCTGCCAGGGAAATAGACAGAAAGAAAATATTTGATCCTGGAAGAAAATGAGGTTTCCAATGCTAAAGATCAGTCTCTTATAAGAAGTTCAACTTATTAACAATCTTTTCAAAAAGCATAAATGAGAAACATGCATCAGTTCATAATGGCACTGTTTGGTTTGCGATTTTTAAA
This sequence comes from Acomys minous, assembly GCF_964271855.1. Taxonomy (NCBI): domain Eukaryota; kingdom Metazoa; phylum Chordata; class Mammalia; order Rodentia; family Muridae; genus Acomys; species Acomys minous. The sequence goes on along the minus strand of NC_140489.1, from coordinate 69,845,422 downwards.
GCTTATTATTTAAATATGCACCTAGATAACTATTATCCCTGCTGTGATCAGAGATTATAAAATATGCAAGGATGAGATTGCTGTGCTTCGCTGATTATCTTTTCTTACATTTAATCTTACTCTTCTTGTGGAAAAACAGATGCATGTGCAGCCCCTTGATCAAACGTAACTAACATAATGTCAGGAGTTCACAGAAGAAAGTTTGTAATTGATGACAATAAGCTAGTAGCAATTTTTCTAAAAGTTGATAAAATTGCTGCAGAAGTTGTGAGATTTTGCAGTCATTTACAGAGGAACATAAAAATAAAGTACCCATTTTCCCAAGAGAAATGGAAATGTAATTTCCTAAGTAAAATCTATTCATGGTGGAATTTTTATTAGTTTTCTGTAATGGAAAGGCTATTAAATATATATTGTTTTGTTCTTCTGAATAGTTTCCATATCTTTGTAAGTGAAGACAGGATCGGCATTGCTTTATGAAAAGTGCCATTCGTGAATTGGAGCCAGTTTCCCATGCAATGGTTGGACGAGGTAAAATCATTTCCAAAACTTAAATGAAGAAAATGTGTTCAGATGAATGACAGGTCCATTACTTACTCCATAGATGACATGGAAAAGAACACAGAAAACTTGAATTCTGTGTTAGCTTTACTTCAAGGTTATTTAAAGCCATTTGTTTGGGAATCTGGTGACATCTTATGGCTGATACAGTTCATCACCACTGGGCTCTTTTGCTCAGAGAGAAATCCCTATTTTAACATACTCCACAAACATGGAAGTCAGACATTTTTGGTGGATCTGAAAAATGGGAAATGCTTTATAACAGCTAAGAAAACACAGTTTTATTTAGTGTTTCAGGGCTGACAAAATGAGAACAAAATGGCTGTCTGAAAGAAGGAGAGCACCGTCCTCCAACCTTTGTGCTGCTGTCGCTTTTTCCCATGCACCTGGACAGAAAGTCATCAGAATCACTCCATCATTTCAGTCTGGATGAGAAAATAAGTCAAACTTTTTTTTCTATGCTCTCCAAAGTGGTACATAAAAATGTAGTCTTGATCCCATTACAGGTGAAATTTAAAAGGTGTAGCCACAGTATTTCTACTCTTTTCCCTTCACTAAGAAGCTAATCTAGTAACAGTCTGGAAACATTTAGTGAGGATACTTTCTATGTAGCTACAAAGAAACCTATAAGCATATATACATAATTTATATTAGTGTTTAGGCCAACTTTAGTATTCAAAGAGTCATATACAGAGTATAACACTATAAATACTATCTTGTTTGTAGAGATGATTTAGGAAAATGAGAGATTTCATTTAAAATAATTCCAAAAGATTCCACGGATTTGTACTTGGGATTTGGGTTCATTGTTGCTTCTGTTGTTGTTATGATTATGTGTCTACACATGTCCACATATAGGTTTGTACAAAAAAAAAGCTATCATAGCCCTACATTTTTTGGTGGTAAGACTCCGTGTGGATGTTGGATACTAAACTCAAATCTTCTGGAAGAGTCATAAGCATTCTTAACCACTGGTGTTCTTAACTGCCAGCCCCTTATTCTTGGTTTTTAATTCTAGTCAACGAAAATGTTCCACGATTCTAAATCACAAGCACAAAATAAAATAAGTCCCAGTAAATCAGAATCCATCATCTTATTCTCAGTCTGATGAAAAACAAAAACAGGAATTAGAACAGTTCTTGGGCAAAGACAGGGGATATGTAAGTTTTATGAGCGAGGGCAAGGGATGATATAGGAAGAGAGGAAAAAATTATCAGTGAAGAAAGCCTCCCCTAAGCAGGTGGCACTGACACTGATTTACAGTTAGTGGGCACAGAAACCAATAGCTGTAGAAGGACTCTAGGATGCCAGGAGTAGGAGAACCTCAGGAAAAGGCACAGAGTGCAGGTAAGGACAAGTGTGGGAAAATTTACAGTACATTATGCGAAAGGCAAGTCTTTTAATATCAATTTTATGCTATAGACATACTTAGACATTTTTGAAAGATTTTAAAGAGGAAAGTGTAATATCAAATTGGAATTTCAGAAATATCACCTCCTCTAAAGAATAACTCAGGGACTCCCTGAAATCTGCTAATGTCACATAAAAGTTTCCAGAAGACAGAATTCCCTGCATTCTGTGAAGATTAAGTAAAACCAACCTAGTTTTATTCCATGTTGGCAATGTAGCTTCAGGTGCTTCTTACAGTACAGCCCATGGAAACTGTCCATTTTTTATCATCATGACATCGCTTCTAGTTATCTTGCTAATCTTAGAGAGATTTAAGTTCACTTTTTCCAAGGAAACATAAACATTTTAAAAGAAGGGGAAGGGAAGCGTAAGGCTGGCAGTGACAAGAATCCTGTAAGTTTTCCCAGTTGTCCAGTTGTCCTTGGCAAGCTGATCGGCTGAGGTAAGGTAGAACTCTAACCTCAGAAGTTCAAGCAAAAATCACAGTAAGACAGCTATGCACAGCATGTGGAGAACTTGAACTTTCAAGCCCTACAAGAGCCGCACTACATGTGTGTCAATGGCATTTATTCCTTTAGGATACAGAAAAGAAAAAGAAAAAAAACCCTTAGACTCCCACTGTATTTACTCAGAATCATGCTAACTGACCTGGCTAAGAGAGTCTGAGTCTGAAGATGTGACTATTCCTCCAAGCAAAGCAGGCACAGAAGAATAAGAACAAGGCTGATCTGACCATTGAACAAATGACAGAAAGACAATTTTGCTTTTATTTATTACCTGTTCTGTACACATAGCAGGAAGGCACGGAGGAAGTAGTCATTGTATAATAGTCATGTAAGGAAATAAATCATGATAGCCAAATCAGTTGCAGTTCTCAAGACAAGGATGAGATGATTTGAGCCTGAAGAATGGAATGAGAAAATTTAACTGGATCTGTGGATATCTAAGGCAACATGTTGAACCAGCCTGGCTCACCAGTGGGTAACAGAATGCAGAGACATGGAAAATGTGAAATGGGTCCCACATTTCTAGCAAAGAATGAAATTAAGTAATGATACCATCACCAACTTTGAGTTGGTGCCAGAGAAGCTAAGTGGAGAGTGGAGGGTAAAAGAAAGGTATCAGTTTTTTTTCAAAATTAGCTGAATTTTCTGTGGTGCGCCAAGCAGCTGGCTAGTAAGCTGGGCCCTGTAGACCCAAAAGCAAAAGCACAGCAAGGGACCTGAGGTAGCTTTTTAAAAAATATTTTATTAATTTATTCATATTACATCTCAGTTGTTAGCCCATCCCTTGTATCCTCCCATTGCTCCCTCCCTCCCCTTCCTCCCTACTCCCCTCCCCTATGTCTGTAACTGAGGGGGACCTCCTCCCCCATATATGCTCATAGGGTATCGAGTCTCTTCTTGGTGACCTGTTATCCTTCCTGTGAGTGCCACCAGGCCTCCCCATCAAGGGGATGTGGTCGAAAACGGGACACCAGAGTTTGTATGAAAGTCAAACCTCCCTCTCCACTCAACGGTGGAGAATGTCCTGTCCATCGGCTAGGTCTGGGCTGAGGTAGCTTTTAATTTTCAAATAAATCTCAGAGGAGATTGGACAAAATAGAACTAATGTCCAATGATTCTAAAATTCGAGAGTCCACCTCTTCCTTTATGAAGGCAGGGGGAGGGTGGGGGCGGGGAACTGATAAGGAACAAGCCGTCATATGTTATAGCCACATTTTATTTTTCTTTCTAAACTCATTTTCTTGCCCTAGAAAAAAATCCTTCATTTTTAATTAATTTTTTTACAGCCATCGTTTTCCCTCCCTCCTTTCCCCCGAATCCATTTCCCCCACTCACTCCCCTCTTTCACTCTACCTCCATGTTTTCTTTTTATGATTGATTGATTAATTAATTAATTACTTAATTTAATTTATATTCTGATCAAAACTTTCCCACCATCTTCTCCTCCCAGGACCTCCTTCTCACCTCACTTCCCTCCCTCTATAACCCCCTTTCTCCTCAGAGAAGGGGAGACCTCTCATGTATATCAGCACATCTTGTCATATCAAATTGTAGTAGGACTGGGTACATCTTCTTCTACTGAGGCTAGACAAGGCTGTCCTTTAGGATAAAGGGATCCAAAGGCAGCTAATGTAGTCAGAGACAGCCCCGGCTCCTGCTGTTAGAGACACCACATGGGGACCAAGCTATACATCAATTACATATGTATAGAGGGCCTAGGTTCATCCCATGCATGTTCTTTGGTTGGTGGTTCAGTGTCTGTGAACCGCTATGAACACAGATTAATCTATAGGTTTTCTTGTGGTGTCCTTGACCTCTCTGGCTCTTTCAATCCTTCCTCCCTCTCTTCCATAAGATTCTCCAACTCTGCCTAATAATTAGCTGTGGGTCTCTGCCTCTGTTTTCATCAGCTGCTGGGTGAAGTCACTCAGATGACGGTCTTACTAGCGTCCTGTCTGCAAATATAACAGGATATTAGCAGTTTCGAGGGTGGGCTCTCTCTCATGGCCTGAGACTCAAGGTGGGCCAGACCTTGGTTATTGCCTCACTTTCTGCTCTCTCTTTATCCCTGACCCTCTTATGGTTAGGAAAAATTGTGGGTCAGAGGTTTTGTGGCTTGGTTGGTATCCACCATCCCTTCATTGGAAGACTTGCCTGGTTAAAGGAGGTGATTGTTTCATGCTCCATATACCCCATGGTTGAGAGTCACCCTCATAGAGTCCTGGGAGTTTCTACTGTCCTAGGTTTCTAACTCATACTAGAGATTCCAGTTCTGTCTCGTTTCATCTTCCTTACACTTGGTCCCTCCTGCTCCCCTTCCCACTTCCTCACCAACCCAGTTCCCTCCATCCATCCATCCATTCCATATGGCTATTTTATTTTCCCTTCTCAGGGAGATTCGAAAATCTTCCCTTGGGCCCTACTTGTTACTTAGATTCTTTGGGCAGGCCTCCCATGGATGAAGTTGCAATAAGACTAGGCACCTTTTTCATACTAAGGCTGAAAGGGGCAACCCAGTACGAGAAAAGGCTCCCAAACAAGCAACAGAGTCAGAAACAGTTCCTGCACCCACTGTTAGGAGTCCCACATAAAGATCAAGCTACACAATTGTTACATATGAGCAGAGGAGCTAGATCAGTCCCATGCCAGCTCCTTGATTGGTGGTTCAGTCTCTGTAAGCTCCTGTGGGCCCAGATTAGTTGATTTTGTAGGTTTTTTGTTTTTGTTTGTTTGTTTGTTTGTTTTTGGTGTCCTTGCTCTTTCCTTTCCCTCTTCCACAGGATTCTTCTAACTCCACCTAATATTTGGTTGTGGGTCTCTGTGTCTGTTTCCATCAGTTGCTGGGTGAAGCATCTTTGATGTCAATTGGTCTAGGTACCAATCTATGAATATAGTAGAATCATTAGGAATCACTTCATGAATTGTTTTGTTTTGTTTTTCTTTTTTGTTTGTTTGAAGTTTTAGGGAGATGGGGTTTGGGGCGGGTGCTTTGGGGGTAGTGTTTCTTTTGTTGGTTTTGAGGGGTTCTTTTGGGCTTTTTGGTTTGGTTTGGTTGTTGCTGGTTTGGTTTGTCTTGGTTTGGTTTGGTTTGCCAGCCATGCATTTTTGGTTCTATCCTAGTCCTCTCTGTTATCAAGCCTCTGGGTCCTGACTCTCTAGCCAGTGTCAGGGGTGAGCTCACTCTCATGGCATGGGTTTCAAGCTAAACTAGTCATTGGTTGGCCACTCTTAAATTTTCTGTGCAACCTTTACCACAGCACTTTTTGTAGGCAGAACAAATGGTAGGTCAAAGGGCTTATGGCTGGGTTGGTGTCTCAGTCACTCCAGGTTGGAGTGTCTTTCCAGGTTATAGGAGATAGCCAGTTCTCTGTATCTCCCAATGCTAGGAGTCTTAGCTAGGATCATGCTTATGGATTCCTGGAAGTTCCCATTGCACTAGAGTTCTAGTTCTTCCTAGAGATGTTCCTCCATGACCACCAATTGTTTCCATCCCCTCTCCACTGTCTACCTGTGATGTATATTCTATTTCCTTTTCACAGTGAGACTCATGCATCCCCCCTTGAGCCTTCCTTTTTATTAAGCTTCTCTGTATCTGTGGATTATAGTATAGTTATCCTTTATGACTAATATTCATGACCTTTGTCTTTGTAATTTGGAGTTTATCATCCTGCTATACATAATCAGTTATACATACACACAGTTCTTCTGAGAACCTATTTGGAGGGTCTAGCAGGGGAATCCAGCTATTGTTACACTCTTAACCAAGTAGACAGCTTTGGGACTACACACATGATAAAGCAAAGAGATATCCACCTAGCAAGCCAGATCAACAAGTCAACTTTGATGACCAATGAAGCAATATATGTTGTAGCCTGATTTCCCCCACACCCCACAATGCCTCTTTTGAATGACCTTTGGGGACACTGTTTTTGTGTTCTGGCTATATAAAACAATTTTGAGAAGGAAAAACACAAACAGTGACAGTGAAATCTATGCTACACTCCCACATCTGTTCTCTCATGGAAAAAAAAATTATCAAACCCTCTTAGCATACTTATATTATAGGAAGCACTTTGGCAGATAATTATACTACATCTAGAAGTTCTTTGATCTAACTCAGTCTTGCATCTTCTGCATGAGTTCAAATATTTGTTATGTGGTTAGCAAATTCAAATTTTGATAGTAAATGTTAATGTGGACCATGTGACCTTTCTGATATCATTAAAATCAAATTAAGTAACCAGAAAGAAACTCATATAACCTGTTGAGATGAGGCAATGGTGTACTCTAAGTCACTCAATATTGTGCAAATAGTGGTTTTTCAAGCAGTTCCTTACCCCAGGAGACTCATTTTTACAAGCAGCTTGTGATGCTATTTTGAGGGAGAAGATGACATCAGTAGCTGGGTGAACCCAAAACAACACCTTCTGCCAAGCACCAACCAGCAAAAAGACTAATAAATTCCTTATTCTTGGGAATAGAAAGGAAACCACTCCATAAATTTATTGGATTAACTGAGACTATGGTGTCACTTGGGAATATTAAAATCACATTTAAAGAAAAAACTAGGTCCAAGAATTTATGTAGCACAACAGACCACAGAAAGAGTGTAATACCCTCATCTAACACCATAAAACAATGGACACCACCTGACTCTGTGATGGTATGCTCCACACCAACCTTTATCTGATACCTGGTGTGTGTACATCAAAGGCAAAGGAATCCCTATCTGTTCCTGGGGCTCTAGCTTGGCTCATTCCCAGCTGTTGATGATCCTACTAAACTGCCTGCCTGTCCATATGTTCACTGGTCTGCACCTGAGCCTCCATATCCTGTTCTGGATATATTTCTTATTCCTGTACCCCAGTTAGGCCTTTTACATTGCAACTAGAACAGCTCCAGCTCCAACAACCACACCATCTGGTTCAGTTTCATTGTTTTATGGGGTCTCTCTCTCTCTCTCTCTCTCTCTCTCTCTCGCTCTCTCCCTTTCCTTCTTAGACCCCTTGAATCTTAAAGTCAATCCATCTACAAGTCTATATGCACCTATATGGTTTAGAGATTTGTGAGGGTGTGAGAATGAAAGTTATAGCTGCCTAAATTTCTACCAGAGACGACTGCAAAGCAATCCCACTAAAAAATAGAAGTGAAAAGGAGGAGAATGGTTAACAAGACCTAGGTATGTGACCTCTTAGACAGCCTAAGACCAAGGAGATGTGGATAATAATTGGAAGCTTAGTCCTAGGTCTGGGTGTAGACAGAGGTTGGAAGAAATCAACATGGTTGCCTGCACAGCAATGGAGAGGGAATGATATTAGCACATAGACGTCACTCTGATTAATACCATCATCTCCAGACCTCTGAAAGTAAAGAAATTCTAAAGGAGATTGATAAACAATGGGCCACAAAATGAAGAGGACGGTAACAGAAGCAATATACTGCTCTGCAATGGTAAATACCATGCAGGAGTCCTGAAGGTTGGCAGCTGAGAAACCAGTAGACATGGCAGCTGTAGAGCCATCAGGAACCTTCAAGACATGAGCTTCTGAAGCAATGAATGTGTAAATCCTGGGGAGGTTGAAGAAGCCTGAAGCAGTGAGTCTTGATGTATCTTTCTAATTTAGCTATAGAGTATTGCAAAGTATAGGGCTGAGGATGAAGAAATACTGCACTTTGTATATATGGAAAAACTCTTAGCAGGCCAGTGAAGAGGAAATTTCTGATTATTTAAAAGGTAGTGAAGAAGAACTCTTAAATCAGGTCACTTTGGAGACCGTGATCACAAGTAAAAGGGCTTCCATTTTGCATGTGGGGTATCTTTTGTTTCTTGCTGTCTCTCCGTGTCTTCCAAACAACTTCAATTCACTTCTGCTAGGAGACCATGTTAAATTCTCTTAAACACAATAGTTGGCACTTCCCAGGCTGTCATTTTGTGTAATCTCTTCAGATACACAACCCACTATTTTTGCAATGTCAAGTAACCCAGGTTCCCAAATCAAAGTGTTTGGCAGATGGCAAATACCTAGTTCCAGGGCATGACACCTGCTGGTTACCCTCCCCCCTGAGCTTCTTGCCAGGTCTTTTATTTATATAAAGTGCTTTCAGAAAAAATGTATACCCTCCCTGATTCTCTCTTCATGTACTTCAGGATTTATCCCACCCACTCTCAATAAATGGGCATGATTTACGGCTTGCAGTCTACTTTTTTCCATTATAGGCGTTACATGTTGGCCCTGAAGGCTTTCCAATCCTTATTAAGGCCAGGCCCCTTTCTATTCCCAGTTATTTCACAAAACACCTTGAATAAAAGGCCAACAGAATTTTTTCTCTAATATAATTCCAGGGCTTCCTTTTAAAATACGTCATACTCAAAACGGACTACAACTGCTGCATTTGTTTGTTTGCCCTTGCCAGAATCTTGTACAAGTCATGTTGGCCTCAGGCTTGCTATACAGCCTACAGTGACCTTGAATTTCTGATCTTCCTCCCTTTTTCTCCAGAGTGTTAGGATTACAGGCATGTGCTCTCGCCCTCAGTTTTATGCAACACTGGGGGCTGAACTCAGAGCTTGGTGCATGCTAAGCAAGCACTTACCAAATGAACTACAATCACAGCCTGAGGTTTACTTTTATTTTTAATATGTATCTCAAATTCACATTGAGTTTTTCTATGTATCTTTTCACATACAAGTCATAACACATCCTTCAGAAGATGATTTCCAAATGACATCAGAGATTCGGTTCTCCTGACAACTGAGTTTAGGAGTAGTTAGTAAGTCAAGGCAAGAAGGGGGACTCGTCTTTAAAATTCTTCCTAAAGAATGTAAGGCCAAATCAGTTGGTTATGAGATTGTGTTTCCTAGTAGTATCAGAAGCTATACCTATAAAGTCTCATCAACATGGCCCCTTAAATTTGAGATGAATAAGGATGACACCAATCACATGTCAAACTGGAAAACCCATGAGACCTCTTCTCTACACAAAGGACTATGGGCAAGAAAGGAAAGCTGAGAGCGAAGGTCTTCCCCAGAGAAAATCATACTAATTGATTAGCTGTCCACCGCCAAATGACCTGTCCTGAAAACATATATACAAGGAAAATTATATGACTGAACAGGTTCTATTTAGTGACGTATGTACGTATGTGTGTGTGTGTGTGTGTGTGTGTGTGTGTGTGTGTGTGTATGTACACATACAGGCATGCCGTACAATGAAAAAAGAAGCCATGAATTTGAAGCAGAGTAGGGAGAAGTATATGGGAGGGCTTGAAAAGAGGAAAGGGAAGGAAGAAAGGTTGTAATTATATTATAATCTCACGAATAAAATGCTAACAGAGAAACAAAAAAATTTTCCTGGATTCACCATAATTAACAAAATTATGGAGGGAATATAGGATGAGGTTCTAGGTATTCACTGCAAGTTTCAGCATTCATCTTTAGTTACTTCTTGCTACCCCCATCTTACAAATTTGGGTCATATTTTCCATCAGACTAACAGAAAAAGTGCTAGTAGAAGTAGAATCCCCATACCAATTTACCATTGTAAAAAGTATTGTAGATAACAGTAGTCCTTTCTACTTATGACTATAGAAATTGTTTTCCTGAGACTGAAATAGGGCCACTTCTCCTGTCCTATGATGAAGAAAATAATGATCATTCCCATCTTACAAGCATGAAATCACAATGTTTCACTAGGATTTTTCTTATCATGGTTTATAAATAGACATCCATTTTCAAGTTCTTAATAAACAATTTACTGTACACTACAGCAGTATCCCTGGCTGTCTTCAGAAATCCTAACCCCACATTAAAAATTATGGAGAATCTAACTCCCTATTTTACTCTGTCTGTCTGTCTATCTATCTATATATCTATCTATCTATCTATCTATCAGAAAGTGGGATTAGGGTGCTACTGGGCATGTGCAGAGGTCAGAGGACAAATTGCAAGTGTCTGTCCTCTCCTTCTGCAGTGCAGGCTTCTGGAATTGAACTCAGATCATCAAGCTTGAGAACAAGTTATGTTACCTGTGGAGCCATCTAACCAGTTCTAGTTAATTTTTGATGACATCTTCTGTGAGAGCTTGCACTAAGGACAGAACACAATGTGACAATAGAATTTCAGGATTAAGAATGTAAACCTGGGCTCCAACACTGCATCTAACTCTTTAAAAATCAGTTTTCTTAATTTATTTAAAAAAAATACATTACCTCCAAATTTTTAGAAACGTACTTGTCTTGCCACAAGAGAATTTACCTTGTTCAACATTATCATAACTGTGTAACACTTCCCTGGTGAAAGTCTTTCATTAAAAATAAAACAAGATGCACAATTGTGCTATTAACTCTTCATATTTTTAAGTTATTTTTAATTGCAGCCAGAGTCATACTGTTTAATGGAAGGGGTAAATGGTGACAGTTCTCTTTTGTTTAGATGATTTCATGAATTCTGAAGTCTTAATTTCCATAAGAATTACGTGCAGCATCTTGTGTCTGCTCCACTGCAGTGTCTTCCTTGGAGCCACATAGATGTGATAACATCAAGAGCCACCAAATGCACAGAAAGACAAATATTTCCTTAGTCTATTCCAGTCACAGTATTTCTTCCTGTGGCGAACATTTTCTGAGGAGTCATTAAAACACTATTTTCACTGCATAACTAATAGCAGCATGAGGTTAAATCGAATGAATAAATGACTAAATGGAGATCATTTTCTCAGCGAAATTGTTTTCTCATATTTACCTAAAGCTTGTGATTTGTCCGGTATTTGTCTGACCCATAGTCCTTTTTTAAAAATTATGAAGAAGACGACACATGCATATACTTGCAGTCATTTACATATAACACACAAGAGAAGGGGACATGAAATAGAAAGAGAAAATTCCAGATTTGAACCACAAATCATGAGTTCTTGAAAGTAAAATAGCTAATTAACTTGATACTTTTTCTGTATAGATACCACTGTGACTTTGTCATTCATTCGCTCATTCATTTAAGTATCTCAGACATTGTTTTTCTGAAAGAATGCTAAAAAAAAAAAAAATTAAAGTCAGCCTCTGTGATCAAAGGCTTCTTTGACTTACAACAAAGTACCTATGACCAGCACTGTATGTGGAGAAAAATAGGCAAGGTGTGGTCTAAAGTCCAGCAGAAGGGAGAATAGGGGTGAGTCTCCTTCATTTGTCTTTCAGGTGCTTAGTGTTCCCAGGAAGCAAATGTAACAGGAGTTCAACATGTGTTTGCAGATGAGTACAGACAGTGAGAGAAGAAGAGGAGAGAGTATTTAGCCCCAGTGCTCCTTTAAGGGGAAACTGCAGATCATATACTAGGCCATGTCTCTTGTAATGGGAAATCACAGGCCATACTCACTCCCCAGCAGGAGAAGGGAGAATAATGGTGTTTATATATTGTTCATGGTAGAGTCCTAATCTACTTGTGGTTCCTCTTAATCTGATATACATCTTACGAATAAGATCAATAATAAACTCCACTCAAATTACTAACGGTGTTCTTTCCTACCAACTCTTTTATTTCTTTTTTAAAGATTGGTGTTTATTTTTTAATCAAATATATGTTTATTCATGCATGTATATGTGCATGTAAGTTCATATGCCAGTGTGAGTCAGAGACACTGGGTTCCCTTGAAATTTGAGTTATGAATGAGTTTCAACCACCCATTCTGTGAGCTAGAAATCAGGCTGGGGTCCTTGCTATGGAGCAGCAGTACATGCCCTCAATGGCTAAGCCTCCTACCAACTCTAGAATGATCATCCAATTTAGACTAGGTTGGAAAACATTATACTTAGGAAGAACAGTATGAAAACAACAGACGTTGGGGTGGGAGGAATCTCATCTACAAAAAAACATAGAGGATGTTGAATATCTGATGTGACTGGGGTACCAGGAGTCACAGCAAAACAATAGAACAATTAGCCATTGGAGAGAGTTGAAATGCTAGGTCAAGGGAATCTGGTCTCCTTATGAGTGTGATGGAGTGGAGAGTGGGTACTGACTCTCACATGAACTCTGGTACCCCATATTTGACCACGTCTCCTGGATGGGGAGGCCTGGTGGCACTCAGGGGAAGGATAGCAGGCTACCAAGAATAGACTTTATACCCTATGAGCATATACAGGAGGAGGAAGTCCTCCTCAGTCACAGTCATAGGGGAGAGGAATAGGGTGAAAGTGGGAGGGAGGGAGGGAGGGAGGGAGAAATGGGAGGATAGAAGGGATGGGATAACAATTGAGATGTAATATGAATGAATTAATAAATAAATAAATTTTAAAAATGAGTGTGATGTATCTTCCCAGAAGCATTTCATTCAGGTAGGCCCAAAATATCACAGCAGTGACATTTGGGAGTCATAGAAGAAAGAAGTAAAATTGGAGTTAAGAAGAGTGCTTACCAGTTTATTAAAGTTTTCACATCCCTGCCAAAAATGAACAATATCTGGACTAAGAATTTGATATATGGATGACACTGAAAGCAGGTCAGAGAGAGACACATATTTGATATCTCCATTACTTGTTGGGATAAACTTTATATATCTGATTAGTCAGGGGAAGTGCTATGTGAACTGACTCGCTTTTTGTTTTAAGGCAAATCCTTGTATACTTAGTACTTATTGTTAACACACACACACACACACACACACACACACACACACACACACACAAGCAACTTGGGGAGGAACAGATTCATATCATCTCATATGTATGAAACACAGCATATCGTGAAGGGGAGCAGGGGCAGAAAATCAATCAGGAACCTGAGGCAGAAACTTGAGCAGAGGCCAGAAAGAAAAAGCTGTGGACTGGCCTGCCATGAGGACATGGTTTTCTCTGTTTGCTTTCTTAAACCACGCAGGACCATATGCCCAGTGATGGCATACCCACAATGGGCTTGGCCCTCCCACACCAGTCATCAATTTTTAAAAATGTCTCAGCGATTTTCTTAACTAATATTCCTTCTCAGATGACTCCAGCATGTGTCAAGTTGACAAAAAACTAACCAGCACACGCCTAAAAATATTTTATCATTTCCAAACACAACAGAGTACAGAGTAATGTATGTGTCCCCTGGGTAATAAAGTAGGGTAGGAAAGATTATGGAAGGACCTTTTATAGAAGAATTATGAACTCAGACTGGAATATCTCATCCTTGGTAGTAAGATATTCAAATGATGAAATCTGATAGGAAGTTAGATGCTAGCCTGTAGGCAGTGCAGCGGGAAAGTAGCTAGAGATAAAACACGGTCAACACATTCTTCATAACTGAAGGCTTGAGAGACTATCTGGGGAAATTATGCAAAGTAAAAGGAGTCTCAGGCTATAGGCCAAGGTAATGCTAACATTTGAAGGATAGAAAAAGAGAGATATGCAACAGAGGCCACAATCCTATTCTGTCTTCAATTTCATATCTTCTCTGATCATCAGGGACCACTATCTATCCTTCTGCCTCATTGGAATTTGGTCTCAATGATCTGATTCTCGAAATCAAAATTATATTTGTCTATATCATTTGGTGGTATTCTCTGTTCCACTAGTGGATATTTAACTCACTATTATCTGTCTTTTCTCCCCCTTCCCCATACCAATACATTCCCAATTATACGAAGGCTTCGTAAATAAGGAACTATTCTTGCTTTTACAGCTCATTGTTCCTAGAATAGTGCTGCATCCATAGTGGCTATTTTGTACATTGTATGCACTCACTGGTTGGTGTTTATGCTATCGATGTTTGTGAGTGAATTCTCTACATCTCTAGGGAATACTGAAACAGTTGCCATCCTTTAGTCTTAGTATCATCACCTTTCTTGAATGATCAACGTCATGTCTAGTAGGGATCACCTTCTCCTTGAGAGAGTGTTAGGCCCTGTGTATCTTTCCGGTCTATTTCTTATTCATCCTCACCTGACTACAAGCTTTGCAAGGTTATCATTTTTGTAAAGTCAAGTCTAGTTAGTCTGGTGTTTTCCCCTACTTTCCAAGTAAAGAAATAACTTTCTGGGTGGGCTTCATCTAGAAGGAAGGCACTAAAGCTGCAAGGAGCATCACTAGCAAGAACTTAGATACTTTAGAAAATATTTCAAGATAAACAGGGTTTGTTGTTTACTTAAGATCTTAATGCATGCTTCCAGATCCTAATTACTTCTAGGATCTTGAACTGAAACTTAACAAAATGTTAAAATGTAGGAGCTTCACAAGAATACCAGCAGGGTCAAATAACCAGGGCCCAGAGGGGCTTGCGGGGACTGAAGTGCCAACCAAGGATCATGTATGGTCTGGACCTAAGCCCGCTACACAGATGTAGGCGATGGGCAGGCGTCAGTGTGAGTCCCCTAGTAAGGGGAGCAGGGGCTGAGTCTGACATGGACTCTTGCCTGCTTTTTTATCACTTCCCCCTGGTGGGACTGCCTTGTCTGGCCACAAGGGAAGAGGACAAGCTCAGTTCTGATGTGACTTGATGTGCTGGGGTAGGTGGGAAGGAGGGCTCATCTTTTCAGAGGAATAAGGGAGGGGGAGGGTAGAAGAGGGAGTGAGGGTGGGACCAGGAGGAATGGAGGGAGGGGGCTATGCTAGGGATGTAAAGTGAATTAATTAATTTTAACATATTAACATGTTAGGAAAAATAGTCTCCAATCTTAACACTCAACACAATAGTTTACCACATCTCTTTACTTGACTTTGGATCAGAATTAAGAATAAGCTGCAGTTTACTTAAAATATACACTGAAAGAACATCATGCTCAATTTTGTGCCATCTCATATGTTTGACATAAATGAACCATCCACTTACACCAACTTTAAATCCCATGAGTATAATGTGTATAGTTCAGAACTGATGCTGTCTTTGTCTTTCAGATGAATGTTGTATGCTTCTTTATAACACATCACTGTAGGCAGGTTGTTAAAATGGTATGCATGTGTGGTGATATTAATAAAATAGAAATTTCTGCTCCAAGTGTTGTCCCACTGACAGACAACTGTTATTTCCTATATCTTAGCATTATTTTCTTATTACAAAACAGGAAAAATTATTTGATAAAATAATAGTATAAGATCATTCTTTTCATTTTAAGAATTTTCATTTCTAAGAAAATAATCATATCCATAGAATATAACTATCTCTAGAACTAATAAACTTTGTATTAAATATCTTTTTCACTAATTAGCTTTCCAGGTGTAGAACTAAACTTCTCCTTAACTAATTTTCATATTTTAAGAAATAAGTATAACACTTAGGAAATGCACATGGCTTTGTCTACTTTAAATTGCTGCATGGATGTGGAATTTTCAAAAGCTCTAGGTGCAAGAAAGTAGGGTTGATTTTTATGCTCATTACTTTATCAGCCTAATCTATTAAATCATGATTTTCTCACCTGTAAACTAGGGACCTTAATATCATATAAATTATAATACTATGAAGATTCAATTAGCTACTAAGTGTAAAGCTAAAGTGTTCCTAAATGAAAAAGCCTATATAAATATAATTTACCAGCATCATGCGAGGCCAATGAAGAGCTCAATAATTCAATGAAGGAAAGTTGAGGGAAGTGAGTTTGGAAGCTCAACACTACTTCCTATCTAGGAAAGCTTGAATCAATTACTTCTTATTTAACTTCCAAAAAGTCTCTGTCGTTGAAGTGACTTTCACCAAGGATGCAGAAAGGTACAAAATAACATCACTTCAAGATGTCATTTCTGTCAACACAAAAAAGAAAATGAAAAAAGAAAATTTACAAAAGCTTACCATTTTATGAGTCAGCCAGAAAATCGAAGCCACTAGGCCAAAGGATGAAATGAATCCTAGACAGTGACAAGTCCCTCTGATGGGAGCAGGACATGGAGGCTGTTACACCTTTGACAGAGCTGGAGAAGTGACAACCATAGCAACACATTAAAAACCAAAGTGAGCATTTGGAATAATTGAAATGCATTCACAGCTTAGAACACACAAATGTCAAGAAAAGGCAGGAAAGAGAGAGCACTTCTAGAGGACAGAGGTGTGCATATAGGAGCCAGTAATTTTTATAGACCAGTCTGAAATCCTAACACCTTCCCCACATCCTTCTCTCATACCGAGAAAAACTCTTCCTCTGCCTGGAAAAGGTGGTGTGGCAAGCCCGAGGAAACTTGTATCCACATAATCAAGAAGCAGTAATTTCCTTTGGTCTCAAGGGCCTGAGGCAATGAAAGGAAGCTTTTCTAACACAGAGAAAAAGCTACAGGAACACCCCCTAGAGGCCCAAGCTGAGATTAAGTCTCAGCAGATAAGCCTAAAATGGAGGCTGGTTGGCACAGCCAAGCTCTTGGGAAGACAGCCCACTTTGTGTGACACAGGAAGTCAGAAATGACTGAAAATGTAGAGTTGAACGGAAACATGGAATAAACTTCTACAGTGTGTCAGACCAAAGCAGCCCAATAAGAAAAGCACTTTGAAGACTGCAGACTACAGGTAAGAACAATAACAATAGAAAAACTCTAGCTCAACTCCTCATTAGACCAACTCACTCAAAAACTTCAGTATGTCACAATATGGGTCAACATCACATTAAAGAATGAGAAGATTGTTCCTCTTAGACTAGCTTAGACCAAAAATTAGCCCACACTTGTGTTCTCCTCTCTCCCTGTCTCTTCTGTATGGTTGTATTCTGTAGTCTATGCCCAGGCTTCTGTCTGTTTGGTGTGTGTGTGGTGTCCACCTGTCTCTGTTGTCTGTCCTGAACAAAGGGCTTTGTTCTGTATTTACTTAACAAGGGACACATGGTACAGGAAAGTAATGAGGAATACTTTTCTAACATAGTTTTAAACAGGAAGAAGTTACTTTACTGACCTCAGAATACCACTCAGATGTTATCAACCTATGTCACATGTCACTTCCAACATTTATGATAGATATCTTTTAAGGTTGTTTTTCAATTGCTTAGATGCTTTTAGCAAATGATTACCACAACACACACACACACACACACACACACACACACACACACACACTATTTTGAGGATATGGGGCATGAAGAATACGTAGTTTAAGACTAAAGCTATGTATTTAGCTTAGGTTGTTAAAGTTAATTACATGGAAAGTCTAAGCTATAGTAAGGATGATTACATTGCATTCATAAAGGCCAGTTATATTCAAAACAGGCTAAATATACAGGAGAGGTTAATCATTTTGAAAAAAACAATTGCTACTGAATTGTTCTATGACAGCATAAAAGCAATGTTGTGTTTGATACACCAGTTTTGGTGAAAATTATGAGGAACTGAATCAACACCAAAGGGAGTGGAACCTGATTCTGTATTCAGATTGTTATTATCATAACAGAACTGATCAATTTTAAGTAAATACAAAAAAATTCATTTACTAAACTAGCCAATGGGCTTCTTTCAAAATATAACTTAAATTCTCTACTAAGCTCTCTTTTATCATCCATAATTCATATTTCATGACAAAAGAATGGCCTTTCATTTAATAAGCACTGACAAATAGCCTAATTAGTTTTTTAAATACAATAAAAACTGTGTTCAGATCAAAAAGGTCTAATGTCTCAGAAAGGATGGGAAGAACTTGAAACTAGGTCTTTGAAGAATATTACAGCCTTGGCTTTTCAAGTATCCCTTTAAATTCAATGTCATATCACCTGTTTGATCTCAAATATCAGGTTCACGTGGGTTAAATGTTAGAAGTCTGTAAAGCTGTAAGATTAAAGGTCTTGTATCTATAAATGCATTAAGCAGCCACACAGAAGAGAGTATTTTTATAATTGTTAGTAAAAAAAAAAGCTGGAAACATTTCCAAAGAAAGACACCTTTGTCTTTTTGTTGACACGGAAATAATAATTGAATCCTGAGTCTTTTTCTAGTCAATACTTATAACTGGGATAAATCTGACTTGAAAAGAAGGCATTTTTCTTCTTGCCTAATTCACATTGCAAAAAGAACCTTTAAATTCAAAATTGAAAATATGAGATAACTCCTGATGGGATGTTCACACTGTCCTTGGCACAATACTAAGGCAAATGGAAAAATGGTTTCTGCCCAAGGGACTTACTATCTAAGAAATACAGAGACATTTTCACACAGTGAGAAAACCAGTGCTTCAGCTGAATGTCAAGAAAACACAGAATTTCAAGTATCTCTTGGTTTTGTTTTTGTCCTTTCTTTCTCATATACTTTCATTTTTCTTTCTTCCTCCTTCAGTTTTTTAACCCAAAATATTTTCATAGAAAGAATAAAGGACATAAAGGAAAGGAAGAGGCCAGTTCTACACCCAAAGGCCTACCAAAAACAACTCAAGAATACATAGCATGTAAGAAAGAATCCTTCTTGGACATGATAGTATTGGAAGCATTAGGAAGGTTTAGAGGTAGAGCCAATTTCTGTACCTGTTCTCCAATGTTGGGGTGGACATGGATATCCAGTCATGTCTGGTTTTCTTTGGGACAGTGGGATGGCTGAGGGGAAGGCCATTCTAGGTAATGAGCTTGGCTCTACGCTTTGAGCCTCTGTTCCACTGGAACTTTGTTAAACAATTCTAGGGATTAGACTAGACAGGTAAAGAAACATGCTCAGGGTCAACATCCCCAGTATGGCTCTGAAATATATCGTTAAAGATCCATGAAAGCTAACTACTGTCACACTCGCTTCAGAACAAAACATCCGTGAGAGCACACCGTGACTTGATCCGTTTACTTTTGGTTTTCATCTGTTTCATGATGGAAATGGTTTGAGTGAAGTGACTGAAGAAAATGTTGATTGGTCTCTAATGCTAGGGAGAGCAGGAAGAGGGCTAAAGGAATAAGGAAATACTTATCTCTGCCTACATACATATTTCTCAGGAGGTGATTTTAGGTAGAAACCATTGGTAGCTATTCCACAAAAGAGAAAGTGTGGCTTCCAAAGGTTAAATAGCATGTTTAAGATAGAGTGCATGACTGACAGGTGAGAACAGGAACCAACAAATCTACCTGTAGAGTATCACCAGCATCCTCTACACACCTTGTACTGACTGATGTATGCACTCATCCTGAGGATGAGCTGAGCTTGTGATAGATTAGGAATGGAAATTAGCACAATCTTTCCCAAAGATGGTGTACACATCCATACATTGT
This sequence comes from Acomys minous, assembly GCF_964271855.1. Lineage (NCBI taxonomy): Eukaryota > Metazoa > Chordata > Mammalia > Rodentia > Muridae > Acomys > Acomys minous. Next base: position 69,825,831 of record NC_140489.1, on the reverse strand, counting down.
AGGTTTTCAGATTAATTTGGGGTTATACATACATACATACATACATACATACATACATACATACATACATACTTGTGTGGTATAATTATTAAATCCATTTTTCATGAATTTATTTTTACAGAATGGGCTATGTTTCTAAAATTCAGCTATCCAAAATATACCCATAGGCAAAAATAATCCCAGCATAAGTCTGCACAGATGGGAAGTAAATGAGGAGCAAGTACAGAGGTTTCATTGTTTGAATCTGGAACATTCTCCAAAGGCTCATGTGTCAAATCCTCAGTCCCAAGGAGGCAATGTCCAGGATGGAGCCACTGGTTTGTAACTGGGATCATGAGGGCTCTAATTCCACGGGTTCATCAATCTGGTGAAGTAGGTCACGGGAAGCATGCCTTTAAAGGCTATATTTTATCTCTGATCCCTTGTGTATACATTCATTCTCTCTCTTTCTCTTTCTCTCTCTCTCTCTCTCTCTCTCTCTCTCTCTCTCTCTCTCTCTCTCTCATCTCTCTCTCTCCCTTTCCCTCTTCACCTTCTCCCATTCCTTTTTATCCTCCTTTCTCTCTACCTTTCCTGCTCCTCTCTCTTTTCTTCTCTCTCTCTCTCTCCATCTTCATCTCCCTCTGAAGTGAGTCCCTTTCCTGTTTCATACGCTTATCACAGTGACTTTAAGAAACAAGAAACAGTTGATGATGACTGGAGACCATAATCAAAAATAAAACCTTTCTAAAAGCTGACTAATACAAAGGGATTTTTCAATGTTGAGGCAAAGAATTGCTTCAAGTTCAAGGCCAGTCTAGGCTATATAGTGCATTCTAACCAGCCTATCTCCAATTCTTGAGTACTAGGATTATAGGTTGTTGTTATTGTAGGTTATGTTGCAGATTTAAGGACCATAGTTCAGTGGCTATTGTCTTTTATAGCCTGGAATCATTAACCAAAAAGACAAAACTGAACCAGCAAAGAAAACAGTGGAATTTGTTGTTGTTGTTGTTGTTGTTGTTTTATCATTATTGTACATCACAAAATGTGTTGGCTCTACTACCTCACACCAAAGATTATACATATAAATAAAACCTTTCTAGGACACCTTCCCTCATTTTATAATCATCTCCAAATTTTCACTTCCTCATCACCATAAAAAACCAGGAAATCTACCACACTTTATTTTCTACCAACTTGTTAATGCCTACATGTTTTGCTTTTAAACATCAGAGTAGTTAGATCCTCCTGTCTGTATTATTAAGGCAGACATGACTATGTCAACTCCTATGAACCTTCACCATGCCTTTGAGTACATAGAAAGGAAGAGGTAATTTAAAGCAAATAAGGAAAGTCCATCTTAAAGAAAACAGCTAGAGATTGTTTGGGAAAACAGTATATGACATCCTGTATGTTAGTAACACATGCATATGGGTCACCCAATAAGACTACTTTTAGTGATCATAAAATTTTATAATTGAAAAGTCCTACAGAAGTCAATTAGTGTAACCTTAATTTAACCTCTGTGTTAAGCTCAGCAAATCAATGGCTAGAGAACCCAGTTATTGCCTTTATTTATCTTGAAATGGACATTTACTTTCTTTTAAAATGGGACATTTTTGCTTACTTTTCAAGAATCATATGCAATAATGACACTTTTAAGTGCCTAGATTTTGCTAGAGTAGCTAAGTTCCTGGTCCATCCAATAGATTGTATATAGAGTTTGTGAAATTTATTTTGTTATAATTTAATCCAATTGTCTAAAGCCAAAATATAAAAATATAAGTTGATGTGAATAACTGGTTCCATGCCACAGTTCTAAGTAGGTTAGTATGCACAATCATCCCATGCCCTCAGAATGCAATCAAGATATAATTTCAAATGTCATGCACTTGCCTGCTGTGAGCTAAGTGAATGTTAGTGAATTTTAAGCATATTTATGTTTGATAAGTACAGCTGTTTCTATACACATTTTGTATAAGCAAATGTACATTTTTTTCACATTTCTCTCATAGACAGAGTAATGGAAAATGGATTAAATCACAAGACACATAAAAATGAGATTTTTTTTCCTATAAAGGGTGGCCTGTAGAAATCAACATTGTCAACAGCTAAATGGGCTTAACCTAGACTGTCCATTAGAAACCCACAAAACCATATGCTCAGTATGAAGAAGTTTCTCTATTACGGGTACAAGGTTGGTGAAATGTACTTTCTCTGAGAAACCACAGTTGTTATTCACAGACCAGTACAACCACTCCCAAGCCACTTTCTCTCTCCTTTGCACTCAAAGGAAGTTCACAGTCCACTGAGAAACTTTGCCTGTTCTAAAAGAATGTTCAATCTCAATTTACATACATACCATCAATACTTGCCAACTCAGTCTTTTTTCTAATACAGAGGAACAGTTTAGTCTGCTCTCAGAAGCTTCTCACCCTGAATCCTCCCATTTTCTTCAACAGACTTCATTCTGAACATCTGCCCCCCATTGGCTTTTCTTCTCAACTAGATTCTTAACAACATAGAAAAGTCTGCATTGTTACATATCAAAGAAAAAAGAAAGATGGAGGGAGGAGGAAAAAAAGAGGAGAGGTGAAAAGAGTTCAGAGAAGCCCCCTTAAACCTGTTCCTTGCCTCTCTCATTTTACAAAGCTCATATTTTCCAGATCAACTTCCTTAAGTCTGATCCCTAAGAGAAGAATTTGCTGTCCCCCAGAACTCTTGTAGAACTCAGGATCAAGTGCACATTATCATTAACACCTGCTTGACAAAAGGCTTAAACCCCCAGACCTGTGGTCAATCAAAGCAAGTAAAGGAACCTAGGCCAAGACCAACAAACTACAGCACTCTGACCACATAAGTCTCTGCAGGTTCCAATGCTGCTCCTTGAATCCAGCCAACACACACTGACTGGGTAGATCTCTGTATACTGCTCTAAAATGCAATAGACATTGAGATTCATATTGATTGGATGGATGCTTGATTGGTTGGGTGGTTGGTTTGTTGCTTGTTTGGTTGGTGTTGGTTGGCTGGTTTATTTATCTTTGGTGCTGTTGTTAGGAACCAAACCTAGAGGCTTACATATATGACCCTAGCCCTCTCCACTAAGCAACATCCCCCAGATCAATAGACTTCACATTTCCCTCAAGAGACTGCCACTGAAGGCTTGCTATGTGTGTTACTGAACTATTAACTCAATGTTACCATTCCAAGATACCATTGTTTTAACAATGTCACCTTCCTTTTTTACAGAAAACCACATTAATAGATTTGATCAAAACTTACTATTTATACTTTTTGCTCTTATCCCCTTCTTAATTCATCACAGAAAGGCCTCACCCCTCTGTTCCTCTGTGTAAGTCACAATATAGTCAACAATAAGCCCCATTGTCAGATCACATCTTTTTTATGAAACCACCAAGAGCTTTGTGGTTGTGTGTACCTCTCTCTTTCTAGAACACTTCCATCACTGGCCTCTAAAACATCATTCCCTTTGATGGTTCTTGTACTGCAGTCATCTTAGACCTTCTTGATCTTTACTGCGGATCTTTCTTACCTGTGATTCTTCATACACTCCAAAATTCATCTCTCAGGGCTTCCTCCCTAGGTGAGGACTTTGCTTGCTTTGTCCTATATTGTAATCCAGGACTAATGACAACACCAGCTACACGATAAGTGTTCATTGCATATTTACTGAGTGAGTAAATCAATATATACATGTAAAATAAACCCTTCTTTCTATTTCAATAAGTTTATGTGAAGTCATCATTGTTTAATATTCCAGTAAGAAGCTTCTATTAGTCATGCAAGAGATTACTCTAAGGTGGCTGATTAAACATCTTATTTCAAAATCAAAATTCTCATCCTTGGGTCACTATTTTCAAATAGCTTACAGATCTCTCGAAAGTCCCCAATACAGATTATTATTTATTCTTTTCATTACTTCATGACATTCTCAATGACCAAGTGAAAAACACATGTCAAAGCAATCCTTTCCCTGCTTCTTCTGATTAAAATCAATATTCTTCTTGCTCTTAACAGCAGTAAAAATGATCACAATAGTGTCTGTTAACTCAGTGGAATGTCAAGTGATATGTCTGTGTGTTGTTACCAGCAGGGATGTCAACATAATACTACCAACAGCCTATAATCACTGCTGCTTTTATTATCTACAAAATGTCATGTGTGCATATGGCATTTCACGAAACAACAAAGCAGAAACAAGAGCCCTGTCTCGAACAGTTTAGAGATTATTTAGACAAAGAGCCAAAGAATAGAGAAGTGAAACATAAGAAGGGGGCCTGCTGTTGCTGAGAAAAGAGTAGGATCGATCTGAGTGCTTAGAACAGAGAGATAAGTCTCATTCACACACAGCAGATGTAGCTCTAATGGACTTTCCAAAACCCTGCTCCCTGTTGGTCATGGAGAAGATAGCTCAGAATGTACCAACCGTGAGAAAACCCAACAATAAAATAATAGTAAACAGCATATCTCATCAGTAATTGTTTAGCAACATCTTATGACATTTTATTAGTTGAAAAATTTTGCCCTTTCCTAAGATAACTCCATAAAGAACATATTAAGTTTAATCCAACCATGAATTATATGTTTATATATCTTGCAACATCTAATTTAATATAGTATTTATGGGGCACACTAAAATATTTGTAATGCAGATGGGAATATTTGTGTATGGGGAAAGCAGCACTGAAGAAGAACCATACAGATCCCATCTATGGAGGCAGATGTCCCCCAGAAAGCAGGTTGATAACACCATGGGAGATAGACTCAGCACTGCCCATATTATAACCATCCAAAGGAAGCCAACACCTCAAAATTTTGTGTGCAATTCCCTAAGTTTGGGTGGTTTGCATAATTAAAATACCATAGTATTTCATCAAAACAAAATAGAGTCATGGGCAAAATTTACCTATTTAAAAGACTGATTTAAAAGAGTAGAGAGTGGGATATGACTTTCTCACATACTCTGGTGCCTCACATTTGACCATGTCCCCTTGAGGGGGAGACCTGGTGGCACTCAGAGGAAGGACAGCAGGTTACCAAGAAGAGACTTGATACCCTATGAGCATATACAGGGGGAGGTAGTCTCCCTCAGGAACAGTCATAGGGGAGGGGAATAAGGGGAAAATGGGAGGGAGGGAAGAATGGGAGGATACAAGGGATGGGATAACCATTGAGATGTAACAAGAATAAATTAATAAATAAAAAAATAAGTAACTAGTAAACCAAAAAAAATAGTATCAAATGACTCTACATCATTAAATGCTTTTTATAAACTTATTAAAGATACATGAGGTTATTTTCTTACATTAGCAAAAATACTCTGGGTAGCTCCTGACTATTTGGAGTAATACATAAGTGCTCACACTTCTCTACCCATTAACCAGGACCACTGCAAGGCTATTCAGATGATACTCTGCAAAGAAACAAGATGGGGCAGGATTCGTAGAGGGCAAATCAGAAAGATAGAATTATGTTTACATGTTCTCTTCTTATGTATTTGTGGCCTATAACAAACAGCAGGGTTTTATATGTGGCAGCAAGACATAACTATAGTGAAGCCTATGAAGAATGGAAGGTCTGAAGAAAGCCTAAATGGCCATACCCTATTGCAGAGTAACTGTGGAAAAAAATCTTCACCTGGTAACACCTTTACAGAGGCAACATGGGAGTATATTTGGAGAGCTTACATGGCCAGTGATGCTTTATTTCATAATAATACTAAGTATTTTTGTTAGTTTAAAAATAGATTTGCTTTAGAAAGCAACATTCTTTGAGTGTTCTCTATCAGACTAAATTCTCTTGCAGGATAGCAGGGTTTTTTTTCACTTTGGAAATGTTACCAACTTTTGCTGTCAGAAGTTAGTGTCCAATTGTATGTTTTTCCAGACGTGCTTCCCTTGTGCTTTTTTTTTTTTTTTTTTTTTTTTTTGGTTTCTTGTGAATTTCAAATCAGGTACCCCAATCCTACTCATCTACTTCTCCCTGTGTACCCTGCCTTCATCCTTGCAAACTACCCCCAACAGAGAAGAAAACAATCTCCTTGTGGAAGCTGCAGGGTGTTACAGTGTGTCCCACAATACATCCCTTAGTCCACACTTTTTTTTTTTCTTACACATGTTCACTTCAATGACTATTGGTCTGGTATGAGGCCTCTGGTTTCTGTTACTCTGTCAATACTGGAACCTCACTGGGACTCCTCTCAGATATCCTGTTGTTGCCCTGTGTGATGGAGATCTTGTAGTTTTGGATCTGTAGGACTGGCCACTTCATGCACTCCAGCAGTCCATAGAGAGCGTAGATGTCGGGATGGGTCAATTCAAAGCCCTGGAGTAGCAAAGCTGGTCAGTATGCTTGCTCTCCCTTCCTCATTTTCTCATGCCCTCAAGGCTGGTTCACTGGCAATCCCTGCAACCTGGGCGAGCTCTACTCTGTTGCCCAGCCAAGGTGCAGAGCCCACTCTGTTGACTGTTGCAGCTGATGAGGAACATACACGGTCATCCCGCTCTGATGATCTCAGGGCCAGCTCTTCTGCCTGCTGTAAGTAGTAAGGGTGGAGGTGGTACATCTTTCCTTTGTTCATGGCATGGCATGGCATGGCATGGCAGAGAAGTGGTGAAGCCCACCTAGCTCTCCCATGTTCATACCCCCACCATCAGAGTCAGCTCTACTGTGCTGTCCAAGTGAGGTACAGGGCCTCATTTCCAAATGCTGCAGCTGGGGAGGGGCAAGACCTGCTCTCCTGTTCTCGTGACCAAGGGCCGGGTCTCCCATCTGCCACAGGTGATAAGGGGAGAGGAGGCGGAGGGGCGTATCTCTCCCTGATCCACACCACTGCAGAGAGTGGGGAGGGCAGCTCTTCAATGCTCCTATCCTCAGGGTCTGTTCACTTGCAACTCCTGGAGTGTGCTGGGCCTGCTCTCCTGGATAGTGTAGATGACTTGAGGCACCAGTCAACTTTGCTGCTCTCACACTCCCAGCTCTCCCATGATGCCCAGATGAGAGGTGGTGCCAGTTCTGTACAGGCATCCGACATCAACGTGTCCCTCATCGGCTGCCCAGACCAGGGGCATCTGTCTGGTTTTTGGTAGTAACAGGCCCCTGCTGGGGCAGGGCCATGGACTCAGACGTGGCTCCCAGTATCCACACAGGCTACTCACATCAGGATGTTCCTCGCTACCATGGAATGGCTGGTTCTGCCTTTCTTCATCGTGCCTATATCCTTCTGTTTTTCTTTCTCTTCCTTTTCTCCACCACTTACTTGTCTCTCCAAGTGTCACCCAGGTTCTCTGAGTACCTGGAGTACTCGTGTATTATGACGTTGGACAAGAGTCATCACAGGCGTGATTTGACTCTTCATACCCTTCCACTCCAAGCCTTTGCAGCACTGGACTGGTGATGATCTCAGGCTAGCTCCCTGTCCAAGCTGGTAGTTGCCTTGGGATCCCTCCTTGCCCAGCCCTCCTGAGCGGTCTCATGAAAGGGTTGTCTACCTTGGGCTGACTTCTACAGGCGCCTGTGATCCCAAGTAGGATTTTTCTAGTCTCCAGCTCGCTTCCCGCCCTGGGAGCCCATCAGGGCCTGTGTGGCACAGGACTGGCAGTCATCTCAGACTGGCTTTTGTCAGGGAATGTTAGACTACTAATCATTCAGCTGTTCATAGGTCAGAACATTGAGTGTAGACATGGCCTCTCCCCTCTCTGTCACCTACTGAAGCACATGTGATACAGCAGCCACATCTGCAATGCTTCTAGAGGCAGGCTTTATTAATAATAGTTATTTTTATTATCATCATCATTATTATTATCATTATAAATCCTTTACTTAGCTCAGAGAAATGTTCCTCAGAATTTTGTACATTCTTCCCTCCCATTGACTCTGTCTATTTTCAAATGCTCATCAATTAGTGTGTTAGAATCAATGTTGTTCTCCTATATTCTAACTCTTGCTTTGTTTCTAGCACATTTTCTTGACCTTAGCAATGCCTGAATTATCTCTATATCCTTGTATGTCTCTTATTCATACTCACCATCTTGGTTTTTCTCCTTAGGCTACTGGTGATGCCTAGCTTGCCATTAACAAATATCATGTTTGTGGGATACTTTTAGGCTGTTTTGTCAAGTATCTGTTGGTGTTCTCATCATATGTTGTTGAATGCTCCCTTTTCATGGCCTGTTTTCCTCTGTAATATTTTGCATTTATAAAGGATCTCAATGGTGTTCTCATAATTTTCCATCCCTTTGTCATTTTGCTTTATCAAATTCTTTTCCTTGAATAGGAACTTTGGCCATAAGCCCTGTGTTAGTGGAAGCTTGTGTCAAAGCCCGGGCATCACTGTCACATGGACCAAGCTAAGCTGACAGTCAAGCAAATCGAACTTCACTTCAAAAAGGAACTATCCTGGGAGTTGTGATGTTGTTGTTTCTGTTTGAGTTTATTAGATTGTTTGTTTTTTAAGTTTGGTGTACTACATGACTTTTCTTGAGACAAACTCCTGTGCGTCTGACGTTCCAGACTCAAAGTCTCTTTCTTGATCCACTCTAATCCTACAACCTCCTAAAATATCTTTTGGATGTACTTGATATTGATTCCCATCTTGTCCTTTATGAACATTGATTGTTTCTTTCCTAAAGTGTCTTCTAGTTAGTTTCAGCACATGCCTGGGTGAAATAGGCTTGTTCTGAGCCATCCTGACTCAGACATCACTGAGAATCCATGACACTTCCGTCTGCAGTCAGGTACGTGCTACCCATCACACAGTCAAGCTGAGTGAACCTAGAGTGCACCTATATTCTACTCTCCCCTTTCAGCTTCACTTCCATAAACCTTGTCCAGAAAACCAAAGGAAAATAACACTCACAATAAGCAAAGTACATGCATCCTGCTCCATTCCCATAACAGATAACACCAACAGTGGGCCTGTGTGAGGACAAATATTATTACCTAAGTTTCTGTAAAAGATGATATTTTCTTTCACATCAAACGGCAGAAGAGTAACATAAACTGTGCAACTCAGAACTCAAAATTCAAATATAAAGAAATATGTCCCCACTCTATCCTTTAAAAAACTGTTGAAACTGCTTTAGTATTTACTTCATTACTAAGGAAGAAAATAATGTACAAATATATAAAAAGTATTCATATAAGGAACTGATAATTATAAGAAGAGGAAAAAAACTAAACATCCCACCTATTTGTGCTATATATGTATGGCCCAATTTGAATATGTAACATATAACATATGTATACAACATACATATCTTTCTACATATTACACATATGAAGTTAAACACATGTGTGTGAATATCTATAAGAACAGAAAAATATCAAGTATAGTCAGACAGGAGACAATGAAGATGAAGGGCAGAGACACTCAAATAAAAAAGGAGAAATTCTCTTTAGACAGACTAGAGATAATATTTGTAAAAAGACAATACTCAAACAAGAGAGAGCCAGTCCAATACGAATATACAGAATGAGATGCATACAGTGAATCTCTCTCTCTCTCTCTCTCTCTCTCTCTCTCTCTCTCTCTCTCTCTCTCTCACACACACACACACACACACACACACACACACACACACACACTCACACACACGTGTACGTGCATACACACACACACACACACACACACACACACATCTATAAGACAACAAGGTATGGAAGGAGATAAACTAAGTGGTTAATAGGGATGGAGTCTGGAAGTAGAGGCTAAAGGTCTTTTTTACTTCACCTTTCCTATTAACTGATTATATTTTTTCTCATAGTCAGAGTCACAGACTGATCAATCAAGACTGGTAAAATATAAAGCTAGTTTCCAAAAAGAGAGACATTAGAACTCAAACACTGAAGTAGACACAGCACATATGTGGAAATCAATAAGTAAAACCCTCAGATCTATGTGTAATATTTTCAGTCATTCCTTAAAATCCTAGAAGTTACAGAGTCTAGTTGCTTTATAATATATCTTTGCATAGTTAATAAGAAAAACCCACAAGCCTGATGTATAAGTGTCTTTAGTTTATTCTATAAGGCTTGGTGTAGGCCAACAAAGAAGTATATTTCTGATTTGGAATATCATTTCCATATGAAAACAGCATATACATATTTGCATTTCATCTCTGCCTTAAATCTCTGAACTTCAAAGCTTTGAAGCAATTTTGACACATCAAAGCAGGAACAAAGGTAATCATCACTATGTCACCCAAAACTAGGAACATGAAGACATTTTTTAGGGAGAAAGAGAATTCTTGATCAGAATTAGATAGTTCTTAAAGGTAGCTCCTGAGAGATCCGAATGTAAGCAGACATCTGCAAGGCAGCACCAAAGCTTTTGCAAAGATCACAAAATACATACACAGCATAAAATAAGTTACTCTGTGGCCCAAGAGTATACACCATACTGAAAGGAATTCATTAGTCAGAAGAGCAAAGCTAAAGATAATTATTTGGTATAAAAGCACTATAAGAGTTTTATTTATGAGTTTAAACTTCAGTAGCTATTAATTCACAGAAATTGAAAAATCAATATTATAGAAAAATGAATGGTTTTCCACTTAAATAAATGTTTTATTGTAGCTAAATTTAGCTGTGTGCAATAAATAATACTAGTGATGTTTCTCAACATTGGACAAAAATAATGCTTAGGGGATGACAGATGTGACTTTCATTTCTACCAAAAGTTTAGTAAGTTTATTTAAAATCATAATATACTAAGTATATTCATTCCAATTACATAAATAGAATAATTGCAGGTCACCAGAAGTTTATTGGTAAATATTATTTACAGATAGAAAAATATAGTTCATAACATACATCAACAGCATCCATACTTTCTCAAATAAAACACCTCCCATGACTTTCTAAACAAATGATCCATGTTTCCTTAACATTACAAATGAGACCTGCTCTCTGTTAATTTTTTTTTGATATGTGCTATTCACAAACCTGCTTACTGCCATGTATAGCAAAATGTAGTATCAAAATGAAGTAGGTTTGTAAGATTAAACTACAACGTATTGGGAAGAGGAAAAGGAAAGAACTTGTCCTCGTAATCTGATCTGGTTCACTGAAAGCATAGACCTGGGGCATCCAAATTTTCCAAAGCATCCCAGAAGACCCTGAGCAGAAAATTCATCAAAGGATTTTAGAAGCTCTTCCAGATCATTGTCATGGTGACACAACCCTCATGTGTTCCTATTACATCACTTTCTGAATATTTCCCCCAAATATAATATGTTGAGACTGTATGTTGCTTATATGCATGTTTTTCAGGTCTGACCATTTCTTGACGTTTTCTAAATGCTTCATATTAAAGTCATGTGCTTGATTTTGCCTCACTCCTTACAATCATCTTTCTTTTTTCACTGCTTTGCCACTTCTTGCTCTCCACTTTTTCGGTGTGTAACATGCCCTAGTGCAGCACTCCTGAATAACCCTGTAAATTTTTATATTCTCCCACCAGCTCCGCAGGGCAGAGGTTTTGCCTCATGTCCCTCTGGACATGTTTCTTCTGCTTCCACATCCCAGAGTTTCCCTCACCTTCGCTGCTCTCGTCTCCCCAACTGACCTCCTTGTTTAACACTGGCCAGTTCTGGAACACTCAATTTTATTGTCGATGTTCTTCTAAGTCCTTAGTTCTTCTCATTTTTCTCCACATCTCCCTATGCTTAAAGGAAAGCACATGTCTTCTCTTACGATGAAATTTTTCTTAAAATTCTTCTGAATGGAAGCTGCTCATGTACTTATGACCTATGTACATTTAGGGAAAGAGATGACATGAGCATTTTCTTGTCTTCCAGAGGGACCAGTCATGCCCCATTAGTTTGACTTCCTCATATGTATTCTGACAATTAGTATTGTAGCAGTTACATGGTCTGGTGCTTTGCATTCAGAAGTTAATTGTTTGCCCCACCCACAGCCCCCACCCTGAAGATATTTTTACTGTTCTATGAGCAGACTATCAAGTACCCAAAATAATATTTTGAACTTTGCCTTTCAAATGATCCCTGATTGGCCTGCCCTACATCACTGGGCAGGCCAAAAGACAGGTAGGCAGAGCTAAGGTTCCTGGGCTTGGAGGACAGAAGGATCATGGGAAGGTGAGAAATGGGGACGGGGGTGGGGGGGCAAAGACAGAGAGTGAGGAGAGAGTGAGGAGAGAGAGAGAGAGAGAGAGAGAGAGAGAGAGAGAGAGAGAGAGAGAGAGAGAGAGAGAGAGAGGCAGAGCCACCATGGGTTACTATGAACAAATAGCATGTGGCCAGGAGAAGACTACTCTGAGGATCAGTGTTGGAGAAAAGCAGCCTAGATGAGAAACATGTGCAAGTATTTATGGGCTATTGGATGGGAAGTAGCCCAGCTAGAAATTATTAGAGCAATTGGCAAGTGGTGTGGGGCTGGGAGGTAAAAGGTAGCCTGGGGGAGGTAGTTTCTGCCCAGCTCCAGTATATAGGTATATTAAAAATCTTCACAGTCATAGGGGAAGGGAGTAATGGAAAAATGGGAGGGAGAGAGTAACGGGAGGATACAAGGGATGGGACAACAACTGAGATGTAATATGAATAAATCAATAAAATATATTTTTTAAAATCTAACAGGTGTCTGTTTCTATGATAACAGGTTTAATAAATAACCACTATAATAATTTTAGGCATTAATAGTAAACATTAATAACCAAAATTTTCTACAAGAGTCATATATTTGAATACTTGGTGCCCAGATGGTGTTAACTGTTTTTGGGTGGGTGGTATGTGGCCTTGTTGGAGCAGGTATGTCACTGGGAGTAGGCTCTGAGGTTTCAAAAGGCCATGCCATTCCCACGTAGCTGTATATCTCTCTATTTACTGCATGTGTGGATAAGAATGTACATTCTCATTTATTGCTCCAGAGCCATGCCTGCTTTCCTGGTGCCCTGATGGTTATGAATTCACCTTCTGAAACTGTAAGACTCCAATAAACTCTTTTATAAGATGCCTTGGCCATGGTGTTTTGTCATGCAATAGAAAAGTAACTAAGATAATAATGTATAATATTCCTTTGTGCTAACTGTGTGTATAGATTGCACTGTTGCAAAACTCTCTTAAATTGTCTTACAAACACTTCAAACTCATAATCAAAGCTCAAATCTTTTTTTTCAATTGTCAAATGTACTTGATTTTTTTAAGATTGAAAGCTTCCTAGTGATTTTGATATTATCTACAAACTATGCAAGCAACTGAAAATTATCCTAGACTCCCTCTCTCTCTCACTCTGGAGTACAACAACCAAACACTCCTCTAACCTCTCATCTGTCTATTATCTCTCACCTAGTATCAAGTCAAAGGAACAATGACTGCTTTAGTATCTCCTCCTCCTCCTACTCCTCCTCCGCCTCCTCCTCCTCCTCCTCTCATTCTCTAAGCCTTTCTCTTCACCTAGAAGTAGAATAAGGATGTAGAGACTCTACATAGTTCATGACAGGAGAGTCATACTGCAAGTACAAAAGGATAGAGAGATGTGGAAAGGACTGTTCAAGATAGAGGAATGAGTTGTAGGCTTTCCTTTGCTACAACAAATATCTGAGATACATAAATTTGGCAAAGAAAGTTTTGTTTGGCCTTGCAGTTTTAGCTGTTTCAGAGCAAGGACAACCGCCCAGTTGATTTTGGTCTCAGGAGGAGGGAGTAAGAGCAAAGAGCAGCGGAAACTGCCCACATTGTGACAGCCAGAAAGTAAAGAGAGAGAAGGGGTTGTGGTCTCAGGACCCCTTTCAGGAGTACCTAATCTCCACCTCTTTAGCTCCATCACCTTCCAGTAGCATCACAGTGAAGTCTTTAGTACATAAGCCTTTCATGGACACTGATCCAAATCATAACAAACCTTACCCAAGAAATGAGTTTTAAGAAATGAAATGCAAGGTATCCAGCCTTGATTGAGTTCACGGAAGGGGGATGGAGAGATCTTTTATGTCCTGCTTTCTCTCTCAAGTATCTGTATTAGAAGTCAAATCTGGCCTGTGGATAAGCTTCAGTTCTACATTGAAAAAGTAGTCAGAGGAAGCCCCCTCCCTGCACCCCCTCTGTAGGGAATTTCTGTTGTTTTTCCCTCCCAGAATCAATTTTCACCTTATTGTAGGGACATTCCCCAGATTGCCTTTTAGGCAGCCATCTCTCACAGCTTAGACATATCTGAGAAAATGAAATCAGCACTGGACTGATGGCTAAACGGAGGACAACTATGAAATGCCTGAAGATGTGATATGAGCTTGAGGAAATAGCCCACATTATTTCTCCTTTTGCATTACAGAACACTAATCTTGCTCTTATCCCCTAGAGTTGTATTGGCTGTTATTAATAAAAACAGCCCTTTAGAATTAATGTGGAGGAGCTCAAAGAGAAAATTGATCTCAAAGAAGAAACAAAGTACCATTTTGTACAGAGGGAGATTGAGGCACATCTCATAGTTACCTCCTCTGTGCTGTTGTTTCAGTGGTAATTTCACAGCACATTATAGCACCATGGCTTTGACCCCAGAGTGATTGCTATGACATTTTCTCAAGATGTCATACTAGTGTCTGCTCTTCAACCCAGATAATAGCTTTTTTAATGCACACCTCCTGTTGCTGGTAATGGTAAAACTAAGAAAAAAATGTTTTCATCTTAGCCACTCTTAGCCTTCTTTTCCACTTCCCTAAGACGAGAGAACAGACAAGACAATTTTTGATGTTCTCTCAGCTTTAGCAATCCATGATGTGAACACATACTAAGGGTTTAAGTTGGCTGAACTAAGCAGTGCAATGTCCATCCTGCATGGCTGTTTAGAGATAACTGTAGCATTGAACAATAGGTTCAAAGTATGGATGTGGCACAAAACAAGCTGTCTTGATCTCTGGGACTATAGCTAGAACAGATAGGCTAAGATCACCATAGTCTATGGAAATGAGCACCCATAGCAAATGCATTAGGATTCATAAGTAGTAAGCTAAGTTTGGGAAAGGAGGGGCTCTTATCTCTTCTGTACATATACAGGAGCTTTTACAAATCATGTTTAGCAAAAGTCTATAATCATAATGACATTCTTAGGAATCCCGTATAAGACACAAATGACAACCAGCCCCCTGTAGTTGCCTTATACTCTAATATAAGTGACTTAGTGGAATTTGAGGTTTGCAGCCATATTATCGTAACATGAATACAATAGATATCAAAATAGCAAAGGTGAAACAAAATAAAAATCCACAGTACATGCCTAGTATTTAAAATAGCATAGTTAAAACTGATCAGTGGAGTACAATGACTCTGACGTGTTCTGTTTATATCAGTGAAGGAGAAATGGGAGCCAAAGAAAAGCTTTGGCTTGAGTCATGTAGCAGAGGTTTAACATAAACTTGTCATGTAAGACAATGTAGCAAACATATTGCTCTTGCCATTGCTTACTAGCATTTACCTATGTGTTTTCTTTTAAATAGAGTGAGTTTTCCTTCAAAATTTACTCAGAACTCAGCTACTTTTTTCTCCACTTTTACTGCCTCTACCCTAGACAAAAATCACAATTTCTTCTTATCAGATTATTACAGTAGCTCCTATTTTAGACACTTGAATTTTTCCTAAGTCTTCTCCATCCTTTTTCTCTGCCTAGTATATGCAATCATGTTTTTTACAATTTAGGCGTCTCCTCCACCCTTTCTCACCCAGTGCTTCCCATAGTAGTCAACAGAGGTTATACCTTACCTAAGATTCAGTGCCCCAAAATGACAGCACTAAAGTCATTTGAATGTTTGTTTGATATGCAAATCCTTAGGCTTCTCCCCATAATTACAAAATTATAATTTTTTTGGACCAGATGCATGTTTTCAGTTGCCCTCCCTAAGCAGGATCATGTCTGAAAACCTCAGCCTCACAGACCCATGTCTTCCCTCCTCTCAATGGCCTGTAATCATTCCTTCTGTGTTCCCCATTTGCTTTCTTTGCTCAGAGCCAGATAAAAATCCTTAAACATACCTCAAGCTCAGGCCTTTGCACATGCTGTCACTTCTACCCAGGAAGCTCTTTGGCCTGATGTACATGGAGCTTAACCCCTCTTGTTTCCATATAAACATCAGCTCAGCTTGCAGATCAGCCTTCCCTAACCACCATTATAAAACACTAAGCATTCAGAGTCCCATTTTTCTCCTTAGCTTGCATTTTCTTCCTTGTGTTTCTTACTCTCTGATATACAGCATTTGTCTACATATAACCTCTCCCAACCACTAGCGTATAAACTCTATGATGATGGAAGTCCTTGTTCTTGACATATGATGATGTTGAGAGCCTTTCTTAACATTGAACATATACTCAATAAAAAAATTATTGAATGAATGAATTCAACTCCTAGATCTGAGGAAAAAGAAAGACCTGGCTTACACATGGATATAACTTAAACATCTACAATAATCTCCCCCTTTAAAAGTCTATCATTAAAGTCCTCATTAAGGGAGAAGGTATTTTAACAAGTAAAAACAATATCAGAAGTACATGTATCTGATTACATAGAATATATATCACACAGTGTATTCTTCTCTGTAGGAAGGATAATATGGAGGGAGCAGGAAGGCTAGAAGCTTCTAGTATAGTCCATGCTGAATGGGTTTACTTGTCAAGAAAAAAGATCTATAGAAACAAGAGTATGGAGCTTCCAAATGAAGGGAAACAATGAAGCTACACAAACCACTAACATTTATGGCATGAACATGACTGTAGATACCATGAATCTGGAAGGAAAAATAAAAATATTTGGTGACAAAATCAAAATCCAAGCAAATAGGACAATAGACAAAACTTAATTATTGTAAGTTTGTCAATTAAACATACAAAGGGACTTAGCAGTGATGTACCTGAGAAGAAAACCAGGGATTTTGAAGACTATACACATGATAATGTTGCAAACCTACTAAAAATGTTTTGGGGAATTAAGAAAATTATCTATAAAGGGTATTTACAGAGAATAAATAAATAAATGGTCTCATCATGATGCTAGTAAAAATCATAGAGAATGGCATGAGAGAGACATTCAGTTAAGAAAACTTGACCAAGCTGAAAATTAACTGAATGTTGAGTGGGTTGCATCAGTTGAGAAAGACTCAAGTTAAAGAGAAGACTCCTATAAGACATCTTTTGACAATGATAAAAAGTATTATTATATAGAAATCTAACTGAATCTCTTCTATGTGACCTGAAGATAAAAGTTAAAATAAATTGGTGACTTTTCAGGATGATTCTAATAAATAAAGAACCCGCTATTAAACAGCCACTGCACCCAAGTTAATATAAAATTAATCATGGAGATGTTTAAAATCTGACTATACACTAAGTTGCCTATAACTATATCTTCTTTTCCTCCTATATCTTCTTTTCCCCAGCCTTAAGCAGTTAACATGGAGAGCTGTTCTAATACACTGTTATCTAAAGTCCTGTAAACACGTTCTATACCTTCAGGATAAAGTCCCAGCTTCCTCACAGCTCTACATTTTCAGCCTCCTGTGTCACAGCCCTACATTTACACATTGGAATTTACCTCTATCATGAGGGTATGCATACCTCACCTTCAGACCAGAACTCTTGCTAGTGTGTCAACAGAGGTCACACTGGCTTCCCTGAGTGCTCATATAAGCAGGTCTTGCCCCTTAGCTATTAACTGTGAAACGTAACCCTAATCTACTTGATACACCTGCCCTGACCACCCAAGCTAAATTCACACTCTATATTACATGAACTGAAAAAAAGAACAAAATCATATGATCTCTTAAAAACTGAAGCCAAAGGTTGTTGACCTCACAAGTCTACTCTAAATATTCTCAGAGCTTCGAGCTACATTTAGAACAAAATTCTTTTTCCCTATCTGAAATGTTGTGGGATGGGTTGCAACCCTTGCCAGTTTCATATCTACTAGCCTTCTTGTTCATCACATTTTTATTTTTTATATACACATTTATATTATTACACATATATAAAATAAACTACATACAGCAAGAAGAACCATGAAAACTCAGAAATTATAATAATGTTACATTCTTAGTGATTTGACTATTTGTATTTGGCAGCCTTAAAGAAAACATATTTCTTATCTTGGTGAGTCTAAAAATCTGAATATAAATCAATATCTAACATATCTCATTATTATCTGTGTAAAACATCTATCTAGACCTAAAAACATCTCAACCCCTAAAGAACTAAGATTAATCATAAAACTAAAACTATCTGGTCTTCAACCCCATCAGAGATTTGAGAAGAAATAAAATTAATTACCTGAGTCAATAGGAAGTGCTGCTTAGCAGCTTCCAAAATGAAAAATGACAGAGACAGTTTGCTGCTTGAACAGTCACCCAAATCTCTCTATAACATTGGGGCATCATCTTCAGCCTTCTGACCCAGTTATCTGACCGACATATTTGTGAGGCAGGAAATATTGAGGACTTGCTTACCGTGTCTTGGCAAAGTTTGGCCATTGACTCTGCCTGCATCCAAGCTTGACTATTTTTAGGCAGAATTCTGCCTGAGGCCGAAATAAGGATATTTTACCCAGTGGCTTATTTGCCACATTTGATGCCATCTCCATACGGAGGTTCTTTAATGTTCATTTTTTTTTTTTGAGGTAAGCTGAGTGTTGCCAGGAGTTAACCTGTCAAAGAATCCTTTAAAAAAATTAAAAAATCTTTAAATGCCATAGTCTATAGAAGTCTGAGGTTATTGAACATTTTATCTAAATATTTTACCTTATTTATCTATAGAATCATATCTATCTGTTACACCTAGCATGTATATTCTTGTGATAAAAATAGACTAGTAATTGATGTGACCATGATTTGATCAACTAACAATTAACTTGTATAATTTACTATGCTAAATAGCCTGCAATAGCACTTTCAAAGTATTGGATGTAAACCTTGTATTATACTTGAGTTGTATTGGTACAATAACTCATAGTACAGTAGAAATATGTATAATGTGTGTTGAAGAATAATCTTGCAATTGAATTTTATACCAATGTATCAAAATTAAAATTATTTTACATCAATATACAAAATTATATACCAATGAATTAAAATTAAGCTTGTGAACAACAATTCAGGCCTTGATTTGAGTAGATTCAATAATCTACTTCTTGTCCTATCATCCCTATATATTTCTATATCCCCCCTTCTTTCTTTTCAGCCCCTAACTCCAAACCTAAGAAAGAAAGATAAAGGAAAAGAGAGACATTTCTTAGTCCAACCTCATTTTCTCTCTGAATAAGACTAATAGTAACTTATGACCAATTCCCAATGAAAATCTATAGCCTAAGAAAGCAACCAAAAAACTATTTACCTCCCCTTAAGGACATCGTTCTCTTAAGGTTTCTTCTGGCTGATTTAGGACAAATAATTCTGTTGTAGGGGCCCAAATAAAATTGTGGAAAATGGTTAAACAAGCTAGGAATAGCATGTGTGGTTCAGTTTCTAAATGTTGAGAAATTCCAGGCTTAATATAAACCCTGTGTGTGACAGTCTGAAATGCTGGACCAATTGGGAAAGGAAGCTTTATTTGAAGCTGTCTTGGGTGCTGTCCTGTTCTGATGAGGAACAGGAACTGAAGCACTTGGTGCTAGAACATGAAGGATACAGGATGTCAGCATCCAGCATTGTGAGAGGAACAAATCCTGTCAGATCTGATCCAGCTTCAATGTCTGAATCTTTTGTTCTGGAAACATAATTTCTCACAAGCATTATACAGTCCGAAAATTATAAGTGTATGAGGTGTGCAGGGTGCGTTGAATGATTAAGGCTAGTTCTCTGCTCTTTGTATGAGCAGAAAAAAGACATCTGTAAATCTTCATTCATGCCATACAAAGAATGGCATCTAATCCTAAATCACAGGGATTCTGTAGCCAACAAGAAGCATTGTCAATTCATAGACATTCATGTCTCAGCCAGTCTCAGACCTATTCCTATGTAGTGGGACTAGCAATATAAGTAACCTGCATGCTCTGCAGTTTAAATTCTTTACATCCCAATTGTAGGCCCCTCCCTCATCACCTCTGAACTCACCCTTCCTCCCTCATCTCCTCTCCCTCTGGCCCCTAGTCCTCAGAAAGAGGAATCCTCCTACCCTAATATCTGATTTCAGCCCATCAAGTCTCATCTATACTACCTGTTTCTTCTTCCTCTGTGGCATTGCAAGGCCTCCAAGCCAGGGGGAAGTGGTCAACATTGGGGGACCAGAGTCCGTGTCAGAATTAGTCCCTACTCCCAATATTGTGGAACCCACATGGAGACTGTGCTTCCTAGCTACTACATCTGAGCAGAGTGTCTAGGTCCTTACCATGAATGGTCATTGGTTGGTGCATCAGTCTGTATAGCGACCCTCTCCTCAAACCAGATTTTTTAAATGTATATTTTATCTATTACAATTTATTTACATTACATCCCAACTATTATCCCCTACCTCTTATCTTCCTATTCTCACCCTCCCTCCCTCTTCTGCCTATTCCCCTCCCCTGGACCTCTGGCAACATCCTATTAAGTCTCAGGAGAATAACCTGCATCCCCTTCCACTGTGTGTCCACTAGGCTATCTTGCCAAGGGGCAGTAACCAAATCCTGGACACCAGAGTGCATGTCAGAGGTTCAGCAGCACTCCCCCCTTCCCCCTCATGCAGAGAATCAGCAGTCCATTGACCACATCTGAACAGGGGGTTTGGGTTCTCTGCATGCATTGTCCTTGACTGGTGCATCCGTTTGTGTAGGCCCCCAGCCCCGGTGTCCACCATCCATTGATGGTTTCACTGTGGATCTCCTGCTCCCTCCCAGACTATCCATACCCCACTCTTCCCTACAACTCTCAGCACTCTGCCCAGAGTCCAGCTTCCAGTCCCAGTATCTGTAAAGATCCCCCAATGGGTGGAGTCACTCAGAAGGCATCTATGTTGGGCTAATATCCACTTATTAGTGAGTCTGTACCATACATGTCTTTCTGGGTCCGGGTTACCTCACTTAGGTTGATCATTTCTAGTCCCATCAATTTGCCTGCAAATTTCAAAGATTTCCTTGTTTTTAATAGATGATTAGTATTCCACTGTGTAGATGTCCCACAGTTTCTTTATCCATTCTTCAGTTGAGGGACGTCTAGGTTGTTTCCAGATTCTGGCTGTTACAAATAAAGCTGCTATGAACATAGTTGAGCAAATGTCCTTGTTTTATGGTGGAGCATCTTTTGGGTATATGCCCAGGAGTGGTATGGCTAGTCTTGAGATAGAACTATACCTAACTTTCTGAGTAAGCACCAGATTCATTTCCAAAGTAATTGTACAAGTTTGCACTCCCACCAGCAATGGAGGAGTGTTCCTATTTCTCCACATTCTCACCAAAATGTGCTGTCACTTGAGTTTTTTATCTTAGCCATTCAGATATGTGTAACATGGAATTTCAGAGTCATTTGATTTGCATTTCCCTGATGACTATGGTCTCTGAGCATTTCTTTAAGTGTTTCTCAGCCTTTTGATATTCCTCTGTTGAGAATTATCTGTTTAGCTCTGTACCCCATTTTTTAAACTGGATTACTTGGTTTAGTAGTGTTTAATTTCTTGAGTTCTTTATATATTTTAGATATTAGCCCTTTGTTAAATATAGTATTTATAAATATCTTTTCTCAATCTGTAGGCTGTCAGTTTTTTCTGTTGACTGTGTTTTTTGCCTTACAGAAGCTTTTCAGTTTCATGAGGTCCCATTTATTAATTGTTGATCCTTAGAGTCTGAGCTATTGGTTTTCTGTTCAGGAAGTTGTCTCCTGTGCCAATGAGTTCTAGGCTCTTTCCCACTTTTTCTTTTAACAAATTTAGTGTGTCTCATTTAATGGTGAAGTCTTTAATCCACTTGGACTTTAGTTTTGTACAGGGTGATAAATATAGAACTACTTGGGGTTTTTTTCCTAATCATTATCACCATCTAACATTGAATCAGACAATTATTTCTTGTATACTGCTTCTTTCCTTTAATAAAAATAAGCATAAGCTTCAAAAGGAAGATGATTTGTTTTGCTTTGTTCTTTGTATGTCTAGGACTTAGACCAATGTCAATGTAATGTATCTAAGTCCAGTGCTTAAGGAGACAAAAATTTTAAAGAAAAGAAAGATCTTAAATGGAATAATGGCAGTGATCTCAGGGAAAGACCTCACCCAGATAATCTTCCAACTTGTGAAAATGAATTAAAGAAAAGTTTCAGGTTGGACGCACACCTTTAATCCCAGTACTCAGGAAACAGTACCAGATGGATCTCTTAGATCAAGGCCAGCCTCATCTACAGAGCAAGTTCCAGGATACCCAAGATTAGGCAGTGAAGGAAACCATCAAAAACAGAAAGTTTGTGCAAATGTGTTTGAAGAAGGGAGCCATGTTCTAGCCCCAGCAAGCAACAGAACTTAGCCATGTGGGTTTGTTTTTAGAGTCAAGGATCTAAGAAGGAATCTCCCTTTCAAGACTAAGGAAAACTGATACAAGTCTGCTGAGGCCAGACTTGTATCAAGGGTGTCCCTTCATGGAGACCTAGAAAGGCCATTGTGTGAAGATGGAGACCCCAGGATATTGGAGATGCCAGAGTCATGGGATGCCTGCCAAGGAAAGCTGCTAACAAAGAGTGGAACCAGCTCATAGTGAAAAAAGTGTGTTGCAGTCAATAAAATTGAAAGGAGTTGAAATCTGAAGAGCAGTTTGACATCAAACACCAAAGTGCAGAGTTTGACATTTGCCCAGCTGGTTTTTTGTCTTGCTTTGGTCCAGTATTTCCTCATTTTACCCCCTTTCATTCCCTTTGCAATGTATATCCTATACTATTATATGTTACAAGTATGGGATCTGCTTTTTTCATTTTGATTTTATAGGGGATTAAAATTAAGAGATTGTCATGAGTCTCCAAAGAAAGTTTGAGCTTTGATCTTTTAAGACAGTCTTGTGTTAGACTATGGATGGGGACTTTTGACGTTAGACTGAATGCATTTCTGCATTCTGATATGGCTATAAGCCTATGAAGGCCAGGGAATGGATGGTGGTTTGAATAAGAATGGCCCCTATAGGCACATATGTTTAAACCCTTAGGATGTGTGGCCATGTTGGAGGAAATGTGTCACTAGCTGTGGGTTTTAGAGTTTCAAATGATCAAGCCAGGTACAGTGTCTTTCTCTTTCTGCTGCCTGCTGATCTGCATGTAGAACTCACAGCTACCCCTCCAGCACAATGTCTGTCTGCATGTCTGCATGTTACCATGCTTCTCACCCTGACAATAATGAACTAAATCTCTGAACTATAACCTATCCCCAACGAAACATTTTTAATAGTCTTCATGATTTTCTTTTGCATGAGTTTGAGGCTTCCTGGTTACCATCTCCCTATGGGAAAGGAACAAATACTTTCCTTTTCTTGGAGGCATCTCATGCCAAGTAGTTTTAACCCCTGTATCACGACATGCATTCTAGAACCATCTATGAAGTTCCAGCTAGCATTTCCATCCCCAAAAACTCAAGTCCTCCCCACACTAATGTGGGGGCTCATAATCTACATGCTCCAAGGTGACATCACCTCAATTCCCTCCTCAGCACAAACTACAAGTATAAGGTGACCCTGTGCATTGTGTCCCATACAATACCTTCAAAAATCTTTCAGAATTTTAAGCTTAAATACAAGTTAGCTATAACTTTTTATTCCTCTTATAATCTCTCTCCCAACACATGATTAAATTTTTATCTCTCTAAGAGTAGGCAACACCCTCCCTAATGCCCTCTCTAATGTTCTTCATCCTCTGTTGCTTGAACTAGTTGGTCTTATTCTTCAAAAGGAATTTTTATAACATAATATTAAGCTTTACACACTGGTTTATTAAGGGTCCTTAATCTCGTATGTCTTCTGACCTGAGAAAGCCACCCTTAAATTCACAACTCATTTC
This sequence comes from Acomys minous, assembly GCF_964271855.1. Lineage (NCBI taxonomy): Eukaryota > Metazoa > Chordata > Mammalia > Rodentia > Muridae > Acomys > Acomys minous. The sequence goes on along the minus strand of NC_140489.1, from coordinate 69,801,902 downwards.
TCTCTTCTTTGTGGATCTCTCTTGATAACTTCAGTTATAGTCTGGCTCCCAATCAACCTTTTAGTTTCACATGTGATTTTTATCATGACTCCTAAAAAATATATGATTCCTCTGCTTCTTCTATGCTTTGAATCACATCTAATTTGCAGACTGACTTTAAAAGCCTTGGGAAGCGAAAAGGAGTTGGTCAGGAAGAGAGATTTCAAAATATTTTAATGGAGATGATCAATAAAAAAATCTAGAGGGTGTGAAAGGTGACGGGAAAGTATGTTCATGAATTGATTCTATTTTGTGATGCTTGAAAAATGTAGATAAATGGTTATAGATGGCTGTGGAACTTAAATGGTTACAGCTGGTTCTCTGTACTGAGTTCTCTGATGGTGACACATGGATAAGTTTCATAAGGTTACATTTTGTAGGATACGAACTGACAGGATATGTTTAGGTGATATATCTCTGATACACTAGATTGAAAGTCAGTTTAGATCTGACACAAAAGGACACATTCACCTACAAAAGCTAGACTGAAAAAAATTTTCAGCCATAAAACAAAATTCAGTCACACTGAAGTATAGAGGAACAACATTACAAGAATTACCATGACAATAACCCCAATGTCAGAGTCGTGTATGATGAAGTTCAGGGACAATTTTGTGCCAAGCATTATGGTGCACGTTTAGCCCAATATGCAGGAGAAAAGAGAATTGGAAATGTGTGGCCGGCCTGGGATACATAGTAAGACTTTGTCTCAAAAAGGAGAAAGAGAAATCAGTTCAGTAGGAAAACGTCGCCTAGGGCAAGTACAAATAGCTGAGTTTGAATTCCCCAGATCCCACATTAAAAAGCCAGGTATGGTGACACTTGCCTATAATATCAGTACTAGAGAGCATTGTCAAACAGGTCTGTGACATTCATTGGCCAACCAGGCAACCCAAAGCAATGAGCTTCACATTGAGAAGTAGAGAATGCTTAAGGAAAGACTCTGACATCAACCTTGGACCTTCAAGCACATGTCCACAGACATAAGCACACATGAGCACAATCTCACACTAACAATACTATACTACATATGCACACACAAACATTAAAAGAGAATAAAAATGAAAAGAACATCATTTTGTCACCCAGAACACCAAACTTTCTAAGCCTAATAAAAGGAGGATATCTGTATAGTAGTCTAGGAGAGTATCAAACAGGAAATTGATTCTCATCTCCAGCACAGTTATACACCTAGATTTTTAAAAAATGAAGCCAATTTCAAGATCTGAGGGGAGGTAGATACTATACCAGCTTGATGGCCTCAAGACACTGCATGGCTTTATAGGCAAATACTGGATCCCAAGGTATATGATAATGGCAACTACCCTCACCTTTGACAGGTACTGAAACCCAAGATGGATAATGAAACTCAGAAACTTGAGAAAACCATGATTTTTCAAGGTCTGGAAAAGGACCAATTCATGACCAGAATATGTCATAGATAAAGAATTGGATGGATGAGAGGCAGTAAGAAAAGTTTTTCTACCGCCTCTGATTATAACACTGCCTTTAGTGCACATGTATTTTCTTAATCATTTTCCTCTTGTATCTAAAAATCACAATAGTAATTCAATAAGAAGTCCTTCACTATCACAGAATCAAAGCAAGTAAGACTGGGAGATATTAAAATCTAGTGTTCCATTTTTTAAGAGAACCACATGTGCCCCCACTGTGTTGTTTATTTGCCCATAGGTTTTCAGTGCCTAAAAAGGAGCTGTGTACCTAAAACTATTCCCATATCAACCCATTCACATTAATCATTAAAACTGCTTAGATGATGTGCTCAGTGTTCTCCAAACTGAAAGGCAAAACTATCCTCATCCTTCCCATGCTTCCTGTTATGCAAAATGTGTGAAGATGATATTGGATGGAACAATGAGAGAATCTCTGTGTTCTATTTTCACTCATATGCCAAATTCCCACCAATCAATTTTGTAGCATTAGAAGATGGGTCTTTTGTAGGTATTAGGTCATTAGGGTAAGTTTTTTGTTTTGTTTTGGTTTTTTTTGGCCAAAATGATTTTGATTTTTCAAGATATAATTTGAGTATAGAGATTTTACATTTATTTTCTGTTTTGCCTGTTAATATATTAAGTATTTTCATACTTAAGGCATTTGATATTTAGTATATTTTAATTGGCAGGTTTTAACAACGCAACCTATTAAAGTAGGCTTTCAGATTTACTATCTCAATTTTATTTTATTTTTATTTATTTATTTATTTATTTATTTATTTGTCTTTTTTTCTTTTTTTATTAATTTATTCTTGTTACATCTCAATGGTTATCCCATGCCTTGTATCCTCCCATTCTTCCCTCCCTCCCATTTTCCCCTTATTCCCCTCCCCTATGACTGTTCCTGAGGGGGACTACCTCCCCCTGTATATGCTCATAGGGTATCAAGTCTCTTCTTGGTAACCTGCTGTCCTTCCTCTGAGTGCCACCAGGTCTCCCCCTCCAGGGGACATGGTCAAAGGTGAGGCACCAGAGTATGTGAGAAAGTCATATCCCACTCTCCACTCTGCTGTGGAGAATATTTTGACCATTGGCTAGATCTGGGTAGGGGTTTAAAGTTTTACGGCCTGTATTGTCCTTGGCTGGTGCCTTAGTTTGAGCGGGACCCCTGGGCCCAAATATGCCTATCATAATGTTCTACTTGTAGGTTTCTAGGACCCTCTGGATCCTTCTACTTTGCCATTCTCCCATGCTTCTCTCATCTAGAGTCCCACTAGAATGCCCTCCCCTCTGTCTCAGTTTCCTGGTAAGTGAAGGCTTTCATGGGACATGCCCCTTGGGCTAATATGCAGATATAAGTGAGTATATATAGGGTAAGTTTTTTAATGAATGGGAGTGACTCAGAATCCTGATGAATGGATGCCCGTGCTCCTTTCTACCATGTGATGATACCACAAGAAGGCAACAGTTTGAAATCCAGAATATTGGCCTCACCAAAACCTTATTTCATTGGCACCATGAAGCCTCCAGCTTTCTGAGAAACAAATTCCAGCTGCTTAAACCTCTCAGTCTATAATACTTCTTTATAGCAGGGCAAGGTGACTAAGACAGGTTGTGCAAAATCATAGCCTTAGCTCTGAGATGCCTTGAGTCTGCTTGTTTGTAGCTATATGATTTGTCTTGAAATAATTTGGTCATCTAAAATAAGAGTGTACTGAGACAGTTACTGGATATCTAGAAGGTATAGAATCGTGGATGCTGAAGGAGATAAAGCACTAATACATCATAGACACTGAACAAGTATTGGGGTTTTTTTTCTCTTTCCCTCTAAAATGACACCTCTACTTACAAATAAATAATCTTTATGAAGAACTACCAAGTTGGAGCTTATAATTATCCTTCACTGAAGTAAATGCTGTTAAAAGTTAGACTATCAAGAGACATAGCACCCAGCGCTTAATTAACTGTTCTTTAAGTTGACAGTACATCTTGGCCATGTCATAGTTCCACATACTAGCAAAATAAAATACTTCCTTTAGCCTGATACTTATCTTGTGAATGTATCAGCACCAAGCAAGGGCAAGAGCCAGGACTGCAAAGGATCGGTGAGAACATTATGAGTCTTTACTTAAGAGACAGTTATTTTGTCAGAAATAGAAGCAGAGATTAGGAACGAAGTAACAACTCCTCTTTTCAAACATTACGCCTAATTTACAACACAGTGGCAGCAAGGAGAGCCGTCCTATAGATAAAAAGTAATTTGATAAAATAATGGCTGCCATTTTTCTACTGCAATTGCTCTGCAACATAATTTATAGGAACCATATTTCTCTACTTCTCGATGACAGCTAATAGGAAAACATTCAGCAGGAAACCTTGATAGCAAGCTAAGACCATTTAGACAGGTAAGACTGAGCCATTTTGAACTGTTTCTTCAATTATTTTCTTTTGCAAGTTTTACCCCCTTTCTTCAAGAACGACAGTTGTTGATGATTTGTAAAACTCTTTTTTAAAACTGAAGCATTTAAAATAAAAAATGGCAATAAAATTGTTACGACCTGATATTGCAAAGCTGCTGATTCATCTGCACAGTTGAGATACTCATAAATCAGTCTATAGTTCATCACTGTAAACATTAAAATATGCAATTCAAAATTATACACATAGCTCCACTGAGACTTCACTCGTGCTTTTTATTAATTGACATTCTGCCCTATTTGTTTCAAGTAAATCTTATAGTAATTTAAATAGTGCCACAGAATGCAAAATATCATAGCTAGGGAAAAAAGTGAGACAGGCCATGTACAGGACACAAGTCAAGTACCACTGTTAATAACACGTGAGCTCAATGGCTTGATTTCTAAATTTAGCTGAATTATTAGAATAAAGAATAAAACATCAATGCAGTAACTTTCATTTCTAACTGCTCTTTTTATCCTTTCAATTTTCCTATAGATCCTTATTTCTTCTTTTTTTATGAATTATTCTTTTTTTAATTTTTTATTAATTTATTCTTGTTACATCTCAATGATTATCCCATCCCTTGTATCCTCCCATTCTTCCCTCCCTCCCATTTTCCCCCTATTCCCCTCCCCTATGACTGTGACTGAGGGGGATTACCCCTCAGTATATGCTCATAGGGTATCAAGTCTCTTCTTGGTAACCTGCTGTCCTTCCTCTGAGTGCCACCAGGCCTCCCCCTCCAGGGGACATGGTCAAATATGAGGCACCAGAGTTCATGTAAAAGTCATACCCCACTCTCCACTCTACTGTGGAGAATGTTCTGTCCATTGGCTAGATCTGGGTAGGGGTTTAAGGTTTACCGCCTGTATTGTCGTTGACTGGTGCCATAGTTTGAGCGAGACCCCTGGTTATGAATTATTCTTCACCTCTCTCAGTTTGAGGGTTACATGAGTAACAATAATGGGATAGTTCATCTTGATGGTCACCACAAAAACAAGTTACTGGGCATGTCTGTGACTGAGTTTCTAGATTAGGGTAATGGCTGTAGAAGGGTCCACATGGATGGTACTAGTCCATGGTTGGGGAAGAGGGATCTGAATAGAAAGGAGGAAGTGAGTTAAATGCATTCCAACTGCTATGAGTATGATGTGACCAGCCTTCTCCCCTGCCCCATGCCATAATTCCTTTTCTGCATGATAGGCTGTTATCTCTTCACCTGTAAGGCACTTCTTCCTTCAGGTTGCTTCTTTTCTGATGTTTATTCACAGCAGTGAGAAAAATAAACACACTGTGTGTTTAGAGTTTCTGTGGGTGCTAGTGACTTTCCATCACAGCATATGTGCCACCTTTTTGTGGCTTTTCTGTATGTATCTATGTGCCTGTTGTTTCTTCATTCTTTCTTCACCCCAATCAATATGCCATATAGAATGCAACAAGGTGTCATCAAACTTGAGGTAATTTAGGCTACTGCTTTCCAAGGTATCCATGTAGAAGGAGAAAGCATTGGAGCAACAGCCTGAATGTAACTATAAATACCCAGCAAATAGGTCAGTACGTTCCATTATGGAAGAAGGGGCAGAAAGGGTGTAAAAGCTCCTCATAAGGAGACCATGAAGGCCAGAGGCTCTGGACCCAGAGGGGCCTACACAAACAGTTGTACCAAAAAGGACAATGTGACTCCCTGTTCAGATCTAGGCAATAGACAGTGCATTCTCCATGGTAATAGGGAGAGCAGGGACTGCCTTTGACATGAACTCTGGTGCCTACACTTTTTTCCTTTTTTTTTTTATATAAGTAATTTATTCAGATTACATCTCAATTGTTATTCCCCCACTTGTATCTTCTGATTCCCCCTCCCTCCCTCTTTCACCCTATTACTCTCCCCTAGGTCTTTGACAGAAGAGGACCTCCTCCCCCACCATATGACCACAGGCTATCAGGTCTCAACATGGTAGCCTCTTACCATTCCTCTGAGTTCCACCAGGCCTCCCCATCAAGGGAAAGTGGTCATACAGGGTGCACCAGTGTTCATGTCAAAGTCAGTACCTACTCTCCACACAACTGTGGAGAATCTGTTGTCCATTGACTAGATCTGAATAGGGGTTCTAGGTTTAGTGCATGCATTGTCCTTGGTTGGTACATCAGTTTGAGCAGACCCCACCTGGATCCAGATCCATTGCCCTTGATGGTCTTCTTGTAGGTTTCTAGGACCCTCTGGATCCTTATATTTCCCTATTCTCCCATACCTCTCTCACCTGGAGTCCCACTAGGAAGTCCCTGAACAGCACACCAACAGCCCAGGCTCTAAGGTCAACAATTAATAAATGGGAAATCGTGCGGCTGAGAAGCTTTTGTAAGGCAGAAGACACTGTCAGCAGAACAGGGCAACAGCCTACAGACTGAAAAAAGATCTTCACCAACCCTGCATCTGACACAGGACTAATATCCAAAATATATAAAGAGGTCAAGAAATGAAATACCACCAAATAACCCAACTAAGAAATGGGGTTCAGAATTAAGCAGAGGAATATTGAATAGCTGAGAAACACTTAACGAAATGCTCTTTAGTCATCAGAGAAACACAAATCAAAACTACTCTGAGATTCCATCTTACACCCATCAGAATGGCTAAGATCAAAAACTCAAGTGACTGCACATGCTAGCCAGGATGTGGAGAAAGGGGAACATTCCTTCATTGCTGGTGGAAGTGCAAACTTGTACAATCACTATGGAAATCAATCTGGTGCTTGCTCGGAAAACTGGTGCCCCAATTTGATCACTTTCTCTTGGGGAAAGTGGGGAGGCCCAGCAGCACACAAAGGAAGGGGAAGCAGGCTATCTGGATGAGGTTGGGGAAGAGATCTCCTTCTGTCAGAGGTCTAGGGGAGGGGAATAAGGCAGAAGAGGGAGGGAGGGAGGGAGGGAGGGAGGGAAGGAGGGAGGGAGGGAGGGAGGGAGGGAGGGAGGGAGGGAGGGAGGGAGGGAGGGTGGAAAGGGGAAGATACAAGTGTTGGGATAACAATCAGGATATAATCTGAAAAAATTATAATGAATTTTTAAAGAGTGTAACAGCCAGAGGTTGAAGAGGCCTGCTGCAGTGCAGTGCCTTCTACACATGACAGTGACATTATACACATGAACTCAAACAAGCCTTGGCTCTCTGTATATGACCTGCACAAGATCAAACCAGTCACCAGTCCAGCATGGTGGAGGAAAAGCACATGAATCCCTATAGGGATGTGGCTCCTAGTAGGTTGCCTATGCTCCAGTATGGCTCCAAAACTATGCACATATGGGAAGCACCAATTGGACTCGATGGGTTATTTATGAAATAAAAAATAGAAGAGGACATGAAGTGGAGAAGGGGCATGTTGGGGTTTATACTATCAAAATTCATGTCTATGAACGTGTGCGTGTGCGTGTGCGTGTGCGTGTGTGTGTGTGTGTGTGAAAAAGGAGAAATAATCTTAAATTCTGAGGTAAAAATTAGAAAAAATGCTAATTATAAAACAAATATGAACTAAAAACAGAGTTCCATACAGTCTTATGTCTTTATTTTGGCTTAGCAATAATATTTTTAAACTGGCTAAAACAAATAACGATAGTCTAGAATTGAAACCTTGGCTAGAATTAGGTCAATATATGGTTCCTAAATGTTCCAGAAGGGACTTTTTATAGACCAATCAATCATTATATAACCTCAAATTATTTTTGACACTTTCATAATTAATATAAAATTGCTTTGTGTAATGATTAATAATAAAAACATGTGTTCTTAAGTCCAGGTTTCCATTTAAAATGCAAGATGGGAAATGATGAGTCAACACTTCTAAGCTAACAGAACTTGTAATAAAGGGATCCTCATTCTGAGATAGGCATAAAATTAAGCTTAATTCAAGTTCAGAGTTCAATGATGATCAGATAGCAATGCACAGGGGAAATCTGTGGCCGTACATTCTTCCCTTGAAATGTTGTTTGGTGTGGTCAGCAAGTGTTGCTGATGGGTGAAAAAGAAGGCCTATCTTATATAGTACTCAGCTAGACTCTCAAGATTTTCTAGAGAAATTTTCAGCAACTGAAAAATGCTTTCTTTGGCCCTCATTGATTACTTCAAAAGGGGGAACTACAGACTGGGCTATACATTAGCCACCAAAAATTTGCTTGCTCTGAAATGTGCAAGTGTTATTTTCTGCTCTGAAATTAATATAGTTCTTTTAATCTCACTTACCCCTTTCTCTCTCAGTGCCATTCTTAGCTTGTCCCTTGACTCCATGGGACTAATTCAACTACTAACATTTTTTTCTTTTAACGTTGCTTTGTTTGTTTGTTTATTGTGGGTGACACACATATACCACTATGTGTATATAGATAAAGCCAGAGGACAATTTGCAGAATCAATTTTCTCCTTTTCTCTCCTTATACAGTGAGTCCCAGGGATCAAACTCCAGTTCTTGGATTTAATGGCAAGCACCTTTACCTACTGAGTCATCTCATTGATACAATCAGTAATATTTGGATGGACATTTTCATTCAAAGTAACTATGAAAGTCTAAGTGTCCTGCATATTATCTCTGATGTATTCTTTTATAAATCTAGAACCTTGATTAGTTGTGAAGCTGATAAGAATTATTGAATCTCTCATAAAAAAGAAAGGGAAAAAAACAGCAACACACTCACCAAATTTTACAAATTTAGCTATATGAAACATCCAATGGTGTCCCTTTATTCAAGTAAGAGGCCTGAGTTGTTACAGAATCACATACATTTCCAAAACAGTCACAACCAGCTTCAAAGCCATAACATTAGATAGACACAAATTTATTCTCCAAGCATTTATAGATGTTAGGCCCTTCTTTTTCTGCTCCCAGATAAAAATGCTGCAAGAATGATGCATTTCTATTTACTGTGACTCCATCTTGAAACATGATTTTTAATACCTCTGACTCTTTAGAGAATGCAACATCTTTTCAATTGTTATCTAAACCACATAAGTCTTTGAATAACTTTTGTAAACTTGCATGTGGACGTGTCAGGATAGTATTACCAATAGTTCTGGTGTCCTATGGTGCATTGAAAACAACGGAGACAATAAGTCAGCTCTGACTGAATCTGACCATGACACATCTATATTCTGTTAGACTCTCTTCTTCCACATCGCAGGTGGAAGGCTCATCAGAGACCAAAAATGTCTCCAGTGTAAAGAGAGGGTGTTCACGGAACCATGGCGGCTTCTCTCTTTCAGTGTTTCCTGTCTAGTTGACCAAATATCCAAGTTAATGGTGAGACAAATGCAGGTTAAACTGGAAATCATCTTTGATATACACAATCATACCACTGCATCTTTTTAAAGTTCAGCAATAAGGCATTGCATTTGAATCAACACAATAAACATGTACCCATGTTAAGATCCTAAATAATCCTCAGAAAAGAGCAGCACTCAACTTTGTTTCATAATTTGCTTTGACAAAGTAAAAATTTTGAGTGCCTTTTGGTATTTAGGTAAAATCCTATTTGGGGGGACAATGCTAAATAATCAATGCATGTGCTAAAGGCTCATTATCAGACTGACTCGGATGTTTACTTACTTTTAGGTCATCCTGCACAAGTACTTGTATATCATAATATCTGATTTTTAAAATGGATTTGAAATAACTATCATACAGAAAGCTGTTGGCAAGGTCACCTGCTAGGAGGATGTCCCAGGGATAGTTATGACAACTATACCATAGCATTGTGACAACTTTTGTCCTGACTATCTTTCCAAGAATGATTGCATGTCAAATAGTCCTGGAAATATAAAAATAAAATGTCTCTCTGGGGAAGCAGCAGGTTTATGTAACAACCAAAGTACTTTTACAATGTGTCCTTCTAGGACAGAGTTTGACAAATTAGCTGGCAGCCTCTTTTATAAGCTCCAGATCCCTCAGTTGTGGCACAGGTCCACTGTGGGCACACCATTCATATATATATATCACTACACATAACCCCATATGAAGCAAAAGAAGGGGAAGTGATGACAGCTGCAAGTTCAAGTTGATAAGACTCTCAAGTCTTCTGCCTGCACACTAAACTGGCAGGCTTACTTGCTGTGTTAGACACAAAGCAAAGTCTCAGACCCTTTAAAGTTTTTTCCACTAAGTTGGATAAGAACAAAAAAAATAAGATAAGAAAGAGGAAAGAGTACCTATGGCTTTCTCCATCTACCTAAGATGGAGAGAGAGACTTAATTATCCCCATGCTTAGAACATTGAAAAAAAAATATATATAAGCAATGGCTGTTAGACATTGGGCATGAGGTTATATAAGACTGTACTCTCTAAGCAAGAGGAAAATAATGCCCAGGAAGAGCATCTAGGCTGCAAGGAAGAGAATCCACAAAGAGATGTGTGGGCTACCTTCTCAGCAGAGCTGCCAAGACAGGGAAGCCAGGAGAGTTAGCATCCAGGTGAAGAAGGACAATCAGCTTCATGCTTTCAACAGCCAATGCAGAAAGCTCATGGCTGACAGAGCACACCAGTTAGGCTGCTCTTGCTTCAGTAATGGTGCAGAGAGTTTTCTGCCCTAACTGAGCCTACCTGTGCATACACCATACTATCTGTAATATCTGTCCCCCACAAAATCCTTCCTATACCCAAATCTCTTCACATGGTTCTCTCTGTTTGTTCTGTAACACTCCCCTTCAAGAGATCAAGTATTAGACCCTGCACCAAGGGGGAAAATGGTTACTATCCCATTATCCTCACTTCCTTCCTGCCCTGAATCCTACCTGGCACTCCCTGCCATTTAGGCAGGACCCATCAGGGAAAAAATCCATAGCAGCAGGATATGATATAGGTCATTGTGTGACTCAAATCAAGATCAAAACTTCAAGATATGATATCTCTAAGATAATCTATTTATGTTTTAAATTTCCTCAATGTAGCCTTTGTATTCTGCTTCCAATTACTAATGAATATTTTACTGTTATACTCATAGGAAGCTTTGATGTGTCATATTTGTTACAGATCACATCATAACATGCCTCCTGGTCCTACATTCCACTTCTCACTGAGCCCTCAGAAGCCTGCCCCTCTTAGGACAAAACAGTGAAAGAAGCGAAGTGTGTGATTCTGAGATAGCCCAACAGGTCCTATTAGATTCTGCCATGATGTAGAGAGGATGGAGTCACTGGAAAACAACACAGAAATGTGTCTCAACTCATTTTGACAAACCATAAGCATCATCCATTTTATTTCCACAGCAAAGTATAGCCATGTGGTTGCTACTATAAAACATTTCTATAAACACAATGGATCCTATTGTGATTTGTCCGTCAGAGACCTTCCTCTTTATCTACGTGTCTTTTCATACCTACCCTACATCAGGTAGGCTTGCAAGGGTTCTAACTCTTTCACAGATGGAGCTAGTTCCCTTTCCCAGGGTTGATTGTCTGCTCACAAAGTGTTTTTCTGTGCTCAGTTTTAACTGTGTCTATTTCAACTACTGTATTATCAGCACAGACAGGAAATTTGTGCTGCGTACAAATAATGTCCCTGGCTTTGGCCATGTGAACAGTCCACTTCCTTCCCTTAATAGAAGGATAATTAAAGAAAAGCAAGCAAGAAAGAAGCATGACTAGGGCAAACACCTCTCACCAAGATTAGATACTACTAAGAAGTATCTATCAGCTATATCAGTCAACTCAGTGATTTAGAATCATATCCTAAGGAAACACAGTTTAAACATGCAAACACTGAAATTTTTTGCCATTGCCTTAAGCTGCATAAGGACTTACTATAGATGAGAATGCAAGCAATCTGTATAATGGGAAAGTTAAGAGCTCTGCACAATAAAGCATCACTCTTTGAAAATTTACTTCAAGAATGTGCCATCATGTATGCCAAAATAGAAAGACACCATACTCAGGGAAATCCTTATTCCAAATGCATATTCATATCATGGAAGCCTATATGCCCAAAACACCTCCTTAAACAATTAGTGTTGATTACATGTGGGCAAAAATATTGTGAATGCTTGTCAAATGACTTACATCTTATCTACATCTATAGACCCACCAAAATTATTTATTTTTATTGAGATTTGAATAGAAAACCAAATCCTATTTCAGTATCCAGAGCACTATACCCCTTTGGGTCTCAAGAACCATCATTAAAACTGACAGTAATTGGTGTTATTGGTGACAGTGCAGACAGGCAGGGAAGGCTCTGGAGAATCTGCACCTTTAATCCCCATGAGCACAAGCAGCTAGCTCATTCCTCTAGTGGGGATTCATGGAAACCTACATGAAGCATGCCCTTGTCATTCAAGCACTGTGAAGACAAAGAAAAAGACAGGACTTTTGATCCAACACTTCCTGTGAACACTATTTACTGTCTTTGCTTCTGTGTACTTCGCTTCTCTTCCCAAGCTGAACTGATAGGTAGGCATTCAAAGGCAGTGAAAGCTCTGCTCTGATCAGTGATCCACACATGGCAGGTGCTGAGAAGCCCACAGCAGCACTGGGCTGCATTTGGCATTATGACAGGCCCTCAAGACTCTGATGCTAATGAGGCCCCTGAAGCAGCTTGCCTCTTCCAGCACTCAAAGCACCACACACCGGAGAGCAAGGAATCTTCATGGGCTCACGGTGCACTGGTGGTGCACATGGCAAAACTCATCCCACTGATAATCCTGTTTTATTCACGTCTTACTATTGGCATCTGAAAGAACACTTGGCTTCTTTGCACCATATTTCCCATATTCCTCCATACCTGTGCAACTGCTTGAGCTGTAATAGTGTATCTGAATTTTTGTTATATACCCCCCAAAGATCTGACTACTTGGGCTTTTATTATACCTACTCACAAGACAGAAAAATTTCCTCCTGCTTGGATACTATCTAAGCACAATTTTATACCTATATAATGAATAAATGTTTAAAAAGGAGGAAAGGAAAGTTTTAAAAATCTTTGTTGTACTAAAGATTTTTCAAATAAGAAGGGAACAATTTCAAAAGCAAGCACTGAGCATCCACTGAAAGCGAATAGCCACCAGCACTCTATAGTGAATGCCTACATACAAGGGAGAGCCTTGAGAAGAATAAGTGCAATGCATCTGTATGAACTGGAGGCGTTGTTTTGCTCTTATTCATTTCTTTTCTAAAAATTAATTAATTTATTCACGTTAGATCCCAATTGCAGGCCCCTCCCTCCTCTCTTACCATTCCCACCCTCTCAGCCTCCTCCCCTTTTCCCCTCTCCTTCTCCTCAGAAAAAGAGGAGCAGCCCCCAACAACCCACCCCAGCACATCAAGTCTCATCAGGACTGAGTGCATCCTCTTCTATTGATGCCAGACAAGGCAACACAGCTAGGAGAAAGTGATCCACCAGCAGGCAACAGAGCCTATGTCAGAGACAGCCCTTGTTCCACTTGCTAAGGGCCCCACATGAAGCATAAGCTGCCCATCAGCTACATATGTGTAGGGGGCCTAGGTCCAGTCCACACGTGTTTTTTGGCTGCTGCTTCAGTTTCTGTAAGCCCCCACTGGCCTAGGTTAGCTGACTCTGTATTATTGTGGAGTTATTGTCCACACCAGTTCTTTCTATCCTTCCTCCTTCTCTTCTGGAAGATTCCCCAGGCTCCACCTAGTGTTTGCCTGTGGATCTCAGCATTTGTTTCAGTCAGATGCTAGGTGGAGCCTCTCAGAGGACAGTTGTTCTAGGCTCCTTTCTGCAAACTTGGAAAAGTATCATTAGTAGTGTCAGGAGTTCTCTCTCCCATGGGGTGGGTATCAAATTGGGCCGGTTGTTGGTGGCCATTCCTTCAATCTCTGCTCCATCTTTATTCCTGTACATTTTGTAGGCAGGGTAAATTTGGGATGAAAGGTTTTGTAGGTGAGTTGGCGTCCCCCTCCTTCCACTGGAAGTCTTGTGAGACTAGGAGGTAGCCACTTCCTTCTCCATACTCCCCACCGCTAGGAGTCTCCACTAGAGTCACCCCCATATGCTCCCAGGAGCATACCTTATTGCAGCTCTCCAGCTTGTCTCAGAGATGCCCCTAACAACCCCCCCCCCAATCAGTTTCCTTTCTAAGGGAAAGTTCTTATCTGTTCTTAATGTTGTTCTGGATTCATAGAACACCAAAGAGTTTATGTGCCACTCTGGCAGTATTTCCATTCATCCCTCTGTCTCCATACACACCTGGCAGGGGAGGATCTGGGGTGATAAAATACTAATAGCAATGGATTTGCCTCATGTGTCTGGTACCTATACACATTTTTGGAAGTCAAAAGAAATGTCCTTATGAGCAAAATCATCTCATTGGTAGAGAAGTAATAAATAGTACGAGATGAATTTTGCCAAAAATTGTAGGCAACTACTGAATTTAGTTGAGGATTTAGAAGAGGATTTTACTTTCCAATAATTGTGAAGTTTATTTAGAATTTTACTAAATTCAGAATGGGGAGATAGTTGTATTATTGAATCATCCACTAGAAATCTATGAATGAATCAAAAGCTAAACCAACTTAAGTTAGCATCAAATAAAATAACTACAATATCTATAAATACAGAACAACCTTATAACAGAAAGTCATAATGGAATTTTACATTAAAAGTAAGTATTCATGTTTTTAAAATTGACTTGCTGGAGAGACAGCTTATTGGTTAAGAGCATGTGTTGCTCTTGCAGAGGATGTAAATTCAGATCCTAGTACCTACATGGTACCTCACAATCATCTATAGCTCAAATGCTAGAGGATCTGGAAGCTCATAATGCACAGCCATATATGTAGGCAAAACATTAATACACATAAAATAAAATACATCTTAAAATATATCTGGTACTTGACACATAGGAAGAATGCTAATAATTTTTCAAATATGGTTGTCAGAACAGCTGAATTCAAAGTTTCAAAGTACCCAGAATTTCAAAGGCCTACAGTGATAGCTTAAAAAAAATAATGATAATGGTTAGTTCAATGTTCAATATTCAAAAACACAAAGACAGGCAGCATCTATCAATCCCTTAGACAAAAGAGAGGAAGATGAAATTTGGGGATACAGATTTAAGTGCCCCCTTTAAGATTAGTACCATCAATCTCTTATTGCCTTACCAACCCTGTTGATTAATAACAAAGGCATTGGAAGAAGCTCCACAGGTGATCTGAAGTGATTTCCTTTGAGGCAACTGTTGGTTTTCTACCGTTCCAATCAAATCTCAGCAGCAAGAATTTGTCCTCTCCTTTTCATGATGAGAAAATAAGAACCAAATGGTAAAGAGACGCTCCCAACATCATTCAATTAGCTTTCCAGAAACAGCGTCTCCATTTAAGGTCTTCAAGATTTAAGATCTCCATTGTTCTTACTATATGCCAGGAATCTGCAAATGTCACACCAGCTTTCTTTCACTGTAGCAAAATGCCTGACAGACACAACCAAAAGAAGGAAAAATTAATTTTTTAGGTTTTGGTGGAAAATTGTCTATATCTATTACTATGAACCAAGGCAGGGCAGGGTATCAGGAAGCAGAGTAACAGAAGGGGCAAGGAACAAGACACACCACAGCAAAACTACTTCCTCTAATACATCCCTGAAGTTGTCCAACACCTTTCAATAATGTCATTGAATTATATATCTATAATCACTTGATACATTAAGTCAGAACTTTTGTGATCCAATCTCCTCTCAGAGATTGAGTTCACCAACTGCAGATCAATCCTTCAACCCTTGAACCCTCTAATGGAGGTGGGATGGGGTAGACTTTATATCCAGCCTGCAGCAGGTCATGTGTGTGCCTTCAGCAGGAGTATAATCCTTGCAGAAGAAAGACATTGAGAAATAAAGTAATATGCAGGTCAAAGAAGGAATAGTTTTGCCCAGTCTATACTCTAAAAGGAATCATACTGGAAATTTACATTAAATATATTTGTATTTTAAAACTGACTTGCTTGAAAGATGGTTTTGCAGTTAAGAGCAGTTGTTGCAAAGGATATATAAGTTCAGTTCCCAGGAGCTATATGGTGGCTCACAACCATCCATAACTCTAGTCCTAGGGTATCTGATGCCCTCCGTTGACCTTTATGAGTACCAGACCAGACATATCATAGCCTCTCTGATCCAGAGTTGATAACCTCTTCTGTGTCATGGACAGACTTGGTTAGATAGAACAACACTTCACAGGAGCAAGAAGGAGAAATAAGTGAAAAAAAATGTCCAGTTCCAGTGCAGACCTAACAAATACAGATCCACCTGATTAAAATCAGGTCAGAAATCTACTGTTGGAAACATGGATATTCAACTGAATGACTTCTAGGGACCAGATACCCTTGCTGGGCACTAGGAATACTAAGTAAATAACAGATGCAGCCTCTGTCTCAGCTTCTCGCTTCCAAACAGATAGGTAACTGCCTCCCACTGGCCATGGCATTTCCAGCAAAACCAGTGAATTTTCATGGGTTAACCATAAAAATCTATGATTGCTCTACTCCCACTCCTAAGATGGAATGGGCACTGAGTGGGGCACTGTGTTCAGGCATTCATAGGAAAGATCTGGTATCCCAGCAACACCTTCACATACACATTCCATCCAGCAGGATGGTCTCTTTGTGTCCAAGCACTCAGTGAGTGAAACTTAGAGTCTGGCAGTTAATTGTCAACTTCTCAGCTAATGAAATCCCACCTTTCTAGGGAAATCACCCAGAACATCAACTGGCAAGTTTAGTTCCTTTTGGATGTAAGTTAAAAGTCATCACAGCATGCACATGATTGCCAATTTGAGCTTACAAAGCCCGTTTTTAACAGACACTGGTGACAAAAGGTAGGGCCTAAACATATATTCTTAGTACTGTGCTTTTAATGCATGCTGACATTGGAAAGGAGTGTGCTTCAATACTGTAGCAAATAGCCCACAGCATAGTCCGTGTTGAAAGTTAAGGGCATGAATAGCAAGCTTTTTTTTTCACCCTATGTCACCTACAAGGAACTCTAGAGACTGCAAAAATCATGCTCATGTGCAGTCCCACAACCACAGCTCCTGAGAATCTGCCTTTATCCCCATCTCTCACTGCACAGCAGAAACAGATCTCTGAGAATGAATACCTGAGAAGAAAAGTTTCAGGTTTCAAAAACAAAAATAAACCAACATAAGCTAAGAGTGCAGAGTTGCTTATACAGAAAGAAGGGAAACTGTGCCTGATAACATAAGTGGAAATGGCTTTGGGGTAACTTACAGCCAGAATAATATTGTCACATAGAGCAAAGCTCAGCAGAGGAGAGCAAAGTAGCCAGATGCTAGAGACCCCCTTCTTTCCAGGGTACTTTAGATGACAGAAAGGAAAATTCTGTATTGCTACCAGGTTCCCCAGTTCCACCATATCTGTAAGGTGACTGCATAGTGAGTTGTAAAAAGACAAATTTGTTAAGTTTTATCTGAGCTAGAGCTGACTTTAATGAAAACGCGCTCAACAGCCTCTTGGACGGAGAGTTGTCAGTACTTTTAAGTACCTTTTGATTTGATGATAAAAGAAAACCAGAAGAAGAACAGGACTTTATGAAAAAATAAGACATAATTTTATGTGATTTTTACACCAGACTCTCCTTGAATATAGAAATATATTCTCAAGAACCTTGTTAAAACATATATAAAGTATAAAGTCAAGTGGGGTGGTGTACACCTATAATCCCAGCACTCAGGGAGGCAGAGGCAGGAGGATCTGCCTGGTGTACAAAACAGAATAGCCAAGGCTACACAAAGAAAGCCTGTCTCAAAAAATAACAAAAAAAATAGTGTAATAAATATGACAATAAACATACAGTGGGCTCCACAGATACAGCAAGAGTAGACTTCCACTAGAGAGTCCTCATTGTGAAGGCCAGAGTAGAGGAGGTCCTGAGAGATTAGCAGAACAAGCCCTTTTCATGGAAAACAGGCAGATGGAGGCCATGGTCACGGGCAGAGAACACACCACATGTGAAGGCCCTGAAATCAGACAAAGTAGAATGTTTACATGGTTAGAATATTTCAGTGATATGAATGGGAAGAACAAGAGGTTAGTAGGCTCATCGTATAAACAGGATCCTACAATCCAAATCACAGGGCCTTGATTTTATCCTCAGGACAGTGGCAAACCACAAAAATATTTCAAGCATAAAGAAGCTTGCTCTTGTTGCCCTAGCTGAAGAATTTGAAAGGGCTTAAGATGTCCCATGCTCATGGGACAGACTTGCTTATGGAAAAGGAAGGCGAGGTGGGAGTTGGGGAAGTGAAATAGCAAAGCAGCTATAAAAGAGATCTGAGCTGTTCCTACAAGAGACTCAGGGTTCTTTCAATTTATCTCATTAAGACAAGAGCTCAGTGCACCTACTCTCAGTTGCTAGGAGTGGTCAGTCCAGGGATATTACCTTAGATGTGGTACATCCATTGGCAAAGGACCATCTTATATGTATGTAGGCTCTGCTTAGGGTGGTTAGCATCTAGTGTTCTCAGCATCAGAGGACTACATGCCTCCTTCTCAACAGAATCTAATAGCTCAGCATAGTATCCACACCCAGCCTTTCTGTCTCCTCATGGTAGTGATGAACATTGTTCCAAGCCAATACCTTCTCTCACCTTGACAATGAATCTCCCTCAACTAGTTTTCTCTGCCTACCTTTTGTTGCCTATTAAAAATCTATTCCCTAGTAAACAGCCATAGTGATCTTTGTGAACCAGGAGGCTGGCCATGTCATTCTCCAATTTTCATTGACATCCCTGCTATGATAAGCATACAATATAACTCCTAATCTTGCCTGCCTCTGCCTCCTACTTCCCAACATGCCTTTGACCAGACAGCCAACTTCTCTCCCAGAGGGTGCTCCCATTCTCTTTGAGTTCTCAGTATCAACAAACATTCTGATGCCAGTAGCCTTTTCCACGCGGTTTTAAGCACTTCTTGTGGACTCCTCAGCCCAAATACCTGCTGAACAACAAATAGCATCTGGTCTCAGAAGAAAGCCATGGGACTCTGACCACACACAGAATTTGGAAGATGGAAGCTGCATATAGAGAGGGACATTAAAGAGGAGAGAAGTGCAACCAGGAGGAAATAATCCTTGCCCTATGGACAGCAAAAAGAAAGACTCCCCTGGGATTTCAGAATGCTGACCTCATTGAAAACCACCAAGGGCATCACAAATGTTATCTGTGACTGCCCGTAGATGCTTGTTTGCAAGACTGTGCTCAAAGGGAAGCACAAAATCAGTATCTGAATCCTGATAATACTCATGCTTCATTTTTTTCATGATCCTGAATGTTTGTATTTAATTCACATCACAAACCTAGAACAGACTGTTTATGCAACAGACATCTGTGTTTAGGCCAATTTGCAGCTAACCTTGCTGTTTTAAATGTGATGTTATGATAATCTCAAAGTGATAACTTAAATTTTTTTTAAATGTAGTTTTTATTATCATAAAGTTTTAACAGGGAATTTGCCTTTTCTGCATACATATTCTAGAAATTTTATGATTCAGTACTGTTTACAAGGGTCCTCACAGATAGACTATTTCTCACATTACAAGAGAAATCCATAGAGTGAGACTGAATGCTTTAGCCATTTGCTTACTAGGTGGTGGTGCCAAAATCTGAAACTCACTGGAAGTTCTCTGTAGAAGTACCTTGTGTGATTAAGAGTATTCAGTGCAAATGCTCAGTGGAGAACTAAAGCCACATGCCTTAAATTTTTTTCATGATTCAGTGACTGTTTAGAAAATTTCAGAACTACTGGCCATCTTAACATTATGCTCGAGATGATTTCAGTCACTATTTAGAAAGTATGTAAAACCATTTCAGGTTACCAGGAGCGTATTCCCTGTAAAGAGCAAAAGACTGAGATTCCTACATTGGGTAGCTGTTGTTTATTACTGTGAATTTAGTCTCAGCTCTTCTCTAGGCTCTGCTATGGAAGTCTGGTCTTTCTGAGGGGCTAATCAGCTGAGCCACCTTGCAGTCTGGCTTAAGTAGAGCTTGGCCCATGGGCATCATGAAAGGAAACTGGAACTTGCAGAGGAGAGATGGGTGAGTCTGTTCATCTTCTAATTCATGCTTCAGCCTATATTGCCTCCAGGTCATGTTCCATAGAAACTACACCTAGTGTGAATTCTGTCCCTTCTTCAGAGCCCAAGTCTCATGTGGCTTCAGTCGCTTTTCATGATGTTTTCTATTCAGGAGCAGTGAGGTTTCCTTTGTTGGTAGTTAATGGGGCCCTCCACACTCATGGTGATAATTTTAAAGATTCATCCCAGTTTCTTTATCCATTCTTCAACTGAGAGACATTTAGATTGTTTCCAGGTTCTGGGTATTACAAATAAGGCTGCTATGAACATGGGTGAGCATATGTCCTTGTTGTGTGCTGGAGTATCTTCTGGATATATTCCAAGGAGTGGAATAGCTGGGTCTTGAGGAAGCCTTATGCCCAGTTTTCTGAGATAGCGCCAGATAGATTTCCAAAGTGGCTGTACTAGTTTGCATTTCGACCAGCAATGAAAGAGTGTTCCTATTTCTCCACATCCTTGCCAGCATGTGGTGTCGCTTGAATTTTTTATCTTAGCCATTCTGATGGCTGTAAGATGGAATCTCCGAGTTGTTTTGATTTGCATTTCCCTGATGACTAAGGATGTTGAGCATTCCTTTAAGTGTTTCTCAGTCATTTGATATTCCTCTGTTAAGAATTCTGTTTAGTTTTGAACCCCATTTCTCAATTGGGTTATTTGGTTTGGTGGTATTTAATTTCTTGAGTTCTTTATATATTTTGGATATACATTTACACTATGGAATGCTACTCAGCTATTAAAAACAACGAATTCCTGAAAATTGTGGACAAATGGATTGAACTAGGAATAACCATAATGAGTGAGTTCAGCCAGAAGCAGAAAGAGTCAAATGGTATATACTCACTTATATCTGGACACTAGCCCATGGGGCATGTCCCATGAAAGTCTTCACTTACAAGGAAAGTGCAACAGAGGGGAGGACATCCTATTGGGACTCTAGGTGAGAGAAGCATGGGAGAGTGGGGAAATAGAAGGATTCAGAGGGTCCTACAAACCTACGAGAATAACATTATGATGGTCATATCTGGGCCCGTGGGTCCTGCTCAAACTATGGCACCAGCCAAGGACAATACGTGCAGTAAACTTCGAACCCCTACTCAGATCTAGCCAATGGACAGGGCATTCTCCATAGTTGAGTGGAAAGTGGAGACTGACTTTCACACAAACTCTGGTGCCCCATATTTGACCAAGTCCCATGGATGGGGAGGCCTGGTGGCACCCAGAGGAAGGATAGCAGGCTACCAAGAAGAGACTTGATACCCTATGTGCATATACAGGGGGAGATGAGGTCCCCATCAGTCACAGTCATAGGGGAGGGGAGTAAGGGGAAAATGGGAGGGAGGGAGGAATGGGAGGATACAAGAGATAGGATAACAATTGAGATGTAATATATATATAATAAAAAAGATTCATCCCCTGTGTAGCAGCCCTCAAAGGAACTGGATTTCCCCTCCTCCTTTTTTTCTTCTTCTTCTTCTTCTTTTCCTTTTTTTCCCTTTCTAGAAATTGTTTACACATGCATACTTTGAGTGTGATTATTTATACTACTGTGATTCATTTAAATTACAATTCTGGAGCTGTAAACATATGTACATAAATATAATTATCTGGACCTTTATTTAAAATGCCTAATAACAGTGTTTGGAAACTAAGGCATGTACCTCAGGATGCTTAGATGAGAGGAACAAAAGTTAGAAGAGGCCAGCCTAGACTACATACTGAGTTCAAGGTCAGTTGGGTAGTGAGAATAAGTCTCAAATAATAAGTTTACCCAGGAGGTGCTGCCTGCATCTTTCATCATAAAAAATACTTTAAAAGTGCTAGCAGTAAAACTATGGAGACAAAAGCAAGCATTTGAGAAGGTGTCACCTCTCTCCCTAAGATGGAACTTATGAACCAGCTGAAGTTCTCATAAACACCAATCAAATAACAGGAGCAATAATTAGATATAAAACATGATATTATCAGAAAATGCCAGAACCTTGCCTGAAAAATTGCTACATTTACCTGCAAGTCTTTGACAGCTCAATTTGATGCTAAAGGGTTTTCACCAAAACAATGCCTTGATCACTCCATTACAGGCCAAATTGCTGCACTAACAGATAAGGCATACAGGCTGCCATCTCTTATCCTGTCAGCAGGGGTCAACTCAGAAGAGGGTGACTCCAAAGAGTATACATCATACATCCATGACTGGAAAAACTTCTCACTTCAGCAGTTTCTGCCCTCCCTAGTGGCTGTGTGCTCACCTGTAGACTGGAAGACACAAACAGTGATATTTTGTGTAAGGGTTTAGGCGAATTTATAAGCCAGTGTGGCCAGCCTATAAAATCTTCCCAAAAGCACAAATTGTGAAATTGCCTCTGGACCATTCCTAAAGAATACCCAACAGACTGTCATGGTAAAGCAAAGAAATTTAAGCTTTGCTCAGACTTTAACTCCCAGAGGATTCTCTGAGAAGTCTAGCTTGGATGTTATTCTGCATTTGTTTACTTATTGATGTGTTTGTGTATGGTACTGTTCATTAGAATTGTGTAAATGAGGCTCAGAATGGTTGTGCTGGGCCAACCATGTCCTACCAAGCACAACCTGGATAAAGGAAAGACTTCTGACTCCAGAGACAGAATGCTTTCACTTCTACCATAATTCCTCGCATTTGTTTAGGCTATTACAGAATAATGTCACATATAATCAAGTGATGATAAGTTCTACCCAGTCATACTTCTAAGATATGTCCCATATTAGATTTCTCCCCTACTTCATTCCCATTACCTTCTTTCAAATAACTACTCTCCTGGCCTTCCGCAGTAAGCCCTTGCACGAGCTTACTGACACAGTCCACAATCCATGCAGCATAAGAGATTGTTTCAAGCACAAATTAGGCTATGCACTACCCTGACAGGAAAGTCCAATGATTTTGAGCAAAATCTAGACTCCTGAGCTAGTCTGCACACATGCGTGTAACACCTGTCTTGATTTTAAATGCCAGTCACTATTACTGACTCTCAATCAGTAGTTTTTGAGCAAGCATGTTCATGGCATAGTTCCTTTTCATTTATTCATGTTACTGTCTAGAATGTCATTCCTTCTACTTTTTTAATTATATATATTTTATTAATTTATTCATGTTACATCTAAATTGTTATCCCATCCCTTGTATCCTCCCATTCCACCTTCCTTCCTGCTTTCCCCCTACTCCCCTCCCCTATGCCTGTGACTGAGGGGGACCTCCTCCCCCTGTATATGCTCATAGGGTATCAAGTTCCTTCTACTTTTTTTTAACAGATTTCTCTTATCATTTGGATCTCAACTACAGAGTCACCTCTCTCCTTACCCCCTTATATAAAAGAAAACCCTCCCTCTAATCAAACATTCTCTATTCCACTAATGTATTTATGATATATATATATATATATACACATATGTATATGTAATAACAAAGATACCCTTATATATATATGTATGTATGTATGTATGTATGTATGTATATGTATATTTTGAAATTTACCCATATGTACTTTATGTTTTAAGTATATTGGATTATTTCCTAAAAAAACAAAGGTGCTGTTGTTCACACTCCTCCCTGTGGGAAGCCCGTAGTCTCCTGTTTGTTGACCTGAGTCACCTTGCTTTGGCCACTGAGAAATGGCCGCGAGTGACAATGAGCTTGACAGGCTACCATAAAGCACAACCACCCTTCTTGTGTGGAAAGAATGTGTCTCTGGGCTAAACACTACGTTGTTAAAAAGAGAATGTTAGTATGGCAAACACTCATCATAGACCAGAAACCACTCATGGCACTCAATTCCAGACCTGACAGCAGGAATGAAGCTCTTTAAGCTATGGAGAACCTTCTGCTCTTTGTTGCCTCAGCAAAGTTCAGACATCTCATTAGCACATGAGCTGTTTCTCTACTTACTTGAGTAATGCCTGTCTCTCTGATTAGAATATAAGCTACAAGTGGGAAAAGACTCACATTCAGTCTCTGATGGGGTGACATCTGAGTTAACTGGTACTTGATAATTATACCAAAATCATTATCAGTGTCTGAATATAATCAGAAACTACAGGAAATTTAAAACAACAAATATGAGATATTAAAGAACCACTGTTTTAATATTTTAATAAAGGCAATTTCCTAAACTTAACTTACTTTTGATAATAAGAGGGGTTTTTATATATATATAAATAAATATATATATACATATATATATATATATATATATATATATATATATATTCTTTAAAATCAAATCCATTAAGGGGATTGGCTGTGTCCGTAAAGTGCCTTCTGTGCAAACATAAGGACCAATGTTTTACTCACATAAAAATCCGGGCATGATGGCATATGTCTGTAACCCCCATGCTAAGAGAAGGGATATAGGCAGGCCCCTGGAGTCACTGCCCAACTAGCCAAGCAAAATCAATGGGATTCAGGTTCAATATGAAATCCTATCTCAAAACGATAAGGTGCAGAACAATTGAGGTGTCAATCTGATAGTAACCTCGGCTTCCACATGTACTTGCACCTGCATGTAATGTGCAGCATGTGTGTGTGTGCATACACACACACACATACACACACACAAACAACAGCAAAACATCTGACACAAAAATACAATTAAATATGTCAGCGAAGGGGAGCATGTTGAACTTCTTTTCTCAGAGGAGCAACGGAGTTTCTGTGTCCTGAGAGGATATCTTGTTCAAAAGCTGAAGCAACTTATTCTGACTCATCTGAACTGACTTCAGGTGCCTCTTGCAACCAACCTACACTTGCAGCCCAAACAACATCCTGATCCATGCTTCACTGCCTTTGCGTCTGGCTCACATCCTTCCTTTTTGTGTACAGTGCCCTTGTCCAATGCTATGTTGTGAGATTATAGCAATTCTTCAGATGTCACCCGCTTGTAAAGTCCTTCCTGTCTTTGCCATATAGAATTAATCTTCCCCTCAGATTGTAGGACTATTTGTATCTCCTATATAACACTGATCGCATCCTGCATTCTTTCTAGTCCTCTAATAAGCTGTGATGATAGGAATCCTGTCTCATTCATTGCAAACTGCTGTCCTGGGGGAAAAAACAGCATTTCCAACAAATATTTGTCACAGTGAAAGATGCATGAGTGTTTCAAACATCCCTTTGCACCATAGTATGTGCTTGAACTGGAGAAAAGTGCAAAACCTGAATTGCTAACAAAGACTTCTCAGTCTAAGGCAATTGTTGAGGTGGAAAGAAAGGCCAAATCCTACCCTTGTTTCTGTGAGCTCAAATATGCAAGAACAAGCCAAGATCCTACTCTCATGGCCCACTTCTACAATTAAGAAACACCCTAGCTGGTTTTGATATTTTTATGTACATCTGACTTTTACCAGTATGGCATAATAATGTTTATTATCAGGCCTACAATTATTAATATGGCAGTATAACTTGCTAGGAATCAATCAAGACATAGACATTTGTTATATTTTGAAATAGCCTTAGTTAGCCTGGAAGCGGGGCAGATATTAATCCCCTAAACTATTTCCCATAGTGGGGCAAGTATAGGATACCTGCCCCAATCCCATGCTGTCTGCTTCTAATAATTTCTATCAAGCTTCCTCCCATCCATAATCCCAAATACTTGCTAATGTTCTTCATTTGGGCCAAATCTCCATCCACACCAGCCATGTGCTTCACTTCCATCTAACCCATCGCTGTCTTCTTCTCCTCCCTCCTCTGCTCTCTCCTCTTCCCAAGATTCTCTCTGTCTCTCCAAGCCCAGGAACCTAAGCCATGCCTATCCCATTAGCCTTTTATTGGCCTTTTATTGATCAAACAATAACAATAGGCAAGGTATGTCACAGAGACAGCAAGCAGCAATTAGCATCAAAATACATCAGACCAACCTCCAACAACATAATATTTATAAAGCTTGTTGCTTCTTTTATGAAAGAAGCCAGTCGAATATTCAGACATTCGATCCAGGCTGACGTGTAGGAAAAGGAATAATCAGGTGCGTTACTTTGTCTGATTAGAAAAGCATGAGGATGCTCTGCCCGCTCTGAGCAAGGCAACTTTCATGCTTCATTCCTTTGAAGTAATAAGTTTCCTCTTTCAAAATTGAGACACACTTGAGGTTGTCCATGCAGTAAGTTAAATAACAGGTATTCACACACTAATTGAATGAATTTAATGAGATTTCTTCTCTTCTTAGAGGCAGTAATAAATCGTGTACTGCAGAGGGGAAAAAAAGATATATGTAAAATCAAAGAGGAAAGAGAGGAAACTTTGAAACAAGTGAAACTTCTTTAAGAGCAATGGCTCATGGGAGCCTTACTGAACTCAGTATAACAGCTGCAGAATATTAGGAGCCTAGGTGGCAGCAAAGGGGGCGGGGTGGGCATGATGTAAGGGAAATAAAGGGAAGATATGTGGCACTAAAGAACCATTGAAACCTTCCCAAGAGTTCCTGGAAAAATACTGTACAGAAGCTGAGTTCATGTGATGCCAGGCAAGTCCCTGAGGTCTGCTGCATTCTTTGTGCTCTTTGGAGTAAATTAATCCTACTTCCACAGACTCTGTGATAACAATGTAGAAAAAAATGAATACAGATTAAAAGGACTTTAGGTTAGGTGTCAAGGTGACCAGTTGAATCAAAAATAAATATTTAGAATGAAGGTTTGGCATCAGCCAAAACTTCTTCCCCTCAGTTTCAATACAGGCAGTTGAAATCCTAGAATGCTCCAGAAATGGAATTAGTAACAGAAATAAAGGAGACAAATTTTCTGACTTCAAGAGCTAGCATGAGAGAGAGAGAGAGAGAGAGAGAGAGAGGAGAGAGAGAGAGAGAGAGAGAGAGAGAGAGAGAGAGAGAGAGAATACATCTCAGTAATCTGAGAAAGGTTTGACTGGCCAAGGCAAGAGGGAAGTAAGCCCAAGCTGAGAAAGAACTAGAGTGGACCTCTTTGGACACACACTATTTTCTTCTGTCCACACTATAAAACAACAAAAGTTTGGACTAAGTACATATTTGGAAACAGACCTCAGACAGCCTTGCCTGTCATGTTGCACATTTTGAGTCTCTTCATAAGGGAGAGAAAGCTGCAGGAGACAAGTTAAGCAGGAAAATGAAATGTATAAATTTGAACTGATATGGTTCCTGCATTGACATGCACACACTAGGAAGCTAAAACTAAGCTAGGGGACTACAGCAATGGTTAAAGTGAGATATGATAGAAGTGTAAACTATGGCATGGACAGTAAAGATCAGAAAGAACCAAGATGCCAAAAATGTGATAGCTCAGGGAAGGTTCTGAGCTCAATGGTTTCACTACATTATAAGGAAGCTATACATAGATAGTCTGAAAGGAAAAGAAGCTCATATTTGTGAGTTAAAAATTGACCAGTACAAATAAATAGGATGATCTGGAATGATAATTATCCCATCAAGCCATGCAAGTCAGGCTCTGAACAAAGATCCCACAAAGGGGGAAGAGATGAAATTAAAACCCAATGACCTAGGCTCACCAAGAAAGATCTTTGAGTACCGAAAAGATCAATGCTTTTATATTTCCACAAAAGCACCACAAGGACGAGGGAGCACTGAGCTCTGGCTGGGTAACTCCGGGCTTTCTGACTTCAGCACAACAATGAATGATGACATCATCAAACTATGACTTCAGCACAAGGGTGAATGATGATGTCATCAGCAATGAATTTAGCGCAAGGATGAGTGATGACAACATCAATAGTGACTGCAATATAGGAAGTGAGTAGTGTAAGAAGGAAGGAACAAAATATATATATATAAAGCAGTGTCAGGGCATGTAGGATATTTGAGTGAAGGTAAACACAGAAATATATAACTACAATCCTCGAGGTCAGGACAGAGGACAAAGCTGGATACAGAAGTCAATGGCTTACATAGAAATGAAAGCTTAAAATGGCAGAATGGTGGCTATGCACAGAACTAAGCATCCCTTGAACCTGGCAAAGACAGGCCCAAGAAAATGATCCTTAGCTCTGTTCTTCTGACCAGTTAATATTCCCAATAGTGCATGATATGGATATTTAATTGTCCTTAAAATTTTCTTTAAAACTTAAATCTCTTTTCCCACAAACAAGCTGTTTTATCCCCTCAAGCATTGGCAAGACCATTTCTCATCAACATTAAAGCTTTTAACTATTTTCTTATCTCATCTCGAAAAACAACCGATTGCCTGTCATTGGCTTATACTTTCCAAGATGGATTCTGTAAAAGGTATTTTATCTTATACATTGCTGTTGTCAACCAAGAATATATTGCCTCATGTTTCAAGATGCACTCAATTCAAAACTGAAATGTAACCCTTTGTCTTGTGCACTTTATCCTTTTTGCCCCAATGAAAAATGGAATCTTTAGGTAGTACTTTTGGTGACATTCTTGCTGTGCATGTGTTCTAAACATCTTTAAAGCATCATTGTAGTGTAATATCTTTTTAAGTAAAGCAAAGAAGTTGGAAATAAAGTGCTAAAATACTCACAAGTAGTTCCACCAGAACCATCCACAAAGACGTTAGTAAGTGGGCTCAGAGCCAAATACAACTAGACTATCCAATTAACCCAGCTCTGACTCTTGTCAATTACAATTCCCTGTGAAGGGAATGAATGCAGACTTTCCTTAGGCTTGATAATTCAAGAAGAATAATGCATTGTACTTGTACTTTAGGGACTCAGTCCACATACTCTAACCTAACAAGTGGAATTCTCCTTAGTTTTAATTATATGAATGAATAAGAAGAGATCCTCATCATCCTTAAAACTTGTTTTACTAAAACATTACTTCAGGATCCAGTTAATTCCATTGTTGTATCCTTTCTTCCCTACATTTTCAATTTAAAAATTCTAAAATAAATCAGTGCCCTATATCTTGTTACTTATGATACTTTAATATATTTATTACCATTCAAGGTAAATGCCATATGAAAGGAAATAAATTATATGTCAAGGAAGGTTGCAGTTCATAATTCCTGATCTCTTGAGTATCAGTGAGCTCTGGGCAAGTTTTCAGGGACAAACCAGCACTTAGTATACATTATGTGGATTCACCCTTAACTATCATTTTATGACCCAGGAGCTCCTAGACCTCCAAGCCTTAATTACAAATCAATTTAGTAGCAATTATCTTTATTTTAACTACCTAATTATACACAGAAAACCGCATGAAAGGTCCATAGTGGTATATCACATCATTTGCTTTTTTAAGAACTAATAGAGCAAGTACTTTGTCTGCTCACCCAACAGGTAATAATGGAGTACACACTGAGAAGTCTGCATATTAGTTACAAATGCCATCTATGCTGCTGAACAATGCAGTCCCTGACTTCTCAGAAGCGTAATATATCTCTATCAGATTTCTTTGTAAAAGTTGAGGAACTCTAAAAACAATTTTTTTCTTATCTCCTGAAAATTTTTTCTGGGTAGTGTTGGGAGGACTACAAGTCAGAACTACATGCCAGGGTGGAATCTATCTTAAACGGGGCTTATTTTAGTAGAGTCAAAGCACATGGTTTAACATTGCCAAAAGTTACAAAAATGAGCACTGCCTTACTTCAATTAGAATTGGCATTTCTGTGTAACTTAAAGGTATCACAATATGACCAAAGGACTCAGAATCCACAGTCAGTTTTCCAATTAGTACAAAATCAAAGAGCACTAGAAGGTTGGGTGGTATTTAAGGGGTAGATGAAGTATGTCTTGAACAAAACTGGAACATTTAAAATTTTTCCATTTCTTTTATTTTCCTTTTCCTGCCATGTTCCTACAGCTTACCCATAGGCAGAAAGAGAACCATCCATTCCTAATTCTCTTCTCCCCTTGCAAAGCATGTTTAGGTGTACTACTGCCCTTAAATTTGTTTCATATTCCCTAGAGAATATTTTTCTTAATTCTATAAAACTCTCTCTCTCTCTCTCTCTCTCTCTCTCTCTCTCTCTCTCTCTCTCTCTCTCTCTCTCTCTCTCTCTCTCTCCCTCCCTCTCTCCCTCCCCCTTCTCCCTCCTGTCCTTCCTTCCTCCTCTCTGCTGAGAATATACATAACCTTGAATTAACTTTCTTGTCTCTATCTAGTATTCAGAAGAAGCTGAATTAGAGACATGATCATTGTAAAAAAAAAAAAAAAAGATAAACCAAGGAAAGAATTGATGATGCATATGATTGGGTAAAACATGAAGCAGGCTCACAGTCCACCCAAGTCAAACAAGCTTCGCCCTACCCATGGCAGATTGTCCGATACATTGAATTTGCCTCCCAGCTAGCTTCTCTTTGGCAGCCATAGTCTATAAAGAGTTGGATTTGTAAAATTTGTTTGTTTGCTGCACCTGTATTTGGCATACACTGGCTAGAGCAGAGCACTGAACCATGTTTACTGACTCTTGCTTATGAACACCCACCCCCCAAAAAAGCAATGGCACTTCCCAAACATTACACATGATTAATATCAGGACAAATACTTTTTACATATTTTGTTTAACAAGAAAGGAAGTAGGTAATGGCACTATTTCACTTTAAGAGTATTGGTAGTAAGGCATGGTGTCATATACCTTTAATCTCAGTACACAGAGACAGATATGTCTGATTGAGTATGAAGTCAGTCTGCTCTACATAATGATTTCTAGACTGGCCATAGTGAGACCCAGTCAAAATCAAATATTGGTATACTCCAAAGTTTCACAGTAATTCATGGCTTAGAAAAGTGTGTGTGTGTGTGTGTGTGTGTGTGTGTGTGTGTGTGTGTGTGTGTCTTGTGATTGTAGAAATGGATATGTATCTTCCTTAATCATTTCCTCTTTTCTCTTTTAAACATCTGCAGACCCATCCTCATGAAGTCAGTCACTATAATTATATCCCATCATGACACTGCAGCTAAAGATAACAAGAAGAAAAGGTTCAAATGAAGACGACCATGTTGTTTTGCACTAATTGTTTTATAATTAGAACTAGAAGTCACCAATAAGGCTCTGTTAACTGCTGTGATGTATTTTTTTAATCTATATATTTACTTTACATCCTGACACTTCCCTGCTCTCCTTCTGGTCCCTCCCACCTACCTTCCCCACCCCCACCTCCCCTTGTTCTCAGAAAAGGACAGCCCCCCCCCCAACAATAACCCAGTCCAGAACATTAAGTTGCTTCAGGACTGAGCCCATCCTCATCCACCCAGGCCTGACAAAGCAGCCCTGTTAGGGCAAAGTGATAGAAAGCAGACAATAGAGCCCATGTCATAGACAGCACCTGCTCAACTTCTTAGGGTACCTATATATTTTAAAGGCAGTCAACAAGATCATCTTTTACCTTATGCAAATAGATAAAGTAAATAGACTTAAAAGTAAAAAAAAAAAAAGCAAATACAAACTATGCAGACATGGAAAGCCTGAAGAAGGAGAAACAGGAAAAGTGGCTATCTTCAATTCTGATGTGTTTTTCTTCACCAGTAGGTCACACAATATCTCTTGTCTTTAGACTCCACAAGCTGCATTTTCCTTTTGGCTTAGTATATTTTAGCAGGTTCTCTTTCTTATGGTCAAATCATCTTTTATAACGTCATTGATTCTTTTTAAGTACAGAAGAAAAACCAAGGTGCCAAGCTTTATCAGAAAACCTCACTCTGTCTTGTCTTAAAAATTATTACCTACATAGCTTATGTGGTTGTTCCAAAGAGCTATATGATCTTCAGAAAGGCCTACTCCCTCTGAGCCTTCTTTTTTTACCTTTGAAATAAAGGAAGAAGAACTTTGTACTTGATGGCATGACAAAACAGACACCCTGAACAATCCTTCTCAATAAAATAAGATGTCATATCATTTTTTAAGGCTTTTGCTTTTTGTGTTTGCATTGCTGGGGATGAAATCCAGGCCTTCCCACCAGGCAGGAGCTCAACCACTGAGCTATGCATACTCAAGCTGAATAATTTTTCAATTCATCATTAAGACATTCCAAAAGTGCCTTATATGGTGCCTCAACTTTGACCATGTCCCCTGGAGGGGGAGACCTGGTGGCACTCAGAGGAAGGACAGCAGGTTACCAAGAAGAGACTTGATACCCTATGAGCATATACAGGGGGAGGAAATCCCCCTCAGGAACAGTCATAGGGGAGGGGAATAAGGGGAAAATGGGAGGGAGGGAAGAATGGGAGGATACAAGGGATGGGATAACCATTGAGATGTAACAAGAATAAATTAATGAAGTAAAAAAAAAAGAAAAGAAAAGAAATAATCAGGAAGTTGCAGATAAAGGAGTACCTCAGTTGACTTTTGATGTAAAGATTGCTACCGAAGATGTGAGTCTTGAATTTCCATTTGGCATCTGTTTTGGGTAGACAAGAATAGGAAAAATAGTAGAATTCTTCAAGGCAGGGGCATGCTACACCCACTATGTACTTCCCTGTCACATAAAGAGGAACAGAAAAGAAACTCACCTGTCCCATCTAAACTGTCTTAGAACTCATAAAATAAAAATTGCTCTAGAAAATCATAACCATCACTGTGTGATTTTGACAAAACTTAAAGAAGAAAACTTAGTTTGTGATTCTAGATTTGTGGCAGCTTGGTGAACTGATAGGTTAAGTGTGAATCTACCGTGAGATGGGGCAGGGGGTGGGGGGGGGGGAGTTGACCAGCTAATTAAACAAATACTAAAATAATCCACATAGTAAATTAGATACAATACTATTTCTAACTGTACAACTGAGCATGTCACCCATTGCTTAAAATATTCTTTTGCCTTTCAAACATCAAACTTTGTTAATTCCCACACCCCAAACACACAAAGTAACCTGGCTACAAAGTATTTTGTCTCCCAGCCCAACAAATCTTAGTTGTTCAGGAGTTTTTGCCACTCAAGAGAGAAACCTCCCCCATAAACAAGGAGCTTCTCCAATCGGGCACCTAACAATAAGCCAATGAAAATGGCTGCTATAACTCTTGCTTGGCTAGCCAAGCATTCTCACTCTACTGGGAGAACAGGCCAAAGACCAGGGAAATAAAGA
This sequence comes from Acomys minous, assembly GCF_964271855.1. Taxonomy (NCBI): domain Eukaryota; kingdom Metazoa; phylum Chordata; class Mammalia; order Rodentia; family Muridae; genus Acomys; species Acomys minous. The sequence goes on along the minus strand of NC_140489.1, from coordinate 69,768,872 downwards.
AGACCCAAGGAACTCCATGGAATGTCTTCTTTTACCATCATGCTTTGTGGTAAAGAACTAACAAAACCAGAGTTTTAGATGAGCAAAAAGTATATCCCTGAACAAACCCCCCTTTGCACTAAGCAAAGGGAACAGAAGCAGTTAGTACAGAGGAAATGGTAGATGTAAGAAGTGAAAACTCTCTTACTTACATTCTCTTCATTGATGAGTATCTTCCCTGCTCTGGCTCAGTGACTTCCACCCATGTGTTTGGTGATGACCATTGCCTTTGTCCTGCAGCCACAGTGGGAATAGTCCCATGATAGAACTGACCACAAGAACAGGGCATGAGAAATAGGCAGCAGCCCTGTGATGCTTGATGCTTGTGTTTAGTTGCTCGCCTGCTACAGTGTTGAATCCCCTGGGAAGGAGTCTCAGTAGGGAACTGTCCAGCTTGCCTGAGAAAGATTTTGTTAACTGGGTTGAGTGAGGTAGGAAAAGGCATCCTGAATGTGGCCAGAACAAATTCACGGACTGAGCCCAGGACTGAGTGGTAAGGAGAAGGGAGCTGAGCACTATTGCACATGCATCATTAATTCATTGTTAATCTGCTTTTGACAATGCATTTTGTAACATAATTAACTGTTTCAAGTCTCTGTGACCCCAACTTCCCTGCAGAGGTCAGCTATAACCTAGAATTGTCAGAATAATATATCCTTTCTCTCTGAAGTTGATTTTTTCAGCAATGGGGAAAAAATTCTCCCAGAATGCCACATACAGAGCATAGCACAAGAAGGGATTAGAAGTTTGTACTAGCTCTATTTGGGAAAGGGTTAGAGGAACATTTTTGAAATTCTATGTCAGGATTTTAAAATCTTTTTATTATTCTCCTTCAAGAAAAACAACTACACTTGAGTTCTCCCTAATGAGAAGCTGGTGGTGTAGGACCACATTTTGGGGAAACATAAACTGTTGGAATATGCATTGGTTTCCTCTTCCTGATCTAATAAACTGAAATCACTTGGCAGCTCAAAGCATATATTGTTCTTCATAGTTCTAGAGGATTTAAATCCAAAATGATCTTCACTGAGGTAAACTCTTGTTTATTTTTGAGACAAAGTCTCACTGTTTAGCCCTGGCTGGCCTCGAACTCAGCCAAGATCCTCATGCCAAAAATTACAATATTAGTGTCCATTCACCATACTCTATTTTTGTTTGCGTTGGCCAGAGCTGTTATGTGTATGCCCTCAAAAACAAAAACAAAAATTTTGTAGTTTCGATTTGAAATATCACCATTCTCAAATCTCATGTGTTGGATTCTTGTCCCCTGCTGGTGAAACTACTGAGAAGTGGATTTGAAGATGCTAACTCAGTGTACTAACCCACTGGAGGAAATATGTCAATGGAGGTATGGCTTTGAAGGAGATACCTTGTCTTTAGGCCATTTTCCCCAACCTGTCTCTCTCTACTTTCCAGAAGTATAAAAACAATGGAGCCAGCTGACCATGAACTGAAACCTTGGTGCCTGAGAGCCCAAATTAACGCTTCTGCCCTCAACCTACTAACCTCACATGTTTTTCATAGAAGAAAAAAGCTAAACCAGACATTCAGAATATTGTAAATTTTGCCATTAATATAACCCTTTGGGTAGACTAAAGAAGGCCCTGTTGATAAATTGCTTGCTTTACAAGCATGAACACCTGAGCTCAATTCCCAAAGCCCAAGTAAAAAAAGCCCTGTGTGGTGGCATGTGCTTGTTATCCTAGTTCTGAGAAGTGGAAAAAGAAGGCTCTCCAGGGCTCACTGGCCAGCCATACTAGCTTACTTACTAAGATGCAGACCAATGAGACATTTTGTTTCAAAGGAGATGGACAGTCTTCCTGAGGATGACACCCAAGGCTACCCTCCACACACATCTGCACACGTATGAATATATGTGTGTGTTTGTATGTGTATCCCACACATATAAATACGCACATACATACACTGAGACACCAAAATAATTATATAAGTAATATTTTGAGGTCTAATATTTCAGAATAAAATAATTAACCTGAAAAGTCATTTTGCCTTCATTTTTGAACCAAAATAAAGTGACTAGGCAGCTAACAAGAAAGAAGTACAGCACCATCCAGCACTTTCTGCAGTGACTGAAATGCCCTCCACCTCTGCTGCCTAAGAAAAAGCTACTAACCACTGGAGTACTCAGGAACCAGATGTACAATTTTTATTTAATGTTAACTAGCCCTAACTTAAATGCCCTATATGGTTAATTCTTGCTTTAGAACACAGATGAGCTTGAGTGATTGTACCTTTATGATAATAATACTTCTAACTGTGTGACTACCAAGGTCATATGTTGAAGCTTTGGTTTCCAGGTGGGAGATACATTTTAGGAGGTGAGAAAGTTCTACCCAATTTCTGGTCTTCCTGCTTCATTTGTACTACAGAGTTGTTGGAAAGCTCCTCTGCCACGTGCTCCCATCACTATGATGTTCTTCCCAAGGATATGAGGTCAAGCAACCATGATCTAAATCTGAAGAGCCAAAATAAATGTTTCCTCTTTTTAAGGTGTATACACTAACATTTTATCAGTAACGATCATAGACTTACCTATGCATCTTGAATAAATTATTAGATCTCTGTGAAAAATAACTCTAACCTTCTACTTAAAGATACTCTACTTTATCTACTCTTCTACTCTTTAGATACTCTAAAGGCAGTGTCTAGATATTCTGGTTCCTCTATGAAATCAGGTCTATTTCTCTCTTTACAACCTTCTGGTCCTAAAGCTTACAGGTATTGCTTCTACAAAAAGAACCTGTGACTCTCTTGGGAATTGGTTGCTGGAAGTCTGCTACAGAGAGAAGGGGGAAATAAGAGTGATGCTGGACTATTTATCTCCCTATTTCTTTCCTGCTAGTTTGTACAAAGTAGCAATTTCCCTCAACCACAGACCTGAGCTCCTTTCAGCTTGACCTCTCCAAATATCCTCTCTGTCTCCAAGTTCTCAAAACTCCTTCCCACTTTCCTCCCACCAGCCTAAGAGGATAATGGCATTATGACATTCTTAGTTCGTGGGGACCTGCTGGGTCACATCTCAGTCCAAGTACCTTGTCCTTATTTTTTATTGTACTGTTTATTACTCAGTTCTAGTATCCTGCTTGTTTCATTTACTGATAAAATCAGTCAACATTTTCTTTTACTAATGCTCCAGAATAAGGTTTAAAACTATAAGTTAACAAATAAGTAGGTTTACCATAAGCTTTAAAGAGTGTCGTAATCAAGTGTGCTATAAATTATTGCTGTAGATATTAGTCATCATGCATGAATGAAGTTCTACTTAAACTCAAAAGGGAAGAAACAATATTTCTATCATTAAAAGGAAGTGGAAAGATTGCTCTAAACTCAAAAGGGAAGTAACAATATTTCTATCATTAAAAGCAGGTTGAAAGATTCTTCTACAAAGTTAATTATGAAAATGTTGACACTGTTCTTCTATGGTAATTTAGTCACACTCCTGGGAAGCTGAATGTTTTCAAATAGAGGTCCCTTAGAAAAGAAGATCAAGTACCATTGGATTCCCATCAGTACAGTCCCATTAGGTTAGTATTAATCAAAAAGTAAAGTGGAAACAGAAGTCAGTGTTATTTGTCAAGTACACACAGTAGGAAATAAGAGATGGAAAGACTTATATTTTTCTGCGATAATGAGATTGTGCTCCATACAAAAGCCTGAGAGCTCATGGAATCCAAACTGTGCTGTGAGGGACCTTTGTGTGCTGGGTAGCTTCTGCAGAACCTTTCTTAATATTACAGAATGACTCCACCCACCTTAGTTTTTAAAAAGGTAATCTGAAGTTAAGTCGTTTCTTATTCAAAGCCACCACTTTACTTACCATCAACTGATTTGGACCTCTTTAAGGTAAATAAGAAATTCCTTGGCTCTTAAACATCTTGCACATCAATTTGGATCCCTCTATGACTTCCTCCATTGTTCTCATTATATTCCAAGCACTATAACTAAGACATCAATTATTGGTTTTACACACGAAGGTATGGTATACATATATATAATTGCAAAAATCTTATAGACACTCTATATACCTCATACACATGCTTATTTATAAATGTTTAAGGATCTTTCACTTAGCTGAGGCTAGAGTCAAATGTTAATGCAGTTGCTGATTGGTTAAAGAGATACTTGCTTCTATAACAAAAGGACCCCTAAATGTGTTTCAAATTCAGTGGGACTTTATTTCCAGCTGGGAAGGTGAGCATGTGAGAATGAATGTCTTCCTCATAACCATTACATCATTTCTTGTCACAGTCAATTCAGTCTCAGAGGTGTATTGAAATGTAAGCAAGAGTAGGAAAATGAATATAGCTGTGTGCTTGGAAGGAAAGGTGACAGATTAGAGATTCAAGAACAAATGAGAGTCTCTGCCATAGTGGCATTGAATCTGTTTTCTTTCAACATCACCCCCCAAATACACCAAGGAAATGGGGATCAAAATAAGTTCCTCCTTTTTTGAATGTGAATGCTAAAGCAATAGAAGGGACTGCTTTGACTGTTCATGCTGAAGGCTGGTGTGGAGAGTTCTGAGCTGGAATGAGGTAAAATCAGCTAAAGTTCAGGACTACGTTAGAGAGAAGAGCCAAGCAAAATCAATAATTGACTTAGCTCTGAAACTGTTCCACAAAAAAATATGGCTTCATTCACCACTTTTCCTCCAAGCATACCATCTTCTAAGAAACGTGTGGACCTCAACAAGGGTCATGTATTCTATAATCTAGAGCAGAAGAGAATGTGCATAGATGACACTTACCTCTCAGCCAGTGGTCTTCTACCAAGAGTTCCAAAACGCTGCAATGGTCCTTAGTCTACAAAGCCAGTGCAGGACAGCCAAGGCTACTCAGAGAAACCCTGTCTTAAAAAAACAACAGAACAAACCAAAAAAACTACAGTGGTCATTTAAATCACACTTGATCCTCTAAAATAAAGAAATCCCTCAAGCTGAGTAACTTAACCTGTAATGAATTTGTTTCTCCTGCTTATAAATAAAAATGGATGTTTCTGGTTTTCTTCCAGCTCTCCTTTAAGACCAATTCTCACTTGGGGCACTGCTTCCTATTTTGTAACACATGCTTTGAAAAGTCACCTTAGAAATGTTCATCTAACCTAAAGGTGGGAAAGGAGGAAATAAAGAAGCTATGTTTCTTTCTTAACATGCCATCTTTGCTCACATCCCATTGGCAAGGCTGCTTCCTACTGCCACACATAGCTGTGAAAGAGCAAAAGCACTATGCTGTAACAGGAAGAACTGAATTTTGATGACAGCCATTTTCTCTGTCACAAACCACTAGAAACAATCTCCAGATTCCACGCCTTGTTGACTCTGTTGGTTCTGTTTTCACAAATAATCACTTATAGCTGGAGACCCTTCACTTGGCCTTGTAGAGCTTCAGGGGTGGACAAATGCTGTGAAATATAGGCATACTTGTCCAGGTCGGCCTGCATCTCACTTTTTTAAAGACTACAGTGTCTCTATATGAGATTATTCAGAGAGATTTGAGACCTTCAAAATGCATTTTGAAATCATTTCCATAGTACAGATTTGGCTTAAACTAGTTCCCTTATTCTACTCTTCATGTCATAATCCCTAGCATTTGAACTAAGTCATAAAACCCACTGAGATTACTTTGATATATGAGTACTGAAAGTTGTTTCAGCATAATCATTGACAACTAAGATTTGCAGCAAAGTTACTAGGCAGCCTGAGAAATGAACATATACATTTAAGATATATATGTGTACACATACACACACACACACACACACACACACACACACACACACAATCTTTAAGAGCTCCACAGAGTCATTGTTCTTTCTCCTTGAGTTTACATGAACAGGCACACTTCCTATGAAAGTGAGGTAAAAACACCTTCTTAATGCTGCCAGTTATAAGCACCAAATTTAGAATGTTCTTGGATTCCCCGTAGTCTGCACCCAGCTCCCAGATTGTTTCTATAAGCTTTTTACTGAATTCATCAAACCCATTCATGCTCACCACTTCACGTTTCATGTAAAGCTTACTACAATCCATACACAGGTGGGCAAATCTTCTAGATCTATGTAATGAGCACTGTGCCCCAAGGCTAATAAAGGGCTGGACGTGGATTCATGTATCACTGTCTGATCCCAAACTATTTGTTTGCTGAACCATATTTTTCTGTTTTTTGTTTTGTTGTTTGGTTTGGTTTGGTTTGGTTTGGTTTGGTTTGGTTTGGTTTGGTTTGGTTTTTCAAGACAGGGTTTCTCTGTCTTGTGTAGCCTTTGCTGTCCTAGACTCACATTGTAGACCAGACTGGCTTCTAACTCACAGCGATCTGCCCACCTCTGCCTCCCTGAGTGCTGGGATTGAAGCCGTGTGCTACCACCCCCTGATTGATTAATGAACTGATTGATTGATTCACTTTATGTCCCGATCATAGCCCCTTCCCTCCTCCCAGTCCCACTCTCTTTCCCTCTTTCCCCCATCCCTTCCCCCCTACTCCTTCGAAAAGAGGAGCCCCTCACCACCACTAACGACCCCAGCACATCAAGTAGCACCAGAACTGAGAGCAACCCCTTCCTCTGTGGTCGGTCGAGGCAGCCCCTTCAAGCAGCCCCGCCAAGGGAAAGTGGTTGAAAAGTATGTCCATGTCTGAGATAGGCCCCACAGCACCTACTATGGGACCCACATGAAGGCTGAGCTGCTCATCAGCTACATCTATGTAGAGGGCCTATATCCAGTCTATGTGTAGTCCTTTAGTTGGTGCGTCAGTTTCTGCAAGCCTCTCTGGGCCCTGGTTGGTTGACTCTGTTGATCTTCTTTTGAGGCTCCTGTCGCCTCTGGGTCCTCCCCACCTCCTCTTCAGAACAGTACAGAACATTTTTGTGGTTCTGTTATCTGTTTCTTTTTACTCTCAGCAGTTTTTGTTCCCTCTCTGTTATTTCTTTAGGTTCTTATCTTTCCCCAGTTTAAAACTTTAATTCTAAGTAGTCCATGTATTTTTTTTTAAAGGTCCTCTGGAAGTCTCCCAGTGGCAACAATGCATATATTATTTGTCATCAATATTTCAAGTGAGAAGCAGCAAGAGAAGAAGTTGTGAAACATTCTGGGTCTTAACCGGGATACCAGGTAAAGCTGCTCTGGCAGAAAGAGGAAAATGTTGGCTGCTGCAAGTCTCCAGCACTCCTTAGAGCTTTCATCACAACATGCACAGCTGAGTAAGGCTGTTAATGACAAACACTCCAAAAAATAATTAACTGTTATATCTGACTTCATGTCTCAGGGAACCCAAGACACAATATCAGAAATTTGTGTTGAGACTGTAAATTATTTTGGAGCAGATGGCACATGACTCTATATCCGTAATTCATTATACATAATTGTCCTATGCTATGTCTCTCCAAGTCCCGATCTCTGCTGACATCGTGTGCCTTAGCTGACATCTAAAAACAAGTTGAGGATCACCAATATACCATAAGGAAGCAGTTACAACTTCTAAAATGGCAGAAAGTTTCTGATCATCAGAACTTCTTGCCTTTAATTTTCCCGTTGAGTAAGCCACTTGCATCAGAGTTAGGAGAGGTAGGTGTGTTTGGTAAGTCATTTTGCTGAGGAAAATGTTAGAATTTTTCTCTAATTAGTTTCTTTTCCCTGGGGGTAAATTGGAACACCAAGGAGAAGCATACGTAAACATCAGTCAGGAACACAAAAGTTTGAATTTCTCTAAAATGTTAAGCAGGAAAAATGGTGATAAGAAAAATAAAATTAGCTTCTTGGCTTTGTGAAAACTTTAATTGTTTCTACCATCTCTGAATACTATTACAGAATAAGAAGAAGAAGAAAGGAAAAGTCATTACCTGTAATAGAGATCAGTGACAGAGCTTGGCAAATGTATGCATGGCATAAGAAACAAATTAAAATTAATTAGATAATGTACCTCATATATAATGCATATTTCATAATGACTTCTTATAGTCAACACAGTTGACTACAACAGCCCAGGGGTTCACTATTATTGCCAAATATCCACATTATTTTCTTCTGAGCCTGTCAGTCATTTACTCCTCTTGAATTTTCCACTCTTTCAGCTAATAAACTTATTTAATATCCATCTCTTCCTTGGCCTAAGTGTAAGATTGCTTCTTTTCTTGTGTAGCTGCCTCTGGAGAACACTCTAGTATGGCTACATGGCACTTGCTGCTCCCACTTTCTCCTTATCTCTCAACTATGGAAATCTGTGTTTTACAATCTACTACATACCTGTCTCAATACTGCAAAGATGGCTACTACCAATTACATCCACAATGTGAAATCTATCAATTGTCTATTTTCAATTTTTGGTCTTCTCAGTCCCATCTGAAAATAGTGAAAACACACTCAGCAAGTAAAGGTGCTGGCTGCCAAGCCCAGTGGCCTGAGTTCAGTACCAAGGACCAATGCAGTAGAGAACTACCTGTCCAAAGTTGTTCTCTGATCAACATACACATACTATGGCACATATATGCAGGCATGAGCACAAAAATAAATAAATACATATTTAAATAAATAGATAGATAAACAAATAAATGAATAAAGTTGTATTTCCTCATTATTATTATCTCCTAGTTTTGCCTCCTGTCGACTACTCCAACTCTTACATATTCCATATCTCTATTGTTGATTCCTAAAATTGGTTTTTAGCTCCACTTCTCCAAGGTGTTTTTGTCTCTAAATGCAGAATTCTTTTTCTGTTGTTGTTTCTTGTTTGTTTGTTTGTTTGTTTGTTTTTGCTTTTTTGAGACAGGGTTTCTCTGTGTGTATCCCTGGCTGTCCTGGACTCACTTTATAGACCAGATTGGCCTCGAACTCACAGGGATCCCCCTGCCTCTGCATCCCGAGTGCTGTGATTAAAGGCATGAGTCACCATGCCCAGCCCCAGAATTCTTATTTGAGCTAAAGATCTAAATTCTCACCTTTGTGCTAACGACAACCAAAGCTGCTTCTATAGCACTGCCTTCTGTATTGAGCTTCAGTCTCAATCAGCCCATGCTCTAGAGAGATTCACTTGAATATCAATATTTACTCCTTGCTCAGAATAAGCAATCCCAAACATAACACACCCCCCCAGTATAAGAAGTTCTCCCATTCAATCTTCCTTTTCCTTCAGTAGAATTTTTGGTAACATTGTGTTTTAGGGTAAGACCTCAGCCATAATCTTAAGAACATTTTCTGAACCTTAATTCCCTACTAAGATGAAATATAACCATTGATTTCCTTCATCCTTCAATCTACTGGACCAGAATAAAGAAAAATACAGACATTTGGAGTACAGTAAGGTCCCAGGAATGAGTGAATACAATATCCTGCCACTAATACACAAGGCTAGCATTGAATTATGAGTAACCACACCAGAGGCTCAGCAGTCTCTGACCACTGTCCTTGGAAGAGTCTACCTGTGCTTGGCACAGCTGAAATAAGTCACTCAAATGAAGTACTCCTGACGGACAATGTACTTTAAAAACATGGTACATGTAAAGAAAACTGATCTCATCATTTTAGCAGAGTCTCATGGAGTTCCTACCCATGCCTGGCCCCTAGCCTCTCATTGGCAAAAATCCTCTGAAATGACCGCAATTACCATGTCTTCCTAGATCCATATAACCACATGAAATCTTAGGCAATGTAATGTCTCCATTCCAATTCTCTTCTCAGCAGATGCTCAGGATCTCAAATATCAAGTGTAAAGTAGTAAAGAATGTGTTTGGGAAGTCATGTCTGCAGTTTCCAGGATTTCTAAGGCTGTGTTTTTGGCTTTTTTTTTAATACTCCTCTTTAAAATTCCACTAGTCAAATTATCTTTTTAAAAAACAGAAATGCTGCTGCATATGGTACCCAAATGAAGAAGGACAAATTGTCCCTTTGGGTGCTTTCTGTCAGACTACACCAGAGAAGCCAACATGGCTGTGGATTTAAGAAGGGTATATCCTGAGTCCTAGAAAGAAATGGCAGCCTTTATTACAAAGGGAATCCAGAGGCACCGGGTACTGCAAGAAAGCTAATGAAATGTTCACAATTGTTAACTTAAGAACATTTCACATGGGTTCATTTCCTTCAGGAATAAAATGGAGTCCTTTCTGGAAATCAGCCAAGATTTGGCAATTTTTGAATAGAGAGCAGAACCGTCTATCTAAAAGATAATTCAAGTCAACACAGATACAGGTGATCTGTCAACTCCCCACGCATTTCATTCTAAAAGGATGTTTCTTTAAAAGTAGACTGTGACATGATTTTTACCCCAAATAGGTGGCTCATAGGAAAAGTTATAAACAGAGTCAGCATGACCTCTCCTGACAAGATTCTATGAGTAAAACATGTGACCTTCCAATCTAGTGTCCAGAAGTCTCTATTGATCATTTTATTCTGGGTGCCATCTCAGAGAACAAGAAAGACTTTTCTGTTTTATTGTGAACACTATAAATAGTTAAATTCCTGGTCTTTCAAACAATTGTGATTCACCATGAGTCCTGATGAAACAACATGGGGAGCACAAAGCTGACCTGCATCGACTTGGTCAGCTCTTTCAGCATTCCTTAAGAATTTGAAAGTTCCCTGCCACCATGATTCTAAAATCTGGATTCCATATTCACAAAAAAAAGTAGTAAAAGCAGGAAAATAGTTCAGCAAATGTCCATTAAACATTTCCTTTTATACTCCTAAGGACAAGTGATGACTGGGTTCTGATTTACACTCATCTGATCTCAGCTGAGAGTGGAGGGAAATTATTTTTACTAAGATGCTACAGTCTTATTTTGTCCACTTGTGAACATTGAGATTAGCATAATCTTAAGTTTCAGTGTGGAGATATGAGGGCTTGTCAACAGAGCATTAAATCAACAGCCAAAATGTTCTAAAAGGCCATCCTAGGAGTTAAATTGTTCATGTTCATGATTCACATAAGTTTTTAAAATTAATTTATTCAAATTACAACTAAATTGTTATCCCATCATTTGTATCCACCCTTTCCTCCCTCCATCCCACCCCCATCCTATTCCCCCCACCTAGGTCTATGTCCGAGGGGAATCTCCTCCCCCACTATATGATCATAGGCTATCAAGTCTCATCTTGGTAGCATGATTATTCTTTCTCTGAGTGCTATCAGGCCTCCCCACCAAGTGGATGTCGTCAATATGGGGCACCAGAGTTCATGTCGGAGATAGTCCCTGCTCTCCACCCAACTGTGGGGAATGTCTTGTCCATTGGCCAGATCCAAGTAGAGGTTCGATGTTTACTACTTGTATTGTCCTTGGTTAGTGCAATAGTTTGAGCAGATACCCCTGGGCCCTGATCCACCCATTACAATGTTCTTGTAGGTTTCTAAGATCCTCTGGATCATTCTATTTCCCCATCTCCTATATTTGTCTTACATAGAGTGCCCATGGGATGTCTCCACATCTGTCCCAATCTCCTGGTAAGTGAGGACTTTCATGGGACATGCTTTTTGGGCTAGTGCCCAATTATAAGTGAGTATATACCATGTGATTCTTTTTCCTTCTGGGTGAACTCACTCAGTATAAGCATCTGGTTGGACAAAATGAACAAAACTGGTCATGAAAACTGGATGCCAAATAGCATGAGATAATTAAATTAAATTTCCCACTACTCTTGGATATACTGCTTAGAAATTTCAGGAGAATGAAATTACTGGTGTTCTTGGGCATATAATGGGACTACATTCCAATAAAGCCATCCTAAGTTGAAAACACTGTAACTGACAATATGCTTAATAAACATGCCCTACCCAAGACCATGTACTAACATTCAGAAACACAGCCTACTTCAAAGGGTGAGAAGCTTCCCTCCTGATCCATGACTGACTAGGAACAATGGCTCCTTTCTGCTACCTACCATCCTAAGAGGGTGTAGCTCACAATAGCACTTCCCTAGAATATAATAAAAATTCATGTTTTAATACAAAGTTTCCATTGACACAAATTGCTTTTCTATGCTTGTAAAATGTGAATGTGTGTGCGTGTGTCTGTGTGTGTAACCACAGTATGTCAACAATTGTCTGCTCGTGATGTAAATTTGTTTACACACACACACACACACACACGTACCCACAGACACATACAGGGTATGTATTCTCGTACACACCTTGTGCTACAAATGGAAAACTATCAAATTATAAAGTATATGATTTATATTTTAACAATATTGTATATTGAAGCAGTCTGGAAAAAGCATGTCCATTGTAAGTAAAAAGAAAGTACTGTTTAGTGTTTACAAGGGTATTTCTGTATATCAGAAGAAACAACAAATTATACATAAAATTTGTTTTTAATACCTATCTCCATGCCTCTGTATTTTTAATTGAGAAAGACACCAACTATGAAGACAGTTGAAAATAAGCTGAGTGCCAAAAAAATGTGGAGAAGAGAGAATTTGGATGGAGCTAGCTAGTTGAATTGACGTAAAAGATCCTATCTCAAAGAACAAGATGGAGAGTACTAGAATTCTTTTTTTAAAAATATTTTATTAATTTGTTCATATTACATCTCAACTGTTATCCCATCCCTTGTTTCCTCCCATTCCTCCCTCCCTCCCATTTTCCCCTTACTCCCCTCCCCTATGACTGTGACTGACGGGGATCTCCTCCCCCTATATATGCTCACAGGGTATCAAGTCTCTTCTTGGTAGCCTGCTATCCTTCCTCTGAGTGCCACCAGGGCCTCCCCATCTAGGGGACGTTGTCAAATATGGGGCACCAGAGTTCGTGTGAAAGTCAGACCTCACTCTCTACTCAACTGTGGAGAATGCCCTGTCCATTGGCTAGATCTGAGATGTTTACTGCACGTATTGTCCTTGGCTACCATAGTTTGAGCGGGACCCCTGGGCCCAGATCTGCCCATCATAATGTTCTTCTTGTAGGTTTCTAGGACCCTCTGGATCCTTCTATTTCCCCATTTTCCCATGCTTCTCTCACCTAGGTAAGAGAGCATTATTTCTAATTGAGGGATTTGAAAAGTCAGTGGAGTTAAAATCTTAGCCCATACTAAGACATGAAAATGTATTAAGATATTATACACATTTATGCTTTCTTAAAACTGCTCAGCTCATAGGTGACACTGACTTTTTATCACTTTATATCTAAGCATAGTTCCATCTATAAGCGTTTCTAAGAGGTTGCTGTGCTTCACCTAAATCTTGCTCAGAGAAGTAGTGTTCACAAATCCAGGTTCTAAATTCTACTTAGCTGCTGCTTGGGCAACAGGCATGTTTAAGGGGTGCTTAGGCTATGTGGAATCTCCTGTTGGCTCCTCTATTCCTCTGTTAGCTCTGATGCTCATACATAGACCTTGATCATGTTGCTTTGTCTATGCTCTACAGAGCTCTCTCATAGCATAGTACCTCTCTACTGTTCCCAAGCCCAGCACTTCAAGTCCACGAAGCATGTCATAAACAAATGGCAACAGCCTTCTAGTATTTTCTCAAACCAACAATATGTGTGTTAAACCTTCACACACACACACACACACACACACACACACACACACACACACACACACATGTGCATCCCTTTTCCTTTTTTTTTTCCATTTAGACAAGCCTCTTTTCAATTTCCAACACTTGCTACCTTTGATAGCATTTGCTGCATATAGTAGTATGGATTTCTAGCAAGTTATTAGCATCTATTTTTCCCATAAATGTCTAAACAAAAGAAGCACTGATGGTCTCAGAGAGCGTTCAGCATTCTTCAACACTCTTTAAAGTTTATTTCTATATTCGCCTTACACCCTGAGTGCAGCCCCACTCCTCTCCTCCCTGTCAGTCCCTTGAGCATGCACACACCCATTCTCTGCTTTCCTTCTTCTCAGAGAAGGTACCCTATGGGTACCAACCCACCTTGACTCCGTAAGTCACTGCAGGTCTAGCTGCACTCTCTCCCACTCAGACCAGACAAGGCAGCCCAGTTAAGGGGACTGGATGCAAAGGGGGAGGCATCAGCGTCAGAGAAGGCCCCACTCCAGTTGGTGGGGGATCCACATGAAGACCAAGCTGCACATCTGCCAAATATGGGCAGGGGTCTTAGTCAGTCAATGGATCCTCTTTGGTTGGTGGTTCAGTCTCCGTGAGCTCCCATAAGTCCAGGCTACTTGACTCTCTGGGTCTTCTCGTGGAGTTCTTGACCCCTCCAGCTCCCTCAATCATTCCCCAAACTCCCCTATTAAGACTACCCAAGGACTCTGTGAGCTCTCATGTTTGGCCGTGGGTCTCTGAATCTGTTTGTATCAACTTCTGAGTGAAGCCTCTCAGGGGAGTCATGCTTGGCTCTTGTCGACAAGCATAACAGAGTAACAATAGTTAGGGATTGATTTTTTTTTTCCCATGGGATGGGTCTCAAGTAGGGCCAGTCTTTGTTTGGCCATTTCAACAATCTAAATAATTCTATTATGTAGGATATGATTTTTTTATTTTATATATTCTTTTTTGTACTTATTTACTTATGACAAGATCATATTGCATAATCCAAGATTCATTACCTAGATGATTAAATATATTTATTATAATACTTTCACGCTAAGTGTGGTAGTGCATACCTGTAATCCAGGCACTTAGGTGGCAGCATCAGAAAGCTTTAGGTTCAAGGCTAGCCTAGGCTACAGAGAGAGACTTTTAACTTCTCTGAGAAAATAGATAACTAAATTTCTATCAAATACTTAAGAAGTTCTGAGCATGACTGTTTTCTGCATGATAAAAATAATCTTGGGGACCTTTTTCTTTAGAAGCCCACACACTTGTGTTAAGTGAATGCTGTCTTTTCCTTAGGGCTCACCAGTATCTACTACCCTCACCACATCTCTTTCTCTCCCTCCTTCCCCCCCTTAATTTTCATGCTTAAATTAAATTATATTAAAGCTTTTTAGAAATATTTTTATTTTAGTTTAATTTGATTGGTATATAGGTGCCAAATCCCTAAGAACTGGAGTCACAGACAGTTGTGAGCTGCCATTCGGGTGCTGGCAATTGAACCCAGCTCCTTAGTAAAAGCAGACAGTGTTCTTAACCACTGGGTCATCTTTCCAGCCCCTTAAAGCTGTTTTTTAATAAACTCCAACAAATCTTCATTTGCCTCCTGGATTGTCATTCTCAGATCTTGTATGTTTTCCATTTGAATAAATATTTTCACTACTAGATAATTAACAGTTACTAATGGATATTCTATTCTACCTTAAATTTTGTGGGTATTGATGTAGTCATATGTTTAAAAAAATTAGATAAATACCTGAAAAAATATGCAGATAAGGTTATTTGGAGAAAAGGGGAGAAAGAATGAACATGTTCCTAAGGCCACAGTTTCTTAGCTAATTTCTTTCCCACCCAACACTGTATATAGGCTTTCCCAGCATGGTAAGTGAGGACAAAAACATAAATCGGTATACTTTCTGTCTTTGCTTCTGAAAAACTTTATAAAGCTCTAGGCCCACAGATCTTGCTCATTTCATAGACATTATTGTTTAGCTCCCTTCTCACTGAGAAAATTGGTGAAGTTAAAAACCTGCTGGGATTTTGATTTGAAGTAAGATGAAACAACTACTATTCAAAAAGCAAGACTTAATGTGTGAGGCTCCCGCCGCATTTGTAAGAAGTGCGTTGTGCTGTCCATGTCTACATCTGCAAAACAGAGATAATCACACCTAGATTGGCTCTAGAGAAACACAAATGAAAGAGCCTGGGGCAGAGATGGCACTGTGTGGAGGCTGTTACCTCTGGGTGATACTTTGGGGTGGGAAATTTAAGGAAAACACTACCTTGAGCAAATAATAGCTTTTCCTAGTAATGAGTCCAAGCAAAATCCATATTCTTTATACATGGCAGAGTTGAGAAAAATCCATAACTATTCCACTTGAGCATAGAAAATTGCTTCTGCATGTATTCTCTTATGTTGTGCCATAAATGAGAAAGGTGATCATATTCCTTTAAGTTAAATGTTATTTTGTATCATCAGGTATACCCATTACTTACTGTTTTGTAAAATGATCACCTCTAGAACATGCTGTTAGAGTTCAGCAAATGCAAGCACATGTAGAAATTTCTGTAAGGCACCAACCTTTCGTATCACCTCACACAATTCTGCACTGTAGGTTTCAAACAACAATATCCTCTCATAAACAAGCATGTAAAGGTCCAAAAGACTAAACATGCCTAGAAACAGAGAACAAGCTTTATTCTTGAAGATCTAATTATAAGCACTCCTGAGGATAGCTTCAAGAAAACAAGCAATCCCATTTATGGGGAGATACCAAAGGAAATAAAATCAGTATCTTTTTTTTAGCAGAATTATTCCATTTATTAGAGAATTAAGTAAGCTTGAATTGATCTACACTTTTACATATTTTATTAATTTATTCATATTACATCTCAATTGTTATCCCATCCTTATATCCTCCCATTCCTTCCTCTCTCCCACTTTCCCCCTACTCCCCTCCCCTATCTTAAAGAAGCAAATTCACAGCTGTGATGCTGTGTGAGAGTTTTTTTTTTTTTTGTAGCTGCAACACACATACATATGGTAACCCAGAGAAGGAACTCATGACAGACTAGGTATCAACTTGATGAATCAATGGACTTACTGGGATTATCAACAGGAGTACCAGAAAGAGGCTACTTACTGGAACAGGGATTACTGACTCCAAAGCAACTACATCACAGAAAATCCTGCCCCAAGAGGGGTGAGAACTAACAGAAGCTTCAACCCTGGAGCTCTCTGCATGACTTTCAGGAGCCTCCAGTCAGCTGAGCAGGCCCAGAATATCCATTATCAGCAGTTTGGCTGGCCCCAGCAGTTGTCAACAGCTTCTAGGTAACTGGGAGAGGTCTTCCAGAAACTGCTGTGACCTTTTGTTTCCATTTCTACAGTCTCAAGAGCCTCCTCCATCCTCCTGGAGAGAATGTTCCAGTTCTAAGGAAATGGCTACACGATACATGTTCCTTGTAATGATATTTATAATAGCTAAGATAAGGAAACATCTAAAGGTCTTGATAAACAAGAAATCACACACACAAAAAGAAATCACCATGTGTATATGTAAATAAATGTATCTGTATATCTATGCATATAACCATATACATATAGTGGAATATAATATAGCCTTAAAAATTAAGGAAATCAGGGCTAGAGTGATAACTCAGTGAGTAAAGTACTTATTGCACAAGAATGGCTGCTGAACTCAGACCCCTAGGTCAAATGTAAAGGGGTGGGTATGGCATTATATGCCAGAAACCCTGGTGCTGGCATAAGGGTTGAGATTGTTAGATCTGTAGGACTTGCTGACTGGCTAAAGTAGTGTAGTCCATATTCAATTAGACCCTTTCTCAAAAATTAAGGTGGACCAGTAATTGAGGAAGACACCTGATGTTCACCTCTGGCCTCCACAAGTGCCCACATGAGTGAGTACAGCAGCCTTCTCAGAGAGGAAGATTCAGAGAGTCATTTTAAGGAGGGGAAGGACTATGGCTTAGACAGGTAACAGAGAGTCAAGCCCCATAAGATGCTTTCATTAAACACACCTACACTGCCACATCAGATACATGCTTTGCTACCATAAGGAAGGCAAAGGGCATCTGTCCTCCAACTCTAAAACTCTTCTATACCATTCTCACTGGACCACACCACACAAACCATAATTCCAGTATCCAACTTTACTCCAGACCTCAGCTATGCTTTTCTGGTTAGTCTCACTGACTGACAGCTCAATTTTTAATTATACTGTCTCTTACACACACACACACACACACACACACACACACACACACACACACACACGCACACACACACGCACACTGTCACTATTTATAAGAACCTACACTAAAGAATAAGAGGTACTAAGTATAGAATCCTATTTCAGCTTCTGAAAGAAACATGAGTTAGACCCACTCCTCACCTGGAGTTCCCACACCTGAAAGTGATGGGGCCGCCCTCAGAGACAGGGGACACTAACCATGGAGCAGAGCACCTAAGCACAAGGAAGTACTGGCTGTACTTTCTGAAGGGAGCAAGCCATTCTGGGTATTATTTATGCATTGTTACTGCACAAATATCTATTACATGAACAGGGGATTTTTTTCCATCTATGATGAATATAATAGTCAGGGAAGTCATTTACCAAGTAAGAAAAAAAGATAGAAATGCATAACGGAACACCAACAGAATAACAAATGACTAAAGGGTCAATGTGTCTCTTTACACTGGGCAATTGGAAAGTCCTCTGATGATACAATGCTTGAGCTTAATCTAAATGTAAAGACTAAAAAAAATTAAAGATAGTGATGATGCGGGGTAAGGAATTCTAGTCAAAGACACCAAAGGGAATGCAAGCATCCTGCAGTGTATCTTAGTTTGGCTGAGTTAAATAACGCAGAGAAAGTCAGTGTAACTGGAGCAGATGAGAACGGTAGAAACTGACAGAGGCACGGGAGGAGCCAGGATGTGAAGGGTTTTTCAAAGCATGATTACAGTGTTTGAATTTTGTGCTAAGAGAAGTGAGAAGCAATTAGAGGTCTTTATGTAGGGTAATGCATGTTGTGCTTTATATGTCAAGATGTCTCTGCATGCAAAGTAGAGCTTGGATTACCATGCAGGCTCAAAAGAAGCAGGTTCAGCAGTAAGGAGTCTCTGTCCTTGAGACATCGTGGACACTCAGCATAGGGTTTGCAGTAACCAAAGGAAAAAAAAGAGTCAAAGGACTCAAGATATATGTTTAGTGGGGCTCTGAGAGCTTGGGGGAGGCATTGGCTGAAGAATGAGCCCATTTATGTGTGTGATGTAAGTGTGCCATTCATGGCTGAGTATTCAGGACTCGCTTACTCTCATTACTTTGACTAATAATGAGTCTCTGCAGTTCCCACTTCTCACAGGACAAAGAAGATTCTCTAAGCAAAGCTGACAGCAACACTAATATATGGGCATAAACATTTGACAAGCACAAATGTCCATTTCGAAAAACGGTCTCCCCACTAGGGCCTATTACTTCTCCAGCTATGGTCCTCTAACTAAGCTTAACATAGCAGACATAAATCCTCTCCTGTGAAGCAGAGCTCAAACTCAATCAGCAAGTCATTGGTTACCTACCCTAGTAACAGTCATGTAACTAATGCACCCAGAGGCACCCATTGCCTGGTCAGTCAGCATTCATGTCCAGAGAATCCACAAATGGGTAAGACTAGATGGCAGTTCCTTCCTGGACCCCTACAGGATACCTTCTGGCATTTTGAGAGCCATTCAGCAGAGAGGAACCTTCCAGCCCAGTTTCAACTTCATTCCTTATGTCCCATGACCAGGCCATGTGTAGTCTTTGGCAATAGAGTTTTATCATTTAGTTCTGGTGAGCAGCCAACAGGAGTGGCAACTGCCTCTATCGTTTGTGGGGGAACTCAGGGGCTTCTCTGACCAACAATTTATTGGGAGGTAACCCATCCCTGTCACTGAAATTGTCATTTAACAACATATGGCTTCCGGGATCAGCTTTACTCATCCATTTGGAGTAGTTCTGTTCAAGTGATCGTTTATTATTATTATAATCAACTTACCAAGTATCATATTTCCTAAGGACCTTTGCACACATTTTTAGTTTTGGTTGATTCTCACATTCTTCCTTTTCCTCATATTAATCCCCCGCCCCAACTTAAGCCTTTCACCCTAGTATTATCTCCTCTACTTTGTATCACGTGCTAGGTAAGTAATCCATACTACAGAAGAAGGACCCCCACCCCTAGATTTTGCTCTAAAAATCTTACTCCTTACAACACTAACATTTTTAAGGCACTCTGAAATGAAGGATATTAGATTTTATAGGAAATGGCGGACTATTCTAAGTATCACGGAGGAATGGTAAAAACAGTGAGCTTCCGGAGGAGGGGAAGCTTTTGTAGCACTGACAATGGTTCAGATGGAACCACTTATCATGCATCTGCTGCGTCAAAGGCATCTGCTATAAGGTGGTAGAGAAAGAAAGGGAAAGAAAATGAGGAGGAATCAAGGGGAAAAAATAAAGATGGAGAAATCTGTCAGGACCACAGCCATGTGGGCATTGAGAACATGCACTCAGTAAAGTGCTTGTAGATGCTGAGAAGGGTTATGGTGAACTATGCTCCTTGATATGTACTTCATGTTGCCTCTAATCCTCACAGAAATCCTGAAAGTAGGGTATTGTTATCTTATTTGTACAGATGCAAAAACTGAGAATCAAAGAGGCTTGTGGTCACAGAGCCACTATCGAAGCCAGGATTCCAAGCCAGTCTGTCTGGTTTTAAAGCCCATGGGTGCTTTGGGCAGCAACATGGCAATGACAGTCTGCCAGTTTTGCTTCAGCGAAACAGCAAATGGATTCCATGGCATGGACTACAAGGGCAACCCCAAGACTCTGCCTAGGAAGAAGGCACAGGGGACAAGGGGGGCTAGAGCATTCAGTTGGTGAATAGAGGTTGCAAGGGTATGTGTTTAGTGTTGCTGTTTTGACAGTGACTCAGGTGCCTGCCTCTTTAGGGTGGAAACACCCTACTTCCACACACTGCATAATTCCTCAGCTAATTAACTTCTATGTCACATCCCATTCAGCTCCCAAGTTGTTGCAGCTCCAAAAAAAAAAATTCTTATCTCCATGGGTACAATTAACTCTCTACAGAAAGTGGCGTTAGTCCTACTGAGAGGCATCCATGTTCCCTTCATTTTATAACAGAATCATGAAAATGTTCCTTGCTGAATCATATCCCGAAATCTTTGAAGAAAATTTAGGTCTCTCTGGACTTGCATAACTCTCTTGAAGTTTCTAAGACTGCAAGGAATAATAAGGCTGTGTAAAGTCTGTTTTCTTCTTTTCATATATCTACTTTATGCACATAAAAGAATGGGACTAGTACTCATTATTATTTGCTTATAGTATGAACCCTTTTAATATTTTGAAATGGGTGTTTTACTGTTGGAAGGCATTCTTATACCTTAGATATTTATCACTTTTAGATTTAAGTTATTCTAACTAGGAAATGTATTCTCTGACTTCTGATCATCCTCCTTTTGACCAAACTAGGTGAGGCATCGGATTGTGACCTCTGATACTTCTCATGGCCACAATTGATAATCTTTAAAAACATGAGTTAAGAGACAACAGACTTGCCCTAGAAAAAGTCAGTTAAAAATGGACTGTAGTGCTAAATGTGTCAGCTGAAACTATACCACTTCTAAGACAAAATTGTTATGACCTTGAGATAGACAAGCTGTTAAAGAAAACAACACCAAAAGTGAGCTAAGAAGAGAAAACCGATAATTAGATTTAATCAAAATCAAAATATTTTACATGAAAAGACACTGTCAATAAAGTGAGAAGACAAACTATAGACTAGAAAAATACATTTGCAGGTTGTATATTTTATAATGCCCTTGGACTGAGAAAATGTATATGAAGAATTGTCAAAACCCAGATTTAAAGAGAAATGAAAGAAAAGGGGTAGGTGCTTTAGAAATAAGATGTATGAATGCTAATAATCTAGATCAATCATGGGCCTATGGGAAAACATAAAGCTTTTGTTCTGTTGGGGATAGAACACTAAAATAACTCCTAATGCCTATAGCCTCTGCTATATCTATAAATGCGCACCTCACCTGTATCAGAGAATCTTCTTCTTGCACTGTACAAGAATTAACACAGAGACCCAAAACTGGACAGTGTGTAGGGGATGAGATTTTGCAGTAGTCAATCCTAAGTAAAATGTCTTCATTCAGCCTCTCAGAGCTCAAGAATCTATGCAGAAAAGGAGGCTGAAAGATTGCAAGAGCCACAAGTTATGGGAGACTCCAGGAAATACCCTCCAGACACAACAGGACTAATATACATGTGGACTCACAGACACTGTGGCAACAGGTGTAAGACTTGATAGGTTTGATATAAATGAAATCCCAGCACTGAGAAGGAAAAATAAACACTGGATCCTACCCCTAACCAAGAAGCTCTTTGAAATTGATACCCACTGTCAAGGAGAAAATCACTTTTCTACAATGGGATGTTATTGGTTGTATCAACTACATTCCAGGCCAAACCCCACACTCAGGAGTAGTTGGACAAAACAAAATGACGTCAGAGGTATTTTTGTGAATGATCTGCTTCATTTTGCTTTGTTTGGATTATGTTGTTTTGTTTGGGGGTTTGTCTTTTTGGTCTTTCGCTTGTTTTTGTTTTGTTGTTTCCTGTTTCTGCAGAGGAATGTTTGTTTTGTGGTTTTTGTTTTAGTTTCTTAGTTTCTTGAGAGAAAGAGAATGAACATAAAGTTGGAGGCAAAGGGAGGTGGAGAGGATGTGGGAGGAGATTCAGGAGGAGAAAAAGATCAAAATATAGTGTATAAAAACATTGTAATGAAAATTTCTTACCAAATATCATAAAAATTAAAGCATAGATAAACTATTTGATAGAGAAAATTGCATGCAGATCAATAAAGTTGAGAACAGACAAATGTAGTCACAAAAAGAAAATTGATTTGAATAGTTTAATGGACCATAACCAATTATCTCTCTCTCCATGCTCAAGTTATCAAAAATTTAAAGTGAAAAGGTTGTGTTGCGAAAACCATTCAAAAACAAAACTAAAAATAAATTAGCAAAAAAGAAAAAACTGGAGTAGATATTCTAGAAATATGTGTGAGTAGTCCATAATCATATAAAACATTGCTAAAAATAGTAAATCATTAGTAAAATGAAAAGTAAAGCAGTATTCAGAAGCCACCACATGCCCATTAGCATAGCTAATGAAAACACTAACCAAGCCCACTGCAGGAAATGGATGCCTCCTACATTTCTCGTGGACATGTAAAATGAAATGAAAACATCTGAAAAACATTTTTGTGGGCTTTTTAGAAAGTGAAATGTAAACTTATCATGCCATTCATCAACTCTAATCTCAGAACTGTATCCCAAAGAAGTAAAGACATGTCTGTATAAAGACATGGACATAAATACTTATACCTGCATTATTGATGAGAGTAAAAACAACTCAAATTCCCATCAACATTCATAGTCACACACACACACACACACACACACACACACACACACACACACAATATATATATATATATATATATATATATATATATATATATATATATATATATATACCAGAACACAGTACTGATTAGTTCTAAAACAGACAAATCTCAAAAAAGAAAAGACAAAACATACTAATGAAAAGAAACCAACTTTGAAAATTTACACCACCAAAAAAAAATTTACACCACCAAACCAAATAATCCAATTGAGAAATGAGCCTCAGAACTAAACAGAATTCTCAACAGAGGACTATCAAATGGCTGAGAAACACTTAAGAAATGCTCAATGTCTTTAGTCATCAGAGAAATGCAAATCAAAACAACTCGGAGATTCCATCTTATACCCATCAGAATGTCTAAGATCAGAAATTCTCACTAACTCTGGTACCCCATATTTGACCACATCCCCTGGATGGGGAGGCCTGGTGGCACTCAGAGGAAGAATAGCAGGCTACCAAGAAGAGACTTGATACCCTAGGAGCATATACAGGGGGAGGTAATCCCCCTCAGTCACAGTCATAGGGGAGAGGAGTAAGAGGAAAATAGGAGGGAGGGAAGAATGGGAGGATACAAGGGATGGGATAAAAATGTAGATGTAATATGAATAAATTAATAAAATATATTTTAAAAAATAAATAAATAAACAAGAAAAATTTCAAGTGACACCACATGCTGGCGAGGATGTGGAGAAAGAACACGCCTTCATTCCTGGTGGGAATGCAAACTTGTACAACCACTTTGGAAATCTATCTTGCACTTTCTCAGAAAACGGAGAATAGGGCTTCTTCAACACCAGAGCTATTCCACTCCTTGGAATATACCTAGAAAATGCTCCTCCACAAAACAAGGATATATGCTCAACCATGTTCATAGCAGCCTTATTCATAACAGCCAGAACCTGGAAATAGCCTACATGTCCCTCAGTTGAAGAATGGATAAAGAAACTGTGGTACATATATAATATGGAATACTACTCAGCCATTAAAAACAAAGAAATCCCAAAATTTGTGGACAAATGGATGGGACTAGAAATGATCATACTGAATGAGTTAACCCAGAACAGAAAGACTCACATGGTATATACTCACTTATAATTGGGCACTAGCCCAAAAGCCACATCCCATGAAATTCTTCACTTACCAGGAGATTGGGAAAGATGTGAGGACATCCCTCTGGGACTTTAGGTAAGACAAATATAGGAGATTGGGAAATAGAAGGATCTAGAGCGTCCTAGAAACCTACAAGAAGAACATCATGATGGGTGGATCAGAGCACAGGAGCATTTACTTAAACTGTTACACTAACCAAGGACAATACAAGAAGTAAACATTGAACCCCTACTCTGATCTAGCCAATGGACAGGACATTCTCCACAGTTGAGTGGAGAGTGGGAACTGACTCTGACATGAACTCTGGTTCCCCATATTTGACCATGTCCCCTTAGTGGGGAGGCCTGGTGGCACTCAAAGAAAGAATAAGCAGGCTACCAAAATGAGATTTGATAGCCTATAACCATATAGTGGGGGAGGAGGTCCTCCTTGGTCTCGTAGAACTAGGAGAGGGGAATAGGGTGAAAGTGGGAGGGAGGTGGGAACGGGAGGATACAAGTGATGGGATAACAATTGAGTTGTAATCGGAATAAATTGATTAATTAAAAATAAAAATAAATTAATGTGATATCATCCTATTTCTATGAACTTTCTGGAAACTGTAAGTGTACATAGGCAGACAGGAGATAAGTGCAGTCCCTGGGGCTGAAAATTGACTGCAAGTGGAGCTTGTGGAACTTGTTCCAAAGTTGACCAATTATTATAAAGCTGGATTGCTATTTGGAAATAGCTTGATGTGGCTCAATCCTTTTAAAATGCCACAAAGATGTTTGCATAACTCTATACTAAAATTATAGAATTGTATATATGTAATATGTAAGTTTATATCTCAACAAAATTGTCTTAAGGACAGAAAGAGGAGGAGGAAGAAGAGGAAGAAGAGAGTAAATAATAGAGGAGGGAAGGATAAAGAAAAGAATGGAAAAGAGAATGAGGAAGAGAAAGAAGAGGCCATGAATATCAACAAGACACTTATTCAGAGTCAGGTGTGGAGGTATATTTCTGTAATCCAAGTACAAGGAAGATAATGGCAGGAAGGTCAGGAGTTCATGACCAGCCTCAGCTGTTTAAAATACGGGTGTTCAAATATTTTCTTCAAATGGCAAACAGAACATTCAAATTTATAAACTATGTGGTTTCTGCCAACCTGCACAATACAGAACCAGACAAGAGGCCAAACTGGGCCAAACATCTATACCCTGAAACTCCTACTATGAATCCTCATTGATTAACTGATGGCATAAAGTTGATATTCATTGCAAGTGAATGATTGCTACTTTCCCTATCATACTCAATGGAGACCCAATTATCACCATATGGACTGTTACAGTTTACTGAGGCAGAAGTAGAGGCATAAGTGGTGAATAGATTCTCACTGGCTCTAAATGCAATGTTTAAATGAGCAAGAAAGTTCATTATATAAATAAAACTGCATGGATGCGCTAAACCCCAAAAAAGTGGAATAAACAGAATTCCATCATAAGAATGAAATGTAGAAAACTTAAAGTAGCAGAAAAAATAAATTTTCCTACAATGAAAAGTTCTATTTTCAGGCAGGTGCACTATTAAATATCTCACATAAATAGCATAAATTTATAAGGATTTTCAGTGCATCACTAATGTGAAAATATCTATTAATTGTGAAAGCTAAATTGTGGTATTTTCATTTAAATCATTTCATATACATAGTAGCGAAAATTATCTAAATATGGATCAGTGAAAATTTATCATATCAGTACATACATACCTAAAAACAACTAATTATAAATGAAAAAATAAAATTGCATTACATATTTTGTAAAACATCCATGTATGTTACCAAAAATACAAGTGGGAACATAAAGAAATGAACACATTTGAACTTTAAGCAAAGTCATTATCAAAAAAAATATTTGTAAACTCAGGGACTTTCTTAATAATTCTAAGAATGCTTTGTTTCATTAAAACAGAGGCTAATCAAAGCACTCAGGGAGGCAGAAGCAGGCAAATCTCTGTGAGTTTGAGGCCAGCATGTAGTTGCCCCTACTGTTCTTGCTCCTATCTTTGTTGCCCTCCTCTATCTTATCACACTGCTACTAGTCACTAGTCTTACTGTTTCTTCGTCTTTCTTTTTTCTCTTTTATTTCCATTTGTCTACACAATAACTAATATATCAGTAAACACAGTGCTGCCGATGCCACATTTAAGGGGTTTATAATCCACTCTTACTCTCTTTTCACAATGAATCTACCTCTGGATAATGACTGTTGTTTCAGGTATACATAGAGTGGGCATGGTGACGTATACCTTTAATCCCAGCACTCAGGAAGCAGGGGCAGTCAGAGCTCTGTAAGTCTGAGGTCAGTCTGGTCTACATAGCAAGTTCCAAGCTAGCCAGGGCTACATAGTGAGACTTTATTTTTCAAAAATCAAACAATTAATTTCTGATTTTTCAAATCCCAATGCTAAGTACAAGTAATATGAGACAAAACATTGCTCTTCCAAATCCCAGAGTAAGTGAAACGCAATGATGATGACTTAGATGAAATTCTAGACCAAGAGTCCAAAATAATGATGATAAATATTTTCAAAGGAGTAAAATTGGATATAAGCAAATCCTAGAATGAATCTCAGAAGAACAACAGGAAAACAAAAAGACATTGCAAAACGTAAAAAGACAATTCAATAAAGGTAGAAATACTGTAGAAAACTCAAACTGAAATGATCATGGAAATAAAAAAAAATTCAGTAAATCAAATAAAAAGTGCAGCGGAAAATCTCCCCAAAGGAATGGGGATTGAAAAATCATGATATTGATTTTTTTAAAAAGTCAAAGAACTAGCGCATTTCCTCAAGGGCAACAATAAAGAATCAAGCTAGAAACCAACAACATAAGAAACCACAGAAAATTCACAAACTCATGGAAACTGAAAAAAATACTATTAAATGAACAAGAAGACAATAGAAAAATTGGATAAAAATAAGGATACAACATAACAAAACCTATGAGATGTAATGAAAAGAGTCCTGAGAGGGAAGTCCAAAGTTAAACATTTACATTAACAAATTTAAAAGGTCTCAAATAAATAACTTAATTATGTGCCTTCAAGTTTTGGAGAAAAGAGTTAAGCCAAGGCAAAAGGTGTTAGACAAAACAGACATATAAATAGATAAATGAATGAATACATAATCAGAGCAGAAATTAGTAAAATAGAAACAAATATAAAACAAAAAAAAATGAATGAAACAAAGAACTGGCCTTTTGAAAAGAGAAACAAGGTCAACAAATTCTTAACCAATCTACAAGAGAGAGGAGAAACAAATTAATATCCTTAGAGATAATATGGCCCCTGAGATAAAGGCCTTGCAACTGAGGTCAACACTACCCCCTACCATGGTGAAAGCAGAGAACCAATTCCAGGAAGTTTGCCTCTTGATCTCTCCATGTGCAGTGACAGGTGCTTGATGTGCATGTAAGCATAGCTAAGGAATTTACAAGGTCCTTAAGTCACCATAAGACTATGATTACTTGGGAAATAAAATCATCTGTTAGCAAATGAAATTAAAAAGCTTTTATAACACAGAGGTAACTGTCATTCAAATGAATAGACAGACCAAAGAAAATCTTCATCAGATATTATGTCTGAAGACTAATATCAGATAGGAAAGAGGTTTTCTTCAAGGTTGCCAATTACAAATTGCCAAATCACTATGAATGTAACATTTATATAATTCCTGATTGCTTCGTGGTTTGCTTACCTGTATGTAGTTTATTTTATTTGTGCGTGAAAATATAAATGTATATGTAAAAAAAGAATTAATTAAAAAGAAAAGAAAGAAACCGTACTTTCAAGATATTTTACCACTTAGTGTAAAATTTTTGTAAATTTATTTCCTAGTGTTAAAATAGAATTTTGGGCCTTTAAAAAAAAACTTATTTGTATTCTACTTATCATTGTGAGGGGTTTTTTTGGGGGGGGGGTAGGTTTTCTGCATGTGTGTTTGTATGTTTCCTGTATTTTAATTTTGCTTGTTTTTCTGTTTGTTTTCTTTGTTTTATTCTACTTTGTTAGTTAATTTTATTGGCCTGTTTGTTTTCTGAAGAGAAAAGGAGAGAAGGTATGAACCTGGAGAGGTGGGGAAGTGGGAGGATCTAAAAAGAGACAAAGGACAGCAAGCCTTGATCAAACTATACTGTATAAAAATTACTTTCAATAAAAACATAGAAATTGTTTTCATTTTATTCCAAAAGTAATTACTAAGCTTCAGGAAGTAGCTCATAACTACATACTTTAATTTTGGTAAATAAGGAGATACTGACCATGTTCAGATAAATTGTTAATATCTCCTCTCTGTCCTTCATATTTTTAATATTTAAATACTGTGTTCTACAACAAAATTTTTTCTTCTATAAAAAAAAAAAGAAATAAACACTGAGAAACAATCCAATAAAAATGAGCTATGGAAGTCAACAGAGAATTTTCAAAAGAAAAAAACACGAATAGCTAATAACTATTTTTGCAAGTCTTCAGTATCGGGGAAATACAAATTAAAACTATTTTGAAACCCTAGATCACCCTAATGAGAACGGCTATCATCAAGAAAACAAACAGGCCAATAAAATGTTTCTACACACAAAGTCGTGCCACTCTCAGCCCTAATTAGAAATGTTTTTATTTGCATGGGCAATGATTAATACTGAGACTAGTTAAAGTACTAAAAGTGAGTGTTGAGTGCTCTGCCCTAAACAGAACATCCATATAACTCCCTTTGATATTCAGGAATCATTGTAGAAAGTGGAGCAAGGCAGCGGTGGCTGCTTACAGAAACCCTGCACACGACTGTGCGCGTTAACATTCCATCCAGGGTGATGGGCTCATAAGACATTACCACTCATTGAGGAGCAGTAGGCAGTTATGGTTGTGGGGGGAAGGGAGCCATGTATGCTAGTGGTATACCTACTGCTAAGTTTTTCTGGCTCAAGTAGATAAGCCCTGCTAATACTTGTAGAAGCAACCCTAATCAAATAATGAGAAACACACACACACACAGAGAGAGAGGGAAAAAACATGAAAGTTGGGAAGACATGAATGTTGAGAAGAGAGGGTTCTGTGGAAGGTAGAGAGGATAAGGGATAATAATGGGATGAGGATATGATCCGTCCAATATATATACATGAAATTCTGAGAGAATTTTTACTTTGGTTTTTTGAGACAGGGTTTCTTTGTGTAGCCTTGGCTGTCCTGGACTCACTTAGTAGACCAGGCTGCCCTCCACCTCACAGCGATCTGCCTGCCTCTATCTCCCATAGTGCTGGGATTACAGGAGAGCGCCAAGAAGCCCGGTGTGAAATACATTTTTAAAATTACTGTTTCTTCTACCTTGTGAAACTTTCCAAGAAAATAGAAAGAGGGAGATAAATAGAAAGAAAACATGGGAATTTTTAAATGAAAGAGGATCTGTGTGACCCATCATACCTCTGAAACTAAGTCGGCCTGGAGTGAGTTATTTTGGCTCTGATATTCAGCTTTCTCCTTCTCCACAGATTCAGCTGAATGCCCTATGGTCCCAGGGAGATCCATTGCACTTTACACTTAGAGAAATAGTATCATTCTGGAATTAAAATATTCAGTTTCTATCTAATCCCATGCATAAATTAGAAGGATAAAAATCCAGGGTCCCAACTCAGCATGAAGGTCAAGGGTGTGCATTAATTCATCGTTGCTGTGCTAGAAGCCAGTGTGCTGGGAGACGAATAAAGATAAGCTTGGAAAGTGCCGGGCTTCTGATTTCCACTTATAAGAAGCTAGATCCAGCATCCAAACCTTCTGTCGTGGAAATATGAAAAAATGAATTATGAGAAAAAAATCAAAACCTATAGTTATGCCCAACTTTTAATGATCCCAGGACCACATAAGAAAGGCTGTGAGAAGGTTGTGTTATTAAAGCATGCTGCACAAGCATGAGAAACTGAGTTCCCATTCCCAGCACCCACGTAAAGCCTGACAGTGTCACACATCTGTAGTCTCTGCACTGGGGACACATAGACAGGTTCTCTAGGACTTGCTGGTCAGCCACTCTAGACAAATAGATGATCTCCAGATTCAGTGAGAGACTCTGCCTCAAAAAGTACAGTGGAGAGTGACTGAAGAAGACACTCTATGCCGAGCTCTAGCCTTTCTTACACATGTATACACATACATGTACACACACACAAACACACACACGCACACTACAGTTCTGAACTGAACTACACACTAATGAACGACAGTTATTTTTATCACCTGTTCCATTTCATTGCCATCCCTAAAGCACCTCAGCTCCTTTGTACATATATGTCACTCTGTGTGTCCATATCTTATGTTTGAACGTGTGTGTGTGTGTGTGTGTGTGTGTGTGTGTGTGTAGCATATGAATATGGGTGTATGCAGGTGTATCCACACATGTCTATGCATATGGAGGCCAAAGAAGAACATTAGAAGCCTTCTCCTTTTTTGTTTTGTTTTGTTTTGTTTGTTTGTTTTGGTTTTGGTTTGGCTAAACTGACTAGTCAGTTCACTCTGGAAATCTACCTATTTCTGCTCACCAAAGCTGGGGTAATAGGCATCCCAACTATGCCAGGCTTGGGCTCACATGAGGACTGAGAATTCAACCTCAGGTGCTCTGGCTTGTGGAGCAAGCGCTCACCCACTTAGCCATCTCTCCACCTCCCCACCTCTGCAGCATTCCACAGAAGACATAATTAGTTCCAAAATTTGTCTTCAGTCTGGCCCTTCAGCTGTTAAGTGGGATTGGAATTCTCCAAGCCAATTCCCTCCAGCTACCTATAAAATCACAGTTGAAGAGCTGTGATGGAGGGATGAAGGCAGCATTAGGGCCTTCAGCTTAGAGAGGCTTCCGTGTCAGACATATTGTCACTGCTTTCAGAAAAACTATCTTCAGAATTACAGATGAACGTCATTCTCAGATGGAAGTTTTCTAAGCAATCCAACCACCTCTACTTCACATTTGATATGATGTCATTAAGAACTAGGATCTTTCCATTAAAGTGTCAAGAGTCAGATTTATATAACAGACATAAAAATAAAAGCTAAACACTGAGGCAGAGAACGCTAATGGAAGTTATGTACATGCATTAAGGAGAAAATGCACCTCTGAGTGTTGTTTGTGTAAAAGGCTATTTGTAAGTTTGAGCTTTCATTTCCTCAGACATTATTTAAAAGTGTCTACGTTACTGATGTGCTGAAAACATTTCTCACATTTTAATTATGTTGTGGAACATGCTGATTCCAATCAACACGTTGAGGACAGTTTTACAGTCTGTATGCCAGAGAGAACTTCCATTTGTCAGGGTCCAGGCCTTTGTTCATATGATAGTAACTGTATTTACTACCTACTGTATGATAGGGTGTGCGTTATACACAGGGGATTTGTAAACAGTCTCAGTTTCACGTACATTGAGGATGTCCCTTTATGCTGTGAGTGGCAGAGAGAAGCAATAAGTTAATACAGGGAGGAAATAAGAGGCCAGATCATTAAATATCGATGTGTCAAGCCACACAGAACTTTGAAAGCTAAGTGCTGATTTTGATCTTAAGAGGTATGGGATCATATTTTCATTTGTGAAAGATATTCTGGTCATGATTGGAAAGAAAAAAAAACAGTACAAATACAGGCAAGAAGATAAGTGCAGGGTCTGTGGACTTAGCAAAATCTTCAGTGTAGGTAAAGTTTACAATGTGCATGGCCATAATTTGATAACCAAATAAACTGGAGGTGAGAGAATAAAGGCAAGGACAATTCACCCAAGAAATGGTACCAGCCGCTAAAAGAGGAAGCATAAAAGAAAAATAAAAGTAGGTTTTCAGGAGGAGAAGAGTAATAGGCCAGAAGTTCAACTTTGAACACGCTGAAGCTGAAGTGTCTGTGAGAAGCCTGTGTGTGCAAATCTAGAACACCCTAGGGAGTGCATCCGGAGACCAGAAACTATATAAAGGGGAAGGTAATGCCCCCAGTGTAAATGAGCTTCTACAAAGAATACCTATAATAGAAAAGATGAATGAATGATAGCCACAGCCTTCCCTTGGTATCTACAATGGCTGTCCAGCACCTCCAGAGATTCTAAAATCTGAAAATGTCCAAGTCCCTTATATAAAATGGCACAATATATTGCCATATGACCTGCGCACATCCTCCCACATAGGCTAAGTTATCTTTGGATAACTTACGGCTCATGACGCAATGTAAAAGCTATGTAATTTCTGGCTGTACTATCTAAGGAATCCAGACCGGAAGAAAAATAAATCTGTAAGTGTCAGAACAGACCTTTTTTTTTTTTTTTTTTTTTTTTTTAAAAAAAAAAGGCTTTCATCTGCAATTCACTAAATCAGTGTGGGGCCTGTGTGTACCTAAGGCCAGCTGTACTAGCAATAGCTAATATTTGAAAGAGTTTCCCATGCCAGCCCTGGTTCCAGCCCTTTATATGCATAAACTCTTCTCTTCTCTTCTCCATAGGCACCCGATGCAGAATCACTCTCTTTGTTTATCAGCTTGTGACACTAAAGCACTGTAGACTTAAGCAATGTTTCCGAGGTCAATACAGCTAGTCTCTCTCTCTCTCTCTCTCTCTCTCTCTCTCTCTCTCTCTCTCTCTCTCTCTCTCTCTCTCTCTCAAACCTCTCAAGTATAGCCTTCATGAGAGGGGATGGCTGTGAGTCAACCTAGGTCTCTGTTCTTTCCCTCTCTCTCTCTCTCTCTCTCTCTCTCTCTCTCTCTCTCTCTCTCTCTCTCTCTCTCTCTCTCTCTCTCTCTCCTCATGAGGGAGGATGGCTGTGAGTCAAATGTCTGCTGAAGAATACTGAGGACGGTCATTGTTCCTATCATTCTCAGAAAAGGCAGGCATTGCTCTCTCGGCTCCTTGGCTCCACTTCCTGTTTTTATGGAATATCAAGGGAAGAAACAGCTTTGAGAATGAGAGGATGTCAGAAATGCAGAACAGAAAAGATACCATTAAACAATATCACCCAAAACACTCGGGAACAGAAAATGACCAAACAAAGCATGTTAGTGAACAGGTAAAAATACTGAAAATGGTTCTGTTTTAAATTATAAAGAGCTCTGCCCCAACGTACCAACTAAAGAAGAGAGAGCCAGCTAATGAGTAGCAATTTTAAAGTATAAGTACATGTGAGTGGCCATGGTTTCCTTTGTCCCTCTTTGAACTGTTACCAGCAATTCATTTTGAAATCCTGGTGGATGAGGGCTGCTCCAGGTCAGCTTATTGTGCTGGTTCAACTGGTCCAAGAGACACAGTGAGATTTCTAGGGGCACTTGTAGCCAGGATCCTTCCCCCAATCACCCTGCCACTAACTATACCACTACTGCAGGAGAGGGAAAAAAGAAACAAGGCAATTTTACTCCCCATCCTAGAGAAAGCCAGAAGCCAATAGAACCTAACCACATAAATGCTTCAGTCCTTTGAATATGTTCATTGACTGTTATCTAGTTGTAAACCTGGATGCATCGTGAATATTCCAGATGTAAACTACCAAGCACTGCTAAATCTAATCTCCTGTCTCAAAAGCAAACTGCGAGGCCAAGATTTATAATTCCTGCCTTTGTCTCAGTTTCCACTGGAGAAACAAACTAAACCATCATGCTCAGAAAAGTCAGGAGTTGGTATCTCGTCTCATTGGCGCCCCTTCCTATTTTTATGGCAATATGGCTCCCTCTTGTGGATTTTCAGGATAATTCCACCCAGGAGAGTCCTCTTCAATTTCCCACTAGACTGCATTTTAAAACTCTATGTCTCAATAATCGATAGCTTATTCTACCATATCCACCTACTAAGTGAATACCAGAATATACACCTTGGCAACACGTGGGTTTCTCTTCCAGAAAGGAAGTAGCCCCTTAGCAAACTGTGACGATACAGTCAATATTTATTAAGCTATTGTAAAGATCATGGAGACCAGGCACTAGTATATATAGACCTGGTTCCAGGAAAAATTTTACAGCTTAAAAGAGAAGTCCAAACAGATTGCTTAACATTGTGTGTCAGCTGCTCTGGTGGGAGAAATTGCCCCAGATGAAGCCAAGTATACAGACAGACCCGAGAGTCAATGACAGCGAGCTCCAAATGCCTACCTCCAGAAGCCTGCTGTCCTTGTGAAGTATGATCCAGTCCTGTGACTCTGAAAAGCACATTTTCTCCTCCTTACACAAAAGTTCACTCGGTGTTTGTATCCAGTTCTATCACAGAGAAATGCCTCCAGGTAGAGATACACACCTGGCTCTTTGTGCTGTGACCTCAGTATTTTGCAATATCTATGCCTAACTTTCCTTTGTTTCTCATGCTACAGAAAAGACTCATTCCCTAGTGGGCTTGGCCAGTTCACCATGGTCTCAGTTCGTTCTCCCCTGGCTTCTTTCTCTTCATTCTTAGTTCTGTTCAGGCGTCCTTTATCTTCCCTCCCAAAACTTCTTTGAGCCAATAACAACTATTCATACCAGGAGAGAGCCTACAGAAAATTCTCATGAAGGGTAAAGGGAAGCCATACCTTGGGGAAGATCCAGTATGCATACAGGAAGCCGACTACACCAGGTCACATCATAGATCTGTACAGTTGGGAAGCCTCTGTAAATGCCAACCTCGGTAGACTTTAATATATTTCACCTTCATGACGTCGCCACAGTGTTTGACCTTATCATCCATGTCAGCCTAGAAATGATAACACGCTTACACTGAACATGGACTCTCCTGGCAGCTCTTTTTTTTTTTTCTATGCAAATACCTGTCCCTGAATATCACGTTGTTGTGGTTGTGGTTGTTGTTGTGTTACTTCTGCCACTCTTAACCTGCAGCTTTTTCAGTTCTTTAGCAGCTCCCATCTTGAAGTCTCCTTAGCTGTCTCCCCAATAGCTCAAGCTAGAGACTTGACTCTCCTTTGCCCTCTCTCCTAAAGTAAGCGCAAGGAACCATGACCTCCTGTTTGGTGCTGACAGTCTCTTGTGGCTCCAAGGGCACTGGCCTGGCTGTATAGCCTACAGACATGAGACCTTTTTTATCTAGGGACTCTTCTCTCAGCTATAATGTTCAGCTGCTAGCTACCTAAATCCCACATTGTGCACTATGATATCCATCCATCCTCAGCCCCAATAATGTTTCCTTGCTAGACTGGCTCCCTCCTTTCCTACCAGTCCACCATCCACCTTCCCAGTAGGCTTCCAGCTCATGCGCACTGCCATTCCTATGGTTCTTGTCCTCAACCCTTCTCTGCCCTGTCCTGATTCTTCCCACTGACTCTGGAGAAAGTTCTTGCAATCTCTGCCTTGGTCCTTTATGCTTCATAGTCTTTGTTAAAGGGTTTATTGTACGAGCCTCGGGTGAAAGAGGACTGCTGTGAAACAGTGTTTTCCAGGCATGGCAGTGCCTTGCACATGTGAATTCACAACATCTATGACTGTACAAGACCATTACGAGGTCAAATAGATCAAAACTCCAGCATGGGTGTACAATGGGCTCGTGAAGCCCTGATCCTAACAGGAAAACTATTGGCAGTTTGTGGCTACTGGAGGAGGGAGAATAAATTTTCTCCAGGAATGCGACACCTAGTGGCTTGCTCAAGTGCTCAGGGCCATCTGACCCTGAACTGGAAGCCCTGGGTGATGTAAA
The DNA here is from genome assembly GCF_964271855.1 of Acomys minous. Classification (NCBI taxonomy): domain Eukaryota; kingdom Metazoa; phylum Chordata; class Mammalia; order Rodentia; family Muridae; genus Acomys; species Acomys minous. The sequence continues at coordinate 69,733,003 of NC_140489.1, read as the reverse complement.
AATAAAGATATATAATTTGGAAGGCAACTCTGGGAAGAGTTGGAGGCAAAAGCAGAAGGTGAATATAATCAAAATACATTATTCATATATAAAATTCTCAAATAATAATTTCTAAAATATAATATTTAAAAAGAGTTTACTTTTATAACTTTGAGAGTATACAGAAATCCCATGTTTCCTCCTCTCATGTATTCACAACTACTAGCAACATCCTCCATCAGAGAGGTACATTTAGTACAACTAATAAACTTTTAATTGGTATAACATTATGACCCAAAGCCCATAGTTCTCAAGAGAGTTTATTTCTAATGCCCTATAATCTAATAATGTCTTTGAACAAATTTATTATGAAATATTTACCATATACCAAATATTCCTTTTTCTCCATTCCATCCATATTTTAGGAGACTAAGCTTTGAAAGTGAATAGATAAATATTATATCCTGTATACAAACATGGGGAAAATCATGAAGGTGGTTGTGAATGAATAAAATTTTAGTAATGTTGTGGGGTTCACTCAAATCTAATATAACTCAAACACCAGGTCAATGTAGGTCACAAAAATGCATTCTAATCAAGCAACTACTGATCAATCAGGGTGCCAAAACAGACTTGGCAGTTGAACTACAACCCTGAAGGTACATCGTACAGCATATTTAAAAATGAAACCATAAAGTGAGGGAGAGAGGGTGGGCTGTAGCATTGTCCAATCCTATTTTGTCATATGGGGTTGAGCAAGGGTATTTTTATCAGCCATGATAGGAGTATGTTCCTGGGCCTGAAGCCAAGAACTTAGTTAACCCTGTCAGCAAGATGGAGAAGTTGTTCTTGAAATGGCTAGACTCAGACACTTGTCTCCTTGTAAGTTCTCTCTGAGGTGGCTGAACTCAGACAACTGTTTCCTTACAAGTTGTCCCTGAGATGTGTGCACTCAGACAAGTGTTTCCTTATAACAGAAGCTGTTCAGCTATTGGGAAGCTCCTGGTCCCCTAGGGCCTGGGGCCTAGAACTTGGTTTCCCCCATGATTAAATGTAGTCTGAAAACAAAAAGGTAGCACTTAGAATAAGATTCTTTAGTTTGTTCCCAACATCAACATTGATTAATTCAAAAGCTAAACTTTCCAGGTGTGAAACAAGAGTTGTTTAGAGGCCCTTTGTTTGTGATCTATGTTTTTACCTAGATTTTCCCAGACTCATCATCAGTCCACAGATCTTTCAGGTCTCTGGAAAAATGGCCATGTGTTACCTTCTGGAACTCATAATTAAGTTGGGATATATGACAAGAAGAATTAGGAGGTAATGCTAATCAGGTGCTCTTAGAAGATGGCCACAGATTGTTCTCTGCCAGAAGCCAGCCAATACAGTAATAGCCAAGGCGTGAAAGAAAGTTTCCTGGAGCCAGTCTGCCATTTTTGTATGGTTCTGATGACTGAGACCTTGTCCTAGGATTGCTTCTTGCTGCCTTTCCATGTTTGCCATTACTGTATTTCTCAAACAGCCGACATGACAAAAATCCTCACTGCCTATGCAGAATAGAAAAAGCTGTACCTTTATATGGCACAAGCACATTTACAATCTAAGAAGACATTCATTCTAGGTTAGATTTAGGGATGCAGATACAAGTCTCAGTGTTCACCTGGGTGATTTGAAACCCGTGGACCATGAGGGGTTTCTAAGTGGAACACAGGAGTAGAGAAGGAACCAATGATTGCTAAGACTCAGCAGATTATTGTTAGCTTTGAAATGGAGGAAGGAGATCAGGAGATAAGTCTTCCAAGAAGCTGGCGAGATGACAGTGTTGGTTTACCCATTGGAACTGCTGACGCCAATGAGGCCCAAGCTGGTCTTCTGACCCATAGAACTGTAAGTTATATTGTTTTATGCCACGAAGCCTGTAACAACTTGTGACAGCAACAAGAGAAAACCAATAAAGCCACTTTTTATTATTTGGTGTGACTTTTTAAAAATGGTGATAGGTTCCTTGGCACATAAAAATGATGTTTTAGAAGCAATTTAGAAAACAAGTGGCTAATAAATTTCTGACATTCTTTTATCTAATATTGACCAAAAGAATCTACATAGTTTTAGCTAAACTGGAGAATATTATGGGCAGTGCCCTACGCCTTGACTCTCTTTTCTCATTCAACTAGATGTATCTTTTGGCTGACATTACACTGAAAACTACTTTTAAAAATTAAGATTTTTGTGACTTTTGATAGCACTTTTGAAAACTTTATTCATTTAATAAAACACGAAAAGAAAAACCATGTAAATTATTGCATATACTATATTTTAATTTTTTAACAATTATTAATGTGTAAATTCTCCATATAAATTATAAACACATGAACAAGAATTATATGGCATAATCCTTCAATTGTCAGGTTTTGTGGTGCAAGCCTTTCAGGAGGCAAAGGCAGGCATATTTCTATGAAGTCGAGGCCATCGTGGTCTACAAACTGAGTTCCAGGACTGCCAGAGCTGTCCTGGAGCTAAACTTTATCCAGAGATAAACTTTGTCTCAAAAATAGTAGTAGTAGTAGTAGTAATACAATAATCATGCAATCTACTTTCACTACCTAATAAAAACTACATTGTACACTCCAGTCAACTATGACTTCCACCTGAGAGATGAAATAACACATCATATTGTGGGTCCATCCTTCCATGTAGATTGCTCTGTTCTGTTTTGTCTCTAGTTTATAGTTACAAGAAATAGAAATCCAAGTAAGCAGACAAGGTATCTACAGTCTCTATTCTGAAATATAGGACATTCAGAACCAATATAACATTGGTTAACTAAAGTACACCCACCTATTTTTTAAACAAAGCACAGTGGAGCCTCAGCTTCTCATAATTCAATTGCTTTGGTCTCGCATCTTAGAGGACCACAGCACCAAGAAACCATCTGGTTTGCTAGCTTTCTACAGATTATGTTTTCTAGAATTGGGACTCTCAAGGGAATGTATACTGTTTCCTGGCAGCGCCTATGTATAAAACTATTATAGAAGATAAAAGAATTTTCTATAGAGAGTCAGAGCTGACTGCATAGCCATGCCTGTCAGTCACTCTCTAGAAGCCAATTAAGGAAAGTACTCATATGTAACACTTTAACAACATGAATTAAGATGGGAAAAATGTTAAATTTTGACATGAAATTAGCCATAGTAAGTGAAACCACTATGAAAATGCACTGTATAAAAACAAGTTATATTTCTGTCTCAGATGTCATGCAAATTTTTCTAATTGAAACCACCAAAGTGACCTCACTTGATATTTCTAGGCTTCAATTTGAGAGAAAAAGATCTTTGTACTAAGAAGTATGTAAATTAGTCTGCTCCAAGGGTTCTAGTCTTCAGAATCTTGTGCAAACTTGAGGCAAAGTCTCTTAAGTGTAAGGATGGACAACTTTATTGAATTTCTCCCTCGTGAAATTGACCCATTTACGACAAAATTCATTACTGCAATGTGATCAGAGCAGAGGGAAGAAGGTACACAGCCCTGATTTATTCTTTTCATGTTAAATAGTTTGGGAACATTTTTATCCTGTGTGAAAGTTCTTTGAGGCCATGGACAGTGTTCTACTCTATGCAGTGCTTACAAAATAAAGAAATGAAAATGTTGACAGGGAGAATGTGCTAATTATGCAACTGTCATGTGTTCATGCTCTCACCATGTGCTTTTTAATTTCTTGCTTTTAATGTAATTATTAAACACTTGGCTACTCATCCATGGATTTCATGACATATTCAGAAGATAAATTGTGACGACGTAGTCTGACACAGTCTGAACCTAAAGACCTTGAAAATAAGGTGGCATAGTCACCTGCTCATGCCAGGTGATGCTGACATAAGGCGCCACCTCCACAGCATCTTAATGCCTTGGTCTAGGGCCTTTTGAGCACTGAAATCATGCCCATACTGTCATTGACATGAATAAGAGGGTTCCCAAATTTATATGGTAGAAATAAAATCCCATCCCCAATGTTCACTCTGCCAAGTCTCACTGTTTACCTCTCTTGACCCTCAGACACACTTTCTTTCTTATTCTGGGTGTGCTAATTGTCTTAAGAACCTCAGCTGTCCCCACACTCCCATCTAGGCCTTCTTCCCCAGACTTCCTAGTGTGTAGCTCTTTTTCATTTCAACTCCTGAACTACCTCAAATGTGCCATGGAATCAGCAAAATCCATTTACCACAGTATGACCTTTATCACCGAAAGGATGCAGTTTCCTTTCATGTCTTCAGGCCGCCCACCATCTGCAGTTACCTGCACTCCGGAGCCACCACTGCTCCCATCCCTCTGTTTCTCATTAGATTTCTACTTGAACGTTCCCTCCAACACACTAGAGCTTATCTGTTCCAGTACTCTTTATGTCTCCTGCATCCAAACGTCCTCAGCAGCAGTTTCTACACTACAGAATATCAAGCATCTCCTTCCCCCCACAGCTCCCCTCGTCCTTTTAGTCCTTCGTAGCATCACACTTTCAACCAGTATCTCTAGCTATCCCCACATCATATTCATATGCCACCTTCTTTTGTGCTTGAAAATTTAAATATCATCATCTCCCGTTTGCATAAATGCCGGCTCCCTTAACTTCAGTCCTCAGGCACAATCCTGGCAAAGCCCTGGCATGGTTACATTAAACTCTCCACCTCCTCTGTCCTGACATCCATATACATAAAGAAAAATAGTCTTGATCTTACTCAAAACCATTGTTCCTAATCTCAAAGAGGTTTACTGGTGCACAAGGAATGAACCATACATCTCTATGCAATTTTCTCACTACCCTAAAAACACTTTCAGACTCTTCTTTCATCTCAGAATTCAAGTTCCTCATCTCCACTTTCAGTAAATGACTGTACTTCCTGTGTTCCTGAGAAAATAGTTCTAGAAACTTCAGCAGTACTCCTGCTCTGCATAGGTAGAGAGGCCATGCCTTCACCTGGAGCCACCTCCTCCACTTGACTGGAGGACTCCCTGATCTCCTCTGAGATAAGTTAGTTAGCTCAAAAATATCTCCTCTTTCTCTTTATTGATTTGCTTTCTCTACTAAATCTTCTGCTAGGCACAGGATCACCAATTAGTCAAAATATCTGTTGTCACAGTCCCTCCCTCATTGCTAAACGGCATCTCAATCCTTCGCCTACATGACTAACAGTTTTTTCTTTGGTTGATCTCCTCTTCCCTGAAAGATTTTTCGCCAGGTTTCCAGGACCCCCTATCCTTCTGGTTTCCTCATATCCCGTTTCCCTTACTAGCCAAAAGCCACTCTTCTTGCTTTCAGGACGCACTCACAGTAGAGATGCTGGGCTGTCTCCGAATCTCTCTTCTGTCCACACTCACTTCCTTGATGACTAATCTGTCTAAGGCTTTGGCTCCTGTTCATAATTTCACTCCTGATTTCTTCCATAAACTACTCTCAGATAGCCAACTGCATCAGTCATGCTTCTGCTCCAATAACACAGCAGAGCAAAGGACTCACACGCTTGCTGGCTTATAGTAACAAATAGTTGCCGTTACTTGTTTATCTTCAGGTTTGCAGAGGCATCTTTGCCTCAGGCTGCAGACACCTGTTCAGGTCTGCTCCACACATCCCTCATTCCGGCAGCTTTTCAAAAGAAGGCTCCCCTCCTCACAGAGACTAAACTCTTACAGAGGATGCCCTATTTTTTAACTGAACCAGCTATGGATTCAGTCGAGGTGGCACAGAATAGATTCTCCCCACATTTAACCGATTCATGCCAGTATTACAGCCTAGCCATCGTGAGTGAGAAAGAGAAGCAGACCCCCTGCAAGAGAAGCCACAGCAAGAGTGAAAGAGGAGGGATCTGGTGAGCAAACCATGCAATCTCTCATACCAGCTCCCAGTTTATAACCACATTAGATGTCCAGGAAAAATCTCTAATTCTGCCTGAGCTGACTTAACTCCAAAATCTGCTTCTTTATCAATTTTTCTCATATCTGTAAATCATAAATCCATCATTGTAGCTACTTCAAAGCCCCTGAAACTATCACTGACTCTCTTTCTTCCTTACACTCAAGCAATCTTGACTGCACTTTCTAAATGACTCCAGAGTCTGACCCTGTTCTCAGGGCCTCCATTGGTAGCACTTGGTTCAGATCACCCGCATCTCTCTTTTGGAGCATAATAATATCCTTCTCCCCAATATCTATGCTTGTACTCTCTGTGCCTTCGCCACTCTGCCTTCATTTCCCACCATGCTCTGTTCAAATGTCACTCTCTGGGTGAAGCTTCCTTTGATGTTCTAAATAAACACAGTGGTGGGAACCCACAGATGGGCGGAAATCCCAGAATAAGTGTATGTCTATATATAAATTTCATGTATAATATCAAGGTATGAATATCACCACAAAATATAATCTTGAAATTCATTATCAGGATGTGTGTGGTTTTTCTCCTGACTTTAGGGACGTATACACTTCTCTGACCCGTAATACTGGGCTAACCCATGTGATTCTCTCTTATGTGAGGAGTATCATCCATGAAGAGGCTTTGAATGCGCTACCATGGCTTTGCCTAAGCACCTGTACTTCTGTCATCTCCTATGAAAAGAGCATCACTGAGGAACTGCCTCTGCCTAGAGAGAGAAAGAGAGAGAGAGAGAGAGAGAGAGAGAGAGAGAGAGAGAGAGAGAGAGAGAGAGAATGTGACTAAAAACCTGTATCAACCTGTGCAGAGGGAGTACACAAGTCCAGCCCAAGTCTGATCTGAACTACAAGCTCATTAAGGGAAAAATGCTTGTTATTTAAAGCTAATAGATTTCAAGGTTGTTTTGTGCAGCATTACCACACACACACACAAAAAAAAAACCTTAAGTGCCCTTAGATACCTAATAAACACCGTCAGGCATCAAGTAATTTCCAAAAGGGCATTACTTCAAGACAGTGCTTCAAGAAGACCTGTCTGAGAACAAACATCCTGTCCCTTCACTGTCATTCACAAGCATTACATTAGAGCAACTCCACCTGAAATAAAGGTAATAATTCCACAGATATACATACCAGGGTTAGCAGGAAATTTCCTGCTTTAAAGCAGAATTAATTATTCTTCAGGGTAGGAAGACTAGTCTGGACCATTAGCTTTGACAGTGAAAAGCTTCTAATTCCTCCACAAATTAAAAGTTGCTTGAGATGTCAAAAGATCTACAAATGATGATTATCTTAAAGCTGGAGAATCAGACCATGTAATTGAGTGGACTTTCTGATAAACGATGCTCATATCCTCTGGTACCGGTGGACAGAAGACGTTGAAAGTAGAATAAGCTAAGAAACGATGTTTGCCTAGTAGTAGTAACAGAGAACAGTATTGACTCTTAAAGTGCTTATCTGCAGTAGTTTTCTCACTAAAAACAGTAAAATTTAGAAAGGTAGAAAGAAAAATCAACTACACCACAGCTGGAGTCTAGACTCCATAGTTAAGAGCACTTGCTGTTCTTCCAGAGGACCTGAGTGTGGTTCCCAGCATCCATATGGTGGCTCATAACCACTTTACCTCCAGCTTCATGGGATCCAACATCGTTTTCTGGCCTCTGTGGGCACATACACACATGACACCACATACACACACACACACACACACACAAACACACACACACACACAGCACCACACACACACACACACACACACACACACACACACACACACGGCACCACACCATACCACACACACACAGCAACACACAGCAACACACACAGCACCACACCATAACACAAACACACACACACACACACACACACACACACACACACACACAAATAAAAGTTTTTAAAACAAATAATGATTTCCCTACCTCCATTTTGAGTCGCGATTAATACTTGTGCCATGATTCTAAGCTTATGCTGTAACTTTATACTTACTTTTTCATTAATTAATTAATTAATTTACTTTACATCCTGATCACAGTTCCGCCTTCCCTACTCACCCCACACCACCCACGAAAACTCTCCTCCTACTCCTTTTTTGAGAGCCAAGTAAAGTCTCTTTACTGAAAAGTGAAACTTTTTTTAATAAAACATTTTTTGTAAATATTTTCTCTACATTTCTACACATTCTAATAAAGATATTTCATGAACTCCAACTCATTGTACTAAGACTTATTCAACAAATGGCCATTTTGAAGCATCTAGGTTGCTTTCCTTATATGAGTAACAGTTACTAGCTATGCTCCTAAATATATCTTCCTGCACACCTCGGATCACTTCCACCAAATTCCTCAAAGAGATGCTGAGGCATATATTAGTGTGTTAAGATTTTTTTATATACTTATTCAAAACATTGCACAGAAAGATAAAATCAAGTAAAATTCCACTGTCCATGGATGAGATGAACACTGGAAAAAGAATCCTAATTCCCACCCATTAACTTTTTCCACAGCACAATAAGAAGGGTACTACTATCTCTTCTAAGGCCAGAGGTTGAGAGATCTTACATTCACACTAAAAACTAAAAACAGATGTTTTCAAATTGTGCCAACTTATAAATGCTTCTAACATCAGTGGATAATTCACACTGGGATTCTAGTAGCAAATGCTAGGTTGCCCTCAAGAATGAAATTTTTCAGCCAGGTATGAGGGCTCACACCTTTAATCCTAACTCTGGGAAGAAGAGTCAGATGGATCTCTGTGACAAGTTCCAGGTCAGCCATGACTTTGTATAGTGACACCCTATACAGCAACAGCCAAAGGAGAGTCCTTCTAGCTTGGCCTAGATTCTTCCACCTAAGTGGACAGTGCCTGTCCTTAGCAATAAGTGCCACTTGAGTCTTGTACATGTCTGGAATTGGTAAGATGGCTGCCCACACTAGACATGGTTAACAGGTTGTAAACCCACTCAGCTGCAAAGGCCAGAAGGACTTTAGTAGGAGGTAATCTTGACAACCACACATTATTTAGGAGTCATGGAGCCAAGAGCAAAAGAAAGGTACCTGTCCTGCTCAAGCAATCCCACAGTCCGCTTTTGCAAACCATTGCTAAGAATCAAACAAAACACATGAAAGGAAAATGTACATTCCCAGACCTCAGGATTGCAAGCCTGCCCTTGTTTTTTCTCTACTTGGACATCATCTTCAGTTTCAATTAATGAGGTTGTTAAAGGGAGACTCAAGGAAACATTACTGAAGGATTTGGGTGGATGCTTGGTGATTGTGCTCATTTATACAGAGTATTCTCTTCATACCAGACTCATAAATGTCATTTTCCAAACTGAAATCCAGATGTCTTTTGAGTGTTGGCCCCTGTGCTGCCTGCCCTGCTCCTCCGCAGCAAACACTCCTCTGTGCACAGGCAAGGGAAGGTTGTAAATTACATTTATTAAATAAAAATAAAATTAGTTATCTACTGAATCCTTACAAAACTCGGGTCTGATGACTTCATCTTAGAAGAAATGGCTTTTCCCCATTACTCATCTCTCTCTAGCAGCACTGGAATATTTAAGTGTTTTACCCACAAACATATATAGATAGGGTCTGCCTTTATGGAAAGGGTGGCACCACTTTCCCTCCAAGAAATTAAGTAAATCAACCAAAGATAAGTGACGCTACACTCCAGCCAGCCAACAGCTACAGATTTAAGATTGATACAAGGCCACAAACGCAGAACTGAGTCATAGGGCCTCCCAAACCCATAGTCAGGCATGAGAAGGTTGGGGAGGTGGACATGGAAAGGAAATGTAACTGAAAGCCCTTATAAGTTAGATTCCAAGTTGGCAAGGCCAAACTCTCTGGAGAGTAGAACTCTATTTAAGCCTAATGTTTAGGGGGTGGTAAATTTATTGAACTCCTGTGCTGAAGCAATCTCTAGAGAGCCGTTTATTCAGAGGAGGCATATTAATCCATTAAGCCAGTGCTTTAACATAAGCAATCAGACTTCCTGCATTAGCTTCAGTGACCAGAATGATTTGACCCATTTGAACAAAATAACCTTCAGTATAAGAAATATAAAAATAAATACATGAACATGAAATTCCATTTGCTGCGTATGTTACACCTGCTAAATTATGTCCCCAGCCTAAGATTTTCCATGACTCTGAAAAATTACAAAACCTCCCATACTATGAAACATGCATCTGATCTAAGAAAGAGATTGCAATAAAAAGCTAGCACCCATTGGTTTAAATGAAAGTTGTGTAGATGTATTTAAAGGGAAAATGCTGCATTAAAAAAAAAAAGATGACTTGTGACAATATAGCTCTCCAAAATCATAATGAAATAAAATTATATCTTAATTATAATTAGAAAATATTGGAGAGCACTGAAATGTGAATAAACCATTTATGGTTTCAAACAAGTTTGTTCCTAAATATATTTACATTCAACATTCACTAAATCTTAATACGTGATTTATGACAGTTATTAAGTGTATCAGTGTAACAGGATCATGCAAAGAAGCTATCAAATTGCATCATACTAATAGCATAAGGCAAAACAAATGTGTGTGATTAACAGTGACAGTCTGCAAGAACAGCTCGGGGCAATTTAATGACCCTGCAACCAAAAGGAGCAGAAGAAACAAGTGACTTTCACCAGGTGAATAGAAGGAACTTTAAAATTGGAATTGTTACAAGATGCTACTTAAAATGAGCTACAGAATAAGAATGAAAGAGGACCTATTTTATTCTCAGAAAGCCTATTCTGTCAAGGTTGTTGAAGAACCAATTATTCTTAGGAGTTCGTCAAATAAATGCCTCAGAGCCTGTCTCAAAGTAAAAAATTACATACAAGCATTTAGCATGTATTAGTTTGACCCGGTGAGCTGACCTCATTCATGAGATTTCAACAGAGTTGTTGAAAATACTTCAACATACCAGCACACCTTAATTGAACATGGCACATATTATAGCAGAGAGTATAATGTGTGAGATTACATGGAAACTAGAGTGAAAAAGAAATTAATTTAATACTGTTCTCTGTTCCCATGACATTCCAGAATTTAACAGAGATTCACCAGCCACAAAACCACCAAATTCCCTCAAAGTCACCCAACTACCCACCCACTTGCCTTGTTTTAAATATTTATGAGCACAGCTTTATATCTGGAATAATTGTTACCTGTTAATTGTTATATTAATAGTAGAAAATTAAAATTCAACACTGAAACAGATGGCTTTTTTCTACTCTACTTCAGCCTCTTTATCTTATTGAAAACTCTCTTAAAAGCCAAAATCCATTCCTCAGTGGGATATGTGTCACGATATTTGTCATTACTCAGGAGGGGGTGTCGGTGACAGGCTCTCTGACTGAGACACAATTATTCTGATTTGGAAAGAGTTTGCAGCATGTTTGAAATCAGCATTTGCCTAAATATAAATATTTACCTTTTCCATTAGGATAAAATTTTATGCCATCCAACATTGAAATTTTTGACATTTTATTAGTTGTAAATATGGTGAATAATTACCGGATGTTCAGTGAAAATAGAAATCATACTTATACATAAATTTACATAAAAGGAAAGCATCTCTTCAATGTGAACTCTGAGCTCTGTAACTATATTATCATTATTTTTGCTCTCCACTAGTGACCTCCGTCTGACCTTTCATGCCTCCCTGAGAAAATAGACAGTATGATTTTATTTAGGCCTCCAATACTCTCTTAATTCAGCCACCCTCGTGCAAATGCACACTAAAGACTGAAAGCACTGAATGTTTTTATATACTTACTATTTGTGCTTTTCTTTAGAGAGCTAACTGTTGAATTTCTTTATCAACTTGTTGATTGGGTGATTTGTTGGATTGGATGTTCAGCATTTGAATTCTTTATATATTCTAGATGTTAACCTCCCATCAGATGCAGAGCTACCAACATTTTTATTTTTTATTTTTTTATTTTTTATTTTTTTATTTTTTGTAATCTGTCTCTTCACCACTGTGTTCATTGTTCCCTTTACTTTGCCAAAGTTTCTCAATTTCATGCAATTGTATTTTACAAATCTTGGTATTATTTCCTGGAACATTGGAGTCCTTTTCAGACAGTCTTTGTCTACATTTTTAAGTCTCTTATTTGTATTTTTCCCTTACAGCTTTTAAAGTTTGAGGTCATATCTTTATATTGTAAGTCCATTTTGAATTGATTTTCATGCAGGGTGAGAGATTAGGGTCTAGTTTCACTATTCTGCATGTGGATATCTGGTACTTTCAACCCTGCTTATAGAATTGGCTGTCTGTTCTTTAATGTATGTTTTTGACATCATCAAAAATAAGGTGACTGTTTTACTTTATATTCTATTCGTTTGTCTGTGTCGCTGATTTTGTGCTGGTACTACTGTGTTTTAAAAAAAGATCATTTTTAATGAAGCTCAGAATTGTTTCTATATTTCTAAAAGCATCTCAGTATAATTTTTATGGGGATTTCCCTGAGTAGCTCACTCTTGGTTAAAAAAAAAAAAAAAGCCATTGCCACAGTATTAATTGTGACTTCACAGCTTCACAGTCCATAAGTCTTCTCTGATTTCTTTTTCATTATTTTAAAGCTTTCATTTCAAAAGTTTCATTTAGCTCAAAAAAATGAATTGTGACAGTTTAGTAAATAATATCTGAAACATTTAGAAAGAGGAACATTCTAGAGGCTATGCATAGTTGTGCATGTCTGTAAGCTCATCACTTGTTCAGGGAGAGGGAGAGAGGCAGGAGAATCAAAGAAAATTTAAGACTATCCTTGCCTGTATAACAAGTTCCAGCCCAAGTAGAGCTACCTAGCAAGACCCTGCCTCTAAAAAAATTTAAATAAATACCCTAAATTGATCCTTTCACGAGGTTTAAATGCATCACAGCTTCGCACTTTACCCCATAAAGATACTCAGGCCCTGGAGCCAAAGAGATGGCTCAGCAGTTACGAGTGCTTGCTGGTTTTGCAAATGACTACATTTCAGTTCCCAGCACCCAAGTCAGGTAGTTCACAACCAACTGTCATTCCAAACACATGGAATCTAATGCTGTCTGATGGCTTCAACACACATGTGACATAGGCATAGAAAGCCATCTGCATATACACTTAAACACAAATAAAGTTAAGTTTTAAAGCTACAGAGAGATTGGACTGGTGAGATGGATCAGCGGGCAACAATGTTACTTTCAAAGCCTGATGGCCTGAGTTTGATCCCCAGAACCCACATGGGGAAAAAAAAGAGAATCAACTCCTGCAAACTGTCTTCTGACCTCTTCATTCTAGACATGGTATGTATGTGCATGTGCGCGTGCACACATAAATGTTAAAATATTTATGTAAGCCAATTAAAATAAGTAAATGTAATCACTGAGGATTTGTTATTAATGTTTGTCTCTATAACATTCCTAAAATAGCTTACTAAGAAAAGATAAATAAAGTGAAGTTTTCAGAGAGAAATATGTTCCAGGGACCAGGATTGGCTGTGATTCTGGTCCTGCAATCATCAGTCCTGACACTCAAGTCACTGAGCATCTTTCTGACAACTTCAGCTTTTACTCAGGCTTTGGGCCAGCTCTGACTTTATGAGAGTAAATTAAGAACTATATAAGGCTGGGTACGGTAACACATGTGTAGTCCCATCAACACTTAGAAGGCTGAAATAGGAAGATAGAGATTGAGGCAACCGTATACCCTATAGTGAGGCTCTCAAAATAGGTAAATAGGTATGAAGTCATCATTATTTCTCACACTAAGGTCCTGATTCTAATATAATTCTTGGCGTATTTTTTTTTACATTAGATGATGGCATGAAGGACAATGAGAGATTCCCAATCATAGGACAGAATAAGAACTGTAAAGCCAGAAACACAGTGGTGAGCATGAGAAGTTGAAGGAAAGGCTGCCTATGGGGGTGAATTACAAACCAAGAGGATGAAGAGCAGGCTGGGATATAAGGAAAGCAAAGTCACCATTGTGTAATAGTGTTTTTAGTGCCACCTATGTGACATGGGGGCAGAGATCAAAACTTACAGTCTCTGCAAGAGCAGAGTACTTTTGACTTTAGGGCCATCCCACAAGTCCCAATGGCTGTGTTTCTTCATGGGATACAATATTATGCTATTATTTATACCACATCAATTCAATGTATTTATTAATTCATTTTTTATTTGTTTTTGAAACAGGGTCTTGCTAATGTACCTCTAGCTGTCCAGGAACTAGACATGGGTGGCTGAAACTTTCATAGATCATGTGACCATGTGAAGCAGAGGACAAAGTTTAGCTTGTCTGTTCTGTGGGAAGAGGAACATGGTGCAATCTGACACACATTTTTAACATTACACTCTCCAGTCAGTGTGGAAGATTGTAAAAGGATAAGGCTGAAGGTAGCAAAAGCATAAAAAGGACAAGCCACAACATGGTGTAGACTTGAGCACTGAAACTGAAAATGATTGGAAGATAGTCAGGATATAGAAGAATTTACATAGAAGAATATCAGATCATTGAGTCTGGGCAGACAATTTCAAGTACTACTCTTGGATATTCCTGGGCCTGATTTGGCCGAACACGTGATACGAGGATCAGACCTTCAAAGGCTCCGTTAAACAAGACGTCCAGACTAAACCAAAGAAAATATATTTATCTAGTTACACTGGCTCAGCATTCTTCTTTCCCTCCTAGGCCAGCACAGTCCAGCCATCACTCCAGACAACTTCTGGCCTCAAGCCTCCTGACCACAAGTATTATTGGTGTACACTGCGAGGCCTGGCTCTATTCCGAGATATGAGAAATAACTAGAAACTCACTGCCAAATCTCACTGAGGGATGTCGCAGGTGCTTAGCAGTATTTATAAATTAGCATCATTAGCAAATGCTCCTTCGTTTTTTTTTTTTTTCTGTATAAATAGAAGATGTCTCAATATCTGGCCTTGAAAGAGGTAGAAGAATCCCTCTTGTCACTGCCGTGTACAGATTAACTGGCAAGAGTTTGGTGGCTTTTCTAGTCCCCACTTTCATACTCTGATGATGGGCTGTCTCTTGTTACAAACTATCTATGCAGTGCTTCAACAAAATGTATTTTAAAACCAACTTAATTATTTTCTGTAGCTCGGCAATTCTGCTCGTAATTTGTTCCATGGAAATGATCAGATGCTTATGTAGATTTGTGCATGAGGTTGCCTCGCATCCTATCACTACAACAGTGAAAAAAATCCAAGGATGATCCAATGGGATTGGTTAGCAAGCAACCAAAAATATCTACTGTCACATTAGCACAGATTTCTCTTTCATGTGGGTTTGTGTGACCTGTGGGTTCCCACTTTTTCTTTCTCTCCTCTACACTCCCCTAATTCAGAGCCTAATCTTGTCTTCATGATCCCTTCTCTAGTTCATGTTTGGCCTAGGCCTGCCCACTCAAGCACAACTTGATGCTCTCAGCCTAACCTGCCCTCTCTTCATCCTGTCTCCACAACTCTGGTCCACAGGTCAAGAGAACCGTGAGAGAAAGGAACAGTAGAGAAGTCAAAGCCACCATGTGTTCTCTATTCTCCTCAAAGAGTGAGAAGTTCAGTTTAGCACTAATCTCCCATACCTCATTTCCTGTGTTTCTACTGTTTGTGAAGAAAGAATTCTAAACTATTGGAGTTTTCAAGAGAGCAGAAAAGACTAATTCTGTGACAATAATCCAGGTAAATTCTCTAGAAAGAGCTTGTTTGTGTTCTCTATTTGTTGGACCCATCATTACACTGTAAAGCTGGATCTTTAAGAAGATCCTAATTTACATGCACATGCCTCATAATTCGGTGCCAAAGAATTTGTTTCTATTGGAATTTTTTGGCATGTTTTCACTGTTACATAAATATAGTAAAAAAAAAAATTGGCCACATTGAAATAAGAAAAACACCTGAAGCCTTATCAGTCAAGCCAAGGATGTTTACAAATTGCAGTTGAGTGTTTTGACTGGGAGTGTTAATCTTGGGTGTCAATTTAAGAATAGAGACAGTCATCTGAGGAATTAACCTATGGGTATATCTGTGGGGTATTATCTTGATTGCTAATTGATGTAAGTGTGCCCAGCTCATTGTTGGCAAAGCCATCCCTGGGCAGGTGTACGTAGGATAGTTAAGAGAGGCAGCAAAATGGGAGCCTGGAAGCAAGCCAGTAACAGAAAGCACACTTCTATCCTATCATGGTTTCTGTTTCAAGCTCCTGCCTTGACTTTCTACTTTGGCCTCCACACATAATGTACAGCAACCTGTATGCCAAATAAGCCAGTGTCTCCCCAATTTGCTTTTGGTCATGGTATTTATCACAGCAACAGAAAGGCAAAGTTGTACAATATCCAAAGTAGCAGATTCAGATCAGTTTGTTTTATTTAAATTGGCCACTTCTAAAAAAGAATTCTGAGTCCAAGAAGTTATTAAGTGAAATAGGTTTAAAGTGAAATAGGTTTTACCTCCATTGGTGTCTGAACTAAGAGGGAAACAGGCACGGGAAACTGTCTTAGCTTTGAAGCCCCAAGATCTCCCTTGTTTACTGATGAGCCCTCTTTTGGCAAGAACAGTAAACAGGTCGCAATCATTCTCATGACTATCATTCTGACAGGTCGAATTCGACCCTGCATTTTAATGAGAAGAGGCAAAACTTAGCAGAGCCCTTTGTCACTACTAGTCTAGCTCATGCTACAGAAAGGAAATAACAATTTTGCCATTTCAAAAGAGGTATGTTTAAGGATATCTGTGTTCCTCTGCTCATAAAATACAATATACTGATTTTCCAACTGCCACTCTCAGAATCAAAATTATCTTTACCAGAAAATAAATTCCAGGGGTACATATTTTCCCACTATATGCCAATGCCCATATAAACACACAGACCATCTTAAAGAGATTTACAGTCTTAGAACAGAAATACACTTACAGTACCACGATGAAGTTATCTAAGAGCTAAAGGAGAATCTCCTTTCTAATGATGTCCCTTTAAAAATAGAATAAGAAACTCAGAGTGGGGATGGAAGCTGAGTCTGAGGAACTTCTTGAAACCATGTAGACTTGTACTGCCATTTGCAGGTCTTTTCCAACCAGGTGCTGCATACTGAGAGCACCCTTAAAGCTCCCTGCCTCCTGTGGGTGGGGCCAGAGAGGCTTGCCTTTGAGTAAAAAGTGGAAGAATGGCAACTCCTCAGAGCATCTGGGAGGAAGACTCCAGCTACTGGTTCCCCTGGTGGCCCTAAGACAAAATGGAAGGAGAATGCAAGGATCTCTCTCTGAACCTGGAGTACACTGATGGGCTGGCTATGTGTGCTGACCAGTGAACAGCCAGGATTCCCTCCTGCCAGCTAAGATTTACAGGTTGTTTTGCATCTCTGAAGATAGCTGCTATGAGAAATGCCTTGCAAACACAAATCAGATCATTGGCATTGAGGTACATGGATTTGTGAGAATTTAATAATCATCTCCTTTCTGGCCAGGCCCATCTGGGTCACAGAGAGCCACAAACCAGCAGAGCTGAGTCAGTGTGGGCCATAACCCACATTAACCTCCATCTGGAAAAGGCCTGTGGAACACCTGAACAGCATTAGGCTCTCTCAGATCTGATCTCTCTCAGATTCCTGCTTACTGTCATGGCCTATATGGGACACAGAGAGAAAACAAGCAAAGGTGAGTTGGGAACAAGCCACAATCTGTGGAACAATGCTACCTCAAGACCCAACTATACCACTCCTGGGTATATACCTGAAAGATGCTCCCGCATACAAAATGGGCTTTTGCCTAACTATGGTCATAGCAGCTTTATTCATAATAGCGAGAATCTAGAAACAACATAGATGTCCCTCATTCAAAAAATGGATAAACTCAGCTATTAGAAAAAAGGAAATCTCGAAATTTACAGGCAAATGGATGGGACTAGAAGTAATAATCCTGAGTATGATAACCCAGACCCAGAAAGATACACATGATATATACTCATTTATAAAAGGATATTGGCCACATAATACAAGATAACCACACTACCATGCGCAGACCTAAAGAAGCTAAATAAAAAGGAGACACCCAGGGATAATGTTTAATTCTCATTCAGAAGGGCAAAAAGAATAGATGCCAGAAGGAGTTGAAGAGAAGTAACAAGAAGAGAGCCTACCATAGAGGTCCTCTGAAAGACTCTACCCAGCAGAGGATGGAAGCAGATGCTGAGGCTCTTGAAGAGAAGTAACAGGAAGGGAGCCTACCATAGAGGTCTTCTGAAAGACTCCACCCAGCAGAGAATGGAAGCAGATGCTGAGGCTCTTGAAGAGAAGTAACAGGAAGGGAGCCTACCATAGAGGTCCTCTGAAAGACTCCACCCAGCAGAGAATGGAAGCAGATGCTGAGGCTCACAGCCAAACTGTGGGGTGGAGCACAGGGAGTTTATGGCGGAGTTGGGAATTAGAAGGACCTGGAGGGGAGAGGAGCTCTAGAAGGAGATTAATGGAGCCAACAAACCGAGCAGAGGAGGTGGGTGCTGCAAAGACTGATGCACCAACCAAGGACCATGCATGCTGAGGACCTAGACCCTCTGCTCTGATGTAGTAGATAGGCAGCCTAGTCTCCTTGTAGGTCCCATAACATGGGGAGTACGCACTACTTCAGACATGGACTCTGGTGCTCACTCGTGGGTCACGTCCCTCTGGTGGGGTGGTCTTGCCAGGCCACAGAGGAAGAGAATGCAGGCAGTCCAGATGAGACTTGATAGGCTGAGGTCAGATGTTAAGGGAGGAGGGCTCCCCCTTTCTGAGGACTAGGGGAGGGGGGAAGGGAACGAGGGAGGGGGGGTGGAACTGGAAGGCGATGAGGGAGGCAGCTACAATCAGGATGTAAAATGAACAACTTTTTAAAAATAATAAATTCAAAATAAATCATTAAAAAAATAAAATGTGGGCAAAAACTCTGAATTTATATAGTTAAAGGAAAAACCTGAGGCAAAACCTCTATGGACTTGGAACTAAGTCCAGTTATTAACGAAGGGCTCCCTTTCTTTTGCTTATGTTCAGACACTGAGCCTGTTAATTTAACGCCAGCATTGTTTGCCACCTGGAAGAATGAGAAAATGAGTTCTTCTCAGAGTGTCCCTTTGAAGGTAGTAGTTCACATCCCATACTCAATAGGAAGTGACACTTAATTTGGCAGACACTGGGATGGAGACGGAAGAGAATGAAACTGTCTTAGTAACATAAGGTGCACAATTGAGCAGAGTCAGAATGAAATACACCTGGTCACAATGTCATAAACAACCTAAGCCAGGGGCAGGGGTAGGTTGGGACAAGAGGGATACTGAGGGAACTAAGGGGATTTATAGTTTGATAAGTTGCTATTTTTCTTCCTCAAAGGCTTCATTTTCTGTCAACTGACTTTGACATATCTGACATCTTCATTTTAGTTACTAAGTAGAAAACAAACTTCAAACACACACACGTTGTCATATATATCTGCCAGGTGACTGTCATCTTCCCAAGCTCAGGTAAGCCCTGTTACAGCAAAGGTAAGATAATATTTCATATATCTCCTTTTTAAAATCACTGTGTGATAAAATCTGAAGCCTGAGTAAATACACAAATTTGAAAACAAAATCAAGAGTCGTTTTTTGAGATTCAACTGTATGTTCATTAACAAAGCTGATGTGTTTAGCCTTCTGTGGAGTCACCACGAAAAGTTTTTTGAAATGAGCTGTTCTGGTGTAGAAGGTACAGTTCTTGAGAGGAAAAGAATCATTTATGTGTGCATATATTTATGGAACTATTAAATAGACTGCATAGTAAGGGCTGAGTAGTCCAGAAAGCCAGTACCTGCTCCATCGAGAAAGCTGTATGCCTCGGGAGTCCCAATTGAGCACTGAAAGCTTGGACATTCTCTGTAGAGTCACTCAAATTTAATCCACAATGGAAGGCCAAAGCAAGAAAAGCATGATGGCAAGGGAGGTTGACAGTAGCAAAGAGAGAGACACTTCCTCTGAAGAAGCTAAAGCAGCCATGCCTGTGCTACTTTTTCATTGGATAGCTTTATATCAGAACTACCCATTGAAAAGTGCCACCCAATTTGAAGATGGGACTTAGCCCCTCAGATAATTCTCTCTGGAAATGCTCTCAAAGAAGTACCCAAGCCCAGAAGGGTGTGTCTGCAAGGCGACTCTGAATCTTGTCAAGTTTACATGCAAGTCCAACCATTCTCGCTAGAGTCTAGTACGGTGGCCCTAAGTCTCAAGAGACTAAGTTCATTCAGCCTGGGCTTTCTCTTCAGATGACACAATGTCAGGGTCCTCAAAGGGAGGGGCCAGGAGATAAATATAGAAGCTGGAGGAGATAAAAGCTGGGGTCGGGACATCTTATACATATTGTCTTATGCCCATCAAGTTTATAAAGAAGTACACAGTAATATTACACTATTTGTGGAGGGACGGACACAACAAAGGTCTACAGAGAGCTAAGTCTCACAGTGTTGACAAAGAGCTCATGAGACAGCTCAGAAACAGATGCTTTAGGATACATAACCAACCCAAAGGAAAGAGCCAGAGACTCCAGCACTGGACCAGCCTTGCCAAGTCCATTCCTGGACAAGGACACAGAACTAAAGTTCCCTTTGTCCTTTCATCAGGGCCTCTGAGAAAGTTTTGGATCAGTCTGTCTCCCTACAACCCAGATGCTACATGTTGCTATAAATGCAAACAAAATAAGGGGGTGATCTGCATAAAGTTCAGAAAGTGAGAGTTACAGAATAATTGTTTCTTAGAACTTGTGGGGAGAGCTGAAATCTAGATGGCATGAGTCACCAGACACATATATTTGGTGGCAGGTGTGATCCTCTCCATTCTGTTATAACCCGTAAGAAAGCTCCTTCAAAAGCACTCAAGATCTCCATATGTTCACATTCCCTCACAGTTTCGTAGTTAACAACTGGGGTGCCAAGGAAGTTTAATAATGGAACGGCTTACCTTAGATGTGGTTTGCTAGTGATGAAAAATGCAAGTCCCCATGAAATGTGAATGCTATGATTTGCTTACTGGAGAAACTTTAAGGAATTCAGTCCTCAAAAACACACCCTCTCTAAGTGAACAGATACCCTCTAGTCTCTTAAGGCTGTAACCAAATATTTGACAGAAGACTTTAGAGAAGGAAAGGCTTCTGGCTTCAGAGGACGGCACTCCACATACTATCCTGACCCCTACGAGCCACCTCTGCCCATGGTGGCAGAAGCAAGAAGAAGTTGCTTGCATAATGGTGGGCCAGAAAGCACAGAGTACCAGTGCTAGTAGCAGGACACAACCTAAAAAGGCCCACCCTTACCAACCTACTTCTGCCAACGAGGCCCCACTTCATAGAGGCTCTCCAAAACAGACCTAATGGCTGTATAATAAACATCAAGAGTATGAGGCTGCCTGCTATAACAATGTGGCAATAAGAATGCTAATATAAACACTGGGCTTTCAGTGACAAAGATGTGTCACTATAGGTTCATCAATTGCAACAAAGGTTACGGTCTCCGGTGGAGGATGTTGATACCAGAGGAGCTGTACATGTCACTAGGCAAGAGCTAGATCAGAACTCTGCTTTCTGTTTAGTCGTGCTTTGAACACAAACTTCTATAAAAACTAAAACTCGTTTTAAAAAGAAGAGCACTGGAGAGTTAAGAGCATACCGTTGGGATTAAAAGAGACCACAGTTTAACTCTGATAGTACCCATCATGGGCAGCTCTTTTATCCTCCACTCTAAACTTCAGTCTCTTTATCAATAAAACAGAGATCCAAAAATGCTAGCATTCTGAATGGAAATGAAAAAAAAATGGGGTAAATCAAGTAGCACAGTACCTAGCGTATAATAACTTTACCCAAAGTGAACTCTACGAGGTTAGACCTTAACTTAGGTCTCCAGAGGTACAAAAATCACAGAATATACAGAATACATTCACAGAAGTAGATTTACTAGAATGGCTTATACATCAGGGGATGCAGAGCCTAGCAATCGCCATATGCATGCAGGAGAAGCTAAGAAATGGGCCGATTCCTAAAATATTGCTGGCCTTTAGTCCCCACTGGTGGCTTCTATCAGCAAAAGATTGCACTAGCAGCAGGAGCAAAGAGAGATGCATTGACCAACAAGAAGTGAAGGTGGGCAAGGAAGCAAAAAAAAAATTTTTTTTCTCAGAAATCTTTATATATGGACCACAATGTACTACCCACTCTGGGAGAGGATCTTCTCCACAGAAATTCTTTCTAGAATGTCCCTATAGACCCACCTAGAGGCATGTCTCTTCATTGATTCCAGATTGCATATGCTGATTATGCAATTATCAAGATTATCTACCATAGATCAGTTTTAGACATTACTTTTCATGCCAAAGAGCATACATTTTAGTACTCAGACTGAGTGAGGTACATAGAGATAAGCCCAAAGGACAGCAGGCCACAAGAACAAGGTTTTGGAAAGATAAATATTCCTAGGCAGTAAATTGTTATGAGTAAAAAAAAAATTGTAAAGCACATGACTCCATCAGGGTTTCCTTAATAATACCATTGATACAAACTTAATAATTTTGAATCTGAACTTAAATCATATAAAAGTCTGAGATTTTCTGTCATTAATAAAAGTTATTATAATACAATTGATTGTTGTAGCAAGTACTCAGACAGGGAACCAAACAACTCTGGAATCTAAAACAAAAAGAATTAGAGATGTTTGTAGCTACCACATGGTGTTCAGAATTGAATCCATGCCCTCCACAGACGCAATACATACTCTTAACCACTGAACATTCTCTGCACCGCTGGACTTGATTTTTCTTGGTTTGGCTTTGTTTTGCTTTTTTAATCTACTAACTCAATGTCTTTGAATTGAGTGTTTAATCCATTCACATTCAAGCTAGGTTTTGATGAACTATGTGCCTTCTTTTCTAGTTTGATTGCAACTCCCTTCTTCTCTCACTCTTATAGTCATGTAAGCGATTAATATGGTATATTTTCATTCCTTACTTACTATTTTTGTTTGTATATTATAACCTTGTTATTGTGGTTACTATGACCACTATTGTAGTTACAGAAAGCTATTTTGAAGTGAGAGCAATTTAGTTTGATCACGAAGATAATAGATCAAGCAAAAATGTATGAATAAGCAAACTCGACATTCACATTCAATTCCTCACCATATTGTGAATTTGTGGTAATCTCTTTTATGCTTTCTATTTTTACACATGTACATATGTATAGCGTGTGTGTGTGTGTGTGTGTGTGTACCTGTTTGCATGAATGTAAGCACATTTATATGTGTGCATAGGCATGTGAAGATCAAAGTTAATGTCTGTTGTCAATCAACCTTCACCCTATGTTAAGTCAGGTCCTCTTGTTGAAGAGGGAGCAAGTCTGTCTAGACAGCTCCAGACACTAGAACTACAGATGGGCTGCTTTTACATTAATTCTGGGGATCCAAACTCCACTCCTCATGCTTGCAGGGAAGTGATGTTCCCACTCAGCCACCTCCCCAGCACGACTGCCTATTTCATAACGAATGTAATTGTTTTGTCATCATGGCAAAATAGTAATGGCTTATGTACCGTGCTGAAAATATCAGAACATTTTTAATTTCTTTGTATAATCATTCTTATCACGGAGCTTTAGGCCATCTCATGATTTCTTCTTACTCTTAGCTTATTATTTCATACTCATCCAGGCAACTGATTTTCATAAAGATGCTAAGAACACACAATGAAGAAAGCAGTAGCTTTTCAATAAATTTGGTGCTGGCAAAATTGTGTGTGTGTGTGTGTGTGTGTGTGTGTGTGTGTGTGTGTGTGTGTGTGTGCATGCATTCAGAAGAATCAAATTCAATCCCTTCTTCCTGTGTCTCACAGTACACATACACACACACGAAAGAAAGAAAGAAAGAAAGAAAGAAAGAAAGAAAGAAAGGAAGGAAGGAAGGAAGAAAGAAAGAAATCAAAGTAGATGTAAAACCTGTAACTCGGAAGTAGCTACAAGAAAATATTAAGACCTCAGTGTAGGCAGTTATTTTTCAGATAAAACCCCAAAGGCATAGTCAATAAATACAAAAATATACAAGTAGGATTTTATCAAAAAAGTTTCTGTACAACAAATGAAATGTAAACAGAATTAAGAGACAGACTGAAGAATTGGAAAACTTCATTGCCAACTACTTCTCCAACAAAGAACTAAAATCCAGAATATGTAACTGAATTTAAAACCTGAGTAATACAACAAATCATCCAATTATAAAATGGACTGAAGAACTAGACACTTCTCAAAAGAAGACACACAAACAGCCTATGAAAATAGTCTCAGTAATCATCAGCAAAATGTAACAAAATCTGAATGACACATATCTCACTCCTGTTAGAAAGCCTAGTATCAAAAGGCAAGATCTAGCCAGATATGGTAATATGCCTATCAAAAGTTCAAGGCTATCCTGAGCTATCTGGTGAGATCTTGTCTCAAAAAAAAAAAACAAAACAAAACAAAAAAAAAACAAAACAAAACAAAAGACAAATTCTATTGGTGTGAAGGCTAATATCAATGTTCAACCTAATAGGATCTAGAATTGCCCGTTTGACAAGCCCTGGGCAGCCCTGTCGTGGATAATATCTATATTAGGTCAACGGAGGTTGTAAGATAGGTTCACCATCAATAGCATCATTCCATAGACTGAGACCCCAGACTAAATAAAAAAGAAACAGTAAGCTAAGCACAAGCATCCATCACCCTCTACTTCCTGCCTGTAGAAGAAATGTGAGCAATCACCTCATGCTCCTGCCACCTTGACTTCCCTAGATCTATGAACCAAAACAAACTCTGCCCTCCTTGAGGTTTTGTTGTTGTTGTTGTTGTTGTTTTTGGTTGGTTTTTTTTTTTTTTTGCCACATATTTCATCCCAGCAACAAAGCAAGTACCTACTACAGTTAGGTCCCACAGCAGTCTTGTGCTGCTACCTATCTGCAAAGCTATTCAGTACGTGGGCATATGTAATCCCCTATCCCCTGTCCCCTGTCCCCTGTCCCCTGTCCCCTGTCCCCTATCCCCTGTCCCCTGTCCCCTGTCCCCTGTCCCCTGTCCCCTGTCCCCTGTCCCCTGTCCCCTGTCCCCTATCCCCTGTCCCCTGTCCCCTGTCCCCTGTCCCCTATCCCCTGTCCCCTGTCCCCTGTCCCCTGTCCCCTGTCCCCTGTCCCCTATCCCCTGTCCCCTGTCCCCTGTCCCCTGTCCCCTGTCCCCTGTCCCCTATCCCCTGTCCCCTGTCCCCTATCCCCTGTCCCCTATCCCCTGTCCCCTGTCCCCTGTCCCCTGTCCCCTATCCCCTGTCCCCTGTCCCCTGTCCCCTGTCCCCTGTCCCCTATCCCCTGTCCCCTGTCCCCTGTCCCCTGTCCCCTGTCCCCTGTCCCCTGTCCCCTGTCCCCTATCCCCTGTCCCCTGTCCCCTGTCCCCTGTCCCCTGTCCCCTATCCCCTGTCCCCTGTCCCCTGTCCCCTATCCCCTGTCCCCTGTCCCCTGTCCCCTGTCCCCTATCCCCTGTCCCCTGTCCCCTGTCCCCTGTCCCCTGTCCCCTGTCCCCTGTCCCCTGTCCCCTGTCCCCTGTCCCCTGTCCCCTGTCCCCTGTCCCCTGTCCCCTATCCCCTGTCCCCTGTCCCCTGTCCCCTGTCCCCTGTCCCCTGTCCCCTGTCCCCTGTCCCCTATCCCCTGTCCCCTGTCCCCTGTCCCCTGTCCCCTGTCCCCTGTCCCCTGTCCCCTGTCCCCTGTCCCCTGTCCCCTGTCCCCTGTCCCTGTCCCCTGTCCCCTGTACCCTGTACCCTGTACCCTGTACCCTGTACCCTGTCCCCTGTACCCTGTACCCTGTCCCCTGTACCCTGTCCCCTGTCTCCTGTCCCCTGTCCCCTGTCCCCTGTCCCCTGTCCCCTGTCCCCTGTCCCCTGTCCCCTATCCCACCCCCCCACAAACAGTCCTACACCATGACATGTTATTCAAGGTTGAGGTCAGGCTAGGGAAGTGAGTTCCCTTAGACTGACACACACAGGGGTCTCCATGACTGCTGTAAGGGCGAGTCTGGAAGCTCCTTCTGTAAACGTTGGATGGAGTAGAGACTTCAGCTTCTGTGGGTTAATGGCTCTCACTGTGCTGGAACTAACACTGGGCTCTGAGGCAGTGCCCTGCACTGCTATTTATGCCATGTTGCCCAGCCTGCAATCCTTTTTTTCTCTGTTCTACCACCTGAAGTGAAGAAGCAGCAGAGGCCATGGACAGTGGGCCTGATGCCACTCCAGCAGCAGCACCTGGTGGTCAAGGCTGTGGGAGTTCTCCCAGCACAAGCTTTCACCATAGTAGGCCTAGCGCAGGTTTCACTCTGAGGCATGGTCTTAATTCTCTGGCCTTCCTACAAGAGTGAGTAACTGTCTAAGTTGGGCTGCCCGGAGTAGGGGGAAGGGCACGGTGGATATCTCCTTGCTGTTTTCTTCAATGGGAGTGTTTGTTTTCTTTTACTAAAAGCAGACAGCATAATCTCTGACCCGATTTCATTGGCTGTTGTCATGGTACTTTGGTGCATGAACAGCACTTTCTGTGCTGTATGGAGCCCATCACTACAGTATGAAACTGTTAACCTTGAGTACTGTATTGTACAGCACAGTACTTACATTCAGCTCCCAGCACTCAATCACCCAGCATTACTGAACCTTGCCACATCCTTCCCCTTAGACGTCACCAAAAGTCCATCAATAGCTCAGTGCCATTGACAATGTTTTCAATCTTCCTTTCTGTTTGTACATAGACTCAGAAACAGATGGGGACGTAGGTTTTATATTATGGACAATAGCTCAGACTGCTGCTTGTTCTCAATAGCATTCTCCACAAAAAGCCCCAAAGGTCCCAAACATTTTAGCATGAGAGGATTACAATATAGTACTTTTTTTTTTTTTTGAGACAGGGTTTCTCTGTGTAGCCTTGGCTGCTTTGTAGACCAGGCTGGCCTGGAACTCACAGAGTTCACAAGGACCTCTGCCTCTCTTAGTGCTGGGATTACAGGTGTGCACCTCACCCAGCTGAGATGATTAAAATGTGACTACACACGTTTTTATTTCTCTGTGTGTGGATTTATATTTTTGGAAAGAGACAGAGGTCAAAGGAAAAGAAAATTGTATCCTTTTTTATTCACTAAATTATTTTTCTTTTAGCAACTAAAGCAGATTTCTGCAGTAGATATAGGAAGTAATGTTCACCGACCTCATGGTCCAGCAGCAGCCTTCCTGCACTCATGAAAAAGAAGTCATTGAATGGTGCTTTGGTGACAGGATGGAAAGGGTCGTTTCTTAACAAGAGCAATGAGGACTGGAAGAGCTTTGCATATGCACTCCCTGTACACCCGTATTTAGACCTGTCTTGAATCCAGAGTGTCTTGTGACTTTGCTTGTTGCTATGATAAAACACTAAGTTAAGGTGAGACCTTAAGGTTTAATTTAAGATTGTAAGAGTTTATTTTCACTCATAGTTTAAGGGTAAACCTCTGTCATGGAGGTAAAATCCTGACTGTGGAAGATTGAGGCAGATGGTCACATGTGAGGACACATAGGAAGATGAATATTTGCACTCATATAACTTTCACCTTTTGACTCACTACAGGAGTCTATCCTAGGGAGTGGTGCCACCAAGTGTGGGCAGGTCTTCCCACCTCAGTTAAACTAATCATCATAATCCCCCACAGGGAGGTGCACAGACTCCACCTTCAGGTGATTCTAGATTTCATGTGAGATTAAAAGTCACAGAAGGAAAAAATATAAATAAATAATCAAAAAATAATTTTAAAAAAAAAAGAGTCACAGAAGGGAGTCCTCATCTATCTTTTGTCCTCTATAAAATAGAGATGAGAACAGAGGTATCTGCAGTGATTTGCCGAAGACAAAATTATACCTAAGCCAGAACTTTCTCCTACCATTCTTTTTTGTTGTTGTTGTTGTTTTGTTTTTGTTTTTGTTTTTTCAAGACAGGGTCTCTCTGTGTTAGCCTTGGCTGTCCTGGACTCGCTTTGTAGACCAGGCTGGCCTCGAACTCACAGCGATCCACCTGCCTCTGCCTCCCGAGTGCTGGGATTAAAGGCATGCGCCACCACGCCCGGCTCTGCTACCATTCTTTATCATACTTTCCTTAATTCTGAAGTATTTTGAGTAGTATATTAGTCTATTAGGGTCAGCATTGGAAAGTAACAGAGACCAAGTGGCCTAAGCCACAAAAAAACTTTTTCTCACTATTTTGGAGACAAGTTGAAAATCAGGGTGCCATGAGGACTGGTTTCTGATGAAGCCTGTCTTCCTACCTTGCAGGTGGTCAGTCTCTTTGAGCCTCACACAGCTTTCCTCAACAGTGATGTTTTTCCCCTTTTAGGACACTAGTTCTCTTAGACCAGGTACCCACACTCTGGTCCCACTTAGCCTTAATTAGCTGCTTTAGTTCCCTCACACACATTGTGGATTAAGGCCTTAACATGAATAAAATTTAGTTCACTACATGAAACCATTATGTGGCAAGCTCTGAACTTGGGCTAGAAGTATAGTAGCAAACAAACAAATAAACAAACAAACCCTGATTTCTGACTTTATGGGATTTACCATGTACCTGGAAGGGAAGATACAGAATACATTCACATTCCCACATAGAAGGTAGTATTTATCAAAGGCATAGCATTCACCTTAGTTTTAAAAGATGTATTTTTAATATATTTACAAAGGATAAACTTTAGACTACTTTGGGTCTAATTCATGTGACTTTAAATTTTTAAATACTGGTTGAGTAAATTTTGCTTGGACTTCCCTTCAGACACAGGAAGGGGTGGGGTTCTCTTGAAACCAGAAGGGCGAGGCCAAGATTTACCCAGCACAACTACGAAGGGCGAAGAGTGCTGTGACTTTTGGAGAAGTGGAGTGGTGCCTCCTCCTTTCGTCTATATGATGGCTAAAGAAACTCTATGTTATCCTAGGCATCATCTTGGTATCCACTAGCCATTTGTCTCTGACTCAAGTCTCTGGAAAATAAGTTCTCCATTACCCCCAACTCACACACACACACACACACACACACACACACACACACACACACACACACCTACCTCAAGAAATGTACAGCTGTGACCATCTACTTGTCATGGTCTAGTTGCCCTTTTGACTCTGTAACTTGCTTACGCAGATACCAAAAAAACTGGGCAGAACAGACCAGTTTTTGCTTACTTACCTAGATACTGAAGTTCTTCTTGTCATTTTCCCCTTTAAAAACATTTCCCCATACCCCTCCTTCACAGCAATCTCAAATTTGACTTGGACATTGTTTTTCCTGCTAGCAGCTAATCCATAAATCTATTAATTATAATTGGATTGAGTTTATGGTCTTTTCCCAGGGGTCACAAACTCTATAACCTCTACAGTAGTCGAGAGCAGAAAAGCCTGTCCTCCCAAGTCCCAAATATCATGATGTACTGTGTTTTAGATTTTGCAGGTGGACTGGGTATGGGTGGTGATGGGAACAGGAGAGAATAGGTGAGGAGAGATATCAGGGGGAGATGGAAGGATAGAGTACTGAGACAGACAACTGGAACTGGGAATACTTGGAGGCTGATGTAGAAACTTAGTGTAGTATAAACTCCCTGGTATCTATGAGAGTGACCCTAGCAAAGACTTCTAGTAATGGGGGATACAGAACCTAAGTCGGCCATCTTCTATAACAAGGCAAGACTCGTACCAATGGGACTGGGACATCAGCCCAACCACAAAACCTTAGACATACAACAATCTGACTGTCCTGTATGCAAGACATCCTGGAGCAATGGTACCTCAGAATTTGTGGGAGTGGCCAACCCATGACTGGTCAAAATTGTGGTCCATGCCAAGAAAAAGAGCCCATGCCTGACACTACCTGAATGACCAGGAATCAGAGGCAGACAAGCCCAGAGTCCTAGGATAGATCCAATTATGACTAGCAAAAAATGTAAATGAAGTGATTCCTAATTATATTCTGCTATACTCATAGATTGGCACAATTGTCATCAGAGAGGCATCATCCATCAATCAATGGGAGCAGATGTGGAGAGATGCAAACAAACACTAGGCAGAGCCCAGGAAACCTCACAGAAGAGGAGGAGGAAGGATTGTATGAGCCAGAGAAGTTGAGGACAGGACAAGAACTTTGCCCACAGAATCAACAAAGAAGGGCTCATAGGGGCTTGCATACATTGAAAGAACCAACACAAACCCAGTGTGAGTTTGAACTCATCCTCTGCATCTGCCTCATGGTTGTATAACTTGTGGAACTCCCAGCAATTGGAGTGGCAGGTGTTTCTGACTCTTTTGCCTGCTCTTGGGACCCTTTTCGTCCTACTGGGTTGTCATGTACAACCATGTTATGAGGGTTTGTGCCCTTTTTCTTTCTTTTTTCATTTTTAAGGGAAACAGAGGAGAAGATGGTCTGAGAAAAGGGGGAGGTGGAGGCAGAGACTGGGAAGAGTGGAGGGAGGGAAACTGTGGTGGGGATGTAATGTATGAGAGAAGAATAAAAGTTTTAAAAAATATATATCCTCTGTTAAACTGCAGCAAACAAAGAACAAGTAGTTCAGAAATGTTTCAAAAAGAACAAAACGGTCTAAATCCCATAGCATCCAACCCTTGGATCTGTGATTCTGTGTCACCTTCCTACAGTGCAAATAGAGGTTTATAAAAAAAATAAAAGTGAGAGAAGAAGAAAAAGAGCCAAGACCTGTTGTTTAATGAAATGCAAATGAAGCAGTTACTAGGTCACCAAGCACCATGTATGCTAATTCTGCAGTGTTCCTTGAATCTGCTCTTCTCATCCCAGATGGAGGAAGCTTTATGTTGAGTGAGATTTAATATCAGCTCTGAGTTAGGCAAATCTAGCTTCTGCTCTGACTCCACTCACTGCTTACTAGTCTTATGAGCTTGAGAAAAATGCCTAGTGACTCTGGGTCCAGGTTATCTCAACCTGCAAAACTCAGAACAATGTTGGCTGTCTCAGGTTCAAGAGAGTGCAAGATGCTCTGTTTATCTCAGAATCTTATAAGGCATTTTATATGATGTAATAAAGATAAAAAGATGGAAACAAAGATGTAGAAAGCAAAGGGAACCCTCTCAGTCCCCATGCAGACAGCTAGGACACTGCTGCTAGTGGTCTGAAGTGCGTCAGCTGAGACTCACCCACTCAGAGAAAAGAATTCACTGTATTTGTCTTAGTGACTGTCAACACAGTGACAGGGAATCTTTCTCTGAATCCCATTTTTTAGTTGCTCCAATATGTTCAACACCAACTGCCTTCTCCTCTCTAATGACTCCTGCTAACTGCCTGCTTTATTACTCTTTTTCCTTTACCTTTCCTATGGCTACTTCTCTTCTTAGCTTTCCACTGCTCACTTTCATTTTTAATCTGCCCAAGAGGAAGGTTGAGATGGAATTACTGCCTTTAGAAGTAAGCAGAACAGAATCTGAGGCCCAACCCTACAGAATGCTGCCTGACAAACTGGTCATCTTCTTCAATCCACTCAACTCTAGCCAAGGGGTCACATCTGCGGATGGAACGAGTAGTTCATCAGTAAGGCCTCAAAAGTTCCTTATCAAGGACAGTGTAACTAAATACTTATTGCTATGACCTGCCCATAAATGGTGTGTGTGAGAAGAAAACAATGGATAGCTGCTTGTCCAGCACCTGGCATAAGACAAATGGTCTATAAGTCTTAATCCTGCCCTTCTTTTGTCCTCATTCCTAGTACCTTGTCACAAACCCAAATTCCCTAACAACTACATTGGCTTGCCTTACATCTTCTTACCTCTGGTCTTATTCACTCTAATTCATCTCTCAGTCCTCTACCATAGTTACTTGTAGAGATCAAGTTATCTAACATAGACTCACTTGCTGCTATGTGATAGGCATTCGCTTAGATGACAGTAAAACAGAAGTTAATGAAGTATTTATTCTACCCTCAGGAGACTCAAGGAAATGTGAAAATCCAATCACTATAAATATATACTATAAAAGGTTCATCAAAGAAGACAAACAGAATAACAAATTCTTCCCTGATCTGAACAGAGGAGAAACTAAGTGAGCCTAAAAGAATGTAACAGGTCAGAAAATGCTGAAAAAGTTCATTCCACAGACAGGACCAGGTCACAAAGAATTTATAGCTCTCATGCTAGAAATTGGGGCACTCTAAATACGAGAAACAAAACACTACTTTTAGCTTCGGGGTTTTTTTTTTCCTCTTTTAAGTGCTCCATAGATCACTGGCTCAAAACCTGCTGTGTTAAGTAATCAATGACCCAGATTTTTTACAATAGAATTTTTTAGTTTTAATATGCAAGCATATATTATGTCTTTCCATGAATTGGGTGATACATCATTTGATATGAGATTTACCATCCAGCTTTTTATCACTATAGATACATACAGAGAGAAAAAGTTTCCCTGAGCTCATAGTTTTAGGAGTTCAAGGGATGCTCAGTCCTGGCTAGGACCTTATGGCAAATGGCAGAGCATAGAATGTAGTAAAGAACAAGCAAGTGATACATCTTTCTTGAACCTGGAACAAAAAGAACAGGAGGGGATGGGCTTCCTATTTGTGACAATTCTCTTAGAAAAGCAAGGGTGAGGTGAGAACTATCTTCTAAAAGTAGGCCACTCAAAACCCAAAGGCCACCCACTGGCCCTCACTCCATAAAGGCTGCACTACTTCCCAAACAGCACCACCCTGAGTATTAGGCATTTAATCACATCAGACCCTGGGAACAGACTCAGACCGGGTCCAACCCATAGATTTCTGTCAATAGACACCATGACCAAGACAACTGTAAAAGAAACCATGTAACCAGGGGCTTGCATACAGTTTCAATCATGACAGGGAGCACTGGAGAAGCCAGCAGTCATGGTGCTAGAGCGGCAGCCGAGAGCTTACATGCTGAATCAACAACCACGAAGCAGAGAGAGAGAGAACTGGAATAGAACAGGCTTTTCAAACCTCAAAGTGGCACTTCCAGTGTCACATTTCCTCCAACAAGGCCACAAGGCCACACCTCCTCAATCAAGACCGTACTTGCAAATCCTCACCAAAGAGTTCTGCCAACTGGGGACCAAGCATTCTAACATATTAGCTTATGGCAACCATTCCCATACAAACCACACCCAAGCTATAGCACAGGACATTTTCCAAACTTACGTGACCTGGAACTTCCTTTCTCACAGGACACCTGGGATTGTTATTAGACAGATCTAGAATGTGAAGCAATTGTCCAGAGAAGTCAGTAAGGGATGGTATCAGCAGAAGAGTATTGTGCACCGCATTCACATGCAGGTCCCTGTGTCCTCTGTAACACAGTGTCCTCTGTGCCGTACTTCCAGTCTGGCCTCCTGCTTGCCTTCTCAGCCCACGCATAACGCCTTCTCTTCATCCTCTAAGCACTACAGACAGTTTTGAAGTGTGTGTGTGAGTGTGTGTGTGTGTGTGTGTGTGTGTGTGTGTGTGTGTGTGTATGTGTTATGTCTCTTGTCTCTGAGCTCTTCAACCATCACTTTGGAAATCTTTGTTACTCACTCATATTTCATGGACAATCCCAAAATATTTCTTCCACATAGTCATTCATGATGTCCAGAGAAGTGTTAAAAGTGATTTTTCTGTGTGTACTATTGTTTTGCTTATGGTTTTGGTGAGCCTTTTTCCCATTCTCTTTTTTTTTTTTTCTGACACACAATAATATTCACATGCAGTGGGAGCAGGTTTAGGATGGAGATCATGGCCAGTATTTGCCAGAACCACCCAAACATATGCTCCATTTTTTCCTTCCAATCACTACTTCCTCTATGTTTTCATGTAAAACCTTCCCATTTCTCTCCAACTCCCCTCAGCAGAGGTTTCCAAAGCTTCTCTGACTACACACAAATGTGTAGAAAAAAATTAGCTTTTTTATTTTGTCTGTAACAATCTAATTTTCCTCATTAGCACCCACCTGCTGAGGGTAATAGGCACTGAGTTCACTCCTCTCTTCTAGATGAATCTAATTCTCTCTAGAGAATGCTGTCTTTTTTGAATAAACGTCCAGCTCACTCTCTCTTTTCTTTCTTTTCCCCAAAAGGACAGCTAGACAAAATTATGTTTTCTGTGTCCTTCCAAGGAGGAAAAAAAGAGTCCTCAGACTTACATTCTCAATCTATGTTTTTCTCTGGGCAGGCAATCATAGCTATGGCCAAGTCAGCTGGCTAAGGGTCCTTGTGCTCCACCTGGATAAAATCATAGGGAGACTAGACACTCTTCAATCTCGCTCTCCAGCAGTTTCCACTTCTCTCAGTGTCTGACAGTGAACTGACAGTGAACAGAAAACTGGAGCAACAGCAAATGACATCCTTTAAGGTCACAACTCTTGTTCCAGCTTCAGGAGCCTTGATCCAATAAGCGTCACAATCCCCCATGTGGCTCTTGGGTATCAAGACCCTTAGCCGTATCAATTTTATAGTTCCCGATTCAGGCCTTAGATATTAGGGATCTTAGCTTGACAGGTGTCACACTCCCCTGTAGAAACCTGGAATATCAATATCCTATACTTTTGGCAGTGGCCACACTTAAGGCTCACTCAGATACTGAGATCTTTGACCATGAAAACTTGAAGCTCTCTGGAACTTTTCTGGTAGCCAGAACTTACAGGTTTTCTCCTCTGGCTCCATACAGCCTTCCCCCATCTAAGTACTAACCTTCTTAGTTTCCAAGATCAGACGAGATCTGGCACGTTCACAGTGGCTATAGACTCTTTACAGACTTCTAGCAGCTCTCTGCCTTCTTATTTTCTCTCTGCTTCTACTTCCTTTCTTCCTTCCCTGACATGGAATGGTTCTGTTCTTCCTTCAGTTGTCAGTGGCTAGTCCAGGATGACACTATGTCTCTATGCACCTGCCTCTGTCAGGACGGCATTCAGGAGCCAAAACACCAAGAAGAGTATTAAGAAACTGGGTTCCTGGGAACAGAGGGTCTCAGTGCATATATTCCCTCCCACTGGAGGGACCACATGGGAGACTGGGAACAGTGGGCAGTCCATAGTAGAGGCGCAACACTGTCACCAACAAGTTCGGACAGTGGATACAAACCAACGTCTCCACTTAAGTTCAGCTACTTTCTTGATTGTCAAGTGGCAGGTCATTGTTTTGTATTGGAAAGCCAGAGCTTGGGATCCATGAACCCAGTGCTATTACAAGCTGTTCCACAGCTCAGCTTCAGTTTCTCCAGGTATCAGAAGGCAACCATCAACCATTGGGATCACCTCCAAGGCCACCACAACTGTTACCTATCAAGCAACAGTTCTAAGAAGTTCCATCCAGAGGAAGGCAGGCTGGTTGCTCCAAACTACCAGATGCCTTGGTGGGGCACCCAAGTGAACTTCAGCTGTCAAGCTGGTGGGTAAAGCACACTTCCACTGAGGTATAAGGTCACCTTAGCAGCAGAGGGAACTTTAGCTGTGAACCACAGCCGAACCCTGCTTGCCCATCCTGGAAGCTCATGCAGATGTTGGGAGAGCTCTACTGTGCTTGCCTGCTGCACTGCTGCCACTACTCTCTCCTGTTTCTTTTTCAACTTCCAGCCCAGCTCATGCTACTCAGAATAGACTAGAAAAGGCTAGCCCAGAAGTCAGTAGTCAACCTGCTATTCCAAGAGCAGTAAAAAAAAAAGTCTGTCTCTGGGCCATCACTAAGAAGCCTAATTATAAAAGGCAAAAAGGGATGTTTGAATCAACCACAGCCATTCTGTGCAAACCAATCACAATAATTAAAGCTTGTAAATTGGCACAAATATTCAAAGCTTTAGCAATAACTATGGCAGATTCAGCAAGGTGTGTAATCTTGGAAAGGCTAATAGTAATTTTCCACTCCTAAAAAAAATAATAATAATTGTCCACTCCTGTGTGGGGCTGTGTCCTCAGGAACATGGGCAAACAGCTGCAATCATCTTCATAGATTTCTCAAGGCGTCCATGAAGTGTTCGAGATGGCTGGCTATACAGCTGACAATACTTTTGTTCAAGGCAGTTGACACACAGCAAGAGAGAGCAAAAGTCATGGGTTTTAATTGATTTTTAGCAATGTTCTATCAACATAATTGCCCCTTGATTAGGGAAAGGAGGGGCCCTAGATCTCACTGGATATGCCACCAGACCAGTTCCTGGGCATTTTTCTTGCACCTGCTATTAAATTTGTCATCTGGTAGGACTTACAGCCAGCCCTCATTTGTGTTTGTTAATGCTCTGCTGTCTGACTTAAGAGCATCTTCTCTGTACTAAGGTGGTTGGTTCTGGCTGAGGTGGTTTATTCAGCCACTCTGAGCTACAGATCCACCACTACTCTGCCAAAGCAATCCTCCACATCCAAGACTCTCCAGGTGATTTCCTCACCACCCTCCTCCCAGGGCCTGCAGGAAGACCTAAGGCTCTATCCAAGTGGGACCAGAATGAAAAACAACAACAACCTGGAAGAGCTCCGTCAGGAAGCGGCACAACCTAGTTGCTCAATAAAAACTTAGAGGGTTCCAAGATTAAAGCAATATTTTTTTGCAGATTTAATTCTATCAGTGAATAGGTATTGTTTTTAAGAAGCTCTTCCATAAAGGATAATATAATACAAACTCTATCCAGGCATTATAGCCATTCAACATAAACAAATTTGATTTTGATTTTTTTCCTCTCATTTTAACTCATCATCATAACTGACTAGGAATATCATGTTAGCAAAATCAGACCTTCTTTTAGAAATTTTAAATTCTATGAGAAATAATCATGGTGTAGCAGATGAGTCAACATATACCTAAAGATGATGCTGTCTTTAGGGTGGAAAACAAACTGAAGATGTCATGGGAAATCAGTAGGAGGCAGAGTTTGCCAGTGAGATGTTGGAGCACAGGTGTGGGGAGTAGCCTGACAACGTAGACAGTGTAGGATCGGAAAATTTTTCTCACGAGTTCTTCTCCAGAAAGTGAACAGTACTATGTTATATAAATGAACCAATTATCCCTAAGGGTCACCTTAAACTCACGTGTGAGTATGAAACTATCCAAATTGTTTGACATTGATAGACTCTTTTAAATAAGTTGAGAATAAAGAAAATCAAACACACATATCAGTAGGGTGGTTGCACATGGTGCTTCCTCTGTGTTGTCTGTCTAGCTCACTGGGCCAGGGTTGTCCCTAGCTTCCTGTCCATTATACATTAGGAGAAAGAGAGAGAATCCAGACAGCAGTTAGCGTGTGAGTAGCCAGGGCTTGGTTGGGGAGAGGCTGCTGTGTTTGGGTGAGGTGGATTAGCTTTCGCTTAGTTGTATATCAGAAGGTGGGAACGTTATCTGGGGTTTTTTTTTTTTCCCTTAGAAATAAATACTCTGAAAATCTTGCTCTTTAAAAAGGACACTTTATATCTAACATAGAGTCAGGAGTTCACTGGTTTATTTCTTTTTATTTCTCTTAAGTAAAGCCTCCCCAGAATGCTGTGCCGTGTAAGTAGGTAGCCAGGCATGAACCACTCCATCACACCAAATACCTTCTTCTTTCCTCTGTGAAGTATTGAAAGGCTCATTTAATCCAATGACTCAATTGGAACCTTTATAATGCATTTTATATGACACACAATTTGTCTAGGTTTTAAAATGCATTGGAAGAATACCTTTGTACATTTCAATGACCCTGAAAGCGCCCCAGTTACTTTAGATTATATGGATCTTGTGCTACAATCTGCCTGCTTAACTATAAACTTTATCTCCAATTAACTTCTGCTTATGATCTATTTAAGCCCTCAGAGAATGTGATGGTGTTGGAGGCAAAGGCTCCTTCCTACAACAAGGCCAGCAAAAGCTGCACAAAGCAGTGGCTCTTGCCTTTATTTGGCCTCCACTGAGTTTGGGTGGGAACAAGCTAGCAAGTTGAAGTAAAATATAGAAACATCCCAGGTAGGCAAGGCAACAAAGTGAAGAGTGAACAGTGCTTCCTGCATACAGCAAACACTGGCTCCATGTACCCACCATGACAGGATCAAAAGCTCCCAACCACAGAGGGACATTTATCAGCACAGATGTGGAGACGTGAAGAAATACCATCCTGGAGCATGTGCCAGTGCATGCATAGGGTGGAGGTGAAAAGACAAGAAATAGCCAATCCAATAGTCAGAGAGCCGAGGTCAGTTTTACATGAGGCTACAGAAGCAGTAGGAGACAAAGTGCAACTTCCAAAGATAGCTGTGTACACAGCACTTGTAGCTCAGCATGGAATGCTCAGGAAAGAGAAGGCCTTCTATTAGTATGGCTACAATGTGTGCCACTCTTTCTTTAAAAAAAAAAATATATATATATATATATATATTATATATATATATATACATATATATATTCATCTTGATGAGGTAGACATTCATAATCATAATATATTAGGTTCTACAGGAATTTAATCGGCACTTACAGCCATGGATTAATCTTCCAAATAAATGTTAGATTTAACTGAAGGCTTGTTTGCAGTAATCTGACTAATACTACTTAGAAGTACAATGGTTCACAGCCCTTCTACATGAATTCCCCATTTTGGTTTCAAACGGACCTTTGAATCCTAGACTATTTTTATGGTTTATGTAAAGAAGATATCTGGCAAGTTCAGGCCACAGCCAACAATGGGGAATGAATAATTGCTCAAGCTGAAACCTCAGACTGTACATTGGAATTACCTGGGACTACATACAAACCAATCAGGTTCTAG
Organism: Acomys minous; assembly: GCF_964271855.1. Lineage (NCBI taxonomy): Eukaryota > Metazoa > Chordata > Mammalia > Rodentia > Muridae > Acomys > Acomys minous. The sequence goes on along the minus strand of NC_140489.1, from coordinate 69,694,330 downwards.
GATCCCTTCCTAGATAAGCATGCCTTTCAGAAGTTCCCTAGAAAAGTCCAGTGTGTAGCCAGGATTGCCAAGCTGAAGACATTGGATGAAACCATCCAATAGAAACACCATAAAATAGAACACTATCACAATACAGTACAGACTGGCACTATTTCCATTGCAACCAACCCTAATAAAGCATGCACAGAGTAACTTCTGCTAAAGCCGAAGCTCAGGTGCAAGCCAAAAATGAATAAATATGCAACAGAGTGAATAGTTGGAGTGCTGAATCAATTGTCTCTGGCCTGACTACATGCCTCCATGACTGACACAACCCAGAAAGACTGCAATTTCTTTGAGATACAGACTGGTTTGTGCTATGGTAATAAATTAGAATCCACAGTGTCTTAAAGCGTTAGTTTTCACTAGTGACTCACACATGTCACAAGCAGACTGCGGCCTTGTTTCTTAGTTCAAAACCCATTTCCAAGCAACATCCCAAATAAGAGGCATGCCTGGGAAAGAGCATGAGTCACCATGTGCTAGTTTCTGAGTCTCCCACAGTCCTTAACTAACCTGATGGAACTAGCTAGTCCTTGGATATGCTTCGTAGCTAAACTCCCCCCATCCCGGCCCCACCTAAAAAGCTGGTTATTTTGGTTGCTGTGGCAATTATTATATACAGGAAATCTACCAATCCCATGCCTGAGAACTAACTCCCACTAAGAAATATTGCTCAGGGCTAAGATTCCTATAGGCCACATGACTTTCAGACCACCTCTACCATGAACTGAGAACAATCACAGTACATGTGATGCTACCCTGCCCTAAAAATAATTTTGCTTTTCTGTAGTCCATGCCATTGTCTCTAACACTATTGTAAATGTTCAATATTCTAATAAGCTACTGTCCCTTGACAAACTCCTGCATATCAAAAAAGGAGCAGATCCACTGTCAAATGCTAACCTTGACCTTTCAGGTTCGGTTAATTAACCATTCAACCATAACTCCATTTCTAAACAGAGTTTCTCTTCCTCTTAAGAACTAGTGATTGCTTGTTTTCTTGACTATCTGCTTCATGTATATACTCTGAGAGTAAAACTTGTTTTCAGCCACCCATCTGATCCCAACCATCTCCCTAGCTCCCTTTCTTACAAATAAGGACACATGAGGAGACACCCTCCCAAGAGGCACTCTGACCCTACACCACACAACCTTATCCAAAATCTTGACTCTCTCACCTTCTATTTACAGAGCCAGGATCATGTCTTTCAACCTCTCTATCCAAGCCTTTCCAATCTGTAAAAATGGGGTAACAATAGTACTATTTTTCACATAGTTGTTGTAGGTATTATACATGTTTCTATTTATAAAGTATTGGAAGACATCCTGGTATCAAAGAACTATCCCCCTGGTTTGCCCAAGACTTAAGGGCTCTGAAGAGGCATATAATAGGTGCTAAACCCAGCAAAATCCCAGGCTGAGCGTGTTATCCCTAGAGAAATGGAAAGTGCTCTCAACCTCTACCAAAGTAAACTGGCACTTCCTTAAGTTGCTCTTGAGTGGCACTGTGTTACAGCACAATGACAAGTAACTAATAAACTATGCGCCCAATTCATCTTACTTTGCAAACCCAAACCAACTTAACAAACAGGATGCATAACCTTCTAAACCAAACCTCAGTATGTTTCTGGACCTCTTGTTTTCTCAAAGATACCCACAAAAATAGAGACAGAATTCATCTATAGTCCTTTGTTTTCAGTGTCTGGCTCTGGAATCAGATACACACATTTCATTGCTACTTAGCTCTAAGGTCCGGGTGCTAGAAATGAGGCTTTCTTCTTGTTAGTGCATTTCCTTCATCTTTTTACTGAGGCAAGTTTTTGTTGTACCGAGAGTTAAAACATTATTACTGCCAGTTATACCCAATATAGTTCCTCTTTCCTATCAGTTTGACATGCATTAACAAATTATATTTGTTCATTATTCAGCATCTCTCAAAACTACATAATCATTAGCTAACAGAATATTTAAAATATGCCCAATGTATTGGCCCAAGCTCACAGAAGCATATATGCATATAACATACTTGAAGTGATGTCACCTAAATGTTATAATCACAGCAGTAATTGTTACTCTAAAATGATGTTATCTTAGAAGGAAAAATAAATAGGTGAGAGAGAAGAAAATAAAAATAAAAACAAGAACTTGGTGCCAGTCCCAAGTATCTACTAGTCCTAGATTTGATTCTGTTCCTAGGAATTTGATGAGTCACAAATGAGAATCATGCATATTATCAGCCATGTCATCCTTTCCAATTTACTCCGAAAAGTGTCCTAAGGTAAGAAACGAGATATAACTGCCCCCCACAGAGGACTGTGCCACATGGACGATTTTGGAACTGCTTCAAATCTCACCCATATATATATATGCATATATATACACATATTTTTTAAACAAGCAAAAATTCAACCAGATTGACACCTGCAAGGAAAGGAAAGCCAGCCTTTGGATGTATCCAATGGTAGGAGGCCCAGATTTCTTCAGATGGCCCTACATCCATGTGCATGTGGCCATCACCAATTGGACTCTTGAGTTAAATAAAGAAATAGGACCTTAATGTGGGAAGAGCTCTTATGAGGGAGTTCAAAGTTATTGGGGTGCAAATGATCAAGACACATTGCACATGTGTAAAACTGTTAAAGGATGAATTAAAGGCATTCTAAAAATAATCACACAGCGTCAAGTTTTGTGACTAACGTACCCTTAAAGGATGATAACGTGTGTACCAAAGTGTAACTCTCAATCAATAGTCAAGCTAAAACTAACTCTGAGGCTTATCTTAATGGAGGGATCTAAAAATCATTTGAGGACTAATATAATTTTCAAATTACTTCAAACCTTCCCCAAATGATACTTCTGAAACAATAGCCTGATTTGAGTAGTCGTATTAATGTTCATTAAAAGTAAAAATAAAAACTTCTCACATTTATTCTCATTTCTCGTGTGTGTGTGTATGTGTGTGTGTGTGTGTGTATGTGTGTGTATGTGTGTATGTGTGTGTGTGTGTGTGTGTGTGTGTGTGTGTGTGTACGTGTGTGTGTTTCCAGGCATTGACTTTAATATTCTACTCACTACATGTACTTAAAAGCACCCTGATGCATCCACAAAGCAAAGTTGGAAACTATTTCTTGTTATGTAAATTCTTCCAGGTTTTTATAATAGAGAATATGTTTACATGTGTTAACTGTACAGCTCTCTCACAGATGGCCACATGGTCGGCAGATTTCCATAGCCCAAATGAAGTTTAAGATCTGTGTTTCTTGTTCTGCCATTAGGATAAAACACACACGTAATTTGATTTTTTTTTCAGCATGGTTAAATATGTTCTCCTTAATATCTATTCACTTTGCTGTGAACTCTTGGCCTCAGGTGCATTATCAGAAACAATAGACATGATTCTCAGGTCTCTTGTTTCTCAGATCAGTTTTCCCACTAGTACTAACTACAATTGTCTTGAAGGGAAAAAAATGGTCTCAGCCAGAAAGTTAAATTATAGAAGAATTAAAAAAAAAGTTAGGTTTACTGATTTAAGAGGCACTTGGTGAGCTTTCAGACCTCAATTAAGGCTGTGATTTGAGAAAAAGAAAATGAATTTTCCAAGCAATTAGGTGGTAAGAGAAGTAATGGCCTTGGGGGGAAAGGAACGGGGTATATTTAACTTTGACAAGTGGCTGCCATGCATGTGTTATATAACCTCTTTTGATAAGTATTTTTGCTTCACAGACCAAAATACCTTTTTTAATTATCTGAAAGTGTCTTTTGCAGGGAATTAGAAAGAGTAACAACCACAAAGGAGAAAGGCGTTCTGCCCTACTGAGTCAATAACATTCATTTTTCTGAAAACATCTCACGTTAATTTCATAATATTCATTTTAAGAGGTCCAGAACGATGTGCCTGACTATAGAGGAGAGCATGTCAGAAGGCTATCTTACAGGAGAATGTGTCAGCTTTCATAAACTCCCACGGGGGATCCCTTTCCTTTTGAAGGAGAAAAAACTAACACTGAAAACACAGTGGAATTCGAACACGAAAAGACTCTTTAGCAGCATGAAGATGCAACACAAGCCACAATATTTGCGTATTTCATATGAAAGCAATGTTCTGTCTCCAGCTCATTCCTGTGATAAAAGAGCAAACCCTAGCTACAGTAATGCAGCGCAAGTATACCAAATTCATGGAGATTTATGCTCCTCATTCATATCTTTTTTTTTTTTTAGTTTTTCAAAACAGAGTTGCTCTGTAGAGCAGGCTGGCATGAAACTCACAGAGGTCCGCCTGCCTCTGGCTTCCCAGGTGCTGGGATTAGGCCCTGTTTGCCACTTCAACCAACTCCTCATTCACAACCTTAAGGGACTGGCTGGGATGGATTCATCTACAGATATATCTGATTTCTATTCATTATCCCATAGGGGAAAATCACTTTTAAAGTGTTTGTCTGTTCATAGATTTTTTGATTATTAACTTTATCTCTCCAGTGACCCCAGTTCTTCAGAGTTCTCAAATATGTCCTTCAGACGTTGCAAGGTGGGGAGGGGGAATCCTCTAGTTACCTGTGCTTTATGATCAAGAAATACCTTCTATATTTTTGTTGTGTCTGGCCTTCACTCCCCAGAAGCCAGACTCCTACACAACAGGACAGGAACACTATTTACCTTTGAGAGCTGAGGATGTAGCTTCAGTGATAGAGTCTTTTCCTCACACGCATGAAGCCTTTTCCTTTGGGGTGACTATGCATACCCCCCCTGTTTTTTTCTTTTTTTAAAATTTTAAATAATTTATTCAGATTACATCCTGACTGTTATCTCCTCACTTGTATCTTCCCATCCCTCCCTCTTTTCTCCTTATTCCCCTCCCCTAGACCTGTGACAGAAGGGGACCTCCTCCCCCACCATATGATCACAGCCTATCAGGTCTCATCAGGATAGCCTGTTTTCCCTTCCTCTGAGTGCCATGCCAACCTATTTAACTGCAAAGAGGAATCCAGACTTAAACAAGTGGTGATTAGACTGACAACTTAACTAAGAAAGGAGGAGGAGGAGGAGGAGCAAAACAGAAGCAGGACAACCATGGGTCTGGCATTTAACTGGTCACGGAGTGAGGAGTAAGGAAATCTCTTTAATCAATCAAGGAATAAGGAAGAGAGATAGGGAAAGGAGAGTGGAACTAGGAGGAGAGGAGGAAGGGGCTACAACGGAGATGTGACACGAGTAAATTAACAATTAAAAAAAAAAAACAAGTATCAACAACTCCCTAAGCTTGGAAACTCTCACCCAGCAGAGGTTGCTATATGCTGGGGATGTGAGTACTACAGAAAAAAACTAGTATCTTCCTCAAGCCCTGTGAGGTTTTCTGCAAGTCCACTAAAGTAGAGAGAAGACAATGATCATTTAGAAACGGGAATTGTATGAACTGGATTTTATAGATTGCATGTCATTTAGAACCTCTGTTGGATGTGTAAGCTGCTTTGAACTGTGGAACAAGTGTCGGTGTCTACTGAGCCCACCATATTGCTTTGCCTGCACTCATTTGTTAAAAACTAGACCATGAGTTGTATGAAGTCTTACAGCCATTATGCCACATTGGTAAATATCCAGCTTTAATATTCAGCAGCTTTAAATGGTTGTCATTATTTTATACTGTCCTCAGTGGATCTATGCATCTAGGTTTGCACTTGCTGTATTTCCAGAAGAGTAGTTTATAAAGAAATGCATATGACCAGTAAGACCCATGATGTGAAAATAATTATCCTTAATAACGGCATCACTGTATATTTACCAGAACTACTTCTTCTTCTTCTTCTTCTTCTTCTTCTTCTTCTTCTTCTTCTTCTTCTTCTTCTTCTTCTTTTTCTTCTTCTTCTTCTTCTGGTCATGTTCACTGTTGTCCTTCTCTAGGCAAGTGTGAATTTTCATCTTACTCCAGAGGACTAAAGGTGATCATGCTGCTACTGTTTAAACTCTAAATTCAGGACCAAAATAGAAGCTGGATGCTTATACTAAGAACACTCTTGGCCCACTACTTCTTAGGCTGAGGCAGATGGTAAGAAATATAAACAATAAGCTAATTTCCACGTAATTGATGGTGAGTATGTACATAGTATATGATGTCTAATCAACTTGGGTGGGCTTCAGTTTGCCCTGATATTTGAGTAAACATTACTCTGGGGACATCTACAGTGGTAGATTTGGGGTGAAATCAACATGTAATAAGTGGATGCAGTAAAGCCAGTTGCCCTGCCTAATGTCTAGAGCTGCATGCAATAAGTTAAAGTTTTTAACAGACCCAAAGACTGATCTCTCTTCCATGAGTAAGAAGGAACACTTTCCTGAAGCCTGGGATGAGGTGTCAGCCTTTCCTTTTCCTTGCCCTTAACATCACTTCCTAGTTTTTTGCTTTTAAGCTGGAACTTTCATTGACTTTCTTCGATCTTGGCTGAATGCTGTTGGTTTTATCTCTCTGGAGAACCATGCATATGCACACAGTTGAGTAACTGTAGGACAATTCCTTCCATGAGTTTCACTTTATATCAATGAATTGGAAGAACTACTCCCTAGTAGCACATGTATTGGAAGGTCTCAATGTGTCTATCTTTGGTTATTGACAAACAGATGCTCATGAGTTCCCCCTAGAGCTCCAGCCCTAGAGGGAAGTAAAATCCAGCCCAGGAGCCACCACCTAAGACACCCCTGTGGCAATGAGCTTACAAAGCTACAGTGAACACAAGTGAGTCAACATGAAAAGCTAGCATAGTCTAAGCTGTAAGAAAACAGGTTAAATTCTAATAAATAAATCCATTTGCAAACTCTGAAAAGAAAACATCGTGAAGCCTGGGCAACAGTCACTTTGTGTTAGGCAATATTTTCCCAGTCCAAATTCCACTATAACAAATAAAGAACACCCTGGAGACCTTTCTAAGTAGTGCCACCACGAGCTGAATAAATGCACATGCATGCATGCATGCATGTGTGCATGCACATACACACACACCAAACAGACAAGCAAACAAACACAACACCAAAAAAAAAAGTGGTTCTCAAAAGGTGTACCCATATCTGCAGCATCAGTGTCCCCACTAAACTTACTTGAACTCGGTATCTCAGCTCTCCTCCTATGGAATAAGAAACTCTAACACTGGGACCCACCTGTGCCTGTTTGCACAACTTCTCCAGAGGAGTCTGATGCCTGAGAAAGAAAAGGCACCTGTTTCAAATGGATGTGATAGGAAGTGGTCTCCTGAATAGACTCTTGAGTCAGACTTGATGAAAAGTATATTTAGCTGATTTTCTCTGCTGATAGAAGGCTCAGTAAGCAAGACTAGAGGTTAAATATTTACCTCGTCAAACAAGTCCACTATAACATATGCAAGCATAAGCAAGCATTTGGACTGATCTCTTTTCTACTTTTTGCAGCCTCTGAAATAATTGCTTCCCTGCCAGCCAGCCAGCCAATCTGAGAAAACATAACCAACACCAAATGCTTAAGATTCTATGTTATCTTTGAAAATAAAATACAGCATTATTTCCCCTCTCTAACAGTTGTTATTCGTTTAGTTTGTCTGCTTTGAAAACTACATATTTAGTTTGAAGACAAAATTTGGAAGTAATTTACCAACTATAGAGTAGCTAGAATTAATGTGATGCAGAGCCACCGAGATTACTAGATTTTAGTTGACTCTTTCTATGCTTTTTTTTATTTCTTGTTTTAGAATGTTTTTCTTCTCATAAATATATGTTTTACATGCACCTTTTCATTGCGATCTATTTCAAACTCTTTCGGTGTTCTCCTGCCACCTGGTGGTGAAAATTAAAACACACCATTCCTACTGTTTAAACAACCAAAGCTTTATACCAACTAATGAATTAAAATCGAAATGGACAAAGTCACTTGATAGTCTACTAAGTCATCTAAACACAGGTCATTTTGAAATGTTCAGCGAGTGAGAGAATTTGTTCCTTTTTCATCTAGAAATGTGACACTACCCAGAGCTAGACAAGAATAGCCAATGAGAGTGGCCAATTTTTTTCGAACATTAAACTATCCATTATTTTCCTTACGATTCCTGCAGTAAATGCAACCATTGCTAATACAGACCTGGTGATAACTACACAGAAGGATTTGTGGTGGTGTTTCCACCATTTATTTTGTAACTACCATGCTAGACAAAATAAATGGCACTAGGGAAAAGGCCCAGTTTAATCAAAATTTCATTATAAAATCTAAAAGTTATAGCTGTAAGTTGACTTCTCACTGGACCCAAATTAAGTGTCACCACAGTGATAAATATTAGTCATTCATCAGAACGTACTTTGGGTTGTATTAGTGGATTATAAATGTGATGTCAAGGCCCCAAGCCTAAAAATATAAAACCTGCATAAAGAAAAAAAATATATAGGCAAGATGACAATTTCAACAACCAATTTGGCATTTGTAATTTGTCAAGTTTTCCTCCTATATATTATCTGTATAATGGTCTCAAGAATGTTAGTTATTCATATGGGTCAAATGATGCTCTGTTAAAACCATGTCTGATCAATCCAGATACCTGAGGACAACAACCGACTCAGACTTCAAGAAATTCTATTTTCCTTTATCTGAGGCTATTAGGCAATAGCATTTATTAATTGTTTGCTATATTCAGGATGCCAGACTATTGAGAGACTGAGAAACTGTCTTGTCCTTCAAGGCCAACCTCAAATGTCCATATCTCCAAAGCCAAATGCAATGGATTCCCCCTTCCTCACTGGTAGGATAACGTTTGATTCCTAGAACCAGAAATGCACATCATACATTGGGATTATCATGTGTGTATCTATCTATCTTCCCTATTTGGTTCTGATTTCATGAAGAGAGGAACTATACCTTAATCATTTATGATCTGTAATATCTAGCATAGCATATCTCCAAAATGCCCCCCTCAAGAAATGTTTGCCAAATAAACTGAATAAAATTAGGTCAATGGTAGTGTGTAAGAAGTTTACCACAGCTGGCTGGTGGTGGCACATGCCTTTAATCCCAGCACTTGGGAGGCAGAGGCAGGCGGATCCCTGTGAGTTCGAGGCTAGCCTGGTCTATAAAGTGAGTCTAGGACAGCCAAGGCTACACAGAGAAACCCTGTCCCAAAAAAACAACAAAAAAAAGTTTACCACATAAAAAAATCACTTCAAATCAGGTTATAGTTTATCTAACACTGCTTCTGGGTGGATTTGTTTCTCGTCTTAAACTCTCAGTGTGTGGCACTTGGTTTGGCTTGTTGTAGAGTTACAAAAGGAATAAAACGATGCTTCCACAGCTCCTTTGGTGAACAGTGCTGGGTGATCTGTTAGCTCGATGCCCTGTGAATCAGCTTTCCTGCAGATCCTTCCCCAGCCCTTCACAGAAGGCACAGAGCATGCTGTGTAGACAAATCATCCTTGCCCACCCCCCACCCCCGCACTTTCTTGCTTGACATTATTTTCTTTTCTCCATGATAGCTTAGAAATGTCCAAAGCAAGGCTGGACATGGGAAGAATCAAGAAATGGTTGGTATACTACTGGGTTGCTTAAGGAAATTTTTGAAAAAACATTATGGTCCCAGGATATTTTTCTACTCTGTAGTATTTAAACAAAAATAAATTTTTAGAATTCCCAAGAGTGGCTTGCACTTCAACTTTAGGTAAACATAATTCAACACATAACAGTGCAATAGTTTGGCACATGAGAAGAATAAGAAGACGGTGAAGGGTAATGGCATAACAACAACAGGTCAGACCCTGTGAGTCTGCAAGCTCCCAGTGCTGGAGGAGAGAGGCATGCTTCACAACTCCTGGCTTTGGATAAGGCGCTTCCAGGTGGTGCATGCTTTTGTTGTGTGATAAAAGTGCCAATGCTAATGGAGAGTGTCTCAGCACAGGAAAGATAAATGCAAAGCCATAGCATCCCCCAAGACCCTGAAATCTTAGGACCAGCATAAACGTATGGTTCCCTCCAACACACCGTCCTGGGAACACCTATCAATAAGATTCTAAAGAGGCACAGAAAAAAACAGTGTTTTGAATATTAAATATTAACAATTCTTTGAGCTTTTCATACATGCATACACATGTATTTTGATCACATTTCCTCCCACTCGTTCCCTTAACTCCTCCCAGATCCAGCCGCCCACTTCCCAACACCCTCATAAGTTCTATCATAATTTTAATTAAATGAATGTTTTTGCCTTTTTATCTTATGCATACAAATCATTTTACTGTGGTATATACATGCACTACATGAATGCCTAAGGCCTAAGGAATTCAGAGGACATCAGATCTCCTATAATTGGAATTATGGATGGTTGTGAGCCACCATATTGATGCTGAGAACTGAACCTGCAACAAGTGCTCTTAGCTTCTGGACCATCCCTCCACCCACTCTAGCCTTGTAGTTACCTACTGAGTCCAATTTGTGCTGCCCATATGTTCATGGGCACGGGGCCCTCTTCTGGAGTGTGGTTGGCCTGCCAAAGGACACACCTTAAAGAAAACTTAGTCTTCCTTTCAGAGGCACTATCAACTGTCAATAACATCTCACTTAAGGATTGAGGCCCATGTGGTCCTTCCTTTCTTTATGCTAAAGTGTCACTGGCTTGATCTTGCTGAATCCTTCAATAAGCAACCATAGCTGCTTTGAGTTCATGCATGTAGTGGTCTTGTCATATCCTGAAGACATTGAGAAACCAACATTTTATAAACAGCAAATATATATATATTTGCATGGAGTAATTTTCAAAAATTATTGACTGTAGTTATTTTGAGCAATCTCCTAAAATTAATCACATCCCTAGTTCTCAGCTATAATGCCAGAGGGATCCTTAGAGCTCCACATAGTTTCATCTCATGCTGTTTTTCAAAGACCGTTGAGGCTCAATAGACCAAATCCCACAAATGTCCAGGACCACAAGAAATAACCTGGATCCCATGTCTAAGAGGCCTCTGTTTGCCCTTGGAAGTAAACTAGCCCTCTGATGCTGAGTTCACAGGAGGACCTGCTAGGATAAGCAATAGAGATTGGGAACATGTCATCAGTTCTTCTGATCTCACTCCAAGTTGACGTTCATCTGCCAAGTTGTAGAGAACTCTCAAGTTAGCCTCCTGTTCTTCCTACAGACAGGAAGGTTAAGGCCGAGCTGAAGGAGCACAAAGTAAGGAAAGCATTTACATTGAATCGAATCCCCAAATCACCATTTAGTCAGTGTGTAGCCTTGGGGAGGACATTAAGCTCTCCACAGCTTGGTTTCCTCATCTGTCAGGTAGATGAGAGTTTCTTACAGGGATTTAATGACTTAAATACGTAAAGCGCTTTATAACATTGTCAGGTACGTAGAACAGTCTACAATTAAATGGCTCCTCCTCAAGATCTGGAAATTAGTTTGCTAATATCAAATTCCTGTAACTTTGTACAGTTAGAAATGATAGAGGAGTCAGAGGTGCAGCCACGTACGCACATTCACCTACTAGAATGTGTTCTCTAGTGCAGATGAGACTCATTTATTCAGATACGCACAGAGGACCTCATTCTATTTGTAAAGAGGGGCGTGAACGCCTTTGCCAGTGTCTCATAATGAGGCAGCTCTACATTTGAAACCCCAAGGGGAGCTCTTGTCTTCCTTCTGTAACTGCTGTAATACTTTGCAATCCAGATAGAATTTGTGCTCTGCTTTCACTCCAGATCCAAGCTTTACACATTTTGTTTCTCCAGTCGAGTATCTTTATTCAAAATTATTTCCCCAGATGTGTATGAGTTTGCTTTTCTCAGCTGAATCTTATTTTGTTAAAAAAAAATTTTTTTTTCCTGTCAAATCTTCAAGTTCCCTTAAGCTTTTGTAAACCATCTCAGTCTGTAGGTGCTACATTATAAGTCCTACTGGTACATCTTTCCCTGTCAGGAAGCTTTTAACATTTACAGCCACAGCCTTCCTATCTATCTATCTATCTATCTATCTATCTATCTATCTATGTCTATCTCTATCTCTCTATCTCCCTTCCTCTCTCCCTTTTTCTCTCCTTCTTTTTCCTCACCTCTTCTCCATCTTTCTCAATCCTCTTGTACCCCTCTCTCTCCCCCTAGACAGACTAGGCTATTCCAAGAGTACTTCCTTCTAGATGTATTGGTTGAGAGCCTAGCTTCATAAATTGCAGCCATAGGTACATCTACCCTTGTGTGCTTATTCTTTTGCTTAGTGTTTCAAATAATCACACTTACCCTCTTGCTTATATTGACTCCCTGTTATCTTTGAGGCATGTGAAATTTGTTATTTTACAGTACTTAAGTCATAATCCACTGGCAGCTAGACAGTTTCCAAATATAACAATTAAAGGCATAAATAACACACATCTGTACGAGTTCTGGCACTTGTCCACATATTAACCCAACTTGCCACCTTATAGATTTACTCTCCAGCATTACAGTAGCCATCTTTATTTCAGGGAGTTTAATTTACCTTCCTGTGGTGATTTTGGGGAGGGCGAATATACAATTGTATTTTGTGAGACATATGAGTGATGATGTTTTGCACTCTTCTAGAATTGAAAATCCAGGAACGGGAGGCACTCCCTATGCTATTTGCTTATTGCAGCCATAGCCTTCCTATTTGAATGGTTTTTACAACATCAGTTATGACTCATTGGCAAACCTTGCTGATATAAAATTCATATGCCTGTGTGCATCCTCGTGAAGGTAACAATTTGCATTTTTGTAGAGGATAGGAGAGGTTTAATATCTGTTATTATTTTCTGACTATCTGGAGCACTCACAATGGGGTACAAGAGAGAGAAGGTGAATGTCAGCTCTTTAAAATGTGTGTGTAAGTAGCTCAGAGTTAGTAGAAGCATCTAGGTGGCACTTTAATTAGCACCTTCTAGGGTCAGATAACTCTAGAAAGCTTCCCAATATCTACTCCCAGCTGTGGAGCTGTCAATTCACAGACTCATGAGATGAGACAGCTGCCAGAGAACAGCTGTAGAGTCTCTCTGTTTCACTGTGAAACATAGTGGTTAATTCCATCTTACCCATGTTTGTGCAGCTTGAGATGGGAAGGATTCGTGGATCTCACAGACACCTGCTGGTACCATGCAAATGTTTTACATGCTGACATCCCCTCAAGACAATGGCAGTGAAGGAAAGGGGGTGATCTGAAATCAGTGATGAAGGAATGGTGCTTCTGGGGATTGCGTTATCAAGGCTGGATACAGTAGACCACTGAGGGAGAACCCTGGGCTGGAATGGCAGGGTTATATGGGGATGAGAAGCTGGAAAAAAAGACCCCCATGCTCTGGAGAAATTTAAGGTAGGGGCAGGGTGAGAAGAGCTGAGAGGAGCCACAGGGAGTGCCTGTGATACTGAGTCTGGAGCCCAGCAGCTGCTTTGGTATGCTCATAGTCAGGACAGGTGAGCTTTGTCCAAGGCTTCTTTTGGACCTGACATTAGGAGATAAGTTATTGGCAATAGGTGTGTTTCTTCTAACGAGAATAAAAAAAAACTGTTCTCTTTTTGCCAAAACAAAAACATAGCTTCTCTACTAACAATACCTTTATTTAGGACATTTTACATTATTCTCTGAAAATCTTTCAAATATTTTTAAACAGCAGAGCTTGAGGCCATCATGTTGCCTGTTTGTTTACTTTGGGAGATGAATATATGGGTTAAAACAGGCCATGTGTAAACTATGTTTTCCAAATATCTCCCCAGATTTTAGTATGAAGTACAAAAGCAAGGTTTTCCACACAAAGCTATGTCACAACAGGAAAACTGGAACAAAAGAAATCTAAATGCAGATATTTAAATGTGCAGTGGCAGGAAAATGGCTTGCTTACAGATTATTAATGTGGCAAAATTAGTAAGCAGACATAAAAGTATACTTTCAAGTCAATAATCTGGAGGAAAGGCCAATATATAATAGTAACTAAAAGAATTATAACACTAAATCATATCTCAATGCGATTTTCCATGGTGCCAATGTCTGTACACTTCCTCACATTAGAAAGAAACACACCTATTGCCAATGTCAGGTCCAAAAGAAGCCCTGGACAAAGCCTACCTGTCCTGACTATGAGCATACCAAAGCAGCTGCTGAGCTCCAGGCTCACTCAGTATCACAGGCACTCCCTGTGGCTCCTCTCAGCTCTTCTCACCCTGCCCCTACCCTAAACTTCACCAGCTCTTATGGTCTTTTCCCCCAGCTTTTCATCCCCACATAACCCTGCCATTCCAGCTATATTTGTGTGTGTGTGTGTGTGTGTGTGTGTGTGTGTGTGTGTGTGTGTCTGTCTGTCTGTCTGTCTGTCTGTCTGTCTGTCTCTTTCTCTCTCTCTCTCTCTCTCTCTCTCTCTCTCTCTCTCTCTCTCTCTCGCTCTCTCGCTCTCTCGCTCTCTCGCTCTCTCGCTCTCGCTCTCTCGCTCTCCTCCTGACCCAGTCCAGTCTGTTGGCCATGTTCAGATTGCTGCTTTCTCTATCTCCTCTGGACTCTTCCAGGTGCCCCTGGCTGTACTTTCCCTCATATCTAAAAACTCTCCCCGCAACCACACCTTGGAGCTGCCATGTCCTCAGTTTACACACTAATAGGAGGAGTAGTGAGGATTTTAGTTGTCCTGTATCTTTTTCTTTTTCAAATATTTTTTACTTGAGTGTATATGAGTGTTTTCCTGCATGTATGTGTGTACACTACATGAATGTTTGTTGCCTGCTAAGGCCAGAAGAGGGCACCATATTGGCTGGAACTAGAGTTGCAGATGGTAATGAGTCACCATTTGGATGCTGGGAACTGAACCAGGGTCCACTGCAAGAGTAGAACATGCTGTTACCTGCTAAAACATCTTTCCAGTCTCTCTTTTTTTATTCAACCATTTCAGAATGAATAGATTTTACTATTAAAAGTAGAAAATAAATGAATTTTTTGAGTGCCTGGCCTCCTGTGAAGTGATAATGCAACAGAAAAAAAATATGAATTTGTGGATATAAATTTGGGGTTTCATAATAGTTCATCTTTCTCCAAAAGCACCATCCACTAGAATCTTGAAGGTAATCAAAGCTATCATATTAGAAATAGACCTTACAATATATTTTGGGCAAGAGTGAACACTCGTTGTTTCTATAAATGAGAGTATTTTTAAACAATCTCTTTATTTTATCCTCATCATATGCTGTGTTGGAGACACAAACCAACTACAAACCAACTTGTTCAGTCATTTGATTGTTTTTATAGGATAGTTATAGCTGCTAATGGCTGAAAGGGGGTGACATTTTGTCTCTTTGACACCAACTAGCAAAGATGTGGGATGGAAACAATTTTCAGGTGAAGTTTTGTGGCAGAGACAAAGGCCTATCAGCAGGTAGTTACAGACCCAGTCGGAATCTCTTCAATTTCAAGAAAGTGGCCATTCTCTGTTCCTCCAGGCACTACAACAAACCTTGAACGAAAGCATCTCCAGGGACAGATATAACAGCTCACTATAGGATTCAGTAGGTGGAGTTGAAAAGGGATACTCAGGATTCCTTTATACCATACAGAACAGAAAGGGATTCTTGGCCTTGTGTACAGTACACCAAGGACGAGAATATTGGGCTTACCTAAATTCTTGCTCCCTATTTCTCAAGAGCATTACTACAGGACACTTCACAGTTTTTACTAAGAATAAACCATTTCCATCATACATCATAAAAACAAAATAAGTACTTGTGATTTTAGTAGTTCTTGAAAGTAGTGACTTTCAAGCCATTTCTGCAGTGTTTTCCTTTACTGAAGTTGTGAATGGTTAACTAATCAATACTATGGTGACGACTAGAGATGGAGCACTCTTCTAAAACATTTTTAAATGGTGTTAAATATGTTATAAGAAATTTTAATCGGTATAGCAATATGTTATCATCAGGCCTCCTTTTGCCTTGCCTGGCTCCCCTACCTTCCAACTCCCATCTCTATGCCATTTCAATGACATTCTCATTTTCTCTTTTATTATAGAATTTTAATTGGAATTTTCAATGAGTTGTGTACTATCATTGTCTATTAATATCTGTTATGAATTAGGTTATCAGAGCATTAGAAATCATCATCGAAACAATTACTTGTAAGCACAGAAGGATAATTGCCTGCTAGTTGTGGATGGGTGACTTGAGGCAACGCATGAAGAAGTATCCTGAAACTCAGAGAAATAAACCAAGATGGGAGTACCCTGAACCCAGGGAGCAGCCACGGAAGCCATCATCAGTCCTCTAGGAACTCTGAAAAAAAAACTGTCTAAGGGGGACTACTGGGGGGCATAGAATTCGAAGTCAGGGAACATTAATAGCAATTAATTACAGTTCATAATTGTATTCCTTCCCAGAGCACTAGAGATGTATATTTAGCAGCAGACAGGGCCATGTCCCTCACAAGATTTGCTGCCAGTGCATACATCTGTCAGCTGATTTGCATATAGCAAAAGAGCTGAAGCTATAATTTGTGTTCGTGATAAGTGGAGATTTTGAAGACATTTGCTATATCCTGCCTTTGCTTACTTAGGCACTGGGCAAATACAAAAGACACTGCCAGAATTTGCTTAGACACTGTGGAGGTAGTAGTGAGAAGGAGGGGGAATGAGTGTGAAATATTGCCAGTTCTATTGCAATCCTGGAAGCATCATTTTAAACCATGAACTGCGATCGCTGCACACAACGGAGCAGGTGCCTTTCCTGTTTTGAAGGCATTGGCAGGAGGTGTCATTTGTCAGGGAAGGAAAGGGCATAATTCAAAATGAAAGTCGCCTGGCCTGAGAACTTAACACAAATGAAACCAAACTCCACCCTTTGATTCAGGACCAGGGATGCACTCCTGTCCCTCCAGTTGCAGCAGGTGGCCCTCACTACTTCTCCCTTCCTCCTCAAGGCACCATACATCTAATGAAGGAACAGAGTTGGAAGTGGGTAGCACAGACACTGTCAAGGAGGCTTTGTGCATTGTTCCTTGTGTGTTCTGTGATGGTGTCTGGAAAAGTATCACTCTTCTCGCTCTCCTCCCCTTGCTTTCTCTCCCAGATCCCAGGCTCTGAAAAAGGGCAGACTTCCTCCGCTACCCTTGTGCCTAAGCATGTGGGGTGTGTGTGTGTGTGTGTGTGTGTGTGTGTGTGTGTGTGTGTGTGTGTGTGGTGTCTGTTATGTGTATGTATGTATGTAGCACTCCAGAATGTCAGCTTGCTCCTCTCTCCCGACATTCTCTGCTACTTCTTTGCTGCAATTTCTGCCCCAGCTCGTCTCCTCACAAACCTAAATTCTAATGCAGGCAGCAAGCACATGATAATGAGCTACCCATTCATCCATTTCCCCATCTTTTGGACAAATACTCATTTACAGCCTGTGATGGATGAGATATTTGAGAAGGGAGAAAAGCCACTCTACCATGCCCCTTTCTGCTGTCCATATTTCTACGAAATTCCACAAACTCTGCCCCTAAAGCAACCATTCACTGTTTGCAGCTGTTATCTGGGCAGAGATATAAAAAGAAGGTATTCCACAGAAATTACAAACCTATTCTAACAATGCTCAGTGAGTGCGGGCTGGATGCTACCCTCCTCCTTTAGTAGCTAAGTAAAATGAACCAGCAGAGCAAATAGAATCCGGTGCCCATGGCAACCTGCATTACTGCTTTGAACTTGTCAATCCACCAAAGGAAATCACATTAATGGGATGGGGTTTTTTTTTTTCCTGCTACAAATAGCTTTTGCTTTCACATTTTAATTACAGAGTTAGATTTTTCTTAATCTCTAAATTCTTCAAAAATATGACCAAAAAAAGGAGGTACTAACAAAAATATTATTTATGTTCTGTATAGCATTTGGTCGGGGGTGGGGCGGGGCATAGGTAGAAAAATAAAAGGCAATGTGTTTCTCTTTCTCACTGCATGTGACTTAAACAAGAAAAAGTCTTAGGAAAATATCCTTTTAGCATTTTTCTTTTTTTAATTTTTAAAGATAATTTTCTTGTTGGTAAAAACAGACATGACAACATCTGCCTCACTAAAGTGTCAGGAGTTAATGTTTGCAATGTAGTAAGGACAACACTTCAGATGATCAGTTGGTATTGACAGTGAATGTTGGGTGAGGGTGCCTCACTTTGACCTTGGTCCTGAGCTACATTATTCAGTTAGTATTAGCCAGCAAAAGTTCCCTTTAGATATCTTTAATGGCTTAAGTGTTGTCTGTGTCTGGAGAGCTTATGAACGGATGAATAATTTCACAAAGATGGCTAAATTAAAGCTAACGTCCACCAGTGAGAAAGCCATGAAAATAAGAGATGGCCTCTGTGTGCCACTCACTGTGTGCCCAAAAGAAACTCTAGGAAAGAAATACTTAGGCAACAAGAGGGAACGAACTTATGGGCATTTCTTAAGCTTTTCCACAGTTTTCCTCATTCTAACTGAACTGAAAACTGGTTATATAATGAGAGGAGTTAGAGACGCCACCTCTGGGAGAGTTGATAAGCTGACAATATTTTTGTGTTTCTAAACATTATATCCTTCCTTTTTTTTTTTTTTTTTTAGAAAAACGGAAGAAAAACAACACGTGCAACATTTAAGAACTCACTTCCATGCTCTGAATTTACTCCCTTTGCAACCTACAGGCAGGTAGACTATGACAGAGCTCTGAACTCCCTGAAGAACGAGTCAGTCCCAGGAATTGGCTGCTTTGTTTGCTGACTGAAGACTTAGCCCAGCCTCAGCAGTTTCCCAGAAGCCACTGCCACCTGACCCGGCCTCCTCAGTAGAACCATTCTGTTAGACAAACCAGAGCCCATAGAGTGTAGGATGCAAGCAGGTGGGAGACAGCCATACCCCTCATCAGTTCACTCCGTTTGCTCTTCCCTGGCATTCAGAAAACTTATGGTCAGGTCGCATCTACTTTCCCACCAATCTTCTACCACAGAAAGTTCTCAGAGTGCTGCAAGCAATGAAATATCTGACCATATTTAACCCTAAGCTTCAACTTTTATTGAGTTTTATCCTTGCTACCTCCCTCCGGCAGAAACCTGCAATAGAAAAAAAATGAGACAGAGTTCTTCCCTTTTCTTTGTTCTGTTGCTAAGATCCTGGGACAGATAGGGTTAGGACAAGATGTGAGGGGAAAGAGGAGCGGGGACAGTGAGCACCTTGCATTGGTTCCTACTGGGCTGAGCAGGTGGAGAGAGCTCTGTGGAGGATTGGGACAGGTCTACAGAATCACTCCCGGGGAAAACGCTGAACCAAAGGCTCTCCTCTGCAACCCTCGGGTGCTGAGGTTGTTCTCCTGCACAGCTGCTGTTCAGCGTTCTCTCAGTACCCTGATAATCCTAGCCCTGTCTACTCATTGTTTTGTTTCGGTTTTCTTTTTTAAAAATAGTCTTTATTATTCAGAATTTCATGCAGGTATACAATGACATATGATCATGTGTGTTCCCTATTTCCCCTATCCAACTTCCCTCAAGTTCTGTAGTACATTGCCCTCTCAACTTCAAGTCTTTTTATTATTTCTTCAGGCCATTAAGTCCAGTTAGTTCTATGAATTTGCCCATAGGCATGGGGCTATACACTGAAATATGAGATTTCTACCACCTCAAACATTATTTTTTAATTAATGTTTTTAATTTTATTTATTTTATTTATCCACTTTATATCCTGACTATAGCCTTCTCCCTCCTCTACTCCCAGTCCCACCCTCTCTCCCTGCCCCCATCTCCCCTCCTCTCCTCCTCAGAAAATAGGAGACCCATCTGCCTACCCATGCCAGCTCAACAAGTCACATCAGGTCTAAGCTATCTTTTTCCATTGTGGCCTGGCAAGGCCTCCCTCCCGGGGTGGGGGGGGGGAGTAATCAAAAAGCAGGCAACAGAGTCTATAGCAGAGACTGCCACCACTCCCTTACTAGGGGACCCACCTGAACCCTGAGCTGCCAATCAACTACACCTATGTAGGGGGCCTAGGTCCAGTCCATGCATGGTGTTTGGCTGGTGCTTCAGTCTCCTCAAGCCCCTCTGTGTCCAGATTAGTTGGCTCTGTTCATCTTCTTGTGGAGCTTCTGTCCATGCTGGATCCTTCTATCCTTTCCCCCATGTTTCCACAAGGCTCCCCACGCTTCACCCAATGTTTGTCTGTGAGTCTCAGCATCTGTTTTGACCTGCTGCTGAGTGGAGCCTCTCAGAGGACAGCTATGCTAGGCTCCTGTCTGTGAGCATAGCAGAATCTGCTCTTAGGATGGGGTCGTTTGACATTGGAGGAATCTTCCTAAACAATCCCATCCAACTGCCTTCTTCAGTGCCTACCAAATAGTACTGCGTCCCTGCTCCAGTTCTCTGGGGGAAGACACCCCTATACCATCTTCTCTTTCTACACAACCTTGAGAAGCAGGTCTACTGATTTCCACGCTCTGAGAGTCACGCACCAAGCTACTAATACCCAGATGTCTTTCTGGAGCACACCATTGGAAGGTTGGGTAGTAGAATGGAGGACTGAGGGAAGTAATTTTGAAAACTGGGGAAGCTGAGCATAGGTATCCTGTGTCCTGGAGTAGCTAGAGAAACCCTGAAACAGGACCACAGAGAGAGAGAACAGACATCAGTGCCTAGCCCCTTACAGTACGGCATTACCTGGCACCTACCGTGTGGCTCCCGGTTACAAGGCCTGTTTTCCTCTGAGACAAACGATGGTTGCACTTGACCGCCTGTTACAAAAGGGGTTTCCCTTTGTTTTAGGCTCCTGATGGTATGTAATAAGACAGAAATGTAATAAATAATATACGTATAAGGGGTGTAGCTAACACAACAAGAGGAAAGGTGGCAGGAACATGCCGATGAACTTACTTCAGTAGCACAGAAGTCTCCTGGGAAAGCAGGACTCAAGCCCCAGCCCTTTGCTCAAGATTCAGCCAATAGTATCTGTGGAATGCCTTGGCATGGACCAAAGTCCAGAAGACCTAAAGGCTCTTGGCTTAAAAAAGAAAAAAAAATCACTGAGAAAGAAAAAGAGCCAATGACCTCTGCCCAGCAGCAGTCAACTAATCTCTAAGGCTGTGGTGGTAGGGTCTTGCCTGAGCATAACTCATGGTTCCCAAAGCAGAGCTGCACCGACCCTTCCATGTCTTTGAAAAACTGGGAAACTTGCAGATTCGTTTCCCCCATCTCTATCACCCCACAGTGCAGTGGTGCATTTAACTGGCTTACTAATCTTTCACTGTAGGTAAGAAAGTATGTGCTAATAACTACAATCTGATAACATTGGGGAATTGGACTTCTCCTTCTGCCATGGTTTCTGGGCCTCCCACTCAGATGGTCAGGATTAGTGGTATTTACCTTTACCCACTGAGCCAGTTTACCAACCCAGGCGTTTGAATGAAGCAATCGGGAACAGCTGAAATCATAATCCACAATCCAGGATTGGTAGAAAAGAACTCTCCAGGCAGTGCTAGTCATTAAACCAGATAAAGTTCCAGAAGGTACCAGCCCCTCAAATGTGATGAAAGTCACTTACATTCCATATCATGCTAGAAAGGCTGCCTGTTCACCTCTTGTCCTGGAGATTTTGCTAGCTCCCTGACCTGTGTGTTGTCCTCCATCACCACGCCATGCTAATTGCAATAGAGATGCAAGCTAGGCTGACCTGGAACTCATAATCCTTCTAGCTCAGCTTCTAAAGTGTTATGACTACAGGATGCATCACCATTCCCAGCTTAAGTGTCATCTTAAGGGAAATAACTGGTCTTAAATAAGAATCTGTTCATATCAAGAGCTCCGTAGATGCTACAAACATCTAATGAAGATTTCTGAATACTCAGAAGAATTATTATTGATGCATGAGGACGTTCCACAGCTAGAAGCCACTACTGAATACTCAAAGAAGGCTTCTAACAAAACACCTTAGTAATAATGCCCATCACTATGAACTCCAAATTTATTAAACCACAATGTTAAAGATTTTAGCAAACTGTTGTCTAGCTCACTGCACACTGCCTGGGAGATGATCCCTCTGCACTTAGAATTATTGTGGAGATAAAACAGTTGAGGTAATCCTGACTGGGTCTCTGACTAAAGACTAAAAGCCGTTCCCAAGTGCTGCTGGTTATAAATACAAATCTGAGTCTAAATGAAGAAAAAGGGCACTGTAAACACATGTTATTATGTATATCAGGAATGGCCAAAGAAGAGAAACCCTGGGTAACCATGTGTAACTAGGAATACAAAAGCATCACAAGGCCTGCGTAGTAAGAGACTGGGGAACTAAGAAGCCTCCACCTCTCATCACGCTCCAACTAGCTCACCCTTTCACTTCCCTGCCTTTGTCTAGTTCCCTCTAGTTTTTATGGCCCAGCCTAAAGGAAAGGGGCATCCACAAACCAACAACAGAATGGAACTGAGAAGGAAAGGGGAAAGTCAGTAGAATGTTACTTATTTCACACCACACTACAGGTCCCTAGCTGTATGTAGCTGTAAAGTAAAGCAACGCCTCCACCTAGTGGGGAAGTAGAGGTGTCAAATACTGGTGCTTGCCTCCTCCCATCTCTGCATTAACTTTGGCAGCTGTTTCAAAGCTATACGCCAACTAAATCATGCTTGACAGTCATATTTGTTCCTGCTACTTAATTCATTCATTTAGTTCAGTAATAGATATTAACAACATTATATTCCCTACAGCAATGCAAACAATTACAGACATTTGTAACGTTTCGGCTTCTGTCGTGTTGCAAATGCTAATGCACCAACGAAACTAAATGAAAAAGCTCTCTGTCCCTCAGGCAGTCAGCTAGACAGGATAAGGGGGATGTTATCTTCTCTCTTAGTCAGAATGGTAGAAATGAAGGATCTAGCCATTTTGGAAAAAAACATTAACAGCCTGGAGCAATATTATCTATTAGCCTCCCTGATTAAAACAAATGCTAAGCTAAATGTGTAGTTCAATCAGTATATAGCAAGTGGTTTTTACAAGAAATACAGATGGCATCAAAGTCTGTGAAGTCACATTCTCTCTTGTGGTTTATTACAGAAGACTCTTCAAGAGAGAAAAGATATTCCACCCAAGCTCCTGGTCACAGTTAACAAAACCCAGTGTCTAAGAGTCGGGTCTCCAGTTTCTTATGACCATTGAGAGTAGGATGAGAAAGATTTAAAAAAAAAAAAAAAAAGGTTGTCTTGCAAAAAGTGTGATTGAGTGCCTTTAATATGCTGTCTTTTTAGCCCAGACAGGACCATGCTTCTATTTGAGCTAAAATCAAGTTTAATGTTTCTGTATTTCTATTGCATGTGCAAATTACATAAGCTGCTGCAAATTACATTCTAATTAAAATCTTTAAGCAATTGACAATCATTTTTAGTAACATGATAATCAGAGGTCTGTTATAAAAAAAAATCAATGAAATTGTATAGCCAAGAATGGGATGGGGAAAAAAAAACTATCAACAAACTGCTACCAGCAGAACTCACAGCATGGGAAGCTAGTTAGAGCCACACTAAATTAGTAATCCATGATGATGAAATATGCTCTTAAGGTAGCACAAGCTATCCTCAGAGGAAAAGAGGTAAGGAGAGCCTGATCCCATGATATTCACTGAGGTAGTAAAGGTGGCTAGGGGAGATGTGTGCTTCAGGGTTAACTGGGTACTGCTCAAAGAAGAGGCAAGCTAAAAATGAAATTATAGATGCTTAGTGACAGTCTGAAACAAAAACCAAGTAGTATTTATCACTGTTGAGGATAATGTCAAAAGAGAGAATCTTTTTTGGACCAGCAGTTAAATGTATTTGCCATACAATCTTGAGATCCAGAGTTCAGGTCCAAGCATCCATATAATGGTCCAGAAATCCTGCACACATCTGTAATCTCAGTTCTGAAGGCAACAAAGATATATAGAACCTTGGGCTTCCTGGTTCCCCACTTAGCTGAGAAATGAGAGCCCAGGTTTAGGGAGAGTCGTGCCTCAAAAGAATATCAAAAGAATGATAAAGGGGGCTGGGGAGATGGCTCAGAGGTTAAGAGCATTGTCTCTTCTACCAAAGGTCCTGAGTTCAATTCCCAGCAACCACATGGTAGCTGACAACCATCTATAATGAGATCTCATGCCCTCTTATGGCATGCAGACACACATGGGGGCAGACTACTATATAAATAATAAATAAATAACATTTAAAAAGAATGATAAAGGAAGACACAGGATACCCTTTTCTGGCCTCTGTTCATATCCAGATGCATGTACACCTGCATATACACAATAATCCACTAGTCACAAATACATCACACACAAATAAATAAATAAAGTAAATAAGTTCTTGTTTCTTTGTTTTGCTTTGTCCAACCAATGCCTAACTCAACCTGAGACACACCCCATGAGAGAAAGCCAGCCTCTGACATTATTAACAAAATTCTGCTATGCTCACTGACAGGAGCCTAGAATAGCTGTCCTCTAAAAGGCTCCACCTAGATTGAAATAGATACTGAGAATCACAGCCAAACATTGGGTAAAGCATAGGAATTCTTGTGGAAAAGTAGGGGGAAAGATGGAAGGACTGGGAGGTAACACGAATTCCACAAGAAGACCAACAGAGCCAACTAACCAGAGCCTAGAGGAGTTTGGGAAGACTAAAGAACAAACCAAGGACCATGCATGGACTGGACCCAGGCCCCTTACACAGATGTAGCTGGTGTACAGCTTCATGTGGGTCTCCTAGTAAGGAATGAGGGACTCTTTCTGACATGGACCCCATTGTCTGCTTTTTTATCACTCCCACCCACCCACCCCCCTGCCCCACCCTGCCACTCTGGTGGGGCTGCCTTGCTAGGCCACAGGAGAAGAGGATGCACTCAGTCCTGATGCTACTTATTGAGCTGGGATGAGGATGTGTGGGCTCCCCTTTTCTGAGGAATAGGGGTAAGGTTACGGGGAAGGAGGGTGGGACCAGGAAGAGAGGAGGGAGGGGCCTATGATCAAGATGTAAATTTAATTAATTCTAATTTTAAAATAAAATAAAAATATGAAAGAGTATCATGAAAGAAAAAAAAGAAAGATTCACTAGCATTTTAAAAAAAAGAAATTATCCATTGTCTTCATTTTTGAAGTCTACATAAATAGAGTTGTCAAAATATCGTTCTTTCAAAAGGTAACTTCAAAGAATAAGTGAACAAAACTCAGAAGTGATATGATATAACTGAGAAGGAAAATTATTGGATATAGATTATTCCATAACATTCTGGGTATTTTTTTTTACTTGTATTAAACATGATTTGGGGCTAGTTGGAGATTTAGCTCAGTGATAAAGCATTTGTCCAGCAATTTTGGTATCATGGATTAAATCCAGAGCGTTGGCAGAAAATGATTCTTGCTTGGACCTCCCACTTGCCTGGTTATGAGATCATCAGTGTCATCATTATTGGTTCACATGCTGTGCCCCTGAGAAATACTCATGAGTTCTGGGACTAATGTAGTGACAGCAGAAGGGCCTGGCCCTTACTTCACACCTCTATTATTATCGAGCCCCTTTCTGCTTCCCTAATTTTCCATCCAGCACTGAACTGAATTTCCATTCTCTTTACAGACTTTGGTGCTGTTTTTATTTCTTCTTTAAAAAAAAAATCACTGGGTACATATTGTTTGAATTGCATATTTTGCTTAATATTCATTTGTTTGTTTGCTTGTTTTTATTAATTTATTTATTCACTTTACATACTGGCGATAGCCAACTCCTTCCATTCCTCCAAGTCCCACCTTTCCTTCCTCTTCCCCCCTTTCCTATTCCTCAGAAAAGAGGAGCCCCGCCCCTACCCATCTACTCCAGTTTATCAAGTCACATCAGGAATTGAGTTCATCCTCTTCCCCTGTGGCCTAGCAAAACTGTCCTGTCAGGGGGAAGAGATCAAAAAGCAGGCAGCAGAGTCCATGTCAGACATAGGCCCCACTCCTCTTGCTAGTGGGCCCACATGAAACCTGAGCTGTCTCTCGGCTTCCTCTACATAGAGGACCTAGATCCCGCCATGCATGGTCTTTACTGGTACTCCATAATACACAGGCCACTTTGGGCCCTGTTAGTTGGCTCGATTGAGTTTCTTGTGAAGCTCTTGTCACCTCTAGATCTTTTTATCTTTACCCCCGCCTTTTTCACTAGAAATCTATGCTTTGCCCAATATTTGGCTGTGAGTCTCAGAATCTGATTAGAACCACTGCTGGGTGAAGCCTCTCAGAGGACAACTTTGATAGGGTCCTGTCTGCAAGCATAACCGACAATCTTTAATAGCATCAGGCATGGGCTCTCTTCCATCGGATGGGACTTGGGTTGGGCCAAGCATCGGTTGGACATTACCTCAATCTCTGCTCTATCTGTTCTGTCTTTATCCCTGCATTCCTTGTAGGCAGAGTGAGTTTTGGATCAAAGTTATTTGTGGATGAGTTGGTGTTCCCCTCTCATCCACTAAGAGTCTTGTCTAATTAGTGGGTGTCCTCTTCAGTCCGCATGGCCCCTGCTACTAAGCGTCTCAGCTAGAGTCTCCTTCATGTCCTCCCAGAGACATATTCTGACTAATGTCTCCAGCTTGTCACAGAGGTGCCTGCACCCACAATTTCTCTTCTGTCCTCCTGCACCACTACCCCCACTCTCCCGAGGTCTGATCTCCACTCTTATTTCTCTCTGTGCTCTCTCTCCTACCTTGTTCACTCTCTTCAACCACTACCTCTGTCTATTCTATTTCTCCTTCTGAAGGAGGTTTAGGCAATCTCCCTTCAGTCCTCCTTGTTACCTTTCTTTGGGTCTGTGAACTGAAGTATGTTTATCTTGTACTAAATGGCTAAAATCAGCTTATAAGTGAGTACATATCATGAGTGCCTTTTTGGGTCTCGGTTACCTCACTCAGGATGATCTATTCTGGTTCTATCCACTTGCCTGCAAATTTCAAGATTTCCTTGCTTTTAATAGCTGAATAGTATTCCATTGTTTAAATATACCACAGTTTCTTTATCTATTCTTTGGTTGAAGGACATCTAGGTTGTTTCCAGATTCTGGCTATTAAAAATAAATCTTAAAAAAATAAATAAATAAATAAATAAAAATAAATCTTATATAAATACAATTGAGCAAATGCCCTTGTTGTATGGTGGAACATCTTTTGGGATATGACCAGAAGTGGTATAGCTGGGTCTTGAAGTAGCACTATTCCCAATTTTCTTTTTTTTTAAGTGATAAATATGCCAAATATTTTTATTTGATCATTACATTACATATATATATATCAAAATATTACAATCCATCTCATAAACATATACAATTTTGCATCAATTAAATCTTAACATTATATTAGCATATATTAGTAATAACAGTAGTTTAAAAATAATAAAGCATAGGGGACATAAACTAAATATCTTTTCTATTGGTTATGTGAGCTCTTGGAAAAACAAAATAATATAAAGATAAATATAGCATACTATAACCCATATCAAGAAATTTTCTGAGAAAGCGCCAGATTAATTTCCAAAGTGGTTGTACAAGTTTGTACTCCCACCAGAAATAGAAGACTGTTCCCCTTTCTCCATATCCTTGCCAGCATATGCTGTCACTTGAGTCTTTGATCTTAGGCATTTTGATAGGTATAAAATGGAATCTAATAGTCATTTTGATTTGCATTTCCCTGATGACTAAGCACATTGAGCATTTGTTTAATGCTTCTCTGTCATTCAGTATTCCTCTATTGAGAATTCTCTGTTGAGATTTGTGCCCCTTCTTTTAATTGTGTTTTTTGTTTGTTATTGTTTAATTTTAAGGTCTTTATATATTTTATATATTAGCCCTCTGTCAAGTGTGGGATTGGTGAAGATCTTTTTCCAATCTGTAGACTGCCTTTTCATTCTATTTACCATTCCCTTTCCCTTGCAGAAGCTTTTATGAAAAT
Organism: Acomys minous; assembly: GCF_964271855.1. Taxonomy (NCBI): domain Eukaryota; kingdom Metazoa; phylum Chordata; class Mammalia; order Rodentia; family Muridae; genus Acomys; species Acomys minous. The sequence continues at coordinate 69,666,413 of NC_140489.1, read as the reverse complement.
CCATCAGTGTAATCCACCATATAAACAAATTGAAAGGAAAAAAAGCACATGATGAACTCATTACATGCAAAAAAATCATTTGACAAAATCTAACACTCCTTCATGATAAAAGTCTTAGAGAGATCAGGAATATAAGACCTATATCCAAACATAATGAAGGGAACATATAGTAAGCTGATAGCCAACATCAAATTAAATGGAGAGAAAGTCAAAGCAGTTTCACTAAAGTCAGGGACAAAACAAGGCTGCCCATTCTCTCACTATCTTTTCAACATAGCACTAGGAGTTCTAGCTAAAGCAATAAGACAACTAAAAGAGATCAAGAAGATACAAAGTAGAAAGGAAGAAATAAAAGCATCACTATTTGCAGATGATATTATAGTACACATAAGTGACCCCAAAAATTCCACCAGAGAACTCCTCCAACTAATAAACATCTTCACCAAAGTTGCTGGATATAAAATTAATTCAAAATAATCAGTAGCCCCCTGTATACAAATGACAAACAGAGAAAGAAATCATAGAAACCACACTCTTCACAATACCCACAAATAATATAAAGTATCTCAGTGCAACTCTAACTAAGCAAGTGAAAGACACGTATGACAAGGGCTTCAAGTCTCTGAAGAAAGAAATTGAAGAAGATATAAGATGGAAAGATCTCCCATGCTCATGGATTGGTAGGACCAACATAATAAAAATGGCCATCTTACTGAAAATGCAATCCTCATCAAAATATCAACATAATTCCTTACAGATCTTGAAATAACAATTCTCAACTTCATATGGAAACACAATAGCTAAACAGAATAGCTAAAACAATCCTATATAACAATAGACCTTCTGCAGGCTTCTTCATCCCTGACTTCAAACTATACTACAGAGGAATAGTAATAAAAATTGCATGGTACTGGCATAGGAATAGACTGTTTGATTAATAGAATCAAATTGAAGATCCAGAAATAAACCCACACACCTACAGACATTTGATTTTTGAAAAAGGAGCCAAAATCATACAATGGAAAAAAGAAAGCATCACCAAAAATGGTGCTGGTCTAACTGAATGTCTACATGTAGAAAAATGCAAACGGATCCAAATCTATCACCCTGCACAAAACTTAAGTCCAAGTGGCTCAAAGACCTCAACATAAAACTAGGTACAATAAATCTATTAGAAGAGAAAGTGGGGAAGATCCTTGAACTCATTGGCACAGGAGACAACTTCCTGAACAGAACAACAACAGTTCAGGCTCTAAGATCAACAATTAAGAAACGGGACCTCATGAAACTGAAAAGCTTCTGTAAGGCAAAAGACACTGTCTTTTGTTTGTTTGTTTTGTTTTGTATTTGTATTTGTATTTCAAGACAGGCTTTCTCTGTGTAACAGTCCTGGCTCTCCTAGACACCTTTTGTAGACCAAACTGACCTCAAACTCACAGAGATCCACCTGCCTCTGCCTCCCGAGTGCTGGGATTAAAGGCATGTGCCACCATACCCTGCAACACTTTCAATAGAATGAAAAGGCTTAACATTTTTTTAACTAGAGAGTGTAATAGGCATGTTTCTCCAGGCTTCAAATTTTGTATAGCAGTTATGACAAATTATCAGTCTCAGTGGCCTAGAGGCAACACAAATGTATTACATTACAACTTTGGACATCAGAAGTCTCTCTGCCAGCCCAGTTCACCTCTGCATTGGGTGGGGGGGGGGAGGAAGAGTCTTCTTTTTAGATATATTCTATTTGTTTATATATCTGTGTGTATACGTGTGGGGACAAGTGCTATAGTATAATGAGTGGAGAACAACCACAGGAGTTGGGTTCTTTCCTTCTATTTTGTGAGTCCCAGGTATGAGATTCAAATTGTCAGGCAAATACCTTTACCTTCTAAATAATCTGGTCACTCACCTTTCTTAAACTTAAGAACAGCCAGTGCCCTTAACCACTTAGCCATCTCTGGGGCCTATTTTTATTTATAACAAGGTGTTGCTTTATTGCCAATCTGGCTCATTCATAATCTTCCTTCCTCGACCTACTAAATGATTACATGTATGTGCCACCACACCTGCTTCCATAGCCATATTTAAGCATTACCTTTCCTTGTGCTCTTTTCTTCCCTCTCTGATGCAGTTCTGTACAACTGTTCACTGCTCCTGGCAGTGAATAAAAAAATCCCACTGTGTGACAACCAGAGAATTCAACATAGGTTAAGAAAGGTTTTCGTGGTTGTCTCATTTTGCCTCTCATAACTAATGAGGAGTGGTTTCAGAGATGGCTGGATCCAGAGATGAATGGCTCTAAAAATCTCCCAGTGAGATGAGAGCCCATAGTTGCCCTTGGAAACACCATGTTTATGCTATCTCTTTTTAGTAGAATCAGCAGAAATGTTGTGACTGCTCTAAATGTAAACTCACGGGTATTTCCTTAGATCCACAATATGATCAGTTTGCAAGTATCCCGAAAGTACTAGAAAAAATAAAATTCTTGTGTTCAAAATTAAAAATTGAGGAAATTTTCAGTATCATTTATTATGTTTTGAACAACTTAAAGAAAGTGGGATGGGGAGGAGATTTGTTTCAAATATCTTTAAAGATAAACTCACACATCTTTATTCTGTATAAAACAGTTAACACCTTAATAAAAGTTTCTCAAGTTTTTTTTTTTTTTCTGATTGACTTATAACTGGGGAGATGTACCTTACTTTTTTAACTATTTAAAAATTCACCAATTTTAATACATATGTAATACAATTTGATTGTATCAGTAATCAGCTAAGAGATACACTTCTGGGTAGGTTTGGGGGTTATTTCACGAGAGGATCAGTTGACTTTCTCCAAGTGTGGACAGCACCTGCCAGCATTGGCCCAGACATAAAGAAGTCTGAGGAGAAAGTAGCCCTGCTTCTGCCTGCCCACTTTACTCCCTGCTGGTGAATTTATCTGCCGTGTTGCTCCCGGTGCTTCCATCCTCTGCTGATCATGGAACCCTGCTTCTTCTTTGGCCTTCCAGTGTGGACTAGCAGGACTCCTCCAGATCTTCCACACCAGGCTCTGGCACTGAATGGCTAATCTTCTTAGCCTCTCCAATATGCAGCCTGCCATTATTGGACTATCCACACCACACTATATATGCTGATCTAATCCTTTCCCACTTGTGGTGGTTTGAATGAAAATGGTACCCATAGACACATAGGGAGTGGCATAATTGGAGGTGTGGCCTTGTTGGAGAAAGTGTGTTGCTGGGGGAAGAGGGGCGGGCTTTAAGGTTTCAGAAGCTCCAGTCAGGCAGAGTGGCTCACTGTCTCTTCCTGCTGCCTGCTGATCCAGATATAGATCTCAGCTACTCTCCAGTTCCATGTCTGACTACATGCCAACATGCTTCTCACCATGGCAATATGGAATAAACTTCTGACTGTGAGCCAGCCCAAACTACATTTTCTTATAAGAGTTGCCAAGCTTATGGCGTCCAGTCGTAGCAATAAAAACCCTAACCAAGACAACAATACACATTGATTCTTTCAATTCTGTACCTCTAGAGCAGCCTGACTAATACAATATATAAATGGGTACTGTCTTTTTTCAGCTAGAATGTCCTCCAGGAAAATGTTTTAGACAGTTTAGACAATTGCATTTAGACAGAAAATTGTTTTCTCATATTAATATGTGTAAGAGGACATGACAGCAGAAAACTTATACCAAAGAAATGTTATTTGAAGTTTATAGAAAATTGTATATATAACCAAATCAGCATAGTAATGTCTCCAATAAGAAGAAATACAATGTGTATAATAGAAACATAACATCCCAATTCAAAGTAACAAAATCTGTCATGTGAATAGAGTATTTTCTCATGTATCAGAAAAACAAGTTACAGATATATAGATTTATAAGACTACTAATGCATTCAGTCCCCAAATGGTAATTGAGAATCTCAGTGACAGTCATTGATAGGAGCATTTCAGACACAACACTGAATAAAAGTGGGTCCCTATCCCAAGGACAAAAAAATGGCAATAGCTTAGAAATAATAAAATATGTATTGTGTATGAACCTAGAAGTAAAAGAAAGAGATGTAGAATTTGAGAGTGCAGAATGTGTGGTAAGGAAGCCCATGGAAATAGTGCAATGTCTAGAGAATTCTCAGAGGCTTCCAAAATAATACATTCTGTTGTCATAACTCTTGTTTGCCCATCAGAACTGGACTGTAAGATATTCTTTTTAAAGATCCCATACACTTTTGTTCCAGGACACAAAGAAGCCAAGATGTCACTGAGCTAGAAATTCTCTCCTTCCCAGCAAGCATCCATGGTACCATAAGGTGCTGGTCAGGCTCCTGGTGGCAGAGGATCTTATCAATGCTCTCACCCAGTTGTAACAGAGCATGTGTGTTACGTTCTAGACAATATATACTTATTGGCCCATCTATTTGGAGGATAACCAGCTGTTCTGTGATTGGATTTAAGGCCTGTCTCTTAGGAAGGAATACCCATCTGATCCTATAACCTGGCCTATGGCTGTGAATGGCATAGGTCCAAGGAGGGAATATGTGGGCGTCTCTGCAAACCTAGGGGGTGGAATAATGATCCATGTGTGGCAAGAAGAAAATCCAGTTCACCATGACTCAGTAGCCAATGTTGGTTCAAACTTCTAGAGTCTGACATCGGGTAGTTTACTTTACACATATTTAAGTATTGTACAATTTGAAAAAAAGTTTCCTGGTGTAACACAAACCCATGCACACAAGGAGGCATAATTATATCAAAACACTTCTCAGAGTAAATACCACTTTTTCCATAAGGATGGGTTCTAAATATAGGCTACATATGTTATCTTAAAGGCTTAAGGAAGGATTGGTGTGGTCTCAGTCATACAGTTAGCACAGAGGTCATCTAGAATATTAACTATCTCTGGTCCTCTATGTGGGAGCCTGGGAGATACCCTGGCCATACAGATAGTACAAAGGTAACCTAGGCTATCAACCACCTCCAGTCCTACTTGTTGGAGTCTAGGGAATCCCCTAGGGATAGAAATATCACAGAAGTCATCCAAACTATTAGCCAGCTTCTGTCCTATTTGTAGGAGCTTGTGGGGAACCAGATATGGCCTGGGCTTACAGATAGTACATGGGGTACATAGGTTATTAGCCACGTCCATTCCCAGTCTAGTGGGTGGAAAACAGGTCCCACATCTTTTCCTTTATAAAAACAAAACAAAACATCCCAGCATGTTTTAAGATTCCTGGTTTCCTAAGTGTAATCTTTGAGTGCATGGGCATTTGTACTTCCAACAATTCAGTATTGTTGCTTCCTTAAATGAGCATGTTGTAAAACTGCTGTCTAAATATTTATATTAACGAACTAGTGTGGCTTCCAAACTAGGACACAGAAATTCCTTTTTGCAGAGGATGGTGGTTAATGTAGAGGTTCTTATCTGGCCAAAGTGCTGATAATTAGTGATTCATCCTTAAACAGTATATCTGTAGCACTAGCACTACCCCACCAAGATCCCAGGGACATCACAGAAGAGAGAGAGGTAAGAATTAAGGGCCAGAGGATATATGCCACAAAATACCTCTGCAAAAATGAATGCATATCAACTAGAGTAAAGAGGAATAGTCCTTCCAACTTCTATCATTGATTGAGGAGATACCTATGAGACTCCACTCCTTCCTAATGAGCTAATGACTGTTAACGGTTGCTATAGTGTTGGAGGGCGCAATTTCCTCTAATGACATAGTCAATAGGGAAGTAGGGTGGGAAGAGGAAAGGGTTCATAGGGAGGAAAGGGGGTAGCAGAGGGCTACAGCACCAAATATAATCACAATAGATTGTATACATGTATTAAACTGTTAAGATGGGAGGAAAGGTTCCATGTGAACTAGAAAGGTAGAATTTGAAGAGACTGTCCATATGACCATGGAATGGTCCAAGTAGAACAAAAATGGCAAAAGCCGAAGATAAGAAGCCTACCCAGCATGCTACTGGAAGAATAAGAACCTTTCTATGGCAGGATCAGAGTGGACCAGGGAAATCAGATTAGAAGACAGTAAAAATACGTGTATGGGTTGGTTCCATTGATTACTGTAAACTACTTAGCTTTAATGTGAATGACAAGGAATCAAATGGAAGGCCTTAGTACAGGAAGAAAATAATCTTTGATTTGCCTTGTAAACAGGTGGGTTCTAGTTGCTGTCTGAGTGATAGACTAGAAAGGGTAAAGAATATTTATTTTTTACCCAATAATCTGAATGGAAGAACATGGTGGCATCAGCATATAGGAGATTTTAAAAAGCTATAAATTTCTGGAAATATTCTAAATTTATACTTCATAGGATTGGCTATAGAGTTTAAGAGAATGAGAGAAATTAACAGTCAGTCCAAGAGAGGCTTGCCAGCACATCTCACTTAAGTAATGTTATTCATTCTCAAGTCTCTGATGGGATTGAAGACTAGATAGTTATAGTTTCACAGTTAGGCTTAAGTTGTTTAGGATTTAAGAAAATGTTTTAAGGTCTATAAAGGTGTTTTTAAGTTGATAAATACAAGATACAAAACAATGATTTAGGTACGAAACTAGACTCACTAGATAGGGTAGATAGTATTTTCTTCAAGCTTACCAAATACAAAAGAGATTTAAGAGTCTGATCAAGGAGCTATTAAAATCAGAAATAGAACTGAAGCTCTAAAAGGTGAAAAGACAAATAAAGGGGAGGGAAGAACGAAGGAGAAGGAAAAGGAGGCAGGAAGGTCTCGGACTGAGAGGATGAACTGAGGTGGGAGAAAGGGTGATCAATATGAATCACTGAGAAAAACAAAGTTTTGTTTTTGAAGAGTAAAGAAATGATGTCAAGGAAGAGGGTGTTGAACTGGGTGGATAATGATTTCTGAGAAATCTGCAACTTGCCATTTGATAATTTCATAGTATATATCAGTCATTGATAAACAGAAGTTTCAGAGAGTTTTAAGGATGAACAGTACTAGAAGTTTTGTTATAAAGCTGGACATAGAAGTGAGGCAGCAATCTGTGGGAGGCAAAAGAGACCAAGGGATTTGTTTTAATATGGGAGAAATTTTAACAGCAACAGACCTGCTTTCTGATGTGAACTGAAAATGAAAACTAGTGACAGACAAGAGGACAGAAAACTCTAGAGGAAGGTCTTTGAGTTTGATTATATGATCCGAAGCATGGCTGTAGATGGGAACAGGAGGATTTGCTGGTGGTAGTGGGTTTACCCAGAGGCAAAGAAAATTATGAGGAAATTGTGACAGATAACACCACTTTGCTTCATGAAGAAAACTCACAATTATAAATAAATGTATACTCTTTTACTTTCTTTCCACAGAACTGAAAAGGTGTTTCTCTAATACTAGCTTTGATATTCACATTTCTGTCATTTTCCAAATGGCAGGCAACTACAGAAGTCAATGAGACCTATAGGAATAAAAATCCAAGGAGGATATTTAGAGTTTAGAGTTTTTGCTAACACACTCTCTCTCTCTCTCTCTCTCTCTCTCTCTCTCTCTCTCTCTCTCTCTCTCTCTCTCTCCATGTTATGAACAACATCTGTACTAGAAATTTTGGTTTCTTTTTTTAAAAAACAGTTATGTTATGTGAATATGTTTTTGTTTTAATCCCAGGTATGGGAAATGTGGCTGTTTCAGACTGTCCACAGCTGCTAATTATGATTTGCCTCATGTACCAGCAGGGACATGACTTTTTTTTTTTTTTTTTTTTTTTTTTTTTTTTTTTTTGGTCAGCTGCAAATAGTTTACATTTGGAATTCTTAAAACTATTGGGATGGTAAAAATGCCAGATCATAGAGAGGGATGGAAAAAGGAGGAGGGGGGGTGAACAGGAAGAGGAGGAAGAAGCTGCTGCATGCTCTTGCTGCTCCTGGTTGTAGTTGTTTCAGTTTGATGAGAAGTTGGATATATCCTTACAAAAAAGATTGGATTTGCCCCAAGGAACCCAGGAACCCTAATCAGCAGGAAGTAGTAAAAAGATCTCAATACCTCATCTCCAGACTCACCTTCTGTCTCTCCTACCTGGTGTTGCGGTGTTGGAAGGGGTTAGGGTTGTGAACAGTGATAGATGTTAAACCCAAACAAAATACTCCAAAAAGTATACCTACAAACATCCCTCTTTAATCTGGAGCCTCTTAATGTTCAGAACAAAGAGTAACAAAATAACACTACATGCACTTTGCGTCTTTAAGGTCATCACCTTCTCTTTAAATTGGTCCTCTGGAAAATTTTCTCCAGTGTTCAGCTCTGTGGGGAACATTAAGAAGCACTTGCTCATGACATGATTTTACTGTAAAATTGAAGTTTGCCTTTCCACGATAGTTTGTTCTTTAATTAGGTCTAAAAGTATGTCTAGTCCAGAGTTCCCAAAGAACATCACACAGATTTCTCCTTAATTGGTCCATAGAGACACTTCTGTAGAATTTTCTTGATCATATATTTTGTAAATGCCTCAAACTATGTCTGCTTCTTGAAGATAGCCAACATAAATTAGCATATTAAAGATTCTGAGAAATCTTTGGATAATAAGGCCACTTCTCAAACCCAGTATTTGATAGCCTCAACTACAAAATTCTTACTTTTCATTTAAAAAATATATAACACTTAGGGAAAATATGGTTTACAAAAATACAGTATTCCAAAATTAAATTATTTGAAATATTGTGATATTATTCTAATACTTAAGAAAATTAGTGTGACATACACTTTATTCTGGTGTGTTCTAGTGAAGTTTCTTATTCAGTTCTTGTATGAAGAACACATACAATCTGCTCTCACACAGACACTATAAGGAGTACATTGAGTGCTGCAAAATTAATTAAAGATTGTCCTCTCTAAAGAATTTCTTATGATCATCCAACTGACTCCCTGAAGTCAATACTGCTAGCATTTGATATTACAGGTCTAGTTTACCTTATAGATTAGACTTCTAGATACTTTATCTTAGACTTCATCATAAGACCCCAAATGACAAGTAAAATGAATTATATATGTTAATTCTGGGCCAAAGAATTTGACAATATGAGCAGTTTACCTTTTATTTAATTTTATTTTTAATTATGTGAATATGGCTATGTGTGCCTTTGTGTGGATGCAGGTAGAGACAAAAGGCGCTATAGCCAACATGGGAACTGGGACCTAACTTAGGTCCTCTACAAGCAAAATATGTCTTCTTAAGGGCTGAGTCATCTCTGCAACCCAAAAGACTCTAATTTTTTTTCCTTATAACCAAAGATGCTTTACACAGAATTGTGAGAGTAAGTCTCTTGGGTTGGCATGATACCTCATCATCTGAAAGATACCTGGACATATTTGGAAGATAGACTTAGATCACAGCACTGACTGTGCTGAGAAGAGGCCAGAGATGGATGTACCATAACTTGCCCCACATGACAAAGAAAAATTTCTTTCTCTACATCTTATCTCTAAGAAGCACAATAAGTCTACATGACTAATCTATGTGTCAGGGGAAAAAATGGATTCGATTGCCTGCTTTTTTTTTTATCACTTCTCTCTAGCAGGGCTGCCTCTCCAGGCCACAGGGGAAGAGAATGTGCTCAGTGCTGCTGTGACTTGATGTGCTGGGGTGGGTTGGTAGAGGTGTGCTCCAGCTTCCTGAGGAATAGGGAAGGGAGTATAGGGGGTAGCGGGAGGAAGAATGGTATGGGAAGGAGAAAAAGGAGGGGACTATGATCAATATTTAAGGTTAATTAATTAATTATTTTTAAAAAGAATCAGTATTACCTCTCTTAGGGTTTTATTGCTGTGAAGAGATGCCATGATGATGGCAACATATACATGGCAATTTTTTTAATACATTTTTATTAATTTATACATATTACATCTCAGTTGTTAGCCCATCCCATGTATCCTCCCATCCCTCCCTTCCTCCCACTTCCCCCCCTACTCCCCTCCCCTATGTCTGTGTCTGAGGGGGATCTCCTCCCCCTGAATATGCTCATACGGTATCAAGTCTCTCCTTGGCGACCTATTATCTTTCCTCTGAGTGCCACCAGGCATCTCCATCCAAGGGACATGATCAAATATGGGGCACCAGAGTTTGTGTGAGAGTTAGATCTTCTTCTCCACTCACCAGTGGAGAATGTCCATCGGCTAGTCCGGGTAGGGGTTCAAGGTTTTTACTGCCTATTTTTTCCTTGGCTGTCATGGCAATTTTTTTTAATTTTATTGATTTATTCGGATTCCAACTCAATTGCTGTCCCATCACTTGTATCCTTCCATTCCTCCCTCCCTCCCATTTTCACCCTATTCCCCTCCCCTAGGTCTAAGACTGAGAGGGACCTCCTCCCCCACTATATGGTCATAGGCTATCAAGTCTCATCTTGGTAGCCTGCTTATTCTTTCCTTGAGTGCCACCAGGCCTCCCCACCAAGGGGAGGTGGTCAAATATGGAGCACCAGAGTTCATGTCAAAGTCAGTCCCCACTCTCCACATAACTGTCGAGAATGTCCTGTCCATTGAGTAGCTTCTGTAAGGCAGGAGATACTGTAAACAGAACAAAGTAACAGTTTACAGACTGGGAAAACTTCTTCACCAACCCTACATCTGACAAAGGTCTAATATCCAAATATATAAAGAAATCAAGAAATTAAACACCACCAAACTAAATAACCCAATTGAGAAATGGGGCTCAGAACTAAACAGAGAATTCTCCACAGAGGAATACTGAATGGATGAGAAATACTTAAAGAAATGCTCAATGTCTTTAGTCATCAGAGAATTGCAAATCAAAACAACTCTGAGATTCCATCTTACACCCATAGGAATGGCTAAGATCAAAAATTCAAGCAACACCACATACTGGCGAGGATGTGGGGAGAGAGGAACACTCCTTCATTGCTGGTGGGAATGCAAATTTGTACAACCACTTTGGAAATCTATCTGGTGTTTTTCTCAGAAACCTGGGAATAGGGCTTCCTCAAGACCCAGCTATTCCACTTCTTGGAATATACCCAGAAAATGCTCCACCACACAACAAGGAAATATGCTCAATCATGTTCATACATGGCAATTCTTATAAAGGAAAACACTTAAATGGGGCTGGCTTACAGATTCAGAGATATAGTCCCCTACTGTCATGGTGGGAAGTACTATGATGCAAGCAGACATAGTGCTGGTGAATTAGCTGAGAGTCCTATACCTGGATCAGCAAGCAGCAGAGAAAGACAATGAGCCTGGCTTAAGCCTTTGAAACTATAGAGCTCACTCCCATCAATATACTTCCTCTAACAAGATCACACCTACTCCAATAGGGCCACACCTCCTAAACCCTGTCAAATAGCACCACTACCTAATGACCAAATACCAAATTCATGTACCTATGGAGTCCATTCCTATGCAAGCCACCACACTACCCAATAATAAGAAATTACAAATAACCAAAAATAATGTTCATTAGCAAACAGTCCTTTCTATTTCGTCTATGAGATACATAATATAAGAATGATTCTAGAACTACTGTAAAATTTATTTAAACTTAAATAAGAAAATGATGGAGCATTTTAAATAATGACTTAACTATTAATAAATTTAAGTTATAATTAAAAGTAAATTATGAAATGTGAGCAGAAATTTTCATCTTAATGACTTTTCTATAATATATGTAATGAGTCATGTAATGCTTCTTTCAAGTGATTATTATGTGAAATTATATTTAAATAATATGAAGTTAGATGATGAGTTGGAGGATTGGCTACAGTGTGTCAGTCAGATGATGCAGCTTCTTCTGTGGCATAGATGATCAGCAAGACTCTTGAGAATTATGCCAGGGGAATTGCCCCACGGAACTGATACCCAGAAGAAGCATTTAAAATTAGTGGACAAGATAGTTAAGATGGCGTTGACCAGTATGCACCGTATCTGATCTACTACACGGAGACCAGGGACTTCAATGGAGCCACAGACTGCTGGATCTAGAGAACTGTAGGTGAGTAGGGTCCCAAATTCCGCAGTCCACTGGTGGGCCTGGCCCTGGGACAAGCAACAGACCGGAGGTCCTGAACCCACTCCCCAGACACTCGAATGGAACCCATCTGCAGGCTGCAGCCGGCCTATAAAGCACAAACTCACTGTGTGGGGTGGTGGTACACTGGAGCCCCTGGCCTGAGGAGTCTCAGAGAATAGGGTGAAACTGCCCTTGGATCCCTCCACCACCCCACGCCAAATTACGGAGATCACCCAGGCCATCTTACCAAAAACAATTTACAGATTCAATACAACTCTATCAAAATACCTACAAAATATTTTGAAGATATTGAAAGATCAATTCTCAACTTCATATGGAGAAACAAAAGCCCAGAATAGCAAAAACAGTCCTATACAACAAAGATCCTCAGGAGGAATCCCCATACTTGATCTCAAGCTGTACTATAAAGCAACAGTAATTAAAATAGCATAGCACTGGCACAGCAATAGGCTGGTGGATCAAATGGAATTGAATCGAAGACCCAGAGATGAATCCACACACATTTGCTCACTTGATTTTTGACAAAGAAGCCAAATCTACTCAATGGAAAAACGATAGCATTTTCAACAAATGGAGCTGGTCTAACTGGATGTCTACATGTAGAAAAATGCAATTAGACCCATATTTGTCACCATGCACAAAACTCAAGTCCAAGTGGATTAAAAACCTCAAAATAAAACCAGAGACATTAAATCGGTTAGAGGAAAAATGGGGAAGAGCCTGGAACACATTGGGACAGGAGACACCTTCCTGAACAGAACACCAACAGCCCAGGTCAACAATTAACAAATGGGACCTCATGAGGCTGAGAAGCTTCTGTAAGACAGGAGACACTGTCAACAGAACAAAGCAACAGCCTACAGACTGGGAAAAGATCTTCACCAACCCTACATCTGACAAAGGTCTAATACCCAAATATATAAAGAAATCAAGAAATTAAACACCACCAAACTAAATAACCCAATTGAGAAATGGGGCTTGGAACTAAACAGAGAATTCTCAATAGAGAAATATCAAATAGTTGAGAAAGACTTAAAGAAATGCTCAGCTTCGTTAGTCATCAGAGAAATGCAAATCAAAACAACTTTGAGATTCCATCTTACACCCATCAAAATGGCTAAGATCAAAAATTCAAGCGACACCACAAGCTGGCGAGGATGTGGAGAAAGAGGAACACTCCTTCATTGCTGGTGGGAATGCAAATTTGTACAACCACTTTGGAAATCTATCTGGCACTTTTCTCAGAAAACTGGGAATAGGGCTTCCTCAAGACCCAGCTATTCCACTTCTTGGAATATACCCAGAAAATGCTCCACCACACAACAGGAACATATGCTCAACCATGTTCATAGCGGCCTTATTCATATTAGCCAGAATACAGAAACAACCTGTGTCCCTCAGTAGAAGAATGGATAAAGAAACTGTGGTACATTTACACTACGGAATACTACTCAGCTATTAAAAACAAGGAATTCCTGAAATTTGTGGACAAATGGATTGAACTAGAAATGATCATAATTAGTGACATCACCCAGAAGCAGAAAGAGTCAAATGGTATATACTCACTTATATCTAGACACTAGCCCAAGGAGCATGTCCCATGAAAGTCTTCACTTACCAGGAAAGTGGGACAGAGAGGAGGACATCCTATTGGGACTCTATGTAAGAGAAGCATGGGAGAATGGGGAAATAGAAGGATCCAGAGGGTCCTAGAAACCTACAAGAAGAACATTATGATGGGCAGATCTGGGCCCAGGGTTCCTACTCAAACTATGACACCAGCCAAGGACAATATGTGCAGTAAACTTTGAACCCTTATGCAGATCTAGCAGATGGATAGGACATTCTCCACCGTTGAGTGGAGAGTGAGGACTTTCACATGAACTCCGGTACCCCATTTTTGACCATGTCCCCTTGATGGGGAGGCCTGGTGGCATGCAGAGGAAGGATAGCAGGCTACCAAGAAAGAGACTTGATACCCTATGAGCATATTCAGGGGGTGGAGGTCCTCATCAGTCACAGTCATGGGGAGGGGAGTAGGGGGAAAGTGTGAGGGAGAGAGAAATGGGAGGATACAAGGGATGGGCTAACAATTTAGAGGTAATATGAATATACTAATAAAATATTTTTTAAAATATGAAGTTAAGTTTAAAAATTGAGTAGTGTTTGAAATATTGGTTGAAACTGCTAATTTAGTGAGTGATAATTACATGAGATACAATTAGCAAAAAGACTTTGCTGTGAGGCATTCTTGGGACTTGGGGAAACACAAATAGATGGGGAAAGAACGAAAGCAGGTTTGCAGGGTCAAGGCAAAGGGAAATAATCCAGGTGTAGATTTGACTCTCTAAAGGCCTATGGTTTAAAATTCAAAGTCAATATTCAAATTAATAAAGGGAATTTATGTTTGACTGTGTCAGGGTGAGGCAAAATGGGAAGTGATTGCCCCCAAAACATTTGGCTAGATAAAGGGGCATGACAGCAACCAGTTCCAGGCAAAAAGTAGTAACCCTGACTTTGACTAAAAAAAATATATATATATATAAAAGAAAAGGGGCAGTATTCAGTAAGTAAGAAATGGAGTTTCTCTCTTAAAATTTCTATATAACTACCATATTTACATGCATAAATTTAAAATAGATAGCAAGTTTCACTACCAAGACAGAAACAATGCAAGGCTTGCAACTATACTCCAGAAAATTCATAAATTATTGTTCAATGTACATTTTATTTATTATAATTTATTCACATTACATTCTGATTGTTATCCCCTCCCTCTTACCTTCCTATTCTCACCCTCCCTCTTCTGCCTACTCCTCTCCCCTAGACCTCTAATAGGGGAGGCCCTCCTACCCCAACTGTCTGGCAATAACCTATATTAGGTGTCATCAGGATAGCCTGAATCCCCTTCCTCTACATGCCCGCCAGGCCATCTTGCCAAGGGGCAGGGACCAAATCCTGGGCACCCGAGTGCATGTCAGAGGTTCAGCAGCAGTCCCTGCTCCCCCTCAAGTGGAGAATCGGCAGGCCATCAGTTACCTCTGCACAGGGCATCTTGGTTCTCTGCATGCATTGTCCTTGGCTGGTGCATCAATTTGTGCAGGACCCCTGTGTCCAGACCACAGCCCTTGATGGAGCTCCCTATGGAGCTCCCGCTCCCTCCCAGACCTTCCATCATCCCACTCTTCCCAAGAACTCTCAGCACTCCGCCCAGTGTCCAGCTTCAAGTCCCAGTATCTGTCCCAATCCCCCACTGGGTGGAGTTTCTCAGAGGACATCTATGTTGGGCTAATATCCACTGATAAGTGAGTACACACCACATGTGTCTTTCTTGGTCTGGGTTACCTCACTTAGGATGATCGTTTCTGGTTCCACCCATTGCCTGCAAATTTCAAATTTTCCTTGTTTTTAAAGGCTGAATAGTATTCCATTGGGTAAATGTACCACAGTTTCTTTATCCATTCTTAGGGTGAGGGACATCTAGGTTGTTTCAAGATTCTAGCTATTATGAATAAAGCTGCTATGAACATAGTTGAGCAAATGTATGGTAGAGCATCTTTCAAGTATATGCCCAGGAGTGGTATAGCTGGGTCTTGAGGTAGAACTATTCCCAATTTTCTGAGAAAATGCCAGATTGATTTCCAAAATGGTTTTTAGGTCACTTATGTATAGTATCATATCATCTGCAAATAATGATAATTTGACTTCTTCCTTTCCTATTTATATCCCCTTGACTTCCTTCAGTTATCTTATTGCTCTAGCTGGGACTCAAGTACTATATTGAAGAGATATGGCGAGAGTGGACAGCCTTGTCCTGTCTCTGATTTCAGTGGAATTGATTTAAGTTTCTCTTCATTTAGT
Source organism: Acomys minous (assembly GCF_964271855.1). Classification (NCBI taxonomy): domain Eukaryota; kingdom Metazoa; phylum Chordata; class Mammalia; order Rodentia; family Muridae; genus Acomys; species Acomys minous. The sequence goes on along the minus strand of NC_140489.1, from coordinate 69,650,546 downwards.
TTGATGTTGGCTATAGGCTTGCTGTATATTGTCTTTACTATGTTTATGTATGTGTCTTATATCCCCAATCTCTCTAAGACTTTTAACATGAAAGGGTGTTGGATTTTGTCAAATGCTTTTTCAGCATCTAAGTAGACAATCATGTGGGTTTTTTCCTTCAGTTGTTTATATGGCTGATTATATGGATGGATTTCCATATATTGAACCACTCCTGCATGTCTGAGATGAAACCTACTTGGTCAAGGTGGATGATACTTTTGATGTGTTCTTGGATTCAGTTTGAGAGTATTTGACTGAGTATTTTTGCATCAATGTTCATAAGGGAAATTGCTCTGAAATTCTTTCTTCGTTCAGTCTTTGTGTGACCTAGGTATAAAGGTGATTGTGGCTTCATAGAATGAGTTTGGCAGAAATCCTTCTGTTTTATTAGTTTTTCTTTGAAGTTCTGGTAGAATTCTGTGCTAAATCCGTCTGGCCCTGGGCTTTGTTGTTGTTGTTGTGAGACTTTTGATGACTGCTTCTATTTCCTTAATGAACAAAGAACTATTTGATTTGTTTTGTTTGCCTGATCTTGATTCAACTTTTGTAAGTGGAATTTATCAAGAAAATTGTCCATGTCATTTAGATTTTCAAATTTTGTGGCATATAGGCTTTTAAAGTAAGATCTAATGATTCTTTGGATTTCCTCAATGTCTGTTGCTATGTCTCCCTTTTTGTTTCTGATTTTTTTTTAATTTAAATATTCTCCCTTTGCCTTTTAGTTAGTTTAGCTAAGGATTTGTCTATCTTGTTGATTCTCTCAAAGAACCAGCTCATGGTTTCCTTGATTCTTTGAATTGTCTTCTTTTTTATTGAGTTCAGCCCTGAGTTTGATTACTTTTAGCCATCTACTCCTCTTGGATGTCTGCTTCTTTTTTTCTGGGGCTTTCAGCTGTTCCATTAAGTTGCTTGTATGTGATATCTCCAGTTTCTTTATGAAGGCACTTAGTGCTATGAACTTTCTTCTTAGCATTGCTTTCTTTTTGTCCCAAAGGTTTGGATATGTTATAAGTTCAGTTTCATTGAATTCTAGCAAGTCTTTACTTTCTTTATTTCATCCCTGACCCAGCTGTCATTTAGAAGAACATTGTTCAGTTTCCATGTGTTTGTAGGCTTTTTGTTACTTCTATTGTTGTTGAAGTTCAGCTTTAGACCATGGTGGTCTGATAAGACACTGGGGATTATTTCAATTTTTGTATCTGTTGAAGCTTACTTTGTGACTGATTATGTGTTTTGGAGAAGGTTCCATGTGGTGCTGAGAAGAAGGTATATTCTTTTGTGTTTGAGTGAAACGTTCTGTGGATGTCTATTAGGTCCATATGATTCATGACCTTTGTTAGCTTCATTATTTCTCTATTTAGTTTCTGCCTCGAAGATCTGTCCATTGGTGAGAGTAGGATGTTGACTTCTCCCACTATGAATGTGTTGGGATCAGTGTGTGATTTAAGCTTTAAACGTGTTTCTTTTATGAGTGCTGGTACCCTTGTATTTGGGGCATAGGATTTTGATGTCTTCTTGATGGATTTTTCCTTTGATGAGAACAAAATGTCCTTAGCCATCTTTCTTGATTAATTTTAATTGAAAGTCTAGTTTATTAGATATTAAATGGATACTACAGATTGCTTCTTGGGTCTGTTTGCTTGGAAAATCTTTTTCCAGCCCTTTAATCTCAGGTAATGTATATCTTTGTTGCTGAGGTGTGTTTCTTGAATGCAGAAGAATGTTGGATCATGTTTCCACAGCCATTCTGTTAGTCTGTGTCTTTTTATTGAGGATTTGAGGCCATTGATATTGAGGGATATTAGTGACCAATGATTGTTAGCTCTTTTTATGGTGGAGTTGATGGTGATAGTATGTGGCTGTGCTTGTTTTCTATTGGTTTTACTGTTGTGAAATTATATATATCCTGTATTTTCTTGGCTGTAGTTGACCTCATTGGGCTGGATTTTTTCTTCTAGTATATTCTATATGGCTGGGTTGGTGCATAGATATTGTTTGAATTTGGTTTTGTCATGGAATATATTGTTTTCTCCAACTATGGTGATTGAAAGTTTTGCTGAATAAAGTATTCTGGGTTGGCATTTGTGGACTCTTAGTGTCTCCATGACTTCAGCCCAGGCCCTTCTGGTTTCCATGGTCCCTGTTGAGAAGTCAGGTGTGATTCTGATGGGTCTGCCTTTATAAGTTACTTGGCCTTTTTCCCTTACTGCTTTTATTATCCTTTCTTTGCTCTACAGATTTAGTGTTTTGATTATTATTTGGAAGGAGTAATTTCTATTCCTGTTTAGTCTATTTGGTATTCTGTAGGCCTCTTGTATGTTCAAGGACATCTCTTTCTTTAGGTAAGGGAAATTTTGTTCAAAATATTTTCTTGTTGTGGTTATTTACCAGTATGGCCTAATAATATTTATTATTAGGCCTACAATTATTATGGCAGTATTTTCTAACCCTCTAGCAATCAATTAAGACACAGACACTTATTATATTTTAAATATCTTTAGTTAACCTGGGGCCGGGCAGATATTAATCCCCTAAACTACTTCCCATAGTGAGGCAGGTATGGGATACTTGCTCCAATCCCCTGCCATCTGCTTCTAATAATTTATATCAAGCTACCTCCTATCCATAATCCCATATACTTGCTAATATTCTTTACCTGGGTCAAATCCTCCATCCACTCTAGCCATGGGTTTCTCCTCCACCTAACCCATGATGGTGCAACCTTCCTTTCCTCTCCTCTTCTGGTCCCTCTTCTTCCAAAGATTCTCTCTGTCTCCCCTTGGCCTGGAACCTTAGCCACACCTATCCCATTTGCCCTGCCCAGGTGTGATAGCCTTTTATTAGGCTCTTAGGCAAGGTGGGTCACAGAGACAGCAAGCAATAATTAGCATCAAAATACATCAGACCAACCTCCAAATTTTTCTAGTCCTTGGAACCTGGCATCTTCCTTTTCATCTATTCCTATTATTCTGGGTTTAAGTCTTTTCATTGTGTCCTTGATTTCTTGGATGTTTTGTGTCACAAATTTTTCTGTTTTAATATTTTCTTTGACAGAAGTATCAATTTCTTCAATTGTATCTTTAGTCCCTGAGATTCTCTCCTCCATTTTTTAAATTCTGTTCGTAATACTTACCTCTACGATTCCTGATCTCTTCTCCACGTTTTCCACTTCCAGGGTTTTCTCAGTTTGTGTTTTCTTAATTAGTTCTAATTCTGTTTTCATGTCTTGAACAGATTTACTCATTTCCTTCACCTGTTTGAAGGGGTTTCTCCTCAATGGCCTCTATTTGTTTGTTTGTGTTTTCCTGTAATTCTTAAATGGACCTATTCATTTCCTCTTTATAATTCTTAAATAACTGTATAAGTATAGCTTTGAGGTCATTTTCCTGAGATTCAGCAGCAGTAGACTGTCTGTTGTTGTCTAGGCTTTCTGTTGGAGCCATGCTGTCCTGGTTTGTTTCTGTGTTCTTACCCTTTTCTTTAGTCATCTGCTGAGGTGGCTCCAGTTTTCTAAGCTGGCAGTTGAGGGGTGAGTCCCTTCAGAAGGCAGCTGCTTTGTTTACTGAATTGGCAGACACTGTAGTCCTGGAGCTAGATTCGTCTGAGCTCTGCCACCTAGGATCCAGAATTCAGCAGGGTTCCTCTGAATACTTGGTCTCCTCAGAGGGATTAGTAGCAGAGTAGAACAGTGGTTTGGAGACCAGAACACTGTATTGGTTTTGTTGTGATGATCCTCTGTTCCCCGGGGGACCTACACTTGATCTAGTACTCAGAAGAATGTAGGGTGCTGGGAGCTTGTGGTTCCTGACTCCACGGGAAATCCATCTGAGATGGGGGTGGAGGTGTTGGTTCTGATCTTCCCCATCTATTCTTACTGAGGAGCTCCCTAGTCAGTGTTTTGGATCAGCAGTCCACACTCACCTGTTTCACTGCATCAATCTTCTGTTCACCAAGGGATCTGCACTCGCTCCAGTATTTGGAGGAGTACAGGGTGCTCGAAGTTTGTGGCTCTCAGACTCAGAGTTGTCCAGCTGTGGTGGTGGTGGGGCTGGTGCTCCTGGGTTGTTCCCTTCAGTCAGTTTCCCAGCCTCTGCTCCTCTGCTCTCTAGGCACTGTACATACTGGGTGCCATCATCTTGGAATCCCCCATAAATTATGATAATAGAACATTAAGATCTATGCAGAATAGCTTAAACCATGATGGCAATCAGTTAGACAAAAAAAAAAAATGTCTGATGCTATTTTAAATAAGAATCTAAGAATAAAAAAAAAAGCCCAATAACATTAAGGGGTTTTTTTTGTTTGTTTGTTTCTTTGGGTTTTTTGTTTGTTTTGGTTTGGTTTTGTTTTTAGTTCTGGCTGTCCTGGTTTAGCTTTGTAGACAAGGATGGTCTCAAACTCACTGAGATCCTCCTTCCTCTGCCTCCTGAGTGCTGGGACTAAAGGTGTGTGCCACCACTGCTGCACAAGGCTTTTTTAAGTGTCATTATTAAACTGTTACTGCTCTGCATGTAAATTGTTCCCTCTGACCTCCTAACTGCTCTTTAATACGTAGTTGTTTTTCTAGACATCCTCTTTATTCTATTCTAAGGCACTGACCAGATCCACCATGCCCTTAACTGGCCTAAGCCAGTTAGTCACGGCAATCATACTCCCATCTCATTAGTGATTGGTTCTGTCATGGACAAGTAATAGCAGATAACATTTTTATCTTGTTATTTATTATCAGTCAGAGAAGGACACCTGCAACAGAGAAGTCAGAGTCAAGAAAACTTTTTTTTTTTTTAAGGCAAGCATTCTGGAGATGCCTGACCTCTGGATTTGTTGTTAGAGAGGAAAACGAGCCTTTTATTGCTTGGCTAGACTTAATGTTAGCTTTGCTCCTGGAAGCTGCAGCAGGAATCATAACTTAGGTGCCAGATTTAGAGTGGGGAAGTCACTTAGTTTCATTTATTTAAAAGTATAATAGAAGCCGGGCGTGGTGGTGCACGCCTTTAATCCCAGCACTCTGGAGGGAGAGGCAGGTGGATCTCTGTGAGTTCGAGGCCATCCTGGTCTACAGAGTGAGGCCAGCCAGGACTACAAGGGAAACCCTGTCTCAAAATACCAAAACAAAACAAAACAAAGTATAATAGAAAATGCATTCACAAACAAATGAAAACATTTTAGACTTTTCTAATGTATGCTCTCAATTTCTTTGTGGTTTTCTCTATTCTTCCATGACAGTGTATACTCATTTTTGCCTCATTATCCAGGAACCTGTTCTTCTCAATTTAGAGAAAAAAATTTTTTCATAAAAGGTATGTACTGGTGATTTCTTCATTCTTACACTTTGGTCTCACTCTGTTAATAATTTGTTTAGTTGTAAGGTGAAAGGCATTTCCCCTCAGCCCTTTCAGGTCATTACTTTCACTTGACTGCCTTAGAATTAGTTTCAGAGATCTGTTAAATGAAAACTTTGTGGCAACATTTCCTTGGATGGTATTTGCCCTACCTGATTTTACTCACTACTATACCACGCTTTTCACAAAGAGGGGAGGATAAAGAAAAGGAGGGTGTCTTAGAGTTCTATTGCCTGAGGAAACACTATGACCACGGCACCTCTTATGAAAGAAAGCATGTAACTGGAGCTGGTTTACAGTTCAGAGGTTTAGTGCACTATCATCGTGGCAGGAAGCATGGTGGCAGGCAGGCAGACATGGTGCTAGAGAGGCAGCTGAGAGCTCTACATCTGGATCTGTGGTCAGCAGGAAAAGAGAGTCCCTGAGCCTGACTAGAGAATTTGAAAGCCCAAAGCTCACTCCCAGTAGTACACTTTCTCCAACAAGGCCACACCTCCTAATAGTGCCACTCCTTAGGGTTTATGGGGGCCATTTTCATTCAAACCACCACGGAAGGAAAGAAGAGAGAAGGGAGGAAGGAGGAGAGCTCTTCCTATTAATTTTAAGAGTTGGTGTACCTTATTTCTCTACTTCCATTTTCACCTTTTCTACATATTTCCCTTTATACCCTTTTGTAATGAATTGTTTAGGGGATGTAGTTGGAGGCTGAAAGAAAAAAAGAACCCTTTGCCTTCTTCTACAATAAGGGACTGTCTCCTGAATACTTTCTAAAGAATTTTAGTGTGAAAAGTTTATACCAGGAATAAAGCCAGAAATTTTTAACTGATTCATAGAGGCAAAGCAGAGAGAGAGAGAGAAAATTAAGAATTTTTGGAAAGCTCTGATAGTTACGTTAATTTTCCTCCTCAGTGTTGAGCACCAAGGCCCGATCATTATGCATGCTTCATAAACATGGTCATCTAAGCAAGACTTCAACAAGGACACCACTAATAGACATACTTACATAGATGGGAAAATCCTATGGGGCTTCAACCCTAAACAAAGAACTACAGGGAATTAAGGAATGTCGAGAGGGAGGCAAATAGTCTTCCCCAGAGAAGATCCTCCAAAATGGTTATCCATTACCAAATGATCATTCCTGAAATCATATACATACAAGTAACATTTATATATTTATATATTTAAATGTGTGTATGTGTATGCTCATGTATATATATGTATGTATACATACATATATATGTATGTACGCACACACACACAAATATATAATAAAGGCCGTGAATCTGAGAGAGAGCAAGGGGGTGCATGAAAGTGTTTGGAGGGAGAAAGAGGAAAAATGATGTAACTATAAATTTTTAAAGGTTTAAATTTTTTTCTGGTTTCCTGATGCAGAATTCTATCAGAAATCTAAAAATACTATTTTTTAAAATAATCTCCTGAATAACTCCAAGCTAACTCTTGGAATTAGATATTGAGATGATTAATTCTTTATAGTATTTAATGCTCCTTGAATGTACTATGAAAGTGCATCAAACTGCAAAAAGCAGTTTCCAGCCAGGTGTGGCGGCACATACCTTTAATCCCAGCACTCTGGAGGCAGAGGTAGGTGGATTGCTGTGAGTTTGAGGCCAGCCTGGTCTACAAAGTAAGTCCAGGACAGCCAAGGCTACAGAGAGAGGGGGGAGGGGAGGGAGAGAGAGAGGTAAGGAGGAGAAGAAAAAGCAGTTTCCTTTAGACAAATTTTAATTCAGAATATGGCTGTTTGGCAAAAGATCACATTCAAAGACCTTTTAACTCTGTGTGAGCTGGCTGGAATACAAACACCTTTAATCCCAGGTCCAGACGTGGTGGTATACACACACCATCAGAGGCAATGCAGAGAGAAGGAGGAGGCATTTTTACCAAGACAGTAATAACGAGACAGGTTGCAGAGAGAGAGAACAAGCCAGAGACAGGTGAAGGCAGAACAAGCCGGGAATGAGGAGGTACCAGAAGATCAGAAAAGATGCTGGAGTTAGTCTGAGGCCAAGAAGGGCAATTCAGGAGCTGAGAGAGGAGCCAGATTGCATAAATTAGCTAAGAGAGGAGTTTGAGCCACAACAGCTGAATTGAGCCAGTCAGCCCATAGCTCAGTAAGAACAAGACAGGGTGCTGGACGTTGGTGGTATGCCCCTTTAATCCCAGCACTCGGAAGGCAGAGGCAGGAAGATTGATGTGAGTCAGTACCAGCCTGGTCTTCAGAGTGAGTTCCAGGACAGCCAGAGCTGTTACACAGAGAAAGTATGTCTCAAAAAGCCAAACAAAAAACGGTGGGGGTGAGTTTATTAAGCAGCAAGCCTCTGAGACAATTAACAGCTGGCAAATGAAAGTTCCTTTTAAATGTCCTCAGTAGTCGCTTTTGTTTGTTTAGATCTCCTTTGCCAACAGAAGCTAGTTTTGAGTAAATAGAGTAAGCTTAGCCAGCAGGAACCCATAGGTATGCTTGGAATGCCAACGCTATTCTACACACTTGGGGTTGCCATTTCTCATCTTCACTACTCTAAATTTATAGCATTACAGTCACTGGGAGTTCCAAGGGATAATCTTTCTTTTCAGTGGCTTATTCCAGGGCCTGAAGAAAAAGCTACTTCTGTTATTTAAGCTAGAAGAGTAAAGAGCAAGAGTTCCCATGGCAGTCCTTCCTGTGATCTGATAGGACACAGGAAATAAGCTCCACTTTTTATTTGTTGAGACTTGTGTCTTACCTATGGCATAATCAGTTTTGGAGAACGTTCCACTGCAGCTGAAAAAGGAAAAATGAGTATTCCTTATCTATTGAATGGAGTGTTCTGTATCTGTTAGGTCCAGGTCATCTGTATCAGTGGTTCTGAAAATGTGGGCTCTGATCCCTAAGGGGTCCCATGACCCTTCAACAGGGGTTAAAAATAAAGATACCAGCATATTAGTAGCAAAATTACACTCACGAAATAGCAACAAAATAATTTTATGGTTGGGAGTCACCACATGAGGAACTGTACTAAAAGGGGGCCACAGCATTAGGAAGGTTTAGAACCACTGATCTGTACCATATTTTAGATCTAAATTTTAGTTTAGAAGACTCGAGGGTTTAGTATTTAAGTATTATTGTGTACAGACTTAGGTGGCCTGATGACTTTTGTGTTTATGAAATTAACATTTCTACTTTCATTACATTGTAATCTGATAGGACACAGGAAATATCTCCATTTTATTTCCAACATTAGGTGCATATTTATAATGGTTGTATCTTCTTAATGAATTGCTTCTATTAATATGTAGTGTCTTTTTTTGTTATTCCTAATTCATTTTGGTTGAACTTTATCTGATGTAAGAATAGCTACACTAGCTTGTTTCCTGCCAAACCAGATGACCTAAGTTCAATTCTGGGTAGTTTAGTACTCACAGTGAAAGGACTCCCACAAATTGTCCTCTGACCTCCACACACATAGTATGGCATGGACACACTTACACACAAATAGATGTAACAAAACTTCTACATAACTCTACATACACTTTAAAATGTGATAATCTCATAGTGGTGTCCTAATGGGTTCTTTTAATTGCTCAACAGAAACATTGCAAAAAACTAAAATTTTCTCAATAATACACAAATCATGTTAGTGTTTAGGGCAGGGTCTTGACGTGTTACACAGGCTGGCCTTAAATTTGGGATGTTACTTCTACAGAGAAGTAATTACAAGCATGGACCACCATACCTAAGAAGGAATTATAAATTCTCCAGAGGATCAAAATAGATATTCAGAACCCACAATGGAGATGAAAGATAACCAGACCTTGGAGGAAGAGATGTACATTCAAACAATATAAAAATAATCATCCTTTACTGGTATTTATTTGAAAATGAGATTTTGACTAAAGGCTAATATGATCCTTGGCCTAACTTCAAGATGTGGCTAGTATTAAATAATACAGATATAATTTCCACAAAATAAGATACATGAATATTAAAAAAATCCATTTTCTTAAAAATCCTTAAAGCAGGGATGGGGGAATGGCAGAACAGGTAAAGTGCAAGCATGGTGACCTGAATTAAGATCTCCAGTACTCACATAAAAATCCAGAATGGCAACAATGGTGGCCTGTGGCCTGTACCTGTAACCTGGGGGAAGGGAGTGGGGTGTAGAGACTAGAGGAGCCTGGAAGCCTGCCTAATTTGGGTGATTTTGCAAACTCAAGACTCAGTGAGGGCTTGCCTTTAAAACAAGGCAACCAAGGACAATGCATGAAGCCAACCTAGACCCCCGTTCAGATCTAGCCAACGGTCAGCTCATTCTCCATGGTTATAGGGAGAGCGGGGACTGCCTCTGACATGAACTCTGGTGCCCCCAATTTCCCCTTTGGTGAGGAGGCCCTGCTGCAGAGGAACAGGAAGCAGGCTATCTGGATGAGACCTGACAGGCTGCGGTCACAGGGTAGAGGAGATCCCCTTCCGTCAGGTCTAGGGGAAGGGTAGGAACCTGAAGATACAAGTGAGGGAATAGCAGGATGTAATCTGAGTAAATTAGAATTCAAAAAAAACTTTCAAGGCACTGAACTATGAGATGGTAACACAACAGAAGCTACAAAATGGCAATATAAGATCATTTTGGGGATTTCAGGTTAGACAAAACTTCATAAAAATATGGCCTATGGTTCAATAACATGCTTCATTCTATACATACTGTACACTCTGGAATTGCCTAATAAAATGACAACAAATATCAGGTTGTAAATATTTATTTCTCTCACTCACACACAATATTGCATGAGACATTACCAGTTTTCATATGCATCCATAGGATTAATACTCATATGGAGTATAACATGGAAAAGTGCAGAACTAAAGAGAATTCTAACAACAAAAACAAGCTCACAATTTTTAAGATTTAAAAATATTGCACATAGTAAGGTTGCACAGAAATTACTGGCTGCTTTTACAAAAAGAATGAGGTATTAGTCAATCTCTAGGTAAAGATAAGTGCAAAAGAATAACTGCACACATACACACGTACAAAAACAACAAATTCATACCAAGACCTAGAAATCAACAAACAGAAAGATATGCAAAAAGATGTTTAAGTGGCTATGATTTTGATCATACAAAATCATTAGCCCAGTACTAAACAATTTCTTGGCAATATTTCATACATTTTAAACTTTTTTCAGCTTAACTACGCCCACTACAATCACTCCAGTTACACCAATTCTACTGTAGAAGAGGCATCTTTCTGTGATAAATATCAAACCATCAATTTCTAAAGCTTTCAGAGGCAAATAGCCATAACAAATCTCCTTCACTGAATGACTCAGTTTCATAGACATTTAGTAACCCAAGTCACAGGTGCTGCTACAAGGCGTGTGGTGGTTGAAACTGGCAGAGGTTTCACTGTAATTATTCAAGTTCACACAATTTAAATCTATAGTAATTTTTTAAAAAAAATTTTTTGGGGTTTGAGACAGGGTCTCTCGGTGTAGCTGTCCCGGACTCACTTTGTAGACCAGGCTGGCCTTGAACTCACAGCGATCCATCTGCCTCTGCATCCCAAGTGCTAGGATAAAGCTTAATTTTTAAGTATGTATCAGGTAAACTGAGCTTTGTTTAGAAATTTTGTTGTTGGCCAAATTAGTAGCAAAAAGACAGTTAAAGGGGAAAAAAAGATCTTGCAAATAATCTTTTAAAATCTTTCCTAATCAGGAAAATTAAGAGCTGTCTACTAGTGAATGTGCTGGAATTTGTCAAAAAAAATCTAATATACAGAATACCTATAACTGCTTAACATAAGTAAAATCATGCATTTGTCAAAATAGTTCACAGAAAACTGTTTTTCATCAGACACAGTGAGAATAAACTAGGTGGGCTTAGTGAAAACAGAAAAAAGAACCAACTACTGTCCTGAACAATCAGTATATGTAGTAACCATATTTCCTCTTCGTTGCGTGACAGTCCTGCAGTGCTTGCTAGATCCATGAAATCTATTTTCAGTCTGTACGGTGTGTCGATTGTTGGTATCAAAGCCACTAAAAGAAAACATTTTCTCCATGTCTTCAAACATATCATCAAACAATCCACCTCCAAAAGAAAATTCCTGGAAATGATGCCTTTGTCTACTGGAACCATCCTGATGTGTCTGGAAATGATTTTCAAAATGCTTCTTAGACCTAGTGTTTTGCTTCTGACCAAAAAAATTAAAGTCTTTAAATAAGTCGTCAAAATTGAAGTTAAATGACTGTTCAAAAGGGCTTCCATTGCCTCTTTGTCCTCTGCCATCAGTAAACGCACTGTGTCCAATTGTATCATACTCCTTCCGCCTATTAGCATCTGAGAGCGTTTCATATGCTGGAAAAGAAAACCAATAGAACATAAAATGTCCCAAATTATGTATATGCAAACTTCAAATACTCGATTTCAACTTTATTTCATACCACAAATTACAAATAATAATAATAAAGCTGCAATGTAAGTTGTAAAAACAACCAGGAATTTTGTTCTATCAACTGTCATATCAGTAGCTGAAGCAATGACCATTCTAGTAATTATTTCTTCAATTAACATGCTGCATTTGTCAAATAAATGCTACAATTGCCACGGACAAGCATGTAAGGAAAATCAGCATGCTCATCTTCATATCATTTATATTCAAGAATTAAACTACCAAATGTATCCATCTAAGAGATAATCACATTTTCACTTTTCATACTAATTGAAGTAAATGTGTAATTTCAACTCCCTAGTTAGGCCTGCTCACCATTAACTCCTTAAGTAACATCCATGACATAAAGTTATTTAAGCACTAGTATTATGTCAAAATGTGCTTCAGCTTGGTTTGAATTGTATTTGAAAAAAACCTTTAATCTGTTGTTTATATTAAGTCAATATTTAGTAAAATTTTTTTGGGGGGGATGTGGGATTGGAGATTTTTTTTTTTTGGAAACAGGGTTTCTATGTGTAGCCTTGGCTGTCCTGGACTCACTTTAAATAAGTTGCTTAAGCTAGTTGCTAATTTTGGCTTTCCAATTCTCCTTTTTACACAGTGATCTCATAAATGAAAAAGAAAAATGGTATATTGCCAACATTTTTAGAACTACAAACCAATAAAATGACCTATTACAATTCATTTCCTTACTGGAACCAGGTATCTATTCTAACAACAACAACAACAACAAAAACCTAAATCAAGCTCTCCCACCTCTATAATATCCTTAAGAGCAACAAAATTCTCAGTTATCACTCTCCTTACTATAAATACCCATGAGAACTCAGGAACTATCATTTACTTACCTTCTGCAATCTCTCTGAATTTTGCTTCAGCATCAGGGCTCTTATTTTTGTCTGGGTGATACTTCATGGCTAACTTGTGAAAAGCCTTTTTGATTTGTCGCTCTGAGGCAGATTTTGGCACACCCAATATATCATAATAGCTTTTTGAGGCCAGGATTAATTCTGTTATCATTAAAATGCAGATTGCAAAGACAAAAACTGACTGAGGAGTAGCCATTTCTAATATCCTAAGAAAGAAAGAAAAATAGATATTTTTAACTCCAAGAAACAAATCCTAACACTTTAAAAATCAGCAGCATCAAGATGTTATGCACAGTATCATATAATCGTGCTATTATACTGTCAGTATTTCTAATATTAAAGTCTATTAGCAAGTCTTCTTTGTTTATCTGCTAAAAAGAAAGCTAAATTGATAGTTTCTTTTCTTTTCTTTCTTTCTTTCTTTTTCTTTTTTTTTTTTTTTAGACAGGGTTTCTCTGTGTAGCCTTGGCTGTCCTGGACTCGCTTTGTAGACCAGGCTGGCCTCGAACTCACAGCGATCTGCCTGCCTCTGCCTCCCGAGTGCCGGGATTATTGGCGTGAGCCACCACACCCGGCATGAAGGCAAGAATTCCGGGCGTGGTGGCACACGCCTTTACTAGACAGGCGCTTTAACCAGCTAAGCCAGGGAGCCAGCACGGCACACGCCTTTAATCCCAGCACTTGGAAGGCAGAGGCAGGTGGATCTCCGAGTTCAGAGGTCAGCCTGGATTTCCAGGACAGCCAGAGCTGCTGAAAAACCAATGGGAGGGGAAAAAGAGGTGGAAAATATTCACCCCCACTTTAAAAAGCCAGAAGTGGTGGTGCACGCCTTTAAACCCAGCACTGGGGGCCAAGGCTAACACAGACAAATCCTGTCTCAAAAAAACAAAAACAAACAAGGCAAGAATTCTACTATTGATGTTGGTAACAGAACTTTTGTTTGGGATACAATAAAGGCATTGCGCTGTCTTCATCACATCTTATGAATAAGAACTACTGGAGAATAATATTTTTTCAACTGAAAAAAAGTCCTCTTTTCTGTGTTTGGCTAGAAAATTAGCATGAAGGCAAAAGTGGAGAAGGGAAAATTTTTCTCAAAGTGGTTAAATCTATTTGCTCATAAAGGAATTAAAACATTTATCTGTAGACTGTCAAATACTTCAGAAATATCGGTAGATACCTTCTGCTTAAAGCTCCAAATTAATAAAACTGAAGACTTCTATGAAGGCTGGGCTACCAGAGAGTTTGTACTTTAGATGAGTTAGGTTATTAGGTTTTTCAAATTTCTCAGTGAGTAAATTGTTTCTCTTTAAAACAAAGTTTTACCTAAGGATTAATACATAGTGACTGTGAGATTAAGTTTACCTCTTTGGTTTGCTTTTTTGACTGATGTACCACAGAAGTCCTTAATAACCTATGATGACATAACAAGGCTGACGAAAAAGGCACGATGGTTTGTGGAAACTGCCAGCCATCCTCTCCTGTGGCCTATTCCGAGCTTAATTAGCAGGTAGATTACTTTTTTTTTTTTCCCCTGAGAGTTAGTCATAGTCACGAGTACGAACGATAAAGTACAACCTCTTGATCTAAAGAACTCAAGCAGAAGCCGGGCGTAGAGTGGCCCACGCCTTGCTGCGGCAGGAGGATCACTTCTGAGTTCGAGGCCAGCCTGGTCTACAAAGTGAGTCCAGGATGGCCAAGGCTACACAGAGAAACCCTGTCTCGAAAAACAAAAATAAATAAATAAATAAATAAATAAATAAATAAAAATAAATTAAACGCAAGCGGAGCTTGTCCGTGGGACGCCTGAGACTGCAGTTGTTCGGCAGTTAAAGGACGAGTCTACAACTGACCTCCAGGCGCCTCGGTTGAGGAAAGAAACGAGATTCCAGCGTCTCAAGCAGACGATGGAGATGTTTTAAGTGGCCTAGTTTCCCCGTCAAACCCACTCTGGTCAAACAATGGGAGCGCGCTCCCGGACCCCGGCGCCCAGGCCCCGCTCCCCTCGGGAGCGCCGGCTCCGTGTTCCGCCCGGCCGGTGGGACTCTGCAACACGCCGGCCCGGCCTCGGGGAGGCTGACCCCAAGCCCATCGCAAGCACAAGCCGTGACGCAGCCATCTCGGGGTACATCCTGAACGCCCGCGGGACGCCAAGGCCAAAAGCCGGAACCCGACGCCACACACCACACTCCGGCCCGGTGCTCACCCGTGAGTCCCGCAGCAGCTCCTCACCCAGCCAAGCCCGGCTCCCGGCTCCTTCACCCCGGCCGCTCACGCTCCGACCTCACCTCCAGCGGCCGACCAACCTCCGCGCTGCTCGGCCCGCTCCCTACTGGCGGGAGTCGGCTGCTGGCGCCACCGCCTCTAGAGACGACCTACACGAAACGTTTCCCCATTGGCTGCCGCCGGCCCACCTGACTTTGGCGCCCTACGCGCACGTGGAAAACTGTTGTTGCCGTTTGGGCTGGACGTCACTTCCGGTACCAGCCTCCAGGAGGCGGTGCTAAGGCCTGAGGAAACGGAAGTGAGTCTACGAGCCTTAGTCTTTCGCCGGAGCGGATCGCCGCGCGTGCGCGCTTGGAGCCTGCGGCCCCGCCTTAAAGGGGCGTTCTCTCCTGCGCCCCTCTTAGGCCGGATGACCCGCTACTGCGCGGTAAAGACCGGAAGCTCAGCTTTTATTCGTAAGTAGCTAGGTGACCTGAAGCCTCAGCCTCACCCTTTAGTCGGTGGCTCGGTGAGTGGCCTTTGGAGCCGAGGCCTGGCTCTGTCATCTTAGTCCTCAGTTCCTCTAAAGAGACTTGAACTCACTGTATTTGATGCCGCTCTGCGGTCGACACGGGCCCGTGTAAGTTAAAGCAGTAGTTGGTATGGCGCTGGGGAGGTGAGGACGGGGGCCATGGTTCCAGCCCTTTGCCTGCCTCAGTTCACCCCATTTCCACATTGGCTACGTTTCAAGTACAGCCGAGCCTTTAAGTGGGACGGTGAAGTTCCTATGAGTTGGGTCACGCAGATAGTGAGTACGCAACCGTCTGTTTCTCCTGCGAGAACTTAGGACAAAACTATAAGCAACCTTGAAAACTGCCTGACTGGAATAATAAAGTGTTCTATTTAACGGTATATATATTCTTCAGTTAATGAAGACAGCGTGACAGATGTTTATTCTGAGTGATAATCACGATATATTTCAGAAACAAACGATGGCTAGTGTGTCAGATTGCAAAGCCAGATTTGCTGAGTTCAAACCCTAGTACCCTTGCATGGTGACAGAAAGACTTTTTGTAAAGTAAAAATACTTTTAAACTCTCAGCGCCTCCGATTTCAATTCCCTGTGGGTAGACAAAGCTGTAGAATATATATATATAACTTTTATGTGAAAATCAGTGTAGTTAAAACATTCTATTTCTGCTGGGCATGGTGGCGCACGCCTTTAATCCCAACACTTGTGAGGCAGAGGAAAGCGGATCTCTGAGTTCAAGGCCAGCCTGGTCAACAAAGTGAGTCCAGGACAGTCAGGGCACTGTGTAACAGAGAAACCCTGTCTCGAAAAACAAACAAACAAACAAATAAATAATTCTAGATAGAGCTAACTTGATTTTTTTTCAGTTACTTCAAACTTTAATTTGCAATGCCGTTTTACTTAGTCCTGATGCTGTTATTCAGTAATGGCTCAAATGGGAAAAATTCTAAACCCAAGTAATTCCTAGGACTTGGCATTATTTCCATGGTTGGTTTCTTGAATTCCTTCCACATAATGCAAGATGATATGAAAATTTTAATTCCTGGTTAGTTAAAAGGCAAATGTACTAATGGTGATGCCTCTGAGATTTGGAGTAAGATTTTCCAGATTTCTTTGGTCAGCATGGAGGGCATAATTTCAGAATTAAAATTTTTCTACTATCAATTGAAAAGAACCTAGTATTTCATTTGTATGCATTGAGTGTTCAGCTCAGTGCCACATTGGGCAGCATAGGAGAGAACATGTCAACGAAAAGAAAAAAAAATAGTGTGGCTATCTTACAAACTCAGAGAAATTACAGAAGATAATGAAACAAAAATTTAAAAAATTAGTCATTGTAAAAAATTATTCAGGAAACAGTGTAGAACATTTCTTAAAGAGGATATAGCTTAGTTAGGGTTTCTATGGCTGCAACAAAACACCATGACCAAAAAGCAAGTAGAAAGAAACGGTTTTACTCCGATTACACTCCCACATCCCTGCTCATCAGTGGAAGAAATCAGGATAGGAACTTGGAGGCAGAAGCTGATTGAGATTGCTGCTTACTGGCTTGTTTTTCCTAGCTTTCTCAGTCTGCCTTTTTTTGTTTGTGTGTTTTTCTTTGTTTGTTTTTGTTTTGTTTTTTGAAACAGGGTTTCTCTGTGTAATAGCCTTGGCTGTCCTGGACTCTCTTTGTAGATCAAGCTGGCCTCTGCCTCCCCAGTGCTGGAATTAAAGGCCTACCCCACCCCCACTATGCCCGGCTTCAGCCTGCCATCTTATAGAACCTGGGACCTTCAGCCCAAGGATGGCATCACCCACAATGGGCTGGGCCTTCCCCCTATTAACCTAATTGAGAAAATACCTTAGAGCTGGATCCCAACTGAGGCTCCTTCCTCTCTAATGACTCTAGTTTGTGTCAAGTTCACACAAAACCAACCAATATAACTGACCTCTTGTCAACTTGACACACAAAGACATCACTATTAAGCCACAAGCCTTCCTTTCTTATTAAGCCCAAAAAATCTCACATTAGAAACATGGCACACGCCTTTAATCCTAGCACTCAGGAGGCAGAGGCAGGGGGATTGCTGTGAGTTCGAGGCCAGCTAGTCTACAAAGTGAGTCTAGGACAGCCAGGAATACACAGAGAAACCCTGTCTCAAGAAAAAAATAAATAAATAACTTAAAACGCCACGGTATTTACAAATTCAAACATTAAATTTTCAGCCCTGTTTAAATGTCTAATCTCTTCAAATTCAAAGTTTCTTACCTGTGTGCTCCAGTGTAAAAAAAAAAAACAAAAAACTTTATTACTTCAAGAGGGAAAAATCAAGGTACAATCGAAGCAAATCAAATTACAACCATACAATATCTGGAATCTACTCAGGATCTTCTGGACGCCTCCAAAGGGATTACGTCACTTCTTCAGCTCTGCCCTCTGTAGCACACAGCTTGTCTTCTAGGCTCCAGCCAACTCCACTCCGCTGCTGTTGCTGCTGCTGCTGCTGCTGCTGCTGCTGCTGCTCCTCCTCCTCCTGCTCCTCCTGCTGGTCATCCCATAGCAGTGGAATCTCCCACAAAGCACTGGGGTCCTTTGCTGCAACTGGGCTGCACTTCACCAGTTGCCTCATAGGCTGTCTCCCTGGTACCAAGCCTTAACTTCTTTGCATGACCCCTTCCATTCTGGGCCTTCAACTGCCTCTAAGGCTGCACCATCACCAATGGTCTCTCCTGGCATCTCACTATGCCAAGCCTCAGCTGCTCTCATTGGCCCCTTCAGGTCATAAAAACCATTACCACCTGGGTGACTCCTATACATTACCAAGTCTGGCTACTAGCATGAGGTACAACTTTGGCTGCCTCTGGAACGTAGCTTCTCTGTGCCCTCAGAAAACATGTCCCAGAAGATTTCACCTTCTCTGAATGGTGATCTCTTCTTAATCACCACTAATTTCTTAGCTCTAGCTAACCCAATCAGTTGTATCAGTAACGTAAAGATTTGACTTCAGTAGTTCTGATATCTTGTTAATCACAGCGGATTCTTCAGGTACAGCTAACTAGAATCACAGAATCTTGAATCAAAATAGCACACAGCTCTGATAGAGGCTTTAATCTTC
This sequence comes from Acomys minous, assembly GCF_964271855.1. NCBI lineage: Eukaryota > Metazoa > Chordata > Mammalia > Rodentia > Muridae > Acomys > Acomys minous. The sequence continues at coordinate 69,632,012 of NC_140489.1, read as the reverse complement.
CCTCTGAAATTTCACAGTCCATGCCTCTATCTTCTGTAGTGCTCTCAGTATTCTTATCTTCCAAGCTCCTATAGAACATCCACTGAGGTCTCGACACTCAATGGCTTTTCTATCCCAAAGTGCTAAAGTCCTTCCACAGTTCTCCCAAAAATATGGTCAAGTCTGTCAATACCCCACTATCCTGGTACCACCTTATCTTAAGAGTTTTCTATTGCTACAACAAAATTCCATGACCAAAAAGCAAGTTGGGAAGAAAGAGTTTTTCTGTTTACACTTCATGTCCTGTTCATCATTGGAGGACGTTAGGACAGAGACTCAAGTAGGGTAGGAACTTGGAGGCAGGAGCTGATGCAGAAGCCATGGAGGGTGCTGCTAACTGACTTGCTCCTCCTGGCTTGCTCAGCCCACTTTTTTTTAATAGAACCCAGGACTACCAGCTCACATATGGCACTATACAACAATGGTCTGGGAACCCCATTGATTACTAATTGAAAAAATGCAGCTGGATCTCATGGAGGCATTTCCTCAACTGAGGTTCCTTCCTCTCTGATGACTGTAGCTTATGTCAAGTTGATACACAAAACCAGCCAGTACATATGGCTAAGTGGGCCAGATATGTACTGCAATCCAGTTACTAATAAAGATATTTACAAAGTATACTTCTAAAGGTTATTTTTATATATCTTTACATGTAGGTATAGGAAATTATTTGTATGTGCATACTCCACATTAATTTATAGAAAATGTTGTAAAAGGTATATTCTCATTTATGATGTAATGAAAACTTAAACTTGTCCTTTTTGCCTTACAGTGCCTTAAAGGTTATGCCTATCATACAAAAAAACCATGTTATTTATATGTGGAAGGTTGAAAGATTTTCCAGAGACATTATTGTCAACTATTGTTTAATATACTTAACATTTATTAAACAAGTAGGAAATTTTTATGTCAAATTGTGACACTTCCATCAATACACTTTTGCCTATAAGATACATTTCAATTATTAGAGCCAGCTCTAAATTCAGATTGGCAGTACTGGAACAAAATGTCAAGTCTCCTTCCTCAGTCAACCACGTGCTCCTATTTCAGGATATGTCACCACACCTGGCTGTGGCTGAGCACATAAACATACCCATTTTTTTTTTTTGCAGCAGAGTTCCTCTTTGAATGTTACAGTTCCTAATCAGTTGGTATCAACATCTATAAATATTTGACTCAATTACATGTACGTAGAGCTGAGCTAGATTCTAGTAGTAAGGAGGATGGATTTTTAATTTATTATTATTTTTGTTTTGTTTTTTTGAGGCAGGGTTTCTCTGTGTAGCCTTAGCTGTTCTAGACTCACTTTGTAGACCAGGCTGGCCTTGAACTCACAGCGATCCACCTGCCTCTGCCTCCCGAGTGCTGGGATTAAAGGCATGCACCACCACGCCCAGCTTATTTTATTTTCAGCTAAAGCATTTGTTTCAGTTGACTTCTCACTTAAATATTAACACAAGCTGGGCATGATAGTACATACCTGTAATCCCAGCACTCAGAATGAGCCAAGGGAGATCATGAAAGTAAGGCTAGCCTGCTCTATACAGTGATCTTGTCTCAAAAAAAAAAAGTTAAAATAAGCAAAAATGTTAAATTAAGAGCCTAATACTCAATACTGCCTAAAATTACTGACAGCAAACCATTTGACTTATCCTATATAAAATGGATTTGAATGAAAACTTGTAATTTGTGCACTTACTTGCTACTTCCAGCAAACTATGTAATAGTTACATATAACCCATAGAAAGTATAAATAAACATGCTTTGTAGCAACACATGTTTTTGTTGAAGGAACACTGAAGTGCTTCTCAGCTGTTCTCAGATGGAAGGCTTGGCCACTTACCAGATCTTGTTTTCTTACAGCACAGTTGTCATGACAGTGATAGTTGTAGAGATTCTGTTACTTTGCAGCACTCAATAATAGGTTACTTAGATATTCAGGCTAGGCATTTGGCAGAATTTTAAAGAATATATCACATTTTCTTTCTTTCTGCTTTTTGTTTGTTTGTTTGTTTCAGGTTTTCTCTACATGACAAAGACTTTAAAAGTGTTTAAAGAATATTCCGTGATTTTCTTGGCTTCCCAGTGAATACCAGTTCCTGTGTAATAACCGTTTTATTCCTGACTCTCTTGACATCAGATGGGGTGTCTGTTATTTAAAGCAAACTGCAATCCCAACAATGTTTTCTTTGCCTCAAGACTGTCAGGTGTTGAAATGGTGGAGAGCGGGTCCTGCTGAGGAGGGTGGCACAGTGCTGGAACAATTCTCTAGGTGCTTGAGTAGAGAAAGTAAGAAAGATTACTGTTGAGAAAACAGATGCATGAGGATCTGCATGCAAGATGTACCCACCTTGAAAGTATGACAGTTTCTTTAAAGTTTAAACTGTTCTGAAGCCATTTAAGAAACAACAACAAAAAGTGGCCTATGCATACATATATTGTGTTATGATTAATAATTAGATATAAGGTAAGATAAGGTATAAAGTGTAAGGTACCAGATGCCAGATACTATGTTGTAGAGGAGTTTATTAAATGAGCATGGGAGGAGAAGGAAAAGGGGAAAGGATACCCCAGGGGCGGGGGGGAGTAAGAGGGAAAGAGAGTAGAGAGGTAATGAGGGGAGAGGTAGGACTGCCCTTTTATATAGCCCCGGCAGGGCCATGCCCCCGCCCCCGCCTCCCATGGCAGGTAAGCAGTTGACATCACAGGTAGGCAGACTGAAAAACTCTTAACATTCCTATCTTTTCCTATAATTAAAAAAAATGAGGAACATTGGATTGTTTTTATATAAGGTAAGTTAAAGTATACAAATGTAGGTTCATTGGAAACAGCTTTTGGCTACCATGTAAGGGGAAAAGAGAGAGAACAGTAGCAAGAAAGTGTCCAGATTATATAGTGAAGGGACAGAAAAGTTTTGCTCTGAAAGTGTAAGGTAGAAGGTAGGCTATGTCAGCCATGTCCTGCAGCAGATAGGGACCAAGGAGTGCTGGGAGAGCCTGGAGCTGTCTGTCCCTGGCCTGAAGCACACCATTTCAGCCTTTTATAAATGGATAAGGGGTGAAGTAATCATCTTAACTACTTCCTGCTAGCAGTGGGGCAGCGATAGGGGATTTAAAAGGCTGAAATGTTGGCCAGGTTCCGGAATGGGCTGTTGCATTTGCTGTCCAGGGTCTGAGAACATCTGCAGCTGGAAAGGGCAATGCAGGTCTAGCTGGCACAATTTCTGAAGTTGAACAGGAGCACTTATGGGTAGCTGCTTTGACGATGTCCCAGATGTAGGAAGTCTAGCAGGATACTGGAACATATATGTGGGCAGAAGACAAAGTAAGTTAGGGAGAAAATTCCCTTTAGGTCTACATTTAAAACTCTTGGGAGAGCACAGAGAAACGGCAAGAGACAATGTTGACAATGCATGAAAATTTTGGGAGAGCAAAGAAAAGGTCTGGGTATAGAGAGTGTCCTTCCATTTTAGCGGTTTAGTTTTAGATCTGTCCAAGTTTGGTTGCAGAGGCATGTAAGCTTAGAAGCCCTTAATGTAGGCATAGGGATTTGAGATTCTCTAAAAAACATCCCAAAGCTGTATTAGAAGGAACAGGCATCTGGACGTTTTCCATGGAGAGGTGAGGTCAGTAACCCTTTAGGGCTTCCGCAAAAATGGACAGTGACCCAAGAAAAACAGTTACAGACTGGCCAGTGGCTCCTCAGTCCTGACCAGCAACCTAGAGCACATCTTGACAATGGATTGAGCTGGCGCAGAGACATAGCTACCCAGTGCACTGGGATATGGACAGCAGCTGCGGACAGTGAGGACAACTGCGGTAGGAAGCTATGCCTGAAAGCTCACCTAATGGGTTATGCTTTACTGACTAGTCATTTGAAAGACCTAAAATGTTTCTCATATATTGAAGAAATACTGCTTTTAATTTTTAATTAAAGATGTGTTTAAGTAGCACTTTCTTGCTTGAATAAGTCTGGCCAGTATACTGTTCAAAGTTATAGTTACATAGTGCCAACTCATGCAAATCTGTAAGTATATCTTTTTCAGAATTTAAAAATATTTCCTAGGGAAAAGATACTTCTAAAAAAAAATCTGACAAGACAAGATTAGGAGATGAGAAAGAAGTATGCCTAAAAGCTAAATCTTAAGAATCATTTGCAGCCAGGTGGTGGTTGTGCACGCCTTTAATCCCAGCACTTGGGAGGCAGAGCCAGGCACATCTCTGTGAGTTCGAGGCCAACCTGGTCTACAAAGTGAGTCCAGGACAGCCAAGACTACACAGAGAAACCCTGTCTTGAAAAACAAAACAAAAAGAATCATTTACATCAAAAACTCAGGTACTCCCTGAACTTGCAGAGTTTCATGACTCATCTGCCCTGGTAAAGGCACCAGCTCCAAGAGTAGAAAGTATACAAAGTAACATATTACCTCTTTAAAAAGATACATTAAAAAACATCAGTAAGTCAAGATTTAGGTCTGGTTGGGTTTTGTGGGTCTTTTGAGAATCTAAATTCTACAACTATGGCTTTGACAACTTCAAATTTAGAAGACATTAACAAATCATTCTTGGGTTTTTGTTTTTGTTTGGTTTGGTTTTTCTTTTTTTTAATTTTATTTTATTAATTTATTCATATTACATCTCAATGGTTATCCCATCCCTTGTAATGGTTTGATTTTTCGAGAGAGGGTTTCTCAGTGTAGCCTTGGCTGTCCTGGATGCACGTTGTAAACAAGGCTGACCTTGAACTCACAGAGATCCACCTGCCTCTGCCTCCAAAGTGCTGGGATTAAAGGCGTGCACCATCACCACCACCACCACCACCAATACCACCTGACCAAATCATTCTTGTAATCCAGACTTTACAACTAATTCGATGGAAACTGTGTCAAATCAGGAAAGCTCATTCCTCTTCAGCACAGTTAAAGAATTAAACAGAAGCCAAGTGTGGTGGCTTTTAAAGGCATGCCTTTAATTCCAGCACTCTGGAGGCAGAGGCAGGCAGGTCTCTGAATTCAAGGCCAGCATGGTCTACAAAGTGACTACAGGACAGTTAAGGCTAACACAGAGAGACCCTGTCTGGCAGGCGGGGGGTGGGGGGGTGGGAGGGGCATTAAACTTAATTAACAAATATTTTATTACCATTTTTATACCCACAGAAAAATTCTAAACCTACAGTTAATTCTTTTATACCAGCTCCCAAGGAAAGCATGGATATGGAAGAAACAGACATTGAAAACTCCTCATATAAAGATGTAGACCAAGCTGGACATGGTGGCGCATGCCTTTAATCCCAGTACTCGGGAGGCAGAGGCAGGGGGATCATTGTGAGTTCAAGGCTAGCCTGGTCTACAAAGTGAGTCCAGGATAGCTAAGGCTACACAGAGAGACCCTGTCTCGGAAAAAAAAAAGATAGATGTATGTTCTATTAGAGTTAAGACCACAACATCCTGCTCTGTTCCTTTCTCTCAGAACAACGGAGAACTGGAAAGTCCCCAAGCCTATATCCTAGCTAATCAACATAAACTGCTTTGTCTAGCTATCTAGATACAATACACTTGGAATGATTATGTTTAGCTAGTCAAAATGATGTAGTGCTGCTCCACATTACCTGGTCGTTACCTGGTTACAGTGTTTATGTAAAAAGCCTGTCTTAGAAACCGACCATTGTCATAGTCTGGTTCCTGAACCCATAACAGAACCACAAACTCTATGAAGATTGAAGTACATGGAAGGTCTTAGAAGGCAACTACAACAGGAGAACTGGCTGTATGAAGAAACTATCAAGATGATAGAGAACCATTGCATAATGTATGAAGTCAAAATGATATAAAGAAGTTTTTAAAACTATGATTTTTGTGTAAGCTTTTTCCAGCTAAATCAAACCATGTGAAGTGAACTTTGTCCTGTAGATAAAGTTCTTTGAAGCTATGAATGTACTCTATTGTCCTGTTCTTAAAATGCTCATTATAAAAGGGGAAAGTAGAAGAGTTGTTTGGCTGAAGAAACAGTTTCACTAGTTGATCAGTTTTCTGAAATAGTTAAAATATAAGATTTACTTATAAAATAATAATTTAAAAAAGCAGTCAAAACTGCCCAAACTACATCAGTCCTATTTATGCTATGGCATATAACTTGAACAAGTAGAGTCTTGATCCTCAGAGGGCTGGGGATGAAGCTGTGTGGTAAAATACTTGCCTGGTTTGTACAAGGCCTTTGGGGGGGGGGTCAATCCCCGGGACTTGGTAGGGATGAGGGAGTGAGGGGGCTGGGGGGAGCTCAGTCCCTAAACTGTAAAATATGGACATTTATTCTTATCATTAGTTGTAGAGGAATTTTAATTCAAAACATGCCTGCTCTGGGAAGAGATCAAATCCTATGTCTGTGTGGTCTGGCTGGAATGCAGAGACACTGGGTATTGGTGGGCACACCTTTAATCCCAGGAGACAGGCAGATCTCTAAATTCAAGGCCAACCTTGTATAGAGCAAGTTTCAGGTAAAGAGAAACTTAGGTCCAGGCATAGTGGTACACAACTTTAATCCCAAACAATGAAGGTAAAGTTAGTTTGTAGAAGAAAGCACCCATGTTTGAAAATGATGTCTAATTGAGTGGCAAAAAAGTGATGAATCAGAGAAATATTAGAATAGGCTATGCCCAACTCTCAAAGGAGAGGAAAGGGAAGCTACTTAAGGGAGCAGTACAGAGAATGGGGGAGGAGAGGAGACAGTTTTACCAAGAGAGTTTTAAAGAGGTTGAAGAGAGAGCAGGCTAGACACAGGTAGAGACAGAATGAGAAGGAGCCCACAGATTAGGATATACTGCAAGAATTAGTTTGAGGCTAACAGAGCTGTTCAATCAGAAGCTGAAAGAAGCCAGTTTGAATCACTCAGCTTGGAGAGGAGTTTGAGCCAGAACAGGTAAGTTAAACCAGCCAGCCAGAGCTCAGAAAAAACAAGAGAGAGTGAGTTTATTCAGCAGTAAGCCTCAGAGGATGAAAACATTCTAGGCCTAGATAAGATTGTATGAGGACTAGAAGCTTCCAGGACTAGGCCTAGGCTAATCAGATGAATACACTTACTTTTACTATAAATAATCTCTTTCTTTGAAGATACTTTGTTTATAACATTTTGTACATAATGTTATATACTTGTGTAATAGTAAAAGATGACTAGAATTTAATACTAACTATTAGATTATCCTCAATATCTGTTCTATGTTGTATAACCATTTGGCCTATAATATAAAGGAAAAATACCACTATTAGAATTTTATTTCAGTTGAACTCAGCTGTCAAGAGAGAAACTATAGAAAGAGAATATCTATTTCAGTCCTTTATCTGTGTGGTATAGCTCACCATTATAATATAGTCATTTAAATGTCAACTCCCTAAGTTTATAAACCTATATTTATAACCAAGGAGTTCATTGGTGCTAATCTTAAATACAATATTTTAGAGGTCATAGTTTTTAATATATGTCTTAATAAGTATGTTTTTAAGTGTGTTTCTATCATTTTTACATCCAAATAGCATAATATTATACATTCCCTCCTAGCTATATTTTAGTATCTTGTAAGGGAGAAATTACACTAGTTAAGACTATCTAAAGAAAATTGATGGTGACAAATTAAGTAAAAATACTGTTTGTATTCGTTTTGGATTTTGTTTTTTTTGTCTTCACTTTGTAAGTGACTTTATTCCATTCCCTTACTGACCCTAATCCATGCTACCCTCACCTCCTAGGTGCTTAGACATGTTTTGCCTGTGGTATGTTACTCAGATCCAGGTCACCCTAGCAAGAACTCACTGCAAGGCAGTCAGCTTCTCAATGGTGTTGGACCTTTCTTCAAATTCTTTTTATTTGGCTTCTTTGTCCAGTTTCAAAACTTCAGTGAGGGTTAGTTCTTCAAAATGTTTCTTGATAGTATGGAAGGCACACCCAGGTGAGGGCTTTCTATGCTTCTCTATGGGGTTTCCAGCTTGTTCCCAGCCTTTCAAACGTTTGAAGCAGAAAAAAAGCCCTTCTGCCATCCCCTCTGGAGTGCAGAAGCAACCTCCAGAAGGGGACAGTTCGTGAAGGTGGAGAGGCAGATACAGCTGCCAGGTCAGGGGCCAGTTCCAGAGTCGCCATTACACTAAAGCCACAACCTTCCATATTGAACCTCTCCATATTAAGGGAAAAAAATGTAAAACTGAAGACTAGTTAGAACACAAGTGTGAAGAATGGGTGATTGTCCTTAAGAATCAGTTCAGAACAACTGAATGTGTTACTTCTGTGGCATTGAGCAAGGTGCTTGTGGTCCCCTTCTTAGATTTTGGTCAATGAAAAAATACTCTAAACTGATGGTTGTGAGAATTCTGTAATGTTTGGTGACCTAGAAAATAGGGGGTGCTGAAAAACTAGTAATTGTCCCTGAATTACAAATAATGTTTTCTAAGTGGATGTTGATTATTTTAACCATAATTGACTTCGTTTCTTCAGGATACTAAAATTAGTTGATATTATACACAGCTAATGTAAAAATACATTATCGTTTTATTAGGTGACTATGAATGAAAGCAGTATATCCCATGTTACATTTTGCTAATACACAATTTAAGTAATACAGCAAAAATAACCTTAGAAGTGAATATCATATTAATTTCCTATTTGTTTAAAGTTAAATTTTTTTCTAGAATAATGTGTGTATCCAGCTGTGTTTCTTTAAACTTAATAGACTAAAATAAGATATTTTCTTGACTTGTCTGTAATAAACTGAGGATGTTCTCAATCTAATCCAAATAACCCCTGTGATAGTTTAAATGAAAATGGCCCCATATGCTCATGGGGAATGGCATTATAGAAGTTGTGGTCCTGTTGGAGTAGGTGTGGTCCTGTTGGAGTAGACGTGGTCCTGTTGGGGTAGGTGTGGTTCTGTTGAAGTAGGTGTGTTGCTTAGGGTGGCCATTGAAACCTCAGAAGCTCAAGCTAGGCCTAGTAGATCAAAACACAGACATCTTCAGCTTCTCCAGCACCATGCCTGTCTGCCCCTGGCATATTTCCTGCCATGATGATAATGGACTAAACCTCTGAAATGATAAGCCAGCTGAATTAAATGTTTTCCTTTATAAGAGTTGCTGTAAGTCATGGTGTCTCTTCACAGCACTAAATAAAGCCCTAAGACAACGTCTTAAGTTTTATTTGTAGATTCTGACCTGCTTTATTTTTTATTTGACTATTACAGGAACCACTTAGTTAATTTTGCACATATTGTTAACTTCCTTATAGTTATAAAGCTAAAAAGTAGCTAACTATGTCTTATATAAGTTATATAGTTATATAGGTACAAGCTAGCTAACTCTGTCATCCACCTACCACTTAGTTTTCTAGCTCAGAAATAGTAGGTATTTATTAGTACCTACTAAATAAAAGCCAAACTTACCATTATGACTGTGATCTATCATTGTGTTTATCTTGTGTTCTACCCACACTAGATTTGTTAGTACCTCCTAAACGTACTAGACAAATACACCCATCCCTGTGTCTGCTTGTTTTATTCCCTAACCTCATCCAATATGTCAAAATATACTTTGATTGATACTCAGAATAATGAATCCTGTTGAGATGTCTACACCTTTATCTCCACATCAGTGGATGTCACCCCACAAAGCAATATATTCTGCAGATGTAGTTCACATCACAGATCTTTAGATACCACCATTCTTTCTCATCCATGTTGGACTAAATTTTCAACTTGTAAATACAAACAAACACTGAAGTTGCTTTTGTTAGGTAATTTTTGTCACATCAAGGAGAAAAGTAACTAATTAGGGAAAATTTTCTTCCTAGAGAGATGCAATATGAGGACACCAAAGTGGATTGCCACTTGCTAACATTGAAGACAGGAACAAAGGAACATGGCAGCATCCTCAAACTAGAAACAGCTCTCAGTTTATAGCTAGGAAGAAAGTGCTGACCTCAATCCTAAAACTAAGTAATCCAATTCTTCTAACAATCTAAACAGATATATTCTCCCTCTAGAATGAAATATTACCGTCACCATATGCCTGACATCTAAATAACTAAATAAAGATGTTTCTGTTGTTTTAATCCACGATATTATATTTGGGGCACTTATTGCAAGCAGCAATATGAAAGTTTAATTTATTTAAGATTCAACTTTCTTTTACTCAATTAAGTCTCTACCCCCATGCCTTAAAAGTACATTTTAACCTGTGTTCCTTAGTTCAAATTCATTAAAACAGTTTTCTTATTGAAATACAATTAATGCTTTATTCAGAGGTTGCAAGCATTGAATAAAATGTTAAAATTGTTTATAAACTGTAAAAAGCTACTAAGATGTCAGATAGTAACATTGTTATTTGATTTCTTTTGTAATTATCTTAGACCAAAGTTCAAAAGTTGTATTTATATGCCTATATTTGTCCACTGAGACTTAATATATACAAAATTCAAAATCTATTGCTGCCCTTAGTTTCCTTTACTTACTTGCTTACTGTGATTTCATACAGCAAAGTATAGGCTTTTATGCATTTTTTAGCTTCATTGTTGAGCACAGTTCCTATTATAGAGACAGAATTCTGTGAATATCTGTAAAATGAACAGTAAGGCATACTAAACCAGAATTCAAAACTATTTTGCTGTGTTTTATTCTGGCTCCACAGTAATACAGCAAGCATATATATTAGTCACTTTGCAGCTTTGTGAATATAATATTGCCCACTGCTCAGGCTGACTCTGTAAAATATTAACTTGAATGCAATATAAATAATGATACTTAAATCTTTCTTGACATGATTACTAATATGTGGTTAAAATAAAGTTGAGTGCCATCCAATCTAAAGTTTCATAACCTCAGGTCTGGACCATGGAAGCCTTCAGAAGGGTCTTTGTATCTCCTAAAATTTAATGAAAAAAATGTATGATATACAAAGTATAGCTCTTTTCTCAAATGATCTCATAATTCATATTGAGACAGAGTCCCATGTTGCCTATCTGGCTTCATATTCACTGTGTACCAAAGGATGACCTTGAAGTCCTGGCTCTACCTCTCAAATTCTGGGGGTACAGACACATGCTGATGTTCTCAGTCAGAACTTATAACTTCTATTAGATTAGAAGAGAGATAAATCAATCTCCCATTATCTACTGATGCTTGAAACAGTAATATTTTCTATTTTATCTTCTGCTGTTCCTTAGAGAAACATACAGATCTTTGCATTACTCCCTAAAGCCCTGCAATATAGAAATGAGAAAGATGTGAATACACAAATGCCAGTCAGCTAGATGGTTTAATTAATCAGAAATAGAACCATGGAAAGAACAACAACTGGTCCATAACAAAGCAGGCTGGTAAGTTGTTTGTGAAGAGAAAGAAGAAGAGGAGGAGGAGGAAAGAAATCTGATGATTTTCTGGAAAATAAATGATAATTTTCAGAAAACAAGTGCACAATGGTTTGGGTTTTTTGTTTTGTTTTTTGTTTGTTTTGTTTAGATCATTGGAAATCAATGTGTATGTTTCATACTTGTTTTCTTGGCTACAAATACATAACTGAACCTGAGAGGTGGGACTCAATTTTAGAGAGAACTATCTTTAGTTGGCTTAGTGAATGATCCAGGCTTCCTATTATTAAAATTATGTTATTGGCCAAGCGTGGTGGCGCACGCCTTTAATCCCAGCACTTGGGAGGCAGAGGCAGGAGGATCTCTATGAGTTCAAGTTCAGGATGGCCAGGGCTGCACCTAGAAACCCTGTTTCAAAATAAGTAAGTAAGTAAGTAAATAAATAAGTAAATAAATAAAAGTAGGTTTGTTTAAGTATGTACAATGGACTAGAAGATCATAGATGTAAAATGAGATTATTTTTATTGAGTTTGCAATCTTGGTTCGTCCAGATGAAAATGAAATCACTGAGACTAGAATGTACCTGAACCCATATGAAAAAATAAGTCAATTGACTCAGCAATTGGTTGCTTAAAAATACTTAATACAGGATGAGAAGCCAATCATACTATTCTAGCTTTTCAGACCATACCTATACCATCATTCAACTTAAAACATCTATTACTTGTCAATGTTAATTAAACAGCAATTTGTTTGATGTTGCTAATTTGTGCTTTACGTATCTAAGATACCATTCAGCACATCAACTGAAGTCTACCTTCTACTTTAGTTTCTATATTAGTATAGAAAGTACAATTATCAGTCTAGCAAGTATTTCTTTCTACAACAAAAGGCCTGACAAAAGCAACAAGGAAGGAAGGGAAAAAAAAGGAGGGAGGGAGAGTGGATTTACTTTGGCTTACAGTTTGAATGTGGAGTCCATCATGGTGGGCACAGAATGGTAGCAGGGGATGTAGGGAGCTGGTCACATTGTATCCACGTTCAGCAAATAGAGATGCATGCTGATACTCAGCTTACTTTCTCTTTTTCATTCAGCCTAGTGCCCCAGGCCATTAACTAACAGTTCCTCCCAAAATTAAGGGAGGTCTCTACATTTCAGTTAACCTAATCAGTTTAGGAAGTGATAAAATGCAAAGGAAAACAATGCTGAGCAATACAAAGAGGACATACATTCTGAGCTCAGAAGACTAAAGAATCTGGCATGCCTTGTGAAAATGACCTTGTTTCCTTGGTGCGTGTACAGGTGCACATTACTGGCTGTTGCTATAAAAACACGTGTATAAAGAAGAGTATTGTAAACAAAACCTTTGTGGTACTGAGGACTGAAACAAGAGTTAGTACAAGTGGCATGTGAACCACTGAACTACTCTCTGACCCACAAAACCTTTTCATGAGATAAAACACTGACAAAGTTAGCCCAAGTCATACATATCCACATTAACTTCTCATTCCTTACTTAAGTGCTGAATAAAGAGGCAACACTATTAAAAACAGAGACTAGGAGCCCCACACACCTGTAATCCCAGCATTCTGGCAGGCAGAGGCAGGCAGATCAAAAAGAATAGAGAACAGACTGCTCTGTTTTGAAGTATAATACACGGTAGGTGAGGCCTGTAGCAGTCCCCAGCATGGCAAACATGGCACTGGCAGGTCTTGCTCTTTCCCTTTCCCTCACCCTTGTAAATAATACCTTACCTCCCTAAAGCTAACCGCCATAATTTTATTATGCCACACTCATTCTTGAGGTTGGTCACCAAGGTCCAAATATCAAAGTATTAAAGTCTAGCCATCAACAGTCTGCTAATTAGCATGCCCAATCATAACAAACCACTTCATTCTAGCCCATACTAATACAAACCTCCTCTTTTATCCCCTCTTAAAAATCACACCAGTTACTTTTCTATTGCTGTGATATAACACTACAACCACCACAACTTATAGAAGAAAGTGTTTATTTGGGGTTTCCAGTTCCAGAGGGTTAATCAATGATGACTGAGAGGACAGAGCAGGCAACAAGTGACTGGAGCAGCAGCTAAAAGCTCACATCTTTGCAACAAGAAAAACAGAAACCCCACACTGAGGATTGGTAGAGGCTTTTGAGACCTCAAAGACCATCCCTCAGTGACAGACCTCCTTAAACAAGGTCACACTTCTGAATCCTTCCCAAACAGCCTCACTAATTGTGTCTCAAATATTCAAACATATGAGCTATGGGGCCATTCTGATGCAAGCAACCAAAGTATGGGAGAAATTGTTTCCAAACATATAGAAAATGGCTCCCCAAAAGTCCTCCCCTCCTTCTTTGTTAACTGAGGCAAGACTAAACTTTAAGCTGGCCCTGCCCCTCACCAACTTCAGCACTTCAGAGAGTGTGCCCGGCACCTGGCTTGGGCAGCCCAGTAGAGATAGCCTGAGTGACCGAAAGCATGGGTGATCCAGCCCCCAGAGCATGAGCTTGGAAGAGCTGGCCCTACCAATTGTCTACAGTGAGGTAGCATGGACACAGGGGTAATGGCCCCTTTGACATCTGCCATGATTGAGAGAGCTGACCCCAAAGTCATAAGAGTGGAAGAGCTATTGCTTGCTTTTTGATCGCTTTCTCTTGGCAGGGCTGCCTCGCCAGGCCACACGGAAAGGGGACACACACAGTCCTGATGTGACTTGATGAGCTGGAGTAGGTTGGTGGAGAGAGGCCTCCCCTTTTCTGAGGAATAGGAGAGGGGTAAGAAGGGAGGGAGGGTGGGACTGGAAGGAGAGGAGAGAAGGGGTTACGATCAGGATGAATAGATTAAAAAAAAAGAGTGGGAGAGCTGTCCCTGTCACTCACTGGCTGCAGCACTCAGGAAAGTGGGCCCTGCACCTCCCCTAAGCAACACAGTAGAACTGGCCCTGATGGCAAAAGCAATGGTGAGCTAGCCCTGAGGATATAAGAGTGGGAGAGATGGCCCTGCTGACTGCTGACTGCAGCACTAGGTTAGCTAGCTGGGGTAGTGCTGAAGAGCTCACCCTGTGGTGCCTGTGCAGAAGAGGTGATGGGCTGACCAACTCAGCTATCACCCAAGCCCAGATCCAGGCCTTTGAGTTGGCCCACCCCAACATTTCCCTCATCTATGAGCTGCTGGAGCATGTGAAGGGACAGGTCCTGCAGTTCCAAAGCTGCAGGATCTCCATGACACAGAGCAACAACAGGAGTTGCAGTGAGGTGCCAGTATTGATGATTTGGCAGAAGCCTGAGGCCTGGAACTAGATCAATGACTCATTGCAAGGAACATTTGCAAGTAAAGACATGTGGACAAAAGTGTATACTATGGGACACACTGTGACACACTATAGCTTCCACAACAAGATGTTTTCTATGCTTGGTTTGTTTATTTTTAAAATTGTTGTTTTTATTTTCTTTTAGGAAGAAAGATGCGAGGGCAGAGAGGGTAGATATGAAGGGATGGATACAAGTGGGGTTGGAGTGCATGATATGAAACTCACAAAGGGTAAAAAGGTTTTTTTTTTATTCAACTCTGCTCCTTTATAAACACACATATGTTGTTTGTCCATTCCTCTGTTTTCACAAACTATTGTTGTTACTAAATCATGTTTCATTGTATTGAATCTTTTCTTATCAATCTCTGTGATTAAGCGTCGTTAAGAAGTGGAGGCCAGTACCTACTCATATTTGACACCTAGCAGGACCTCAGATATTTATGGAAAATCACTTCAAAGATATGCTGTTGTGGCCAGCTTTGATTGACAGGTGATCATTAAAGCCAAATGCATAATGCATAGATCATTCAATTTAAGTACTTAAATAATATTCAGTTGTAAAGCTTATCCACATATGCACATACCCAAAAGCAGAGAAGATATTCTATGGGAAATTGGGACCACGTAAGTAAAAATTTGTTTTTTAAAAAAATCTAAATAGGGTGGGGTTGAGAGGTTTAATATGTTAAAAATACTCATTTCTTTTCAACATAATAATAAGTGAAAAACAAGTAAATGAAACTTTAAAAATTTAAATCCCAGAGGTACTAAAAGTGATTCATTGGCTGTTCCTAAACATTCTTCTCATTTGTGAAGTTTTAAAGTAAAGCTTTAATATTTTCTAACTATACTAACATGGATAATTATCTTCACCTGAGTGATCAGTCTCTTGATTTGAAAGTTATGTTATGAAATTTAAACTTTGCTTCCTTTTTTTTTTTTTTTTTTTTTTTGGTTTTTTGGTTTTTTGAGACAGGATTTCTCTATGTTACAGCACTGGTTGTCCTGGACTCACTTTGTAGACCAGGCTGGCCTCGAACTCAAAGCGATCCACCTGCCTCTGCCTCCCGAGTGCTGGGATTACAGAAAAAAGACTATACTGATTTGTGTTTTATTATACATTACTCTTTTTTTGTTTTGTTTTGTTTTGTTTTTTGAGACAGGGTTTCCCTGTGTAGCCTTGGCTGTCCTGGACTCGCTTTGTAGACCAGGCTGGCCTCGAACTCACAGCGATCTGCCTGCCTCTGCCTCCCGAGTGCTGGGATTAAAGGAGTGCGCCACCACGCCCGGCTACATTACTCTTAATATACTGCTATGTGAGTGTGTGTAATGTGTGTGGGTGGGTGGGGGCTATGTGTGTGGTGTGTGTTTATACATGTGTGCAGGTACATGGATCCATGAAAGTACATGCAAAGAAGGATATTGCTTGTTCTGTTCTATGACTTTCACTTTTTAAAAAACAGGGTCTCACTACGTACCCCTCCCTGGCCAGGATGTAGGCCAGGCTGCCCTTGTACTGGCTGCCTCTCCCTCCCCAGTGCTGGGATTAAAGAAGTGCTCTACTTCACCTGGCTTCACTTTCCACTTTATTCCATTGAAACAGGCTCTTTCTGGTGGTGTGAATGATAAATGATTCCCACAGGCTTATGTATGTAAACACTTGGCATTCAGTTTGTGAAACTGTTTCAGAAGGTTATAGAATGCTAAGAATGGGAGCCATGCTAGAGGAAATCACTGGGGTTGGGCTTTTAGAGTTTATAGTCTCACTCCATTTCCAGTGCACTCTCACTGCTTCTTGTGTACAGTTAAGATGTGATCTCTCAGCTTCCTGCTCCTTCCTGTGTGCCTTTTCCATCATTGTGGACATCTAGTGCTCTGAAAACATAAGCTAAAATGAATCTTTTCCTTTTTGTCTTTTGTTTTTTGTTTGGTTTGGTTTTTTGAGACAAGGGTTATCTGTATAGCTCTGCTGTCTGTCCTGGACATCTGTAGACCAGGCTGGCCTAGAACTCAAAAGGTATGCCTGCCTCGCCCTCTTAAGTAGTGGGATTAAGGGTGTATACTACTATGTCCAACCTTACATTCCTATAATATAGTCTCTAGCCATTTTTAAATCCTCAAAATTGTTTTTAATATTTATTTTTATTTATGTATATGTGTGCCTGTCTATGTATATATGTCACATGTAAAGACCAGAAGAGGGCCTCAGAATGCTTGGAGCTGTAGTTAAAGAATGTTGTGAGTTACCTCATGTGAATGTTTGAATTCAAACCCTAACTGTCGATCTAGCCTAGTTCTGATTTTTTTTTAAGGCATTAACTTCTTAAACTCATTAGCATAGAGTTGTTCATAATTATCTTCTGAATGTGTGTAGGTTTTGCTGTTGTTGTTGTTGTTGTTGTTGTGGTTTGTTGTTTTTGTTTTGTTTTCCGAGACAGGGTTTCTCTGTGTTATCTTGGATGTCCTGTACTCACTTTGTAGACCAAGCTGGCCTTGAACTCACAGTGATCTGCCTGCTTTTTCTGCCCAAGTGCTGGGATTACAGAGTGTGCCACCACACCCAGCTTGAATGTGTGTAGTCTTAATAACATCTGTCTTCCCCCTTTCTTCCTATTATTGATAATTCTTGAGCTTAAAGTGATATTTTTAACCTCCTTCACAAATAGGAAATAATAGTTGGGCTGTGGTGGCACACATCTTTAATACCAGCAAATACCAGGAGCACTCAGGAGACAGAGGCAGGTGGATCTCTGTGAGTTTGAGGCCAGCTTTGTCTACAAAGTGAATACAGGACAGCCAGCACTATAACACAGAGAAATCCTGTATCAAAAAAACAAACAAACAAAAACAAAAAACAAAAAAACAAACACAAAAACAAAAAAAAGGAAGTCCCAGGTGTGGTATGTGTAACTTTCTCACTCAAGACGCTAAAGTTTGTTATGAATTTCTGTTGTTCATAACATTAGATTTTCCCCCGTGTCTTTATCTAAAACACTACAATGTTTGCTCCTCAGCTCATGAAGTTTGATTTTGTGGTCCTCAGCTTCCATCTCTAACATGTGTCCTGCCCAATCACACATATCCATCTATAAGGTTAGAAGATACACACTGCCCTCTCTACTTATGGTAGACACGGCTACCACACTGTACCCTAGCCTTTCCAGTTAGAATATCCATGGTGATGCCATCTCAGACACACACCCCTAGTACACTTAGCATACTCTAGCTCCTGAAGTGAGAGGATGCACAACCCTTTGCCCTTGGCACACACGCCCACCATATCCCACATCTGGTTCACGGTGTCAGAGAACACACATAATCCCTGGTTCTACTTCTGATGTGCATTCCCCTCCCTGTTGTGCTGCACAGCATCTAATGCATGAGGCCAGAGGGTATAAAGCTATCCTCCCCACCACTGAACACCATATTAACTGTATCTAATACCATATCATATCATATCATATCATATCATATCATATCATACCATATCATATCATACCATACCATACCATATCATACCATACCATATCATATCATATCATACCATATCATATGATAACATCATATCATGGACCTTATCTTGTGAAGCCAGGAATGTGCTACCCATTACAAAGCTGGAATCATCTGAGCTACTTCACCTATGGATCCTCACCAAGTGTCTTTACAGCTGAACTCAAGGCAGTGCAGAGCTAAGTGTATTGGTTAATACTGATTGTCGTCTTGACAGGATTTGGAATAACTTCTGAGACAAGCTTCCAAGGAATGATGTCACCCACAGTGGTGACTCCTCCCATCTCAGTAAGTCAAGACTATCTCCTACAGGGACCCCCAAAGGCCTAGCTCCCTTCTTATTTCAGATTCTGCCAAGTGGATGCTGAGCACTAACTTTAAGAACATCAAACTGTGAGCCTAAATAAACCCATTCTCCCATAAGCTGCATGGGAATTACGTTACACTGTGCCAACAATATTTATCTAAGTCAGAAAAGGGGTACACAAAATGAAGGCATTGCTGTGACAGACTTTACAATGTGCTTCTTAGGCCATTAAAACAGCTTTGTGGCTGGAATTTGGAAAAGCTGCCTCTTTGGCAAGAAAACTCTTAGGATTTTGCACACAGAGCTTAATGAGCCATTTTTGTAGGAAAGTGGAAGGTAAGAATCCCAAGGACCACAGAGGCCTAGCTTGTGAGATTTTAGAGAGGACAGTGACTATCAGGAACTTGACAAAAAACCATTTGTTGATATCCTGACAAAGAATCTGATTACATTTCTCCCATGATCTGATCATTTGAGTAAGGTTGAATTTGAAGACAATGGACAAATTTGTTTCACAGAGGAAATATCAAGACATTGCTCAGCCTGTAGCATGGCTGCTACTTACTATGCATCCATTTACACTTAGAAAAAACCTGAAGTGGAAGAATATTAAAAATGCCCTTTTTTTGTGAAGGACACAAACAAGTTTAAAATTATCAATGTGGTAGGCTTGAAAGCAACTGTTACAGGGCTTATCACCATTAAAACATTTAAACTCTTAGACTCGAATGGTGGCCTGAAGAAAGACCACACTCATCAAAGGCTCCATTTCCTGAAATGAAAATTCATTTGAAAGGAGAGAGCATCAACTGTTCCAGAGACTCCCATCAAAGGAGTCCGTGCTCCTCTAATGCTTCTGCCCAGAAAGATGCCTCTAAAAGGTCAGTACACAGAAACTGATGAGGCTGTGGTCCACCTGGTGAGGCTCTATCCCTAGATGGCAGCATTTTTCATGTGGTACTGATGTAGAGACTAAACCAGCACCATTTTGTGTTCAGGGCCTGAGAACTTGACAACACACACACACACACACACACACACACACACACACACACACACACACACCACCACCACCACCACCACACCACACCACACCATCCCCTGGTAACTTGGAGTTCCTCATGAGTTTCAAACTTGCAGCTAGCAACGTTTCCTAGGAGCTTGCACCTGTGGCCAACCAATCAGTGATACAGGTCACAGTGACCAGAACAAATGAAAAATTCCCCCCTGTGGTCTGGCCCTGGTTCCTCACCTTGGCCCTGGTCACCCAGCCAATCGCTTAAAGGCCAACATTCTTGTACCCCTCTAACCTATTATGTAACAGCAAGGCTTGGAAAAGGCTTGGAAACCCCCTCCTACAGGTTTTTTTTTCCCTTTAAAAACCCTGTTCCCCTAGCACTAGGGGTCGCCCTCTTCTACCAGGGGCTTGATGGTCCAGGCTCTGAACTTGACTAAAAAAATGAGACTCTGTGATTTGCATCTGGCTGGTTCCTGGTGATCTTTGGGGGTTTCACAACTTGGGCATTACACTGATTTTATAGGCATAAATGCTGCAAGGCTGAAGGAGTCGTGGAAGCTTGCTCCTCCATTCCAGAAAGCCACTGAGGCCAGGCAATGTGTGCTAGGGCCAGAGTTCCTGTAAAGATCTCCTAAAGAGACCATTGTTTGAAGCTGCAGAATTAAACCTTAAGTTTCAATGGGAGCCTCAGGATTTTAGAGATTTCGAGACATCCATCAAACAAAGCTGTAGGCATAAAGTTGAGCTGGCCCAAGAGAGAAGCTATGTGCATTTCATATGCAAGAGCTACAGGGGTGTAGTTACCTAAGCCCTTTAGAGACTAGATAATTCCATCAAGAGTTTTTATATCAGACATGGAGCTGCATAATCTGGTGATTTCCCTGTTGGGATTTGGTCTAATTGTTCCTTACTATGCCTTCATCTCTCCTGTTTTGAATAGGAAGATTTACTCTGTGCCACTATATGTTGAAAGGATGTAATCTAATAATATATACATATATACACATATATACATATACACACATATATGTATAAATGCATATATACATATATACATGTATATTAACTCACTATTAAAAGATTGCCTGGTAGGTAGCAGGGTGTGGTGGTACACATCTTTAATCCCAGCATTCAGGAGGCAGAGGCTGGCAGATACCTGTGAGTTTGAGGCCAACCTGGTCTACAGGGTGAGTTCTAGGATAGCCAAGGCCACACAGAAAAACCTTGCTTCAAAAAGCAAATGAAAATAAATAAAAATAGATTGTGTTGGGTCTTAGATGAGACTTTCAAACAGTGTTGGAATTGTTAAAAATGTGAGAATGTTGGAAGTTGGATGTATTTCTGCATTATAAAATAGCCTTGAGACTGGATGACAAAGGATGGAAGGTTATGTTTTAAATGTTAGGGCGTGCGTAGGAGCTTGACAAGTGGTGGGGTTTTGATAGCTAATTTTGACTACCAATTTGCTGGTATGTGATCATCTAGGAGGGCACACTTGGGAGGAATTACAAATTCGGTTAGCCTGCAGGCATGCTAGTAAAGCAAGTTCAGTGAGGTTGGAAAATTCTCCCTAAAGAAGTGCAACATTGTTCTCTGGCCCTAGGTCTTAGACATAAGGTATAAGCATTCATTGCCTTTTGATTCCTGGCTGCAGACACAATGTTACCAGCGCCCTTAAACTCTTGTTGCTATGACTGCTCTAAAAGAATGAACTATAACTTAGAGTATGTAAAAACGAATTGTTTCTCCTTTAATGTGTTTTACTCAGTGTATTGTATAACATCAACAGGAAAGTTTACTACACTGATTAAAGGCCAGGCTCATGAAGACCAAACATCACATGGAAGAAATGAAGAAGGAAGTTTACAAGTGCCAAAAACTGAGCCAAGTGTGGTGGTACATGCCTGTAATCCCAGCACTCCGGGACGCAGAGGCAAGTGGATATTTGTGACTTCCAGGCCAACCTGGTCTACAAAGCAAGTCCAGGACAGTCAAGACTACAGAGAGAAACTCTGCCTTGAAGACAAAACAATCAAAACAAAGTTACAAAAATGAAAATGAAAAAACACAATCCACTAAAACCTATGGGATACAACTAAGGCAGTCCTCAGAAAAACCTTACAGCTCTGTGTGCTCGGGTCAAACACTCACAATGAGCTCAAATGATGATGTGTCTTAATGCCTTGGGAAACCAAAGCCAAAACTAGTAGTTTTAAAGAAATAATGTACCTGGTCAGTGGTGGTGCACACCATTAATCCCAACACTTGGGAGGTGGAGAAAGGTGGATCACTAAGAGTTCGAGGCTAGCCTGATCTACAAAGTGAGTCCAGGACAGCCAAGGCTACAAAGAGGAACCCTGTCTTGAAAAACAAAACAAAACAAAACACAAAACAAAACAACAACAACAAAAGAAAATAATGTAGATCAAGGCAAAAGGCAATGAAATAGAAACAAGCAACAACAACAAAGTTTCAATGAAACAAAGAGTTGGTTCTGTGAAAACAATAAAGAATAATTTGGTTAGCCAAATGAACCCAAGAAAGAACAGAATCCAGGTCCTCTGTAAGAGCTGCCAATGCTCTTCACCTTGAGCAATCTATCCAGCTCCCAAGTGACTGTTTTCTTTGTTGAGGGTTGGATTGAGACAGGGTTTCTCTGAGTAGTCCTGACTGTCCTGGAACTGACCAGGGTGGCCTCTACCTCCCAGATCCATCTTATGCTCCCAGAATTCTGGGATTAAATGTGTGTGCCATCATGCCCAGTTCCATGTGACTATTTCTTATAGTCTAGGAGACTATCTCATGATGTAGCTCATGTATTTTATTGTATTGTTTTTGTTTGTTTTGTTTTGTTTTGTTTTTGTTTGGTTTTTAGAGACAGGGTTTCTAAGGTTATATTGTAATTCTGTTTTCTTCCAATTCCTACATCCAAAGTTATGATGGTTTTGGGACAAGTGGGTAAGTACAGACAAAGTCTTATAGTTCTAAAAATTGTGAGTTTTAACCTGATAATGTAGTGTTTGATTCAGAATAGGAATACTCAATATTTCAAAATAAATCCTTCAAAATATTTAATTACAAAGAGAAAAGGAGGCTCTTCAGAATGGAAATTACATTTATACAACTACCAAAGTGACCAGAGAAGATATTATTCACCATAAGGCAAGTCAAAATCATGTATCATCAGATAGTAGTGAGCTCCGAGAATACAGTGTCACTTCTGTGAGGTTACCAACAAAGATACATAAACTGAATCTAATCATGAGGCAAGATGTAATTTAAGAGCAAACTACAAAGTAACCAGTTTGTGTTAAGTTTGCCTCAAAGACTGAAGAACTGTCCCTAAAAGAAAAAAACTAACAACCTATGGCAATTACAGGAGGCCTCAGGATTAAAGGATAACCATGAAACATTACCCTATTTTTTTTTTCTGGACACATGTTTTATTTCTCTCTTTAAAAATTATTTATTTATTAATTATTTATTTAATATCCCTTCTCCCAGTCCCACACACACACCTTTTTCCGCTCATTCTCCACTCTTACCTCAGAGAAGGGGAGGTCCTTTGTGTCTTTCAAACAGGTGGCCATGTTGGCTGTTCTCAGTAAAAGACCATCTACGTACTGGAACAAGGTTGAATTTAGGTTATGACACCCTGAATCCTATTGAATTTTTTTGTAATGCCTCCAAAATGTGTAGGGTAAATTTTTAACCTTTAGGATAGTTATGTCTAGGTTAACTGGGTAGTCTCTTTGGACACTGGATCAGTCCATTCAAAGCAAAATGGTCTAGCTCACTAGTCCCAGGAAAATGGAGAAGAAAGCATCCTTTTAAAAAGGATCTCTTAGCCTTTAATCCAAGCACTTGGGACATAGAGGCAGGTGGATCTTTGTGAGTTCGAGGCCAGCCTGGCCTACAAAGCGAGTCCAGGACAGTCAAGGCTACACAGAGAAACCCTGTCTCAAAAAACCAAAACAAATAAACAAAAACAAAACAAATAAAAAGGATCTCTCTAATCTCAAAACAACTTCCTTGGGCCTAGCTCTCTTTAATCAGAACCAGAACCAGAACTGAGTTCATAATACAGATATGCCTCCTATGATATCAGGAATATTTTGGTGTCAGGAACTCGACCGTCACTCTACTCCTCTCCCAACTCAGTGAGAGGAGTGGGGCCTTGAAATGTGTGTCATGTCATGGAAGTGCCTCTCCTGCAACCTCTCTGTCCAGAAAGGCTGTGATCCAGGCTGAGCCTCACAGAGTTTGGAGGATCTCACTGGAGGCATGCAAATGAAGAGAACCACAAGAGAAAGTTGACAACTGATCTGATTAAAAGTTTTAGTCCTTTATCAATGGCTAGACTAAGAGTGGGCTTGTGTCTCTGGAAAGTCTCTTGGTGTCCAAGCTGTAGTGGTGGTAGTGGTGGGGGTGGCGAGGGAAGCAAGGGAGGTGGGGGAGGTGAGGAGCTAACATTAATGAGGCATGAAATAGAGTGGCTTAGTAGCATCTGCTTTCTTTGCAAGGCTCAGTGGAAGCCTCCAGACAATACATAATCTAGTTAAACCACAGCCAAGGTCATTGACAGTCCCAAAAGTGTCTCTGTGAATGTGGCTGTTGGGGATCAAAGGCTGAGAAGTAGCTAGGTAGGGACTTTTGTGACACTGGGACAGGATGGCATTTCCTTAGTCATTTAAATCTGACCACATGGAAACATGAAAATATGATTCCAGAGCACCACCCCATTTTGAATTACAACTTTCATGTACTTAGTCTGGAGATCTGTATTTTTAGAAGCCCACTTGTGATTCCTTGCATTGAAAAACATTAAACTAACTCAAAGACTACTACATGACAATTATCCCATATTTAAAAATGTGACTCTCTTGCTTGATGCCTGTTTTGTTGTCTGCTTGTATAACTTAATATTCTTAGATGTTCAAATTTTGTTAAAGGGGGACCGGTAAGACAGAAATTCCTTTTCGAATACTACTGTTCTGTGGCAGTATACCTAGTCAATGAAGTTCTCACAGACAGCTTTAGTGCTTATGCCAACATAGCATTCATTTCACTACCTACAAATCAAAAAGAAATGGCAATTTCCATGTCTTCTTAAATAAGAATTATATTTTATAAGATGATAATTGCCATTCTAGAAACCTTTAGGAATATTTGTGGACTGTGAGAGAAGGTCAAAATTTCAACAATAAAAGGAACTTAGAGCAGGGCCATGGTGGTGCATGATTTTAATCCCAGCACGAGGTAGGCAGAGGTAGGCAGATTGCTGAGTTCCAGGGCTGCCTGGTCTACAGAGTGAGTTCCAGGACAGCCACCTGTGGCCACGGTGAAGTCCCAGCCTATGCTGCTACTGAGGGCCATGTCTGGGTCTGTGGCCACACAGCAGCAAGGACAGTGTCATTGTGGCTCACGTTATCACTAAAGACTATGTATACACACCTGCTCTGGACTGCTGCCTGAGACCACATGGATATCCAAGGGCTTTGAAGAGCTGGCCACACCTCTTATCTGCTGCAGCAGTCACCTGGGCAGTAGCACACTGGAGCTGGCTATGTTACTGGTGAGCTTCCCTGAAGACATGAGCATGGAAGAGCTGGCCCTCCCACTTGTCTACAATGAGATGGCATGGGAGTGAGGGTGATGACTCTCCCCAGTGCTGCTACCTGTGGGAGAACCGGCCCTGGGTCATGATAGCAGGAGAGCCGGCCCCACCCCTCACTGCCTGCAGCAGGGAGAGAGGGCCCTGCTTCTCACCTGGGCAGCACAATGGAACTGACCCTGATCGTGAAGGCACAGGTAAGGCAGCACCAAGGGCATGGGAGTGGGAGAGCTGGTCTAGCCTCTTGCAGGCTGCAGCACTTGCAAGATTGGGGGCTGTACCTTGACTGAGCTTCATGGTGGAGTAGGCTATGGAGATATGGATGTAGGTGAGCCAGCCCTGACTGCATGAGAGCAAAAGAGTTGACCCTGCCCCTTGCTGGCTGCAGCTTTGGGTAGGCTAGCTGTGGAAGTGCTGGAAAGCTTGCCCTGGTGGTGCAGATGTGGGAAAGCTGGTGTGCTGACCAGCTCAGTTACTTCCAAGGTGTTACAGACACAAGGAAAAGTTGGAGAGGCTTTGCTTCACGAAGTTCCAGAGACCTGTGGCTGTCCAGCATGATCTCTAGACATTCAGGACAGCTGTTGAAGCTTTGCTTGATAAAGTTCTAAAGCTTTCTGGCTGATCACTGCTGCCCTTCAATATTACATATGGTCCAGGTGTAATGTTGTCTAAAAACTACATATCTTGAAATCTGCTCTTTCTCCTAAAACTGCCTTTTTCTCTTTATTTCTCAGTCCTATTGAAATTCATATTGGAAAACTGAGACAATGATAAGAGTTCTTGGCTTTGACTGTGAGCCCTCAGACAGAAACTGCTTGAAAGTTAGGACCTTGACATAATAGTCAAGATACTGGCTAGATGCCCCGACCTGCGGGGTTCGACTAAAACTCGGGAGGGAGGTCACCTGTTGAGAATGCAAGACACAAAGAAAGAGAGCAAGTCTGATTGATCAAACTCTCAAACTTCATTAGTCAGGCAGCAGCTTTTATAATTCAGAAGCAGGGAAGCATATTGCTATAGTAACACAGCTGCAGGCTTTTCTCAAAACACAGGGAATTCCAGGCAGGGTCATAATGTCCTGCCACACAGGGCATCTTGCTTTGTCTTCATCTAGCTTTATTCTAACTGTTGACTCACAACAGGGTCACTTCATCCCTGTCTGTCTTTAGCTGCTGACTCACAACAGGGTCACTCCATCCCTATCTGTCTTTAGCTGCTGACTCACAACAAGGTCAGCTAGTTTCTGGTGAAAGGTAAGCTCTGGGAAAGACAGAGACTTAAAAGTGCAGACTTGGACAAGATGGCTGAACATTGGCCATATGGCCTTTTGTCCCCAACAGCTAGATACTGTTAGCTGTAGAAAAATTTCTTTAGAATCTATTTTGAGAGCAATAGAAAGTGGGATTGGAACGTTGTGCTTTAGAGATATTTTACAATAGAGGACACCTTGGCAGTTAGCCTAGGCTTGGATATCACACCTGTTCGCTTGAGACTGGGAATAAATCAAGTTTTTTCTTTATTAGAGAATATTTAGCTCAAGTTATGTTGCTATGACAATCATTTAAACACAATGACTTTAGCCTGAGGAAGTTTATAATTAAACTTTCTGAGTATTGTTTAAGAAATCATAATCAGGTTATGCTGGCCATTGCTTGGAAATTGATTTTTGCTGTATGCTTTATTGTAGGTTATATAGAACTGTTTGCATTTCCTTGTTAAGCTGTTCTCTTGCTTTGTTGATTTTTAAAAGCCCTATTGATTGTAAAAGATGAGAAAAATCATGATGTAACCTGTAATGAAAAAAATTGAACTTTAAGTAAAGTACTGGGGTTGGCCAAAGGAATAAGAGACAGAAAAGCAACAGTAAGCATGTGAGAGAGACAGAAAAGTAAAGTCCTCCTGGGCTTTAAGACCATTCAATGTATACCACATATGTCTGGGTCTAGTATTTCTTTTTTCCTCAGTTCCTCAACCTTCCTCAATACATGGTTCCTATAGCTCATTGTTTCCCAGTGGTTGGTTTTCCTTAATCAGCTGTTCATCACCTGCTCAATTCTCCCTACCAAGGATCTACCAAGACTTTCTCTTCTCTTCTCTTCACTGTTTCTGCAGGACCCAGGCCCAGATTCAGGGCTTTGAATTGGCCCACACCAAAATCTGTATCATCTGAAAACTGTTGGGACTTAAGAAAGGGCCAGTCCTGCTGCTCCAAAGATGCAGGATCTCCATGGCACAGGGCAACAAGAGGTTAGCAGGGAGGAATCCTGATGAGGGTGCATATTGATGGTGTCACAGAAAGCAGAGATCTCAAACCAGACCAATGACTCATTGCAATGAACATGTGCAAGTGAAAATGTATGGACAAAGGGGTATAAGATAGGTCATCTCCACAAACAAAATAAGACAATTCAAGACAAGTTAAAGTATAAAGGCAGGCCAGTTTATTTGAGGCAGCTCTAGGGCAGGTTTGCTGGTCTCACAGAAGGTTAGGGAAGGCACAATGCAGACAAGGAGACAGAAAAGTGGGGTTTGGGCAGAGAGAGAGAGAAAGCATGGGTAGAGAGGAGAGAGGAGAGAGAGCAACTATACATTGAAGAGCCTCTGCAGGAGGGGAAGCCCAGCCCCTGCACTGGGAAGTTCAGGTAGGGACTGAGGGATGCTGGGACCTAGAGGCCAGGTCCTTTTTTCTTTGTTAAATAGGCACCTCAGCCACTTGACCTGGGTCTGAATCCCAGCAGGGTATACTGTGGGATACACTGTGACACACTATAGCTCTCAAAACAAGATGTTTTCTATGCTTTGTTTTGTTTTATTGACTTATTTTTGTTTGTTCTTTTGTAGGGGAGGTTGCAAGGGCAGAGGGTGGCTATGAAGGGAAGGGGAAATGAACAGGATTGAGGCACATGATGTGAAACTCAAAGAATCAATAAAAAGTTAAAAGGGGGACAGTTTATGAGCCTTGTTCATTATCAATTAAGCAGTGAAAAAATAGGGTTTTGAAGTTAATACCTTAATACTTTAATGAGATATAACCAAGTATTTGCTGCCTTTTAAAAATACACAATCTTTCCAGGCACAATGGTGCATGCCTGTAGTACCAGAACTCTGGGAGACAGAGGCAGGTGGACCAGCCTCATCTACATAGCGAGTTGAGGACAGCCAAAGCTACACAGAGAAACTCTGTCTCAATAAACAAACAAACAAACAAACAGTCTATCTTGAACAGAATCTAAATGTTCTTGAGAATATTTTCAGCTGTTATAACCAAGACTTAAAATTTGGACAAATTTCTCAAGTAAATACCAAAGTTAGAATTCCAGTCTCAGATTTACCCACTTAACAGCATATGCTCCTCACAAGCATCACACTTCCCTGTAGGCTTTGAACTTTTTCAAACCCACTTTATTTGGGGTTCTTTAATGCTTACACCTCCCTTCCAACACACCTACCCTAGATAGGAGAGCAAAGAGGTTAATGGGAGCAGGAGAAGTAGAACTTTTTAGACTCAGTTCCTGGGAGCAGTTCCAGTGATGTAGTCATCAGGGTTCCAGCACACCTCTTAAATAGCAAGCCAGCAATTCAGCAAAGGTGACTGAAACCACAGCAGCTGGAACCCAGAGCAGCAGCTGGAACCCAGAGCAGCAGCTGGAGCTGGAACTTCATTCTCTGGAGTGCTTCTCTCTAGGAGTGCCTCAAAGCAGAGCAATGAACAGCCAAACAATAGGAAATGATGCCAAGATCGAAAAGCCGAGCCTATTGTTTTGGGGCTCATATATGTGTACTATCAGAGTCTGTATTAGGATGTTTATCAGCTGACAAAGACCATGCCCCCAAAAGAATACCTTCACTCAAGTCTGTTTTACATCTCACACTTGGGATCAAAACAAAAACATGTTTACATCTACTACACTTCCCAAAATGGAAACTCCCTGAATAATAAAAGCTACCAAACACACCACAAGACAAAAAGTACTTGTTCCATTGTAGCTTCACACCAGCCAGGGTTAATCTGTTTGCTGTATTGTTCACAGTTATTCTACCCTACAATCCACTCCTCGTGGTAAGACCTTTTGTCCCAAGATGAGTTCTGTGGTTTGCGTTAACAGTTGCTTTCTTGGAAGACCAAACATGCTATGGCACTGCTGAAGACTGTAGGGTAGGCAGTCCAGAAAACTCTCTTATATAAACTTGTCTATTTTCCCACTAAGAAAGTTAGATAAACTGATCTCAATTATATAGATAAGCAACTCTTGAAGGTTACTTGTGGGTGGTGAAGGAGTGATTTTATTAAGAGGCTAAAGAGAAAAAGAGTGTAACAGTCCTCATCATCTCCTTCAAGCTCTGCCCTCTCTCACTATCAAAAGCAATCTACTTACATTTTAATATATTATCCTTTTGCCTTAAAATCTGACTGGGACTCAAAGCACCTAGAATAACAAATGAAAATTCAGCCTCAATGTTCAGTCAACCCTTTTATTACATTTCCAGCACTAGAGAAAAGTAACAGTCACTTTCATACACACATCATGATGAGCCCTCAATGATTATGTTCTTACCTAACTGCCTTTGATGATGATTGTTGAGGCCTGGTCTTCTGACATAGCTGCAGCCATTTCTATATTCAGCTTCCATTTTGTTTATAAGATGAAATTAAGTTTAAACTGCTTTAATGTTTTACTTCTGCTTTTTAGAAGTAGTTATTCACAGCTGACACGAACATGCCCTGCCCGAGGGTCAAGCTAACCTACACTAGAAGACTCAAAGCTGTAATAAGTCATACTTTGTTACCTACATTCTTCAATACAGTCTGGCTGCACTCTTGTTGTACTTTTGTTATCTACACACCTGCCTACACTTTAGATGTACTCTAAAAGATCCTAACCACTACCTCACTCACCTCACTTGGCACCCATCAGCTTAAAGGTTAGCTGAATATTCTTTGTCTAGCTAGGCAAAAGTATAACACTGCATTGTATGGTTAGCCAAAAGGTATTACTGCCCCTCCTTGTGTTCTGCTCTTAGTTTTCCTATAAAATACTGCCTTGAGAACAGGTCGATGTCACAGGTAGGCTCCGGAGTCCTTACAGTGGCCCTGATCGATCAGCTTGGAAAAGGCATTCAAATAAACCATCAATAGCCCCTGAGATAATGGTGTGAGTGGTTTGTGTGACAATCCTTGTCCTACAACAGTGATGTCCCTTCTCCCTAAAGCTCTAGACTTTTACTATTTATTGTTACTGCATACAACACTGTGTGCTACCTACTTTCTAACAATTTTATCTTTTTTGAGACAGGTTTCTTTGTGTAGCTTTGCCTGTCTTGAACTCACTTTGTAGACCAGGCTGGTCTAGATCTCACACAGATCTGCCTGCCTCTGCCTCCCAATTGCTGGGATTACAGGTGTGTCACTGTGCTTGGCTCAATTTTATCTTTTAAGACATGGTTTAAAACTTCCAAACCTAAAACCAGCTCTTCAACTAAGTTTATCCTTGAGTTCCATGAAGGTGCCATTCTTCACACCCAGTGAAATGCTGTTGCTAAGCATACAGAAGACACTCAGAAACTATTTGTTTTATGATTCTAATTGATTTTATATGCACCCACCAAATATTCACTGAGTGCCTATGAAGTACAACACCCCAGTGCTACAGTTTATATCTCCAAGTTACATGGAGCTAAGTTGATGAATTTTCTATCTGCTAAAACAATCACTATATAGTTAGCAGCTTAAAACAAGTTACACGTATTTATCTCACAGTTCTGTAGATCAAAAGTTTGGTAGAATTACTATCTGGTTGTTCTGTCATGGGTCTCAGAAGAATGAAATCAAGTCATCAGCAGACCTAAGCTTTTATATGAAGGTTCAAAGAAGGAATATGCTTTCACATTACTAGATCATAATTAAACCCATTATTTTGTACAATATACATTAATGAAAAAAAGTGTATAAATTTAAAGGTCTACTAGGTTGATGGGAAATTCAGATTCAGTTCCTGCTAAGGACTTAAGGCCTCCATTTCTTGTTGACTATTAGCCAAGAGCTTTTCTTGGTTCTTTAAAGTCACCTAAATATGTGAATTAAAGTTTGTAGAACAAAAGAAAAGAAAACTGTGCATCTGTGTTAAAGATTATACAAGGCTAAGTAGAAACATCTGATTGTGGAGAGGTAGAATCTACAGGTCTGGAGCCAAATTAACCTGATCTATGTCTAGATTCTTGAATAGAGATAGCTCACTTTTGTATTTGACCAAATCTTTGACTATCAGGCAAAATAGACCACCACTTTCTACTAACCCAAGCATCAAGAATGGTGCCAGGTAACATCTGAAACTTAGGACAGAGATTGCCATGATGGAAGCTGCCTGCTTGATATTCCCAACAATACATTTTAAAGGTGCCTTGATCAGTTTTTCTTTTGTTCTTTAACTATAAAAACTTCACAAAACTGTTGCTACATTGGAACATGGTAGTTGAGACAAACGAATCCATGTGCAGAGGCCCTAGTCACTGGTGTTTGGCTCCAGGATGAATTCTCTTTTATTTCTTTTGAGGGGAGAGCTCTGTTTTTAGATAAACACAGTTCCTTATCAAAATCCTCACTACCTCCTTACGTCTTGAATCTGACTTCATTTCTGACACATCTTTGCTACTGCTATAGGCTCTGTGGCTAGGCTGGCCGTGTGAGAATGCAATATTAGGTGTCTAGCTGTTGCTCAGGCCTCAGTGCCTTGCTCTTCCTCTCAGATATCGACAGGAAACTCACTGAGGCCAGCCTCTGTGAATCTCTAGTTAAGAGACTCATGGGTGCCAAGATCTCTCATCTGGGGAATAAACTTACACTAGATGAGGTATAAATGACTGGTGGAAGGACCCTGCAGTTTGAAGTTGCAGTCCTCCCAGTCTGGATAGCCTCTCTGAGCTCAGCATTAAGTGTCGGACTCCTCCTCCCCAGAGGGGCCTCCTACTTTCTGCCTGACTACTTGGAGAGAATGTCTTTAGGCGTAGATGTCCCTAACTACATTTGCTATATGGCCTTTGACACTGCTCCCTCCTTGCTCTCCCCTCCCTGTGCCTAATAGTATAATTGGGTCTTATGCCCCTGTCCATAAGGTAGGAGCATGCCGCCAAATGCAAAACAAGCATCCTTAAAGTATCTGGTTTCAAGCAATTATGTTACACCTATTGTGGAAGCTCCCCACCCACCCCCAAGGACTATATAGCCTTTGTGGTTCCCATAGTGTTCCATCTCCTTCCTGCTCATGGCCTTCTAAGCTCTGTGGCTTCATCTTCTGCTCCTCCTGCCTTTGTGGGCTGGTGGCCAATAGCCTCCAACAGCACCCCGGCACGGGTGGAGGAGAATCATAAATAAGCATGCATCCTACCCTCTCACCCCTTGCCTGCTAATCAGAAAGTGTGGCATCAGGATTTGTAATCAGAAAGCTTGTCCTGTAAAACCACCCTCACATTAGAAAGATACGAGACCCCCCAGCTTCTGCCATGTAAGGCCTGATTTCCTTTTCAGAGCCCCACTCATACTGTTGTCTGTCTACAGCTTTCATAACTCTTCTAATAAACTCTTTGGTCCCAACGCTCAGTCTTAGTGTTCCTCTTGAACCCGCATGGGAGTGTGTAGAGTGTACCCATGAATAATTTGGGGTAACTCTCCTTTCTTCAAAGCTGTGATTTTAATCACATATAGAAGACTCCCTTGCCATGGCAGCATAATATAATCACAGGCTCTAAGGACCGCATGTCACAGGACCTTAATAGGCCCCCAAAGCTTAGGACATCTGATAGAAACACCATTCAGGCCTTGAAATCCACCAACCCAATTCATGCCAAAAAAAGGAACAAACACCTAGACCTCCTGCTGAAGTGAGAACAAAGGTTAAGTCAGCATTCGGGATGTGGATGTCCCTAGTCCCAGAGTGAAAAGTTCCTAACTGTACTAACCATGCCTTTTTCTTCTCTAACTGAAGTGTGTGTGTGTGTGTGTGTGTGTGTGTGTGTGTGTGTGCGTGTGCGTGCGCGCGCGCGCCCGTGTGCACACATGCACACACATAAAAGTCTGAAAACTGTAAAGACACAGAGCTGCACAATTTGGGAAAGTTCCCCATATAGCTGCTGGACTGCAATGAAGAGTTTCTTTTCAGCTTTAAGAGTGTCCACATGGTAGTCTGCGGTGGGCTTACTCAAAACAACTTATCCACATTTGGGGGGGGGGGACACCATTTCTGCTTACCATAGTGACTATCCTGGAATTATTTTCTGGCATATCTCTTAAATAATTTGTGCAAATATCTTGCAGCATATGGCTAATTTATTTTGGTCACATTATTAAGTTTTGTTTCAACAGAGAAGAGATTAAAGGCTCTTTGAAGAAGTTATTTGAACTAGACTTTAATAGTTAATAGAGAGTTTGGCTGTGTATATAGAGGAGGGAAATACCCAAAACAAGTTAAAATAACCAATAAACCTTTAACTTCCAATGAAAGGATCAAGTACATGATATGACAGCCATGTGGATACCTGTTTTACATAGGTGAAGAATGTGGAGTTAAACAATTACTGCATTTATCTTTACTCCAAGCATTAAGGCACTACTCTGCTGTATTAATACACAAGATAATCTACTTTATACATTCCTGAATTTATTTATTTTGTTGAAGTTAAATGAAAAAATATTTTCTTCTCCAAACTTTGCCTAGTGTCCAAAGTATCATAAATTGATTTTATTTCCATCTTAACATAGCAAACAAGTGATTTTAATAAAATTAGAGTCAATTCCCTAATACAGAATTCTAAATTTGATTATTTGCTGGGTAATAAGACATATCAGAAGATGTAAATATGATTGCTTTGTACTTCTGGCATGGAGTGAAAACACCAGCATTCATATTAATAAATTACAACAGTGTGCAGTGAGGAAGTTGGTGAAGCAGGTGCAAATAGAATAAACGGTTTCCTTTGCGGGAGCAGGAAGGAAAGATTATTTTTGGTTGAAGTACAAGTCTGAAGGAGGATAGGACAGGAGGAAATCCAAGCCAAGGGCATGAACCTAGACACTAATTAGGAAACAGCTGACAGCTTGTGGTGAAGTACAGGTGCTTCTGGAGGGTAAAAAAAAAAATTACTGGGTGAGGGGTGAGAAGTCGGATAGTCAAAGCTTATCACGTTTTTGTGGTTTGCCGGAGATGCACCGCTGGTCCATGCTTTCTGCTCTGGGAAAACACATGATTGGATTTGCAGTTTTGAAAGGTGACTTTACCTGCACAAGAGACTGGGTTAGAGGTTAGTTACAAACAATAGAACCGGTTTATGTGAGACTGACACACATCAAGCTCCAAACTAAAGCAAAGGGAATGAGAACACAGAGCTGAAGAAAGTGCAAGAGATGGTAATGTATAACATCCATTAAGCTTCCTCACTGAGTAAGAGTATAGTTACTGACCAGGGAGGGAAAGGGAAGAATAGGAATTGAGAGGTACATGGAAATTTCTGACATAGGGAGAAAATCCGGGTATATTATCTGACTAACTGAAGGAATTAAGGCAAAGGGAGAAGGGCCAACGTCACTCCTTTGCCAACATTTACTTACGTTCTTTTCATGCATCTTCACAGGTGGCTGTCGTCTTTTGACTTCTACCTCAGGCCTGTCTGCAGCCAGTGTTAGCAAGATTCCTCTAAGCTGGAATAAAACGAATCCCCACCCTTGGTAACTGGTCATCTCAGCATCCCACCTGCCCTCAGCAAGGATCTGATTCTGTTCAGCATGAATGTCTGGTATCTTTGATGTGATATCATCTCTAAATAAATTTCCATCCAATGACCACCCCCTTTGCCTACTGGCTCTGAGTTTCACTCTTTGTTGTGTCAGAACTTGGACCTGAGAGCTCACCATGATAATAATTATGAACAATCCTTTCACCATTTCAACAGTGTCAGTCATTTTAATAGTTTAAAAAAAAAAAAACAAGAACTAAAGTTACTTCCAAGTTCTTCTAAATTTTAATTTGTGGAGTACATATTTTAACTGTTGTGTAGCTAATTAATAGTTAATACACGGCTAGGTTTTACTAGACATCATGGTGGACACAACTGAACATTTGAGTTTCCCAAAGCCTTTTTCCCCTTTCTTTCTTTTGTCCTTTTTAGAAGGAAGTGTCAAGGTCTCCCAGTGTCGCACATGCTGGCCTCAAGTTTATAATCCCACTACATCCTTAACCTCTGTAATGCTTAACCTCATAACCACTTAATTAAAAATTGTCAGTGAATCTGGCAGCATATGTAATGCCCTTCCTAAAGGGCGCCTTCATTTTACAGGGCTACAGCACTCTGCCACCCTCGAAGGCGAACACTGAGGACCTAATCTGATGGTCTAGTTAAATAACACTAGAATTGTGGCTGATTGTAGTTTGCCTCCTTGGTACGCAAAAAATATTAGAATTTCAACGTTTTGATTACAGAACCATCGGTAGGGCAGTATACGCTAATTTCTACAGGATATGTGCAAAAAAGCTTTTTTTGGGTTGGCAGACCTGGTAGCTATGCTAGAAACAGAAAAAGAGGAGGTGTTACCACAACAGGATGACAGGGTCCAGCCAGGGTGCTCACACCCAGCCTGTTAAAGCAATTTCCAGGCACCTGGGCAACACAGAGCACGCGCAGAACCTTCTGGCATGCTCAACTCGGCTG
Source organism: Acomys minous (assembly GCF_964271855.1). Lineage (NCBI taxonomy): Eukaryota > Metazoa > Chordata > Mammalia > Rodentia > Muridae > Acomys > Acomys minous. Next base: position 69,596,172 of record NC_140489.1, on the reverse strand, counting down.
ACTAGGGATGATGACAGGTAAGCAAACAGTCAGAGGCTCTGAGACCCAGGACTGAGATTAAAAGATAGGGATCTCCGCCCAACAGCCACAACAGGCCATAAAAGCATAGTTTGTGGCTTCCCAAGCCAGGGCTCTCCCACGCACTTAGCCCCACCTTGCTTCCCGCCCCCATCTTCCCCCCTCCCTCCTACAGCCCCGCCCTACTGTGCACTCTTAGGAGGGTGGGAGTCAGAAAACCGGACCTAGGGGGTCACGTCACTTCCGCTGGGGGCGTGGCGTGGCGGAGGGTGGTGCTTGTCGTCCCAATGTTTGGGGTCGGAGCGCCGCAGATGCGAAAGGACGGGCCAGCTGGTGTGGACAACAGCGCCCGCGGGAGGCGAGTGGCGGCCGCGGCGCCCCTGACTGCTGCCTGCGTCCCGGTGAGTGGCCGAGGGCCGGCTAGGTGACTGGGTGGCATGTGGCCTCCCGGGTGGAGGCCGGGCGCGCAGGCCGTGGGTCCAGGCGAGTGCTGGGCCCTGCTGCCCCGTGCCGCGGGCGTGGCCGCGGGGTGTTTTGGTTGGTTGTGTCCGGCCCCCGCCGCCGGTGGTCCCGTCCAGCCCCTCTGCGGTGCTGCGCCTGGTCCGAGAGGCGGTGTTCTCTGGCAGTTCCCTGGAGAGTTCGACGGTTTCTCCGACTGGGCAGCATGCCCCTTGTGTTTTGGTGGGGCTAGATATTTTTACTTCTAGGCAATTTCATTTTCTTCGCAAATTTCTTCGCAAACGATCCTATCCCAGACCTCTGTTGCTTAAGCAGAATCAGAGGTACGTGTCTTTTAAAAGATGAAGAAACTGTATGAGTCAGCAGGTTGTTGTGGCTCCTGTGCCTGTCATTTCTGTCATGATGCTGAGGGTAAACCAGTTTACACTCCCAGTACAGTGATACTTTTAAAGAAAAGCGACACTCAAGGAATATCTAAGCGATAGACATGACATAAGTAACTATCATAGGCTACGTTTAATATGACCATTCTTATTTTCAAGAATAGTTTGTGTTCTGGAGCTGAATTCCTGATTGTCAGAAATATACTTAAGGCTATCAAGACGGTACATTTCCATAACGAAATCTAAAGAGTTAAAATGTGAGGATTTTTTATAAAAGTACATTATATTGAGTTGGAAAGCTTACATTTAATGAAGCAGCTAATTGTATCAAATTCCACATAGCTCTATTGTGAAACTGGGTAAGCACATAAACTGTACCTTCATATAATGACATCAGTTCATAGTTTGTGCTGACCTCCCTATTTTCTATCTTGTTTTTCAATTTCTACATCTCATTTTAAAATCTTGCTAGCAGTAGTCCTCCTCGCTAATGATGTTGGGTTAATGAAAGGGTCCTTTTCACTAGTTTGTATTAATACATCCATGTAGTCACATGCAGAATTGATAGAAGAACATCCTGTACTTGGTGTTGTTTTTCTCCGCCAGTAAAGATGGAGTTGTTGCTTCATTTGGGGAACATACATCTGCTAAAAGGTCAGAGCTAGACTCTTGTTTCCTCTCAGTTCCAGCTCACGCCCCATCTCTTGTATTTTATTCTGTTTAGAACCCATTGCTTTAAACAGTTGTTGCTGAACTTTATAGACATCTTTCCTTGAGTGCTTTCTGGTTTGCTTGAATGCTTTTTCTTCCTCTTCCTAACTTTGGGTGCCACTCAAAGCTCTATCCACATTGTTCTCCTTAAACCAAGAGTTTAACTTTTGAAACCAAAGTCATCCTAATTGGCTCATGGGTATCCTAAAATGTCAAGGAAAATATAGGGTGTATTTATAGCTAAGCATTTTTTTTTTTAAAGTAAAGAGCTTGTTTTTGTTAGGTCCTGTGTGTCCAAATACTGCTGGCCGTTCTTGGGTCAACCCATTCAGCCTTAACGGTGCAGTTGTCATTGTGCTGGTTATTTCATACATAAATTTAGTCTCTGCCCTATCATTACTTCATTCTGTAAATTCAAAAGAAAATCTAGTTTTCTTTATATTAAACTGCCTTTTCAGGTCTTTCAAAATATTCACAAGTAGCATTTTTCCTTTGTGTCTGATATGAAAGAAGAGTTTTCTTGACAACTTTTTATCTTGCTTGTCACCAAGTCTTGTTTTTGTTTTTGTTTATATTTTATTTTTATCTTTAGTTGTGTGTATATGTATGTGTCTGTTTGTAGTTAATGCAAACATGAGTGCAAGTGCCTGAAGAAACCAAAGGAAGGTGTTGTATCTCCTGGCAAGTACAGACAGTTGTGAGATGGCAGCCAGATGTTGGTTCTGGGAACCGAACTACAGTCCTCTGGAAGAGGAGCACACTCTTAACCACTGAGACATTTTTCCAGCCCATATCTTTCTTTTACAATTTTTCCCTCTCTCTTTACATCATCAAAATGTGGTTCACAGTATAGCCCACTTCTGTGTTCTTGCACTGTTACTGTATTCAGACCCTTGTTGCCTTTTTGGTTGCATTATTGCAATTATTAAATCACATACTCTGTATATTCATTCCATTCACTATTGGCCTCACATCTAGCATTTCCCCTGGTCTCTTAATATCCATTAGTAAAATTCTACTCCATTCCCATAGAGAAGAACTAAGTCTTCCATTCTGCTTACACTTGCACTTGTGTAGCTCTCTGTTCTTTCTAGCTCTTGTCCCAGTTCATAGCCCTCCTCACCTTTTCATTCTTTTCTTACTTTTGCTGTAACTTTTGTTGTGCTCTAATTTCCACAAAACATTTTCTTTGCATTTTCTAGTGCTGATATTTGTTCAGTAGCACAGAAGCTTCCCGTTCCTTTCTGTCTTAAGTAATTGTTGCTTGATAGTTGTGGTTTCTGATAGCTATAATTAACATCTCTTATTTGTTTATAGAATTGTCTTTCTGTAATGATTTCCTTTTTGGGGGGCTTTATGTTCTATATATTGATGCCTAAATTGATAGGTATGTATTCATAATTAGGTGATTATAGTTTTAAAACTTTCTCAACTTTTTTTTTAGTTTTTTGAGACAGGGTTTCACTGTGTAGCCCTGACTATCTTAGACTTACTTAGTATACCAGGCTGGCCTTGAACTCACAGAGACCTACCTTTCTTTGCCTTCTAAGTGCTGGGATTACAGCATTCTTTAAAACATTTAAAAGCATGTTATGGTGTGTGTGTGTGTGTGTGCGCGCGCGCACGCGCACATCTATCTCAGGAATTGGTTCTTTCCTTTCAGTATGAGTTGCTGGGATTGAACCCAGATTGTCCAGTTTGCATGGCAAGTGCTTTTACCTGCTGAACAAGATTGCTGGCCCCAGAAGACTGTGTCTTGTTAGAAAGAAACAATGCAGATTGTATGATCATAGTCTAGTTCTGCATTGCTTTCTTTTCTGCCTCAGTCTTTGACCGGTCACAGTGAATCGTCTCTGCCTTCAACTACCTTCAATATAAAAAGCTCATCCTGTCACTAAAATGTTGCTTGTATTTTCTTCTGCCTAGAATTCTTTATCAAAATTCTAAGAATTCATTTCCTCACTTTATTCAGAGAGCCACTAAAATGCCGAAGTATCAATTCTTCTGACTGTCCCATCTAATTAATACTCATTGTATCCTTCCCTTTCTGCTTTACTTCATGACATTATTTCATTATTTATTGTGAGCACAAATTAATCAATATGTATGTATTTGTTAATAATTTGTCTTGGCGTACAAGACTGCCTGAAGTTGAGTAAGTCATCCCCTTATTGTACATGCTTCCCTTTTTATCCTATGTAAGGTGTTTTCCCATATAGGAGGCTTTTTTTTTCTTTTTTACTATTTAGAATATTGTTAGTCCCAAACCTCTCTCAGTCTTTATGAGTAGCTTATAGGTATGTTTCTGAACTAGTATGTAGCTGCGAGTATTCACTTTTTAACATTTTAGTAGTCTTCTTTACTCTATTCTTAGTTACTCTTTCTCTTTTGCCTCTAGTAGTTTTATTCTTCCTGTTATCTTTGGACATTTAGCCTTAATTAATTTTGTCCGATTTTTAAAGCTTGGTTGCACATTTTCTTGTTGGCTGTATGTGCAGATCCTCTCTCTAGGTGATAGTTCATTCCATGGCATGTTTTGTAATCTTTCTGGGTTAATGTTCAGTGGTGGGTGCCCATTGCCCAACAATTGGGCTGACTTTGCCTTGGAGTTTTAGTTGTCTTTGCTGGAATTCCATGAAATTAACCAGCTCTGACCAGTTTTCATTTGTGTAGGACCTCAACACTATGAGGGTAGTAAGAGTGTAGATCCAGCCCTGTGGTACTGGTCTTAAGCATGGCTTTTGTTCATGCTGGTTTATGTAGATGGAACCCAGGGCTTTCTTCATGTTAGGTAAGTAAGTATTCTGCCAGTTGAACTATCCCCAGCCCCACAGAATGAGTTATCTACATTACTTTATTGAGTATTTCTTCTTTTCCTTTTTCTTTCTTTCTTTCTTTTTTCTTTTGTTTTGTTTTCTTTTGGTTTTGTTTTGAAACAGGGTTTCTCTGTGCAACCTTGGCTGTCCTGGACTTGCTTTGTAGACCAGGCTGGCCTCAAACTCAAAGGGGTCCACCTACCTCTGCCTCCCTGAGTACTGTGATTACACTAGAGGCTTTTATCAAGTATTTCTGTGTGGTGGAAGCTGCCAGTTTTTATGCTAACTGAACTTTTATCACATTTGTTGCAAGTCTTGAGAAGCTCAAAACAAAGAGACAGGAAGGCAGATAGGCTTTTGTCAACTTTCTGTTCTTCCTCTGTACAGGTGAGTGTATTAAAATAACACATGAACCTACACTGTAGGAAAGATTTTAGTTCAGACTTTTCTTCCCTCTGCATAACTGCGTTCAGTCCTTGTTTTGATTTTCTCTGTATGATTTTCTCCTGCTCCCTTATATAAGGTACATCCTGAGTAAGAATACATTATATATATATATATATATATATATATATATATATATATACATACATACATACATACACACACACACACACACACACACACACACACACACACAGCGCTCTATAGCCCAGGCTGGCCTCAAGCTTGTGAACCTGCCTCACCCTCTTGAGTGTTGGAATTACAGGCATATGCTACTATGCTTAACACTTTGATTGTTTTAACCTAGCACTTAAAATGATTCCATTGTTTTCTAACCAAGACCAGTTTCAGCCAGTCAGGACAGACTGAGGAGGTATATATAGAGTTGGTGACTGGGGGCCAGAGCGTATAGCTCCTGGCAACTGAGGGCTAGTACTGCTTGTAAGTGGTGAAAGACTCTGAGCTCTTTGAACTCTTTGGGGCAGGCCATCCAGAAGGAAAACAGTAAAGGGGTGGGGGTCATACATGTGCACGTACACACACACACACACACACACACACACACACACACACACACGATGGATGAAGCAAGACAAGCTCCAACGAGCAAGTTCCAACAAGCTTCAACAACTTCACACATAGACATATGTACATACATACATATTGGGTGGATGGAGCAAAGCTTCAACAAGTACTCTCCAACCATTTTATAAGCACACACACACACACACACACATAAATATACACACCTGCTAGATGGAGCAAATCCAACAAGCAGACTCCAACAACTTTATTTTTCTCCCACAGCTTATATATATCCCAAAAAATTCTTTCAAGCAGTGCAAAAATTACAATGAACTTACATTCTGTTTTCCATAAGTGAGTAATTATAATGAATATACATAAGAAAAACATGTTTCCCAATACCTTCACGTGATCAAATGTTTTGTGTGTTATGGGTGAGAAACAAATATGAAAAAACAAATTAGTCCCAAGAACCCACATACATTTGTAGCTAAGTAACTTGTTATAGATTAACAAAGTATAAACAAGCAAGGTAATTTTTTTCAGCCATTCCTTATTTACTGGCAGGCTGTAATTTGTAGTTACAAAGAAAAAGTCAATTATCTAAAAAAGTAATATCACACATCTAAACTTTTATATAAAAAACAGTCAGCCATTTCTACTTTAAATGCTCAAGATGCACATCTATTCATTAGCAATTTTTATTGACTCGTGTCAGGAAGCTGAGGGCAAAAATGGGTATGAGAGATTAATCACCCTGAAAGCCAGCTTCTGTGAGAGAGTCACATCATCCAGTACTAATTGGGATATTGTTTTTGCTCATTAACCTCAAAAAGTCCCCACCTCAAAAGAGTATACCTTTCTTAACTTTAAATTGTTCCTCAAGATTTTCTGCATCAGAGCCACTGACAAAAACATCTTAACCTAACTTTCTGAAACTGCCCAAGTCAAGTCAGAAATTCTGTAAAATCATTAATTCATCTAAACACTATTACTAAGTTCTGCTTTGCAGGAAAATTAACCAATGAGTGGGCTGTTACCCTGGAAGCAGTCACACCAGACTATAGGCAGTGCTGGTCTCCACACACCTAATCACACCATGCCAGATATATGAGTATATAGCAATGACAGCATGAGAAGGCAACAGGAATCAATCCAGAGCCCTTGGGGCCACACATCTCCAAGGAAGTTCACCTGCCCATTGCAGCTCCTCCTGCAGGTCCCCCATTTTCTTTCCTAGTATATTAGTCATAGCTTTAAAAGAATACATTTGTTTATTATGTGTGTGCATGCAATTGCACATGGAGGTCAGAGGACAACTTTGTGAGTCAGTTTTCTCTTTCCATCATATAGGTTCTGAGGAGTCAAACTTGGGTCATCAGGCTTGGCAGCAAGTGCCTTTATTTAGCCATCTCGCCAACCTTCAGTTATATCTCAAGAAAAAAATTAATGATTGTTCTTAGAGTTTGCAATATATAGTTGTAGTTAATCTAAATGCAGTTTGAATAACACTGTACTTCATACGTAGTGTGAGTAACTTAACACAGTAGCCTAATTTTTTCCTCCTTCCCTTGTATCATCATCACTTGTTTCATCAGTCTATGAGCATTGGACTACTGCAATTAAAATCAAACCTCTTTTTTAGTCCATATTAATTGTGTAAAGTTACTATTTTATTGTGACATTTTCACTCATGCACATAGCCTTTTATCACCCCCTCCATGGCTCTTGTCTTATGATCTTCTCTTACCTTCTCTCCTCCTATCTTGTCCTGATTTTCTTTCCTATAATAGTTTCCCTTTTACTCTTGTGTCATGAAACACTCACCCTTCAGATTCTACCATGAGAGAAAACTTGTGATACTTTTCTGAGACTGTATTATTTTGCTTAACATGACATTACCAGTTCCATGTGTGTCTGTCAAATGACTTTATTCTGTTTTGCTTTATGGATGAATATTACTCCATTGTGTGTCTGTATACTACATTGTACCTGAGCTGTTTCCCATAACTTGGCCACTGTAAATAAAAAGGCAAGATAGAAAGATATCGGAAGAAAAGGTAGCTTCTCACTCTGTATTTTGAGGAGATTATCTATGTTTTCTGATTCTCGGTATGTTAAGGACTTTGATTCCATTTTGAGGTTAGTTTCTAGTTTCTATATATGTATATCCAGCTTTTAGAATACATTTACTTATTTGTGTGGGAAGGTTGGTGCACATGGTGGTTGTCAAGAGACAGTTTACTGGAGTTGGTTCTTTCCTTCCATCATGTGAGTCCAGGGGAGTGACCTTGTGCCGTGGTTGGTGTCAAGTGCCTTGGCCAACTGAGCCATCTCATTGGCCTACATAGCTGGTTTTCCTAACACCATTTGCTACAGAGGTTGTTTTTAACATGTATTTTTGGCCCCTTTCTCAAGAATCAGATGGGTTTATTTCTTAACCCTCTGTTCTGTTCCATCTTTTGGCATGTCTGCTTTATGCTAATACTATGCTTTTGTTACACCTCAGAGATGGATTTTGAGTCCATCTCAGAGTCCATCTCAGACTCAAATACTGTGATGCCTCCAACATTGCTCCATTTGCCCAGGATTACTTTGGCCCTGGATTACTGTTTTGAATTTTAGGATAATTTTTCTACTTCCATAAAGAATATCATTGATATTTTGATGGGAATATGTTGAATCCTAACAGTGTTTTAACTTTTTTCTTCAGTATTTTAAATTTTTACTGTAGAGCTCTATCATAAGCTTTGGTTTACTTCTAGGTATTTTCTTTGTAGTTGGTGGCTATTTTGAATAAAATTAATTTTCTCTCTTTTTTTCTTAGCAAGTTCATTATTGGTGCATAGAAAAGCTACTGATTAGGTAGGTCTAATGGTACAAGTTTATAAACCTGCCAGGGAAGCCGAGACTTAAGATAGCAAGCTTAAGCTTAGCATAGCTACAGAGTGAGTTAAAGTCACCTCATACAATTTAATGAGACCCTGTCAAAATAAAATGAAAAGAGGCTTTGACATACCTCTCAGTGGTAAAGAGCTTACTTAGCATGCAAGAAACCCTGGGTTCAATATCCAGTATTAGGAGAAAGGTAGGGATGGGAGGAGTGAAGAGGAGAGGAAAGGGAAGCGAAGCAGAGTGGAAGCAGGCAAGCTCCTGATATTTGTAGGTTCATTTGGTATCCCATTGCTTTGCTGAATTTATCTTATCATATCTAAGAGTTTTCTGGTGATTATTTTAAGGTCATCTAAGTATAAGATCATGTTCTGTATAAAGAATGGTAATTTGACTTTTCTTTTTCCTGTTTGTATCCCTCTTATTTATTATATGTACCTCCTTATGGTAAGATTTCAAAAAACATCCTGAGTAAGAGAGGTGAGGATGGATATCCTTTTCTTGTTGCACATTTTAAAGGAAATACTTTAGTTTTCCCCTATTCAGTTGATATTGGCTGTGCATTTGTGTTGTGTAGACTTCATTATGTTGACATTTGATCTTTCCATATTTAGTTTTCTTCCAGACTTTTCTTATGTGAGGGGATATTGAATTTTGTCAAAGCTGTTTTGTGTATGCATTATGATGATTGTGTGAATTATTCCTGAATTTATGAATGTGCTATAGTACATTTATTGATTTGTCTATGTTGAACTATCTTTGCATACCTGAAGTGAAAACCAGTATGACCTACCTGATAAATGATCTGTTTAATGTATTGCTGAAGTTAGTTCACAGGTACTGAAGACCTTTTGCATTTATGTATGTCAAGAATATTAGTCTTTAGTTTTACTTTTGTTCGGTCCACATTTGGTTGTGGTAGCAAGGTGCTACTGGGTTTTTGGAATGATTTTTAAAGTGTTTCTTCCCTTTCTATCTTACATATTGTTTCGTTGGAGCTTGTGTTGAATGGTAGATTTGACCAGGAACCTGTCCAGTCCTGCACTTTTCTTATTTGGGAAAACTTTTTTCATTAATTTATTTAATCACTTTATAGCCTGATCACAGCCCCTTCCCTTCTCTTCTCTTAGTCCCACCCTCAACACCTCATACATACCTCACCCATACCCCCCTCTCCTTCTAATAGAAGAGAAGTGCCCCTCAAACCCAAGAGTACCAACCCACTCTGGCTGACTAAGTGAGTCCTCTCCCACTGAGGCCAGACAAGGCAGCCCAGCCAGGGGAAAGGGATCGAAAGGCAAGCAACAGCGTCAGAGACTACAGCTTCAGTCTCATCTCTTAGTGACTGGTTTAGGTGGTGCTGGTGGTGGTTGTTCTTTCTCCTCCTCCTCTTTTCCTCCCCTTCCTTCTTTCCTTCCTTTCTTCTTTCCTCCTTCTTTCCTTCTCCTCCTCCTTTTTTCAGGTACACTCTTGATTCAGTTTTTACAAGTCATTAAGTGTCTAGAAATTTACCCATTTATTTTAGATTTTTCTCTTGATTGGAATATAATTTTTTAACCAAATTCCTCAAGGATCGTCTGGATTTTAGTGGGGTCTGTTGTAAAGGCATATTACAGGGTAATTATTTTTTTGTGTGTGTGTCTGGTTTTACTAACTTGTATATTCTTTGTCTTTTGGTTACTTTAGCTAAGTTCTTATCACCTTTGTTTTCTTTTCAATAAATCAATTCTTATTTCATTTTCCACAGCTGTGGGTGAAATACTCTTCAGAGCTATGTTACACCCATTTGATCTGTTTTGATTTGATTGTGACTGTGCCCTGATTTTTTCCTCTTGAAGAAAGTATTTTATTGGCGCCTACAGTTAAGACACTGAATTTTTAAAACTTTAGATTTTTAAAAAGTTAGATATTTAAAGAGACTGAAATTTTAATGTCTTTGAACTTGTAAAGACTGTGGGACTTTTAAAGTCATTTAGCTCTTTTTGAAGAATAAGGAAGAAAAGATTGTAGCTTAATTGTAATGTGTTTGTGTGTCAAGTTCACAAGGAGTCAGTTGTATTGGTTGGTTTTGTGTCACAAGCTAGAGTCATCACAGAGAAAGGAGCCTCAGTTGAGGAAGTGCCTCCATGAGACCCAGCTGTAGGGTATTTTCTCAATTAGTGATCAGTGGGGGAGGGCCCAGCCCACGGTGGGTGGTGCCATCCCAGGGTTGATAGTCCTGGGTTCTATAAGAAGGCAGGCTAAGCAAGGCAGTAAGCAGCATCCCTTCTTGGCCTCTGCGTCAGTTCCTGCTTCCATGTTCCAGGCCTGCTTGCATTCTTGTTCTGACATCCTCCAATGATAGATTGTGATCTGTTAGTGTAAGCAAAATAATCCCTTTCTTCCCCAACTTGCTTTTTGGTCATGGCATTTTTAGTCACATAATAGAAACATGAACAAAGACAAAGGGGTCAGTTCTGAAGTTTTGATTTACATTTTCCTGATGAGTAAGGACGTTGAGCATTTCTTTAACTGCTTCTTCACCATTTAATATTCCTGATTCTCTGTTTAGCTCTGTACCCCACTTTTTAATTGGCTTATTTAGTTTGGTGATGTTTCATTTCTTGAGTTCTTTATATATTTTGGCTATTAGCCCTTTGTTAGATGTAGGGTTGGTGAAGATCTTTTCCCAATCTGTAGGCTACCATTTTGTTCTGTTAACAGTGTCCTTTCTTTACAGAAGCTTTCAGTTCCAAGAGGTCCCATTTATTAATTGTTGATCTTAGAGCCTTAACTGTTGGTTTTCTGTTCAGGAAGTTGTGTCCTGTGCCAACGAGTTCAAAGCTCTACCCCACTTTCTTTTCTAATATATTTAGTGTTTTTGGCATTATGTTGAGGTCTTTGATCCACTTGGACTTTAGTTTTGTGCAAGGTGATAGATAGGGATCTATTTGCCTTTTTCTACATGTAGGCATCCAGTAAGGCAAGCACCATTTGTTGAAGATACTATCTTTTTTCCATTGTGTGGTTTTGGCTCCTTTGTCAAAAATCAGAAGTCTGTAGGTGAGGGTTTATTTCTGGGTCTTTGACTCGATTCCATTGATCAACCAGTTGATTTCTATGCCAATAACATGCAGTTTTTTTTTATTACTGTTGCTCTGTATTATACCTTGAAGTCAGGGATGGAGATACCTTCAGAAGTTCTTCTTTTGTAAAGGATCGGTTTAGCTATTCTGGTTGTTTTATTTTTCCATATGAAGTTGAGGATTATTCTTTCAAGGTCTTTAAAGAATTGTTTTGGTATATTGATGAGAATTGCATTGAATATGGGGATTGCATTGAATCTGTAGATTGCTTTTGGTGAGATAACATGTTGTTTTTACCATGTTAATCCTACAGATTTATGAGCATAGGACATCTTTACCTCTTCTCATGTCTTCTTCAGTTTCAGAGACTTGAAGTTCTTGTCATACAGATTTTTGACTTGCTTGGTTAGAGTTATACCAAGATATTTTGTATTATTTGTGGCTATTGTAAAGGGTGTAATCTTCATAATTTCTTCCTTAACCCATTTGTATTTTGTATAATACAGGAAGGCTACTGATTTTGTTGATTTAATCTTGTATCCAGCCACTTTGCTGAAGGTATTTTTCAGCTGTAGCATTCCCCAGTGGAATTTTTGGGATCACTTATGTATACTATCATATCATCTCTGAATAATGATGTCTTAACATCTTCCTTTCCAACTTGTATCCCCTTGACCTCCTTTATTTGTCTTACTGCTCTAGCTAGAACTTCTAGTACTATATTGAGTAGATATAAAGAGAGTGAGCAGCCTTGTCTTGTCCCTGATTTTAATGGAATTGCTTTGAGTTTCTCTTCATTTGGTTTGATGTTGAGAATCAGCTTATTGTGTATAGTGTTTATTATGTCTAGGTATGAGCCTTGTATCCCTGATCGCTCCGAGACTTTTATCATGAAAGGGTTTTGGATTTTGTCAAAAGTTTTTTTCTGCATCTAATGAGATGATCAGTTGTTGTTGTTGTTGTTGTTGTTGTTTCCTTTCAGTTTGATTATAGGGTGAACTACATTGATGGGTTTTCATATTTTGAAGCATCCTTGCATCTCTGGGATAAAGTGTACTTGATCATGGATGATGTATTTGATATGTTCTTGGATTTGGTTTGTGAATATTTTATTGAGTATTTTTGCATCAATGTTCAAGAGTGAAACTGGTCTGAAATTCTCTTTCTTTGTTGAGTCTTTGTGTGGTTTAGGATATCAGGGAGACTGTGACCTCATAGAATGAGCTTGACAATGTTCCTTCTGTTTCTATTTTCTGGAATAGTTTTAAGAGTATTGATTTTAGCTCTTCTTTGAATGTATGGTAGAATTCTGCAGTAAAACCAACTGGCCTTAGGCTTTTATTGGTTGAGAGACATTTGATGGGCGCTTCTATTTCTTTTGGGGTTATAGGACTCTTTGAGTTGCTTACCTTTTCTTGATTTAACTTTGGTAATTGAAATCTATCAAGAAAAATCATCCATTTCTTTAGATTTTTCCAATTTTGTGGACTAGGCTTTTGAAGTAAGACCTAATGATGTTTTGGATGTCCTTAGGTCTGTTATGTTCCCATTTTCATTTGATTTTGTTAATTTGGGTATTGTCCCTCTGCCTTTTAGGTAATTTGGCTAAGGATTTGTCTATCTTGTTGATTTTCTGAAAGAACCAGCTCTATTATTTTCATTGATTTTTTTTTTTTTGTATTCTTTGTTTCTGATTTATTGATTTCAGCTCTGAGTTGGATGATTTCCTGTCATTTCCTCCTTTTTGGTGTGTTTTCTTCTAATATGGGCTATCTCCAATTTCTTTATGAAGGTGCTTAGTGCTATGAACTTTCTTCTTAGCACTGCTTTCATTGTGTCCCATAAGTTTGGATATGTTGTACCTTCATTTTCATTAAATTCTAGAAAGTCTTTAATTCTTTCTTTATTTTATCCCTGACTACCATGGATTAATGCTGGGTATGTTGTGCCTTCATTTTCACTGAATTCTAGGAAGTCTTTAACTTCTTTTTTTATTTCATCCCTGACCCAGAGATCATTGAGTAGGGAGTTGTTCAGTTTTCATGAGTTTGTAGGCTTTCTGTTGTTTCTGTTGTTGTTGAGTTCCAGCTTTAATATGTGGTGGTCTGATCAGATACTAGGGGCTACTTTAGTCTTCTTGTATCTGTTGAGGCTTGCTTTGTGGCCGAGTGTATGGTCAGTTTTGGAGAAGATTCTGTGAAGTGGCTTATACTCCCATATCGCTGTTCATCATCAAAACAAGTCCTGACAGGAACTCTGGGGACAGGAACTGATACAGAGGCTATGGAAAGGTACTCTATACTAATTGCCTGTCATGGCTTTTTCAGCTTGCTTTCTTATAGAACCCAGGACTACTAGCCCAGGCATAGCAACACTCACAATGGGCTGGGCCTTCTTCCATCAATCACAGCTTGCCTACAACCCAGTCTGTTGGAAGTTGGAGGTTGGTTGGTGTTTCTCTCCCTCCCACTCTCCCTCCCTCCCCCCTCTCTCCCCCTCTTTTGTTCTTTCTTTTTCTATGTATCCTTGATGATCCTGGAACTTATTTTGTAGGCCAGGCTGGCCTCAGACTCGATCTGCTGTACAGACAGTTTCTTAATTGAGGTTCCCACCTCTCAAGTAGCTTGTGTCAAAAGTTGACATAAAATTATGTCACAGGGATTAGTTTCTTTGAAAGCCATTCATTGCTCAGCCCCATGTCTGACCTAATATCTCTGTGACTGGCAAAACATTTAAAATGGTTTTAAACATCACTAGTGTAGTGAGAGAATGGTTTCCATTGAGTTATGTATTTGTGTACTTGGTTCCCAGTTGATGGTACTACTTGAAAGGATTAGGATGTATGGCGCTGTTGAAGATGTGTCACTGGTAGCTGGCTTTGAAGTTTCAAATACCTATACCATTCCTAGTTAGTTTTGTTTTGTTTTTGTAGAGCAAATGTAATTTTTTCAGCTACTGACCCATCACCATGCGTGCACACCTGTTCCCATACCCTCTACCTTAATGGTCATGCACTCTAACCCTCTGAAACTATAAGCCACAAATAATCTTTTAGTAGTTGCCTTGCACATAGTGTCTTATCACAGCAATAGAAAAGTAACAAAACTTTATAGTTTGTACAAGGGAGTGCGCTATTGCTGATAGGCCTGATCATGTATTTTGGGGGTGAATGAGGGCTGCTTTGGGAGTTTGGATTGGGAAAGCAGTGCCTAACAGGCCATCCTAGTTTGCAAGATAGTAGTGCCAGAAACAATGTGGATTATGAAGGCTTTGCTCAAGAAGTTTGAAAAGAAAATATCTACAACTGACCTAGAGAACATTCTTATGATATTCTAGGGAAAACATGTAGTTGCTTTCTGCCCTTGTCCTGAAAAATCCCCTAACTTCTCACTGACATCTGCAACAAACACTTTATCTTATTTTAGAAATTATAGTCTCATAAGCTATCTTGGAAGCATAGCATTTCATCTCTTAAAAATTTCATATATTACCTGGGCACAGTGGCACATGCCTGTAATCCCAGCACTCCGGGAGGCAGAGGCCAGCAGATCTCTATGAGTTTGAGGCCAGCCAGGTCTACAAAGCGAGTCCAGGACAGCCAGGGCCAGCTACACAGCGAACAAAACACAGCTACACAACAACAAAAATTTTCATGTACCGTTATTTTTTATGTGTTTGGGTGTCTTGCCTGCATATATGTCTGTGCACCACATTTGTGGTGCCCTTGGAGGCCACAAAAGGGTATCTGATCACCCAGAACTGGGGGTTATAGACAGGCTGTGAGCTGGGTTTGAACCCTGGGTCTTCTACAAGAGCAACAAGTGTTCTTTATTGCCGAGCCTTCTGTCCAGCTTTATTCCATCTTTCTTTGAGCTGGGTTGTTGTGGTACAAAGTCATATGTATTAACTCAACTTTGATTTTTTTAAAACTTGAATACTAATTAATCTTTTTTTTTTTTAACCATTTCAGGTAAGACCATGAATTATGGGATTCTTAAATGAAGCATTCAGGAGTGAAAGTAAAGAATGTCATATAGAAAATAAATGATTTTTAAGTTATGTCTATTAATTTGACTCTAGATATATATATTTACCTCCTTAGTAATGCAAGAAGTCTTTGTGGGAAGCAAAGAAGCAAACAGCTGCATTTTGTGTGTTCTAAACATTATTGGCGCATGAGCCATATCAATGTGTACAGAGATTTTCACACAAGTAAGAAAGGCTGTAAATGGAACAATAGTGAAGCACATTGCAGTAAGCACTGGCACTCTGCAAGCAACCATGGGTTACATGTTGGAATTTTGAAACTTAGCACTTCTGCTCCCAAGAGACTTCCAAAAGTGAGCATTCATATGTCCCGTATTAAAAGTACTTTGAATTCTGTTTCAAAGGCTATTTTTGGCAGTCAAAATGAAATGGTTTCACGGTTAGCTCAATTTAAGCCAAGTTCTCGAATATTAAGAAAAGTATCAGATAGGGGCTGGTTAAAACAAAAAAATGTTAAACAAGCCATCGAATCTCTGAAAAACTATAGTGATAAATCAGCAGAAAAGAATTCTTTTGTGGAACAGAAAAGTTACCTCGCAGATAAAGAAGATTTAGGTAAACACAGCCTTTTTCATTACACATACAATATAACCACCAGATTTGGAGAGTCATTCTACTTTTTAGCAAATCATATTAATTCATACTTCAAGGGCAAGGAAAATATGTCTCAAGTAAAGGAAGATAAACATCTTCAGGACAAACCAGAACTTGAAGAAGGAAAATCCAGTTCACCTGGCTCTGATATCCTGACAGACACGCCAGACTCAGGACCTCTCCTAGATGCTGAAGACAAACCTTCCAGCCCTAGCCAGATGCTTGAGGTTCTCCCAGTGTCCACAAAACAAAGTATCGCTAGCTTCCTTTCTCGTCCCACGGAAGGAGTACAAGCCTTAGTCGGTGGGTACATTGGTGGACTTGTACCCAAATTAAAGTCTGACTCAAAGGGTCAACCAGAAGGACAGGAAGAACCTGCTAAAACTGAGCAAGGTGTTAGCAAAGACAAGAAGGCAGAGGAGAAAAAGCGTATGTCACTCCAGCGAGAAAAGGCAAGTTGTTTTTCAGTGTGGGGCTAAAAAGTGTTAAGCATTTGTAGAGTAACTTCACCTTCTAATCACATGTTTCATATGACCTTGTAGATTATTGCAAGAGTGAGTATTGATAACAGAACTCGAGCCTTAGTTCAGGCCTTAAGAAGAACAACTGACCCAAAGCTCTGTATTACTAGGGTTGAAGAACTGACTTTTCATCTTCTAGAATTTCCTGAAGGAAAAGGAGTGGCCGTCAAGGTAATTCTAACTTATTTAATATTTGTCCTGAAATAAAATTCTAATAAACCATTCAAAGTAGAGAATTCAAACCCTTTTTTATTTAAACATTTTTGTCTTTTTAAATCATACACTATATATCCAGTAATTGCCTCCTTATTTTATGATACACATTAGGCTAATGAGTTCCTTTTATTCTTTGACATAAATTCTGCTATGATTGTCAATAATTATACTTTGAACTTGACATATGTAAAAATGGAGCATAAGTTTAAATATGTTAGTTGCATTGCCTAATAATTGTCAACTTCTTAATTGCAATGAAGATATTTTTTACTCTGTATTCACTTTTTGGAGATAGGAAATAGCGAGGTGTGGCCAAACACTTTTAATTCTACTGTTTGGGAGACTGAGGCAAGAGGATCCTATGTGTGAGACCAGCCTAGGCTATGTAACAAGATTCTGTCTAAAAGCAAAAGACAAGAAACATAATACAGAAGACCATTGTTGATGTTTATTTCATCATCTCATGGTCTCCCTACATTTCAAGTCCAAAAATTTTAACTAATAATTGAATTGTTAAAGTAATTAGTTTTCCTTGCCTCAATATTTTATATATACAGTAGTGAACAAAGTTCAGGCTTCAGTAAATAGACCATTTAAAGAGAAGCTAAATTACTAAGGAAGGTGAATCTCTTTGTACTGTTTACTTGTATACTTAATAGTTTAATACCATGTGATATTGTTACAGCTTCATTAAAACTCTGTTAGTGCTTCTTCTTTTCTTTTTCTTTTCTTTTCCTTTTTTTTTTTTTTTTCAAGACAGGGTTTCTCTGTAACAGAGCCTTGGTTGTCCTGAACTCACTTTGCAGACTAGGCTGGCCACCAAATCACGGAGATCCTCTTGCCTCTGCCTCCCAAGTGCTGAGATTAAAGGCATGAGCCACCATTCCTGGCATTTCAATATTTCATATTCCTAAAATTTGAAATTTATCTTTCATATATAGATGTATCTTTTAGAGATAAGTTTTTGAAATATATGCATGCTATTAAAGAAAGTGTTCATGTCAAGGATAGCCAGAAAGGAGAGGTCTAAAATATAATTACTGTTTCAGGCAACTAAGTTGCTATAACAAAATATCATACACTGGGTAGGTTGCACCTGACAGAAGTCTCTTTCTGCTAATATGCATACTGAGAGGCCCAGGTTGGTGTTGGGTCTGGTGTACATTTGTTCGCTATATGCTGTAGCTTGTGACTCATTCACATGGCAGAATTCACAATGCAGCCCCTCTTCCAAGGTCTCTACACTCATATATACGCAGAGTTCTCAGGACCTAATCACTTACTGAAAGACACTACTTTTTAAAATCAGTGCCCTAGGAACTGAATTCCAGCGTTAATTTTACAAGAAGCCTAGCAGTCAGACATGCTTTAAAGAATGATTTAGTATCTTATGCAAGGATAACATGGGTCCCTTTGTAAGTGTGAAGTGTGCCAGTGTCCCTAAAGTCCCACCTACAGTTGTAGTCAGCAGAAAAGGTTATTTTGCACTCCATATGAGGTTGCTTTTTTCCCCTCAGCACGTCGTCAGTAGGATTTAGTCACAGTGTGGTAGGAGTTGTAAATGATTTGGTCTTCTTTTATTTATTAGTGTGGGCCATAATTTGTTGTTTATACTGTTAATAGATTTCTGGATAGTTTTCAGCTTTAGTCTGTTAGGAATTATCATGATAGTTGAACTCTTGAGGATTCCCTTATATTTAAGAACAGATCCCAAATCTTCAAACAAACAAACAAACAAACAAAAAAACAAAAACCCTTCAGAAACAGGAAGAAATGTGTTTCTGTTTAGATCAGTCAGAAATGAAAGTCTACATAGTTGGGAAAATATTAGCACCTTTCCCATAAATAATAACCTAAAAACAATGAACTAAAGAAATTGTTTGAGTCATGTGTTACTTGGCTGTGAGGTTTCCCAAGTAAATTTTTCTTCTTGCCAATTTCTCCCACTGTTTTAAGCAGCTTTTTCTTCTTTGTATTCTTCAGATAGCTTCATTATGTGAGTTTAGCCAGGCCTATTTAACTCATGTTGGACTGAACGTCATCCTCCTGCCTCTGCCTTTCAAGTGCTAGATTGGTAAATATGCGCCACCACGGAGAGGGTTAAACAGCTTTTCCACTGGTTGATGCAGTTCTTTTGTATTAAGTTCTCCAAGAGAGTGTGTATATCGTGGGTTACCCACTTGTGCTTATCTTTTCAATCTTTTTAAAAAAGGAACAAATACTAATTTTAATTTAGCCTAGTTTATATGTATTTATGTGTTCTATTAAAGAAATACTCGAATCTCCATATTTTGCCTGAGGAGTTATAGATGGCAGTGAGTGTAAATGGTAGTGAGCTTCCATGTGGGTGCTGGGAATGGAAACCAGGTCCTTGGGAAGAGCAGCCAGTGTTCTTAAACACTTACCCGTCTATAGTCCCTACTTTGACTACTATTCTTAACATGCCATGTTTCCATATGAGTGTTACAAAGGAGAATAAAATTATGCTAGAATTACATTGAGTAAGCAAGACAGTTTAGGGTAAATGAAATATCAGTTTGATCTTTGTTTTCTCTCAGGTGTTTAAAAGTTCTTTAGTGTGAGCACCCCATGCATCTTTCATTGGGCTTATTTTGTATGTGATGCTTTGAGATGTAATTGTTTAATGTTACTGTGATTAATTATCTTTTATTTGTAATTCTAGTAGTAGAATTTATTACCCCTGACCTTTGACTATATCATACTGATATATCATGACTTTTCTGTATGCTGGGCATTGTGAGCTTCAAAAACTGCATAAGATCTAGATTTCCTTTTTCAGAGAATTACTTTGCTCCTCGGCTGACATACAAAATGCAACAGTCATAGCGTCAGTAAGTTAGGACAGAACTGACTTAAGGCTGGTTAAAATTGGAAAAGACTCCTAGTTTTTCCTGTTCTTAGTGCATATTCCTACACTACCACCATGCCTTGGGTCCTTCAAACTCACAAATACAAAGCATATGTTTTTTTGTTTTTTGTTTTTTGTTTTCTCCCCAGAAGGCTTGAGTTTAGCATTTTTTCTTCCTGTACATCATACTTTGAAAATTTTGCAGATGTGTTAAGTTGAAATCAGCCATACAGTGCAAGCCTTCCTCCCCCTGCCACCCCCGCCAGCCACCTCCCCAATGAGACCACATGCTTAGCTGAGTTCTCGCTTCCTTTGTAATCCTCCCTAAACCAAGCTGAACTTTTCTATCCTTTGTCTTCTCAGAATCAGCAAATGCCTGAAGGGAGATCAAATTTATCAGCTTTCTCAGCAGCACTTATCCCTCTCGTGGTGGAAAGGTGTTCCGCAGCTACTTGAGTAGATCTGTAGTGCATTTAAAAGGTGGTCTGCTTTAGTTCACCCGGCTTTTCTAGTTGCTCTTGGCATGGGCATTTACCTCTAACTAACTGTTCTATCCTAACCAGAAATGGAAATTTGCCTTTGTAGCCTCTGCCATTGTTCATATTCCTGTAGGGGTCCTTTGGTGCTTAATACTTGCTAGGGCAAAAAACAGAACAACAATAGTATTTCAAATTTGGTTCAGAAAGAGAAGTAAAGTGAGTAATACACTGGATGATTATTCAGTTTATTAAACATTATACAGCTCAGCTTTCCCCTTAAATTTGTGAAATTTTTTTGTAAAAATTACTACTAATTGTATTAAGATAGTTATATTTTCTGTATTGAGTAGTGGATGTTTTCTTTTTTTTAAAGGCTGTCTTGTTATGTAATCTGGAGTTTATTCTGTAGCCCAGGCTAGCCTCACTCACAGTTCTCCCGCTTTAGACTCCTGAGTGCTGGGATTACAAGTATGTGCTTTACCATCTGGCACTGCACATTTCAATCAAGAAGATATTTGGGCAGAGGCTGTTTTTTGTCTTCAAATTTGGACAAATATATGCTATATTGTTATTGATATTAGTGTGTCATAATGTAATTATTTTTAACTACAGAAAAAGCAGTAAATACATTTTGATTTTATGATCTACTCTTGTCAGCTAAATATACTTGTTTTCTTTCTGTTACAGGGTATCATTGTTTATCCCAGGCTAGTCTTGAACTCTAGATTTCCCTGCTTCTTTCTCTCCAGCGTTGGAATTCTACAAGTGTGCTGCCATGCCAGTTACATGATTCTTCTTGGTTTGACATAGGTAACAAAATAACTTTTTTTCCTCAATGTAGGAAAAAGTTATTCCGTATTTATTACGACTGAGGCAAATTAAGGATGAAACTCTTCAGGCTGCAGTTAGAGAAATTTTGGCCTTAATTGGTTATGTGGATCCAGTGAAAGGCAGAGGAATCCGAATCCTTACAATTGATGGTGGAGGAACGAGGTAAGGCTAGAAAAAAAATGGGGTTTAAGACTACAGATTTAATCCAGCTTTAGAGATTTTAAAGAAAGTGTGATTTAATATAATTATCATAAATTAAGTTTTAAAAGTAATATGTAAAGCCACTTTTATTTATGAATATAAAAGCTATATGGTGACATATATTTGGATCATTTGTTACTTTGATTTTATCTTTTTTGTGTTACAGATTTGGTCTTTAGAATCTTACCAACCATTCTCAGAAAATTAACAATGATTTTTAACTTTATTTGGTTGTGGTTAGCTTTTCCATATAGGCAGTTAGTCAGCTAGTCACATAATAAGGTGACGATTAGAAGGAGAATCTACACTGTCACCTTGGTGCTTCTCCCTGTCTTCCCTTGATGCCAGTTTTGGTGCAAATACAAACAATAAAAATAAGTACATTCTTTGTTCAGGAAACAATTTCACTATCAGTTCTAATTCTTACTAATTGTAATTATCTGTGCTTATTCTTTGATAGTTGACTTTGTCATAGTTACCTAGTTTCTGGTCTTGTCTTTTAAATCTTTTCTCTAGAATTTTCTATGACAGGTTCTTGTTTCCTTTGACTTTTCCCTTTCCCTTTTATTTTTGTGCTCCTGTGTACTTGTACACTTCTATGTTCAAGCAGTGCCCCTTTTGTTACATTTCACAATTCTACCTTTCAGTCAAGCCCTTCACACTTTGACTTGAATATAAAAGTGAGATAGTATATGAGAGAGATAATCTATTTTAGAATGTAGGCATAAGACAATTAATTACTAACCTCAGACAGTGGCCATGGCAATTGTGAAGTAGGAAGAAAGGATATGTAAGAAAATTTTGAAGAAAACAAGACTAGATATAGTAAAAATCAGCTAAGATCATGTTCAAGTATAAACCCTGTGAGTGATAAATGGAATTACAAAGACAGAGATGATTTATATTGGGTTTTGAGCATGCTGAATATAAGGTTACATATATCTGTAAAGAGATGCTCGATTGTCAAAAAAGACCCAACAGAAGAGAGAA
This sequence comes from Acomys minous, assembly GCF_964271855.1. Classification (NCBI taxonomy): domain Eukaryota; kingdom Metazoa; phylum Chordata; class Mammalia; order Rodentia; family Muridae; genus Acomys; species Acomys minous. Next base: position 69,574,111 of record NC_140489.1, on the reverse strand, counting down.
AAGTCATGAGATTTAGATGGATATTTTGTTTTAAGGTTACAGGGTTTTACCATGGCTCGAGCTGGCTTCCAACTGGTGATCCTCACTGGAGCTAAGGTTCCATGTGTGTCACCACACGCAGCTAGCATGGTGGCTAGTTAATGGGAAAGTTAAGTAATCCACCAAGGTGTTCTTTCTTATGTGTTAATAGAAAATAGCAATGAATTGCAGAGAATTGTTACACTTCACTAAATAAGTCCCAAGGCTAAGAAGTGAAAAAGGCAGAAGAGTCCCCTTTATTATTAAGATCAGGGGAGTTAGGATGGGTGATTTCATTCATTGAGTTAGCTGGTTGAATGCCTTCTGTGTGATAGAAACTTACTCAGGTCTTGGAAACATTGAGTAACAAAACAGAGAAAACCTTTGTCTTGACAGTGCTTCTGTTCTAGAGGATAAAGGAAATAAATAAGAAAATCAAAAAATGTGCTACTGGGTCCTCTTGAGTGCTATGAAGGGAAGCAAAGCAAAGGCAGGTGCAGAAAGTGATAGTGCTCTCAGAAACATTATAATGATTAACCTTACATAAAAGAACTAACATTTATCAGTCTGAAAAACTCACACATCATCACCATTTTCTTTAAAGTGAGAGCTACAGTATATTGGAAAAGATAGTAATATGTTGGAAAAGATATCACTTCTAGTGGGAGTGCAAACTGGTGTAGTCACTGTGGAAATCAATTTCATGATTCCTAAAAAAAGTGCTAGAAACTCATCTGCCATATGACTTAGCGATAGCACTTCTGGTCATACACCCAAAGCCTCCGGATTCTACAAAAGAGATGCTTGTTCATCCATATTCATTGCTACTATGTTCACAATAGCTAGGAAGGGGAACAGCCTAGATATACACCAACTGATGGATAGTCAAAATATCATACATATACAAATGGAATTTTATTCAGTTGCAAAGAAAACTGAAATCATAATATTTGCTTAAAAGTGGATGAAACTGGAAAAATTCTGAATGAGGAATCCCAGACCCAAAAAGACAAATTTCATATGCTCTGTCATGTCTGGATTTTAGATTTGTGTTCTTAACATGAAATGCTTGTAACAGACAGGAAACTGGGGAAGAAAGACTTTAAGGGACCATAGGAAAGCACAGGTGGCAAGTGAAGTAGGGTGATGTGGACCCAAAGGAATAAGGGTCCTGAATAGTGAAGGGTCAAACGGGAGACCGGGGGTGAGAAAAAAAAGAAGGCAAAAGCAATAGCTGGGACCAGGTCTTGGATAAGCTGATAGCTTAGACCAAGCAAGTTTATTAAGAAGTACAACATCCAATACAGTATTAGCAGGTTAGCAGAGAGCTAAATCAGATGACATTGGCAAAGAGAACACAGGCATGCCATATAAGCAGTCCTCCTGGAGGTGTCTGGAGATAATTAGGGCTGTCACCCTACATGCAAAGGAAAGTTTCTCAGGACAGTGTTAGCTGACCCAGAGAGTCCCTCATTCTACAGTTGAGAAACTTGTGTGTAGGAAACTAAAGAGAGATTTGTCTTGAAGCCCTGTGGTGTAAGGGATTGTAAAAGGACCCACACCTTACTTCTCTGATTCATTTTGTTTCTTGAAACGGGGTCTCGCTTGCAACTATCCATGTAGCTATTCTCTTAACTCACAGTCCTCAGGCCTCAGCCTCCCAGGTGCTGGGATTATAAGTGTGACTTCACACCTGGCCTGAGAATTACGTCTTCTAATGTGTATGTGTAAGAAACCCCAGTTGTAGTGTTAGTAATACACTAGCAACCTAACAAGTCTCTATATGTTATTGAATCTGAATTCATTTATAAGTACTGCTTATTTATTGGTTTATTTAGATAAAGTCACTCTTTTCCCCTTCTATATATGTACTTAGAAAAATTTGGGAAGGAAAGAGAAAAGACAATCCATAAATATTTTTAATATTTTATTTTCTTCAAGTGTTTTTCTTATGGATACACACACACAGACACACACAGACACACACACACACACACACACACACACACACACACAATACTTCCCCCCCACATATATACTCATGCTTAATTACTTTGCAAAAAAAAAAAAGGATGTCACATTGTTAGATCTATTTTATACAGCAACATCTTTAATTCTTCATGTCTTACCCAGAATTATAATATAGCAGCTCTTATATAAGCCATTATCTGACAGCTCCTGAAATCAACATTACTTATCCCAGCTTTAAAAAAAAAAGGCTGAAAGTGGTGGTGCAACACCTGTAATCCCAACACTTGAGAGGCAAAGGCAGGGGGAATCTCTGAGTTTAAGGTCACTTAAGACTATATAGTGAGACTGTGCCAAGAAAGAGGAAGGGAGGGAGGGAGGAATGGAGGGAGGGAGGGAAGAAGGAAGGGAGAAGAAAGAGAAAGAGAAGAGGTAGGGAGGAAAGAAAAGAAAAGAGATAAATAAACCAAAAGTCAAAAGTCAACACGTTTGGTCTTCAACTATACGCTTTAGATATTCGCTAATGACCTCTGTTGGTCCCCATCAAGGTACAGGTTAAAACTCTTCAATTGTCTTATAGTACTGACCTACCCTGCATCATGTAGTGGGAATTGTACTTGTTATTTTTCTTAGAATTGTCAACATATGTTATACAGCCTAAGTAAGCGGAAGCCCCCTAGACTGCTTTTATATTCTGATTCTCTCCTGAAGCTATTAAATACCTTTAGTAAAGATTCAAAAATGAAAACTCTCAGTAGTATTAACTAATAGACTTTTTTTTTTTTTTTTTTTTGGTTTTTGTTTTGTTCTTTGAGACAAGGTTTCTCTGTGTAGCTTTGGCTATCCTGGATTCGCTTTGTAGACCAGGCTGGCCTTGAACTCAGAGCGATCCACCTGCCTCTGTCTCCCGAGTGCTAGGATTAAAGGCATGCGCCACCACACCTGGCCAAATAGACTCTTAATGTAGAAGATGGTTCTAAGTTTATTGTTTAAAAAAATTAATAAATAAAAGGTACTGTGAAAATCTGACCAGTGAAACATAAATACAAATATATAGAATTATAGGTGATCAACTATATTAATAAAAGAAGAAAATAGTTTATAGTATCCCAGAACTACTGAGGATGGTTTTTAGATGTTTTTCAGAATTGAGGTTTTAAAAATATATCTAAACTGGCTTATCTTCATATTACTTTAAAATATTATGATATAGCTGAGTGCAGTGGCACACACCTGTAATCCCAGCAGTCGAGGAGGCAGAAGCAGGTGGATGTCTGAGTTCGAGGACAGCCTGTTCTACGAAGTGAGTCCAGGACAGCTAAGGCTATACAGAGAAACCCTGTCTCAAAAAAACCATAACCAAAACCAAAAACCAAAACCAAACAATACGACAGATGTTTAAGTATGCTGCTGCCATTGCACAGGCTTTGTATTTATATTTGTATTTTGAAGTGCTCCTAAAATTTGGTCAGGTGATTTTTATTGATGCTAGTTTAAATTAAGTTTTCATGTTAGCATATAATCTGAAAAAGCAGTTTTATAGAATTGTTTTATTCTGTAACTTGAATTTGCATTGGACAGAAATTATCAATTTGTTTTCTTTTTCACAGAGGTGTGGTAGCTCTTCAGACTCTGCGGAAGTTGGTTGAACTTACTCAGAAGCCGATTCATCAGCTCTTTGATTACATCTGCGGTGTAAGCACAGGTAATTACCGTCACGAACATGGGAGTGTTGCACCAGTGGATCACAGGCGAGAGCATGAAGCACGGATTTGAGATCATGGGCCTTCTCCGAAATAATGGGCAGTCATTTCACAACTTTAATGATGAATAATCCTTTGTGTAGTAAATTTTTTAAACTGCTTAGTGTTTAAATATGTAACTTTAAGTTTAAGCATTTAAGAATGACTTAATTTTATTTTGTTTTCAACAAGTTGCACTGACGAATAATTACTAATTACTGGTTTTTGGCAGAGTTACTGTAAGGAGATGATGTTAGAAGTGGTAGGTAGTCAGATGGCATTTGAGCTAGTAGAAAATAAAGGTGGAAAAAGGAATATCATTGAATAAGTTGTTTTATATATTATTTTATGGTGGTTTGAAACTAGAACTTTTTACTTTTAAAAAGCTACTTTTAAATATTGATAGTTGGTATATATATGAAATTGAGGTCTTATGTTTATTTTATTATTTTTTTAAATTTATTTTTACTAATTTATTCAGATTATAACTAAATTGTTATCCCATCACTTGTATCCTGAGGTTTTATGTTTATATAGAATAATTTGTCAGCTTAAAATAATTGTTAGTTTATCTTAATGTTCTACTTAGTTTCTCCCTTTATTGTGCTTTTCACAAGGTTTATATCTATGCTTTATTCTTCTGAATTATGATATCCCTAAAGATACTAAGAACATGGCCAGAGATTCCTCTATATGATGAGTGTTAAGTATGGCATATTCCCAGAGAGCAAGCCAGTTGTCATCCAGTTGCAAAGACTAAATGATGGGAAATGCTGCAAGGATGGTTCTGAATAGAAACGTACTGGATCAGGAACCACAGAATTCTGGATGTTAGCAAACGTGGAGAATGATGGCAAGAAGGAAGGAGAGAACATTTCTTTGCAGAGGTCTCTCAGGATATTAAAAATGTTTTTTTCTTGTAGATTTCTTAGCTGGGCAGTGGTGGCCCATGCCTTTAATCTCAGCACTCAAGAAGCAGAGGCAGGCGGATTTTTGTGAGTTCCAGGCCAGCCTGGTGTACAATAGAGTGAGGGCCAGGATGGCTAAGACTATAGAGAAACCTTGTCTTGGAAAAAAATAAAAAGTAAAAAGTTGTCCCAAGTTCAGTTCAGACTCACAGAATAGGAAAGTGGGATCTGCATCTGGAAAGGCAGAGAGCTGTGACATTACTGTAAAGAAAGATGCCCAGCCAGGCGTGGTGCCACTCATCTGTACTCTCAGTACTCTAGAGGCTGAGGCAGGAAGAGTAGGCCAGCCTAGGCTCCATAGATTTCTTTTAATATTTAAGAATGTATTGTGACTTTTAAAATAAGAAGATAAAGTATATATCCAAAGGTGACTTGACTCTGAAAATTTCTCAAAGAGATACTTCCCAAGACTAGTATTGTATATAGGTTTGTTTTGAAACATTACCCATTTCTGTTAACTTTGGAATGGTCCTGGCAGTTGAAACATCTAAAGGTAGCTACAAGCTCACTTCTTGCTTTGGCTTTTTGTTGGATGACTACTACAGTAGAGCCCCGCGAATCAGTGACCAGTCATGATATTGTGTAACATGTAGGCTTCTGAGTCTGTAGCATTTCTTTCCACTGCACTTTCTAACTTGTAGGTGCTTTATAATTTACCTTCATTTTTCCATTTTGCTTATTCCTGAGTTGGTTTTACCTGTGATTGATTGATTGATTATTTATTTATTTATTTATTTATTTATTTATTATGTATACAGTGCTGTGCCTGGATGTAGGCCTGCAGGCCAGAAGAAGGCATTACATCACATGACAGATGGTTGTGAGTCACCATGTGGTTGCTGGGAATTGAATTCAGGACCTCTGAGCCATCTCTCCAGCTCGTTACCTGTGATTTTAATGAAGTTAATAAATGCATACTTAGTTTAAGGATAGTATCTTTACTAGCTTAACAAAACTAATTCATTTTAAAAATACCAGTTTTTTTTTTTTTTTAAAGTACTTTCCTAGCACTTGGGAGGCAGAGACAGGAGGACCTCTGAGAGTTTGAAGACAGCCTGGTATACATCGCAAACTCCAGGACAGCCAGGGATACAAGAGAGACCCCTCCTCTCTCTAAAAAAAATGATTTAATTTTTAAACAAATTTTTGTTATGTTTATTAGGAATATCCTCCAAATTATAAATATTTTTATATAGTTTGAGCCATAACATTGCATTAAATTATCAGTTATCTAATCTTGCTACCAGTTACCTTTCTGGGCAGGAGAGATGGCTTGGGAATTAAGAGAGCACTGTCTGAATTTCTGCAAGACCAGGGTTCAATTTACAGCCATTTCTAACTCCAGTCCAGGAAATCCAGTGCCCTTTTCTGAACTTCATGGGTACTAGGTACACATGTGGTGTGCAAACATAAATGGCATTAAGAACACTTATACACGGTTGAGCAAATTTTCTTGTTGTGTGCTGAAGCATCTTCTGGGTATATTCCAAGGAGTGGAATAGCTGGGTCTTGAGGAAGCCCTATTCCCATTTTTCTGAGATAGCACCAGATAGATTTCCAAAGTGGTTGTACTAGTTTGCATTCCCACCAGCAATGAAGGAGTGTTCCTCTCTCCCCACATCCTCGCCAGCATGTGGTGTTGCTTGAATTTTTGATCTTAGCCATTCTGATGGGTGTAAGATGGAATCTCAGAGTTGTTTTGATTTGCATTTCCCTGATGATTAAGGAGGTTGAGCATTTCTTTAAGTGTTTCTCAGCCATTTGATATTCCTCTGTTGAGAATTCTCTGTCTAGATGAGAGAATCATGGGAGAATGGCAAAGTAGAAGGATCCAGAGGGTCCTAGAAGCCTACAAGTAGAACATTATGATAGGCAGATTTGGGCACAGGGGTCCCGCTCAAACTAAGGCACCAGCCAAGGACAATACAGGCGGTAAACCTTAAACCCCTACCCAGATCTAGCCAATGGACAGAACACTCTCCACAGTAGAGTGGAGAGTGGGATATGACTTTCTCACATACTCTGGTGCCTCACATTTGACCATGTCCCCTGGAGGGGGAGACCTGGTGGCACTCAGAGGAAGGACAGCAGGTTACCAAGAAGAGACTTGATACCCTATGAGCATATACAGGGGGAGGTAATCCCCCTCAGGAACAGTCATAGGGGAGGGGAATAAGGGGAAAATGGGAGGGAGGGAAGAATGAGAGGATACAAGGGATGAGATAACCATTGAGATGTAACAAGAATAAATTAATAAAGGAGAAAAAAAATTAAAAAAAAAAGAAAAAAAAAGAACACTTATACACATAAATTAAAAACTTTAAAAACTAAAAAAAAACATTTAAACTACATTGTTGTTTATTTCTTTACAGGTTAAGTGGTTAAGCAGGTTTTGCCTGTCTTGCTGACTTCTCATACCCCAAAACTCCATTTTCCTCTTTAGTTTGGAATTAGGCAAAGTAGAACCACTAGGTGGCAGTGTGTCCCACCACTTACAATGGTATGTGAAATCTGCTATGTAAAAAGACTTCCTAGGATACCTAATTTCTTTCCTCACATTGATTCCAGGACCAAACTGAAGAGAGATTGCTTAATGAGTTGATGAGTTGTCAAATACACTTTTAGTAAAACATGCTTTTCCTTTCCATGGTATCTTATATATAATCTAATTTAGTATAAAAGAGCATTTTGATGTATCCTAAAATTACTGTCATTGCCATCTTAAAGTCACTGACTGCTGTAAGTGTCACCTTTTAGGACCTGGAAAAAATTTTTAGATGTATTATTCAATGGTAATGAACTTACAAGCTGTAGTTATTATTTATACCCATTTTGCAGATGGAAAATTTAGGACTCTGAGAAGAGATTGGTCCCAAGTCCAGTTAGAAAGTATTAGAGCTAGAATTTTAGCAGGTTGGTTGCTTGGAGCCATGTGTACCCATGTGAGCAGTCACATCTCTAATGATAAAGACTAAGAGTGTTCTTTCCAGGGGCCATATTGGCATTTATGCTGGGATTGTTTCACATGCCACTGGATGAATGTGAGGAACTCTATCGAAAGTTGGGCTCAGACGTATTCTCACAGAATGTTATTGTCGGGACCGTCAAAATGAGTTGGAGCCATGCATTTTATGACAGTCACACGTGGGAAAAGATCCTTAAGTGAGTTTCAGTTCTTTTCTAAAATATTTGTTTATATAGTTGCTTATGAATATTAAGATTTGAGAACTACAAGGAATACAGAGAATGATATTCCCACTAATTTGAAATAACCACTATTTCTCTTTCGGTGAGTCATATTTTAGTCACAAGTTCCTGAGTTTTTGTATGTAAGATTTGCATATAGAAATTTGGGGGGTAAAAGAGGATATATGTTCATATGTTCATCTCTATATGTGTTATATGTGTGGGGGTCCATGCACGTGTATGCACATGTGTGTGTACATGTAAGTGGAAGCCAGAGATGGATGTTCAGTGTCCTCCTGTATCACCTATTTTGTTTATCTATCATTGTATGTCTGACATGTAGGCATACATTACTATGTCACATATGTGAAGGTCAGAGGACATCTTTCTGTAGTCAGTTCTCTTGGTCCACCTTTTTATTGGAATCTGGAGATTAAAACCAGGCTACCAGGCTTGTGAAGGAAGAGCCTTTACCCACCAAACAATCTTCCTAGCTTTACTTATTTTTGGAGACAGGGCCTTTCCCTAAACCTGGAGGTCACCAATTTGGCTAGACTGACAGGTCAGCAAGCCGCTGTCTCCACCTCCCCAGTGCTAGAATTACAGGTATAGACCACCATGCCCAGCTTTTACATGGGTTCTCAGAACCTGAATTCAGGTCTTGTGAGCAGGCATTTTATAGGTGGAGTTTTCTCTTTAGCCCTTGGTAACTACTTCTTAAAAAAAGACGAGGCTATAGTTTACATAGATTTTTATTTGTAAACTGTTGTTTTTCTTTGATGTCTTATAGTCTTTCTCAAGTCATTATTCTGAAAGAGCAAGTAATATTAAAATTTCTTTCCAGATACAATTTCTTTCCAGACTTGTAATATATTTAATTTTTTTCTTGATTAGATTTGTATGTGTGTGTGTGTGTGTGGGTGGTGGATGCATGTTTGTGTGTAGGGTGTGCATATGTGGATTCCTGCGTGTGCAAGTGCAGGAGGAAGTCAGAGGCTGGTCTCCAGTATCATTCCTCAGACACCTTCATCCTTTGCTTGATCCTCTCACTAAGTAGGAGCGTGGTCAAGTAGGCCAGCCTGGTTGGCCATGAAGCTCTAGGGAGCCCCTTGTCTCTACCTCTCTCATCTCGCCATTGCTGGCATTACAAGCAGATGCCCAACTTTCTGTGTGAATTCTGAGAATCCAAACTCAAGTCCTCACGTTTGCCACACTGAGACATCTATCTCCTTAGCTTATTCTGTTTTTCCCATCTATTTTGTATAGCTGAAGTTACTTTATACTTGTAAATTGTATCCTTACCCTTATTTTCAATGTTATTAAAACTAATAGCACCTTTGAAAGACTACACTGTATTCTAGAGTGTGGTGGTATCGTATTTTCTTAACCTTTTCTACCTAAGATATTTATTTGTTTGTTTGTTTTGCAAATCATTTTTTATTTAATTAATTTATTCATATTACATCTCAATTTATCCCATCCCTTGTATCCTCCCATTCCTCCCTCCCTACCATTTTCCCCTTACTCCCCTCCCCTATGACTGTGAATGAGGGGGACCTCCTCCCCCTGTATATGCTCATAGGGTATCAAGTCTCTTCTTGGTAGCCTGCTATCCTTCCTCTGAGTGCCACCAGGCCTCCCCATCCAGGGGACGTGGTCAAATATGGGGCACCAGAGTTTGTGTGAGAGTCGTTCCCTACTCTCCATTCCTACTTAGGATATTTATGAACATCTATAACATTTTTATTTTTCTGCCTTTTGTGTTTAGGATCAGCTATGGTAGAAAATTGTAAACTTATGCCAACATTTCAGAATGTATCATTCTTGTTAATTTATAGGAAACACTCATTTGTTCAAATGCTATTTTTTTTAATCATAAAACATTTTTTAAAAAACACTGAAAATAACCTATAATCCCACCAAGAAAGTAGCATTTAATATTCCCTTTTAGGACTTATAGCCAAATAAGTGTTTGCTTGTGTGCATGTGTTTTCCTCCTCCCCAACAGTTGGGATGATAATGCACATATCCTGCACTTCCCTTTAGTATCTGTCACAGGTGATCAAGCTATTATTCATATGCTTTGAAAGCATTATTTATTTATTTATTTATTTGAGTTTTTTGAGTCAGGATTTCTCTCTGTAGCCTTGACTGTCCTGGACTTTGTAGGCCAGGCTGGCCTCAAACTCAACAGCAGTCCTCTTGTCTTTGCCTCCTAAGTGCTGGGATTACAGGCATGTGTGCCACCACTCCTAGTTTTTGAAAGTATCTTTAATGGTTGTTCATTATCTCATTTTATGAATGTTATTTTTAGTTTAAAATATTTCCTACTAGAAAAGGACACATAAGATGTCTTTTTTTTTTTTTTGTACTTTACAGATGGTCATGGACATCTCATATACCATCTTATGTCTCCTGATATCTTCAAAGGAAAATCCTAGGCATAAAACTCTATGTCAGAAATGTTATACATGTTTTATAAGTCTTGAGAAAAAAAGAGCACATGAATTTGGGGTGGAGAGTGGTGGTGGGGAGAGGGGAGGAATTGGAGGGTAAGGAGTCAGAGTAGATCTGATCCAAACATATTAATGCATATACGAAATTCTCAGACAATAGTTCTTGAGATATATGCATGTAATCGCTGAATTGTTCTTAAAGATAGGATCCTGGTTTACTCATATGCCAGCATCAATTTTTTTATTTTTATTTTACAAAGTATTTAAAATACCAAATAACTTAAAATTTATAATATCTGAATATTTGAGAGTTTAAAGTGACCATGAACCTTTGTATTTTTATTACATTATCATTGTGAATATTATGGGTATGGTCTTTTGCTCATTTGTGTTCAGTTGTTTTCTTACATTTATTTATTGTGCATGTATATATCTGTCTATGGGTATTTGTGCCACACTGTCCTCTCTACCTTGTGCGATCCTGCAGTGAACTCAGATCATGAGGCTTGATAACAAACACGCTTATCTGGTGAGCCATATAATGGGTCCAGAATATATATTTTTTAAGGACACCCTTCATTTATTCCTATTTTCTCTTTAATGTAAATTTTTTAGAGGAAATTTGTCCTAATTTGCTTTTTGTTACTGTGATCAAGCATGATGAACAAAAGCATTTAGGGAAGAAAGGGTTGATTTCACTGCCACATCCTAATCACAAAGCTATAGACAAATGGATACTCTTGTGATTGTTAAGACATAAAATAGTTTTGATGTAACTCATGTATTCCTGTTTAATAAAGGGATAGAATGGGATCTACACTAATGATTGAAACAGCACGAGATCCAGCATGCCCCAAGGTAAGTCTGAAGGTCTCTTAGGTAGAGCATCACAGAGTTGGGAGATATGTATGCTGAATAGTCAATAAGGAGAAGCACCCTTAAGAAGTTTTTTAGTAGGTATTATTTATTTAATAGACTTTATCTATTAGGTCATTCTATAAAAATACAAGATATAATCATTAGATTGTTTATGTAGTAAAATTGTAATTAAAGGTTTAAAAATGAATTGAAACTGAAAATACAGAATTTTTATCTGATTATTTTTTAAAAATCTGGTGCTTTGAGGAAAATTATCTTCTACCTTAGATTTTTTAAAATAGAAGTTTTAGATAATATATAAAATCAACAGGATTATATTAATGTACAAATAGAATTCCAATTTTTAAAGCTTGAGTCATTTAGGTATGTTTCTATGTAGTTCTTTATTCATTAGTTTGAAGCCACACAATCTGAAATTGCTTTAGGTTGGTTTTAATACCAATTGTTTGACTGAAGATTATAATCAGTGTCCCTCAGAATCCCACATGGCTTGTATTTATTCTTGAATGGCAAATTACAAGGTTGAAAAATGAAGACAACCACCCCTTCTTCTGTTCTTTATCTTCATCACTGTCATGCTTTCATTTTTTTGAATGCTATGTGCCTTTGAGGCATAGCTGAATTTGTCAGAATAATGCTGTGGCTTTACTTAGATCATAATACTTTCATAGTATATAAAAACAATGACTAATTTGTAAATATACTGTATTTTTTAATCTTTTAGTGGTTTTTATTAATGATAATATTGTATAAGTTATTACATTAGAATACTAAAGTAAGCTAGACACATGGAATTACAGGGCTGTGAATTATTTCACATATCTCAGTAATCACATTAAATAAATAATCTCAGAAATGAAGTAGTTCCCTGCAATGGATGCTGTGGAACACATTAATAGTTCACTGAAAGCATACATTGCAAGGGATGTAACGAAGGCTACTTTGTGAGAACTCATTGTAAAGGCTAGTAAGTAGGAGCATTCCTGGCAAAAGGACAAAGAGAATGGTCTGTGTAAGGCTCAAAGAGAATTCCAGGAACTGCAAGCTTTCCTGAAGACTAGGGCCCAAGGATCTGAGGGCAGCATGTGGGATGAGACTGGAACAGTAGGCAGATTAGATCACACACTGGCCTTGAAAGCCATGACAAAGAGATGACTTCATTCCTTGTGAGAGGACCCTGGGATATGCCCTACCTACCCCTCTCATTTGTTCTTCTGGATCACTAGGTCCCTGTGTTTGTTTGAATATTTGCTTCCAAATTGTAGAAGTTGTCAACCTTGGGTAAAGGAATAGATGTGAGCATGGGGAAACTTGAGCCATGTGCAAAGGTTCTTTGTTGTACTAAAGGGAGCAGGCAGCTCTATAGGATTCGTAATCCTCTTTTTTTTTTTTTAAATCCCAGTTATAGAAAGACCCTCTGGATTTTAGTAGATGGACAGATGGAACCCATAGATGCCAAGAGTCATAAATTACCTACAAAATCTTAGGATAGGACCTTTGTTTATTTTATTTTTTTATTATTGGGGAAGGGTTGAGGCAGGGTTTCTTTGTGTAGCCCTGGCTGTCCTGGACCAGTTTGTAGACCAGGCTGGCCTTGAACTCAAAGAGATTCGCCTGCCTCTGCTTCCCAGAGTGCTGGACCTTTCTTTAGTAGATAACGAGCAAACAGGGCCTTGGCAGGGCTTGGCACAAGACAGAAAACCTTAGACCTGTGATTTGAAAGCTTTGGGAATTTGTACAGGGCTATGCTGTGGCTTTACTAAAATCATAATATTTTCACTTTTTCTCCATTTTTCTTTTATTGAAAATGGATTCTTTTCTCATACAATATGTCCTGGTTACAATTTTTCCTCCCTCTATTCCCAGTTACTCCTCACCTCCCTTCCCTTAAGGATCCACTCCCTTTCTGTCTCTCATTAGAAAAAAAAAACAGACTTCTAAGAGATAACAGCCAGACATGAAATAATAAAATATAATAAGATAAAGCAAAGTCTATCACATTGAGGCTGGACAAAGCATCCCAACAGAAGGAAGAGTGCCCCAAGAGCAGGCACAGGAAACTGAAACCCACTTGTTTGTGCACTTAAAAGGAGTCCCATAAGAATACTAAACTGAAAGCTATCATGTATATGCAGAGGACCTGGTGCAGACCTATGTAGACCCTGTGCTTGCTGCTTGTTCTCTGTAAGTTTATATGAGCCTTACTCAGTTAATTCAAAGGGTCTTGTATTCTAGTGTTCTTTATTTTCTCTGGCTCTTATACTTTTTCCACCTCTGTTTACTACTCTAGTTGGTTGTAGAATCTGGGAGAATGGAGCCAATAAATGATGCAGACTAAAATCCCATGCAATAGCCAGCTTTATTCAGAGCATTAAGACAGTTTATACCCTGAGGGTTAAGAATGGTCCGTCACCTGAATAAAGTTCTCATGGCCCCACTCTATATATAATCACAGGGACAAGCTGCAAGTGGCTTGCATGCATAAACATCCATAGACATACAAACAAGTAATATCTAGTTGTAATGAATAAACTGAAGTAAACTATCACATCCATGACACCTGGGAGGGGGCACATTCCAAAGGCAATCCATATTACAGAGGAACAGTGGTTACAAGACTCTTCTTGTCTTGTTTATGTGGAGTGTTCTCACAAGGTCTCAGAAATCTCACACAGCTTCATTCTCGGACCATAGTCCAAAATGACTCCTCTTCTGAGAGGTTCCCTAAGCACTAAGGGGAGGGATTTGGTGGAGACATCCCATTTAGAGCTGTGTGTTTCAAGGACTCTCTCCACATATGGGTCTCTGCATATTTATGTCTGCTCCAAGAAGCAGCTTCTCTGATAGCTGAATAAGGTACTTATTTATGGGTGTAGGAGTCATTTTTCTTTTAGATGGAAATAGTTTGGTTCTACCCTGGGTCTTTGGGCTATCTAGTCTCTGGTTCCTGGTCACCCAACTGGTATTGGGTATGGGTTCTGTCTTGTTTAATAGGCCTTACATCAAAGCAGATATTCATTTACTGCACCCACAAGTTCTGTGCCACCATTGCTGTAGCATATTTTGCAGGGAAGGTGTTTCTTTTGGGAGCCTGTAGCATACCTTTCTGCACCAAAGACACAAGTAGTGGTGAAAGCACCATGTAGGCACCAGCTCAATGAGTTGTGCTGGTGTTGTCCTCTGCAATGGGGCTCCAGTGTCAGTTTGTGGAGAGCAACCCATTGTCTAAGAAACAGCCTGGGTTGTTTGGCATTTCCATGGGACTCTCTTGGCCAACATCTCAATTGAATGCAACATAGTTCTGATACTGGAAGCCTTGTTTGGTGACAAGAGATGGACAGTTGGGACTCCCCTATTAGGATACTTCATTAGGATTGCCTTCATATGTTTTAGAAATTTTCTGTTGTACTAGGTTTCCATGTCATCCCTCAAGTGTCCCTCAGTTTCATCTGTTTCTCCTGCATTTTCTCCCTCAACCTTACCTCACCTCCCCCTCCCCATTTGATTTTCGTATTCCAGCTCCTGCCTGCCCTCAGTGTACCTGTAAAGGCTATTCTGTTTCCTCCTCCTAGAGAGACCCATCTGTTCCCCTTGGTCCCTTCCCTTAAACTTAACCTCTTTAGGACTACAGATTATAGGTTGGTTATCATTTATTAATGACTAACATTCACATACAAGTTAATACATTAATGTTTCTGGGTCTGGGTTACCTTACTTAGCATGTTTTCTTTGAGCTCCATCTATTTGCCTGCAAATTTCATGATGCCATTGTTTTTTAACAGCTGAGTAATACTCCATTGTGTAAATGTACCACATTTTGCTTATTCATTGTTCCGATGATTGACATTAGGTTGTTTCCAGTTTCTGACTGTTTTGAATAGAGCAGCAGTGAACATGGTTTAACAAGTGTCCTTGTGGTAGGATGAAGCATCCTTTGGATATATGCCTAAGAGAAGTGTTGCAGGGTCTTGAGGTAGATAGGGTCCCAATTTTTTGAAGAACTGCCATATTGATTTCCATAGTGGCTGTGCCAGTTTGCACTCTCACCAGCAATGGAGGAGTGCTCCCCTTATTCCACATCCTTTTAATCATGAGTTGGCACTTGTGTTATTGATCTTAACCAGTCTGACAAGTGTAAGATAGAATCTAAAAGTAGTTTTGTAAAATCAGATTTTCAAAGCACAGAAAATTTGTTGTAAACAATATTGAAATACTGCATTTGTTGATTTTTAATTATTTATTAATTGTTGACACTATTGCATAAGTTACTACTTTAGAAATGTGTGCCTTTCTGAGTATTTTTAAATAAATCATGTATTCATATGCATCTTTTATTATTGTTCTCATCTACTATATCTCAATTGTCTTGTGACTTATATTTTTTTTTAACCTTTGTTTCTTTCATAACAAACTTGTAGTTTCCTTTTAGTATTTTGTGTTACATATTTATCTTGCTGGTCTTGTAGATATATATAACTAAATAGTATTCAGCTGGCAATGGCAGTTCACACCTGTAATTGCAGCACTCAGGAGGTTTAGGCAAGAGAATTACACAAGTTCAAGGTCAGCATAGATTATATAGTGAATTTTAAGCCAATCAGGGCTACAGGATGAGGGTCCTTTCCCTTAAAAAAGAAAATAATAATAATAATAATAAATGGCAATAAATAGTATTGTTTCTAAAGATTCTAGGTATTGTGGTTAATAGTCATATTGTTTACTTTTTAACTTTCCAGGTTGCTGCTGTAAGTACCATAGTAAACAGAGGACTAACACCAAAAGCTTTTGTGTTCAGAAACTATGGTCATTTTCCTGGCATCAACTCTCACTACTTAGGAGGCTGTCAGTATAAAATGTGGCAGGCCATTAGAGCCTCATCAGCTGCTCCAGGCTACTTTGCAGAATATGCTCTGGGGAATGATCTTCATCAAGTAAGTTGACCTATACGGCTGTTTTTAAAACTCTTAAGTGTTTGAGGCAGCAAGGAGGGTTTTGTGGGAGGGTTTTGAGGGAGGAAAGGGAAGGAGAAAAAGGAAGGAAATGATGCAGTTTTAAAAAATAAAGATATGTTTTAAAGTCGGCATTTATTAACTGTCACTGAACTTCACAAAGATCAGCAAAGGGAATTTCTTCATGTATTCACATAGGTCAAAAGTTCTGTAATTCAAGAAACTTTATGCTGGGTGTGGTGGCACGTGGCTTTAATCCCAGCACTTGGGAGGCAAAGGCAGGCTGATCTTTCAGAGTTCAAGGCCAGCCTGGTCTACAAGAGAGCCCAGAACAGTCAAGGCTGTTACATGAAAAAACCCCGTCTCGAAAAACCAAAAAAAAAAAAAAAAAAAAAAGAAAGAAAGAAAGAAACTTTACTTCTAATTAATAAGCCTTCTGATGAGAGTATGGTTTAGGAAAACTTTTTTATTTCTATTTTATCTTGTGTGGTTGATAAATGCAGTAACCATTGATGGAAAATGAGATAGTGTGCATGACCCTTATGCCGACATGATGGGCACTGATAAATTTCCTGGAGGTTTAGGCTGTGTGACAGTTTTGGAGGGAGAACTGTGTAGGCAAGGATGGTGTCACATAGTAGTAAGTACTCACCAAGCCAGCTGTGTGCTAGACAGTGCTTCACATGTACTGACTTGCCTGTTACATGTCCCCACCTAGAGACAGCTGTTTCCATTTGTAAATAAGAACTCTTGAGAGAGACCAGAGACAAAGCCACAAAGTTGCAGGATGTAGTTTCTAGCCATGCTGTTTCAAATCTATGGGTGAATTAACTAGAAAGTTGAATATTCTTGGTAATTCTTTTTCGGTGTTTTGCTTCATTTACTTAACTTGTTTCTCTGTCAAGTTATTCACACTGTATAGAAATCTGAATTCTTAACTTAACACTAGATAGTAAAAATAAAGCTAAATTTTCATGTGACTTTTTACCTAAAATCAGTCTTAACTGAAGGAATCATGAAGTCTTTCTTCTCTAATCATCAAAGTATATGTGTGTACTCTTTATGATAATCAGTTATGAGGGAAAAAGTGTTCTATTACTGGCAAGAACCTTCGGATAACATTCAAACCCTGCCATAGATCTGTATAATCTGTCAGCTATAGAAACTTGAAAACTTCCTCATAGAGAATTTTAGTTTATATGTGTCAGAGCTACAAAATAACTTAAACTATTTTTTTCAATTTTGTTTTACATTTTGATAAAATACCATTCTAAAATGTTGGTCAATTAATTTTAGTTTTTACAAGTAATCTTTGTTGTTAGATTAAAGCACAGTTCTTTTATCTTTGGAATCCTTTCAAACTATTTCTTATTTTGTCAGATGTTGTTGAATTATGTAAAGCACTTCTCCTTTGTTTTTTTTTTTTTCTTTTTTCTTTTCCTTCCCTCCCTCGGGCAGAACATGTTATATCTCAAGGGTTTTTTTTTTTTTTTAGCTCCCTCTGTATCTTAATATGTACTTTTCTGTTGTCAGTAACTTCTTCCTTTTTTATATTATTATTACTGTGTCCCAGGTGAAGAATCACTTAATATTTTTAAATGTTAGGTTTATATTTTTATATAGTTATCATGCTACAGATCTGCAATAAAAAGTCATATACTCACAGACATTTTCTTTCTTCCTTCCTCACCCCATCTTACCAATTATCTAGAGCATTGAACTAACTGGTTGTTCCAGGTTAGCTCTGATCCCACCTTAGCTTTTATTTTTATCTCAGGGGAAGCAGATCTAACATTTAACTAAAGTGCTTTGTTGGTTTCTTTTCTACTTTACATAGACTAATAATATTTCTTTTCATGCTTGACCATTTTTATGCTGACAACTATAATCTATCACTTTATTTTAAGCTACTGATAAAATAATTTCTGTAAAGTATATAACTACACGGACTAGCCAGGTGCAGTGGCACAAGCCTGTAATTTTCATCACTCGAGGAGGCAGAAACAGTCAAATCTCTGTGAGGTCGAGGCCAGCCTGGTCTACAGAGTGAGCCCAGGACAGCCAAGGCTGCACAGAGAAACCCTGTTTCTAAATGAACAAACAAACAAACTACATGGACTAAGAAATAGAATTTGTAACCAGTGGACTCCAGAAACAATGACACATTTATCTGAAAAAGAATATTCAAGTGGGATCTGTAATTTAAGACCCTACTTAAATACACACTTTATTTTATAGTTTCTTGAAAATCTCAAGAAATAGGATAGTTTCCCCCTTAAAAGATAATAACATTTATTCTAAAATATGAATGATCTTGATTGCTTAAATAAAAGAAAACTTGGAAGTAAAGCAAAGTTAGTCTCTGTTTCTTACCCCTTAGGAAACTGCCAAAGATAACATTAAAATACAGTACTTGTATAGCCTTCTTGTACTAAATTCTTTAAATTTATATTGTATTTCTAATCTCATTTTAAAAATACATTTTAACTGTCAAGGCTACAGATACCTCATTTTTGGTCTTTCATGTTCTTTTGGAGGCAGGTCGAGTGTAACTTATGGCACGGAATGTGCTGCCTGCCATTATTCTCAGGGTTCAGAAGGCAGAGCCTGGCGGATCTCTGTTAGTTCAGTACTAGCCTGCTGTATATAGCAAGTTCCAGGACAACAAAGCTGTGTAGTAAGACCCTGGATAGAGGAGGGAAGTGAGGAATCGAGGAAAGTGAGAGAAGAGAGGAAGTGGGGAGGGAGAGTGGAGAAAGGGGACTGGTTAGAGGGATGAGAGAGAACCCATCCCTGTGGGTTAGTAGTCTATTTGGACAATTACTGGAAATACTGCTGTACTTAGGAGGGTTGAATAGATGGATAAAATTCCATTTGCCTTCGACTCTAAAAAGAATTACAACACTTACAAATTATTTACTTCGGAAAACTGCTTTAGTTTCATGTCAGCATATGCCATTTAGGAAGAAGAAATCTTAATCAAGAAAATACTCCCTTAGGACTGGCCTATAGGAACGTGTATAGGGCGTTTTCTTGGTTGATGATTCATTAGTCATTAAGTTGGGACGGTTAAGTGAAATAAACCTTTCCTGCCCAAGTGACTTTTATTTTTTATTTTCCAAGTTACTTTTAGTTATGGTGTTTTATCACAGCAGTAGAACCCCTAAGACAAAATCAAAGCAGGGATTCTTTCTGCCCTTTGTCAGAAAGTAGCATAGTATTTATCTTGAAGTAGTAATTTTCGTACAAAATTATTCTCTTTTTTTCATCTCCTCTTCCAAAATAATTTTTTTTGTTTTGTTTTTTTGGGTTTTTTTTTTTGTTGTTGTTTTGTTTTTTTGAGACAAGGTTTCTCTGTTATCTTGGCTATCCTGGACTTGCTTTGTAGACCAGGCTGGCCTGGAACTCATAGTAATCTGCTTGCCTCTGCCTCCCGAATTCTAGGATTAAAGGCGTGCACCTCCATAACCAGCTCAAGATTAAATTCTTAACATCCCATCTTTGGTAAAAACAATCTGGTACATCATTATTATTAGCCAGGGTTCTCTAGAGTAACAGAATACACAGAATGAATCTCTTTCTTCATGGATCCTGCTAAAAGGCAAAGCTGAATTCAGCCAAATAACTCAGACTAGACCATGGACTGAAGTGATAAAGATTGCCAGATAATACAGATGCGGTTAATTCTTTACAAAGACGCTTTCATTTGAGTTGTTGTTTAGAGAAAGAGTAGTCAATTAAATAGAGGAATATGGGGAAGGATTACACAGTTTGGATAAAGATGGTTTTGGAAACATTACAAGTAAAAGTTTCAGGACAATGTAAAGGTAACTAATGCCATTGACTTATGCCCTTAAAATGAGTTATATCCTTTAAATTTTGCCTATATTTAATTTATTATGAAAAAAACTGAAAACAACAACAACAACAACAAAACCTCAAAAATAACCCAAAACCATAGAAAAGGTTTTAACCACTGAGAGATGGCTCAGTAACATTTTAGAGTTACCACTGCTCTTCCAGAGGACTTGAGTGTGGTTGCCAGCACTCCCAACAGGAGGTTCACACCCATTTTTGTAGCTCCAGCTCCAGGGGTGTCTGATACCTTTGACTTCCCTTGACACCCAAGCGCACATATACACATAATTTAAAACAGTGAAACTATGGCACTAAAAAGAAACCAAGAAAAAAGTACCCATGCCTGCTCAGAAGGTAAAGTGGGAAGATCACGAGGTCAGGGATAGCATATGCTCTGCATCATCGTGGTATCAGAAAGAAAACAGCCTTTTCAGAAGGTGAGGTTGCACCGTGAATTTAAACCATGAATATTTTTCTTAGAGCATATGGAAACATATGGAAACACCTTTAAAAGTATGTAGTGGAAGAGAAGAAGACTGTTATCATTGGCAAGAAAGAACAGAGAACTCAGTGCCTTTATATCAAGGATGGTGTATTGAGGGGACAGCGACATGCAGAGCACATAGTCTTTGAGGAAAATGAGCCTAGCAGCCGAAAAAGTTATTTCATATAGTGATCCATTATACCAGCTAAAGGCTCAGTTCATTCTCAGAGCTGTCATCACTGTAAGTTTTGATCTGCCACCAAGTACACAGATGGTTATTTAGGCTTTTCATGAATGAACTGATGTAATATACTTGGTAATAGAGAATCAGTCTCAACACACACACACACACACACACACACACACACACACACTTTCTGCTGTGTGTTTAACCACAAGGCCTCAGCCATGCTAGGTAAGTGCTCTTACATCTTTAATGTGTACTTTGACTTTAGGGTTTTGCTTTGTGTATTCTCTGCCATGTTACTTTGAGTTTAGGAACGATAACCATTTAACTAAACAGCTAAGAAACACATTGAAACTTCAGAGTGTTGACTCCATAAACAAATAAAGCATCACCCCTGAGTAAATACCAGCTATGCTTTCCTAGTCCAGTTCTCAATACAAGTTGCCCTCTTCCTAGATTCAGCCAAAGGGCAGACATGTCACTGCTTTTAGGACAGCTGCAGTCAGTCAAGCGGCAAACAGGGCAAAGTGTTTTCTCTCATCCCAGATGTGTGCTTTTCATAGACTAGTTTTCTGTGGTTTTAGTTTCAGTGGCTGTCAGCACTCAGCACCATGGAAAGAGCCATGGTGTGAAATGTTCACACTTAGTCTTAAGAAATACCTCCTATTGCTGTTATTTGTTGTCTTAATAGAGGGTCTTGCTGTACAGCCCTGGTTGGCACCGTATTACCTGTGTAGCTGAGGTAGTGTTTAAAATCACAGCAGTCTTTCTTCCTCAGCCTCCAGAATGCTGGGCTAGCATATGCACTGCAGTGCCCAACTAGAGATATCTTTTAAAAGAATATCCTCTGGGCCCAAGGGTCTTGCTCAAACTGTGACAACAGCCAAGGACAAGACGTGCAGTAAACTTCAAGCCCTTACTCAGAATGTCCAAGCCAATGGGCAGGACATTCTCCACCATTGAGTGGAGAGTGGGGACAGACTTTCTTACGAACTCTGGTGCCCATTTTTGACCATGTCCCCTTAATGAGGAGGCCTGGTGGCACCCAGAGGAAGGATAGCAGGCTACCAAGAAGAGACTTGATACCCTATGAGCATATACAGGGGGAAGAGTTCCCCTTCAGTCACAGACATAGGGTTGGGGAATAGGGGGAAAGTGAGAGGGAGGGAGGAATGGGAGGATACAAGGGATGGGCTAACAACTGAGACGTAATATGAATTAAAAACAAGGAATTCCCGAAATTTGTGGATAAATAGATTGAGCTAGAAATGATCATAATGAGTGAGTTAACCCAGAAGCAGAAAGACTCAAATGGTATATACACACTTATATCTGCACACTAGCCCAAGGGGCATGTCCCACGAAAGCCTTCACTTACCAGGAAACTGAGACAGAGGGGAGGACATTCTAGTGGGACTCTAGATGAGAGAAGCATGGGAGAATGGCAAAGTAGAAGGATCCAGAGGGTCCTAGAAGCCTACAAGTAGAACATTATGATAGGCAGATTTGGGCCCAGGGGTCCCGCTCAAACTAAGGCACCAGCCAAGGACAATACAGGTGGTAAACCTTAAACCCCTACCCAGATCTAGCCAATGGACAGAACACTCTCCACAGTAGAGTGGAGAGTGGGATATTACTTTATCACATACTCTGGTGCCTCACCTTTGACCATTTCCCCTGGAGGGGGAGACCTGATGGCACTCAGAGGAAGGACAGCAGGTTACCAAGAAGAGACTTGATACCCTATGAACATATACAGGGGGAGGTAATCCCCCTCAGGAGCAGTTATAGGGGAGGGGAATAAGGGGAAAATGGGAGGGAGGGAAGAATGGGAGGATACAAGGGATGGGATAACCATTGAGATGTAACAAGAATAAATTAATAAAGTAAAAAAAAACTAAAAAAAAAAAGAATAAATTAATAAAATATTAAATTAAAAAAAAAGAATATCCTTCTGTGAAAGTCATAGAAACGTATGGCGCGGTCTTCCAAAGGCATGTAGTAAAGTTGGAGATCAGCAATTCAGAGATAGAAATTAGACTATAAAATCACAACTAACAGCCCATACTAAAAGGTATAAGCAATGAAAAGATATAACTACACTCCTTTTCTCAGAATCTGATGGCCTTGTGTTTCCCTGTACTCTCAAAATTATTATGAAACTTTATATTAGTGATCACTAACTTTTTGTGTAGTTGGCCTTCTAATGTGAGTACATGTTGAGAATATTATTTGAGGAAGTTAGGGGTGTGTGTGTGTGTGTGTGTGTGTGTGTGTGTGTGTGTGTGTGTGTGTGTGTGTGTAAAATAGAACAGAGTCTAGAAATAGACTTACATGCATATGGCCTTTATCTCTACTAAAGACACAAAGCAGTTCACAGGATAGTCCTTTTGTGGAGCAGGCTTTGCATGTGTGGATAGTACATGTGAGTAATCTGTATGAATACCAGAGATTGGCATCAAGTGTCTTTGTTCTCCACCTATTTGTTGAGACAAACTCTCTCCCTGAACTCAAAGCTTACCAGTTGAGGAAACTGGCTGGTCAGTAGGCTCCAGGGATCTGCCTGTCTCTACTCTTCAGTGCTGAGGTTACAGATATAATGATTGCCACCACACCTGGCTTTTACTAGGTGCTTGGTATCTGAACTCAGGTCCTCTTCCTTGACTAGCAGGCACTTTACCTACTAATGCACTCCCACAACCGCAAGGATAATCTCAACAAATTGCTTTGAAATACATTGCTGTTGTTGTCCTCGTTCTCCCCTACCCCAAGACACACACCAAAACCTTGACAATAAACCTCATTGCTTATTCCAAGAATATATAGTGGGTTGTAATTTTGATGTAAGATTCACAGGTTATACCAAGATTATTCAGTGGATTATTCAGTAGTTTTTTTGTTTTGTTTATTTGTTTTGGGTTTTTTTCCCCAGAGACAAAGTTTCTCTGTATAACCTTGACTGTCCCAGACTTGCTTTGTAGACCAGGCTGCCCTTGAACTCACAGCAGTCTGCCTGCCTCTGCCTCCAGAGTGCTGGGATTAAAGGTGTGTGCCACCATGCCCAGCTGGATTGTAATTTCAAGTGTAAAATGTTTAGAAGAAAGAAAAAAGTGCTGTGGTCTATAGTTAAATAGACTTCTAACAGTTATTTTTAAAAAGTTACTGCCCATTTACAAAAACACTGGTACACCAGACTTTATCAAAATTAGAAAGTTTTACTTTGTAGAGTAAGTCTCAGAAACTCAAAAGATAAGTGACTCACAGGAAGAAAGTACAGATTATTGAAATATGGTACATCTACAAAGGGATATGTGTAGAATATATGTAGAAGTTATATAGGAAAAAACCTAAGTATTAATTAAAATATCGTCAGTCAGATGTATGTCCCTAGATTTTAAGCTCAATATGCAATATAGTAATCAAATACATTTAAATATTGTGTGATTCATTCTGTTTGGCTATAATTTTAAGTACCTTTTTATTTTTATAGTATTCTATCAGCATATTTTACATTACTTTTTGAATGCCTGAAAATTATGTTGATCGTGATAAGTAGTTAGAACAGTGGTTCTCAATCTTGCTAATGCTGTGACTTAAACTGTTTAATACAGTTCCTTATGTTGTGGTAACCCCCCCCCCATAAAATTGTTGTTTGCTAGTTTATAATTTTGCTACTGTTATAAATCACAATATAAATACCCATTTTCCAGTGGTCTTAGGTGATCCCTATGAAAGGGTCACTTGACCCCCTAAGGGGTCATGACCCACAGATTTAGAACTACTGACTTAGATGTTCAGAGTTTCTCCCGCTTTCTTTAGGTTATAGCTGTACTGTGGATATGATACCTTAAAGTTGTTTTGTTTAAATTTCAATTACTTTGTTTATAATGAACTTGTGAGAAATTGTTTTTGTTCTTATTAATTATTAACTATCCTCGTATCTTTAGAAAATTGTTTGGTTCAGGGACCAGCAAGATGACTCAGTGGTTAGAGGTATTTACTACCAAGTCCAGTAACCTTGGCTCAGTCTCCAAGACCCACATAGAGAACCCATCTGAGCTCCATGTGGATACATACGAAATAAATAAATAGGCATGAAAATGTTTTAGGTTTTTCAGTTCATCTTAGTATTTTTTGAGCAACATACAAAAAGTTGTCCAAAATAGGAAGCTAAAATTCTTCTTAGATGGTGTGTTTCTCAGTTGTAGCACATGGATAAATTCATTTGAAGGGATCTTCTTGTTATAAATCGCTCAGTACATTGATAGCTTTTTCCTGTAGTAAATACTGAACTGACTGCTCTTACGGCTTGTGTTTTACAGGATGGAGGTTTACTTCTGAATAACCCTTCAGCCCTGGCCATGCATGAGTGTAAATGTATCTGGCCAGATGTCCCATTAGAGTGCATAGTATCCCTGGGCACAGGACGGTACGAAAGTGATGTGAGGAATACTGCAACATATACAAGCCTGAAGACCAAGCTCTCTAATGTTATCAGCAGTGCTACAGACACAGAGGGTTAGTTTCACTGTTATAACCTTCAGGCACTTCAACTTATAGTACTCTGATTTTGGTAAAGTGTGATGTCAACTGTGAAAGAGTGGTTTGGGCTGTATTGTGGGCTTAGGAAGCACATGGGAGCGTCAGTGATGCTAAAGAAACTACCCTTCTACTGGAAGTTGGTGCCATGTCTGCTAGCTTAGAGTTAGAGAAGTATGTACAGCTGACCTGGCTCAGACGCACAGGTGGATACTTGCCAGTTAAGAAAAGGAAAAGCAGCCAGGGTCAGATAAGCTTAAATATTCATAGAATAACCAGGCGACAGTTGGAAGACAAAAAGAGAATTGGATTCTGACAGATGCAGAAGTCACCTGGCTTTAAAATACATTCTTGTTTCTTGGTGTTCTTCTAGTAAGTAGTCTTCTTAAAAACACCAGCATGACCCATTTAAAGTCTATTTAAAATAGCAGTTGTCTTTCCTCTTCTTAAAGTCTTCTAGGCTTTCTGTCTGTGGAATAAGATCCAAAAGCCTTCTTCCTCTAAAATTTTCACACCTTACAAAACTGAACTGCTGAATGTGCCTCTACTTCCCCCAAGTGTATCTAGCTACAACCTTACTGCTCTCCTTTACTTTGTAAGAACGCAGGGGCCTCATGGTCTCTCCTATTGGTCTCTCTATAAGGCACTCTACCCCAATAAATGTGTGGCCTGTGCTTCCTTCAGGCTGTCTACTACACGTTCCTCACCATCTTACTCCAGCCACTTACCCAGCCACTTCTCTTCCCCTCCCCCTCTCAAAGCCCATTTCTTCTTATGGGTATATATTACATATTTATCTATTGCACATCTCTCTGTGCCAGTAAAATATAAGGCAATGGTGGAGGTATAGCTCAGTGTTAGAGTCGTTGCCTAGCATGTGTGAGACCCTGAGATGCATCCTCATACCTTAAAATTCAAAATTGGTTATCTTGCTGTATCCAGTTTTCCACTGACTCTAGTCCATAGCACATATTGAGCCTTGGGCAAGTGCTTGTTGAATTTTGAGTTTTGAACCTTAGTTTTACTTAGATCTCTTTATCTTATTGCTTTTAAAAATGGGTTATTAATTTCCTAAAGTAGCATTTAGCAGCTCCATGTTTAAGCCCTTTTGTCTCTTTCAGCATGTTTTTAGTTAAGTCAGTAACTTAGGCTCTTCAGCTCTCTGTTAAGGACTTTTGTCTTTTAAAAGGTAAACCACAAACACATGATAAACTGGACTTTTTTACTTTCTGAAATGTTTTTTTTGCTAATTTAGTAAGATATCTTTTTCATTTTGTCAAGTTAAAACTGACAAAAACTGTATATATAAGGTGTACAGTGTGTTCTTTAAATTTAAGTGTACTCTGTAACAATTACCACACACAAGATAAGAAATTACAATTTCCTAGTATAATTAACTATGGTTACCATACTGTACATTTAAAACACTAGTATTCTTTCAGCTGTAGTAAATGAATGTATCTAGCTTGTTTCAATAAGTATGTTGTTCTACAAACTCATTCAGATGTAGCAGATAACAAGATTTTTTTTTCTGCCTTAAGGTTTAACATCCTACCAAATTTAAAATATACATATTGGTATGCATATCTTGATGGTTGTGAATAGTGCGGTGAACATGGTATGACAGATATCTCTTAAAGATTCTGATTTCATTTTCTTCATATATATACCCAGAGTGGGATTTCATACAGTAGAAGTATAGTTCTGTGAAGCACCTCTTTATTTTTATTTTTATTTATTTATTTACTTAGTTGCAAAGTGGGTCTTACCAGTTTGCGTTCCTACTAGTAATGGACTATGGCCTTTTTTCCATATCCTCAGCAACACTTCTTTTATCTCTTATCCTTTAATAAGAGCCAGCATTGTAGTATGAGTGTATGGTTTTAATTTGCATTTGTGATGATTCAATACAGTTTTCTTATAATAGGCCATCTGCTCAGGCAGATAGTCTTTAGTGAACCAGTCTCATACTGCTTATGTCTATAGTTCAGACAGTGATGAGCTCTATAGGAAATTTTGGAAGATGCTCTAGTCAATGACACAAATATAGAGGTTTAATTGTAATAGTTAACTTTGAAAACAGACACAAGCATTACATTGAGACATATATTATATATTATATGAGACATATATAATAATTTATAATAAATTGTTACTGAAGTACAAAAATAAGCAGTTTTATTTGGCCCACTCTAATCTGGACAATTACTATTAAATGGTGAATGTGTGTGTGTGTGTGTGTGTGTGTGTGTGTGTGTGTGTATTTATTTATTTATTTGTGGTTAAATGGAAGATAAGACAACTAACATGATTCTGTTTGTCTGACATTCTTTAAAAAGGAGGGACTATGAGATGGCTCACTGTTGGAGACTCAGAAACCTTTGGGGGTCATAGGCCTGCTCATGACTTGTGGTTGTAAAACATGTTTATCCATTACCAAGCTTTGCCAAATTATACAATTAAAACTGGCGAATTTTAACATGCATAAACGTATAGTATAATGAAAAGCAAAAGAAAAGTAAGGCATTTCAAGAAGAAAAGCTTAGTCAAGCAAGATCCCCAGCTGAGCAAAATAATGAAGTATTTGGAAAGTGAATTGCAATTTTTAGACTTGCTCGTATTGTAAATTTCTTGAACCTATCGTGAGTTGGGGTGGTAAAATAAGCACATGTTCATAATATGCATAAAATGATGATAATTATAAATAAAGAAAAAGTTAATCATTCATTCCAAAACCTTCTTTTGTTATTCAGCCTTTCTTGTTCATTTTTGTTTTAACAGAAGTCCATATAATGCTTGATGGTCTGTTACCTCCTGACACCTATTTTAGATTCAATCCTGTCATGTGTGAAAACATACCCCTAGATGAAAGTCGAAATGAAAAGCTGGACCAGCTGCAGCTAGAAGGGATGAAGTATATAGAAAGAAATGAACAAAAGATGAAAAAAGTTGCAAAAATATTAAGTCAAGAGAAAACTACACTTCAGAAGATCAATGACTGGATAAAGCTGAAAACTGACATGTATGAAGGCCTTCCATTCTTTTCAAAGTTGTGAGTAGGGCACACGTGTTCTCATAAACGAAGGCCGTCAAGAGGCCCACCAAATAGAATACGGAAGTGTGAGAAAACAACATGAGTTCTCTGTGAGATACTTGGTGAATTCAGGGAAACCCTGAAGCACAGGTAATATTTTGATCAGCTTACAGCACACAAAAGATATGTTTGGCTATGGAAGTTCTGGAAAGTTTATGGGAACTAGGTATTTAAAGTGTTCAGAACCTTTAAGCATTTTATTACTATGCTAGTTGGTTTTAGTATCGTATCTATTGGCCTTAAGTTGTTTGATGTTTGAAAATTTACTAATATATGTGCCAAACAAGAAGTGGGAAGTCTTGTACTATATGCCTTGCTTTTAGTCATTTTAATCATGTGAAAGTTGTGTGACTGTTGATTTTCTTTCATGTGGAAAAGGTGATTTCTCTTTACATCTACACTATTTAGCATTTCACAAGGTGAACCTACAATCTATGTGTTACCTTTCACTGTAGTATCATTTAAAGAGATGGAGAAAATGGGATTTTGTTTTTTAAAATACCTTTATGTTTAAAATACAAAAGAACTGGACACAGTTTTCTATTGAAAAAGATTGATAGATTTCTAGTGAGCTAAGTTTCCTCTTGAAATTTCAAGATAATGTTCACTTTTGTAGATTGAATGCTATCTTATCATTCACTGTTAAAGAATCAATTGTTCAATTTCACTGAGAAAATATTCTTATCATTAACAAAAATAAACTATTGAAGTGATCAGTTGTCCAAGGCTAATGCCATTGTCAAGGTTTTTCTTGCTCATGATTGCCCAGTTTTTTATAGCATTTACAAAGAAATATTAGTCTAGTTGGGTTTACTTCAGTAATCCCTTTAACCATTTGGGTTTTACAGAAGCCAAAACATGGTGCTATAGACCAAATATACCAATCTTTGGTTTATTATTTTTCTTATAAATCTTTACATTGTGCTGTAAATTTCCATGAAAAGTGAAACCAAGGTGGGTACTCTTGCTTAATACACATAAACTAACACTGCCCCTGCTGCCTGTGTTATCCTGGTGATTGCAGTGCTGGCTCACTGAAGTGTGAGAAGGGTGTGAGCTGTGGAGGGACTGAGACTGTGGGTGTTAGGCTGCTGTCTGCTGCATAGTCAGCCTTTGCTCATGACCTTGAGCACAGTGGACAGTTTGTGAGATTCAGCCCTATCACTTGTAAAAGAAGAAAAGCTAATTGTCAAATTTTGTGGCTTCATGTTTATTTTTTAAGAACAAGATAAATAAGCTTCCAGTTATTTTGGAAGAGAATTTCATCCTTTTTAGATCATAGGTCTAATGCAACTAGACTGACTTTCTAGTGTAAGAAAAATAAACATTAATGGAAATTTGTATATTCTGGAGATTCTGTATAATAGCAGATTTCAAGCACAAGCTGCGGTGTGGCCCACATAGGTTTACCTTGTGAAGTTCTCTTGTGCTACTGTGGTGTAGTTCATACTTTGCAGCCTAAATCTACTTTTTGTCGTTTGTGCTTTCTAGTACACAGAGAGGGTACCTGTGGTCATTGCCGAGGGTAATCAGGCCACAGTTTCTTCAGCCACATATCTTGGGTGCCACATATCATCTTTCATCCTAACAAAGTGTAGCCATATGTGTGGTATACAAGTTTTTGTTTGATCTTGTCTCAATTGGTACATGATACTGGTTATCCAAACAACTGAATAGTTTCCTGAGATAACCTTCATTTTGAAATGAAGCCAGTGCAAAAGTAGCCTATGGAAGAGAGGGAGTTCTCTCTCTCATGGATTAAAAGAAAAAACGTTATCAAAGAAGCAGTAATGGAAGACTTTTATGAAATATAAATTGTCCCATTGTACTAAGAAAATGTATTATTTTGATGCTCAGACCTTGTTGACTATCTCAGAAATAAAATTTAAAAAGAAATACATGGTTTTTTTTTAAGTAAATGGAAGATACTATTCCTTTTGGGGTGGGAGGAATGGTGTTTGAAGACAAGGTGTCTCTGTGTAGCCTTGGCTGTCCTGGCCTTGACCTCAGAGATCTGCCTCCTTGAATGCTGGGATTAAAGACATTGCAGCATTATCACTAGAGGCCAGACGGGTGGAGCACTCTCTGGCTAGGTTAAGATTAACACTCTGAACTTGATCTCTCCCATACCCTTTCATCCATGAGAAATTAGACATCATTGGAGTTTTTTGAGAGGAAAAGAAGTCACAAAAAGCCTGAATGCATTCTGAGAGGATATGGGACTCATCCACCTTTGGAAACAGGAGGGAGCTTTTTCCTCTTTCATTTATGATGCAGCTTGTAATTGTTAAAGTAGCTAAGAGCCCTTAAGTTTGAGGCCCAAAATTTGTGCTTACTCCCTGTGTACTAGAAATAGTTCTAATCAGCAGGGCATGGAGGTGTACTCCTGTAATCAAAACACTATAAAGCCATAACAGATGATCAGGAGCTCATTGCTAGCCTGGGATTCACAACTACTCAGTGTTAAGCTCAGCTACATAGTGAGTTTTAAGTCAGCCTGGGCTATACAAAGTAAAAATACCTCAAAAAAGAAATATAGAAGCCTGTAATGTGTCTAAGCAGGTAAAAACCCTTTGGTCCCTGGGACCCACATTCTGAAAGGAGAGCATCAACTCTCATTGGTTGTCCCCTGACCTCCACATTTGTGTTATGGCATGCACCACACACAAATCTAAGTAAAGATGTGTTTTTAATTAAAAAGGGAGGAAAGGAAAGGGGAGAGAAGGCATGAGGAGGGATGGGGAGGATTAGTTACAATCTGTAGGAAGTATTCCACAAGCATCACTTGGCAGTAGTTTGACTAAGAGCATACCAGATAATGTGCAGCTTAGCAGTATCAGCTAAGGAACTGAATCTATATGATGCTGGGTTTAGTCTGTGAGAAAATGTTCTCATTTCAGTACGTGTCACCCCAGTCTTCAAGACCTCAGAGCTTTTTGCAAAAGTAGATTGTGTCACTGTTCAGTTTTGTGAACGTATCTTGTGTCTGTGTTTAGCTATCCTGGGCTCCGTGGTTCTGTATAGTGGTGCCCTACTAGTGATGACTCATAAATCTATGGAGAGGAGGCCAGAGGAGAGGATGCCTGAACTTTCCTACTCAGTATGCCAACATTGCAGCCTTTCAGAAGGAGCTGCCTGTCCACAGAGTGTCCACAAATGCTGTAATGAATTTCTTCTACAGGAAATTGAAGCTGTCCTCTGTGAAGTTTAGGATACATAAACCATTTGGAAAATTCCATTTTGGTTCTATCCCAACGAATTCGCACATTCATTTCTCTGTGTTCTTTTTTGTTATTGTTTCTTGCCAAGTTTAAATACAACAGAGCTGTTCACTTAATTTGACTTTTTTGAAGCAAATCTATGGCAATTACTCTTTCATGACAAGGAAATAGGAAGCACATCAAAAAACATTTTGTTCTGTTCCTGGCAGGAGCTATCCACCATCCAAAAAGGAGTCCCAGACTACAGATGCCCCTGGGCTAGACTGTTTGCATGTGTTGGTCTACCAATTTGATAAATGTGTCATTCAGAAGTCACATTGATTGCTTTCTTCACTATAACCTTTATTCAACTGGTGTGAATAGTTTAAAATTTATCACATCCCATTTATGCATTAATAGTTTGGTTAATTAGTTCATTAAATATAATACTAGACCAGTGAGATGGTCCAGTGTATAAAGGCACTTATCACCAAACCTGCTAATATGAGTTGAATTCCAAACCCACATAGGAGAACCGGCTCCCAAAATTTGGCCCCTGGTCACCATACAGTGTGCATGTGCATATATACAAATGTGCTCATGTGTGCACACAGAGTTAAAAAATAAAATAATACACCAGATATGATGGTGTAAATCTGTAATCACAACATATGGAAAGCAGAGACAGGGTTATCAGGATATTTCAAGGCTAGCTTGGCCTACATAATAAGATTTAAAGCCAATCTGGGCTATGTGAGGCTCTTCTGGGAGTGGGGGATAAAATATTGACTGTGATGTTGACTTTTCATTTCTTCTTTGCATTTAGATACTACACACTATGAGGTATGACAGTTAATATTGTCAACTTGACAGAGTCTAGAATAACTTGGGAGGTAATTCTGTGAGCATACCCATGACCGTTCCATGGTCTCAAGTAAAAGAGAAGCAGCTGAACACTAGCATTTCTGCTTTCTGGCTGTAGATGTGGTGTGACCAGCTGCCTCATGCACCTGTCTCTGCCTTCCTGGCCCATGTGAGCCAAAATAAACTCTTCCTTAATTTACTTTTTTCCACATATTTTGTTGCAGCAACAAGGCAAGTCAGTAATACAGATTGCAGAATACATTTTAAAGATTACAGTCTGATTTAATATAAACAGGCTAGGCAGTCAAAATGGTTGATAGCCTAAAAACTGACGTTTTATAACCCTAAGCATCATCACTATTCTTAATCTATGTAGTATTGCTGAGATGAAAATAATACAAGGTAGTTTTTTACTTTATTTTCAAAGTCATTTGGCCATTAAATCCCTAATATAAATGTGTCTTTAATCTTTCAAAAATTAAATACAGTATCTGGGATGGAAAATATCATCCTATCCTTTCAGATGCTATAATATCTTCACATTTAAAATGCCTGATTTATTAGTGAGCTTTTTAACGATCAATGTGAAATGCATCTCTTTCATAGCAGAAAAAAGAAATGCTAACAAAGGCTGAGGAGATGGCTCAAACAGTTCAGTGCATATACTACTCTTCCAGAAAACCTAAGTTCAATTCTTAGCACCTGCGTTAGGTGGCTTACAACCACTAGTAACACCACCTCCAGGGAGCTTCTTCAGGAACCTTCACGCATAAATGCATGCACGCGCACACACACACACACACACACACACACACACACACACACACACACACACACACATAGAGAGAGGGGGGGGGAGGAGGGGGGAAGAAGAGAGGAGGAGGAGAGAGATAGGGCAAATGCTTCTAATCCTAGCACTCGGGGCAAAGGAAAGCAATCCCCTTGAGTTCTAGGCCATCTGGTCTACATAGTTAGTTTCGGGATAGCCAGGGCTGCATAATAAAGAGACCCTATTGCAAAGCAAAACAAAGCAAAGCAAAGAAAAAAACTTTAAAAAATAACAGTCAACAAGTACTCTTATTTTTTTAATAGCAGGCATATACTACTACTGTGTTCATGAAAGAAAGTGATTGACAATCCAAAAGTGCATCCACTTACACGGAAGAAAGGCATATCATCTCATATTAATTATATCACATTGAATGCTCTATTAGTTCAGACATAGTCCTAGCTACATAAGGAATGGAAAGAGAGATGGAAAGAAAGACACATCATGACAAACTAGAATATTAAGAGAAGGAGGAAAGTGATCAGATAGTCTGTGTCATGATATATAGCTTTGATTTTCATCTATGACACCTTGCTAAGCAAGGGTTTTATATTTCTGTTGTACTATTGAGTTGTTCCTGAAAAAAAGCATTCTAGGGTAAGAGTCATTTTGCTTTCGTGTTGATGGTAACATATTACCACTCTTAAGGAATTCTTAATAATCTCTCAAGTTAAAAAAGTAAAAACTAGTGCGGTTTACACCTCTCTCTGCTCTTCAGATTAGTCTTAACATCCTTTTTTTTTTTTTCCTGTAATGCTGGTAAATTGAGACATTTAGGACTGACTTGCTTGTTCTGTTCTCAGTCGTTGAAGCCACATTCTTCTTCATCACAGGTGCTGCTATTTTGCTGGTTTTAAATGACCATGTTTGATATCGGGATACAGTTAATCCACACACATCTAAACATGCCCTATGTGTCCATTGCCATGGTTGATTATGTGGAAAATGCCCAGTGCCTAGCGCTCAAAACTGTAAACGCGATGGAATGTTGGGCTGTGTTAGTCTGGTTTTATCTGTTGATAGACTATAATGATGAATCACATGCTTCAAGAGTTCCTGGGAAGTTTAGGTAGGGATAGATTGACAATAGCATTCTCCCCCACTCCCTGCTATTTTTTCCCCCACACAGAAAATTGTGACATCCTGGTCTTCAATACAGCTTGGAAAAAAAAATCTGCACACCCAAAGAGACAAACTCAGAAATGTTACCAAAAAATAAAGAAAATTGATTTCTTTAAAAAAATTTTTTAAATATGAAGCTAAACTTATATTTGATTCTTTATGGCTCATTAGGTCACTCTCTAGTACACATTACTGCTCAAGAATCCATTTCCCTTCTCCTGGACTGCATTTTAGTATCCTAGGCTCAAGGACATAAATACACATAGGTAAAAAGTTGGAAGTGAAGATCTGCTAATGAGAGAATGTGGTGTTCACTTTTCTGAGCCTGGGTCACTTTTCTGAGCCTGGGTCACCAAAAGTGAAATTCTTAGTAAGCAGTATATAACTCATTACATGTTTCCAGTTCAGCTTGCCACCAACTTTTTGGAGGCATATCACACTTCTTCAAGCACTGCTACATGTGTTATGGTCTTTAATCTTTTCCTTAAGTTGGGCTAAACCAAATCATTTGCCTGCATCATTATGCAAAGTTGGACCAATAAAAATTTTTTTTTGCAAGTACCCTTTGAAACTATTTCTTAAGTGAAACTTGATGCCTGTTCTGGGAGGCAGACTGAAGGCTGGGATCCCTTCACTTTCTAGAAAGTGTCAGATTACAGACTTGTCCTGTCCTTTGACCTGGTGCCTGAGGAAAACTTCCTTTACACCTTTGCAAGTCTTATATATCAACAGGAACTCAGAGGCCCTTGGGCACAGAACGAAAGGTTTCTTTTGTTTGAAGACTGAGCTTTCTTATATCTCTTTGTGAGTAGTATCTACTCATTCTAAAAAAACTGTCTAAAACATCTTCAGGCATGCTTCCTCATATTATTCTAACTATGGTTTGGGCTTGATACATCCAGCAATTATTCCACAAAAATTTATGCAAAATACAGCACTATATAAGACCAAAGTCAATGGCTTTACAGCTCAGGACTTGTCTACTGCTTTTTAGATAATAAGGACTAGGTACAAATTGGGGTGAGGAGTGGATGCAATTCACAAGTATCAATTGTAGTGGTAGTTTGGACATTTCTGTATTTTTTTTTTTTTTTTTTACGAAAATGTGAGGGGCAGGGAGTGCAACCTCCTGAAGTTGGCTCTTTCCTTCCATCATGTGGAAGAAATGATACTCAGTATTTCTAGCTTGACATAAGGCACCTTTATCCACTGAGTCACCTCATGAGTCCAAAAAATGTATTTTTGTGGAAAGTGGAATTTTTTTTGTTATCTAAATGATACTTCTTGTCATCTCTATTAACTTGTCACTAGTTGTTTCAGTTTGTCAAAGAACACTTTCTCTAATGAATTGAAGTTCTAGGATAAAAAAATAATGCAGTGAAGAACGTATTTTACATTGTAAAAGTACAGAGACAGTTGTGATGTTTCCTGCCTTTAATCCCAGTACTGGGGAGGCAGAAGCAGGTGGATCTCTGTGTTCAAAACTAGCCTGGTCTGCACAGTCAGTTCTAGGATAGCTAGGACTACACAGGAAACCCCATCTTGAAAAAACAACAAGAAAGGGATAGAATAAAGTAGGTCTAATAAATACATAACTTTTCGGTTTCATAGCTATTTTCTCTAAAGTACCTGGTCATAGCACATGGGAACTGATGAGTTTTTATATTCACATGAAGGGCTTTGGCAAATCAATAAATGGAATATGGTGCATAAATTAGCAACAGACAACAGATGAATGTTAATAGATGGGAGGAAAAGCCTTGGATAAAGTTCAACATCCCTTCAACAGAAAGTCCCTGAAGAAACAAAGCATAGGGAAAACATACCTTAACACAATAAAGGATAGATTGCAAACCTACAGAGCTCATTCAGTGGGGAAAATCGAAAGCAGTTCTTTTCACCATCCAGAACAGTAAACATACCTCCCTCCTCTTCCCACTCTCGGTGAACTTTTAGAGCAATAAAGCAAAAGAAAGAAAACAAAAACAGAAAAGAGAACTCTGAGTATTCCTATTTGCAGATGATGTGATTTCATACTTAAAAGACCCTATAAATTTAATCATAACATTCAAGTTTGATAAACATTTTCAGAAAAGTAGCAAGATTTTTTTTTAATCCACATATAAAACTCAAGAGCTTTCCAATATTCTATTAATGAAGTTGTCAAGAAAGAAATCAGGAAAAATATTTTCATAAGAGTTTAAAAATATTTAAATTTCATTAACAAATGGGAAGTCTGTAGTGTAAGTCACTGAAGAAAGATTAAAAGTACTGGAAAAGAGACCTCCCACTCTTATGGTTTGGCAGAATCAGTAGTGTGGCATTGGTTGTGGTATCAAAAGCAACCTGTAAATGCAACACAGTCCCCTACCAAGATCCAAAGACATTAATCACAGAACTAGAAAGAAGTAATCCTACTATTCATGTGAATCACAAAGCCTTTTATTGTTAACCAAGCTTAAACAGAAGGGGGACTTCGGCCTCCCTTACCTCTTAACTGCTGTGTCTCCAGAGTAGAATCTGATACACAATAGATACTCAATAAACTTGATGGCTATTAATGAGTGATGGGACAAATGTGTCTGACTCAAATCTCTGCTGAAACTTCTATGTGACATTAAGCAATGTACTGAGCCTGCTTAGCACCCCTATTTTATAAATGTTGAGTTTTCTTCTGTAGTAATATTCCAAATGTGGAAAGTAACTATTAAGTTATATACCCAGTTGTTTAGTTAACATAACAGGCAACTATCCATCGATATTTACATTTTGATAATTGAAAAAGATAGACCTTCAATTAAGTATTTTATTTTATACTTTGTATAATACATATATTCTCATGTGTCTTAAGCTGATATTCACTAAAAATTTTTATTCAAGTACTCAATGTTTTATATAGGCTGTGGTGCTAGTTAAGATATTGCTAATTTAAACTAATATAAAAAGTGGAAAATTTTGAGACATTTGGCTACTAGGACAAAATATTTCAGGATTCTTAGCCAAAAATTAAGATAGCATTAGTCATTTCCAAGAAAATATCGTGGTTCCAATTAATTTTGCCTCCCATCCTGTTGCCTACACATGGGGGAAAACATTTAGGGCTAGATACATTTATGTACAAATTGTTACTAATCTGATATTACTTTTACTCAGAGATAACTCTGATATCTGCATAATGACTCTGAGTGTACCTGTAACGTTTGGAAAGAGGTTCACTTCCCTAATAAATGGGAGCTTGAAGACAATTGGAGAACTGTATGTCCAGACATTCAAAATTAAAGACTTGGAGTCAAGGCCAAGGCTTTAGTTTAGAATTCTTAGATACTTGGGGGTTCTGTGATAGAATGCTTATGACTTGGGAGGTGGAATTAACCCGTCATTCCAGCCTTACTTGGTTCATGAACTTTGAGTCCTCAAACGCATGAAGTGAAACACCTTAGCCTATGCCCAAGTTCAGCCCCCACTTTGCAGACATTGCCACATTCCTGCACCAGGTTTCAGGTCTGCACACCAGAACTGCCATTGTTGGAAGCAAGTGAAAAAAGTTTGGAAGATCCTGATGGAATTCTTCAATCCTTGGAACCTGGATATGGTCTAAAATAGGTGTGGAATGAGCCCAGGAGGAGCCAGAACAGGGCCTTCAAAAGCACTGCACTTGCTTGATCCTCTGGACCTTTTACACAATAAAATACTGGAAGACAGTACACTCATTAGGATGGCTATGATCTAAAAATGTCATTTATAAATAAATAAAAGTTTGAATGGAGATACTCTGCAGAATTGGATAATGCTCCCAGAAACCAGAGTTATTAGGTAAAAAATCCCCAGAAGCATGTAGAAGATACTTCCATATAAAATACGGTCATATAGTCCCAGAGATCCTCAAAATAACAAAGGACATTTCCATCGTTCTTGGTTGCCCCCAGAGCTAGGTGATAAGACCTCCTTGATGAATATACCCCATAGTTTGGGAGCAGTACACAAATCAAACTGGAAGTGAATTGGAAGCTTCCTTGCTAGCTAACATTTACAGTGTCGGGGGATACTGTGCAAACCACTGGAGGAGAAAAGGCACCAGTGTCATACCCAGCTGGGGATCTACCAGACAATAAATACCCATTTGTTCAATAGTAACATGACTTACAGGAGCAACCAACTGGTCTTTGATTGTAGTTGAGTTTTGCTCCTTAGAAGGAATTCATGCCTGGCACTATAAATCTGGCCAAAGCCCCATGGATGAATGAGAAGGTCACAGGCCATAGTGAAGAATTTACTAGTTATTTTGGTAAATGGACATGTTCTCAAATATCTTCTAAATATGTATGTTTATATCCATAGAATAGTGTATTTTGTAGTGGGCAGTGGCTAATGCAGAGACTCATAACTGGTCAAAGACTAAGAGTAAGTGGCTATCGAGTGCTCAGTCCTGAATAAATACATCACCACTTCCAAGGGTCAGGAAGCATCTTGGAAGAGTGGGCAGAAAAGTAAATCTAAAAGCTGGAGAATGAGGAAGAGTGCTTGAAAATGCTGTCCTCTGGGCAAGACATGGTCATTGCAGTCAACTTAGAGCTGTAGTTACCTGCACTAGACTGGCAGAAGACTTTTCCCACCAACATTCCATCATAGGTGGGGAGGAGTCTTGTGTCCCACCCTTCTTTGAGGGGAGTCATTTTCCTCAGTGGTTGTTCAAACTCCAATAAACAACCCCTTCCCCCAATCTGCGCTTGCCTGCTGCTTAACCCCACCATGTCCTGTCATCGGAAAGAGGTGGTATGCAAGTAAGTGGAGGAAAGTGTGACCCATGGGGCTGCCATGTGAATTTCTTCTCAGGGAGCCCATGAGTCACCATTTTTGGTTCAGTGTCCCCCTCCCACAGGCCCAGGGAGCTAAGTTAGAAAGAAGGACACAGTAGGTCACAAAAAGGACATGAAAGCAAGGGGAAACTAGTTGCAAAGAAGGAGTTAAGCAAGAGATGGAGAAGACAAGAGAAAGTAATGGGATGTGTACCTGACCAAACTATGCCCTATGGGTGTATTAAACTAACAACCACAAACCTCATGTTGTATACATGTATAAAATTGTTTTTAAAGTGTAAAGACTTGTTAAGGATAGAAATGTGTACTCCTTGTGCACAGCTAAGAGAAATGTAAAGAGTTACATCCACTGTGGAAAACAATACAAATATGTAGAAAAATAAATATTGTATGACTAGCAAATGTCACATCTGTGTATGCAGCTAAAATAATTTAAAACAAGATCTCAGTGGTTCTCATATATTCCTGTTCATAGCATTATGAAAGCCAAGAGGTAGATGAAACCAAGTGTCCATCAACAGATGAACAAGTAAACAAAATGTGATTTGTGTTTACAATGGAGTATTATTGAGCCACAAGGAAGGAAATTCTGACGCATACTACAAACCTTTAGTATGTTAGGCTAGTGACCAACATATGGTATTATTGATATGAAATGCTTACAGCAGTCAGATTTGTAGACACATCAAGATCAGTAGTGGATACTGGAGCCTGGGGAGAGAGCAGTGGGGAGATGTTTAGTGGCTAGAAAGCTGCAGCTTTCTAAGATGAAACTTCTGGAGACAGATGGCAGTAATACTGTTGAACTACACTGAAAATAGTTATGATGGTAAATTCTATGCTGTGTATTAAAAACAGCCTCTGTTTAAATCAAGGCTTAAAAGAAAGTACAGCCAGAAAAATATCAATGTATATTAACCTTAGACCCTCTTTCTTCTTAAACTGCAGCAAAACAGATTAGAAATCTG
Source organism: Acomys minous (assembly GCF_964271855.1). Lineage (NCBI taxonomy): Eukaryota > Metazoa > Chordata > Mammalia > Rodentia > Muridae > Acomys > Acomys minous. The sequence continues at coordinate 69,533,983 of NC_140489.1, read as the reverse complement.
CTGAATCACTTATTCATTTAAACTTCAGTGTAGTACATCGTAGTATTTTCTTTCCTGCAGGGAAAATTCACCTTCATTTTACCTGTCATCTGTGCCAACAATGAAGGGTGACATCGAGAGTGACTTTCAGCATGTCTATTTTTCTGAGAAGCAGTTTCCCATTCTAGTCGACACTATCTACAATGGCTGGTTGCTCATTGACCTTGGCTAGCCTTAAATCTAGTCAGCCAAACTGTTGTACATTCCTGTAGATAGAAACCTTGGGTACAACGGATGCACAGGCTATAGGAGCATGCTTATTACTGTTGAAAATGTCCTTCTTTCTAACTTGGTTCTCTGGGCCTGGCAGAGGGGGACACTGAAGCACAAATGGTGACTCATGGGCTTCCTGAGAAGAAATTCACATGGTAGCCCCTATGACTCACACTTTGCTCCACTTACTTGCATACCACCTCTTTCAGATAGATGACAGGACATGGTGTTGCTAAGCAGCAGGCAAATGGGTTTCAAATTTCTGGTTTCATCTGACATGTGCCCACATGGCATCAGGCGAGCACATAGAAGTCTGTGGTTGTGTAGCAGATGGCAAGGAGAAGTGTGAGGGAGCAACTGGTGTTGTGCCACTGTGGAATCTTTCTACTGCTCACTAGTCATGTGACATACATCACCTCTGATTATTAGTTCCATATGAACATTCAACTGTACATCCGCAGTGGATAGTCACCACCCCCGTGGAATCTCTAAGAGCTAAGCCAGCTGAGACTGTAGATGGCAGCCAAAAGGAGAAAGGTGCATTTGGGCGGGGCACTGAAGATGGCTCATCTTGTCTGTGAGAGCTAAGTGTGACTAGGTGGGCACTGCTGAGGCAAATTTCATTCAAATCACATGGGTATTTCATCTGTCCCACAATTGTTCCTTCGTCTGGCACTGTTTTGTACCTTGTGACAATGGCAGTTGATCATTTTGCAAAAAAAAAAAAGGCAACACTGCAATGCTCTGAAACATCTATGTGATGATTTAGCAGCTGACAGTAGCAACGTTTCTTCTCAGACAGAGTCTTTGGCTCCAGAACCAAGCGTTGCTTCACTGAGGCCTCTGGCTCAGGACCTCCGATGAGGTTGCAACCAAGGAGTAGGCCTGGACTAGAGTCATCCCAGGGCTTGACTGGGACAATTGGATTCACTGGGCTAGCCAAAACAATTCAGATGCAGTCTAACTTTTGGACCAATAACCTCAGTTTTTCACAGTCTGGTGGCCAGAGGCTTTCCTCAAGAAGGCCATCTGTCTTCATAGGACATCTCTTATGTGGCCATTGATATCTCTCAGCTCAAGGGAGCAAAAGAATAAGAAATCAGGACACTTATAACCTAAAGTCAGGAGTGTCAACCAACTGCTTTGGCAAATTCTGTTCATTAGAAGCACATCACTGGGACTAAGCTGCACTTTGCTGCTTTGTGCTGAACTATTCCCAAAAGCCTGTGTTAAAGCTTTAGCACTCGCTCAGCTTGGTGCTGTTTACGGGGTGGTAGGACCTTTCAGAATATAGCCTAGTGAGAGGGCTTTAGGTCATTTGATGTGTGTTGTTGAAGAAAATTGTGTACCCATCTTCTATGTTTTGCCTCCTGGCTTATGGTGAGCAGCTGTGCCACCTCACAGTCTTCTACAATGATGTGTGGCCACACCAAAAACAATAGGACCAACTGGCCATGGGTCCTGTTTCATGACTTTTGAAACTGAGCAACATGAATACTCTTTAAGTCTATTAATTATCTTAGGCATTTGTCATAGTCATCGTAGTTTTGTATAGTTATTATATATTTTTTGAGACAGGGTTTCTCTGTGTAGCCTTGGCAGTTCTAGACTCACTTTATAGACCAGGTTGGCCTCAAACTCACAGTGATCTGCCTGCCTCTTCCTCCCAACTGCTGGTATTAAAGGCATATACCGCAATGCCCAGCTTTGTTATAGTGATTGATATAGCACTCAGCGTGGGGACTGCACACTGGTATTAATACAGTAGGCAGTCAGTAGAAATTACATCATAAGCTGAAATACCCATCAAAAACTATAATTTTGACAATATTGGATTCTAATGTCCTTTCAAATAGATGGCATTTAAAAATTACTATTGTCAACATATCTGCCAGAATCTGAAGATAATGGTGACAGGTAAATGCCACTCTTGTAGTAGCAGATTACTTAGTGATGATAATATATGATTTTTAAAAAATGCTCTTAATTTTCTGACCTGGAGGTCACCAACCTTTCATTTGAGTTTTGCTAGGGGTAGGTGAAGGTAAAAGAAATGTTCTGGTTTACCAAAAAGGTTAAACCCAAATACCTGTGTTCATCTAGTCTAAAAATGTTCATTTCATGGGGTTGGGTCAGGTGGAGAGGGGAAGTCACATGTTGGCGGGCACACTGATCATTACTAGAGTAGCCAGGCATAATGTTGGGTTACAGGAAACTTGAGGTCAAGTTGTAGGGCAGAGTCTCTCTGGGGTGCTACAGTATGGATAAGGATTAAGAAAAAGGAAAAAAAAAAAGGAAAGGGGAGGGGAAGAAATCTAGGAAGACAGAAGTGAAAAAAAGGAAAGGAAAAAGTGTAAAGCTTGTTCACTCCAGGTACCACTGGAGGGCTCCACTCCTCTCTATGGACGTGCTCCTCCCATGGAAGGAAACAAATGGTGCTTGCTCTCATTGACAGGAAGCAATGCACAGTGGTAAAGACTGGGTTTGGGGATCAAATTTGAATCCCATCTCTACTGCCAGCTGTGTGACCCCCTTCCAAAAGACTTAATCTCACTTGCTTCGTTTTCTGAATGGAGGATGATAATACTATACACTGTACGGACTCTCCATCACACAAAATGCTTTAATAAATGCGAAGAACTCATAACACCAGTGAGCTCCCGTGAAGTTCTGTTGTTACTGAGGGATGAGGTCAAACGCCCTACCTTGTGTATCTGTCCAGTTCTCCCTGTAGTTTCTCTTCCAGGAGAATAATCTCTAGCAATGTAGAGTTGTCATGTAATTGACACAATAAACTGGAAACCAAAACTACATAATTTCATATGAACATAACCATTATAAAAACCACTTAATTTTATGCTGCCAGTGTGGTTCCTGTTACCTCCAAATAATTTTTCTTTGCTGATTTTTAACATTTATTTGACAAATATCAAAGATTTCTGTTCAAACTAGAACTTGCTAAGCACTTTGTAATTCCTTATTGTGAGAGTTTCTTCTTTGGAAAATATTAAAAGATGTCTCCTTATTCCCCAAAAAGTCCCAGTGACAACTCAAACGCTCAACTCCACAAAAGGTCATCTGGGAAACTCATGTATTGATTGTCCTTACTTACAGAACAGAGATAAGGGGTAGCTTACAGGAGCATGGATGACCCCAGAGAAACCACACTCAAGTCTTCATCCAGCATGGGTAGTGACTTACCCGTAGTCACATAGATGGAGTTGCCATTCAATTAGTCGCCTGCCCCCCACCAATATACTCTAGTAGTCCTAAGGCCACAAGCAATTAGATCAGAATAGATGAATAGAGTTTCAGATAAGGGCCTAATACCCTCCCTCTCCACATACACAAATACCCCCTCCCTCCTTCTGTGAGGAAATGTTAACAGTGAACATGGACAAGGCTGATGGTCTCTTGCAAGCAGACATGACTGATGTAATAAAGATAGCTGCTGCTTTTCTCTGAGGACTATTTCTACAACACTCTTATACACATTGCAATGTGTAAATTGAACCACATAGTAACCGTGCATGTTAATGTTCTACAAATAGATGAGGAGAACTATGTCCAAAGAAGAATACTTGCCTAGTATTCGATTAAGATGACGGAGTAGCTCTTATCCTAACTGATCTCAGAGGAAGCAGGACAGCCCTGGACCTCACTAGAACTTGATTCTATCTGTCACATATTGACTTCATAGACCACGACCCAGGCCTAAAAGGAGAGAAATTCTAAGCAGAAGTTGAAGGAGTTGTTTAAGAGGGATGTTTATGAGATTGTGGTATAACTGCTGTGTAGGCACAGACCAAGGCCTGAAGAGAGGCAGCCACAAAGTTTTTACCTCACAAGTTTTGTCCTACAGGATTCAGTGAATGTGGTTAGGGAATTACTGAGGTCCAATCTCAGTAGGAAGTGAAGTGATAGCACCAGAGTACAGAGGTGGACAGGAGAAAGACAGGCAGGAACGCTCCATCACCCAGAGAGCGCCACAGAGGTGGGCATGATGCAGAACACTGTCAGTCCTTTTGACTAATTTGTAGCTTCATATCTGTTGATGGAAAATCAAGTCAAATAAAAATAAAGACCAATTGTTCTTGAAGAATTGGGGTGGAGGTGGAAGGGTCAGATAGCCAAACAGACCAGTACCTGTGACCAACACTATTACACTATGACACACAAGGATCCGGGAAAGAATCACAAAGAAAGATAACAATTAAGTCAGGAATCTGAAGGTTATGCAAGTTTGCCAAGTTGGGGGGAAAAGATGGAAGGAAAATCCTAGATAGAAAGATTCTCACATATAGAGAGCCTTAGGAAACTTCTCACACCAGGGGATGCAAAGGTGAGTTGAGGGTAGATTGTTAGGTAAATCCAAAAATTTCTGGGTTATTTTTAGGAAACAACAAAAAAGTCAGTCTGCATCTTTTTTGGTAGCATGTCTGTCTGTCTGTCTGTCTGTCTTTCTTTCTTTCTTTCTTTCTTTCTTTCTTTCTTTCTTTCTTATCTCTTCTTAGAAAATATTTTAGAAGAAAATTTAGAGAATGAATAGTGAGGTGTGAAGCACCCAGACAAATTGTGGTGGAATAAGACCCAAAGTTTAGAACAGTGACAAAACTGAGACCAATGTGTGGGGGCAAACAGCATAGCCATAGATCACAGTACTGCTAGAGTATACGAGGGGGATCCCTTTGCTGGGCAGTAGGAGAAAGAGAACACTGCCACTTGAATGCATGTAGGTTGAAGTTTAATTTCAAATTAAAGTTACAGCAGGGCAGAGGAGCTGTCTGGATGCTGAAGCATGACCTGGATCCAGGTTTATTCATGAATCCCATTCTAACACCTGTTCTGAAGGCTCAGGAGAGGTTCAGAAAGTAAATGGTCAAGCTGGGGTGATACAGGGCTGTCTGCTACTGGGCATGCAGAAGGGAGGCAAGGGGGCTCCAGAACCTGAGTTGTGTAGCATGCAGTGTGTTTACTCAACTTCTGCACATTTAAAAAAATAAAAGAAAAAAGAAAAAGAAAGAAAGAAAGAAAGAAAGAAAGACAGAAAGAAAGAAAAGAACAAAGTTGTTCTTGAGGGCTTGCATAATATTCTGCAATCTGAAAGCTAATTTCAACTACTCCAGAAACCCAGTTCCTACTGAAAATAGCATCTGCTTAAAGGCTAAAGGCACCCTTTCTCAAGTGTATTTAGAAACGACAGTAGTAAAACTATAAAACAGTACTCACCCCACCCCAATTAGTGTTTCAAAGACACAAAATGCTTTAAATTAAAAGAGGAGGGTTGGAGGTAAGAGGAAGAAGGAGGGAGGGAGGGAATGTGTGATTCAGATCCATCCACCACACTCACGGAAATCTAATGCAAAGCAAGTGGCATTTAAAACACTCATTTTCTGGAACATCTTCTGTAGACACATCCCAGTCACCAGTCCTCTGAAAACTCAAGTCCTGCGCTCCTGGCACCTCACAGCCACAACCTCACGCGCTGTGCGGTGGCGGAGGTCTGCAGTGGCGCGACCGTTCAGGTGAGAAGCCACCCGGTCCCTAGGGCGCCCAACGCTGTAGCCCATTCGCTGTAGCCACAGCTGCGGTGGGAGGGGTGTTGGGCCGGAGGGGAGGGGGCGGGCGACGCCAGGAGAGTGCGGGGGAGGGGGACGCGGGGACGCTGAGAGTCGGGAGGGGCCTCAGCGCGACGCTGGGAAAGGGGAGCGGAGGGCGGGAGCGGCGGGGACGCGCTCTTCGCCTAGGTCGCTGGCGGACACGCGCTGCAGTCCGAGCCTCAGACGCGCGGGCGCGAGGGACCGCTCAGGGACAGCGGAGGCGACAGCTTCTGAAACACACACGACAGCTGTGCTTCGGGGTCTTGGGCATTAACGCCCCGGCAGGGCAGTGGGCGCGCCGCGAAAACGTGAGTAGCCCTGGGTGTGTCTGGCGGTGGCATTGGTGACACTCAGTCCTGATGGGTGGACGCGGCTGGAGCCGAACAAGGAGCCGAAGTCACTCGGGCACTGGTGCCCCGGCTTAGCCCGGGTTCTTGTAGTAGTCTGGCTGGGTCTGCAGGACGGGCGAAACAGGTCGGCGACTTCCTTTTTCCTTGCAAGCCCCAGACTCAGCCGCGGGCACCGGTTGAGGAAAGGAGATGCGCGCCCTAGAAGGACGCAGCTCAGACCCCAAAGCTCGGGTTTCGCCGGCGGGCCCCCAACAGCTCCTTGGGTCCCAGGTCAACTTCAGCCTGAGCGCTGGCTCCCTATGCCTTCCCGGCAGCCTGCCCTGAGGTCTGCCTGTGGACAGATGGGCAACACACAGCTTCCCGGGCTGGGACGCGGAGGACGTGGAGTGTCACAAGACAGGGTCGATGGGCGAGGAGCGCCTGTCCTGCAGGGCGCGCAGTAGCGTGCGCGCATTCGTGTCCCCGCGGACACATCTGGGCGTGGGCTTTGTTCAGATGTGCTAACACCTGCGCAAATTGTCGTGTCCAGGGAGCGATACTGACTGTCCTCCTTGGCTTTCTCAGCCTTGACGAGGAGGGAACAGGATAGACACTAGGGGCCGAGAGCTAGGGACACTTGCAGGAGGCTTTGTTGGCCGCCAGGTGAGGGCCCCCGCAATCCCTCCACCATACACAGCCTCTGTGTACAGGGGCTTGTCAAGGGTGGCGCACCCGGTTTGGGACAAACTGGAAAGGGCCTCTTTCCTGCCTAGGCTCACAAGAGTGGGATCTGACATCAGCTTCGCCTCCGGTGCTGTGCTGAGCCTGGAGTGACTGCAGGCGCTGAAGCACCACCATCTAGCTGAGAGCGCCATCTGTGCCGGCACCGCCCCAACCCTCCAAGCAGCGCGGGTGGGCGCCACTGCACGCTAGTTCCCGCCGCGTACGGATCCGGACACTCTTGGCCAGCATCTGCCACAGCACAGAGCAGGCATGGGATTTCGCAGTAGGGAGAGCCAGGGAGTCATTCTCTGAGAAGTGTTCTCTGGGTAGCAGGTGCAGCTCCAGAATTCCCAGGGTCCCCGGGCAGGTCATTTCTTTTCCTTTGCTTTGGGCTTCCCCTTGATAGCCTGAAGCTGGCTGGCGGTCCTTTTGACCAGCGCAGAGGTCTCCATAAACAAGAGTCTTTCTCCGACCTCACCACTACACCCCGATCCCCACCCGCGCCGCAAGCCCCATCACTAGGCTACACTAGGAGGGAAGATGTCCCGAGCGGGGTGTGTTCTTTTTCTTCGCTGGGCTTGGAAGTGTGGTTCTGAAGAACTGGGCTCTTCGTTACCTAGGCTCTAGCAGGAAGCTGTGGAGCAGAGTTTAATGGGGGCAAGCAGCCTTGTTTAGGCGCGCACCAGGAGGAGCTCCCCCTGGGGTTGTTTTGGAGAGGAACACAGTAGCCAATGAATACAAACCTGCTTGAGCTGGGCTGCTAACCATTCTCCACCTTTCAGAAGTGCTAAAGCAATTTAGACAAGCTAATTCGTTCTGCATTAATGATTACAGTAGCCAATATTTTTGGGAGAGCTTTAGGTGTGCCGGAGTTATGCACATACCACATTTCATCCCAATTCTCTTTAAACACTCCATTTTAAAATGAGGAGACAGCGGCTTAGATAGGTCAAGTAACTTTCACAAGACCACATAGCAAGGGAGCAGTGGAGCAGGATTGGCTTTTTGTCTTGGTGTTTCCCCATTGAAGACTTTGAAAATGTGGCCTTCTTGAGACTTCTCATGAATTTAGAGGAAACCTAAATCCCAAGTATTCAACACCAAAAGTACTATGCCATTTAATACACAGACAAAGCCACTTAGTTAGGAACTTGATACTCAACTCATTGAGAGCTTCCTGCCTCTGCCTCCCAGATGCTTGGTGCGCATCACCACACCCAGGTTTCATTATAATTTTCAATAAATCTTTCTGTTTTACAAAGACAAATAGTGTGTGTGGGGGGGGGGGGTTGTGCGTTCGTGCACGTGCATGTGCGCGTGTGTGTTTGTTTGTTTACTCTATGTCCCACATGTACAGCACAGAGGACAAATTTTCAGTAGTGGTCCTCTCTTTCGACAATGTTTTGAGGCACGGTCTCTCTCATTTCTGCAGTTATGTTTTGTGCTGACCAATTCTCAGTCTCCCATCTCACTGCAAAAGTGCTAGATTTGGGCACTGCATTAGGTTTTTTTATGTGAGTTCAAGGGAGCAACTCACAAGCTTGCACCAAAAAAAGAGCTTTTACTTGCTGAGTCATCTGCCCAGCCCCAAGGTGAACATTTGTATCTGATTTGGTTAAAAGCCCCACTTCTGAATGTCTTTTGTAGACTGTTTCAACTACAAAAGTGTTATTCCTCAAATTGGACACTGAGTTTAAATAGAGTCTTATCACAGAAGCTTAAACTTAAGAAGGCCTTCAGAGCCCGACATGGTGTCCGATGCCTTTGATTTCATCACTTAGGAGGCAGAGGCAGGTGGATCCCTGAGTGAGGCCAGCATGGTCTACAAAGTGAGTTCCAGGACAGCCAGGGTTACACAGAGAAACCCTGTCTTGGGAGTGGGGGAAAGCTTTCAATATCGCAAGTATATGGCAATGTGTGGTACTCTTACCAAGCCGCCCCACATTACTAGCAGAAAAGAAGAATGAAAAGGAAAGTAATATTGACCATCTTTGGCATAGCTGTTAGAATTATTCCAATTGGAAAACGCATTAATTTTGCTTTTATAACCCTAACTTACGTAAATTGTTAAATGCTTTATCTTATTGGGAATATAGTGAGGATGTAGACCCTGGGCAACTTTGTGCTTGGCAGTTTGAATTTTAAAAGCACTGTAACAGGTGTCGGAGAGCTGGCCAGGTCATGTATTGGAGGGTAGTGATGTGGCCATGGGCTGAATGCAAACACCCATATACCGCAGTGTTGTTGCAGCGGTGACAATAAGTGAAAAGCAAGTTGCGTTTGGAAACATTGCCTCTTGTGAGGCCCATGTGGTGATCATGGCCTGGTGTGAGGGCTTCAGAAGTGTGTGTGTCAGAGGGTGCCGAGAACATGCTGACCAGGGCTGTAGGCAACATTCTTAGAGATCTCTTCAATGAACACTTTTATGTAAGTAGTATTCTCCTCATGTGATGGATAGAATGGAATCTGTGCTATATCACGTTCCTACAAAGGTACTAGTTGATGGAATTCCACAGAAGGCTTTCTCTAAAGAGATTAGTTCGTTCGTTCATTCATTCATTCATTCATTCATTCATCATTCACAGGTATATACTGAGTGACTGGCCTCTTGTTCCAGGCACTGTGGCGACAATAATGAGCCTGACATTTCTATCATCAATGACCACATATTTTACTTTTACATATCATAAATGGCCGGCTTGTAAACTTGCACAAATTAGTACATTGGTGTTACCAGCACTTGAATCCTGGAACACAGTATATCACCATCTGTAAAAGCCCCGTCCGCTGTGACCTCTTCCTGTCATCATTCTCCTGAAAGGTAACCACTAAATGTCACCACGGCTGACACTCTTGCCATGACAGCATTAGTCTCAACACGAAGCTGCCATCGGCAGCTGCCACTGGCGTGTCCCCTTAAAGAACATTTTCTGTCTGAGAAGGATGACAAGCCAGAGCAAACAGGTCTGGAAGAAGGCAGCTCTGCTGAGAGTGCCTGCACTGGGGCGCTTTCAGTGTGTGGATCTAAGGAATGTTTAAGTCAGCTTTCAACTGCTGAGATGGCCCATGAATAGGAATTGATTTGCAAATGACTGAAATGTGTCAAATGTGACCTGGAGAGATGGTTTAGAGCCACCCTGCTCTGTTCCAGGATCTGAGTATGGGTCCCAGCACTGCTATCAGAGGACTCCCAACTGCATGGAACATCAACTCTAGAGAATACGAAGCCTTTGGCCTCCGCAGGCACTAGTGTTCACAGGCTGTACATACCCGCACAGAGATACATACACACACATAATTAAAGATAATAAAAAGAAATCTTTTTAAAAGCACTTAGGTGTTCTCCCTATTTTAAATTTTCTGTTTTTCCATCTGAAGAAGCCCTTAATCATCTTGGCAGGTAAGTATACCTTCCTGGCAGATGAGAACAAAGAAGAGACCTAGGAGCTAAGGGCAAGAATCCAGTGGCTTATTTTAGTTAACTCATTGTCTGCTCATGCAAACGAAAGATCATTTGGGTCCCCCTCACCCCACCCAGAGAAGCCTCTGTTGGCATCAAAGGGAAAAGGCCTGCTGTCCCCAGATCTATTACAGTATGATTGACAAATACAGGTTCCATATATTTAAAGGCATGCACCGTGATGTTTTCGATGTAGGTGTATATTATGACATGATCATCAAGTATTCATCCCCTGTATTTTCACTTTCTTTCCCATTGTGCAGTGGGGACATTTAAGTTCTACTGTCACAGCAAACTTCAATAATACTACAATATTAGTAGCCACAGTCACTATACTATTCATTAGATATCCAGAATTCATTGTTCCAGTCTAATGGACTTTGAATGCTTTGGCTAATGCTTCTCCATTCCTCAGTGACATCCGTCTTCCTATCCCCATCTTCAATCCATGGAACCACCATTTGACTGTAGGTTTCTGAGTTTGACTGATGGGTTTTTTCCCCCTTTGATCTTTTCATTTTTTATTCCTCTAACTCTTCCTCTTTCCCAGTTCCCTTCCTCTCCCTCATTTTAATGATTTAGTCTTTACTTTATACGTATGGCTACTTTGTCTGCATGTATGTTTGCATCACATGCATGCAATTGCCAAAGAGGCTAGAAGAAGGTGCTGGGTCCTTCGGAACTAGGGTTAGCTGGATGTGAAGTGCCATGTAGGTAATGGGACTTGAACCCCGGCCCCCTGGAAGAGCAGCTTAACTGTTGCGCCATCAGCACTGGAGGGCTCTTCTGTTTTGATACAGGGTCTTACGATATAGCCTAGGCTGGCTCTGAATTCCCCATATACTTTCCAAATGCTGGGATTACCAGTGGCCACCACACCAAGCTAAGAATAAAAAAGAATGCATTATATCAACGGAGAGTTGTTGGTTCTTCTTCCCAAATCAAGAAAAAGGCTGCATGAAGGAGGAACGCTCTAGATTAGCTTTACCTCTATTTTTAGTAACTTGCATATAAGCAATTATCTTGCAAAGGAGAGACACAGTCAGTACATTTATACAAAATGTAAGCTGCTTTTTACTGTAATAAAGTATAAAGTCTGTCATTGCAGCCATCTTAAAATAAATAGATGAATGGCATTAAGTGAAATCACACTGTGAGGAACTACCACCAATGTCCAGGTCCAGCATCGTCTTCATATTCTCGAACTGAAACTTGGTAGCTATTAAAAATAACAGCATCTCTTCCCCTAATTTCTGGCAACTACCCTCATCCTCCATCTCTTTGAATCTAACTATCTCATGTGAGTTGAGTCATACAGCCTTTTATGGCTTGCTTTACTTTGCACAATGTGTCAGGCCTTTCTTCCACTGTGAACATAATTTCATTCTCTATGCCACATTTTGTCATTCAGTTCTCAGTGGAAACCTGGGTTATCTACTTGCATGATGTCCCCATAAATATGGATGCATAAGTATCTATTTGAATCATTGCTTTTGATTGTTTGGGACATATACCCAGAAATTAGGCTTTTGGATCACATAACAACTCTTTTAAATTTTATTTTAGGCTCACCATACTTCTTACTGTAACAGTTGCATCATTTTATATTCCCGCCAATTGTGCAATGTTTCCAAGTTCTCCACATCTCTTGTTTTATTTTATTTATTTTTTTGTTTTTTTATTTTGTTTTGTTTTTCAGGACAGGGTTTCTCTGTGTAGCCTTGGAAGTCCTGGACTCAATTTGTAGACCAGGCTACCTCAAACTCACAGCGATCTGCCTGCCTCTGCCTCCCTGAGTGCTGGGATTAAAGCTGTGTGCCACAATGCCTGGTTCTACTTTCTGGGCTCTTGATAAGAGCTGCCACAATGAGTACAAAATGCTGTAACTACTACTTTCTTTTGTTTTTGTTTTTCAAGACAGGGTTTCTCTGTGTAACCTTGGCTGTCTTGGATTCACTTTGTAGACCAGGCTGGCTTCAAACCCACAGAGATTCATCTGCCTCTGCCTCCTAGAATTACAGGCATACGTCACAGTGCCCTGCTTCTGTCACTTCTACTTTTAAAACTACAGAATAAGAACTGGGGAGATGTCTCCATGGGTACAAACAAAAACAAACAAACAAAAATCACTTGCTATGGAGGCATGAGGACCTGGGTTCAAATTCTCCAAACCCATGAAGAGCCAGATGTGGCATGCTTTTGAAATCTCAGTGTTCCTACAGAGAGACAGGAGCAGAGATAAGGCAGGGGTTGGGGTACTGGAAGATCATGGGCCTACTGGCCTGGCATGCAGTACAGAGGTGAAAAGCAAGGAACCCCTGCCCCAAACAAAGTAGAAGGCAAGGAATGACAGTGGTTGTCCTTTTACTTCTACACACAGGACATGGCACATACAGATACATATAAGGCACATGTACCATATACGCCTAGACACAAAATAAAGCTATAAATTAGTATACTTCATATTGTGCAGTAGTCATTCACAAGGTTTTCTAACACTAACTAGGAGTTGCACAAGCTACAAGTATGGCTGACCTCATGTCTTATGCAAAGCCTGAAACAAATGCTGTGGTATGTATGTCACTCTTCATCATGAGACAGCACTGGTGATGTCTGTCCAGTTGATATTTTAATGTGTTGATTGGAATACACACACACACACACACACACACACACACACACACACACACACACTTGTCTGTGGTGCACTTGTGCCAAATGATTTTGTTACAAAAGTAGATTAAATTAGTACGCCTTTCTTTTATTGCCCCAAAGTGCCATCAATATTTTAATCAAGACCAAGAACACATGTGCCCCACATCTGGAACAAATAGGAATATCTTTATGTGGACCATTTAGGGAAGTGCTGGAACTGTAAATTACTTCTCCGTGCTGGGCATTTCTTTCCACCATTGACTCCTCAAAGATGGCAGAATAACCCTCACCACTCAATTATAATTGGTTAGCTGAGCAGTTAGAAAAGATATGGTGTCAACTTAATTGACCTATTTTATTGGCCTATCAGATTGAACTTCCAAATTAGAAAAAAATAATAATAACAGATTGATGAATGGTTTCCCTCAAATAACTAAAATAGGCAGTGAATGTAAGAATTTCTCAGCCAGGCGAGGGGGCACATTCTTTTAATCCGGGTACTCTTCAGGTGGATCCCTGTGAGTTCAAGGCCAGCCTGGCCTACAAAGCAAGTCCAGGACAGCCAAAGCTACACAGCAAAACCCTATCTTGGAAAACAAGGCAAAACAAAACAACAAAAATAAAATAATCTTCCAGTGGTGATCTACACAGATTCCTGCCCTGCTCACAGCATCGTACTGTCAGAGGTCTTACTCAGTTTCAAAACACTCCTAGCAAGTCCTATCCCACATTGTGCATTCCCTGGTTTTCTTCTGCATTACCCTTCATTATTTAATTCACAGGAGAATGAAGATGACAGCTACTATTATACCAAATGATCCTAAAATTCTCCTTATTAAATGATAACAGGAAATAGTGGATGTAGTATTTCACATATGTATGCTCATTTATAATCTATTTTAGATTTTATGATATGCACGGTGTCAAAGCCCACTCTGACTGGAGAAGCCTATTCCCAGTGCAATCTGAGGGAATCCTGTAGGAGGTCTTCCACAAGGGACTATGCAATGAATTTCATTTATCGTTCTCAAGTGGGTTGAGAGCATTCAAAAAATTCAGTATATGTATTCAGCATGTAGTGGTCTTTCCTCCAAATTTCAACTTTAAGGATGATTCCATGCCACTTTTAGATGCCCCTGGCAGTTGGATGGTTTGATTTGATTGAGCATGCATTTTTGACAAACACTACAAACATAGCTTAAAGACTATGAACATATTCTCTCAAGAGAAGAGGCAAAGGGAGGAAGAGGGCTAATTTCCCACTAATTATGCCTTAAGGTAAGAATAGACTGTCAAAGAGTTTCGTCCTGGAGGATTTTTTTTTTTTTTTGGTTCTTTGAGGGAGGATGGCTTGCAAGCAAGCAGCCTTCCAAAGCCTGGTGCGCCTTTTCAGTCCCTTACCTCAATAGAGAGCTGAAAGGACAAAAGTGAACAAAGGAGGCCTGTTTTGCCTGCCCCACTTGCTGGGCTGTTGTCTTGGCCCCTTTCAGTGAAGGAGGGGGGAGCTGGGTCAAAGTTGAAGAACACTGAAAAGGAATTCAAGCTTCATGTCGAAATTTGAATTATAGCTTCAGTTTGAGCACAGTGTAAATTAGTTTGAATTGAAATTTTGCGTCTCTAGAACCATAAGTGACAGATGGTGTTGGAACTCTGTATGTAGCCCTGGATGGCATACCCATAATGTTGAGTGCCCAAGCCAGGCACTCGATAAACATCTAGTTAACTGACAAAAGTTTGAACACTGTAGGAAGTGCAGTTTGATGCTGTACAGTGCATTAAGACACTGGACTGTGTGAATTAAGGGGAGGCCTCTGTGTCTGGCATACACTCAGATGCACTCGGTCCCTCTAATTGCATTGCAAATAGTCTTTTGACTACTCTGCGGGTTTCCCTTCTCTTATCTGGTTGAATAAAACCAGAAATGCCTAACCGGCTCCCATGTAAAAATACATTTCAGTAGTTTGGTATTGTCTGCAGAATATTTTTAATGTATAGTAAAGTGAGTTTGTCACAAATATTGACTAGCCAGCTAGCCAGTGGGGTTTTTTTTCCTGTATAGTATATTTGTGAAGAATAATTTGGGCTGCTGGTTCTGGTAAAGGCTGATGATTTTTATTTGCCTTCAAAGTTATTAATATGTGACACATGGTTCAGCATTCACTTTGATATGTAGCATCCAATCTAGATGTTTTAATAAAAGTGAGATGCAAAATAAAATAGTTACTAGGAAGTAGAGGTTACCAGAATGTAAATGAAATAAAAAAAACAATTTGAGCTCATTTAAAATTTACTTAGTTTTTCCATGAAAATATAGAAACTGAAAAACCACAGTTCTTAAACACAGAGAAATTGAGAGAGTTGAAAAATTAGCAAATTTGGTTTTGGCAACTTTGATTCTTTAAATGACTTGGTGACCTTGTCTTTTGCTTCTGTATGCGCACTCACATGTGTATGCATATGCACACATACGTGTATTCCAATACAGACAAATTTCTGCTCTCAGAGGAATAACATGGAAGCAATTTGGATATCCAGTAAAGAGGGAATTTAGGGAATATCCTCTAATGTAGACAAAAATTAATTTGCTTCAGGTGAATTCTTTTAGTTCATATGATAAAATGCATGCTTACATTTAAGCTACCACATTCTTACATTTTAAACCATTGCTGGAATAAGGTTTTGGAGCTCCATGGCTAAATGTATGTGTTTCTGGCACCAGTTACCATGACGTGGAAATTACAGTGAATGCTAGGATACATCAAAGGTTGACTGCTCTCTGGAGCCCTGTGAGGATTTCCTAAGTAGCTGAGAGTGAGAGAGCTCATGGTCTGATTCACTTGCGGGATCTGAGAAGGAGAGATTAGGAATGAGGGACCGAAGAGAGTTTGGCTGGAGGGAAGGCTCTGCTGAACACTGAGAATCACGACATCCCAGAGAAGTGTCCGGTGCCAACAGGGATGAGACTTAGGTTAAGTAATGAGCACAGTGAGCACAAAGCAATGCAACTCTAATAAGACAAAAGCTCAAGGAATAAAATAATAAAAAATGAAAATGTGTGGGGATTGGCTAATAGAGAATGACTTTTATTCACATCATCCACTATTAGATATATTTTATTTTATTGTGAGGCTTCAGATCATTGGAGAGACTTAACATCATAAGACAAAAATAATTTGCACCTTTGTCTGTAAAATAAAATATGGCAATATATTTTCATTGAAAAGAAACTAACTGAGAGTTTCCTGAGAAGCAACCCCTGAAGTGATCCCAGTATAAAGCCGTTAAATTCTTGGCCAGGTCTGCTCTTCTTTCCAGCTTTTATTTTATTTTATTCTTTTGTACAGTGGTCTCATGTTGAGGACATTAGAGAAGTGGACCTGTAAAGCGAGCTAGCACTTGGGACTATTCTTCATTTCCAAAAGGGTTCTTTCCTTTGCGCAGAATTATATGACTCAGCTCCTAAAATACACCAAAGTTCCATTCAGGCCCTTTTTAAGGTGTGTGTAAGGATAGAATGTATTCCTTCAGTCTGCCGAAGGACTGTGGCATTCAGATACTCAGGGAAGCCTCATCAAATAAGATTAAGTCAATGAAGATGGAGACAGGGGCAAATTAATAAAAATATCTCAACTTCCTGAGAATGGTGGTTATTTACTCTAAATCATATTGAGAGGCCAAGTTCCACATGTCAAGGATAAAAGATAAAAAGGTAACTAAGTAGTCATTCAGGTCCATTGGACCTTGCTCATAATAGAATTTTGGTAGCATCCCCTGGGTATCTGACTTGGTCCTCTACTCCCTAAGGAGCCTGCGATGCTTTTCTCTTGCACGTAGAGGTGTGCACGTGAGAAGTCCATATTTGGTGGTGAACAACTGAATTCATAAACATAGCAAAATGTCAGACTGTTGAAGGAGCTTTTGTTAGAGATAATGGGGTGAGATTTTTGTGCTTGGCCCTGCTTTAGAGACAGATGAAGTCTATACCATAAGAAATCAAACATTTGTGATCACATGCATGCCTGTTGATTCTGCAGATTGTAATTTGCTTTGTGCTTCTAAATCAGGCACTTGAGGTGGCAGGTGAAATGATTTGACGAAGTATGATGGTATTTTTTTTTAATCACTTTAAGTCGATCTTAAATGCTCTTTTTGTTTGTGACATCCAATAACCTCTACTATAGTTTTCTATCTTTGCTCACCCAAGATAATTCTGGATTTACACAAAGCTTCCCTTCCCCTCATTTTCTGAAACTACTACATATTCTCTCTCTCTCTCTCTCTCTCTCTCTCTCTCTCTCTCTCTCTCTCTCTCTGTGTGTGTATGTGTGTGTGTGTATGTGTGTGTGTGTGACAGCACTTTCATCTAGTTAAGCACTTTCTGAGATCGCTTTCTACCATGTGAATTTGCAGAAATTGAAATCAAAGCACACAGGACAAAAAGGTAAACGAAGAGACTTTAAAGGTCCTGCTTTAAAGTCAAGACGTTGTCTCCACTTTGCTTGGCCCTTCCATCCTTGGACATGTCATTTGCTTTGTATTCTGATATGTGAGTTGAGTTCCTGCAGGTCCTTTCCCAGCTAGTTAGTAGATTACAAGGACTGGGTTGCAGGCAGGGTGGCCATGTTGCAAGATTATGGCACCCTTGGTTAATGCAAGTTTGAGAAGTGTTCGTTAACTGGGCAATGATCAGGAAACCTCGTTGTGGTGAATGGCTTTGGAAAAGTCACGCGTGTTTCTCTTCCTTTGAGAATAATATTGAAACACTAGAACTTTCTCACTCCCACCTATAATTCATGAGGATATGTAACTATCACAAATGCAAACGAAAACAAAGGTGCAGAGAGAACAGTGGTGTAGATGCCTTTGTTAGGTTGAACAAGTTAGTCAGTCATTTGATTCACCATGGCATTCTGGCAAACTCGCCTCAGATTTATGCATATATCCTATATCCTTAGTAATATTTGTGTTTATTTGATTTTGAATAAATAAAGTGATTTCATGATACACTCTGAGATACTGGTACCTTTAATGATGCTGTATAATTAGAACTATTGAAAGCATTTTATACTCTTAATCAATAAATGCAGATTGTGTGTGTGTGTGTGTGTGTGTGTGTGTGTGTGTGTGTGTAGCTGGGGATTGAATACAGGGGCCTGATTTACACTAGGCAAATGCTCTACTAATTTGCTAAATAGTTAAATCCTCAGTCCCTTAATTTGTGTTTTCAAATCCCTCAGCACCTTAGAATATGACTTTTTAATGTATGACTTTTATATTTTAAATAGGGTGATTGGGCTGGGCTCCAGTCCAAAATGACAAGTGGCCTCACTTAAAAGGGGGATTTAGAAAATGGCAAATAAAAGAAAGCCATGTCAAAGTGAAGGTAGAGGTCCAAAAGCTGAGGAAGAGGAAAGATTGCCAGCTAGCCACCCAGAGCTAGACTACACACATGCAGCAGACTCCGCCAAGTCCTCAGGAGGAACTAATCCACCAACCCCTAATGTTGAACTTCTACCCTGAACTTGAGCTCTGACATAATAGCTTTCTATTGCTTATATCCCCCAGTATGAGGTACCTTGATAATAGCAGCCCTACTGAGCAAATATAGAATGAAACAATAAGTCCTCCTCTTTCTAAACAAAAAGGAGGGACCATGCAGCTTCCCTCTTTGTCCTTTTGTCTAAATCTGCATCTTTATTTGGAGAGTGTGGGTACCAAAAAGATGTGCAGCTATAGATCTGATGTTTAGATAGGTAGGTATAAACATGTTTAGATATAGCAGTATACTTTAAATTCAGGTACATATGTAATAGTGTTTGTGTGGAGAGTGTTACTTTTTTTCTTTTTTCTTTTTTTTTCTTTTTGGTTTTCATGACAGGGTTTCTCTGTGTAGCCTTGGCTGTCCTGGACTCACTTTGTAGACCAGGCTGGCCTCGAACTCACAGCAATCCACCTGTCTCTGCTTCCTGAGTGCTGGGATTAAAGGCGTGCGCCACCACGCCCAAGAGAGTGTTACTTTCATTAGCTGGACAAATAAATACAGATGGTAGTTGAAGTGGCTAAGGATGCTTCTTGGTAATTATCAAGTGGGCTTCAACTTTGCTGTCCTTATCAAGTGTAAATTGTGATCACCTGGGTGTGTTTTTACTGAAGTCTCTGCAGGTGTCTTACTGCTCCTTGCTAATCAGAAGGCTCCTTTTGACATATGAAAGGAGAAGGTGTTGATATTTACTCATGCTGAGGAACTCAAGCCTTGGATGAGCTCTCAGGCAACTTCAGTCTGAATGCTGCTTTGAATTTTGCAGCTCAAATCAATCAAGTGGCACCGCTGACTATTCAAAGAAGCCAGGTTGCTTTGAATCACTTGAATATTAGTTTGAATATAAAGTAAACTCTGAAACCAACTCAGCTGGTCTTTTGTGATGTCTGCTCGGATGGGGTGAATGGATGCTCTTCATTTCTTCTAGAAACAGCCTTGCCTATCTTAGACACTAGGCTTCTCTAGAGCAACATTCCTGGCTATCGTCCTATGTATGATGTTTAATGAACAGCTCCATCAAAAAATGGGTCAAAGTGCTTTAAATAATACAAATGAAATATTTTGAAGGGGGATTATTGAAAAGAATGCGAAAGGACCGTATGGCTTTGTTTGTGAGGGTTGGTGACTTCATTTTAACACATCAACCACAACCATTCATTATTTTGAGGTTTTCTTCTGGTAATATTTTTCCTTGCTATAGATTGAGTTTATTTATGATACTTTTGGAAGGTGCTAATGAGAATTCACTAGAATCCATCAGGAAATAATTAAAAAAAATATTTAAAAGAAAAAAATTTCCAGATGGATTCTGGTGAAAAAAATTAAGATTTATTTATTTATTATTTACACAGTATCTGCCTGCATACCAGAACAGGGTACCAGAACTCATTATGAGCCATTGTGCGATTGGTGAGAATTGAACTCAGAACCTTTGGGAGAACAGACAGTGCTCTTAACTGCTAAGCCATCTCTCCAGCCCCCCTGGTGAAATTTTAATGTGATCATATAATTTCTCCCCTCTTTTTCCTCACTTAAATGCTCCCATCTACTCCTTCTTACTCTCTTTCAAATCTGTGGTCTCTTTTCTTCATTAATTGTTGTTACGTGCATATGTGTATATACATATATATTCCTAAATATTACCTGCTCAGCCTATATCATGTTACTTGTGTGTATGTTTTCAGGGCTAACCATTAGATAACTAATTGGTATGCTCTTTCCTGTGAGATTATTTTTCAGTCTTCCACTCTCAGCATTCCTTAGTTTCCTGTAGTTCTTTGAGTAGGGTTCAGGCCTCCTGGTCTTTTACAGACCACTTTAACATGTCCTCTGTTGATACTGTTGTTGTATCTCCTAGTAATGTCAGAAACTACACTCAAAGTCTCAACAACATAACTGCCCTAAAAAGAGCTGAATGAGGAACTAATTTCAAATCATGGCTGTCTTAATTTCTCCCCTGTTTACAGCCTCCCTTTAATACAAAGCAGCAGGGTACAAACTAGTGAGTACTTACGGCTCTAGACAGGCACAGAGCGCAAGTGATTTGTGTCTGAAAACCTATGGTCTTGATGTACTCTTGAGCCTTTAAATATTTGGTTTGAAAGAACTCTGTGAGGATTGCTCCCAGGCTTTATAGATTTGTGGGTTGATCCCACTTATTTACAAATGTACAAATATGGGTCTACTTCTGCACTACTTACTAGCTTTTGGATCTAATATATTCGTTGGAATTACTGGTTGATGTTTGTAATATTAAGCTCACATTTTAAAGTTCTATAAACGAAATCACTTTTTGTTTTCAATTTCAAACTTGTATAGTTCACCTTGGCCATCCAGTTACTTAATAATGGGGAGTGTGAATAAGCTCCGTTATGGCCACATCTGCCTGCTCTGGCCATCTTCTAAGGGTAGTTTGAACCCTTCTCACTTTCTTGTCTCCACTGTACAGTCAGGAGCAGGGCCAGCCATGAATGTGCACACACCACACACCTGTGAGCAGCAGATCTCCCATCAAGGAATGGCAGAGTATCAATTCCGCTTGAAACACATGAGTAATAACAGCTGCTGTCTGTGGCCCACACGACTCCCTGCACCGCATGACAGCTGCACATCGAAGCCTCTGGTCACACTACTTCAGCCACTTCCATGGCCAGATACCAGAATGTGTGGGGGAGCATAGGCAAGGCTACCAGCTCCGTGGTATTATTAGTTCATGGGCAATCTGATTCAGAAGTGTTACATATAAGAAGTCTCTGAATTTTAGAAAATGGAATTCCTGTGTCTTTGACAATACTATGAATCCAGAGTACTAACCCCAGACATATTTTGCCATAGGAATGCCTTCTGAGAAGTCTCATTTAATCTTCATCAAACACACTGGTGTCAGAAGCTGGCAATTTTTTTTTCTGTAAAGGGACAGATATTTAATGTGGTAGGCTTTGTAAGCCATGGAACCTCTCTGGAAATAGTCATATATTGTATGTAAATGAAAGAGCACAGGAACCCTCCCATAGAACTTTCTTTATAAAATTGGTACTGGGTCAGGTTTGGCCTATGGGTCAGTCATGGTTCAGCTACTCTTACTTTATGCTGTGATTCCCGTTTTGTAGATGAGGAAGCAGGCTTACAGAGTCTTAAACTAGCTATACTAGCATAGCTGCTGGGTTATAAGCTGTGCATTTAGCTCAAGGAATTTTATGCTTTGCCTTTAGCCTCAGTTTCTATAAGTTACTTAGGTCTATAACAAGGATCCTTTGTATGGAGAATGAGTTCAATTACGGAGAATGAGTTAAACTCAAAGGGAAATATGTAAGAAACAGTGTCAGCCATAACCTGCAGATGCTATGTTAAAAAAAAAAAGATAGGTATTCTCATTCTAGCACATTCTAGAGAGGTGTCTGCATTCTTGACTATTTGAATAATAATTTTAGGCTTCTCTATTGTGACATAGTTACTATTGTAGTCGTTAGCTTTTCTAGAAGCAAGTGACCTAAAGTTTAAACAATATTGTGAATTTTTACCTTTGAAAGTTTGCTTATATGTAGGTGGTCCATGAATTCTACAGTGCGATACTGAAAGAAAGATGCTTATTTTCATTGAAGAACACCCTGCATGAGAGTTTCTATCCCATTTACACATAAAATCCTTTAAAGAATTCCAAATTGCTCCCTTCTCTCCAAGATGGACATGTCCTTTTGTGTTTATTTCCATGGTAACAGGTAAATTTCAGCTTCAGAATAAGACTTTACGTGATATCCATCTAGCTGACCTTGCCTAGCATTCCCCAAGGGAGTTAAGAATGGTGCCAAAACAGCACCCAAAGCAGAATAGCAATGACCTGAAGTGTTCTTGACATTTTAGCTTTAAATTAAATTAGTCTTGTATAGCAAAAAACTTTAAAGACTGAAGGGTCTCAGAAGGGGCCAAAATCATAAGGTACTTAGTATTAGACAACTGTTCAGAAAACAAACTACCATGAACAAATAAACTTTAAAGATGTTCCTGGGGTACACCTAAGCATTCCAGAACTCAGTGTTCCTCACTGTGGGCTGAAGGAAGGAGAAGACACAGACAGTTGGCACAGTGGGGACTTCGTGTCACACTTTTCATAAAGTGAGAGGAGCTGAAAATGGAGCCACTCCCTGACAGAGAAACCAGAAAGGGAAAACCTTGTGCAAAGGTAACTCTATTCTCTTTGGAGAGCTGAAGGCTTTGAATGCAATTGAGCCTCTATTCATTACCATGAGAGCTCACAGAGGAATAAAACACAGCCAGTGGGAAAGCTGGATGCTGTGCTCACAGGAAGTGATTCCTGTAAATTAATTGCTAATAAATTATTAAGAGTATGGGTGATGAATTTAACAACCTGCCTTTCCCCTGTTGAGTAATTTTCTAGAATATATAGTTCTGGGTATACTACACCGAATATACACTGAATATACTGCAATGGTTTTTGCATGGTGTATTTTTATAGCTTTATATAATATAAAACTCAGTCATGACAAATATAAAACTAGTCTTGTTTTAAAAATGAGTTTATATTTTTTTCAGGTGCTTAAAGCAGGGTTTTAGGATACCCTAAAGGTTTTGCTCCCCATGTTTTCCTGCATCGTGTTGGTGGGGCCTGTGAAGAGGGTGGGATGTTAATTAAGCCATAACAAGATTACATTATATGGCAGACTTGAAGGGGGTTTGGAGAAGTAATAGAGATTCCAAAACAATTATGAGCTAATGGAAAGGGAGATTATTCTGGGTTGGTCTGGCTTAATCAGGTGTAAGCTTAATCAAAATACCACTTTGGGGAAGACAACATTTTTTATTGTGAATTTCTTCCTAAGAAGCAAGGTCTTTGTCTTGAAACTGTAAGGAGCTGATTGCTGCCAGCAGCCTAGAAGAGCTGGGAGAAGACCTTGAGCTGTAGGTGAGAAAGCTAGCTGGCCAACATCTTGATAGCAGCCTTGTGGATCCCACTGTAACCACACCTGAGCTTCTGGCTTGAGAAACTATGAAAATAGTGAATGTGTGTTATTTCAAACCGCTAAAAATGGTACAGCATGCCATAACAGCAATGGAAAACTAATGAAGCTGCTATCACCACAATTGAGCTTAGAAAAATTTCAATATCTCCTAAAAAAATTCCCTGGGCCCATTTGCAATTACACTTACTCAAGGCAACTACTTTTTCTCTACCGTTTACCCCCCCCCCCCTTTTTGATATTTAATATGAGTAAAATAATGCAACATATCTTTTGTTTCTGCCTTCTTTTAGTTAAGATATACTATTACTGTTGTGGTGGTGGTGTGTGCAAACGTAAGTACGATGACATGCCAAAGGTGTGAGTGGAGGTCAGAGGACAATTTGGTGGAGTTGGTTCTCTCCTTCTTCCTTTTTTGTGGGTTCTGAGGATGAAGCTGAGGCCACCTACGCTTGCAAGACAGGTGCTTTTATCTGCCTTTATTTCTGGCCCAAGTTAGCATGTTTTTGATGCTCTCTATGAACCAGTAGTCCACTGTACAGAGATACCGTACTATGTTTATATGTTCATCGTTAAATCAATATTTTGGATGGGTTGGAATTCAGGATCCTGATGAATAATGCTCTTGTGAATTTGCCATTCAGATTTTTGTATGTACCTATGCTTAAATTCTCTTGAGTAGATATTTACAGCTGCGTTGATAGGGTAATGGTATAATTATGAGTAGCTTTTATTTTTTTGTGATTACTTTTTCAAGATGTAGCCAAATTGTTTTCCAGGGTGGCTGTAGTATTTGATTTTCTCACCAGCCGTGAGTGAGGATCCCAGTTCCTTAACATTCTTTTCAAAACTGACTTCTTATTGTGTGACCATTTCAGAGAGGACATAGTTATATTTCATTGTAGTTTTACTTGAATTTCACTATTGGCTAATAATGTAAAGCATGTTCTCATATTTTATTAGCTACTGATATATCTTCTTTTCTGAAACATCTATTAATTTTTTTACAATTAAAATAATTTACTTTTACATTGTTGAGTGGCTTAAAATATATTCTAGGTACAAGTTCCTTATTAAAGATAGAAATATTATATATATATACAAATAATTTTCTACTATGTAGGCTATCTTTTAAGTTTGTTTTTCATTTAAAATTTCTTTTCCAAGGCCAGACAGTGGTGGTGCACACCTTTAATCCCAGCACTTGAGAGATTGCCAGGTGGATTGTTGTGAGTTCAAGACCAGCATAGTCTACACAGTGAGTCTAGGACAACCAGGGATATTACACAGAGAAACCCTTTCTCAAAAAACCAAATAAAATAAAAAAGAAAAAAATAACATTTGTTTTCTGTTCGTCTCTCTCTCCCTTCCTCCTGCACTCCCTCTCCTTGACCTCTCTCACCAGGCATTAAATTTACGGCCTTGTACATGCTACGCTCGTGATTTGTCACTGGAGTACATTTCCAGCCCTCTTTTAACTTTTGTTTAGAGGCAGAGTCTTACTGATATGCCCAATCTAACCTCAAACTTGAGGTCCCCTGCATGCCCTTTTGTAGTTTGGATTAAAGGCTTGTAGCTGCCTCTTCCACTTTCTTGGTAGCACCTTCTGAAGCACATAAGCTACCAGTTTTAATGAACTTCAGTGTATTAGCTTTTGTTCTGATGCCTGTGGTTCTTGTCTTATGCCTAACAACCCATTTCCTCATCCAGAGTTATCAAAATTTACTTCTAAGAATTTTTCCCATTGAATGTTAACATCATCTTATTAACTTTATGGAAAATGCACAGCTATTCCACTTCTTGGGATATACCCAGAAGATGATCCAGCACACAACAAGGGTATATGCTCAACCATGTTCATAGCAGCCTTATTCATAATAGCCAGAACCTGGAAACAGCCTAAGTATCCCTCAGTAGAAGAATAGATAAAGAAACTGTGGTTCATTTACTCTATGGAATACTACTCAGCTATTAAAAACAAGTAATTCCCAAAATTTGTGGACAAATTTGTGGATCATAATGAGTGAGTTAACCCAGAAACAGAAAGAGTCAAATGGTATATACTCACTTATAATTGGACACTAGCCCAAGGGCCATGTCCAATGAAAATCTTCACTTACCAGGAGATTGGGATAGATGTGATGTCATCCTATTGGGACTCTAGATGAGAGAAGTATGTGAGAATGGGGAAATAGAAGGATTCAGAGGGCTCTAGAAACCTACAAGAAGAACATTATGATGGGCAGATCTGGGCCCAGGGGTTCTGCTCAAACTATGGCACCAACCAAGGGCAATACGTGCAGTAAACATCGAACCCCTACCCAGTTCTAGCCAATGGACAGGACGTTTGCCACAGCTGAGTGGACAGTGGGGTCTGACTTTCACATGAACTCTGGTGCCCTATATTTGACCACGTCCCCTGGATGGGGAGGCGTGGTGGCACTCAGAGGAAGGATAGCAGGCTATCAATAAGAGACTTGATACCCTATGAGCATATACAGGGGGCGGAGGTCCCCCTTAGTCAGAGACATAGGGGAGGGGAATAGGGTGAAAGCGGAAGGGAGGGAGGAATTGGAGGATACAAGGGATAGGATAACAATTGAGATGTAATATGAATAAATTAATAAAAATTTTAAAAAGAATGATAAGCTTTGAATTAAATTAATAAATCAATTTAGAGAAAAGCTCATCTTGTTGTTGTTGTGGTTTAAAATAGTCTTGCTATGTATACCACACTAGCTTTGATTCAGTATGTAGCATAGGCCGGCTTAAACTCTTGAGGCTCCCTCTGTCTCAGCATCCTGAGTGCTGTGGGTACAGGCAGATACCACCACACCTAGATGAAAAACATATATCTTAATGATATCAAATATTCCAAATGTTAATGTCGAATGCTTCTTATATTTAACTTTTGTTCAGTGTCTTGCAACAATATTTTAAGTTTACATTGAATAAATCTTATACCTTAATTTGTTGAAGTAGAATTGATTTTTTGCAATGCTATTGTGAATCAAATTCTTTCTTTCCCATTGTTCTTTATTGCCTGCTATTACTAAAATGGATATTTATATATTAATCTCATGACCTATAACTTTGTTATTAAGACTTGAGCCTTTTTAAAAATGTGGGTCTCTTAGGATTTCTTACATGTTCATGACATTACATTCATAAATGCAGCTCTCATCCTTGCTATTAATTTAGCTAGATGCCCCAGTACAATGCTTGATAGAAGTGTGGAGAGTAAAGATCCTTACCCCGACTTTAGTTTTCAAAGGAAAACTTTCATGTTTTGCATGAATATACAAACTGTAGACATTTTTATAAGCCCTTTATCTGATTGGGAAATTCACCTCACTTCTATTCCTAGCTTATTGAGCATGTTTGTCATGATATGTAGTGTTCTCTTGAAAACACTTCTTACAGCATTACAGTATTAATGTGTTTTTGTCATTTATCCTATTAATATAGCCTGTTACTTTAATTGACATTTAAAATATTGAAGGAAACTTGCATTTCTGCAACATCCCATGTGGTCATCTTGGACAATCATGTTATCCATTGATTAATCCAGATCACTATCATTTTGCTAAGGATATTTGCTTCTATGTTTCTGAGGGATGTTGATGTGTAGTTCAGTTCCCAAACTGAATTTCAACAACAGACTATGCAAAATGCTGTCATTCCCATTTGCCTTCCAGTGAAAACATCAATGTTATTCGTGAGTGCTGTAACCAAATGATCCTCGACCCCCGGGGCAGTAAAGTAACTGTTTTTTACAGTGTGCCTTAACTTAGTTGAGCGACACACTACTGTGACAGAGTAAAGATGGGCAGGGACTAGAAGCAGATGTAGCCAACAACATCCCACAGACTATTTCTGACCCTGAATTTGGTGGTTATTATTAATATGTGCTTCTCAGGTTGTTAATTTGCGTTTGGTTAATTTGCAGAGCTGAAATACTTTTGTTTACATTTTTGTTCTGGTTTATAGTTGATTTTTATGAAGTTAAACTAAAACCTTCTCATTATTTTACCTGGAAGTTCTTTTCATAGTCTCTCCCTCTCCCCTTCCCATCTCTCTGTGTATTCATAAAGACTCACTTATCAGAATGAGTCAGCCCCAAATAAATATGAAATACATTCTTTCAAGGATATAATTGTCTGTCAAACCTACTTCTGAAGGTGTAACAGATGCAGAATAGAGAGGAGGAGATTTTGAATGTGGCTAGAGCAGTATTCAACCCAATTGCTATTGCCTGCAATGACTTGTATTTCCTCAGAAGGGCTGTTTAACTTCTAGAAGCCTCAGTTTCTCCAGCAGTAAAATGGAGATTATAAGGATTAAATGAGATATAAAAAATATGTAGAGCAAGGCTTGTGCATAAATAAATAAATATCAGTTTTCCTGATGCAGGCATTATCAAGTGATCACCACTCATGTCTATAGATTATTTTCTTTAAAGGATAAGGCTATAAATTGTTTTTTTCAAACATTTTAGGAGAAAATGTTAAATAAATCAGGACTAAGTCACCAGAAGAAGAGAAGGCTAAGTGAGACATTAGAAGACATGGGATAAAGGACTATAGATAGACTCCTGGGTGGGCATTAGATTGTGAAAGAAAAAACAATCTTGACAAAAGAGGCCGATAATGAATCAATGGGTCCTTAGTCCCACCTAGAATGGAGGGGCGGTGGTGACAGGGGCTGCCTAGTATGTCTTTGCCGGTTCTGTTAATGACAGTTGCCCTGGTGTTAGCTCTGGAAGGTGGCTTTTGGTCTGAGCCATTAGAGACCAGAATGCGTCTTCAGGTTCAGGCTTTTAACATAGTTCCTGCCTCTGCTGATTCTCACCTGAGCCCAGCAGTGAGGAGTGACATTGTGTTCCCAGGTCCATTCTGTTACCCTGTTCTCCTTCTGCTGGCTCTTTATTTTCCCCAAATGGTTTTACCATGAAAGCACTGACACTTAGATCAAGAGCAGACAATCTCAGTTTCTGTAATGATAACTAAGGTCACAGAGCCAGCAGTCACATCTGAATGATTTGCTCCAGGAGCAGCCTAGCTGCTTGGGTTTTCAGCAGATGCAAGTATGGGTTATAAATATGCAGCGTGACAACTTGTAAATTATTTAAGGTCATTCCTTTCATAGTGTGCTTACCTACTCAACCAAGTGGACTAACAAATTTCAACCAACATCAGAGGAAGGAATTCAGAAAAGTACAACCAAATAGACTGTCTAGTTCCATGGACAGTGTACTTTAGAAAAAACTTTTAGCTGGAATTCTATACTCAGAAGCATAATAGATATGGGGATGCAAAATTGAGCTGTAGTGGGAAGACAAGGCCGCCTCCACTGGGAATCTTGCTTAGTTTGTGAGCGCATCAGAGAAGATTTCGTGAGCGTCATTTTATATTGGAACATACACACAATATAAACAGATTTTAGCTTTCTATTGCCTGCTTTTTAAAAAAATCTATGCTATGATTGTTGTCTAAGAGAACACTTCTACTTCACTTTTTAAAGTGTGAGTACTGACTACTTGCAAAGTGTATGGATAAATTTTCAACAGGCTTACTCTGGTGGCTTTGATAACTGTGAGAATCCTTTTTCTAACTGCCTGACTAGTGTAAAGATGCATCTTTCCTGGTATACACTGTTTGCTCAAAATTGATGGTCTTTGTATGTCAATTCCTGAAATAAGAAGAGGCCAGGCATAGTAGTGTACATGTGTATTCCAGCGTTTGGGAGATTACAAGTGTCAGGCCAACACAGACTACATAGGGAAATCCTGCCTCACTAAGCAAACAAACAAGTTCATAGGTAGCTTTTGTCATATGGAGTCTAAACTCTCTAAGATCCAATGGAAATGGCCAGTGCTTGCCATTAGTTGCATTTTTGTCATGAAAATTGAAAGACAAACACCATTAGACTTTTTTCTGTAGTGTTTTTAAGTTCTTGTAATAAGGTGGTCAGAGTATATAGGAAAAAAAAGCCCCATAGTTGAGGTGGTAGTTGTTCCATCAATACAACCCAGGCAAAACAGTAGGCAGAGAAACTTAGCAAATAACCCAAGTGGCTGTCCACTACAATTCTGAAAATCTTTCTTCAGCATCACTTCCTCTTGCCATTCCCTTCTCTTCCTACCGACAAAACTAACCTTCTGCAAAACTAAGTTTCCAGCCTGTCTTCAGCCCTGCCATTTGAGATAATTAAGTGTCAGGCTCTTAACCCAGTACAGCTCATAAGAGCCAAGTCACCTTGGCCTCCACCTCTTGCTTTGGCTAACATGACCTCGAATGGGTCTTTTAAAGTAACTTTTGGCAATTTTGCCTTGCCCTGCTTTGGCATATGCTGTTTCTTTCTGTAATGCTGCTCTTGTCTTCTGTACTTTTCACAGGAATCATGAGTCACGATCAAAACTAAAGACAGTAGTCAATTGTTGCAAAGCTGCTGCAGCCTTTGACCACAGTGTCACATGGGACCTGAGTTACCCAAATACAACATGTATGCAGCAAGAGGGTGCTGATGTTGGCATTCCAGTCAGACTCAGTGGTAGAGGAAGTAGCATAATTGTGTGGAGAGAGCACTGGGTGAAGAGGCAGCAGCCATTGGCTGGAACTGAGTCGGCCACGAAACAACATGACCTTGAGTGAGTCAGGCCCTCTGAGCTTCATTCTTCCTGACATGAACAATGCTGAGCCTTCTTCTTAGGATTGTTATTGAGAGAAAAATGAGATAATAAATCTGGGTCCCTTGAAATATGAGAGTGTGGGGCAAATATTAATAGTTTCTTTATTCACTCAACAAATGTGTACATTTCAGATACAAGTGATACTGAGCAGACACTGAGATAACCCATGAGCTGAACCTCATGGGCTCTTATAATACAGAGAGATGAGCCTAGTAGCAAATCTTTACAGTGCAGTGACAGTGAATTCGTATTTTCAACAGCTACAAAATACTTTGAGAACTGAAATGACTATTGCTGCCTATGTCAAGGGAAGCCATTAAAGCCATCACAACATAATCTTTGACCCAGTGCTTTGAAAAGAGTAGCTTACCAGACTGAAATATACTCAAAAGCATATATCTGTAGACTTGTTTGACGTTTTTATGTAGAACAATACCTTCTTTGTACAGGCATTGCACAGGTTAAACATTCATTGTTTGGTATCTAAGCATGCAAAACTGACCTGTTCCTCTCCACAGCCAAATTTGCTTAAGTTCAGCCCATGATAACCTATCTAATCTCGGGTCAGAATCCTGTAAGGAATGCTCAACTCCTTTCTTTCTTCCAGAATTCACATATAATTTGTCTTCTTCCAAAGTACACAGAATCTGACCACTTTTTGGCACCATCAACCCACTCTGCCCTGGATCGATGCGTTACCACGCCATGACTTAGTATCAGAGCTGCCTCCTTCCATCCTTGCTAATTCATCTTATTCTCAGTCTGGTGAATTGGATCCTTCAGATGTGAAAGTCAGATCTTGTAACTCTTAATTACATAGCACAGCAGCCAGTTCCCTTCATAGTACTGTAACTTTTTTACTAACAAGGAAGAGCAAAGCCCTACAAGACACACCCTGATTTCCTGTTTGGCCTCATCTTTTCCCTGTTGCTCAGCCATGACCGCCCCAGGCCTTGCTCTTCCCACAGGCTTTTGGGTTGTACTGTCTCGAACCCTCTTTCTAGTTCTTCATATCTGTCCTGTCACTTTCCCATTCTCCTCAGATAAAATATTTCAATGTCTCTTTGGCCCCTTTCTTTCTTCAGATTTTTCAATGAAGGCTTAACCTGGCCACCTTACTTAAATCAAACTCTATGTCTTTCTCCTGGCTCCATTTAATTTACTATAGGTTTTTTTTCTTTCTTCCATACTGCTTACTACTTTTTGAATGCTGTATACTTTTCTTATTTGCTCTGGCCCCACCCTGAAAGAAATGTAAACTTCACTGGACAGAGATGTTTATGTTTCTAGTATGCAAAGCAGGGCTAAATACACATTAAATACCAAATAAATGCTTGCTGAGTGTGTAGATGAAACCAATGCAGGCATGATATTAATGAAGTTACTCATTTGTGGAAGCATTATGTGCATCTCTGAGACAACTGGGATGAAAGAAAGTTCTCCAATAAGGAGAGGAAAATACATTAAAAAATAATCAATTCTGTTAAAGAGGAGTGTCATTTACACGAACTCTTATTTCTGTATTCTTTATTTTTTCACTTTACATCCCGATTGCTGCCCCTTCTCTCCTTTCCTGCCAGTCCCATTCTCCCTCCCTCTTCCCCCATTCCCTCTCTCCTACTCCTCAGAAAAAGGGAGTCCCTGCCCCCCCACCCCCACCAGCCCACCCCAGCACATCAAGTATCCAGTCGCACCCAGACTGAGTGCATCCTCTTCGCCTGTGGCCTGGTGAGGCAGCCCCACCAGGGAGAAGTGATTGAAAAGCAGGCAACAGAGTCCATGTAAAAAACAGGCCCCCCCCCATTCCCTTACTAGTGGACCTACATGAAGCCTGAGCTGCCCACCTACTACACCTTTGTAGGGGATCTAGGTCCAGTCCATGCATGGTCCTTGGTTGGTGCTTCAGACCCTGCAAGCTTGCCCCCACCCACCCACCCAGGTTAGTTGGTCTTCCTGTTGAGCTCCTGTTTCCTCAGGGTCCTTCCCCTCACTCTTCCACAAAACTCCCTGTGCTCTGCCTGCTGTTTGGCTGTGAGTCTCAGCTTCTGTTTTGAAGTGCTCCAGGGTGGAGCCTCTCAGAGCACAGCTGTGCTAGGCTGCCATCTGCAACCCTAGCAGAGTATCATTAGTGTCAGGGGTTGGCTCTTTCCTATGACGTGGATCTCAGGTTGATCCAGGCATTGGTTGGGCATTTTCTCAATCTCTGCTCTACTTCTATCCCTGCACATCTTGTAGACCGAGTAAGTTTTGGGTGGAAGTTTGTGTGGGTGGGTTGGTGTTCCCCTCCCTCCACTAGGAGTCCTGTCTAGTTAGAGGATGGCCTCGTCAGTCTCCATGACGCCTGCTACTAGGAGTCTCAGCTAGAGTCAGCCCATATCCTCTCAGGAGCCTACCCTATTGCAGGTCTCCAGCTTGTCACAGAGACATCCCCTCCTACAGTTTCTGTTCTCTGTAGGACTTTAGTCCTCCTGTCCCTGCTCTCCACAGGTCTCATCCCCACCCTCACTTCTCTCTGTGCTCCCTCTCCTACCGTGTTCCCTCCTTCAACTGCTTCTACTGTTTATTCTAAGTCCCCTTCTGAGTGATATTTAAGCATTCTCTTTTGGGTTACTTATCTTCTTTGGGTCTGTGAATTGTAGTATGTTTATCCTGTACTGTATGGCTAAAATCTGCTTATAAGTGAGTGCATACCATGGGGTCTGGTTTACCTCACTCTGGATGACCTTTTTTAGTTCTGTTCATTTACCTGCAACTTTCATGTTGTCTTTGTTTTTAATAGCTGAGTAGTATTACATTGTGTAAATGTACCATGGTTTCTTTATCCATTCTTTGGTCGAAGGACATCTAAGTTGTTTCCAGTTTCTGGCTATTATGAATAAAGCCATTATGAACATAGTTGAAGAAATTTCCTTGTATGATGCAACATCTTTGGCGTGTATGCCCAGGAGTGATATACTTGGGTCTTGAGATAGCACTATTCCCAATTTTCTGAGAAAGTGCGAGATTGATTTCCAAAGTGGTTCTATAAGTTTACACTACCACCAGTAATGTAGGAGTATTCCCCTTTCTCCACATCCTCGATAGCATGTGCTATCACTCATCATTTTTATTTTGTAATCTAATTAAAAATATTAAATGTCGCTCAGTGGTTAAAAGTTCCTCTTGCTCTTCCAGAGGTCCCGAGTTCAATTCCCAGCAACCACATGGTGGCTCACAACCATCTATAATGTGATCTGATGCCCTCTTCTACAGATAAAGCACTCACTTTACAATAAATAAATAAATTAAAAAATTAAATGTCATTATTTGAACACTTGGTGCTTAATATATATTTTACTAGCTCCTCTCATGTAAAACGATAACTTTCATGAAGCCACATTCTTTTCTTTATATACTTCAGAGCTGGATTGCTAGGCAATCCTTGGAAGCTTTTTCAAAAAGGAAGGAAGGACAAAAGGAAGGGAGGAAGGGAGGAAAAAAAATAAGTCAGAAGCACATGTCAAATTCAAAATTTTCTTATTATTCTTTTCTTTGCTTCTGTTCTTTCTCCTAGCATCCATCCAAGAATTGAAAGCAAAGTGTAAATGAAGCAGTGGGTAAAAGGGTATGAGAATTCCGCAGAGTGGAGAGGAAAGGAGCCCCATCCTGTCCGAAACATGCTTACTGAACTACATGAAATCCCTCCCTGGTGTCAAGCAGGATGTTTGCGGGAGCTATTGTTCTGGGTTTTGCGGACCCACACAGTCAGGGAAGCTTCTCGGAATGCCCTGGTGCTTAGCGACCATGTTGCTCAGTTCTGTTTGATTTTCAGCTTCTCTTGCCCCCTCTCCTGTTTCTTCTCTCCTTTTCTTTTGTGCAAGGACGACCTCAGGATTCTTTTGCTTTGCAGCCTTTGTGAGTTATTCACGAGAGCAGATAGCCTTTTTACAAGCTGAAGGGTCACACATGTGCAAAGCCCTGGTTCCTTGCCCTTTTGGGTTGTATCACATGTTTCCTTAAGACATACCTTATAGGGTCACAGTGCACAAAAGGGCAAGCCTTTGTATAATTTTACTTATAAATATATTTAGACATAAATGATGAGGGTATTTAATCAACTTTTAAAAAAATCATTGTAGTTGTATTAGCCAAAGATATATTTAGAAGCTGTCTTCGCTTTTCTCAAATGCACCGAGAAAAACTGTTGGTGACTTTTCTTGTGATGCTGTAAGGCAGTGAAGGCACCTAGAGGTTTCTACCCTTCTTATTTCTAGGAAGGCTTAAATGTTTCTCTTTGTGTGCCATCATGTCTTTTCTCTGGTTTTGGTCATCCATCACAAAGCCCATTTGTCATCAATGACCCATGACCCCTTTTTATTATACATACTCAAGAAGGTCATGGATCTTGAATCCCTGGTAAAGGAGACATTTCATTTCCCTAATTTGTAGGTTGTGAGACCACAGGGGAATCTTAAAATTTGATTGATGATTAATCACTCAAGTAAAAAGGCATATGGCAGGAAAATAGTTAAGAGTAAATTGGGAGCAAGATTGAATTAGCTTTGGTGGCATTTCTTAGAGGTTTATTTTTAAAATGATCACAGTCATTTAAACTTCCAGATAGCATTTTCTTTCTATACACAGAACTGAAAATTTTATTTTTTAAATCAGTGGGTTGTTTTTAAAGAAAAGATCTTGAAGTCTTGATTTCTTCTCCATCTCTGTTAATGTGTGTGTGTAAAAGATTATATATATATATATATATATATATATATATAAACATATGTATATATATATGTGAGTTCAAATATTTTGAATGAAGTAAACATGGTAATAATAAATTTATTTCTTTTTCCCAAAGTTAACTTGGTAGTACTTATGGTCAGCAATTATCATGAAAGTATTTTCCTCCCAATGGTGAAACTGTAATGAAAAGAAACAGTCCATGTGTCAGAAAAATTGTCTTAGAATCTTGGAAATCTTAGGCCTAGCAATTTATAAATGCATTTATTAAATATTTATGGAACACTTTGTTTCAGGACAGGTAACTTCATTTGCAAATTGCCTTTGAATGTATTAGCTCCTGGTTGTCCTTTAATTGCATTTAAGTCTTACAATAACATTTACGAATGGTGTGTACAATCTTATCCCAACTTGACAGAGGGGTGACTACACAATCATGTCTTGTCAGGGCCAGGTCATGGCTACTAAGAGACACTGTCAGGAAGCCAGAATTTCTCCTTCTCATCCTCTGCTTTTCCCAGAATTTTGTGCCACATTAGTTCTGCTAGTCAGTCTTCTGTTCAAGTCAGTGAGCTATGCCTGCAGTTCTCGCAGAGAGGAGTGCCCTCAAGCTGTGACCATCATTATCACCTGGGGACTTATTAGCTGTGCTAGTCTATTAATTCTCCCCGCCCCCCACCTCACACTAACCAATGAGGCAGGGGAGGGGGAGTCAGCTGTCTATTCAATACAAGTCTTACAGGTGGCTCAGATGGAAACTCAAGCTTGAGGTCTGAAGAACTTAAAGTGTTTCCTTGTAAGTTGAAACTTAGGGAAATCAATTTCTTTCTCAGTGAGCTAATTAGAGCTGCAGTGGGAGTCATGGGGACTGTCTGCCTTCTAGGAGCTCATTTAGGAGAGGACAGAAGACAAGTGGAGCAGAAACAATACTAGCTGTATATCTACTTCACTCATTTGGTGCAGGGTCATGGAGAAGAGAGGGGCTACAGAGTTGGGTTTTCAGGGACATGTACTCTCAAGCTGGCAATAGCTAGAGAGGGCTTCCTGCAAGAAGAGGGAATGAGATAGATTTTGAGGTGCCTTGAGATTTGAAGTGAGGAGGTAAGAATGGGAGTCCCAGAAGAATGGCATCTTTGTGAGACACTAGTGCTTGCTGGTGTGTGTGTGCAGTGGAGCTTTTGTGCTAGGAACAGAGAGACATAGACTGATGAGTAGAAAAACCAAGTACATACTTCCTTAGTCAGAGATCGGTGTAGGATCAAGCAATGGTACCAAGGGCAGATTTTAATTACACAATGGAAAAAGCAAGCCCTGTGGAGGGAATGTGGACCTTCCATGTGCAGGTAGGATCTATGTGTGGTTTGAACATCTGATGTGTTTTAATCTTTGTTGATCCTCCCCAAATAATTATGGGCTTTTGAAGTAAGGTCTGAGATATTTAGAATACAATAAATAATACAAAACATTTATGTGGGGCGTGGAAATCATTGCATGCTATGCTTAACAAAATAGGCGAGTGTGCTCTTTATTCAGAATATATGGCAGGTGGTGTGTAAGTCCGCTAAGGGGAAAACATAGCTGCTCCATATAGCTGGCTACCTGTCCCATCTTAGGCCTTCTAATTGAGATGGGTAAGCTTCAGCTCACCCCGGGTCCAGCTTCTGCTCAGAACAGGAAAAGCAGTACAGACTTCATCTGTAGAATAAATCTGACCTTCTTGATGGACACCATGCATTCAAATGCTTCTGAACTATAAAGTCATATGGCTAAATACCTATTCTACACAGGAGAATGGATGAAAGTATCAAATGCTGTGTAAGCCTTGTGCCTAGGGCATATCAAATATGAACACGTATCTCCTTGTCTCCATAATATGTAGAGTTAGGGAACAAACTTGTGCACAGCTGTGAGAGCCTATCAGATGGGAGGCAACGTTGTAGCTGCTTCTCATGAGTGAGCAAAGAATTGGAAGAACAGTCATATTATGTGAACATGGAGTCTGCATCACAGAGATGGACCTGTCTTCTTAGCCACACAGGAGTAATCAGCTCTGCCTCAGAGCCGCTGTATCCCCTTAAGCATCCAAAGTCAGTCTTTAAAACAACTGATGCATTAATGTCATCCTCTGTGGTTCGTAATTTTAAAATGTCAGCTGCTGTAGACCCTAAAGCAAAGCAGCAGTGAGAGAAGCCAGAGCTCTGCTTTCCTGGTGCCGTGGAGGGAATGTCTGTACTTTCTTGAACCAGGGCTCCCTAGAATCGATTGCTCCCCACTCACTTATGTTTTCCATTCACCAGTATATGGTGCTAACAGTTTCTTTAAATCCCCATGGTAATGGGAAGGAACCTGGCTTGCCAATTAAATTGGTTGAACAACATACTTGTAGGACAATGCTGTTATCTAGATGGTTCCAAAATTGTATGTTGCCTTATAACCTTGAATATTTATTCATTAGCTGGAAAGTTGATATGTTAAATATGTGAAAGAATCATAAAACCAGAGCCAACCGTCTTGCAGAGGTACGTGTCTAAACCTTGACTGACTTACATACGAGAGTGCAGGGGAAACTGTAAAGTTTTAGCCTCAAGGCTTTTTCAAGCCCACATATAATACCCACCAATTTCTTAACATACTGAACATGGTCACTCCTCCTACGCTTAGATTTACTCATAATCTCCGCTCTCTCTTTGAGTGATGGAGGAGAAGATTTGGAAGTTTAGAATTATACAGGGGCTTTGTTTTCTGTTTATATTGAAATTCATTAGCAATACACATAGAAATATATGTGAGATAAAGCATAGTATAAAGGAAATTATCATGAGCAGACAGGCGCACATGCATGTGGTGATCGGAGGTCAACCCTTGGTATTGTTTTCGTTAGGAACTGCCTACTTTTTTTTTTTTTTTGAGACAGGGTCTCTCATTGTGACTTAGGCTCGCTGATTAGGCAAGACCCTGGCTAGTGAGCCCCAGGGTCTGCCTGTCTTAGACTTCCCAGCTCTGGGATTACCAGAGCAGCTACCTCCATACCCAACTCCTTATACGGATGCTGGAGGACCATGGCTTAAGCCTCCTTTCTTCCATAACCAGACATGCCCTGACTTTCTCTCTCCTCATTTTCTCTTCCTTCTTATGTTCCATCTTTCCCAAGGCTTTTATTCATGTACTGCCCTGAATTACAACAAATCTTTCCCCCTTTTGCTAACTGTCCTTCATGTTAGGTATTTAGTCATTTTAGTCATTGCATCACTGTCCTTACTACACAGCCTGATAAATAGAATGTTAACTGTATAGTTGATGCCTTCTCCCCTTCTAATCCCAGCCCTCCTCCCCAGAGGTAGCCCCGCCCCCATCTCCTACTCTACATCACTGCCCTTTCTCTTCTTGTGCTCAGCCTGCCCCAGTGGTATTTTCTTGGGAATGTGGCACAGGGTGCTGCAATAAGAGGACCACCTTACTGCAGCTAAAGTGACAGGAGCTAGGGGCAGGTAACAGGGAGCAGTACGCTCTTTCACCTGAATAGCTCTTCATCTGAAGGTCATGGGTGTTGTTTAGATGGTCATTTCTGGCTTTCTTTAAAGTTCTGGATAAGAGGACAGTGTGTGCCTTGAGCTTTTGTTAAGTACGTTCTCAATGCAAGTACTGTCCTTGATAGTGCTTTCTTTGTGGTGATGATATAGCGTCTCCTTCTTCCCATCCCTACGGCCTCTTCATTTGCACTGAAAACCCCTCATTTCTCTTTATGATGTATTCTTATGTCAAGGGTGACTTGTATGTTTTAAGTGAAGAATCATGTATCAAAACTAGGTGGTGTGGTTTATACCTTCTGCTTTTCAGTGCATTTGAAAGATATGACACTCACAGAGGAGTTTGAAATAGAGGAATACAGGGCTTCGTGGCATCTCAGTTCAGATACTTGGTTAGTGCCCTTATACAAATTAATTTTTTTCTGAGCCTCAATTACTTTAATATCTAAAAGTTAGAGTCTTAACTCCCAAATATATTTATGAAGTCATAATAAGGTTTTACTGACATTTAGAACTTAACGTTAGCCATGTGTTACTGTCTAACTGTACAATATTTCCCCTATGCTCCTCAGACAGTGTTTGGGGGGCGGTCTTGGAATACTTATGAATTTGAGAAAGTGGGTCACTAGAGGGATGGGATTTGAACATTATAGGCTGTCCTTACCTCTGGTTGTCTCTCTTTCATGCTTGTTAAGACGTGAACCGGTGGCTGCTGCATACTCCTGCTGCTGTGCAGTCTCCTGGCACTATGTCTTCCCCACCTCAGTGGACTGTGTCCTCTCAAACCATGAGGCAACATAAATATGTATTTTCTGAAGTTGCTTCTTGTCAGCTGTTTAGCTGCAGTGGTGAGAATGGTTAATCAACACACATTGAAAACACAGTATTGCACACTGAATCATGACATAATGTATTGGGGATGTTTGTTTCAGAGAAGAATATGGTCTTTGAAGGCTCATGACATGCATTATACAGCTTAGGGAGACTTTCAGAGGAAGGAGAAACTGATTCTGATCTTAGCACTGGAATGAAGGCATGAGATCCAGAAAATGTCCTGCGGAAAGTTCCATTTCTCAGGCTCTTTCCTACAGGACCATTCTATATGGCGTGTTGTAAGCATACCTCCATCTCTACAGAAGGGGCGGACACTGTTAGTCAAATATGTGCCTCCTGATCAACCAGCTATGATTAAATAGAACATGACTCTCTTCAGGAATGGCCAGAAGACTCTGTAAAGTGCCCACAACTTCAGTAGCAGATAAAAACCACAAGGTTCTTGAAATGAGCTGTGTCAATTGTTCAGAAAAGCAAGATAATTGAAGAGCAAAGCAATTTCCTGTCACTGGTTACCACTCTATTGATTTTTCTTGAGTCCTGGACTATAGCTTTATTTCCCTGTGTGGAGTAAAGCTGATGCTTCCCTCTTCTATTTAACAAACAGGACTGAGGCTGTGTCCTGATGTTTTCCTAAGGCGATGTATTCATAAGATGACAACAACAATGATAATTGTAACTCTTATTTCCTGAACAAATGTATTCATATTTATCTTAGTTCACCTCTAGAGAACCAATGGCTTACAGGTTTCAGATACGTTTCCCATGAAAGAAGATCCGTTTTCAAATGGATGTATTTTTTTCAGGACTGCAAACATGCACTTTCTTTCTCTAATAATTATAAAGAATCTGAACCGTCACTAAGAAGATGATGGCATGCTTACTTCTGGTTTCTTTCCTAACCTCTAGCACAGTGATACAGACAGACATTCTCACGGATACCTTTCAGCATAGTTTTTGTTGTTGTCTGATGAAAGTTTTACTTACGACATTCAAAAGATGATCAGAAATGTTAACAACAATTTATTTTCACCCTTATAAACTCAACTTACATATTTTAAATAAAATTTAAGCAAGCTGTGCTATGGAATAATTATATATATTTAAATATAGAATAATAAGACACATAAATATTCATAACTAGCATATGACATCATTGGTAATACTTGTATAAAAAGCATTAATCTTGGAAATTAAAGAAGAGCTTGTAAATACCTACCTCAAGTAATTTCTCTCATCATAGTTTCAGCCTATTTCATTTTACGTCACACAGATTATTTTTATTTTATATTGCTTATGAACACATTATACACACATAATCTTTCTCAAACTTCTGTCTATTGAATTGTATCAAACATAACAAATACTTTCTAGCTGGCCATGTGCAGTGCTTTTTCATGTGTGCTATGGTGGGATGTGATGGAGAATAGTCTTTTGTTTTCTTAGAGTTGTGGTTTTCATTTTTTGTTGATGGGCATTTATTATTTCTATCAATATGACTTTACTGAGACATATAGATGATAACCTCATAGAGATGAGGATTTTCTTCCTTTTCTCTCTATGTGTGTCTCTGTCTGTCTGTCTGTCTGTCTGTCTGTCTGTCTGTCTGTCTGTCTCACACACACATGAATGCACACAAGATTCTAGAAGTCACTTCCTTAGAAAGCAAGCACTCGGTTGGCTTCATGTGATGAGAAGAATGAATGAGTGATGGAACCATGGTGTTTAGTTGGGCTTCTACTTTGGGCAAAATTCCTAATAAAGGAAATCAATGAAGTGGTTGAGATGAGATACCATGGACACCCCAAAAAACCTGTCTATCCACAATATAAATCCATGCAGAATAGGATAAATGAGTGTTTGGGAAGTAGGTATGCCTTGAGGTAGGAAATTTTTTATAATGTGAGACAGCAGGATTGTCATGAATTCAAGGCCAGCTTGGGTGCAGTAATAGGCCGGTCTGCCTTACATAGAGAGAACTTGCCTCAATCACTGAAACAAACAAACAAGAAAAACAAAAAACAAAAACCAAAACAAACAAACAAACAAAAAGATAAGAATCCATGTCTAGAGATCTGTGTGTGAACACCAATAATCTGCTATATAGCAAGACTCTGTCTTAAAAGATCAAAGGCTGGGAATATTGCTGAGCAGTATACATGATACGAGAGCATCCTGGGGAGCTTTCTCACCTCTGCATCTTATG
Source organism: Acomys minous (assembly GCF_964271855.1). Classification (NCBI taxonomy): domain Eukaryota; kingdom Metazoa; phylum Chordata; class Mammalia; order Rodentia; family Muridae; genus Acomys; species Acomys minous. Next base: position 69,492,469 of record NC_140489.1, on the reverse strand, counting down.
AGTGACTTATGTCAGGTTCATACCAACCACACTTCTCAAAACATTCTCCCACACTTATTACAAAGGGATTAAAATTGGACATTATGACACATGCCTGCGTTTCTAGCGCAAAGGAGGCAGAGACATGGCAATCTCAAATTTGAGAGCAGCTGAGGCTATATAACTAAACTCAGGATCATGTCATACACTTCAGATACAAGGCCAGTGGTCCCTGAGCCAGCACTGACTTGAACGCCTTCTCCCTGTAGACTAGCTTTCATGGGACCAGAAGGCATCATGCAAGCTTCCAAAGGAGAGAAGCAACCAACTATGACATCTATGAACCCCAATGATGGCTAGCATGGCATGAGAACTCTCAGGATGCAGTGATGGCACACAAGCCTTGGCAATAGCCAACAACCCTCTAATCGGACCTAAGACATGTTCAACAAGAGGAAACTTATTCCCGGTACTGTCAACCTATCCAGCTGCTCAGAGCTAGTGAAGTCACGGGTCTTGGAGAAGAGCCTGTAACCACCGCTTTACTAAACCACACAATCCCTGACAAGAATCTAAATGTCTGTCCTTAGACCCACAAAGAAGTGCAGTCCTCATCCCTCATCATGGAACTCCTGTTGTAACATACGGAGACTGATCCAGAAAACCACAACCAATCAAAATGCTGAGTTGTGGAGCCCAGTTCCAACCTACAAAAGAAATCTTGTGCCTAAGGCTCAGGGATCACTGTAGAAGAGGGGGCAGAAAGGTTGTAAGAGTCAGAGCATTAGGGTGTTTCTTATGAGATTGTGTCTCCTAGTAATGTCAGAAGTTACACTCATAAAGTCTCCTGAACGTGAGCTGAACAAGGATGACAGCTAATTAAGGAATGTGGAGAGCAGGAGAAACAGTCTTTTTCAGTGAACAGCGCCCCAATTGGTTATTCCTTACCAAATGCACAGCTCTAAAAACATACCAACATTACACAGACTGAGCAGACTATGTTTATGTGTTTAGGAATGTATGTATGTATGTATGTATGTATGTACGTATGTATGTGTGTATGTATGTGACAACCACTAATAAAAGAAGAGGCCATAGATTCATGAATTTGAAAGAGAGCATGAAGGTGTATAGAGGGGGGATTAAGGGGAGTAAAGGGAGGGGAGAGATGGAGTAATTATAATCTAAATCTAAAAAACAATTTTAACATGAAAAAGAATCAAATTAAAAGTTAAAAAAATCCTTTCATCAAAACAAGAAAGTTTGAAAAAAAAAAAGACAAAAAGAAGGATTAAGTGTTCAGCAAGCTCAGACAGAAAGATGCGATTTTATTTTACCTTGGGACATTACAAAGTGTTATGTCTAGCACGTAGGTAAATAAGAAAACAGTCAGGCAGAAGGACGGGCAGTTTAGATCCTGGATCCTCCTGGAGATGTGAAAAGTATGTTAGGAGGAGGAGGAGGCTTTGCAAGAGGACGTTGTGAAAATGAGCCTGGCTGGAGGGTGAAGAGAAGCGTCTCATTGGAGATTATCTGAAGATGAACTGTCTGAGGCTCCCTGGTTCCTCAGGGAAGAGTTGGCAGATGAGAAAAGCATGCTGCGGGGGCACAGTGACGAACGCTGTCTTTGAAGAAGTATAGGTTGAGGGCAGCGCTTAGGAGAGAGGATGAAGCCGGAGCTCGGGAAGGGAAGGAAAGACATCCACTGGATAAACACTAAGCAGGGCAGACAGCTCCTAATTGAGAACCAAACTAATTAAGGCTGCATATACCTTGTTAGTTCTCTCATTAGCCAAAAGGCTGTCAGATGTCTTCCGAGGTTCTGGAGTGGAAAAATTCTCAAAGTAAGTTTTCAAGTGTTGAGTAGAATTTCCCCCCCAAGATCTGTGCTTGTGCTTGTCATGAATTTATTGGACTTATTACTTGTTGATTAGTCAAAGGCTTCATTACTGATGCTGAAATAACTTTCCACATTGGAAAATAAGCCAGAAAAAGTTTATGTTACAGTGTGGAAATTATATTAAACATTTTAAAATCAGTTGCATTAGAAATATCTTCACAGTAATTAGAAAAGAGAATGGTTGTATATTTTCTTTTCTGTGTGTGTGTGTGTGTGTGTGTGTGTGTGTGTGTGTACAGTACATGCATATGCCTGTGTGGTATGTGTGGTATATGTATATGTGCTCCTGTATATGTGTATGCACACACATGTATACACATAGAGAGGCCAGAAGATAACATTGGGTATCTTCCTCTATTGTGTCCTTATTTCCTTGAGAAAGCGTATCTCATTGAACCTAATCTCAATGGTTTTGATTGGGTTTTCCTTCAGCAAATTCCCAGGATCCACCTGTGTCTGATCCCTGGCCCCGCCCTCAGATTAGGGCTAGAGGTACACATGGCTGTACCCTGCTTTTTCATGTTGGTGCTGGAGACTCAAACTCAGGTTCTTATTCTTACATAGCAGGTTATCTTATCTATTGAGCCATCTGCTGAGTGTTGGTGGTATGTTTTCTAAATGTTCAGGTGGTCAATGGTAGGGCACATGGTTGAACACACACACACATACACACACACACACACACACACACACACACACACCATGAAAAAGAAAGGTTAAAAGTCTTCCATTCTAGCCAGTGTGTGGTGAGACTTTGGTCTGGGGATCACAGAAGGTAGTGCCACCACTTGTCTCATGTAGTAAGCCATTTGCCAAGGGCCTCACCAGTCACTGGCGTCCCTGGATGTATCCTGTCAGTGGGCTTGTCTTCTCATGATATACTTTGATACTTGATGCTTCATAGAAACACAGAGATCTTTTGTCTGATCAGAGACTCTCTGCTTCAGAAACATATCAGTATGTTCTGTGCACTGGCCTTGAACTGGGGGGAAAGACTAAAGTATCTATCTGTGGTAGCCACACTCTTTTTTGTTGTTGTTGTTCAATTTAAAAATTTTTAATTTTATTAATTTATTCAGATCACAACTCAATTGTTATCTCATCACTTGTATCCTCCCATTCCGCCCTCCCTCCTACTTTCACCCTATTCCCCTCCCCTAAGTCTAAGACCTAGGGGGACCTCCTCCCCAACTATATGATCATAGGCTATCAAGCCTCATCTTGGCAGCCTGCTTATTCTTTCTTTGAGTGCCATAATGGACAGGACACTCTCTGCAGCCACAACTCTTAAGAAATTAGGAGACCTTAGTCCCAGGCACTTGCAGGCCATATCACATGTTGTGTCACAAGTGGAGTTCTGACAAGCTCTGAGAGCCTAGTGGTGTATGAAGGACAAGGCTCACTCCTCAGATGAAATGAGTGTGAATCCCACTGAGGTGATGTTAGCTAAAGAAACTGTCAATGCTAAAAGCTGGCAGTCTGCAGTTTGGAGTCTAGCAGTATTGCCACATTGTTGGAAAGTCACTGCAGCTTGAAGGTTACCACAGCATCAGCGAGATGCCAGTGAGTGTTTGCCAGCTGTTGCTCTTGAAAAAGCTAGGCACAGCAACATCCCTTCTGTGAAGTAAGGAAGGGCTGCCTGTGCTGTGTCTAGAGGTCTGGGGATTGAGTTCTGACATCAGTCAAAATATTCTACAGGCGATTAAGACATGAAATAGCAGGTGAATGCTAGAGTTTTCACCTTGGTTACTGGAAAATTCTTTTTGCCACAGGAATTATAGAACTGATGCTGGCTGTTAGCTCATAAAATACTCAGAAGCATCGGTATTATCCATGAAGTTTCAGGATGCAAATGAAAGCTCCAAACAAAACAGAACAACCACAGTGAATTCATTCAATTATTGTTTAAGGAAAAATAGAAGGTTTTGAAATAGCTAACAACAAGAACATCTCAAAAGTAATTCCTGGGTTCACAAATTTCTCTGGAAAAAAAGTGTGTGTATCATGTTTTCAGTTAACTTCAAGGGGATATGAATGGCATGGAGCTACTGGGGGGCCCATAAAGCACAGCTCGTTTTAGGGTTCGTAAATGTGGAGTAAGAGAAAGCCTGAGAAGCTCTGTTAACTGTGAATGGCAAGTGTGCACTGCTCTTCCGAGATTGAGGTTTCATTCAAGTTTTCTTTCCTGTTTACTGCCTTTACTCTGCTTTGTTGGAAGGGAGTCTTATGCCTTCAACAACACCGATAATGAAATTCATATCTTGAAAACATAATATAAAAAAATCCGCCATGTCACTGTGGGTGTTAATGTGCCTACTCCAGGAAGAATTTTGTTATTCTTATTTCTTTCTCAAAATAGTAAGCAATTAGACATAAAATGAAGGAGAAAAAAATGGCCCCCAATGACTGCCTTCTACCAGAACATGTGGCCTGCTACCATAGAAACTTCTCTCTCATCTTAGAAATGATGACAAAGCAGAGTTCCAGGAAAGCAGGTTCTTTGCCACAAGTGTAGGATTTAGTCTTTGCTTCCTATATGGCAATTCTGTCTAGCACAGTCAATCGTGTCGATGTTATGAGGAGGTCCCACAACATCTATGAAGTACAGATTAAAACAGGCCTGGCACCATGAGAGAAATGTGCTGGCTTTCTGCTGCCTCCACCCCTTCTGGAATGGAATCACATTTATATTCGCATCAAGCAGGGGTGGTATTAAAATCTCCTTTGACGATATTCTTGTTGGGTAGAGACAAATTACCTTGGTCCCAATGAGCACGAGAGATGGACAGATGGCTCCGCTGTGTTGCAGAAGAGTCGTTTTTCTGGAGTGGAGAAAACAAAAATATTTCTGAAATGTTTGTGACAGGACTCAAAAGAAAATAAAACATGGTACAGAAACATAGCTGAAGAGAGCCACTGTAAAAAAAAAAATCTAGGTAAATAAAAAGAAACCACACAGGAGAAACTGCAGCCAAGCCGCAGAGCCCTCTAATCTTCTTTTTATGGGAACAAATTAGGACATAGGGCAACCACTTCAACTAAGAGGCATTTATTATTTCTTTTTATCATGCTTCTTTCCTGCCTTGCCCATTGCCCAGGACAGCAGGCACAGACCTGATGGTTCTGTGTTTGATGTTTTATAGAGTCATTTAATAAGATCTACCTCCCCAATTTGCAACAATAAGAAATAGCACAGAAAAAAGTGAGATCAATGGGGAATCCAAGTCCTTAAGCTTGAGTGATAAGCACTTTACCCAGTGAGCCATCTCCCAGTCCCTTCCACTGGTGTCCTAAGTGGTGTTTCTATGCTGCTGTTCTCAAGACTATGGATAGGCAGGGAATCCAGATCCTGCCCTTCACAGAGGCTATTTCTTTGGGATGTAGAAGCGTTTTGAGGAGCCGGTCTCCATGGTAGTGGCTATGTTGGACTACGTGCAGAACTTCAACAGCTCTTACTATGGTGGGCAAGGCAGCTGGAGTCACATGGTAGAGGCACCTGGAACTGTTGGGAGCCACAGTGTCAGTGATGAAGTGACTTTACATTGCGAAAGCAGCTATGGAAACAGTGTTTGAAAGCACAGATATGCTGGAGATGGCACAAAGATTGGGGCCAATGCAGCACCAGGAGAAATTTATATCAGCTGGGTAGCTTGCTGTCATAAATATTCGGGCTGAGGCTTGACGCTCAGCTTGGTACCTGGCCATAGGTTCAATTCTCAGTAGCACCACCAAAACAAAACAAAACAAAACAACTCCTTATTGACTTCCAGTTGGTTGCTTGTCCTCTGTGTTTCTATCTTCCTCCTATCAATGAGAGATACAAAGGGTGTTTTAAATTCAATACAGGCTAAATCCATAGCATTAAGGGATGAGAGTAAAGAAAGAATAAAACTGAGTGAGTTCAAGGTAATTAGTCAGGGTAAGCACCCTGGGGGAGGAGAGCTTTAAGCTGTGGTCTGAAGGCAGGAATGTTAAGGATTTGTAAGGAGCAAGCAGTTGTCTATAATGCTGCTGTAGAATCTTGTGTCAGAGACAGATACTGGGTCTTAGGCAGGTTTTCTATATTTTCTGTGACAGTTCAGCCTGGTCATCCTATGTAAAATAGAATAATCTAGAAAATCATTATTTATATTTGGTAAAAATCCAGTAATATCTTTTGTCTTTGACACTAGAAATTGAAACCTGATGGTCTGTAGTGCTGTCAGGAGGTAGACAATTTCCTTAGACACTCATATGATTGTTTAAGGTCACATTCTCTTAGGTGGCAACTAGATTTCCAATTGGAATTTAAAATGCAAATAAATGCAAATGCCCACCTTTAATCCAAGCACATGGAAAGCAGAGGCAAGCAGATCTTTGAGTCCAAGGCCAGCCTTGTCTATATAGTGAGTTTCAAGCAGAGCTACATAAAGAGACCTTGTCTCAAAAAAAAAAAAAAAAAAAAAAAAAAAAAAGCAAATAAATTACTCATCCAAGAATTTTATTTTGGGGAGTCAAGGTATGTATAAAATTTAAAAATCCATTGCTAGTAATCAAAGCAGGGTCAAATTAAATGTCAGTTGACAGTGAAAGTTCCCAGTGGATTCAGTCACAACTAAGGCACAGCCATGCTACAGGACATAAAGACACTAAAGAATCTCAGGACATCTTGTCACACGAAAAGAGCAAGTTGTTAAAAGCCTATCAGTTAGATTTAAAAAAAAATTCCTAATGTGTATACAAGGATGTAATGGGAATTTCCCTTTTTATTCTGTATTGCCATTTTCATTTATTTTCTTGTCTAAACTAAAGATGTTGGCAGTCTAGGTGTGGTAGTGTTTATACGTAACCCCAACACTCAGGAAGCTGAGGAAGGATGATCTCAAGTTTGAGATCAGCGTGGGCTAATAGAGAGACCCTATCCATTCTCAAGATAGCCTATTTACCACCCCTAAAAGATGCTTTTTGACCAAGTAAAAAAATTCATCCTTCAGAAAAATTTAGAGGCAGCCACAGATAATGGTGTGCTGGTGACATTCACAGAACATTTATGATAAGGTTTATTTTTTATGAATTGAAGAAAGTTCCAACTAATTTTAAACAGCTGTTTTTGGATGAAGTACTGGAAAATTGTGAGTATAAAACTTTATAATTCACTTTATTGTAGAAGAAAAGCTGTTGTTAAAATGAGGTAATGCTAAAAATGGAAAAGAATTAATTTTATGTGCAGATGAACAAGGCTTTTTCTTTTTCTTTTTTTTCCACTTTGTGTCAAATGCTGATCATGGTAGAACTTGTATAGGAAAAAAAATCCAGTTTCAAAGATTTGCACCAGCTGTTGCGGGACCCCACTTTCCACCACCCTGAAAAGGGGTTCAATCAGGCAGCCCTCCCTGCATACTTGCTGAAAGTGGACTCTGGCCCTCAGACATGGCCTGTTTTGTTCTTGGATTGCTCTGCTTGTTTCAGAGTTCTTAGAACTCTGTTGAAGGAAAGTTTACCTCAGGGAGGGTTTAACTATAATAATCAGAATGTGCTTTTAAAACTGACCAAGGCCTAGTCTCCACCTAAAGCAATTAAGTCATTGGGAATGGGGCCCAAGCCCCAGGGAGTTTCATGGGTAGCCAGGACTGCCAAGCCCTGCACACTCTCCTAGAAGCCTATTAAATCTTAAAAGAGTGCATTCATGTTTCACCTTCTTTTCTTCAAGAAAATTATCCCCTGGTCTCAAATGACTGAAAGTTCTGGGAGATGAGTATCGATTTGTACTGCTATCACTATAGCAGGATGTATCTATTAAGAAATTTGCTCAAATACAGTCAGAGTGACTAAAATTGTATTACAAGGGGAAAAACCCCCAAAACGTCTTCAATGCCTATTTATTTTGCGTGTAACTTTTTGTCTCCATTTGAATAAAATTTATTGATTAGGAACTTCAGGTCTGTGCAGACAGAGTATGAACACGTGGATTTGAGAGCATCCTACATCACATCTATGGGGTTTATGGGTTCTTGGTGTCTATCATGTTGGTTCATTGTTTGTTTGGTTTTTTATGCTTTTGTAATAATTGTAAAATAAACTAAAGAGAGCAGATAGGAATACCTCCAAGATAAAGTGCATACTTGGCTTCACTTAAAGGGAATTGATTGTTCAAATATAGCCTTTCCAAACTGTTATAAAATACAGGATGTAACTTTTGCTTAAAGCTTAGTAGATAGAAGTAAAAATTATAAAAAATGAATAGTATTGGAATAAAGGCTTCTTTTAATATCTATGCATATTATTTTCTCTGTCAATGTAAGGCAAACATAGCTTGGTGTTCACAAGTCCCCTTGGGTATGAGGGTTTTATTTTACTTGAGAAATTTTGTTACAGTTGAATTTCTCTCTAGCAAAATGGGAGATTATTACTACACATTACTTGAAAAGTGTTTTTAACACTACTAAAGCAAAGTGCATGAGTGAGGACATGTAAGCTGTATATTTCTCCCCTTCTCAACCCCCCATCTCTCTCTCTCTCTTTCTTTCTTTCTCTCTCTCTCTCTCTCTCTCTCTCTCTCTCTCTCTCTCTCTCTCTCCCTCTCTCTCTCTCTCTCTCATACACGCACACACACACACACACACACTGCAAAACCAAAACCAAATACATAGGGCCCTTAGAGTGCTAATCTGGGCCCTGGGATGAGGATGGGGCCAGCCTATGTACAAACCTGGTGCTTGGGGACAGGGAAATGGCATCAGCAGTGACTTTGGGCACGAATCTAAAGAGACTGCAGAGAAACCAATGGGGGGTAGGTAGTTGTCTGAGCAAGATGTGGAGGCTTGGGAAAGAAGTGTCAAGAAGAGCCCTAGTTATAGTGGATGTCACAAGCTTTGGCAGCAGAAAACTATGAAGTGCATTGCTTCTAAGCATGTGGTCTTACTTCTTTTCCTGTAAAGGATATGAAATAGTTCATCTCAGTTTCAGGTCCATTCATCACTACAGGTACATAGACAGCTCTACCTCATCTGAGCGGAGGCAGTGGTGATGGTGGGCCATCAGGAAATCGTGCCATTTGAAGTTGGCATTTCTCTTAATTCTTTGCACACATCAACCCTAACGTACCTGGTCTCCAGCTTCAATAAGAGCTGTTCTGTGGGTGGTCTGTGGCTCCCTGACAGCGCCTTGCTCCTGGGTGTGTTTGATGTCTTGTCTCACTGCCAGCAGCACCCAGTCCAGGTCATGCCTCTTGTTCACTGGCCCTGAAGTGCTACATCATGAGATTTCATTTTACAGTTCCTTGTGGAGGTGAGGGGACCAGGAATTGAGGAGGACCATGCCAGTGGCAGCCACAACTCTGCCCCTGCTCCCCTCACACCCATTTCAGAACTCAGGAAGAGCAGCAATTCACCCTGAGGCCCATTGGCTTCTTTTCTTTTTCTTCTGATCCCTTTCACAGAGCCTGTGGAAGGAAGCCCTGTGCTCCATGATCTCTTTCCAGCTGGGCGAAGCTCCGAAACTGCACACTGTGCCAATACCAATTATAGTCTGGATTTCTTATTAATAACACAGTAAAGGCATGTGAGCTGATATTGGATATTAATTTTCTCTAATAAGAAGGCCTGACTGTTTTATTGTGGCTAAGACGCTGTTTTCCCTCTGCAGATGAAGACACTGGCACCGAGCCTCACCTGTCAGGAGGCTGAGACGATGCCCCTGGCAGGAAGCTTCCAATTTTCTGGGACAGTCTTTCCCACATTCTTGCTTAAAAGCCCGGGCTCAGCTCAGGGACTTGGCAAACAGAGAAACAGCTCTTGGATTTAAATGATGCGCTGTGAGAGTCAGAGATGATCCAGTGTGGCCACAGCAAGTTCACATTTACAACGTCTATGTTTAGTTCCTCCAACATAGTTCAATATTTAAATTATGGTACATTTAATCTATTTTAAATCTCCTTAGGAGAGTTCCAGGACCTTAGGAAGTGCTACCCACATTCCTATGCGTGGTCTATGTGCAGCCTCACTGCTTCCAGCACACGATAGACTTCTATAACATGGCATAATGAGCTATTAGGAATTATTAAAATCAAGTCTCTAAGTTGCCATGCTTAATAGCATTTTTAAAGGATAATTGATATCCTTGAAAACAATAAAAAAATAACCCATTTAAAAGAATTTCTTCATCAATTTTCATCGATCTATTAGTTCAGATTAGGAATCTCTATAGTGTAGACCAGTGGGTCTCAGCTTCCCATGAACACCATCTGGGAGCCTATCCAAGACACGCAAAATCAGAATTTACCTACTTTTTCAATATCTTTATTGAAGTATAATGATATACAACAAACTGCATATTTAAAATGAACAATTTGAAAGTCTTCAACCTATGTGGTCACCTGTGCACTGTGACTGCAGTCACACTGAGCAGCCCACTCACGGCTTTATAGCCTGCTCAGGAGACTGCTAAGTCCAAGCCACTGAGAAATTTCACCAAGGAGTCTCAGAATCCCGAGCTGCTACTATGTACCGCTTGTAGTTGTCTGTCTCACCCACACGGGCTAAGACAACTGATACAGAGCAAATGGTGAGGGAGGGGCCATTCTGGAAGCTGCACTGACTATGCCGTGTGCAGAAACCAGGTCTGAAATCCTTTAAGTCCAATTGACCATGCATCAAGAGGAAGGAAATGAACTTTATAGTTGAATTGTCCTCTATATCATTAATTGTATAACAATTTTTCTGGGTTTGTTTTAGTCAGGAGTGGTTTAAAAAAAGTGTATCTTTAGAAAATGCATTTAAAAACCAGCCAATTGGAGTCATAGTCATATTCAATATTGGGCACTGATTAAGTGAATATGACTTCTTTATATGGCAGACTATTAAACAGACACTGAGACTGATCTTATAGGCAGTTAATTGAGTATCGCTAAGTGAAAAGGTTGCTAAAGGTGTTAAAGATTTCATTTATTTTTTATTTATTTATTGTTGAGACAGGGTTTTTCTGTTTGGCCCAGGACAACCATGAACTCAGTACTCTTATACCCTAAATCTGAAGTGCAAGGATTATTAGCATATACTGCTACAGCCAGGGAGGAGACCACTCATTCAGTTGTGGTAGAGAAAAAGATATACAAAACGATATACAAAGAATCTAGTTTTAAAAAGCAAAAAATTCAAGTACATGTAAATGGGTATCCACACAAGCAAAATAAAAGACCTGGGAAGCACACTGAAACGTAAGCAATTATTATTTGCAGTGGCAAAAGAAATGCTTTATTTTAGGATTCCTGGACTTTTCATATTTCATGACATGATGATGCTTTTTAAATTGGAGGTAAAAATTTTCAGTTGCAAACATTTCCCTATGTAAAAATAAAACCCTATCTAAACCAATGCAGTCAAAACACAGAGGATATGTAAATCATTAGCGTTCACTGAGAACTAGCCAGTACTCACTGAGTCTTAGGCATTTGCATAAATGACCGGAGCTAAGCAAAACAAACAAATACTGCTCAAGTCAGAGCTAGTTCTTTTTTTTTTTTTAAGAGTCATCAAAGCAAATTTGTTTTGTTTATCCTAATAGACTCGACTTTAAGGTTGCAAGGCATTTTCTATTCCTGCTGACGTGTGCTGGCACTTCATTTCACATTGACTGACTCCAACTGTTTCTCAGAAAGAAGGCTGGACACGATGCAAATCAGTTGCTGTCTATACATGGGCCCATAGCAGAAAGCTTTACTCAGAAAAGTGTTCCTTCCAACATGGGAGAAGACACACAAAGAGCCCACACAGCTCCTAGCATGTAGATGTGGTTCATATGTTTATGGCGTGTTTGCAGTATAGCAGCGAGTCCCTCATACTCTGTGTGTTTCTTTTTCCCAGCCTTCTACACCACGTCTCACCCTTGTTTGCCAACTTGGAGTTTCAGTTCTCTCTGCTTTCCCTTGGTGCCTCTATCTCCTCAGCCTACAAATGTGCTCACATCTCCTGGGGCCTAAACTCACTTTTCATCTCTGAGGCTCCCTGGAGTTTCCATTCTATTTCACCTCTTTTTTCCATTGCCAACGTCTCCATGAAGTTGTCAGTGTTTGCTACCCGATTCTGGCGTGGAGCACTCTTTCACTACACTCCACCACCCAGGCGCTGTGCCTGCCTTTCATGGTGTTGCTGGCAGTCTCACTCTTGCTTCACTTTCCTCTTTGAGGCCAGAACTTTCCAGTCATTGACACATCCTTCTCTTCATATCCTTGAATTGCTAGGAATACATGTAGCCTTATGAGGCCTGATTAGTGACACCCAAGGACATCCCTTAATTCAAGAACGTAGAAAGGTGTAAGCCCTACTTGGTGGCGAAGGCCAGGAATCCTAGCTTCTTGGGAGGGTGAGACAGTAAGAAGAAAAGTTTAAAACCCACCTGGACTAGGAAGTGAGCTTCAAGACCAACTTTGGCAAGCTCATAAGACCTGTTTCCACCACAACAAAAAGTAAAGAGAGGACTAGAGATAGAACTCAGGGGTAGAACATTTGCACACTATGAATGAAACTCTAGGTTCAGTGCACATGCTCTGTCTCTGTCTGTCTCTGTCTCCTCTGTCTCTGTCTCTGTCTCTGTCTCTGTCTCTGTCTCTGTCTCTGTCTCTGTCTCTGTCTCTGTCTCTCTGACTCTCTTTCACACACACATACAGATACGCTTTTTCATGGAACACATTTCTATACAATATCCTGTGTTTGAGGTATATAACTCACATCTAAAGTTAATGTTTGGGGATACAAACATAGTTCAGTTGGTAAAGTGCTTTCTTTTCAAGCACGAGGACCTGAATTTAACCCCCGGAAGCTACATTTTCAAAGCCAGCCATTCCTGTCATCTAGCACCCTAAACAAGACCTCCAAAATAATACCACCAGTTGATGTGCTAACTAGGATCGGGGAAATTTTACAAGGCTCAACACATAGATGAAGAGCTACAGGCAGCAGGTGGCTACTGAAAGAGAGAAGTCCTCTTTTAGCTTATCCAATCCAAAGTGGCCAGTCCTAAACACACGCACATGAGACCAACACTAAATGGGCGGCGCTAGGTTACACCCCACCACACATATATGTACCTTCATCCATCTGAACACTTGTACATGAGCACATATAATATATATATAAAGTTAACAGCTTTTTTCACGCCTAGAGTTTTCTTTTTTTGTTTAGAGGCTTTTGCTCTTTACACGGTCTTTGTGCATTTGCTTGTTGAACTACTTTAGCAGAAATATAAGAGTCTGCCTTAATATATCTATGTGTAGCATTCTTGTAATAACACGGCTATGGGGTTACTGTGAGAACAAAAAAGGAGGTTATTCACTGTACACTGGACCACCTCTCCCTGACTCCCCCCTTTTTGTTCCTGCATACATAATCAGAACAAGGGATACATCACTGAAGGGTGAGTGCAAGTGCAGCTAGTGAGTATGTGAAATGCAAAACTGGTATGCCATGAGCCTCTCAGGCATCTCCTCCCAAATGACGAACCATGACCCTAGCCCCATGTGTGCCAAGGGCCTATACTTTCTGCTTTACCCACCCAATGCGATCTGTCCAATGATGTTAAAATAACCGAGTGTATACATAGCCAGCTTAAAAGCAGCAGATGGTTCTCATGCTGCAAGCATTTTGTGCTGCCAAGTCACCCGCCCGTCCCTCAGCACAGCAGAGAGGGGAAGGGAAGAACTGCACTTCCTCCTTTTCTTGGAAGCCTCATCGTTTCTCATCTCTAATGCCAGTCTACTCTCAGGATTTACAAGAGAAGAACAGTCTCACTGTTCTGGAAATGCCAGAGAGCGTTCCACAACTTGCTTAGACTTTTCCCTAGCAACAGATCCAACAGCTTCCTCCACATTCTTCTGGGTGGCAGAGCGCTCGTGGGTCTCTTGCGCTCTGTCACTTAACTAGCCATGCAACCTTGGCTCATGAGTTCAGGTTCTGTGCCTCACTCTTCTCATCTGACAGATGGCATGATGAAGATGCCGGGGTCATAATGTCCGCAGGAGGATCAGATGCGTGCGTCTGAATCCAGCGGCACCCAGAATGGAGTGAACACCCATATGCTTCTGTGTGCTTGTTTTATTTGCACAAGCAAAGGAAGAAAGATTGGGCCGGGAAAGGGATGGGGACTAAGAGTAAGCACAAGACACTTTGGATATTCTTGACTTCGTCACTTTCTATCTGTATCACCAAGAAGCTATTGAAACACTGAATAATATTTGTATCTATTGTATGTGTGTATATGTATGTGTGTGTATGTGTGTACCACTGTCAGTTTATGTATACCATGTGCATGCAGACACACATGGAGGCCTAGAAGAGGTCATTGGATAGCCTGGAACCGGAGTCATAAGAGGTTGTGGGAAACTCAATGCAAGTTCTCCAGAAGAGCAGCAAGCTCTCTTAACCACTGGGCCATCTCTCTAATTCTGAAACCGGTGTTGCTGTTGTTGCTTGTTTGTTTGCTTTTAGTTCTTCTTCTTATTTGTTCCACCTGCCTCTGCCTCCCAAATGCTGGGATTAAAGGCATGTGACATCACTCCCAGCTATTTTTTTATTTTTTATTTTTATCAAAAATAGATTCTTTTATTACATAATATATCTCATATAATATATAACCCCTCCCTCTGCTCCTCCCAGTTCCTCCTCATCTTCCCTCCTCTTTGGGTCCACTACCTTTCTGTTGTTTATTAGAAAAGAACAGGCTTCTAAGAGATAACAACCAGACATGATAAAATAAAATATAAGAAGATAAAGTAAAACCCATCACATTGAGGCAGGACAAGGCATCCCAACAAAAGTAAAAGAGCCCTGAGAGCAGGCACAAGAATCAGAGACTTTCTCCTTCATGCACTTAGGAATCCCATAAAAAATACTGAACTGAAAACTCTAATATATATGCAGAGGACCTGGGCCAGACTCTTACAGACCCTGTGCTTGTGGCTTCATTTATATGAGCTTTTCTCTGTTGTTTCAGGGGCCTTGTTCTCCTGGTGTCATTCTGGTTGGAGGAAGTATCCTTTGGGTTATGCCAAAGAGCGGTATAGCTGGATCTTGAGGTAGATTGATGTCCAACTCTTTGTGGAGCTGCCTTGTTGATTTAGTAGTGGATGTACAAGTTTGCATTCCTATCAGCAATGGTTGAGTGTTCCCTTACATCCCTGTCAACATGAGTTCGTGTTATTGATGTTAGCCATTCTAAAATGTATAGGATGGAATCTCCAAGTAGTTTTGATTTGCATTTCCCTGATGGCTAAATATGTTAAACATTTATTTAAGTGTTTCTCAGCCATTAGAGTCTTCTCTACTGAGAATTCTCTGTTTAGATCTATACCCCATTTTTAATTGGATTACTTGGTTTCTTCATATCTGGTTTATTGAGTTCTTTTACATTTTAATTTAAAAATTTTATTCTCTTTACATCTTGATATTGGGCCCCCCCTTCTCTCCTCCCAGTCCCACCTACCCTCTTTCTTCCCCCTCTCCCCTCTCCCCTACTCTTCATATAGGGGAGCCTCCCCCACCAACCCACAGCATCACATCAAGTGCCAACAGGAATGAGTGCACTTCTTTCCCCTATGGCCTGGTGAGGCAGCCCCACCAGGGTACGTTTATTTATTTATTTATTGCCAACTCTACATCTAACAGAAGACTAATATCCAAAATATATTAAGAACTCCTTTTTTCTTATCCATGCAATTTTAAATACTCTTTTCTGAAAGTCCCTCCTTTCTACTAATCCCTGTCAGCTGGTTTCTTGCTCTACCTCTTGACCTAGGATTAACTTTATTAAATCCTGTGTACACAAAGCTCTTTAATTAAAGGTGTGTGCTAGGTCTGAGACACAGCATTATCTCCTGTTTACAATAAACAGAAAATTCTTGGATTAAAAGTATGTGTTAGGAACGAACCACACCAAACAAGAAACAAGATTTTACAGTTCACAGTCTCGGGCTGCACTATGAGATCAAATATCCTGCAACAAATCTATTTGCATTCTTCCTCATGCAGACATCCAATCTGACCACCACCATTTGTTAAAGATGACTCTTTCCAGTGTATATCTCTGGCTTCTTTATCAAGTGGCTATAGATGTGTGGATTTATGTATGAGTCTTCAATTTGATTCCATTAAACAACATACCTGTTTTATACCAATACCATGTGGATTTTTATTACTATAGCTCTGTAGTACAACTTGAAATTGGGAATAGTGAGACCTCCAGCAGTTCTTTTATTGTTCAGGGTTGTTTTAGTTATCTTTGGTTTTTTTATTTCTCCATTTGAAGCTGAGTATTATTCTTTCACAATCTATGAAGAATTTTGTTGGGATTTTGATGGGGATCACAGTGAATCTGTATATTTCCTTTGGTAGGAAGGCCATTTTTACTATGTTAATCTTATGATTCATGAACATGGGTGATCTTTCCATCTCTTGATATCATCATAAATTTCTTTCTTCAAAGATGTGAAGTTGTTTTTATCATACACGTCTTTCAATTGCTTGGTTAGGTATTTTATATTATTTCAGGCTATTGTGAAAGGTGTTGTTTCCTTGAATTCTTTCTTAGTCTGTCATTTGTATATAGAAAGACTACATTTTTAAAAGTTAATTTTGTATCCAGCTACTTTGCCAAAATTTTGAGGTCACTGCCATATTATCTGTAAATAGTAATACTTCATCCTTTCCAGCTTGTATCCCTTTGGTCTTTTGTCAACTTTCTCTTATTCCTGAATTTAGTGGAATTGCTTTCAGTTTCTCTCCATGTAATTTGATGTTGGCTATATAGGCTTGCTGTATGTTGCTTTTATTATGTTTAGGTATGCCTCTTACATCCCTAATCTCTGTAGGACTTTTATCATGAAGGGATGTTGGATTTTGTCAAAGTCCTATTCTGCCTCTAGTGAGATGATAGCATGATTTTGTTTTGTTCTTTCAGTTGGTTTATATGGTGGATTACATTTATTGATTTTGATGTATTGAACAATCCCTGTATCTTTGGAATCATGCCTACTTGGTCATGGTGGATGATCTTTCTGTTATGTTCTTAGATTTGGTTTGCAAATGTTTTTGTTTAGTATTTTTGTATCTGTTCCAAGGGAATATTGATCTGTAGTTTTCTTTCTTTGTGGAGTCTTTACGTAGTTTGGGTATCAGGGTAACTATGGCCTTACAAAATAAATTGGGGGAAGGTTCTTTCTGTTTCTATTTTGTGGAATAATTTAATGAATATTAGTGTTAACTCTTCTTTGAAAGTCTGGTAGGATTCTGAGCTAAAACCATCTAGCCTTGAACTTGTTTTGGTTGGGAGACTTTAATTGCTTCATCAGTTTTACTAGAGGTTATGGGTTTAAATTGCTTATCTGATCTTTATTTAACTTTGATGAGTGTTGCCTATTGAAAAAAAATCCATTTTGCTAAGTGGTGGTGGCACAAGCCTTCAGGAGGCACCTTTAACAACACTCAGGAGGCAGAGGCAGAGAAATCTCTTGAGCTTGAGGCTGCCTGGTCTACAGACTGAGTTGCAGGATAGCCAAGGCTACACAGAGAAACCCTGCCTCAAAAAACTCCCCAAATTTTTAAGTTATCCATTTCTTTTAGATTTTCAAATTTTGTGGACTAAAGCTTTTTTAAAGTGTGTCCTTATGATTTTCTGGATTTCTTTGGTGTCTGTTCTTATGTCCCCTTAATTTCTGATTTTGTTGATTTGGATATTCTCTTTCCATTTTTAGTTAGTTTGGATAAGGGTCTGTTTATCTTGTTGATTTTCTGAACCCTTTGTTTCATTGGTTCATTGTCTCATTTCTTTGTTTCTATTTAATTGATGTCAGTCCTCAGTTTGATTATTTCTTTATGTCTATTCCTTTTGAGTATGACTACTTTTCATTCTAGAGCTTTCAGATGTGCTATTAAGTTGCTAGTATGCAATCTCTTGGGTTTTTAAAAAAAGAGTTTTCTGTTTGTTTGCTTACTTTAATGTAGACAGTGCTATAAACTTGCCTCTTAGAATCATTTTCACCTAATTCTAGAAAGCCTTTCATTTCTTTCTTATCTCTGGCTTGACCCGTTTTTTATTCAGTGGAGAGTCAGGCAGTTTCCATGAGTTTGTAAGATTTCTGTTGTTTCTACTGTTGTTGAAATTCAGCTTTAATTCATCTGATAGAGTTCAGGGGTTATTTCAGTTTTCTTGTATCTGTTAAGACTTGTTTATGACCAAGTGTGTGGTCAATTTTGGAAAGAGTTCTATGAGGTGCACAGAAGAAGGCATATTCTTTGTGTTTCAGTGATATGTTCTATAAATATCTGTTAGGTTCGTTTGGTTTATAACCTCTGTTAATTCCAGTATTTCTTTGTGGTTTTTGTCTGGATGGCCTTGTCCATTGCTGAGAGTGGGTTATTGAAGTCTTTTATTATCAGTGTGTGAGAGTCAATCTGTGATTTAAGTTGTAGTACTGTATCTTTTACAAACTTGGCTGCCATTGTGTTTAGGGCATAGATGTTTAGGTTTGAAAAGTCATCTTTGTGGATTTTTCCTTTGATGAGCACATCCCATCAAATCTTTTGACTAGTTTTAGTTTGAATTCTATTGTTATTAAAATGGTGGCACCAGCTTCCTTCTTGGGTCCATTTGCTTAGGATAACTTTTTATAACCCTTTAGCCTAATGTAATGTCTATTCTTGATGTTGAGGTATGTTTTTTGGATGCAGAAGGATGGATCCTCTTTTCACATCCATTCTGTTAGTCTGTGTCTTTGAGAAATATCAGTGAGCAGGGTTTATTGATTTCTGTTATTTTGATAGTGAGGTGTGATTTTCCTCCTCTATGGGGACTGTTAGCCACCAGCCAACGAAAGCAGGAGGTACAGAGCTTGGAAGGCCAAGACCATGGTAGAGATCAAACACTCCAGGAACTACTTCAGAAAGCTAGTTCAAGTTTACTAGAAGAGAACAAAGGCTGTATAGTCCTTGGGAGTGGGTGGGAGTTTCCAGGATAGGTGTTCCTCAGTCATTGAAATAGACATTTTAGTGGTGTTTGATTTGCATTTGGAAGCATGATTCTATTATATGGATAGGAACATAGTACCCAATTATCCTATAGGGACAGGGAGGGGAGAGCTAGCAGGGAAGTGTGTCAAAGGCTATACAGCAAATGTGGTTAGGGGCATCTATGTCTAAAGACACTCTCCAGATGAAGTCAGGCAGAGAGTAGGAGACCCTGCTGGGGAGAGGGAGTCCTGTCCCTAACACTGAGCACAGAATGGCTATCTGAACTAGGAGGACTGCAACCTCAAACAGTGGGGTCCTTCCAATAGTTTTGTGTGTGTGTGTGTGTGTGTGTGTGTGTGTGTGTGTGTGTGCACATACACACACTTCCCTTGTTTTGCTTTTTCTGGTGGGAGATTATTCATTCCCTTTGTTTTTGTGGGTGTAGCTAACCTTCTTAGATTGGATTTTTCTTTCTAGCACCTTTTCTAGTGCTAGTTTGTAGATAAATGTTTTACTTTGGCTTTATAATGGGATATCATATTTTCTCCATATCACCATATATGACTGAAAGTTTTGAGGGGTATATCATTCTGAGCTGGCATCTGTGATCTTTTAGAATCTGAAACATGTCTGGCTTATAGCAGGACTCATCCTTTCAATCTACAGGAAGAGGTGTAGTATAAATGGTTGAATAATTCAGCAATACTAAAAATAAAAAGAGGCCTTTGCCTGATGAATACTGATTATGTGAAATCCATGAACACATTTATGTGCTTTTCTTTGTATGGATATTTATATGTGGAGGGTATACATACATACATACATACATACATATATATATATATATATATATATATATATATATATACACACATACATACACACGCATACATAAATACAACTACATGTCTACATGTGGAGGTCAAAGGTAACCTAAAATGCTTGCGATCCATTATTTATGTTTTTTTTTATTTGTTTTCATTGAGATGAGAAACTCTCCAATAGGCCAGTTTGGCTGCCCAGCAAACCTTAAAGATCTGCCTGCCTCTCTCTCCCTAGTACAGGGTCTATATTTATCCAGCTTCTTTTCAAGTAAGTTTTTTGCATTGAGCTCATGTCCTAGTGCTTACCAACTGAATTATATTCTTACCTAATCATAAGCTTTTCTTATAAGTTGGCCTAGCAGATTCTTCAAAGCCCTGAGAACCAGGGGTTCCCAGTTAGACTCGGAAAAATGTGCTGGGTTTCTCCGGGAATTAATTCTACAGCTTAACAGTGAAGCTAGAGACAGAAATGGAGAAAACCAGCCATGGATCTTTAAGTTACCCTGGGGCTTTTTACTGTAATGAGAAATTCCACAAGGCTTACTGAAAGCTAAATTAGACAATATAGTTGATATCTTAGGAAACAATTGCATTTTGGCAGGGGTAGACCAGATGACTTAAAATGACAGATTCTTCTAATTTCCATGATTGCTTCAGGGAAGGCTGAAACTAACCTGGCTCTGTTTCTGCAATATGTTTCTCAAACAAGACTTCTTGGCCCACTGCACAGGTGATAACTATAACCCTGAAGTTCATACTGACTATTTTCTCAGCTACAGCCTTATTTTCTCTACTGTTGTTTACATGTAATTCTTCCGGGTTTTCCAGTCTTTAACCAGCTAAGTGTTAAAAACTTCTGTCTCTCAGAGGTTTATGTAGCAATTTGTATTGTTAGGATGAATTGCAGTATTCGTAATTATTCATTGCTAGTAACAACCAAGACAGGAGGGTACATTTATATTTGTTTATTTTCCAGCTAGTGTTTATTCATTTTATACCACTGTAGTTTGAATACCATTCTAGACAGTGCACTCTTCTCTTCTCTGGGTGATGTGAAGGTAGGTGAAGGGCATACCGCCTATTTTGTAAGGCCAGAATTGGGGTATCAGATGCTTTGTGCATAATGGATACAAAATCCCAGAATTTGATTCTAACAAAAAGAACTGTGAGATATAAGAGGGATATGAGTCACCAGGACACCCTAAACAAGAGGTCAACTTAGACCTAGAAGCTAGGAAGGAAGTTGACAGGCTGAGAGAACCTCAGGCCCTGCGTGCTTTCCATTTCTCTTCTGTCTTGTCTGCTTCCCTCTGCAGGTTCTTCTGTGTCCTTAGCATCCTACCCAAATTTCTTAGTAATGCAGCTTTATTGACTTGGCCTATTTTCACCTTTCTAAGACAGAGACTTTTGTGTGAGGCTCTTAAGTGGGTCATCCACTTACCTCAGAGGTCTCCCGCAAACCCATGAACCTCACCATTGACTGGCTCTGCTAATGAAACAGCTCATTCTTCTTTTTCTGGACAGTGGGCTATGCCTGGGGTGCTCATATTAGAATGTGGGTCTGAATCTGCCACTGAGGTACAGGTAGAGGACGAGAGATCCGGCTCTATGTGGAGCTTCCTACCCATGGAAGATTCTTTGTCTCTTTCCAGCACTGTATAATGAAAATCACCCTTTGATGTTAATATTATGAAGAGCCGTGGAGATAATTGTGATGCTATGGGATTAAAATATACCCAGCTGTCAGAGATAGTAATGTTTTTGCATTAGCTTCTTAACTAAATTCAATTTTATGTGTGAAATATTTATAAATTAGATTTTGTTATAGTCAGTAGCAATGGCATTCAGGAAAGGAAGCGATTTACATAGTATAAATGAGATATAATAGCAAACTGCAGCCCAGATCCCTCTTTCAGATGATGGAAGATAAAATGTAAGAATGTTTATCGTCTGAGCTATTGCAGAGGACATTCCTGGGACTCCAATGCCACCTTTAAATTCAGACATCTGATGGACTGAGTCATTTAGGGCAGATTTTAGTCATGACTCTTCTGAAAATTGTCTGAGCTGAAACAGTATTCAGTGTTCAATATTCAGCCTTTACTAACCACACTCCATAAAACATTTACCCTCTGACAAACAACAGAAATTGGTTATTTATACAGACAAAAATCCCAAAGTTCTGGGGATGCTTCTGCCTCTGCTGTCAAGTTCAGAGGACAGTCTGAAGTGTGGACCCTTGTAGTGGGAGTTTTGTTTTCTTAAAAACACAGAACAAAACAAACAAAACCTAGTTATGTTATGTGAATATGTTTACTCACAGCCTTTAACTAGTATTGTCTCCTGCACTAGCAGGGGTGTGACCTTTGCCAGCTGCACATGGTAACTCTTGAGGGTATCAATGCCAGAACCCGAGGAGTGGGGGCACTTTGAAGAAGGAAAAGGTGGCTGATACCTTCATCCCTGCTGCTCCTGGTTGCTGTTGCAGTTTGATGAGAAGAAGATAGAGCTATCCTGACTGTGAAAACTGGCCTTTTCTCAAGGAACCTGATGACCCTGATCAGCAGGGAAATAGTCTACACCGCCCTACTTTCCACTAACCGTCTTTCTCTTCTCCCTGGTATTGGGGTTGGGTGGGACTACTGTGGGTAAGGGGAAGGCAGATGGAGGTCTAAGAACCCTGATAAAGTAGCATAAAAGAATATGCCAACCAACACTTGCCTTAACACCTTACTTGAGACAGGGGCTTTCTTTGTCTGTGGGACTTTTCCTGTGTCCATCTCCCATCTTAATGTAGGACTCCTGGGATTATAGGCACAAACTATTCTGCATTTTAACATGGTGCTGGATATTCAAACCCAGGGCCACATCCTTCATATTTTCCTACTGAGCCATCTGTCCATCCTGCCCACCCCATTGGTATTCACCTAGAGGGCAGATAGAGCTGAGGGTGCAGATAGAGGAATACTTAGCAAGCCCACATTCATAGTGTTAGTGGAGGATTGGGCTAGAACTCCCAGCTTCAGCCGCTCTTCCTGTGGTCTGCAGTTCTGGTAATAGCCCTGTCTGTGATTTTTGACTCTTTCTCATGGACGAGAGGTATTAAATAAACACACTATTCAAGCACTTCTGCTTTGTGGATTTCATTTAATTACGGCTGTATTCTGTTTTGTTCCATATTACCTAAAGTGTGTTTTCTTACTTCAGTGGGCTCAGCCACTGTTTGCCATCTTTCCTCATCACCTTCAAAGCTCTGTCTAAAATGTAATTGCGTGCCTGAACTCTCTGACGTTGTCAGCCTTGATCAAATGCTGAGTTCTTCATTGTTTGTTCTTTTCAGCCTGAATTAGATTCTTCTCAGAAGTGTTTGTGTGTTGATGTGTTTGAAAGACATGATGTATTGCTATGAAGTAGCAGAGAAGAATAAGATCCAGTGCTTTTTTTTCTTTTTTGATTAGTGTGCACAGTTGTTTGCTTCTATTTAGAAGTATTTCAGATTTCTTTGCTACACTGAAATGTAATTGGAATTAAGTTACCCTTTTTCATTACCCTTGTCCTTTAAATTGCTTAAAGTTCTTAGAATTACTAATGCCTGTAAATGCAATAATGTTCGGTTGAAACTAACCATAGAATTTTATATGTATTAAGTTCCCTCGCTTATTTAAGGTAGATAATAAAAGGAAATCTCAGCTTAATAGAATGAACTGACCCCCAGTAGTTTACATTCCTTTGTGGGTTTTTTTTTTCTCTCTCAGGAATCTTTGGGATAGTCTCCAGTGAAACCCAGTACCTGCTGAAGGCTTTGACCAAAGCTTCCCTCAACTGTTGACTATCATCTTGAGAAAAGGAGAACTTCAGAAGTCAGAGAAGCATTGGGAGGTTCCTGACCCAGTGGATCTTCTGAAGGTGAGAGGGGATGACTTCTTTTTGTCCTCACTGGTCTGTCTGCCACAATCCACTTCTTCAAAGAACAAAAAGGAAACTGTTCCTGAGAATTCTCTGTATGCCATCATGAGATTTTCTTTGGGGAAGAATTTTAGTGGTAAATAAATTGGTTATTTTAACCAAATTGGAAGTTATTTTAAGTGAAACTTTGATCTATGAAGACATACTTGAGCACATATACACATTCTTTTGCACACCCATAAAGCAACAACAGAAAAAGACCACAATATAGCTGGGTGTGGTGGCATACCTTTAATCCTGACACTTAAGGCAGTGGCGTTCAAAATTCTGTGAGTTAAATGTCAGTCTTTCTACATAGTTCCAGGCCAGCCGTTGCTATACAGTAAGACTCTGTCTAAAAATCAAACAACTCCACCCCATCCTAAAAAAATTCAAGCAATCAAAGCACAGTACTATTGCTCTGTTTCTTAGAATTCTTATATAGCCGATGTCTGTCAGTCTTTATACATGCCATACCTTGCCTTCCAAGGCTCAAATGTTTTATATAGAATCATACTGTAAGCTAAAATATGTTTACATAATAAGAAAACTAATCAGTATTATTTCCAAATATCTATAACTCTCAAATATAATCTCAAACTTTTACATTTATTTTCCCCCAGAGTTTATTAACAAACCTTGCTGTGTTCTCAGAAACTATAAAACAATGACTATGAACGCAACAAGTGGCTCCCAAATGTTAATGACAGATCTAAAAAAATATGGCCAACTCTAAGAGGATACGAACATATTGGGAGTACATTCACTGCAACAGGCATATAATGCACCTCAAAGCTGGAGGATGGTGTATGGTAAAGCAGGCTCCTGGGAATGAAATGGCTTTGGATGATGATCAGAAATGAGCCATATAAATAGTAGATGTAGAAAGGGTACCATAGGCAGAGACAGTGAAACCCACAAGGAAAAACAGCACACTATGCCACAACATGGAACCTTCAAGTCCAGTGCATGTTTATGATGAGAGGGAAGCACCCAGACTCTGAGGGGATTTAAGCCGGAAGCCATAGACATTTTAGGTGTGTTACTTTGGGTGAGTAAAGAGAATACAACGGGACTTAGCAAGACTGAAAGAAGGGAAGACTAAATCTGGAATAATCTAGGGAGTATTTTGGAGAAATAGAATTTGAATAGAAGCAGTAAGGAACAGAAAAAGAGAGTTATATGAAGAAGTGAGAAGGTGCTAGGTTTGGAGATTGGTTCTCTCTTTCTTTGGGAAGAGAAAAAATATCAGGACTTGAGACCGTTGGTTTCTGACTAGGATGGCTAAGAACACGATAGAAACATACAGGGGATACAGAGTGGGACTAGAAGAACTGTGGTGGAGCCAGGGCTTCTAGGTGGGTTGGGACATCTAGGTAGAATTGCTTACCAGGTGGCTGGAAGTATAGAGTAGAGACAGAAGGGAAAATTGAGCCTAGAAATATTGAAAGCATAGGCAGTTTCAGTCAGTTTTCTGTTGCAGTGATTAAAAAAAAAAAAACCAAGGAAACCAACTTCCACAGAGAAAAGATTTGATTGGCTCAGTTTCAGACATTTCAGTCCTTGGTCACCTGGCACTGGTGCTTTTGGGTCTGTGGTGAGGCAGAAGGTCATGATGAAAAATACGTGGTAGAGTAAAACTGCTTACCTCAGGGTGACTGGAAAGCAGAGAGAGCGGGGCCAGGGGCTAGGATCCCAATGCCATCTTCAAGGGCATGTCCCTATGGCCTGTTTTCCTCCCATTACACTCACCTCCTAAAGGCTGCGCCAGCTCTCTACAGGCCCACAGGCTACCATACCTTTAGCAATAAGCTCTTGAGAGACACATTCAACCCAAACTACTGTCCGGGGATGCAGCTCAGTAGTCGAGTGCTATCCTTGCATCTATGGGACCCTGGGTTCAGTCTCTAATACCACCGAGTATGCAAACTGAAAAGAAGCAGTGAGATCTAAAGTAGGCAGTAACTACAAAGCTTTAAAAATGTAATTTAGGTTAGTACTTAAGTGTTCAACTTTATTTGTTCATATACTTAAGACACAGCTCAAAATCTTATCAATTTACGTTTTAACACTGTTGCTTCATTTGTATTTGTAGGTGTAGGTCTTGTTTTCTTGGCAAAATATATTAGGTTGTTTCCTAGGAACCAACTTGGTAGACTTTCTAGTTTGAGAAAAAGAACTTTAAAACACTGATGACAAGCAACACAGCCTCTAAATTTGAGGAGTGCAACTGTTCAGTATCATTCTCCATTTCAGTCAGTGCTGGTTGCCCAAGTATAACTGTTTTCAGCACTAATCAGGATGGCCCCTTGTCATTCCTCATTTCCATTGCCTAGTGTAGTACTTGAGCATCGTTTATAGAAGACCCAGGGCCTTTCTAGAATTCTTCAGTAGGGTGGTACTGATTCCATCCCTTGGCATTCCTCGCAGGCATTCTGAACATGGTAGAGGGATCTGTCATAACAGAGGCCTCAGTGTTTGACCATAAGTCCACCCTAGTTAGACTTTAGGCATTCATTACTCAGAGCCTTCTTTGAGGGAATGTCATGGGTAAAAATTTTAAATTCAAATAATACTTACAATTGTGCTATTTTGAGTGAGTTTTATTGAATTACTCTGGCCTTCGTTAGCTTAATGACTAATTTTCTTTAGATGTACTGGAAAATTACAAAACCTTGCCGTTGTAGGCTTTATAGCCTACTTCATTATCATCTTTCTGGGATCAACTCATCTATCACTTTCACTTTTAAAAACAGAAAATTAAATTAAAGCAGAATTTGGTAACTGCCTTAATTCTAACAGTTGGAGCAGCTAGCCTTAAACTCTTGAAACACTTGCTTTCCTATAGTATCATGTTTCTCCCTCTCTTTCTGTCTCTCTCTGTCTCTCTCTCACTTTGTCTCTCTTTCTGTTTTCCGTTCTCCCTCCATCCCTCCCTCCCTCCCTCCCTCTCTCCCTCCCTCCCTCTCTCCCTCCCTCTCTGTCTCTTTCTCCTTTTTTGTCTCCATTTTTGTCTGTGTCTCTGTCTCTGTCTCTGTCTGTCTGTCTGTCTCTGTCTCTGTCTCTCTCTCTCTCTCTCCCCCTCCCCCCTCCACACACCTCACTCTCATTCCAAAACTCTTTGAATGGTATAGAGTGAATTATCCAGACATGTCAAAACAGGGAATTGCATCAAGAACTGGTTTACACTGACAGCAATTATTTAGTTAGCTTCTCTAGATTCACCAGATTTTACTTTAAAACTTGAGGCTGTAGTTAATGCTTTATAATTTTAATTTTATGGTTCTTTTTAGTTTTAGCATGGACTTTTGTTTACCACTACAATGGAACACTAGATCACCATCCACTCGATATTTAATGTCTAGTTTGAAAAATACTTACTAGTGTTTTCAGAACGAATACTTATAAGCAGGAAATATTTCTGATTTGTTCAATTACACGGAAGTCTGCTGTGGGTTTTGTGTGTAGAAAATGAGTCTGTGGAAAAGCTGAGTTCCTGTGACTCAGAATGACGGCATGAGCATGCAAGTAGTAGGTGGTCATGAAGACAATGAATTAGTCTGTGTGGGTCACGGGATGACCATTCTTGACCGTGAAAGCAGCGGGCTGTAACTCATCAGGGTGTGTGTGAAACACGTGATCCACTCATCCCCGAAGTTGCCAGTAGGAAAAGGAATTTCCAACTCATATGTGCAAGGCACAAGGCTAGTCCTCCCCCCTTTCACCCTCTTTAAATTTCCTGTCTCTCTTTTAATTCCATCTCCTTTCTCCTTTTCTTTCTCACTCAAACATTCTGTGTCACACACGTACTAAGTTGATCCCTTTCAAACACAAGAATCTTTATGGGTTTTTGGTCTATAGAACTGAGTGGAAACAGGAAAAGGAAAGCAAGCTGCGGGGAGGCAGTGGCTTTTGCTGAATGTTGGATTAGCTGCGTGGACTGGCAGCATGAGCAGGATGAACAGACGTGGAGGCTCTTGTAGACTGAGGACAAGATGGTATGGCACTCTGAGCAGGGATGCAAGCACTAACAGCTGTTATTTTAGCATAGGGGAAGCACAGAATGCAACAGGATGGCGTGAATGCTTTCTGCCTGGAGTCCAGGGGCATGCTGCAGGTGACTGTGGATTAAAAACAAATAAAAAACAAAAGCAGCAACAACAAAAGCAATGTGTAAAGTGTGTGTTAATTTTGGAGTTGGCACCTAAATATATTTAGGGTTTGAAACAGCCTTCAAGTTTGTTTTCCTAACATATGATTCTGAAAGAAGAGGATTTCGAGAGAGAAACTGTTAGAAAATAGATTTCATGGGATAGTTGCTAGGGTGACATTTCTGAGTGGGCAGTGTTTCAACAGGCTTAAGTCATTTTTTTTTTTTTAGCAGTAAAATTTGTTATCCTGTGGCCTCTGTTGTGTGCAGTTTTATAAAGAAGAAAGGAAATGCTGAGCCACTGACTTTTGCTGCAAACTCAATCCTAGCACAGAGGTCATAGACCTCACATCAGCAATTCGTGCACCATTTTTATAGAGGACAATGGCAGCGGATGTCTAATCAGATAGCATCCGGCAGCATTTAAATTTTCACTCTCCACTGCTTTTTGTTGTTTGAGTACTTTCAAAATTATTTCTCATTCAGGTTTGTTATTAACTGTTGAACCCTGTTACCATCCTCGTATCTTGCTGGCCATGCTGAAATGAGAGTGGTGGTGAGAGAATTTGTTTTTTCAGTCGTTGACAGAAAAGCAAAGTGGCATAATATGAATTAATGACTCTTCACATTTCCCATTGTATACACTGGGTTCATTATCCCCTACGCATCTGTTTTGGATTCATGCCTTAATGAACCATTCCTGCTAGCTGGTATTTTCTACCTTTTTAAGAGTTGCTATGCAATGGACGAACAGATAACAACTGATAATACACATCTTTATCTTAAACCTTGGAACATTTTGGTTCTTATTAAAATGGAAAAAAAAAAAAACCAGTGTAAAATTTCTTCTTTCTAATCAACACTATCAATGCTAACACTATTTTATTTGAGTCAAGAGTCGTCTGGAAGTAATTCTATCTTTTAATACAGTTTGGAAAGTGAAATCCACAAGGAAAGATTGAGCATTAGGCAATGATTAAGGCTGCAACCCAACAAGCCGGGTCTTATTTACTGAGTATAGCCCCTGACGTCTCGAGGACAGGGGCATTATTACAGACAAGATTATTTGGATATCTTACTTAAAAATATGAGAGAGAAAAGATGCAATCAAAGATAGAGTCCAGGAGAGGAAGATTGAAAGGGCAGATAGATTCTTGTCTTATTCATAAACCGTAATATCTGAATTTCTTTCCTCAATTTTATGGCTGTTTCTTTTGATATTAGATGATATGATCTGTAACTTATAAGCCCCCAAACAGGTGTCCAGAACTATATCTCAAGCTGAGTCACTGTAGCAAAACTATGGTACCATCCACATCTCTCTCCTTCCCTGGACTCAGGCATCTTTTCCCAGCTCTTGGGGGTGTTGAATAGTTGATGGCTCGCAGCTGGGTCTTTCTTTTTAGCCTTTAGCTGAAGAGAGCTACCTCACCCATGCGATACCATCAAGATGCATTCAAGTGCTGGGCAACTTGTGGAAAAAGCCTTTATCCTGATTCAACACAATGTATGAGACTGGAAGGACCTGTTGGGGCCTTTGCTGCCACTACCACAGGGCAACCACTTCACTGCTTTTCCCCCACAGGATTGAGCCCCATAGCACTCACTATAAAAAAATTCCCATATGCAGAACACCATCTGAAGTCTGGATCCAGGGAAATCTGGCCCGCAGTGGTCATCAAGCCTGGACCACTCAGTATGCTTATATGAGAACATGGTTATTTATCCTTCCAGTTTTGGACTCCTAAGACCTGAGAGAACATAGCTCAGGCCCTTCTTGTTTAAAAAATGGAAATAACAATACTAACTTGTAGAGTTAGTCTAGTGCCTGGTATAAAGGCAGTATCCATTTCCTAGTAGTATTGTTTTCTGGTAGCTATCAAGATAAGTATCCCATAAATTATGCGTTTGTCTTGATCAGTCAGTTACCACACAAAGCACATCTTAATATCAACTTTATTGAATTTAATTATAGAAAGTATGTAATATTTTGCATTTGTTTGTTTAGTTTTAGTTTTTGAGACTGGATCTCACTATGTAGCTCAGGCTGACCCCAAGCTTATTGTCTAACCCAGGCTGTCAGTTTCCTGCCTCTTCTTTGAGTGCTGGGATTAAGAGCACACACATGATCAATGAGTATGGAGGAAAAAAAAAAGATGCATCACCTAAAAGTTTAAACAAAAATTTCACAATACTAGTCCCCTTTAATAAAGTGTATGGAAAAAATTAGACTAAGTTGCAATGGAAAAACTGAAGTAATAAAAGAAATAAAAGTTATAATACAAGCACTTCAGAGGTTGAGGCAGGAGGATCAAGATCAAGGCCAGCCTGGGATACATGAGTCAGGCTCTTGTTTGTTACACACACACACACACACACACACACACACACACACACACACACACTTACATGGACGTTGGGGCGAGAGACTATCTTCAAAAAGAAAAGAACAGGCAACATTCAATCCTGAGATGGAAATCAAATCCAAATTTTGTTATTCTAGAAATTATCCTTATTTGTTTTGCAGATGGAAGACATTAACTACTATTATCCACATTTATTTTTCTCTATAAGTGAACTTACATTATCTTTGTGCCTAATATGCCTTTGTGTGCTCTCCTGATAACCTTATAAATTTCTTTCCATTAAATGAGTAATTATGTGCATTTAAAAATCTACTAGATATTATTACCATAGCTTTCAATCTTATTATGTGCTAGCTTTTTGCATTTATGGAAAAATAAGTTAACCATTTGTTTGTGCCCAAGGTAAGCTTTTCTCTGGTACATATGATGTGAAGATTATGTTTAAATTCTAATGACTATTATTAATGTGAAGGGTTTGAAGTAACAACAGTAAGTCTGGAAATCTGGAGAAGAAATTGTTTTTCAATCAACTAATTGCTCAAATATTTAAAAATGGAGATGAGATTATAGGTTTTTAAATGAAAACGTTAAAAATATTTGTGTTAGGGGTCAGGAGACATAGCTCAGTCAGAAAAGTGTTATGGACAAGCATGAGGCCCCCAGTTCAATCTCTATAGACTACTTCAAAAAAAAACAAAACAAAACAAAACAAAAAAACAAAAAACAAATGTGGTGATGGGCTCTCTAATTCCCCGGAGCTCATTGGCTGACCTGCCTAGACAAATCAGTGAGCTCCAGGCTCAGTGAGAAACCCTTTCTCAGAAAATACGTGGAAATGATAGAGGAAGGTACCTAATATCATCCCTTGACTTCCAGATGCACATGCACACATGTGCAGATACATTCACACACACACATGCACACATTTAGACAAACACATGCACACGTGCGTCTCTTCCACATGCAAAGATCTTAATTTCGGAAGGTAATAGACACCGCTGGGAAGTTTCTAAATAGCTCTGTCTGTTGGATTTTGCAAACTCTCAGAAGGTTTCAGAAGACAGCATCCTGGATGAGAGGATAGTGGTTAGGAAGCCAGTGCCTGGCTCTGGTTCTGCAGCCACAGATGATCTCTTCTTCTTTATAAAACCAAACCACCCCTACACAGGTTTCCTCTGCACTTCTGGCTCCTGAACCCCTCTTTCAAAGACACCTAGCAGACCGAAGCACTCATGTGCACCAGAGCAGCCCAAGGACCCCATCAGTCCTTCTCACAATCCAGTCTTGCTTTCCTCACCACTCTCTCTTTTAACACAGATGTAAACACTGGCTTGTTTTGTTTATTATTTAATTTGGTTAAATGGGTCTAGTGCTAGGAAAATGAGTCTCAACGATATCTTTACTTCATTCCCCTCAGGACATTCCACACAAATACCTCATTTCTTTCTGTTGCTAACAAGCTAAGATTCTTAAAGGGCTTTCTGTCCCAAGAGGAGCAAAGTGTGCAGTCCTTACTCTTCCAGGGTCCCCTCCTAATCATGCAAGGAGACCACAGCAATGCGTGGCCTCAGCATCGTAACATTAGCCTTTGTCTGACAATGTACATATCCTCACCAGCAACAGTTTCATGCACATGTCCTTGCTGGGGTTTTGTTCAGGATTGTCCTTGCCTGTTTCTAAGCTACTTTCAGGAACTGGAGCAGGGGTCAAGGAAGAGCCCAGCTTACTTGCTTGCTCCTCATGGCTTGTTGTGCTCATTTGTGTATAATTCCAGATCACCTGCCTAGGTGGCAGCGCCCCCAGTGGGCCAGGCCCTCCCTCAGGCAGTCTAATGGGGGCATTTTCTAAATTGGGGATCCTCTTCCCAGATAGCTTGTGTCAAGTCAGCAGAAACTAAGAGGGTAACTTGAATCTGCTAAATGAGAAAGCGGAGCTTGGAACAGACATGAAACTCCTGTCCTCTAGCTCATATTTTGGTTTCAATAGCCATGTTCATAGAAGTGTGGTCTACATATGACAGCCTCCCAGATGTCACCTGGAGCTTGTTACAAATTAAGTTTTCCAGATCCACCCTTGAGCTACTGAATCAGAACGTGCCTGTTGGCATGAATCCTGGCATTCCCGTGTATGTTAAAGTTGGGGAAGTAGTCTTAGGACATCTGAAGCCGCTGAGGTACAAAGATGTGGGAACATTTTCTACTTCCTTCCCTGCCTTCAAATAGCTTTACCTTTGAAGTGCTTTCACACAGCCAGGATAGTGACTTTCAGACTTTTAAGACTTTAAATGTGGTCTAAGTCATTTTTTAAAGTTTCTAATTCAAAAGGATGTTTCCTTCACTCTAGTCTAGCTTGTGCCCTGCAACATATATTTTTTACTATTAACCAGGTTTTAAAAAATGATATGTATTTGTTTATGTACATATGTGTAGATTCATGCGTGTGTGTGGGATGATGAGCATATGTTCAGCATGTGTGTAGAAGTCAGAGAACAACTTGCTGGGTTTGGTTATGTCCTTTTGCCTTGTGTGTTCTGGGGGATCAAATTCAGGTCATCAGGCTTGGTGGCAAGTAACTGTACCTACGGAACCACCTCACTATCTCTTAGCATGCATGGATGGTTTGTGTGTGTTGTATGTGTATATACACGTCTATGATATGTGTGTTGTGGGTACATGCATGTTGTGGCACAAGTATGAATGTCAGATGACAACTTTCAAGGAACAGGCTTACATTTCCTCTTTGTTGTTGAAGCAAGGTCTCTCTTCTTTTTGCAGGTGAATATGATAAGCTAGCTAGCCCAGAAGCTTCCAGGCAATTCTTCTGTTTCTGCCTCCCATTTCCCATAGGACTGCTGGACTGCAGATGTAGGCATTACTGCATTCAGCTTTTAACATGAGTTCCAGGCTGCCAGGCTTGCCTGATGAGAGCTTTTACTCGCTCAAGGCCGTCCATCTCCCTTGTCTCTTATCAACTTTATCATAAACTGAACCCATCACTTCCAAGCCTTGACTTGGTAACTGCATCCTGCCACCCATTTTTCAAAAGGAGTTCCGTTGCTGCATCCAACCTTCGGTGAAACCCAGAAGTAAAATCAAGAGCACGAAACCACATAAAACAGTGCGGAAAATTCTCATGGTCATTTGTCTTATTTCATCAACTTATTGACCCACAGGTGATTATGGCTATCTCTGGCATAAACCAAAGTTGGAACATAAGAGAGTACTTCATTGCCAGGTGGTGGTGGTGCATGGCTTTAATTGCACCACTTGGGAGGCAGAGGTAGGTGGATTTCTGAGTTTGAGGCCAGTCAGGTCTAGAGTGAGTTCCAGGACATCCAGGGCTACGAAGAGAAAGTCTGTCTCAAACAAACAAACAAACAAAAAACAAACAAACCCAAAAAACGAAACAAAACAACAACAACAACAAAACCAAAGGAAACCAAAAACCAACCAATTACAAAATAGTAGCTGGAAAGGGAATCAGTCCATGAATATTCATGAACACTACTAACCAGAAGTAAAGAAAAAGCTGTCTTTTCTTGCCTCATTAAAGTGAAAACAAACAAGACATAGAGGAAGCAGCAGGGGAGGTAAAATGAAGCTTTCAGGGTAAAGACAGGAAGTCAGAGGTTGGATATAATGTATGGAAGGGACCACTGGAAACACAAGCCCTGGAATACTAAAGACTTGACTAGTTTCCATCTCTAATATTCCAGGGCAATTGTTTGCCTCCTAGGACATAGATCTAATTCTTGGTTTCCTACTCGAAGACAGATGGGGAGTTTAAACAAAAATCCAGAACAAGAGCTTTGGAATATATGTCTTTTTAATGAACTTCAGAGCCTGGGAAGTAACACAGAGGAGAGCACTTGATCAGCATTTGTAAGATTCCCCCACTGAATAGAAAAACAAATAAGGAAATAACCTTTCCTCCCTCTGAGACAGGGCTTTTCTGTAAAGACTTAGCTGTCCTGGAACTCACTCTGTAGACCAGGCTGGCCTCGAACTCAGAGATTACCTGCCTCTGCCTCCTAAGTGCTGGGACTAAAAGTCATGTACCACACCACCCGGCAATGAAGCACAGTCTTAGTTCCAACTTTGCTTTATGCTAAAGATGGGAATAAAGGTGTGTGGCGCCGCCACCACGTAGCCTTTTTTTTTTTTTTTAATTGGTTCTTTATAAGTGGAATCTGAAGTGAAAAACAACTGCCAGTTTTTACTTTAATGTATTTGGTCTGTTAATCGTTACTGGTCCTAAATCAGAAAAGGCAAATTTCCTAGGTTGCCTCACTCTGAGAAGGCACAAGCAGTATGTGTGTGTGTGTGTGTGTGTGTGTGTGTGTGTGTGTGTGTGTGTGTGTGTAGGAGGGTGGTAAGGAGGGAGGAAGAGAGGGAGGAGAGGGAGAGAAGCAGAGGCAACTGCCTATAGCTGTGAGCCAAAGTTTGGAGACAGGTAGTGATTTAGTGATCTGTACTAATTCACCAGATAGTGAATGGAGGAGATTGAGGTGATTCCAGATGCTGGAGTCTGGGTTTCACACTGTCATTCCAGTTGTTTCATAGAAACTGATAGTGGAAGATCTGGAGTTAATTCCCTTTAAAGAACTGATGTGTTCTTCATTTTAGTATATGAAGTTCTTGAGAAAGATGTTGCTAGGCCTCAAGCCTGCCATTCCTGATTTGCTTAAACCAGAGTTTGTGGATAGCCCTTTCAGGTGCTGTTTCCTGAACTGGAAAGTACTACCAAAGTCTGCCATATCAGCTTCCTCGGTGTGTTTTCCCTCTGCCCACTAGATATGTGTCCCTTTCTACCAGCTCTGGAAATCAAGAGATGGAGCCCTGGAAGGCCCTGCAGGTTCAGCTCTGTACAATTACCGTTTCCATGTCCTCCTCGCTCCTCAAAAGGAGCACTGCCCTGCCTTCTAAGGCCCACCTTCTAAGCTTGCTGGCTGTGTGGCTGACCTCTCCTTATGGAGACCTTTTCTGAGTGCTGGATATGGTTCCTTGTGTGTCTCTCCTGACTCATCTTGGTTGCTGTGACAAAAGAGGCTAGCTAGGGTGCCTTCCCTCCTTGAGCGTGGGTGTCACACTCTGAAGCAAGGCCTGTGGGGATCAAGCATTTATTTCCCAGCTTGCCTCTGGATACGAAGTGCTCTTTTGGAAGTTGGCAATACTTAAAGAGTTGTCTTTTATCTTTCAGGCAAGATGTAATTAGGCTTCCTCTGCAATTTATCAAGCGATGTAGGATATGCTATAAAAATGCTCAAAAGCAGGGTATTTTTAAATAGTGTTAATTTTCCTCCTTGTGTGTTAAAGTAGTACCTGTTCATTACAAACAAGTTGGAAAAAATAGAGAAGATCTGACAAAAATAAATAAATGATTGAAAAACACTAGCTTTATTTGGTTTATTTTCTCATTATAAAGATAAATAGTTGTATATTTATCTTTTTGCAGATAGTTTGGTGATAAGGGTCTTTGGGATATTACTGATGAGTACTTTCCTTCTTTTTAATTCTTTCTTTGTTTTTACAATGAAATATTGTATATGTGCAAGGAGGATGGGAATATGATTGTATTCAGGAGCCTAGACTCTGGCCTTGGACATGCTATTTGCTACCCTGGAACTTTGGAGAAGTTATTTAATGTCTTGGCAGAAGTTCTCTGTAAGCAAAACAAGATAAGCAGCCAACTATTTATAGAGTACTTCTAGAATTAAATGGTAAAGTGTTAACTACTATTTTTGAAAATAAGTATAATATACATACATAAATTAAAAAGGACTTTAAAAAACACAGCTAACCTAGGCAAGGTAACATTTTATTTTGTTTGCATCTTATTCCATGAGTTTACCCACTTCTATTTCTATAGCCCCCTTTTAGCCTTACAAAAATTTGAACCTAATATGATTAATATTATTAAGTATATACTGGAAGTTGCACCCTTCCAAGTTATTCAACTGCCATGATAGGAGATGCTTCGGTGAAAGCTCGTGTGCACCCATCATTATTTGTATTGTTTTACTTTTAATGGAATTTAATTGCTGCTGATGAGCACGCTTTACTAAATGGCCATTTTTCAAACCAGTTGTGTTGGTGCACATGTACCCAAACCAGGAACAGCATGACTTTTGATTACAGATTGTTGGAGAGACATTTCATTCTTGTCTCAACATCAAAGTCAGGGGGATGTTTCTTTGTTCTCCCTTTGTAGAGGGAACTTTTTCTGCTTCATCAAGGACACAGCCTTTGGGCATCCAGGCTCAGCACTGTCATTTCCATCTCAACTGACACATTCTTCCTCCTCCACTTCCACCTTCCCAGAGACCATTAACCAACCCCAAACTTTAGCAATTTTAAAAAAAATTGAGTTTTGACTTTCATTTTGAATTGTTACTTTCCTTTCACTTTTACTCTATGGTGTTTTCTTTTTAAGTGCTTAAGGCTCTGCTGTCTTTCAGCAGCATGCATTCAGGACACTAAGTATTTAGTCTGGCTTCGGAGTGTGGAATCTGCTTTGTTGCTGGGGAGGGAAGTTGTGAGCATGTAGAATGGTATGGATTCTCAGTAGTGTTGGAGACAGTACTACATCATGTTTAGCATGTAAAGAGAAAGCAAGACATGCTTGTTCTATGTGAATTGAAGGCTGTTAGCTTTCTGACTTACTGAGTCTCTAGGAATAGTGACGAGGCTGTAATAATACTGTAGGACTCTTGGGATGCCTTATTCTCTGAAATGTTGACTCCATTTTCTTAATTTGATCTTTCCCATTTTTAACTGGCACTGTCTAGCCTGCATTTAATAATTTCCCAAAGGAAATCGTCAGTGTTCTCATTGAAGATATTTATAGTGAGGTTTGCTGACACTTGTGCTGACATCCTTTAATTATCCTTTTCATATGTCTTTTTATTCACAAGACTGAAAACCAGCTTCCCAAGTGTGAATGTGTTACAGCTGTCTAGGACTCATTCTGTTTGCTAAGTGGCTTTCCCACTGGCTGTGACTATCCGGAAGCTTAAATTATGATTTGAGAGTACAATATGCAGATATATTCCATTCATTGTGTTGAAGGTCTGTTTTCAGCATCGCTGAGAGTGTTGGTGAGAAAATACACAAGCCTTTATTTGTGGGAATCTGCAGCCGTGCTATTTGTATAATTGCTCAAAAATACCTTTTATATAATGATGGATTTTCATTAGTGTTTAAGACATAATGCAAGCAGGGCAAAGGGTGCACACCTGTAATCCCCCAGGGTGATTGTGAATCTTGGCCAGCCTGGGCTATATAGGGTGAATCTATGTCCTAAAAAGAAAGAAGGAAGGAAGGAAGGGTGGAAGGAAGGAAGGAAGGTAGGAAGGAAGGAAGGAAGGAAGGAAGGAAGGGCAGACAGAAGGACAGAAGCAAGTTTTGATAGCTTTCCAGTACTGGCCTTGCCTAATATTTATTTTCAATTAGGGCTTACCTGAAACAAAAGTAAAAGAATACTAGGACAGGTAATCCCTGGCATGGATAACATGTGCTGCTTAGTATGTTTTAAAGTGACAGTACAATTACCTTCCATTTCCAGCTGGATTTGCTGTTCCCCCTTTCTATCATACCGGCCCATCCTCATCCTGCATAAAGTGGAATCAGCCTTAACCATCTTCAAAGAAAGAGAATGCACTACAAGGCCACTAGGAGATCACAGTGCTTACAGGATAACTAGGGACAGACTTGGGTATAAGCAAGAACAAGTCACTCCAGGAAGAAGGAAGAAGGAAAAAGGAAGAAGGAAAAGACAGTGTTTTCCTGTATTAGGAGCAACCTGGTAGTGGTCTAAGGTGTGAGCACAGTCTTTTCAGTGTTTTAGGTAAGATTTTTAACTCCAGTCACACATTAACTTGACCAAGTCAGTGTCACATGCTGCCTCTTGGGTGGAAAGGTTCAGAAAAGTTAATTAAAAGGTTGAAATAACTTTCTGGGGAAATGGTGCTGTGTGTCTAGGAGTGAGGCATGGACCTTCGACAACCGAGCGCTGATAGATGTCCACCTCAGACTATGACTGCAGGAGGGTGAGACGCAAGGAACGATCACCATTAAAACAGGAATAGCCATCTGCTATGCATTTTGTTAATATCAGCAATCTAAATATTCCCGCACTTTCTTAGTGATTTCAAATGTATCTTTTTTCCTCCTTTTATCTCTCCCTTCAACAACCAGTTCGTGCAGTTTCCTCTTCAGAAGTTTGGATAAGTAATAATCTCCAAACATTACTTGCCTACCAAAAGCAATAGAAAAACTTGTCTAGAGGACAGTTGACTCTGTTAACATGATTTCTGTGGTTAGCTGGTTTGTGTATTCTGTGTAACAGACAGCAGATCTATAAAGACCTCAAGACAGTCTGTGGTTTGATTAGCAAGTATGAAATGTCTGCAGAGAGAGCCAGGACAGCTGCCCCTTTGTTTATCTCTTGCACGTTTTTCTTTAAAGGATGCACTTAGGATGGAACAAAAAAAGTAGTAACTTAATGAGTATGTTCAAAAGTAGGATTTAAGCCATGCCATGAGTGGATGTGTTACTATTTAACATCTTATAGAAAGATGCCTTCCTTTGTTATTCAAAGACATGGTAACAAGCCCTTCTTTAAAAAGCACTAAAATTAGATAGTTATTGTTTGAGTTAGGGGAGGAAGGGTGCTTTAGAGATACAGTTGTTCATTCTTTAGTGTAATATTCAGATACTGGGTGTCTTTGATGTGCCATGCACTGTGTTGCCTTTTTCTTTGTAGACCTGCATAAAAGTGGTTATGAATGACCACATAATAGAGTCAATATTGGACTATCTTGAAATTTCGTCTTCCAAAGAAATTAGCCCATTACTTTTTAACTTAGCCCCAGGTAAATTTTTAGGATAAGGGCCAATGTTAACCACATTCTTTGCTGAATTATATCACAAGAATGTTCTCTATCCCTGTCCTTAATATTGTTTCTCTCTGAAACCTCTGACGTGGAGCCTCCACAGCCTGCCTAGCTCTTAGCACTGCTGCCTTCCTCGGTCCTTCAAGGATGGCCCATTACGCTCTACTTGTAGCACTTAGCTGCCTTTCTAGGAAAAACTCCAAAGTCTTCCTTGTTCCTCCAAAACACCACATGGTTGGGGCTGTCACAGCAATATCCCACTCCCTGGTACCAACTTATATATTAGTCACTTTACTAATGCTGCAGTAAAGCACCATGATCAAGGCAACTTAAAAAGCAGAACATTTAATTGGGCTTATGGTTCCAGAGGGCCCATGATGGTACAGCACACACAGCAGAGAGCTCATGTCTTGAATGCAATCAGGAGTCAGGAGAGTACACTGGGACTGGCAAGAGTCTTTTGACTCAAATAATATCCCCAGTGACAACAAGGGACCCTTGCCAACAGTTCAACCAACAGGGGATCATCTACTCAAGCAAATAAGTCTATGGAGGGTATTATCATTCAAACTACCACATATATTCCATATTTAGAATCAGTATGTACGGCTGCCATGGTACTTCCCATGTAAGCATCATTAAACATCCCACCTCACAGTATTTAGGAAGTTATCAATCACTTCAAATCCAGAGCCTGTTACCTACTCACTTACATCCCAGCAATGACCATTAGCTTTCCTGGTTTTGTTCCAATTTTTGTGATGCACAAAAATAATGCAGTTACATGTTAAACAGCTCCTTTGCCTGCTAATATAGTACTAAGTTGTTAGCAACTGTAATTTTTGTTACCTTTTTACTCTTTAGCATTAACAAGAGATTAACAAGGACCCTCCTTGTCTCCACCTCATCCAGTTCTGGGATCACAAGTGTGTGCCACCATATCTGGCTTTTAAAAAATATGTTCTAGGGATCAAACTGAGGGCCTCATGCTTGCATGACAAGCATTTATGAACTGAGCTGTCTTGCCAGTGTCAAGCTTGGTACTTTTATAGTACCAAGATCTCTTGAATTTGTAACAAATCCTATCATCTCCTTCAGGATAGTCCAAGAGACATGAATGTTAGTGTGTTTTTGTGGCACCTATACTGTCCCCTGGTTGTCCATGGGGTCTTTATTTTGTGGATCACATATGCCACTTCACGGAAGGGCAACTTTGTTGTCCTTTGTTTATAAGGAAATAGAATGGCATTAGATGGTCTAAGGTGACATCCATCTTCCTTCATGTGGGACTCCAAAGGATATCCCATTTGTGTCTCAGGATAGGAAACAAAGGGCTGTGGTGAACAACATCTGCTCTGTGGGTCTAAGTTGGGCTTGTACAGATAAAACAAGGCAGAAGGCTTTAGTAGATGATGCCAGAGCTCAGGGCTCAGGGCTAGTGCACACATAGGCCTCTTGCTTCAGATTCTTTTCAACGTGGGGTCCTGAGACTATTACTCATTTAAGCCACTCAAAGTAAAAGATGAAAGGGCCAGTGCGTAGTCAGCTCCCCTCCTGGACTGGCTTAGCTGTCCTTCTGTCAGAGGAGTTACAAGGTTGTAAGAGATATACATGGAGATAGATAGGAGGGAAGTGGAAGAGAGGAAAGAGGGAGGGAGAGAGAGAGCAGCACATCATATTTCCCCAAGAAATTTTCAAGGGAATGAAGATCTAGTTCAAGCTTTTCTTGCTCCATTGTCTTCTAGCCGTCACATCGAGCACTTTCATGGCCCATAGCCTGGGCTTTGACCCACTAGGTTGAATAGGTGAATAGTCCTCTTTTACCTTCATACAACCCAACTGAGACTCGCTGCCAAAAGAGCTAAATATGACTTACTCTGACTTTTCCTTTTGTTTTTCCTTTGAAAACACCAAGTTTTTAAGGGACAGAGAAAGTCATTTTTCTTGTTTTCTCATCCAAGTCTATCATCTGCAAAACACCTCCCCCACTCCCGTCTCTCTGGGAGGAATTTCAATTCCAAGGACTACCATCAGTGCATAGAAACAAGCAAGTCTTTGCTGGCAGACGCATGATGTACGCAGAACCTGGCTGGAGAAATATCATTAGCATGATTGCGTGCACATATGAATTCTGTAAGGTGTGAAGAAGTAGCTATGAAAGATGTGATATTTTAAGCCTGGGAGTGTGGGTGTGCTGCCATCTTGGCTGAGCTTAAAATTAACCAGTCTCAGAGCCGAGCCGTAACTTGTGTATTCAATGTGGGAAGATGTAGTGCAGAAATAGAGCAAGTGCAGGATTTTTCCCATCCTGCTTTTGCTGTTTCTGTGGAGCACATGAAAATGCTTATCTCTTATACTCTGAAGAAAATATGCACGAATAAAGTGACATATGTAGCTATTGGAAAAAATGCTTGTTGTTTGTAAAAAAAAAAAATAGTATAGTATTACTAATTTCTTCTCCTAGAAAGTTTTGCTAGTATTCTTATATTTATTTACTCACTCTCAGCAAAACAATTTATCCTTCACATCCATGCTAACTGTTTTTAGAAACAGTGCTTTTTATACACTGGGAGTCTTGAAGCCATACACAAACCAATTTTCTATTGGCTGACATTCTTAGTCTACTCTTGAAGGGTTTAGTTGATGATATTGCAGTTCAGTATCTGGTTTTATAGCATTCCTAAACAGCTCGTGGGCACTGTACTGTTATATGCTAATGTCCTCATGGAAATGTGACCTGGAACCAA
Source organism: Acomys minous (assembly GCF_964271855.1). Classification (NCBI taxonomy): domain Eukaryota; kingdom Metazoa; phylum Chordata; class Mammalia; order Rodentia; family Muridae; genus Acomys; species Acomys minous. Next base: position 69,450,692 of record NC_140489.1, on the reverse strand, counting down.
GTTCCTTCCGTTTTAGCCACAACTCTGTACGTTTTTGAGAGAACATAAAACCTATGGCTTCTCTTTCTATTTGTTCTGTTTCATGTTTGTTTTTTCTTTTTTCTTCCTGGTTTGAAGAATCTGTTCAGTAGCATGTCTGTTAGATCAGCTGGCCCTTGGCACTGCAGTGCATACAAAGTCACTAAAACAGATGGAGAAATTTAACTTTCAAAGAGAAAAGGATTCCATAGCAACTTGGAGTGAAATATACATCTGGTCACATTAACTGGGCCCCTGCTGTTACAAACCAAACATACACACACACACACACATACGTCTAATCTGGAGAGGAACATTTAAGTGCTTGGTGCTCATCTGTTCCCTCAGAATCTTTTCTGTTTTTGAATAGAGAATATTTTTAACTTTATTTCAGAGAGAGAGTGGGGGAAGGGAGGGGGAGAGAGCGCATGTGTATACTTAGCCAGTCAGAGAGCTTTTTGGCAAGGTTTGAAAGTCTTCAGTTTATAAGTTAAGTCACATTTTAAAATATTTTCCTATACTTCTGTGATTAGAAACTAATCTTCCAGAAATTGCATCGTCAGGCTGATTTTATGTTCAGCAGTTGTGAGGGATGTGTGACTGTAGTTCCAAATGGCCTAGGCCCTGGCAGGAAGCACCCATGCTAAATATACCTCTGTGGGATGTAGGCAGAGCATCAAAAAACCTGGTGAGGATCAAGATAAAAATAATCATCCTGTTAGCCCCCTCTCTCTGGAAAGGAGGCAGGCTCCAATAATGAGTGTGTTTCTGTCAAGCTGTACCCAAATATCAGAAGTCAGAATGATCCAAAAACCCAAAACTTCATGACTGTAGATACTACACGAGTGGGAAATGCCACAATGCAAAACTTAATTTCTTGCATAAAATGATTAAAAAGAAAAAAACTGAAAAATGACCTTCAAGTTAAGCATGTAAAGTGGTATTGTTTAGTTGTTTCCTTCAAACTGAAGAACTCCCTCCCAGAGAGAGGCTTGTGAGACCCAGGAAGTGAATAAACCTTTCAAGGTTTAGGAAGCTCAGAAGGCTTCAAAGCTCACAAGACCCTCTTCTTCCTAAGTTGTAAGATACTTGGTGAGCAATTCCCCAGGAAGGAGAAGCTCTCTAATAGAGCTGTCTGTACGTTGTTCAGAGAGCCCTAGGGAATGCATTCTTCATTAGTTGTCACTGAGGATGAGGTGGGCTTCACAGTGATGCAGATGCCTTTGAGTCTGCATGAACCTTGAGGGTAACACTCACCCATGCTTCTCTATGGAGTTATTCCATAAAATTATTGGTTCACCAACCCAGACTTGGGCAGAATCATTTGATTGTTGGTTGTGCACTATCTGGGATGCATAGATGGGTGTTCATGGGAGCTCTCTGGGAAAGCTCACTAAAACAAGTGTGCATGAACCAACAGAATTTTATACTTTGAATGGAATTGAATTGCTTAAGATAGCTCTCTCTCTCTCTCTCTCTCTCTCTCTATATATATATATATATATATATATATATATATATGGTTACAGTAGGACTATTGATAATTGATTATAAGTTCTTTTATTAGAACTATATCTAACTAACTATATATATGTGTATATGTATATACATGTGTGTATGTATATATGTGTATATGTATGTGTGTGTGTATATATATATACACAATGTTCCAAAAGTCAATAAAAGGCACACTTGACCTATACAGGAATTTGAAGACACTGTCATGATACCAAGGCATAAGAAGATCCTCTATTGCTTCCCTAAATGTACAGTATTTGCAACATTTTGTACAAGTGCTTAACATTGACAGATAGGAGTTAAATGGTTTATGTGGTAATTTCCTTTTTCAAGTAATAATTTATTCTTTGAAATTTCTGTACAATATATTTTTTATCATATTCCCTTTCTCCCTATCCACCCAAATTACTGTGCACCCCCCCCCTCTCTCTCTCTCTCTCATCTATCAAGTCCAATTTGTACCACCCAAATACTTTTGGGTGTGATGTCATCTCCTGGAGCTTGGGAAACTGTAAAAAACAAGGTTTTATATCGTGGGGTCCAGGGGTGGCTGAAGGGACAACAGCAACAGGGATAAAAGGAAGCTGGCAACTCTTTGACATCTCTCTATATATTTTAACTCCTAAGCTTTCATGCTGGTAGCTTTGCTATTTGGGACCACTGGTTGTGGAGAGAAGAAAGGAGAAAACCATACATTCACACAAACATGGGGAGATCCCACAGATCATTCATAAAAGCATACATAGAAAATCAGACAGATGGACACAAATTCTTGATGAAGCAGGGGACTTCAACAAACAAGTTTAACAAGCTTCACAATTTCACACATACACATATGTACATACATACATACATAAAACATAGACAATTGGACGGACATACAAACACAAGACAATCTGACATATGGAATATATATATATATATATTATGTGCATGAGTATGCATGTATGTATATATGTATGTGTGTATATATGTGTATATATATATATATTTGTATGTATGTATATGATGGATGAAGTGAATTCCAGTGGGCTTTAACCACTGTTTAATTTAATTCTGTCTTGGTATTTATATCATCTAATACAAAGGTCCTCTATGTATGGAAAAATTACCTCATTCAAAAATAGATACAATCATTATATAAAAAGAGGGTTACAGTAGGAATATTGATTATAAGTTCTTTTATTAGAACTATATCTAAATAGATTTTTTGCTTATTATAAGTTTAAGATAAATTTTATCTATATGCTTATTATACATTCAAAGGGTAGTTGTTTATTATTGTTGTTGTTGTTGTTGTAGTTTTTTGAGACAGGGTTTCTCTGTGTAGCTTTGGCTATCCCGGATTTGCTTTGTAGACCAGGCTGTCCTCAAACTCATAGAGGTCCTCCTGTCTCTGCCTCTCTTGAGTGCTGGGATTACATGTATGTGTGGATTACAGGGGTGTGCCACTGCACCCAGCTGGATAGTTTTTTTTAATGTCAAGGTTTTTCTAAGAAATTAGGTGTCTCTCTTATATAACTAACCATTTATTTTTTGTTTCTATATTCATATAGTTTTCCTTTTCATGGTGCACACCTGGGTCTTATCCTTGGACTAAACCTAGAATGAATGTATTTCATTGACTATTAAGTTGTTTCAATCTTGTTTTCCTTCTTGGTGTAAATCAAATGCTTCATAGGCCTTTAGCTAATTTGCAGGAGGGTAGAAGTTACTTAGTCAATTCAGGAATCATCATCAAGAATTATAAAACCATCTCCATAAGATTCTGCAGGAAATCTGCCCAACAGAGAGAGTAGCACCTATGGAGCCACAGGCTGTGCGGGATTCTCTCTATTCCATGTCAGGCATATGAGACAAGCGTGAAAAGGCAGTGCAGCAACAATGAGCAGCCTTGAGACAAAGCCCCTCTGGCTTCGCCTAAACCAGGAATGCACATGTTCATTAGCTGTGCAATAAATGAATGGGCTGCCTCCAGGAAGCTCACTTGCTTGCTTTTGCCAATCCACCATGCACTTGCTCCCAGCAGGCAACATAGCAAGGCTCACACCCTTAATGCAAACTGATGCTCCTTCTCCAAGCAGCTCCCAATTGCCAACAGCTCAACTAAGTTGGGACTTCATGGCCACCTCAACCTCCTGTGCTGAGACTCAGCAGGGGAAATAGGTGACATCACAACATGTCTCTCATCTCAATCCATGTTAGACAACGAGTATGTGACACCTTGCACATGAATAAGCACTGCTAATATTCTTCTACAAAGCTCCTCTTACAACACACAGTCACTCCTTCAAGGGACTCCGTGGTGGTTAAAGGATACAAATTTCCTTAAGAAAGAAAGCTGGAACTTAGAGATAAGACTGTTTAGTAAGAATGTTAAGTATGAAAAATTCCAACAAATCCTCCAAATCCAACTTCACTTTGCTTGTGAAGTAGAGTTTCTGTATGAGGCTATAGCTGAATAATGCTCTTACTAGCAGTCAATGAATTCATTAAAGCCAGCCTGGGTGGTTGTTTTTGAAGTGGTTGCTTTAGATAAAACACCTAAGCATCAATGCATACCCACTATCCTATCTTATTAACATGCTACATTTTGTCAGATACATTTATTACAAATAATGCAATAGAGACATTGTTATTAGCTAAACTTTATCCTTATTCAGATTTTATTGTGTTTTTGCCTCTGTCTCTCTGTTCTAGGAATTTATCATGGTGTATTTAATTGTTGTATCTCCTTAGGCTCCTCTTGTCTTCAACCTTTTCTCAGTATTCTTGTTTGTGATAATGAACTTGACATTTCTGAGGCATATAGTTGGATATTCTGTAGAGGATCTATTTTGATTTGCCAGTTGTTTTTCTGTTTGCTAGATTAGGGTTGGAGGTTTTGGAGAAAGAAGACCATGGAGGTACAATTCTGTTTTCCTCATGTATGAAGAATGCAAACAAGCTAGAGAGATGGCTCAGGGAGCCAAAATTCCCAGCATCTCGATCAGGAGGCTGGAGCTCTGGGCTTAGAGGATCTAAGGCCCACTTCTGTCCTCAGTGGATATTTTCACTTACACACACACACACACACACACACACACACACACACACACACACACACACACACAGAGAGAGAGAGAGAGAGAGAGAGAGAGAGAGAGAGAGAGAGAGAGAGAGAATTTTAAATATAAAGTATGTGTACAAATGGCATGGTGGCCACTTTTTAGTTTTTCTATTGCTGTGATGAACACAGTAAGCAAAAATAAACAAACACAAAACAAAAACAAAAAAACTTGGAGCAGAAAGCGTTTATTTGATCTTACCTTCCACATCATAGTCCTCAGCTGAGGGAAGTCACGGCAGGAGGCAGAAACTGAAGCAGAGGCAATGGAAGAATACTGCTTACTGGGTCCCTCCTCCTGGCGTCCTTAGTCTGCTTTCTTACACATCCCTGGGACCACCTGCTGAGTGGTGGCACCACCAACAGTGGTCTGGGACCTTCTACACAATCATCAAACAAGAAACATTCCCTATAGACTTGCCTATAGGCAATCTGATGGGGGCAGTGTTTCAGCTGATTTCTTCCTTCCACAGAACTCTGAAATGACTTTTTCCAGCTAATTCTAGCTTGTGCCAAACTGACAAAAGGAAACTAAGCAACCCAGTACTGTTAAGACAGATCTTAGTCACCTGGGTAAGACATCTTTAGCAGATTGATCCATTGTAAAGAGGCTCCTTTGCCCTCTCCTAGTACACCCTTTGGAAGGAAATCATGACCCAAGCTTACATTTGAGGAGGAGGAACTGTGTCACACCCCCTATAGGATATGGTGTCTACATAAGTTAAATTCTGCAGAGAATTCTACTTGTGATTTTAATCTAATTATATTTCATTTTCACTTCATAAGTTGTTCTAATTTGGATGATTGGAAGTTATTTCACTTGGCTGTTACTTACCTTTGACATACTTTTTTCTTGATGTTTTGGGGGTTGTTTGTTTGCTCAGCACTTCCTTACTGTCTGGAACTACAAGATGCTCCAGGCTCACCTTGTACATTTCCTGTCCTTTTCCTGAAAACAATTATATTTTCAGGGAACGTGGGTTTATTTTGTTGGAGATCAGGTCACAATTCTTAGTTGTTGTTGTTTTTAGATAAATCAGAACTTTAAAAAATATTTAAGTGTATAGTAACTGTAGATTTATATGACTTATAATTATTGCTAACTATAAGCTATGATTTGAACCTTAAATATCCCTCCATGAAAGTTCTCATATGAACAGCTTGCTCCTTAGCTGATGGTGCTATTGGAAGCTGATGAAAAATTTAGAAAATAAGATCAGCTTGGAGACAGTAGGCGATTGTAGACACACCCTTGAAGGAGACATTGGGACTCTGTCCTGGACTGTGTCTCTCTTTGCTTCCTAGCCACCATAGGAAGAACAGCACTCTTCTGGTGTCTCCTTCCTCTATGATATACTGTCCAACTATGTGCTTAAAAGTAACCAGTCCAAGGGATCATGGGCTGATCATGAGCCAAAGTAAACCACCGTCCTTTAAGTTGATTTTTCAAGAATTTATTTGCAGTAATGGCAAGCTAACACTATCAGTATTAGAGTTGGTGTGCTTTCTTATTAAAGCTCCCAATTCTAATCTATTCCTATATGGATTACTCCAGCTTCTTCTCAGTCCTTACCTGTAAATACATCACTGGTGAGAAGCCTAGCTCCTGCTGTCCATCATCCATTTTCTTAATTGTCCAGTTCCTCAAAATAGGTAGAGAGGAATCAATACTTGGCCTACTTTTGTTTCTTATTCTATGACAAATACCCTGACACCCACCCACCCTCCAAAAAAATACCAACCTGGAAGTCAGTAGGGTTTATTTGGTTGTAGTACCAAATTATTTGGTTGAGTCCATCATTTGGGGAAGCGAGGAAGGTATTCAAGCTGTTACTCATATCTCATTACACTCCAAAGGGAGGGAAGAGTATACAAGTCCTTATACTTGTTTGCCCTCAGGTAGCTTTCTCCTCCCTTGTACTGTTCAGGACTCCTTACCTAGGGAATGGTACCACTTGTAAGTAGCCTGGGTCTTTCTACATTAATTGACAAATTTCTACATATGTGTCCATAGGCCAACCAGGATAATTCATCAGTAATACCTTTGTCCCTGGCAATTCCTGTTTGTATCAGATTGAAAGTTACAACTAACCAGCATAGTACTGTTAGCCTACATTGATGTGATATGTTGAAATACTTACATTCTTTTGACTTGGTTTTACTAGTTTCATTCATTTCCGATGTCGCATCAGGGAAGCACCTGTTTCTTCTCCCACATCAGTGATATTGCTTCAGAATCTTAAATGCAAGTAGATTGGTTTTTTCTATATATAATTTTGCATTTTGAGAATGTCACATTATATATATATATATCCTTTTCCATCTGGTGCTTTAATTTAGAAATAACACATTTCAGATGTAGCTACACCTGAGGATTGAAAAGTTCAAGGCTAGCTTGGGACACTGAGAAAGACTCAATCTAAACACTCAAAAACACAACACAAAACAAACAACAAAAAGAAAAAAAGAAAAGAAAATATTTTCATATGGCTTGATAGCTCTATTTAAAAAATACTCAAATAATATCCCATTATGAATGTGCCATGATTTGTTCAATTTCCCTATTGCTATTTTCTGCTGTTTATGTTCTCAAAACACTCACTTGCTCAAATCCTAACCACGGTTGTGTTATTGGGAGGTGGAAACTTTGAGAAGTCCTGAAAACAGAGTCCTCATGAATGAGATCAGTGCCCTTATAAAAGAGGTCTCCAGAATATCCTTCACTCTTTGTTCATATTAAGTTACTAAAAAGACTACTGGATGTGAACAAGAGGGCTGCCTTTCATCAGATATCATGCATACCATCACATTAATATGGGATTGTGAAGTCTCTAGAATTATGAGAAGTAAAATTTTGTGGGTTTTAGCCACCAAGTGTACATTATTTTGTTATAGCATCTATAATGTGTCAAGACATTGTGCTACCTAGTATTACATCAACTTGACACAAGCTAAAGTCAACTGAATAAGGAACCTCAATTAAAACGCCTTAATAAGATCAGGCTAGGCAAACCTGTAGGGCATTTTGTTAATTAGCGGTTGATGGGTAAGGGCCCTGTCAATTGTGGATGGTGCCTTCCTTGGGCTGGTGGTCCTGCATATAAGAAGGCAGGCTGTATAAGCCATGAGGAGTAGGCCAGTAAGCAGCATGTTTCCTCAGCCTCTGCATCAGATCCTGCCTCCAGCTTCTTGCCCATTTTGAATTCCTGCCTTGGCTTCCTTCACTGATCTGTGATTCCGGATATGTAAGCCAGATAAGATTTTTTTTTCCTCTAGAGGTTGCTTTGGTCATGGTCTTCTAAGACAGCCCTAGAAAACCTAAGTAACACAGACATTTACTGAAAGATATCTGGGTTCCTTCCAGTTTGGGGTAATTATGAGTAAATCTTCTACAAACACTTGCCTGTAGGTTTTATTGGTGACATATTTTCAACTCAGATAAATACCTGAGAATCTAACTGTTTACTTGTGTGGAATATTTGTTAGGGTCCCAGAAAATCCAGGACCATGTATTAAGACATTTGTTGTAAGGAATTGGCTTGTGAAGACTGGCAACTCCAAAGACTTGTAGGACAAGGCTTTGAGCTGGACCCAGGAGAACTGATTTGTTTTTAGTATTAGTGTGGATGCCTGAAAACCAAAGGAGCTGACAATGTAACTTCATTCTAAAAGCCAACAGTCTTAAAAATCCAAAAAGAACCACTGTCCAAAAGCGCGCATGCACACACACACACCCCGTGTCCCAATTCAAAGGCTGTCAGGAGGAATTCTCTCTTTACCTGAATGTATTGTGGGGGTGTGGGGATATGTCAGTATGGTCATCTTTGTTCAATTCTGAGTTTCAACTGGTCAATGAAGTCCACCATATCACAAGTAGACAATCTTCAAATAAAATTTGACTAAATACCTGGGCATCCTGTGGTTAATTCAAGTAAATACATGAATTCAACCCTCACATACAGCGAGAATATGGTTAAGTTTGTAAGAGACTGCCATACTATAGCATCTTCACCAACCTTTGGTATTGTCAGATTTTTTGAGTTAGCCATTCTAATAGGTACATAGTTTCTCACTGTTGTTTTATCTCGAAATTTCCTAATAACAAGAGATGCTGAGTGTTTTCTACAAGTTTAGTTTCTACTTTAGATGTTCTATGAGGTCAGAGATTTTGCCAAATATATGACTTACATTTTTCTTATTCTGTAGGCTGCCTCTTCACCCTCCCCCCCCCCACAATTTATCTACTTATCTAAGGGAATGCTATGGCACATATACAGAAGTCAGAGGACAGCTTTCAGGGGTTGGTTCTCCTTCCACCCTGCAGGTTTTAGGATTTAACTTGGGTTATCAAACTTTGCAGCAAGTGACTTTACCCACTGAGACACCTTGTTGGCACTTGTTTTCACTTTCTGGGTGTTTGCCATGGTTTGAATGTGTTCCCCAATTTTGTACATTAGAAATTTGATCTCTAAACTCTGGTGTTGGGCAGGTGAGAAAGACATAAAGAATCTGCTCTCGGGAGCATATTATTTGATTTGAAGATAAACAGATATGATGTTGTGATATTTAACATTGATTGTCAACTTGACAGGATATAGAGTAATCACTTAGGAGACAAACCTCAGCATGTCTGGGAGCAGGTTTCTATATTGGGTTGAAGGAAGAGGAAAGAACTACTCTGAATGTCTGCAGTACCATTGCATCAGCTGGGATGTCAGACTGGATGAAAAGAAGATAGCAAGCTACACCCCAACATTTTTCACTTGTTTTCTGATTGTTGATGTAATGGAGCCAGCCATTTCATGCTCCTGATACTATGTCTTCCCTGCCATGGTGGACTGTTGTTGTGGAGCAGAAGAAACCCTTCCCTCCTTAAGTGCTTCTGTAATTGTCACATGGCAATGACAAAAAATATGGTTGGGAATGGATTTCCCTCTATCACACTTGTGTCCCATCAATCGGACATCATCCACCAATTATGATTCAGTTGAACGGGCTTTACCAGATGCTAGCTCAGGGACTCTTTTAGTCTCCAGAACCACAAGCTAAGTAAATCTCATTCCTTATAAATTACCAAAGCTGTTGTATTCAATTCTAGCACTAGAAAACAAACTTAAGGCAGTGGTGTGTTTTGAAAGACCAAAGTTGTTGGTTGTGATGAAGCCCAGTTTGCAAACTTTTTTTTCTGTTTTTGCTTCCTGTACTTTGGGTGTTATATTGAACAGATCATTTCTAATGCACATATTTTCCTGAGAGTATAGTTTTTACATTTATGTCTATGATCTGCACTGAGTTAAATTTTATATGTGATTCATTTTTTTTTCTTCTGCAATGAACATCAACATTTATCCTGACACCATTAAAAGACTAGATAGTCTTTACTCTTTGAGTTGTCCTGGTTTCATTGTTGAATATCAGAAACAACAATATTATTATTTCTCAGATCTTGTTTGTTTCATTGATCTATTATTCATCTGTATTCACATGAGTATCATACTGTCTTGGTTACTGTGGCTTTGTAGTAACCTCTTAACTTTGTTCCTTCTTTGCAAGATTGTTTGGGTGTCCTGAGGCCTTTGCATTTTGTGTAAATTTTAACCTTAGAAATATTTTAACCCTTGAAATCTGCTTTTTGCTTTCTCTTTTTGTGTTTTACCCCAAGTGGTGTTTGCATTTAGGCTAACTAAGTTTCCCTCTGTATTTGCATTTACCTGAGAGCCATTCTTGGGGCCAGTCAGCTAGCTGAGATTGTATCGTGTCATCTGATTACACTTAGACAGCTTCAGACATTTTAGTTCCTCCCATGCCTTCATTCTCTGTTCATTTGTTAAGATTTACAACTCTCCTCTTATTAAAGAATTATTTTAATCCAACCCTTCTACACATTTCTACAGACCTCACATCCCCAAAATATGCTTCTGAAATTATTTTTACATTTTTAGAAATGTCTATATATTATAGGTTAATCATTCAAAGGACAGTTGTAATCATACTAGTTTTCCCTTTGAAATACTTCATAACATGGATGAAACTCAAAAACATGTTGAGTGAAGGAAGCCAGACACATGACATATTGTACGATTGCATTTTTATAAAGTTCAAGAATAGAAAACCAGTCTATGAGAGTAAATATCAGAACTTGTCTCTGCTGGAGGATGGAAATGGAGATTTGAATGAATACATGGCATAATTCTAAAGAGATGGAAATATTCCTTATCTTAATCAGGGTTACCTGGGTGCAGATATTAGTCACAATTCAGTCCACTAAACACTAAATACATCTTCATTTCCATGTCTATAATTATAATTTTAAAGATTATTTTGTGTGTATGAATGTTTTGCCTGAATTTATGTCCCTGTACCACATGCATGCCTGCTACCCAAGGAGGTTGGAAGCCTCTCTGTGGATGCTGGGAATCAAATCTAGACCTTCCCAAGAACAAGTTCTGTTAACTGCTGAGCCAACTCTCCAGCCCCACAGAATTATATTTTTCAAAGTGAAAAAAATAAAACAAATTTTTTGGTTTCTATTGTCTTCACTTCAACTTCCTGTCAGCACATCTTTTTAAAATTTTTCTTGTTTCCCTCTTGCGCTGTGCTCCAGCAAAATGAATCTCCCCTCCCCAACTCTCACCATGCATCTCTTAGGAAGGTCAATGTCTTCCCTTCTCCCCACAGTCACCATGCATCAGGATCCTTCCTTAAGTTCTGTATCAGAGGAAATATTTTTCAGTTCCTCTAATTTATATATATATATATATATATATATATATATACACACACACACACACATATGGTCTGCATCCAATTTAGAATGCTGGAATAAAAGTGTAATGAGCAGCACTCGGGGAGGCAGAGACAGGAGGATCTCTGTGAGTTCAAGGCTAGCCTAGTTTACAAAGAGAGTCCAGGGCAACCAAGGGTTTTTCAAATCCCTGTCTGGATAAGAAGAAAGAAAGAAAGAAAGAAAGAAAGAAAGAAAGAAAGAAAGAAAAAAGTGTGATGAATTAGACCCAATATGATAGCAGGTGAGGATGACTTTGGTGACTTTTAGACGAATCCCAAGCATATAAATGTACCAGTGCAAATCTGAACAATATGACAGACTGTAATAATTTCAAAGTATTTTTGTTTGTTTGTTTTGTTTTTTAAATCTTTTTTTCCAATATAGCCCTGCAACTACCAGGGAGGGTGGTGTGATGTCCTCGTCTGGTCTGGCAGTGCCTCTGCCTTTGTCCTCAGGAAGAACTCCCTACCTGGACATCTGACACATTGATGTACCCAGAGGCAGTGCTAGGTTTGTTTTGCTAATAGAGTTAAGAAACTCTCTCTGACAGGAGGGAAGGATTTACAGTGTTGAGAGTCAGCTAAAGTTGAAACAAGCCAAACATCAGCACTTAGGCAGCTGTGGAACATGAAAGTCTGGATCACCTTGAGAAAGGAAATGGTTCAGGAGGGACCAGGTGCATCATGGGTCATAATATCTGTTTATAATGCCAATTAGATGTCACCTGATATTGGAAAACTTAAGGAAGAATTTACCACTTGAACACCTACATCTCGTCACTTTTCCTTTTTAAAAGAGGAAAATGCTAGGAATGCTAGGACTGTGTGGGAAGATTTTATTTTTTTTATAATTGACATTACATCCCAATTATTATCCCCTCACTCATATCCTCCCCTTGCCTCCTTCCCTCTTCCCACCTCTTCCTCTTCTCTAGTCCACTGATGCCAGGGGTTAGCGGGGGTGAGGGAGAGGGGGCTCTGACCCTAGCCTATCAGGTCTCATTAGGATAGCCTACATCTTCTTCCTCTGTGGTCCTGCAAGGCCACCCTGCCAAGAGGAAGTGCTCAAATCAATCATGGCACCAGAGTCCATGTCAGAGACAGTCTTTGCTCCCTGTACTAGGGGATCCGTGTGGAGAGTTAGCTGTCCATTGGCTACATCTGAATAGGGGGTCTAGGTTCTCTGCATGCATTGTCCTTGGTTGGTGCATCATTTTGTGCAGCACACCCACCCCCAACCCCACCAGATTTGTTGGCTTTGATGTTCTCCTTGTAGAGCTCCCGTCTCCTCTGGATCCTTCTAACTCCCGCCCCCAACCCCCCTAACACACACACTCTTCCATAGGACTCTCAGTGCTCTACCTAGAGTTTGGCTGTGAGTCGTAGCATCTATTTTGATCCCCTGCTGGGTGGAGTCTTTCAGATGACATCTATGCTAGGCTAATATTCACTTACATGGCTTACCTCATTCAGAATGGTCTTTCCTAGTTCCAGCCATTTGCCTGCAAATTTCATGATTTTCTTGTTTTTGATAGCTAGGTAGTATTCCATTGTGTAAATGTACCATAGTTTATTTATCCATTCTTCGGTTGAGGGACATCTAGGTTGTTTCCAGATTCTGGCTGTTGTGAATAAAGCTTCTATGAATATAGCTGAGAAACAACTCTGTACAATAAAAGATTTTCCAGAGGAATCTCCATCACTGATCTTACGCTGTGTTATAGAGCAACAGTAATAAAGACCGCATGGTACTGGCATAGAAATAGGCTGGTTGATCAATGGAATAAAATTTAAAAACCCAGAAATAAACCCATATACCTATGGACAAATGATTTTTGACAAAGAAGCAGGAAGATTTTAAACCTCTAGAAAATGGAGCCAAGACTGCTGTGAGAGTTGTCTGTGATTTTCAACATTGCCTTATTGAACTTTTATTTATAAGGTTTTGTTTTCTTGTCTGAGAGTTTACAATCCGTTCATATGAATGACAGGTCTTCCCCGCCTTTCTTACCTTATATACTCTTTTCAAAGGGGTAGGAAACGTAAAGAGCCTCTGCAGTAAAGCTTATTTGTTTCTGTCCTCAAATGCACTTCGCTAGCAGAGAAGGAAGTCTAATGTTCTGTTTGAAATGTCAGAGAACTATTGTGGTTTGAGTGAAAATGGTGCTCATAGGTCCATAAAGACTGTTAGGAGGTGTGGCCTTCTTGGAGGAAGTGTGTTACTAGGGATGGGCTTTGGGATCTCTGATGCTCAAGCCAAGCCCGGTTCGTTGCTTTTCCTGCTGATCTGAATGTGAAACTCTCAGCTACTTTTCCAGCAGTATGGCTGCCATGTTTCTCACCAGGATGATAATGGACTAAACCTCTGAACTGTACATAAACCACACAAGAAGTTCCCATTACCCTTTTCTCTATACAATAGTAACTATGTTCTCAAAAATTATCAAAATTTAAGTAAGCATTGCCCTCATTGCCTCTGTGTCCCTCTTTCTTCCCTCAAGCTATAAGCTCTAGCTTTGCATCTCTCCTCAATTTTTTAATCTTTGCATCATTAAAAGTGTATTATTTATTTCTTCTTTAATATGCACTTTAGAATCAGCCAAGTATTTTGTAATTTGCTATGTTATTTGAATGTGCGTTTTAAAATTAATTGTTATTGGTGTGCAGAAATCAAATCACAAATGTACCTAGAGCCAACAAAATTTCTGAAATCTCGACAACTTTCATCAATGTCTGTAGATCTTTATTTTTCTTTGTAGCAAATATTATTGTGTATAAATATTGCTGCTTTGAGCTCTTAATTTTATTACTTTTTTCTTTTTTAAAGATTTTATTTATTTATTTTATTTTTTCTTTTTAAAATTAATTTATTCATATTACATCTCAATTGTTAGCCTTTTCCCTGTTTCCTCCCATTCCTCCCTCCCTCCCACTTCCCCCCTTCTCCCCTCCCCTATGTCTGTGATTGAGGTAGACCTCCTCCCTCTATATATGCTCTTAGAATATCGAGTCTCTTCTTGGTAACTTACTATCCTTCCTCTGAGTGCCTCCAGGACTCTCCATCCAGGGGACCTGGTCAGAAAAGGGGCACCAGAGTTCGTGTGAGAGTCCGATCTCACTCTCCACTCAACAGTGGAGAATATAATGTTCATTGGCTAGGTCTTGCTAGGGGTTTGAAGTTTACTGCCTATATTCTCCTTGGCTGGTGCCTTAGTTTGAGGAGGACCCTAGGACCCAGATCTGCCTGTCATAAAGTTCTTCTTGTAGGTTTCCAGGACCCTGTGGATCCTATTATTTCCCCATTCTTTCATGCTACTCTTGCCTAAAGTCTCAATAGGATGTCCTCTCCTCTGACCCACTTTCCTGGTAAGTAAAGTTTTTCATGGGATGTATCCCTTGGACTAGTGTTTTGATATAAGTGAGTATATACCATTTGTCTCTTTTTGCTTCTGGGTGAACTCACTCATTATAATTTTTAGATCAATCCATTTGTCCACAAATTTTGGGAATTCCTTGTTTTTAATTGCTGAGTAGTATTCCATAGTGTAAATGTACCACAGTTTCTTAGTCCATTCTTCTACTGAAGGACACTTAGGCTGTTTCCATGTTCTGGCTATTATGTATAAAGCAGCTATGAACATGGTTGGAGCTCTTAATTTTATTACTTCTACTTTTAACCCCTTTTCTTAAACTTGATTTTCCTGGCATGAGTTTCTAGTATTCTATTGAGTAGGAATGGTAATTAAGAACACTTTTATTCTTAATTAATAGAGACAGGGTCCCTTATAGCCCTGGCCTCAAGTTTGCCACATTGCTGAGGTTGGCCTTGAACACCAGATGTTCCTGTCTCACCCACATGAGCCGGTGTTACAGTTACTGACCACCACACCTGACATGGTCTTGATTTTTAAAATGTAACAATTCTAAACTATCACTATAAACTTCAGAGTTTTCTGTAGATATTTGATAAACTCTTTTAGACAAAATACATTTTCTATTTCTAATTTTCTAGAAGCATCATCTTGAATATTGAATTTTAATATCTAGAATCATCATCTTTGAGTATTGATTTTATTGAATATTTTTGATGTCTGATGACATGAACATACAATTTTCCCCATTTAATTGTTTGGCATGGAATATTGTTTAAATACTTTCTAATAGTGAAACATTTATATTTTGCGTGGGAGCCTTACTTGATATTTATATATTTTATGTATTATTGTATATTTTACTCAGTTATACATAGTGAAAATATTGATTTTTTAAATAAAAACTTAACCAAAATATATTTTATGAAGCATATCAAAATATTTCTACATGTAGATTTTTATAACTAGACTTGAAGTTAATATCAGTAACTTAAGCTCAATAATTATAATTTATTTTCAGGATTATCTAATATATATGACTTTGGGAAACCATGTACATTGTACCTTTTACTATGAGAGGAAACCAAAGCCTAAATATATCATATGACTAGCATATCACACATTAAAATGAAGTTATAAGACGGGTATAGTAGCAAATCCCTGCAATTCCAGCACTCAGCACATAGAAGCACACAACTGGTGAATTCAAGGCCAGACTGGACTACATAGCAAAATTTTATCTTAAAGTTGAGGTAGGGTATAGAGAAATGGACTTAGGTAGAATACTGGTATTTGCAACTCTGCCTTTTACTAGTGTGTGAATTGGCATTTCTTTGTACAATTGAAATAATATCACTAATCTACATCACACATGGTTTCTGGAGGTCAAAAGCAACATTATAAACAAAGTGCTCTACATGGTACCTAGACACAGGGAGGGTCTCATTCATTCATTCATTCATTCGTTCATTCGTTTGTTTATTTGTTCATTTAGTCATTTGTTCATTTGCTCTTTTAATAAATAATCATTGCACACCTGCTTTGCATTTGTTCTAGAAGCTGGGGATAAGATAGAAGAGCCTCTTGTTTTTACCGAAAGTTTCTAGCCTACTATCAAGGATCTGATCCTAAATCATACATTGGAAAATGGAAAACCAGTGGCAGGTTTCCAGAATAATATTTTTATCCTAAAGAGATCCCTCTAGTACTCCATGTTGAACACACTGTGGGAGGACAGAAGGGAAGCAGCCCATCCTGGAAGAAAGGATGTTGTTCAGTCTCCAAGGTGAGAGGCCATAGTGGCTTGTGTAGAAGGCTAGGAGAGAAATAGGTGGGTGTGGGAAAGGTCTAGAAGCATAACGATGGAGTTTGCTGATGTTAGGGTGAATGGTAAGGTGTTTGTAGCAACTATAAAGAAGTGGGTGTGGTGAAAACAAGAACAGTCCAGGATGACCCCCAATTTTATAATTTGAACACCTAAGTTATTCTCCTTGGTAAAGTTAGAATGTTAGGGAAGGAGCAGCAGGTTTTTCTCCAACAGGGAAAAGTTAATTTTCAATAAAATTAACTACCATGATATTATTGTAAAACATCATAAAAAGTGTATAAAAATATAAAAATGTGTTCATACATAGTTTTTAATGGCAACCACTAGAAACACCATATGTCAAATAATTTTCTTCAGGACACTAAATATTAAAAAGTTAAATCACAGATAGAGAGCAACCTGTCTGACTCTAAGAAAACTTGGTATTTCATATATTTATTTTCCTAATAGTTCTAATATCGGGCCACCAACTGGCACATTTGAAAGAAAATTCTCTTTGACTTTGAAACACAACCCTGCTCAGTAGCTCTTTGGTTGGACTGTGCATAAAATTTATATGCATGCCACTCATTGGATATTAGGTAATTAAGATGCTCTTAATATTGCAGAAGAAACACTGCAGTTCTCATTATCTTAACAGACAGGTGGGCTCTAGAGATTTGACAATAAGATGCCATGTTTGCTTACAAGTTAGCAAAATTTATAGCTTTGACTTTTTAGCAAACTAGGTATATAGACCTTTGATTATTCGTGCAGAAATAGTTTCATGACAATTCCTAGACAGCAGAACATTCTTCAAAATAATGGCACTAATCCATACTAAGGGCAGCTTTGTGATTAGCACCACTCAAGCACTCACAACGGCACAGCCAGGAGTGAGTGGTCTCTTAATCTCTGCCTTGAGGGATCCCTCGGGCGGTGTCAGGATGAGGGCACAGCTGTTTGTGCTTTCTGTAAGTGTGATTTGGGAACCTCACTCTGAATGATTAATGGGTCTGTGAGGTCCACATAATTACATTACAGTGTTTCTACTGGAAATACAAAGAGACAAATATTTTCTTTTATTAAATGTATATTTCATTTTGGTCTAAATAAAAATATCCTTCACTGGCTTATTAAAAACCAAAGGGATTCAGTATGACTTATGATTTACTCTCCAACCTACAGTTATAATTACTGTTTCACCTTAATAAATCTTTAGTTAATTATTTAAGCTTGTCATAGTATCAGTCATTTCAGCATGTCCTGCTACAATGGTTAGTGTTCATTGTCACCTTGCCCGGGTTGAGAGACATGCCTCTGGGTATGTCTGTGGGGATGTATCCAGAAAGAATTAGTACCCTTAACAGTGTTGGGGTACAGCCAGCCTTAGTGTAGACAGCATCATCCTGGGGCTGAGGGCCAAGAGAATAAAGAGGGGGGATGATAGAGGAGAAATCCAATGGAGTTCTAGATTTCCCTTCCTCCGCTGCTTGGTCTGCCATGAAGTAAGCTCCTTTCCTCCATACATTCATGCTCCAGGTATTATGTGTTCTGTCCAAGCACCTGGACCTCAAACTCATGGGTCAAACACTTTGAAATCAAATAAAATAATTCTTTCCTGCCTTAAGTTGTTTTGTTCAAGTCTCAACAACAACAAAACAGTAACTAATACACCCGCTCTTTAAGTTCAGCTCTTTTTCCTGCGTTGTCAAAAATGAAAATGAAACATGTAAGAAGTCACAATTTATTTCAATCCTGAAGCAAGCAAGCAAGCAAACAAACAAAAAACAAACAAACAAACAAAAAACCATGCTCAGCAGAGAAAGCCCTGACCCACTCAATTCAATATGGCGGTTGCCTTTTGGGTTGATTCATATTGCCTTTTGTTCCTCCTCTCCTATAAGAGACCTCAATATCCCATTTCCCCGGAGAGTAAATTATGACTCCTGAAAGCAGGAAGGATGGTCCTTATCCCCACAATTCCACACGCAATCCAGCGTTTTTATAAAACATCTGTTCTGTGCCAGGATCTGTTCAGAATGCCAGAGAAATATTGGAGAATGAGCAAAATGGATGGGCTCCTGAATGCAGCACATGTCCCACTTGGCAGGGAAGGGATGTTCCTTAATGTTAATTTTGTGTAACACTATGAAAAGAGAAATGCAGACTAAAGTATGACAAGTATTAGTGGAGGGTGATCTGATTTCAAAGTTGTTAAATTGTAGAGGAAGAGAAGGAAAAATAGAGGAAGGGAGGGAGTAGAAAAAGAGATAGGGTGGCCGGAGAAAGGAAGAAGAAAGGGGTGGAGGAAGAGGGCACAGCCTATTACACAGCAAAGGCCCTTAAAATCAAGCCCAAGGAGACTTTCTCCCTCGTTCATCTCCCCAAAGTCCTTTAAAGTGCTATTTTTACCTTTGATTCTCTTAAACCAGAGAATGCTCTTCCCTAATGTACTTCTCTTATTGTATCAGCCCCTTAAATTAAATCTTTATGAAGTTTGTGTTCCCAGCCTGAGCATTACACAGTCTCCTTGATGGACAGACAGATAAGGCTAATTTCCCATTGCTTCCCCCAGGATCCTAACCCCAGCCTAACAGAGCTCATTTTTTTTTCCAGAATGTCGTACTGTTACCCATCCAGCTTTTCTGTACTGGAATTTTCCTACACACATATTCACATACCCATCACCCCCCACACACACACACACCCACACACCTCGCTTCTCTGCATATGAATCATTATATCTCAAGACTATCTTTCTCCCAAATCCTTCTTTATTTTTGGCACCTCCCATCAAAGAGGCATACCAGGAGCACTGTTGCAGGCATTATCTCATATTTCTTACTCTTTTATTGGGTGCAGACTATATACTAACTGGTGTTCAAGAATTACAAAAATGAATATAAAATGCTTCTCCCAACGCTATGGAGCCCACTCCTGGTGAGATGCGGTTGGGGTAAGTACACAGAATGGGGATGCGGTTTTCCACAGAGTAGACTCTGGAGCTGAAGGCCTGGGTCAGCTCAGCCAAACAGAGCTCTCAGGACCAAGGAGAGCGCACTGCATGCTTTCCTCAGTTTTGAGAAAGCTCAGAACTCCCTGCCAGGCCCCATCCTAACAAAATAATTCTGGCTTATTTGAGGCACTAGTTTGGATTTCTTTTCACTGGGAAGCTGCTGCTTCAGCCTATGAGCTTCCATGATGAGATTGGATGGTTAGTTAAAAAATGTAAGTCATTAGGAGTTATTTTCTGTTCAAATCCTCGGGGCATGTTTCTTTTTCTATGAGAGAGAATCCATTTTCTTAGGATTTTCTTTCTCAGGCTTTAGGGAATTGGCAACTGAGTTTTGTACTCTCCTCCTGGCAACTGTGATGTGTTTTCCAAAAGTCTTGTCTCCCAAAATGTGATGTAGATTTTCTAGAGTGGCGCAATCCAATGGAAATATAATTTGAACCATGTATGTAGCTTTAAATTTTCTAATGGTCACTTTATTTTAAAAGTAACAAGAAATGAGTGAAATAGTTTTTTTTCCTAGTAAACTTAAAGCATTATTGTTACGATGCAATGGTGAATCATAAATGATGAACTACATGCCTTCTTTTCCCTAGTTAATTTTTAAAAAATATCTGACCAATGCTTGCTCATGCAATGTGCTGCCTTGTGGACTGGCCATGTTGTTATGTGCTTGGCTGCTACAGTTCTAGGCAACTGGGTTGGGCAGTTCTTGACATTGAAGGACTTGTCTGGGCTCTCCCTTCAGTCATCCTCTCAGTCTTTACATACTTCATCCAGTGTACCAGTTGGAAGAACATCATCACTGTATGAGAAGTGACAAGCCCACTGCATTTGGCCTTCCATTTGCAACCAAGTGGGAGGAGGGATGAAAGAATATTTGCCTTAAAATAAATGTGTATATTATTATTTTTAAAGTTAACCTAGTTGAGCTAGCCAGGTAATTAACCATGTTGTGAGTACATTTGTGGGTACATATGCTATGACAAAATCATCTATATAGTGTTGTTTAATAAGGAGGAAAACTTATACTAGATAATATTATTCCTTTAAAGGAAAAACATAAAGTTCATGAGCATGCCTTACTGTTACTTCTTTCGGCTCTTCTCCTCTGCAATTTTCCTATACACACATGCACACAATGTACTGTGACTACTGGGACAGTACTGTGACAGTAAAGACTACTTTACTACTTTATGGTGAGAGAGATGGCTCAATATGCAAAATACTGCCACATAAGCACGAGGCCCTGAGTCTAATCTCCAGTCTCCCTGTGCATGCCTGTAATCTCAGCACTGGGGAGGGAGCGGGAAGGAGAATCCTTAGGGCTTCCTGAGCAGCGAAACTTAGCTGAATCCACAGACTCCAGAATGGATGAGAGACCCTGTGTCAAAAAGTAAGGGGAGAGTGATAGAAGACACAGCACATTGACCTCTGGCCTCTGCATGCATGTACATACATGTTCGTATGCACCGACATACAACACACATATCAATTCCCCCACCCCCCCACTCACATTCACACATGAGCACCGGAGGCTACTGGATTCAAATAATTATTTTATCTCCTGCCATTTGTTAAATTTAGTTTTCTTGCTTGCTCACTTGCTGGCTCTCTCCCTCTCTTTATCCCCCACTTCTCCCTCTTTTTTCCCTCTCTTGCTCCCTCTCCCCGCTTTTGTTTATTCTTTCTTTGAGACAGGGTCTCCTTCTATAGCCTAGGCTGTCTTAGAACTTACTAGGTAGCTCAGACTGGCTTCAAAGTTATAGTGATCTTCCTTGGTCTCCTGAATGCTGGGAGTGTAAGTGTGACACACCATATCCAGCATGCACTTAAGTTCTTATGTAAGTAAGTTAATTTGTCATGCCTTTAGTTTCCTTATTTGTAAAATGAAGGAAACGGACCCAAGAGTTCTAATTTTTTCCTAAATTATGTTGACCCTGCCTCTTAGATGAATCTCACACCCATTATCTTTAATTGGTTAATTCTAATCCAGTCCCTTAATTCTAGGTTTTGTACATTCTTGCCTTGACTACCATAGCTATTATCCTTAGCAAGTTCTCAAATGTCTCCTGTTCATATGCCTCAAAGCAACATTTCTAAGTGGAATGCAGATCATCCATGTTTAGTGTCCATGGTGGCTCTAACAGCACGCAGTAGTTGGCATGGCTTATTTTTATTTTCAAATCCTGGCCTCCATCATTTACACTTCTTCCTCTGGCTTTATGACTGTTACACTTCTAGGACATATCCTGGCTTTTATGATTACCTCTGTTTGTTTGGGCATTGGTAACCCAGGGCCCAAATAAAAAGCAGGGTGTGTGGGTGTGCACCTGTAATCCTAATACTGGCAAGTCAGAAATGAGGATGCTTGGGGCTTGATGCCAATATAGTCTAGATGATATGAAAAAAACCCTGCAATTTACTATGAGAACTTGTCTCAAAAAATGGGGGGAATGATAAAGAGCCCCGCGTGAGCCAGGAGGCCAATGTACCCACATACACACATGCCATCTTCAGAGTCTGTATGTGTGGGATATCAGAGACATAAATTAATTTTATATTTAGGGTTTGAAATATTTTGAATATCTCCAAATATGTCATATTGAAAATCTGAAAATGTCTAAAATTTAAAAGGCTCTTTTTCCTAAGCATTTTAAATAAATGATATTTAAACTATATTATAAGCAGTACAATGATCAGGGTTTTTTTTTTTTCAGTTTTCTAATTTGAACTCCATCTTTATTCCATTTTCCTTATAGGAGATTAAGTTTCTCAGGGGCTCACATTCAACACCCCTATTCATTAGCTCCTGCTAAGGTCTTTCATTAAAAGTTCCATGTTTTGAGAGCTTCACTAATGTGTAGGTGTAGTGATAAGTCATTAGAAGTTGGTCTAACACTGTCAACTTAGCAGAATAATAGTACCAGGTTCTTCCTAGGCCCTATGACCTTCTTGCCACAGGTCCTTGACCCAGATAGTGGTGCTAGGTATGGGTTTCAACTTGTGGAGCAGGACTTGAATTCAATCAGTTAATTGGATTTCTCAACACCCATCAGATGCTTTTTGTCGTAGATAGTAATTAATGTAGAGAGACCCACAAACAGTCCAAGCATGGAGAAAAGGAGAGATTGTTTCAGAAGAAAGATAGAAAGATGGAAAGAGCCAGCAGTTTGCTGATGATGACAGTAAAACAATTTTTTTTCTGGATACACCAAGGCAGTTGTACATCTGAAATTACAGCAGTTGTGAAAGGATGTGCAAGATCTACATAAACTCACATCACACAGAATCTCAGCCTGGAGTAGGGAAGAGGACGTGAGGCCCCTTCCCTAAGTGAGGAGCTATTGGCTATTGGTGGCTGCTAGCAGAGAAGGAGGCGGTTTTCTTTAAGGGTATGACTGCTGGTAGGTTGATCACATCCAGTGGAAGCCATTTGTTAAGAGGCAAATGGGAAGCATAAATTGTACTTGGGTTTTAAAATATTTTTGTTCAAAGCGAGGGTGTCTGTCAGGATGTCAGCAGTAAAGCGCATTTGCTATTCTTATAGAAAACCCTGCTTTGGTTGCCAGAAACCACATTTTGGGTCACAACAATCTTCAGCTGTATACGAAGTGCATCTGACACCTTCTTCTGACCTCTTTAGGTACCAGGTATAGGAGTGGTATGTAGATATACTTACAAGCAAAACACCCAAACGTGTACCAATTAAACAATAAAAGAGGACACAAAATTGGGTGGGTAGGAAAGATGGAATGGATTTGGGAGGAGGTGGGGGAGGGAAATGAACATGAACCAAAAAAAGATAAAGGAAAAAAAAATCCCATGAACTGAGTCTAAACCTCTTGTCTGAGACATAAGCTAGCCTTCCATGTTGGCTTCTCTCTCATTTTTACCCCTGATTCATATAATTATATACAGAACAAATGATGTCCTAAGTGTAGTTTTGTTTGTATATGAGGTTGAAGCCTTTGCCACAACTGCCATGTAACTGAGGTGTGGGGCTGGATGTGATGACGTACAACCTTAGCACTCGGGAGGCTGAGACAACCCAGGCTACGGAGATGTTAAAATGCTTTTTTGGGTGTGTATGTATGTCACATTTACTGATTGTGTGTGTGTATGTGTGTGTGTGTGTGTGTGTGTGTGCATGCACACGCATGTGTGTGCCATGTTTAGGTGTTCCTACAGGCCAGAAGAGGGCATTGAATTCCCTGGAGCTGGAGTTCCGGGAGGTTGTGAGCCACTCAGCGCGAGTGCTCGGATCTGAATTTGTCACCTCTGGAAGAGCAACAAAGACTTGCCTGCTGAGCTACCTCCCCAGCCCTAAAATCATCTCTTAACTCAAAATGATTTCTCATTATTTATTTGTAACTAACTTATTTGAACTTTTAAAGAAAATATGAAAGATGGCTTTTTTTTTTTTAAGTTCAAATGATCCTGCGTTCTGAGTTTTATTTTGTGTTTAGAAAAATTTAAAGCTGTATCAGGGAACTAGACACACCTGACCGTATAGATCTACCTGGAATTAGATTGGGTTTCCTTATAGAAAACTATTTCGAGTCAGTTAAGTATCTGGTAGAATCTGGCAGGATAGGAAAGTGTGGTTGGTATACACAGTTCCTGGGGCGGAGGGGCAGGGGGGAGGGTGATGGCAAACCAGGAGAGACTTCTAGCATCTCCTAACCTTGCAGTCAACACTCAGCATCTAAAGGGCTCTCACAGATAAGAACTGTTTGAAAGGCTGATTGTCTTAGCTGTTAGTTCCTACAGTTACTTCTAAATCTGCTCATCTTTCACACTTGCATCCTTTCAAAATGCTTCAGCATTTTCCATTGTCACATTTTTGTAAACACTGCATCCATTCTTCCTGGTATGTCCAAATGGCTGCAAACATGCCGAATAACAGACGCTGTCTGTCATGAAAAGCATCAAATTGGATTAGACAGCTGAGCGGGCACTTGGCGGGTGGAAGAAGCTTAAGGTCCTGCCATGGATTTGCCTGCCTCAGTTATGCAAATGAGTTGATGGGTATTAGACAGCCTTTAAATATGAGTAATTAACTACAGAAATAAGGTCAGTGAAACCTTGAACTAGAGAGAGAGGGTTTGAATGGAGCACAGGTCATAGCCCACTAGCAACTCACACAGACCAATACACACACATAACAAGCATTTGTATGTAAGGTCACTTCAATAAGAGATGGATGGAGAAGCCTTCTCAGAAATAGTGTTTGGAACTGAGATGGGTCATTGACAATGTGCTCTTGTTCTTGTTATTAATCCCCATGAAAGATGGGGGCCTTCTGCTCCTTGTGGGAAATAAAATGGAGAAACAAAGAATTCAGACAACAAAGGGCAGCTGTGGGCATTTACTGGGGCGACGTAGGTAATGTATCTTCCTAGGAGTGAGTTGTGGTCTCCCCCAGGAATGTAATTTGAGATAAATGAAAGATACTGTGCAGTCAGTTTATAGTGACAGGCAGGACCTGTGCATCAGCTGGAGGGAAGCAGTAAATCTGAAAACATTGAAAATCATTTTCCACTTCACTCCTCTGGACCTGGCTCAAGCGAGACAAGAGAAGTTGCTGTAGCTTTCAAGACTCCCCTGTGAGATAAACACCTAGACTCTGTCCTCATCCAAAGGATGGAAGAGAGCAAAATAGTCAAAGCTGCACATCCTGAGCATTTTCAAAGACTCTCTCCCTCCTGGGCAGCCAGCCAGCCTCTTGCCTCTGCAGGGAAACTGCAAAGGAAAGAAGCTGGCAGAACAGATGCACAGGACATGAGCCAGCCAGGTGATGAATTGAAGATGAATTCAACTTTCAATTGATATGATATGAAGAGGAGAGATAGAAAATCTATCTGTTCTGTGAAGAAAAAGGCATGGGTGGCAGAAAGGGCTCTTGCTCTGTAAAGCTCATCATGGCTAGCATGATGTGGTCAAGATGAAGTCGAATGCAATGTGGTAATATCTGGGGTTTGAAACTGTCCCCGTTAACACTAATACTAAGATTATAAGCCAAGAGATTCTAGCTCCACAATATTCATGCCCATCAGAAGGCAAAAAGGTAAAGATAGTTGTATTCTGTATTTAAAGGTAAGATCATATATGGAATCATATGCAGGAAAGCAGAGCCACATCAGACTCTTGCTGGTGGGTTTTACAGTTAACAGGCACCTCTACATGCAAATTGCAAGAATTAATGTAAGAATTATGGAAATATTTTCTAAACTAGGAAGAATTACTTTTCTTCCTTCAGTTGTGGGGATTGAACCCAAGACCTGATACATGCTAGGAAAGTACTCTATCACTGAACCATATCCCCAGTCCCTTCTCACTTTTTATCTTGAGAGAAGTTTTAGCTAAATTGTTGCTGTTGTCTTCTGCTTTCCTCTGTAACCGAGGCTACCTTGACCTTGTAGTTCTCTTGCCTCAGCTTCCCAAGTGTCGTGATTATAGGCGTGTCACCAAACTTGGCTGAGAATGGCACAACAAACAAAGAATAAAATGACAAAACAAGGCTAGAAGATGAGCTTGTAAGTCAGAGGGACAGATCCTGCTGGCTTGAACCTTCAGTAACATCTATTTCTGTGGGCAAATGAGCTTCATGTAGATGTTCACGGAAGACAAATTTAAGTGAATGAGAAAGAATAGGTAGGTACATGTCTGGGAACTGTAAGTGGAGTGGAGTAGGGAATCCAGCATTGCAGACAGTTTGGCTGGAGTAGTCTCAATAGAGCAGATCTACAGAAACTCAGACATAAGGTTAGTAGTGTGAGGGCTAGGAATAGTATATCAGGGTGTTGACTCCATGGACAACAAAAAGATATTAGCTTTGGGACGCATTCTGTGTACACACATACCCACATTCAGACCAGTTGTAAAGTAGCCTGATAAAATGGAGAAGATTCATTGTGACGGCTCTCTTTCCTATGGTGTTGTCTAAGGAAAGGAAAGATGGGTGAAGGGTGTGATAACATATAGCCAATCTAATTTATAGGTATGTAGGGGCTCTTACATCTTCTCTGGGGTAGAGTTGTATATCTTTCAACAGATTTTAAAAATTGTTTTGAACTCCTAAAGCTTGCATATTCGGAGAAACCTTAAATTGCCTGATTTTGTACGTGTCCCACAAGTATTGTAACAACCACAACAAGAGCGTTTGTTAAGTTTTCTAAGAGGCTTATAGTTTAGAAAACATTTGAAAATATCTGATTGAAAAAAATCTCTTTTAATCAGGGAGATTTGGGTGAGTTTTATTACAGTAGAATCATCAAACTGCCCATTTTATTTTTATTAATAAATTGCATTTATATCATTTAAGTGAAGTTTTATATGCCAAAAGTAAAGTCTACTTAAGAAGTGAACTAACACAACGTACACTTAAAATCCTAGCATCCTAGGAGGTAAAGGAGGAGCACACTGCCTTTGAGGCTGCCTTGGGCCCAGCATGACCCTTTCTGCAAAAGTAAATGAAAAAGAAAAAAAAAAAAACCAGCTACATGCAGTATATTATTTCATTGTACAGGGATGTACTTAGGGGATATGATTCCAGAAAACATATCTTCACAGCTCACATTGATCTGGAAACTGGAATCTTATATTCTGGTCAGTGATCTGAATGCTAATGGAGTTGGAGAGTCTGGGGAAACAGGTTGAACCATATATGAAATTGCTAAAGTTTAGCTTCCCTTCAATCTATAGACCAGCAATATCATTTGATGTCTGATATGTATACACGTTACCTCTCTTTCTCCTCTCTCCTCTCTCTCTCTCTCTCTCTCTCTCTCTCTCTCTCTCTCTCTCTCTGCCTCTGTTTCTATCCCCTCCCCTGTTAATTTTGTTTTTGCTTTTGCACTGCTGTGGGTCAAACCCAGATCCTTCTTCAGATAAAGCATATAGCATTACCACTATGTTACACTCCAGCTCTTCCCTTTCCATTTTCACTCTTGTCATACATAAACTCCCAAGTTGTGCTTAGAATTTATACCATGGCCATTCCATAGTTTTCTCATATATAATGATAATCTCAATAGGGTAAAAGACATACTGCTAGATCCACTTCAAGACACATTTTCCTGTTTCAAGATCTGGATTACATGTGATTTTTAAATGTTTGAGTTTATTTTATTTTACGTACATGGGTATTTTGACTTCATATATGTTAATGCACCATGTGGTAGGATTTGGTAGAAATAGAAGAGGGTATCAGATACCTTGGAACTGGAATTACAGATGATTGTAGGTGCTGGGAATCAAACTGAGGTCCTCTGGAAGAGTAGCTAGTGGTCTTGGCTACTGGGCCATCTCTCACACCCCAGATACATGTGGGTTATTTTTGGCATGTTATAGAATATCTTGATACCAGTATGAGTAACTATAAAGGAATTGTATATGAAGAGTGCCACACATGTACTGTACAGGAAAGTCTGCTCTATCAGTGCTGTTAAAACCATTATATGTCTGGATTATTTTTTTTTGTTTGTTTTCAGGAACTCTTTTCTTACAAAATCATCTTTATTGGAAGAATACCAGAGCTCCTTTTATTTATTTGTTTTTATTTATTAAATTTTATTATTCAGATTACTTACTGATTGTTATCCCCTCACTAGTATATTTCCATTCTCCCCTTCCCTCTTCCGCCCTCTTCTCCTCCCATAGACCTGTGACAGAAAGGGACCTCCACCCCCACCATATGTTTGTTTGTTTTTCAGCCAGGGTTTCATTTTATCTGGCTGTCCTGTAACTCACTATGTAGACCAGGCTGGCCTCAGTCTCACCAATATCTACTTGCCTTTCCCTCTCAAGTGCTGGGGTTAAAGGTATGTGCCACTACAGCTAGCTTGTCTTTGTTTGTTTTTTGTTTGTTTGTTTTGAGACAGGTTTTCTTCATATAATTCTGGATGTCCTGGAAATGGCTTTGTAGACCAGGCTGGCCTCAAACACACAAAGATCCACCTGTCTCCCGAGTGCTGGAATTAACGGCCCACTCCACCACTGCCTACCTGGCTTCAGAGGTCCTTTTTTTAAAGTGGTGGTTTGTAAGTACTCTAAACAATGCAGGCATAGGTGTGACAGGAAACTGGGAATGGAGACAAAGCATGTGAAGTCAGTAAATGTGAGGATTGGCTTCTCTGCACCAAGCAGCTGGTCTCAAGTCTGACGATTTGGTGGTGCAGATGTTCAGACTGATCCAACCTCTGTTCCCTTAAAATCCCTACAGGTGTATGAATTCACCTCAAAAAATGTTTCCATCTCACTCTCTATCCTTAGCTTGCCTTCAGAACACTTCTCTAGAATTTTGGCATTTTGCCTATTAGTAACTCATGAAAAGGCACTGGGAGGCCTGGCCGCTGTGCCATTAGACTGTCTGTGGGTTTCTAGGTCTCCATCCTCTGTTTACAGAAGCAGATGTTTTCTGTGGTGTTTCTACCAAGTGACACAACATTGAACTGGACTCCACTCTGCAGATCTACAGCTCTGAAAAGCAAACCCTTTTAATTTCGCAAGCATCTGAGTGTAGCAGAGCATGTCTGGGTGCAGGGTCCGGCTTCATTCGTTCTCATGACCTAGCTTATGGGTATTTTAGGCAAAGCTTTGGCTATTCCCATCTTCCCCAAACTCAGAAGGTTCTGGAGGATTGCCTAAAGGTACATTCGCTCACCCTTCCACTCAGAGCATCAGGGTTAATTTTCCGGATTAAACATTAGCATAGCATATCTCCTCATGAAATTCCAGGTTTGGTTGGTTTGTGAATGTTCGGTTATTTATCCTATAATAACTTTCTGAAGAAGATGTAGGATTAGCCTTACTTTACAGAAGAGGCTGTAGGATCACTGAGTGTGGCTGTTGGACACAGGCACTACGCATCTCAGAGCTATAACACTGGGTAGAAGTTACCTTTAAGTTTATTCATCTCTCTTTTGATTAGTGTTTTGCTATGTTTTTTATATTTAAGTGGGTGTGTATGTATAAGAAAGCATATCTAATGTGGGTATGGTTATCTCATGTAGAAAGCCAGCTACACACCAGACTTGGATAGATGAAGCCATGAAGCTCAGAAGCAGAAAGCACAGTACATTTGAGATCCTAAGGTATCACTCTCCTGTCCCCAAATTTGAGTAAATAGGATAAGAAGAGCTAATAACCTAATGCTTCAAAATGAGATACTCCAAATCACAATCTTAAAGGAGGGACAGCTTTTTATTGGGGGGGCTGGGGTGATAATAGCTACTATGATTAATTTTTCCCTAATAATAAAATAAAGAATTTATTCAAAGGATCCTTTCTGCATGGTGGGGTTACAGGCCTGCATCAGTGGGATGGTACCCATTCTTATCATTAAAAACAAAAGCAAAAACAAGAACAAAACAGATTAGGTGATGGATTTTGAAGAGTCTGTTAAACCCACTCCCTTTATTTACACCCCTCCCAAAACAACAACAACAACAACAACAACAACAACAACAACAAAACCATTTTTGAAGAGCTTACTGTGTAATACAGTTGCAAAGACTTGGGCACAGTGGGAGCCAGAGCGGGAACTGGGCCGGCAAAAGCATTTAGCATTTAATGGGTTGGAAGCTGTAGTGACGCAGTGTGCTGAAATAATTCTGATTAGGCTCGGTCAGTCAAGCTGCATAATGGGGCTCTTCTTGCCTCCATTCATCCCTTACTGTTCAGGGCCCAGCCACAGCTTAAAGCACCATTCCCAGCAGCCATCACATCGCTCTATACAACCTTTCAAGCTGGCATGTGAACCTATTTTTACCTGTGGGAATAGCTAACTAGCAAAGGAAAAGGCTACGTTCACATGTTCGTAGAAAAGCATGAGCAAATTCTATTTTCCAAGGGAAATGCTCATTTATTGCTCTTCATTGGGAAATGAATGGTGATCGGAAAATACCAACGTGGGTAACAACTGTAAAGAATACTGTCCGGCATGTTTTGCTTGTCCTTGGTGTGAGCTACACCAGCAGCCAGGCAGCTGGGTTTTCTTTTTCCTGTTCTCTTCAGTTGATGCCACTAATAACACATGCACAGAGCGGCAGATGCTCAGTCAAGAGGAAATAACTCTCAAGCTTTTCTCCTCTGCTCATTTTATCTTTTAGAAGAATTAAAAACGAGAAGTTATTTTCTATTGGCAAGTTTCCGTTAGCACAATTACAAGCTAATTAGGACATATAAAGTGGAGATCCAGATGTGCAGAGGGGAGCAGTCTGGCGCCCGCTGGCGTTGGAGGCCCTATGGCCCTGACTTAGGTTGTCTCTGACAGTACGCTTTGAAGGAGGTTGGGTTCCAGGTTAACCGTGCTTTTGTAAACTAGGGCACTATTCTGAGCAGATCTCAAGAAACATTGAAAGGAGTTTCAAAGAAATATGTCCACCCATTGTTCAGCGCAGTCACTGAATAAAGTAGAGCAAGTTTTTAGAATTGTTCTTAGGAAATGAATAACTAGTTGGAAATACAGCAAATGCATCCTTTAAGCTGGGATCAGAGCTGCTGAGTGACTTCGAAAGCCTCTGCTCTTGAAGTTTTTCCAGAGAGCCCCAAGGCTTTAAAAGTGACAGTGAAAATGCAAGCAGAAGCAGGTCACTTTGGGATTTGTGGCAGCTCTAGGAGTGGGCCTCCCTACCCTCTTACACAATGTATTTTAGACCACTTCCTCTGTTAATAGGTCTGTGTCATGTGAAATATAATCCTAATATAAGACAGCAGTTCATTAAACAGCAGCTCATTATTTACTATTTCTGGTTGTGTATGTTCAAGTAATGTCTGACTTGCAAAATAATAATATATACCATTTAAAAATCCCTACATCTTGGAGAGGTATGAATAAATGAGAGTGAGTAGATACTAAAGGAGCCCAGAAGAGATGAGAAGAGACACTGAGGAATAAATAGGTAGGGGAAAGAAACCAAGCAGATAGTTCTAATGTTTAATTTTACCAAGATCTCGCATTAAATTAAGGAGAGGTTCTAGCTTCCTGTGAACGCAGTCAAAACTGAGTGTTGTGAGTCACCTAGAGATATGCAGTATGCAGCAGTGCTGCTAGGTCCTCTAAAGAAAAAAAATGTTTAAATAGCCAATCAGGGCTTCTAAAATGTTAATTTGAATTTATTTTAGGTTTGAGGAAAGGAAAAGCTGTATATTTTTCTCCTCTGAGGGGGAAAACATGGCAGTTAAAAAAAAAAACGATACTAGTGAAAAACCATCCCATTGTTTCTTTTGCTGGATGATTTTAAGCAACTAGCAGATCTCTTTAGCTTTCTAAATGGCTAGGAGGAAATGGTTAACCCCATTGTGTTGCCACAAAGCCAGGCTGATCGCCCTGGGAGGCCTGAGTGGCTTTGGATTGGCTGACAGGGAGGGACTTTAACATTTTACCGCACTGTCCACCACAGGGCTCAATCGCTGGGGCTTTTATCTGCGGAAATGCGCTGAGATGGCCACTTGTCTTATGGTTTTCTTGTTGCCACTGGGAGGAATGGACAGCTGCAGGATAACTTTATTTTAAGGTACTATCTGGGTTTGGGTGTCCGCAGAGGAAAGCGATGTTTACAGCCTTGCTGAGTGGGACTGATTGATTTTTTGCTTCTCTCCTCAGATGTCACTGTAACGATTTGTTTAAGGCTGAAGCTGTAATTAGAATTTGTGCTAACCAAGAGGACTTGCCTTACTTCGGCTTCGTGCTCTCTGTTCATTGATTTGGTTTTATTGAATGTGTCGATCTGGGTATTGGAGTTTGCTTTGCTTTAAGGAATCAGCTTGTTCTCTTAGCTTGCTCAACATTTAGAAGGCGGGGGGGGGGGGTGGTCTTTGATAGGGCAATGACAGGTGAACTTGATTTGAGTATTTGAGGCAGCAAAATGAGCATAAATTTCAAAGAAAAATAAAACCTGAATAGGTTTGTGCTGGCTCGTGGAGCACAGTGGTAGGTAGGGTGGACTACCAGAACTTTTCAATATATGTTGTCATTGCTTAGATATTTGCTTTTAATAGTCTTGTGGATTGGCTTATATCACCACAAAGCCATTTACTAATCGGATTTTATTCCCCCCCCACTTTCCCCCTGTGTTTTTGATATTTTAACTAATATTTTCATATAATACTTTCTGTGTACAAGGTATAAATGCAGTGTGTATGCTTCTGGGTTGGGAAGAAAGGATTGTGATTTCACTGGCTCTGTACTAACCTGAGTTCCTCTGAAGTTTTCCGTCTGTTGCACAGCATTCCAGGTTGTTCATTGAACAAGATGTTGGAAGAGCTGTATCAGGGGCACATTTTGCAGAAGTTCATCACTGGATTTAGTTACCTGAGTCTGGAAATACACTAGAAGACTATGTATCCGTTTCTATCAAATGTCTCTCAGATTTTGAACATTTTGAAAAAGCACATGGGTATTGGGGATAAAAAGCTTAATGGGGGAACATTGTCTACAATATTTGAGGTGCTAGGTCTGATCCCCAATAGAGGCCCAAATAATCTTAAAATTATGAAGTGAAGTAGCTGGTTAGATATACTTATACACAGACAGCCAAGCTATTAAAAAACTTTTACACCCTAAAAATATCCATGAAAATGCTTATATATTGCAGTTGGACATGAAACAACTATATTCAGATATTGCTATTTTCCAAGCCTAATTTTTCTGTTGTCAGTTTCTATGGACACTAAGAAACGTGCATGAAAGTCACTATGCATTTTACTTCTGCTTTCTGTGGAGCTTCCCAGTTTGTGGGATTCAGTTTGATCCTCTTACTAAGCTCTGCAGGAGAGAAGGCTTTAGCTGAGCTCTAATACTTAAAGAGCCTTAGCAGCATGCCCCAAGTCATCCCACTAGGACCACGCAGAGCAGAGCTGAGTTTTCCTCAGGCATTCCAGCCAGAGCCTGTCCCCAGCCCAGTGCTGGTTTCATGTGCTCTGTGTTTGCTTTAATGATCAGACTGTTTGGACTAAGCTTTTAATAGGAAGGCTCTGGCAACAGCTGGTGTTAGGTAGATTAAAGATAAAACCAAAGCCTGTGTAGTTGGGAAGTGGGAATTTATGAGAGTGAGAGGGAAGCAAAGGAAAGTTACCCAAAACCCCCTAGTTTTGGTAAAGAAGTCAAGGATAGGATGGTGCATGGAGTTCTTGCTTCCCTACTTCTCTAAGTCCCTGTAATTTCAGTGCAGTTTGTTCCATCTCTGGGTTCTTCCACAGAATCTCTGTGCCATGTAGTTATGTCAGAATCTAGAGCACTCATCACAAACTTTCTATTTCTCTTTCATTTCCAGAAACTTAGTGATCACGTGTATCAATTCTCCCTTCATACTATGTACGATCTGGGACTCTGCTTCATTTGAACTGTATCGAAACTGTTACTTACTTCTGATACTGAACTCTCTTCACTTACCAGAATTCCTCTCCTTCTGGATTTCTTCTTCAGAGTTTAACTCCACTGCTCTGTCAGCCTGGTTCTCTTACTTTCTAGACTGAGCTTTGGCTCTCAAGGTGTCCTCCCAAGTTTCCTCGGGGAATCTCTGTACAGACAGCATATTGGGTCATTCTTAACTCCAACCTGCTATGAAAACCGAAACACTGAAATGTTTGAAAAGATTTGGTGGCACAGAAGCTTTCTGCCTTGGCCTGTAAGTCATTGTTTAACATGCCTGGCTTAGAGGTCCCCAGTCACTGTAGTCTCTGGCACCAGCATGACCTAGTCAAGCAAGTTCTTAGTTGTGCTAAAAATCAATTTTCATGGCCTATAACCAATGGTACTCAGACCTTTGAGTGATGATTTTTAAAATTCTAATGATTTGAAGATGGGTGAGAGATTGGTGTAGTGGTGCATGCCTATAATTCCAGCACTTGAGAGACTAAGGCAGGAGGGTTACTTTGAATTCAAGACCAAGCTACACTATATAGCATAGTGAGGTCTAGGCTAGCCTAGTCTACAAAGGGAGATTCTTAAAATACAAAAACAACAACAACAAAAAAACCACCCTATGAAATTATATGTAAATATCTCATCTGTACTATTGTGCAGAACCTGTGGGAAGGATGCAGGTGAGTTTACTGAGAACTGACATAGACTCAGATTCTACTCAAGTCATTTGTATTTGGAAGAATGGGTTATCCACTGACCTGAGTATATGCAAAGTTGACATGTTTTGATTCTTTCTAAAATTATTTGATGTGAGGAAAAACATTATTACTGACTGGAAGAAAGAGAGACATGAAACACTTAAAGGACAGACCTTTCGATGAAGACTCAAGTATTAGCTCAGATAATCAGCCACACCTAGATGAAGGGCCTGTCTGATGACTGAACCCTAATTCTCCACCCATGTGACATCAGCTCTGGAGTGCTGCACTGATCTCTTAAGGAGGCTACTTCTCTCCTCATGGCTCCTTGTCAGCTTCTTCTCAGAACAGTCTGTTCCATTCTTCCAGAACCCCTTCAAGGGTTCTCACTTCACTCAAAGTGAAAGCCAAAAGCCTTGCAAGAAGGTGCTAGCTCTAGGTCACATGGTGCCACTCTGTGCCATCTCTGGCTTTTCCTCTTCCTTTCTTTTGCCCATGTTCTGCCTCCTTGCTGTAAACCACTGCTGGATCTGCAGGCAGTAAGAAGAGAGTGACACTGGGCCTGGCTTTCGCTAACCCCCAGTGACATCATCTCTTCAATAAAGCTGCACCTACTCCAGGAAGGCCACGCCTCCCAGTCATGCCACTCCCTGCGAGCCTATGGGAGGCATTTTTATTCAAACAGCCACAACTACTTCTGGGCTTTTGTATTTGCCAGACTGTCTTGCTCAGCCTGCAAAGTGCTTCTCCAATAGCCCCTCTGCTCAGGGTGTGTGAGTGTGTGAGTGAGTGTGTGTGTGTGTGTGTGTGTGTGTGTGTGTGCGTGTGTGTGTGTGTGTGATCAGAGATCAACACTGAGTGTTTTCCTCTGTCACTGTCCACTTTGGTTGTGAGACAGGTCTCTCTTTTGATGCCATAGCTCACCAATTGATTAAACTTGCTTGCCAGCAAGCTCTGGGGATCGGTCTTTCTCTGACACCAGAGTCCTGGACTTATGGATAAATAACATCACATCTGGCTTTCTATGAGTGTTGGGGATATGAACTTAGGTTATCCTGCTTGCCCGGCAGGCATTTTACCAACTGAGTCATCTTCTTAGCCCCTAATGTTACTTTTAACAAGGTAGTGGTCTCTTAATTAAAACTGTAGTCCTTCTTCATCTTTGCCTCCCATAATTTTTCACTATACTTATTTTTTCTTCTAACATATTATATTGTTTATATGCTTATTCTGATGTCTATATGTTTTTACCCCATGTGAATGTAACCCATGTGAGACTAGGGATTTCTATTTTAGTTATTGTTATCATCAAAACCTAGGAAAGTGTTTAGTTTATGATAATATTATTTTTTAAAGATTTATTGATTTATGTATATAGCATTCTATTGTATGTATGCCTGCAGGACAGAAGAGAGCATCCGAAAGAACAGGGCATCAGATTCCAT
This sequence comes from Acomys minous, assembly GCF_964271855.1. Taxonomy (NCBI): domain Eukaryota; kingdom Metazoa; phylum Chordata; class Mammalia; order Rodentia; family Muridae; genus Acomys; species Acomys minous. The sequence continues at coordinate 69,414,556 of NC_140489.1, read as the reverse complement.
CATAGATGGTTGTGAGTCACCATGTGGTTGCTGGAAATTGAACTCAGACCTTTGGATCAGCACCCAGTACACTTAACCGCTGTGTCATCTCTCCAGATAATATTATTTGTCAGATGCGGTAATGATTTATTGAAATTAAAGAAAAGCATTTACGTTCTATAAGAGCAACAAAAATGATTACATATGGTGGCGAAAGCCTTTAATCCCAGCACTCAGGAGGCAGAGGCAGGAGGATCGATGTGAACTCAAGGTCTACAAAGTGAGTCCAGGACAGCCAATGCTATACAGAGAAACCTTGTCTCAAAAATACCAAAAAAAAAAAAAAAAAAAAAAAAAATCACATTAAAGTAAGAGAAATTTGTTGCATATGTAATTTTCCTGATGGTTGATTGCCAAGGGAGGATGTAAGTGCAGTTGGAAACTGTTGTGTTTCACAGAAATAATTTTCAAAGCAAAAGAATTGAATGGGAAACACATGAACAAAAACTCTGTGTCTCTGGAAATGTAAATTTCATTCACATCCCAATGTGTGCAATTTTTCAAGCTCAGTCAGTCGTCCAAGGTCGGAGGGCACTTGTATTATCATAGACACTGCTTTGTTAATTCACCTCTTGACTAAATCCCTGAATTCTTTATTATGATGGTGGCCTTCCAATGACAATAAAACAAAGCTCTCATAACACTAGTAACATTTATATAGCACTTAGATAACTCCTCATGAATTATCCCCAGAGAACTTAAGAGATAGGTCAGTATTTTTTCACACATTTTGTACACAAAGAGGAAACAATTTCCCTAATGCCATCCAGTCTGCTATTAAATTCATAATTTGACTGGTTTATTTGTAAATGATGGTACATTTAATAGAGGCCAAATTTCATTATTGATGACCTCCTTTAAATGGATGGCTGCATATATGGACCAGAGTCAGTGGCGTAGAACTAACGATATTCCAGATTTCCCTAAAACCAATTTTATTACCTTAGATTTGAAAACTGAACAAGAGCACTGAGTGAGTGATTCAAGACTCCCAGGGCAATTTTGATATTGACTAGGACTAGACTACTCCACTGCGGTATTACTACTGGAAACATCTGTCAGAGAGGGCTGACTTGTGAGTGGGCATAGCTTTCTAACCCCAAGCTATAATTTAAATATTGGTAGAACTTGTTTTGTAATGGTTAGAAAATCCATCTGGTTAAAAAAAAATCAATACAACTAAAATTTAAAAATCCATACGTAGATAACTGCCTGGATGGTTAAGAAATAGAAACAAAATCCTTGGTGAGATGACCCTGTCTTCAGTCAATATTATGAGAACATGGGAGAAGCAGAATGAAATCTAAACTCGTGCACCTTTCCTTTTTCCTTTTAGCATGGCCTCTGAAAGTACTTCGTTTAGTTCAATGAGCAGGTCAAATAGGAAGTTGTGAGGAAATATAAAACTGAAGGGTCTACTTATGAGTTCGCATATGAATCAAAAGGGGATTGGAAAAGTGGAGCATCTCAGAGAATTTTGAGCCCCAAATAATTTGCCAGCTTTGAAGAGAACATGCCTTGTCTTGGTTCAAATGCCAGGAAAGAGTTTCACAGCTTCTTCTCATTCCATCTATAATATGAGGTTTGTTCATTCCTAATGACAATGTGAAAACACAGCCAAACTGTACTTCCCATAAGGTTTTCTCCCCTTTTCTTTAATGGGGAATGCATTCAGTTTTATTTATTGTTGTTGCTAAAGCTGGTTCACTGCATTGTTTTCTGTCTTTACTGTCAGCCTTACAATCATAACAACACAAGCAATAAGACAAGTAAGCACACTAGAACACAAGCTTCAGTTTTGCTATAAACTGATCATTTAATTGACCATTTAAATATTTTAAAGTGAATGTTGCATGTAAGTTTGAATGTTTTGAAATCTACTTAAGAATATAAATTTTTAGAATAATAACATTCCCAGGTTTTGAATTAAATTATATTAAACTTTGAAATTTACATCTTCATGAGGCCCAGTCTCTGAAAGAGTTGTTGGTGAAATTATTAGGGAGGAGGCTATCGAGCTGAGGACCCATAAAATGAAGGGAGTTTGAGTTTTTTATATTAAATGTGGCTGAAGCATCTGTAAACTCTTCTCTGACTATGTAATTTAATGCTTAAGTCAATAATTAAGGCAGATTGGCAGATCTGCATAAATAAAAATTGATAAAAAGATGAGTTATGTAAATTATATAGGTCAAGTCTAAGAAATGCTGTTGAGCTTTGATGGTGTGGATTTGTCCTGTTAAGGGGTCAATCTCAGTACACACTTAAACTTGATATTTCCTGTCCTTATATAAAATCTTGAGTTTGAAAGACACAGACCCATCTGTCACTTCCTTAGATAAGGTTTGCATAAGTTACTGATCATATGGTCATCCTAATTTCAGTAGCCCCACCCAATCTGTGGTTTCACTTTGCAAGGTTTGATCTTTCCTAAGTCAATTGAAAATATTAAAAGATGTCTAGAAATAAGAATTCATGCATTTGAAATAACTTTTATAGCAGTATATTGCTATAATTTTATAATAATAATAATAATTATTATTATTATTTTCTTGTATGAATGTCTTGCCTACAAGTATGACTGTGTACTATGTGGATACTTGGAGCCTGCAGAGACCAGAAGAGGATGTGGATCCCTTGGAGCTTGAGTTACAAATGGTAATGAGCTGGCCTGTGAGTGCTGGGAATCGAACTCAGGTCCTCTGGAAGAGCAGTCTCTGCATGTTCTTAACCAATGAGCCATCTCTCCCACTTGACAATTAATCATTATTGAAAATATTTAGTGTGTGTGTGTGTGTGTTTGGTTTTTCGAGACAGGGTTTCTCTGTGTAGCCATGACTGTCCTGGACTCACTTTTTAGTCCAGGCTGGCCTCGAACTCACAGCGATCTGCCTGCCTCTGCCTCCCAAGTGCTGGGATTAAAGGCGTGCGCCACCACGCCTGGCTCATTATTGAAAATATTTAATGTGCCTGATTTCTAAACTGAATTTATATCAGAAAAATGTGTTAAGAGAATATACAACACAGTTAGCTTTTGGTATACATGGGCTCTGAACCCTTGAATTCAGCCAATTAGGAATGGAAATATTTTTAAGAAATTATCTCTATGGAGCATGTATGACTGTCCTTCATGTGAGTCTTCCCTAGTCAGTACAATACAGCTGCTGTTGAGCCAGGCACAGTGGCCCATGGCTGTAATCCTAGCACTTGGGGAGGACATCCAAGGTTACTCATAGAAACTCTGTCTCAAAAAACAAGCAAACAAAAACTACAGTCACTATTTCCATAGCTTTACATGGCATTGGGTAGTCTAAGTGATCTAGAAGTGATTTAAAGAATTCAGGAGGATGTGCTATGTATGTCCAAATGTTATGGTATTTTCTATAAAGGGTTGTGTATTCTTGAATTTTGACATTTGCACAGAGAGGTGGAACAAATCTCACTCAGATAGTGAAGGAGCCATGGTGTACATGGGGTTATTACTAGTCTATTTTACAGGCATCCACTAGGAGGTCTCCAAATGTATTTAAATATATTTATTTAAAGCAAATACAAAGTAGAATTTTTATTTTTTTTTTACCAGATCTATTTTCTCTTAGCATGTGATACTGAGTAGGTGGTTTTCCATTTAATAGTATTTAGCTGATAACCATAATTTGATGGAAGAAATCTTATGAGTGCTTATTGATTCAAGTTCTTAAATACTAATCAAATTAGTTCAGTAATTAAATTTTTCTGTGTCAGCAAACAATGACTAAATAATCTTATATGTGAAGTTTAATATACTTTATTTGCTCAAAGATTTCTACGGTGCTTTTTCCACCCCAAATATCTGCAACTTAATTTACTAGGCCTGCAATTCCAGGTAACTCACTCTTACTATAATTTCTCTTTTAGTAGATTATATAATGGGATCTTAAAGATTTTGATGAACAACAAAAAATTTGACAGAAGTCTGCTTCAGTTTCCTAATTGATCATGATAATTCTTTGCTCTTCTGAGTTCTGCCTTTCATCTAGAAGTGTTCAAGACTTCCTCTGTGTTTATAACTGCACAGGAGCCCACACAGAATTCTTCACTTCATTCTTCAGTTGGTAGCTTTTAACATGAGTATCCTTTCTGACCAGATCATCTTGTCCCAGTTCCTACATCCTTAGTACACATCAGTGGCTCTCATCGCCCTAAACAGCTGCAGGGCTCTGGGAGTTAGGCCTCTGCCTGCCCCTCCAAGCCACATCTGGCCAGCCTCTGGATGCCTAGCTCTTTCTACACTGTCCCTTATCCCGCCTGAGGTCTCAGCACAGCTGCCCTTTCTTTCCCCCAGGAAAGTGGCCTTGCACTAAGCCAGTCCTTGTCTTAGGCCTCTCGAGGAGAAGCACAAGGCTGCCTTTCGGTCCTGGTTCCTCAGCCCCAGTGCTGTGATTACTTGAGCAGTGTGTCTTCTGCACAGAATCAGAAGCTTTGTGGTGCAGAAGGGTTAATGAGGTCCTTATTGTCTTTTCACTGCTATGCTGGAGCCCTGTCTGGAGCTGGAGAAAGGATAGCTATCCAATAGTGGAGGAGGTGTGAGAGGGTGAACCAGCAAATGATCTGTGAAGGGATGATTTTCTGTTCTCTTCATCCACCTGTTTTCTTGATTTTTAAAGGACATAAAAATATTGATGGAGGAGTTATGGGTATAAAGTGAATATTTTCCTGCAACCATTGTATCATTTTTATTAATTTGCAGATCTAGAATTTGTACTGTTGTTGGCTTTTTTAAACTATTGTGGTGAAATATACTTAATCACAAAAAATATTTTAATCATTTAAGTGTACAGTAAGTAGCATTAAGGACATACACACCATCCACTGCATTTTCAGAACATTTTCATTATCTGAGATCAAAATTGGTACCTATTAAATAATAATTTTCCATATGACCATGACTTTATAAAACATGTTTTGTTTGCCTTGAAATCTTTTCTTTGGATAGCTCAGTTAGTAAAGTGTTTGCCTATGAAGCCCAAGGATCTGAGTTCAATCCCCTGAACTGATGTACAAAGCTGGGCATAGTGGCATGCACTTGTGCTTCCAATGCTGGGGAGATAGAGATAGGATGTCCCCGAGACTTAGTGGCCACCCATCTTGGCCCACTCATCAAGCACAGGTCCCAGTGAGAGACCCTGTCCAAAAATAACATGGACAGCCCCACAGGAAGGATACCAGAGGTTGACCTGTGGCTTAAACACACACATAGATGCACACACGTGGAATACACACACACACACACATACACACACACACACACTTTTCCTTCCTAGATGTATTATATGTAGATTTTATATTTTAAATACATAAAGTTGGATGTCCCACTTCCCTTGTTGGCTTCTCTGCTTTGGTTGGTGGTATCGTTGTCTGGAGATTGCATTACAGGAAAGATGTCCATCAGGGATTTGGGTTCCTGTATTCACAGTAAGGTCAATCTGCTCACCCATGAGTGAGGTGCCATCTCCAGTTCATACCCAGAGGTCATCTTTGTTCCCTCTCATCTCCACCTCCCCTACACCTACTCATGTCCACATACACATAAACATTTACAGTTATTCCCAAGACTGTTAGTTGCTTAAACATTAGGATAATATCTTACTTAAATTCCCAGAACTGTAACATGTAATTTTTAAGTAACCAACTAATTAATTAATTAATTAATTAATCAACCTTTAACTTATCAAATCCCATTAGTACTGGCCTTCCATTCATGGACATGGGGTCATCCACTGAGCTGTGGTGAATATATTAGTGGCCATACTTCTGAAGAAAATTAACTCCCTGCCAGTTAACTACCAGTAGTTCCTCAGTCAGGGCTGGGGCCTTATGAGCCCCACCCTCATACTGAAATTTTTAACTGGCTTGATCTTGTGCAGGCCTTGTACACAGCTGAGGTAAATTCATGCGTGCGATAGCCATGTTCATGTCATAGCATTCTTCCCTGTGTCTTGGCTCTTTCATTCATTCCGCCCCTCTTCTGTGATGTTTCCTGAACCTTGGGTGGGGAGGTTGATATAGATGGTCTAACTACAGAGGAGAACTCAGCTACGTATTCTCATCATTAACCATTACCCACTACAGTAAGAAGCTTCTTTGACTAAAGTTGAGGGCAGTGGAATTCTATGTATATAAATATAAATATAAATATAAATATAAATATGAATATAAATATAAATATAAACATAAATATTCAGGAGGCAGTTTGACAATATAACCATTTGGAAAACATTGTCAATAGATTCTCCCTTTGGGTTTATGTTGTCTCTAGCCATGAGTATTGACTTCATAGTATCAGGTATGGATTACCCCTCTGTAGAGCAGGCCTCACATCCAATCCAGAGAGCAGGTGGTGATGCCCTTAAACACTCTTGCCTCTATTACACCAGTAGGCACATCTTGCGTGGCCTGTCAGTATTGCACTGGAGTCTAGTGCTAGGTAAGACCAAGGATGTCTTTTCTCTCCCAGCAGTCTGCATGACAACTTTAAGCTTTGAAAGCCAACCAGCAGGTAGAGAGAGTCTCCTGGCCAGTTCAAATTCATTTCTCTGTCCTGCAAACAAAATATATGGTACCTTCAGAAATGGAGTCTTACTATCTAGTTTTGGCAGGGAACTAGCCTGTATCTTTTTAGGTGCCTCCAGGGCTTCACTGACCTGTTCCCAGCACTAAGATTTTAATTTTAATAACTCAGATCTTCTGGGAGCATCATTACTCGCAGATGAGAGGGTACTTCTGCTCAAACTCTCTAAAAATGTATTTTATTTTGTTATGTTCTGTTGTTATCCCTTAGAAATGTCTAATGAGAGACAGAAAAAGAGTGGATCCTTAAGGGAGAGGAGGTGGGGAGGAACTGGGAGGAGAGGGAGGAGAAATTGTAATAAAGATATATTGTATGTGAAAAGAAACTATTTTTAATAAAAGAGAAAAGTTGAAAAAACTATTTTTAATTAACTTACAAAACAGTGGAATTTCAAAATGCTTTTTCATATATCATTAGTTTTGGTTAATCCTCTCCATATTCCCCTTTTTCCCTTCCTGTTCCTATTTGTACTTAAACTTCAGCTCTCTGCATTGTCTCCCTGTACTTTCATATCCCATATGTGCCACTATTACCTCTTATTTTACCCTTTTAAATTGGATTGCGAGATCATTTCCCAGGCAGCTTCTTCATGCCTACTTCATTTTGGTGAGGCCTTCCTCATTCTCCTAGCCCATCATCCCACTACCTGCGTGGACCATTCTGCCTCCAGTACTCTTCCTCCTCCTCCCTATTTTCATTCCATCTATATTCTACTATCCTCCCATCGACTGCATCCCCCCATGCCTATGGCCTATATTATACAGTATACGTATACATATACAATGGCCTATGTTATACAGTATACATATACATGTACAATGGCCTATGTTATACAGTATACATATACATGTACAATGACCTATGTTATACAGTATATGTATACATGTACAATGGCCTATGTTATACAGTATACGTATACATATACAATGGCCTATGTTATACAGTATACGTATACATGTACAATGGCCTATGTCCTCTCCATCTCTCCACAAGAAGAAATTTTAACAACAGCCTGCTTCTAGTTTCCTGGCTTCTACATACAAGTTGTTTGTCAGTGTCTTTTTCCTCCTTTCTACTTCCTTCTAGAAGGAAAAATTGGCAAACTCACAAAGTACCCTTGTCCTAAAGACATCTTTCCATGTGGCCATGGTCCTTTGCATCAGCCCCATCCATGGATGCTTATTAGAAGAGTGGGAATCCAGACTGCTTTACAGCTGCTGAACCATGTTCTCTCCAACACTGCATTCAGTTGTCCCCATTTCCTCAGACATAGACACAAAAACATCTCTCTCTTTGTTGCTGTGTGTTTAGTGAACTTGAAAAAAATCATTCCTGACTATTATGCTATGTGAAATCTTTAGGACCTTCATATATTCATTGATATTTAACTAGTTTCCTTTAGGCTTTCCTTCCCTAGACTACGTAAACTTACTTTATTTCTATTTGCACTTATATGAGCACTTAAATCTTTGTTGCTTTGCTGTTCTGAATACACTAATAATTTTTTTTAAATGAAATAAGACTCCACTGATTGAAATGGACTGAGTTTAACTTAAAGTTTTATTGTACTCATCATGTGCTGGCCTTATAGGTGGGGCAGAGCTGCATATTCTGACAGATCTCTGATTGGGAAATTGCTGTACAGCTAAGAGTCTCCCTCAATGATTCTGCACCTTATTCTTTCTGAGGCTGGGTCTTTGAATCAAAGCCAGAGCCTTCTAGTCTGGATAGAGTCACTTCCAGCTGGCTCTGGGGTTCCTATTCTGCATTCGGAGGCTAGAATTGCAGATGAACTGCCTTGCCTCTGGCAGAGTAGACCCCCAACCTTTGCATTGGTTCTGAGGGTTCACCCCAGTTCCTCTTTACTTGTATAGTAAGTACTTCAACTGCTGAGTGATCTGCCCAGCCTCCCTAGACTCTTTTTACTTCTATTTTGAGATAAAGTCTCACTAAGTTGCCCAGAGTGGGCCTGAAATCATGGTCCTATTTCTTTAGCATCCTGAGTAGCTGGGGTTACAAATGTGCACCACCACCTCTGGTCCACTCTTATATTTCAAAAGTCATGTAGAGCTTTCCTAAGTCCCAACAAATTTACTAATCTTTAAAAAAAAGATGTATTTATTTTATGTATGCAAGTAGTCTATCTGTATGTACACTTACATGCCAGAAGAATACATAAGATCACATTGTAGATGGTTGTGAGCCACCATGGGGTTGCTGGCAGTTGAACTCAGGACGTCTAGTAGAGCAGACAGTGCTCTTATCCACTGTGCCGTCTCTCCAGCCCGAGTAAAATGATGGTAAACTTGGGGCCAGAAGTTAGAGCCTTGTGTCACCAGAACTCCAGCTAAGCTAGGTTATAACTGAAGAGGGCCCCTCCTAAAGACATATAGTTGTGATATTATTTGCGAAAACTTTTATTTTAAACTATACAGTCTGTTGTTTGAAATGTGTTTTTCTTAGGCACAGAAATGGGGAGAACTAGGTTTCAAATTTAGTTTGGCTTTTTACGATGCCAAAATTGGCTATTGTATGGCAGATGTATGCTGGAGAAGCATAAGATAAGACATCAATTCTAATGGGAATGTTTATCTTTTTCTACCCAGTTAATATGTGTGAATTGGCTACAAGTTCAATCTGAAATGTCAAAAGCAGGAAATCCTAAAAGAAAAATTTATGGATTAACCTAATTAGTACACACTAAACTTTTGGCAAAGCCAAAGACATTTTTACAATTATAAGTTACTATCATTTTGTAGGCATAAAAGAGCAAGATGGGGGCTGGAGAGAGGTCTCAGTGTTTAGAAACAGTTGTTGCCCTTGCAGAGGACATGGGTTTGATTCCTAATAACAACGTGGTGGTCCATAACCGTCTGTACCTCTAGTTCTGGTGATGTGATCCTCTCTTCTGATTCCCACAGGCACCAGCCACATACTTAGTGCAAGTCCATTCTGGTAAAATACTCACAATAAGATGAGTAAAGCTAAAAATTTTTTAAGAAGAGCAAGATAAGTTTATGCTGCATATATGTATAATATGGGTATACATATACATATACATATGCACACATATAAAATATTACATGTAAAAGATTTCAAAGTTGATGTTTTGAGGAGCATTTCTGAATTCAATTTTTCTTGAGATTATAACATAAAATTATTGTCTCAACTGAAAAATAAAATTGGTGTGAGGCCTCAAATGTTCAATGTTTCAATGTCCTGTCAGTAAGGAGGCCAACTTTCAGAACACAATCTCTAAACAATCTATAAAAGCCTTCATAATTACACCATAAATTGTGAACCAGATGCAAACATGAGTGTCCACACTTGCAGGTAATTATTGCCTAATAGTGTATACAATAATTGATTTTAGCTACACTGAATAACATGAACTCTCATTTTTACAAAACCCAAATAAACAAAGAAATGAAGCAAAAACTAAAAATGTGTTCATCAATAACAGTTCTCTTTAGGGCCGAGTGGCTATGGCAGTTATTTGCTTTTTCTGAGTTATTGCAATTTTGCTAAATACCATTGACTCCATTTTACTGTAATTGGTTTACTATGTGTGCGGTGGCCTTTGCATTTGGTTTTTACCTCGATGTCATTCATCTTTTCTGAAATGCCTCAAATTTCTTCTTGACCTTTTGACTAAGGATTGGTTTTATTTAATACGGTAAGTTAATACCACTTTGGAAAAGAAAATTAAATTGTTACTTGGTTATTGGTAAAATAGTCTGGCGATGATCAATTACCCTACTCGGCTGACCTAAATGTGTTTCCATGTGGTGAAAGCCATGGGTGTACTTGTCACTACAAGGGTAATGAATGTGACAAAATTCACTTCCTGAGAATTTTTGGCATAATTATTGGAAAGGTGGTAAAATTAATATGTACTACGTTGGTGGTCATTTTCTTGGGGCTTGAAATTAACACAGGAGGCCTGAGATGTAACGATTCTTTGTTGGTCATACACAAACAGCAGGATGGCATCATTTCTCTTCACTAATTTGAATCCACACTTTGTCAGAGCATCTTGCCTTGACTGAATTACATTTAAATAACAATTTGCATGCTGTCCAATGTATCTCATTCTTTGTTGTTGTTGTTGTTGTTGTTTTCCAATGGCCAGTTGTCAGGAAAACCAAGAAAGATTTTGTTATAGGAACCATGGAGCCTCCACCCTACTCCACAGTGGTGGCATGGATACCACAGACGTTCATGGATGTGCGAGTGTCATGCGGAGCTCCACTCAGGGCTATATCCTTCTTCCTGGCAGTCACAGAGTAGGCACATATGAAACCTTCCTAAAGCTTTTGACTTAGTTTACCCTTTTCCCCGTGACTGCCTCTAATCCTGTCTTGAGCTCCTACCTCAAGATTTCAAATGCCGGAATTACAGGCCTGCACTAAATTGTTATATAACTTGTTATATGGATGGAGTCTGGGCCACTGTAGTGTCTCATTAGATGTTGCATGGTATGTCTCAAAAAGAAATAAAAGGGCTTTAACTTCATTGACACATCTTTCATTGCTTTACTCCCGACTTAGCTATAGCCTAGAGATGTCTGAGCTATTACCTCAGCAACCTCTTCACTTCCCTGACGTTTCACTGCTCTGTCGGTATATTCTCCACACTTTGTCCTTGCTATTTACTTTGCACCAAATGTTCTTTCTACCCAGAATGCTTTTCTTACCCATCTTTAAGGTTCTAGTCAGTGGTCCTCCTGTGGGAAGCCGTCTTACAGCTTTCTTGTAGAATTAAATATACCTTTGTCTGAAAGTTGATGATATCCTATAATACTATATTTTATAGTGGCTTCTGATATTTCAGGCTGTAGCCCCATCAGGATGTGAACTGGAATTTCTAGTAGGAGGATCTTATTTATGTTTTAGGCTTTTATTTATTTTATTATTTGGTATGTACATTCATTGCCATGTATGCATATCATGTGCCCAATGAGAGCTGTTGAGCTGTTACTGAAGACATAGCTTCAAACTTTTATAGATTCTCTCTAACACGATTTTAGAAGATGTTTTCTTTTTAAAGTGGTAATCAAACATTAAGGAAAGAAAACCTTTATTACTTTAAAACTGATTTAATTCCAAGAATCACTGACTAACAGAACACTAAGGGTCTGTCCTGATAAAGTAATAGTACATTAGATGCAAGGAACTTCAAGAAAGCTTTACATGTACCTAAGGTAAGGCGTCTTTTAAAGTTTAAGACATAAAATTTCATAACCCATGCATAAACTGAAGCAGTTGAACTCACTACATGCCTTTTTGCTTTATTTCTGGAGTCATTTTGCGGTTCATGATGTCCCAACATTTGAGTGCAGCCCAGAGTTGCTGAATTGATACTTGTTTGTCTTTTCTGAAAGATGTTTTCAGTGGTTAATAGTGTGAGTTCTGTTTCCAAAAATACCAAGTCCAAAAAGATACAAATGCTCTCTTAGGAAGTCCTGGGTGGCACTGAATTGCTCCTCTGAAGGGTGAGATGTGATGTGCTTGCTCAGTGTGACTTCTCTGCTTCCCATTCCGGGTATCTTTTCCTGGCTAACTCCTCTCTTGAATATTTGCTTAGGAGATGCTGAGGTTTGCAGAGGAGGGGAGGGGCTGCCTGTGACTGAGATGTTGCACTGTTGCAGGTGTGATTTTTTTTTTTCTTCTCAGATTCCAGCTGTTCTTATCAGCTCTTGCTGATCTTTACTGAGAAGGAGGGTCTGTAAATAAGGGCAAAAGAACTCTTATGCTTCTTAATAGAAAAAGCTAAGTACATTCAAAAGCTCACGGCCAGAGAATTTTTTTGCCCACCCTGCAAGTAGGAATGCCTATATATATGCCTGTTTGTATGCCTGTAGGAATGTATGCATGTATGCATGCATGCTTGTATGTGTGTTTGTATGTTTACCTGACTATCTGCATTTCTCTCTGTCTGAAAACAATCCCCTCTCTCTGAAAACAGGATTCAGACTGACTCTTCAGGTTAGAATCCATTAATGTGATGTATAGTCAGTCACCATAGTCACCTCTCTGGTGTCACTTTTGATAGAACCCAACAGAGAGCTGTTTTGGCAAATGCATTCATAATTTGTCTTCCTTGCAGGGCTCTCTCTGAAATTGTGTGTCCCATCAGGGACTCTGTTAACTTATTGACATCTACTGTGATTGATGGCAACTGATGTCTTGTTAACATTTTCCCCCACTGTTCAGTCCACAGAGCAACGATAAGACAATGCTTGGCTTGAAGAATTAAAAAGAAATAGCACGCCTCAGGTAAGAAGACCCACTTCAAAGGTAGGATCTGGAACTTTACAATATTTAAGTTTATAAAGGGAATTATATCATAAAATATGTGAGATTGTGCAGCATTTGCATTGTTTGATTCTTTTCATCAGTGAGTGTGATAAAAGACAGGAAGGAAGAATACAAATGCAGAGACATTTATCATCTTACTTGTCAAAGAGGGTAAATTAAATACACCGAGAAGAAAACCAGCCTTGCTATCTATTCATTATATAGAAGTAGTGTTTATGCTCTAATCAATCATTTCTCATTAAGCACAAAAAACAACACTGTTGATAGAAAAAATTCCACGAGGGAACTATAGGTTAAAAATTATAGGATACTATTAATAAGAATATTATTTCTATTAGATGTGACCTTATATCAGAAACTTGAAAACATGGCATCCTGTTTTTCTTTTATAGCCGAATAATGAAAAGGTCAGTCCCAAAGGTTTAAATATTACTTTGAAATATGCTTTCTGTCTGGCAAATCCTTTCCCTTCCCCTTGTTTCCCACCCTTCCTACTGCCCATCCCACGGAGGGTTATCAACTCCAGAACAGACCCTGCTTGGGCCTGTGTTGCCTTCTGAAAGGCCATCTATTGTAGTACTGCACTTGGTGAAAATATCTTAAATGAAGATCTGGAACTTAGTTCAGAGAATTAGATCTCAACCAACAAGAGCTCTCTTAAGGAATTATAAGGCCCCATTGTTCAGATGTGCGGTTCTGTACTTCATAGGTTTTGTTAAACCACTGAATTCTCATGGATTTTTTTTTTATTAAGAAAAGAAGATTGCATGCAAGATTTTGAGGTAGTAAAATCCTTCCAGTGTGTTTTGTCCATTGTTCATGAGAAGGGTTGATCTACTGAGATGCCATTTTGTAATTAAGAGGAAATGATTCATGTCTCCGGCCGAATTTGCTATCATTGTGTGGTCTGGAAACTGATTTCATGTGATGGATTCGTACGCTAGTCTAAAATACCATCAAAAATCCCCCAAATCAGTGGCCCAGAAATGAATATTGCTTGTGATGACATGGAGCTTTCTGTGGATAGTTTGTGGTATGTTTACTATGAAAGGTAGAACAATAGCAAAGACAAGCGATTACCTGTAGGTTGTAGTTTCTAATGAAGGGAACAAAGTACCAGAAGGCAAGGTAAGCTAATAAGCTATCATGAGGGTTACTTGAGGTTGCACTTGAAGGACACAGTGATTAGACACAACCTGAGTGTTTTCCCATTTATTAGTGATTGTGGGATGGCTCTAAGAGAGTTTTCCTGGCAGAAGATGGTACTTTCTCTTTCTTGCTGTTCAAAAAAATAGCTGGTTTTGTTTTTGTTTTTTTAAATCTCTGGTCTTCTAGAGAAGGAAATGAAGGGCTGAATTGCACCTTTCTCAATACATACTTGCTGATCTATTTGGCTACCCTTCTAAGTGACTAATGAGAACTTTCACTTGGCAGCCTGTTAGAGCTGATGAAATATCTCATTTTTGTCTTTGTGAATGGACTCATCTGGCCAAAACCGAACACTGAGAATCTTCCCAATTTTTGTCCCTTGCCTCACAAAGACATGCTGAAACGGCCCGAAATTCTAAAGCACGCTTGTGTTCAGAATGTCTCCGGGCTATTCAGCCATTGCCTCTGACATTAGACTAAGAGTGTTGTAGGGGGGTGAGGAGGGCGGGCATTACAGCAGCTTAGTTTTTAGTTGGGATTCCCAGAAATGCTAATGTGTTGTGGTGTCTGAAAGATGTGAGATACCAGAATTGTAGATAGTTTGGGAAGCTGGCATTGCTCTCAGATCCTCTTTGTTTCTCTTTGTGTCCCATGTTGAATGTAAACAGCATTTATCATTTTCCCTAAAACGTAAGTGTTCTCCATGGAGAGTCTATATTCCTTTCTTATTTGAAAGCAAAGCTCAAATGGTGGAATTTCTTTAATCTGCCCACATGGGAAGCAAGACATCCCTGCAATCACACCCTTAAATTGGTTTCCACCATGCCTGTATTACTGCATCTGAAGAAGAATCTGTGCATCTTTTAAAAACAGTTTTATTTATTTTTTTTCAATTTTTGTTTTTTATAATTAATTACATCCGGATTTTAATCCCCTTCCTCATCCTCCTCCCATTCTCACACTCCCTCCCTCTTCCCCCTTATCCTCCTCCCCATGTCCTCTGAAAGGGGGGGCCATCTGATCGCTCATTAGGACTGCTTGCATCCTCTTCCTCTGTGGCCCTGCAAGGCTGCCCCACCAGGGGAAAATGATCAGTGAGAAAGCACCAGAGTCCACGTCAGAGACAGCCCCTGCTCTCCTTACTAGGGCATCCACATGGAGACTGAGCTGCTCATTGGCTACATCTGAACAGGGAGGGGGTTTAGGTTCTTTCCGTGCATTATCCCTTGGTTGATGCATCACACTCTACAGCTCCCCCTGGGCCCAGATTTGTTGGCTTTGTTGTTCTCCTTGTGGAACTCCTGTCACCCCTGGGTCCTTCTATCCTCTCCTCTCACTTTTCCATAAGACTCCCAGTGCTCTGCCCAAAGCTTGGATGAGTGTCTTAGCATCTGTTTTGTTCCACTGCTGGGGGGAGTCCCTCAGAGGACCTCTATGGTAGGCTACCATCCTGTTCCTTCTTTTCACCTGCTTCCAGGGTCTATTCTATTTGCCTATCTGAATGCAAATAAGAATGTTCACATGACATGCCATGAAAAAAAAAATCTAACAGTCTGAAAGGATGTTGGAATTGTTTGATAGTTGATGATTTGAACGTTATTTCTTCACCAGGACTTGTGGGACTCGGTTGTTCATTGATCATAGGAGAATTTAAATCATATTCTCAGTAAGTAATAAAACTGACAAAAGATCTGGTTTTATGATTTACTTGATTTGAAAATGGAAACAAGTATTTTAATGGAAAACCTAAATAGAAGCACAAGTTTAAAAATATCCAACAATGAAGGGGTCTTTCTAAAGCTGAGAAGTTTATCCCATGTTATTAGATACCAATGAAAGCCAGGCGTCACAAAGTGTCCACAGAAAGAAACCCCAAGACTGGAGATGGAGAACCTTAGAATTTACAAAAAGCAAGACAGGGTTCTAAATCTCTTTATAATTTTATACCAGTTGAGTTTAGTTGATACTTAGTCATGGACAAAGCAATAACACCTTTTCCTTGTGGCTGCTAATCTCTCTTTACCCAGATGTACTGAGAGGTCAAACTCCAGGCGCTACGTGACAGCATCTCCTAGGCATTGCCACATGCACCATCCCTCTATGATGGTCACAGTGAGTTTCTCCCAGATGAGCCACTCACCACACAGCCAGCATTCCTTGGAAACCCAATGACTGCAATGAGTAATATTCTCTTCTTCCATCCTGTGTATTGCCCAGCTTTTCTTGCCCATTTCTTCAATAAATAAATAATATATTATATATACACATATAATATTTTTATTATTTCTTTGAGAATTTTTATGATGTATTTTGATCATAATACCCTCCCACTCCTCCTCTTAACTCCTCTCAGATTAACCCTCCCTTCCCCACCTCCTTGTGCCTGTGCCCGAAATCTTCTTTGTGCTGCCCATCTACTCCTGGGTATTAGGCCATCCACTGGAGCATAGTTGACCTACCAGAGGCTATACCTTTAAACAAAACTGAGTCTCTCTCCTCCAGAATCCTTTACCCATCAGTAGCTATTCACCTAGGGGTAGTATTCATGAGCTCCTTCCACTGCTCCATGCTGGGATGTTGACTGCCTTGATCCTGTAGCAGGCAACAATAACTACTATTTGCTTTATGAGTACAGCACTCCTTTCATGTCCAGGAGACACAGTTTTGCTCTGGTTTTCCCTCATCGCTGGCTCCTATACTCTCTCTCCTCTTGTGTAATGGTCTATAAGTCTTTTGGGGGAAAGATATATATGAAATCATCCCATTCCACTGACACTTATTTTCTGCCCCTTGACCAGTTGTAAGTTTCTGAGTTAACCACTGTCCACTGCACCGAGACACTTCTCATGGTGTGGTCTGAGAGCTGTACTACTCTACAGATAGAGAGATGAATTTAGAGGGTAGTTTGATACTGTGTCCACTTAGCAAATAATAGTAATGGGTTCACCTCTAGGACCTATAAGCTCTCATTATTATTACTATTATTGTTGTTATTATTGTTGTTGTTTTGACACCAGATTTACAGTACCAGGAATGCATTTCCTCATGTAAGGCAGCCCTTACATACCATCAGAAAGCTATTGGTTACTCCCATAACATTTATGCTACTACTATACCAGTGACCATATGTTGCCACACAGCATGTTACTTTAGCTCACAGAGTAAAGCTGGGTAAGAATGATGATTTTTTTTCTCCCAGCAATCTGCATAGTACATTTCAGTGTCATGAAAGCTAGCCATAGTGTGAGGGAGTGGGGGCGGGGGTGGGCACGGTTCTTATCAGTCCAACTGATTGTTTGTGTCCTGTGACCAAAGGGTGGGCTGTCTTCAGCAATAGGGTCAACTATTAAGTTCTAGTGGGCAACCAAGAGCAATGCAAACAGTGTGTGTTATTTTTGAGGGTCTCTGAGACAATCCTGATCAACAACTAGAGGAGAGGTGTCTCACACCTGGCACCAGGCTTCCTAGTTGACAACCTATGGCTTCCAGGAGGAACATTATCTCCTATGTAGGGGGATTCCAATGAAACTTTAAGAAAGTTTGACTTACTCATTTTATGTGTATGAGTGTTTCATACACACACTGTGAATGTGTGTACCACATGCATGCCTGGTGATGATGGAAGAAGTAGAGTTTGTCAGAGACCTTGGAATTAGAATTGAAGTTTCTTATGGTTATGAGTGATGGGACCTGGACCCAAATTCCTCCACAAGAACAGGTGCACTTAACCACTGAGCCATCATCCTATCCCTATCCAATAAGATTTTTTGGATCTTATTACAAGATTATTTTTAGGAATCTTATAAATGGTAGTCATTATGTGGCCTTTTCAAATATCCATAGTGTTTGATATTTATTTCTCAAACCTCAGCTACCCCTACCCTATCATCCCTCTCCTCACTTAAACTTCCTCATTATTCCTGTTGTTCATGTCTGTGTGAAGTCTAAGCTCTCCCACGTGTCCTGAAGTTATAGAGAATTACATTAAATTCCATGCACATTACTTTTATAGGTAGGCAGAATTCTTACACTTCCTGAGACTCCTCCCTGGAGTAGCATCAGCAACTGAGATGCTTTTATTCATGGCATCCTTTCTGCCCCCTGCCTCCTGTCTTCACGAGTCTTACAGAACTCACCATCTTTTCTCTGGACAGTCTGAGCTACCCTTCTCTCGTTGCTTCTGCCTGATTCAGCTTGTAACCATTTCTGAAAGCTCAGAAAGTGCACTTAGAAGGTGTCTTAAGAAAGGCACCAACGTTTGTCTTGGTAGCTAGCTGGGTACACAGTGATGCAATGGGGACAGAAGGAGGAGAACGATGAAATCACGGTTTTGTAGCAATAACCATCACTGTAAGTGTTCAGTAAGGACTCCTGCAACTTGCATACATCCATCCTCCTCCAACTGTAGTCTAGTAGGGAGAAATATCTGCTTTGAAGTTGGAACGAGATTAATTGCTTCACTCACCCCAGTAACAGAAATGTCCAGCAGCTTAGCATTTGAGGACCGCACGGCTGACGCAGTGACCCTTGCATAGAAGTTATGGCAGACACCAACTGAACCAGATTTGTTTCTCCTGCTTCACTTCTGCCTTACATCTTTTAAATGTTTTCTGGGGTTAACACAATTAGAGCTGGTGGTGAGCTAAGGCTAACTTAGTGTGTCATTCTTTGCAGGATACTTCAGTGACCTGCAGGACATTCTAAAGATCACAAAAGTATACCATACTGAGGGAAGCCACCCTCCTGTGGCCCTTATTCTCAGCAGATGAAAGCTCCATTAAAATAATTTAGCCTATACAAAAAATTATTCCATGTTATAATAATGAATGGTACCCTTTACTCATGCAGCGCAAACCATCCTTTAGTGAACTTTAAGAATTGTGAGGCACAGACACTTGGCAGGGATGCCTCAAGCCTCCTGTGTTGAGCCTTCTGCATTCAGATCTGTGTGTACTCCAGGCACAAAGGCATGTGTGCCTAGGTGCTGGGAGGATTCTTTTATGCCGCTCCCTTCCAGCATCTGGACATTTCATCCCTGGCTGCTTTTGGAGGGTGTTGAATCCTGACAGGAGGGTTATCTCGGGAACTACCCAGGAGGAAAATGAAGCCCAGTGTGGAGCAGGAGACCGGGCCTAGGCCCCTGCTGGTAATACAGTATGTTACTGTCACAACTGACTGCATTCACAAATAGATGCTTCCCCCTCCCATTTGTTATGTTTGCCTTTGCTTGGTTTTGTTTTATTTCGCCTTTTCTGGCAGCATTTGTTTTTCAAGGCAAAGAAAAACCATCCCTTGGATGGATTCAAATTTTCATATCTGCAAAAGACAGTTCTACAGCTTTTGTCAAACTTAGCCATTCTGTAAAGGCTCTTTGTTTCTGGTCAACTGTTGTGGCAAGCGAGTCCATAAACTCCTAGAAACACGGGAGAGAATGCGTTCTATTCAGAGACAGAAGTAGGATGTGGTGCATAGAGCTGCCTTCGAGAAGGGCTTTGTTTTCTGCAGCAGGGTGGGAATTCGCATTCAGATGGACTCTCCGTGTTACTTAGCATGCTGCAGTTAAACAAAGGGGCATGCCAGCCTTCATAGCGGTGTTGATTAATGCATTCCCCGAATGTGTTGATTAATGTGTTCCTAGGATGCCTCCTTAAGCTGCCACTGCAGCTGAGGTGTGTCCAATGTGCCTTCACACCGGCTGCTGCCTAGCTCATGTGGGCTCATTTGCACATGAGGCTTCTGTGTGTTTATATACCTCAGATCTTTATAAACCTCAGATCTAGCAAGGTTTTTGATTTTGTTTTGTTTGTTTGTTTGTTTGTTTTGTTTTGGAACATTTTCCTCTTAGGAGGGTGTTCTTCACTCTGATCTAGTAGGGAATCCATAAACTTTGTGGTTCGTGGGGAGAAGCTCTTCTAGTCTTCAGATGCCTGGTGGCATTTACCTGCCCTGTGGCTACTCCTGCCCCAGGTTAAATTTTGTTTTTGTTTTTGTTTTTTTTCAAATTTTTATACAGAGAACTATGTTGGGAATATTCAAGGCAGGAATTTGCACTGGAATGATAAGAAAGATGTGTAAACAGGCTTGTGTGTCCATTGGAGACTCACTCTTTCTGGGCAGGGATTCATGGGCCCTGCCAGGGCAATCCCATTTCTAAGCTATTCCCTTGGGGTTGGAAATTCTTTTGCTGTATTCTGACTCCTCATTAGACTACATATTGCCTCATAGTGTTTCCAGAAATATTCCTCAGGACATGGTTCTGCCTAGCTAATAGCTTGTCAAAAGATAAGTCCGAATTTGTTTAGTTTGCTTGGTCTCTTCTGTCTTATTCCTTAAGGCATATGAATGTTGCTGCTCCTTTAAACACTTTCCAGTTGTTTAACAAAGGTGCTAAAAGAACCAAAGCAACCTGTCTGAAGAGGAAGAAGTAGCTCAGTTCTCTGGGGGGGGGGGGGGAGTAATAGTTTTTAACTACTGGTACATGGTATTTAGCAGGAAATCGCTTATGTTACTTACTAAAACTTCTTCAGTACTGCATAAAGCAAAACAAAAATATTCACCCTGGACAAGAGTGAATTTGTGTGCAATGTTACTGTGTGAAACCATTATAGAAAAGCATCAGCCCCCAATATGTGCCTCATTGAGGTCTTGACATTAATGGTGAAGAATGACATTTTGGTATTTTGGAGGCTAATAGGAGATGTTGTTCTATCTAGGAACATCAGTGCAAATCCATCTGAAAGCTGACTGTGGAAGTTCACAGAGCACATGGCTTGTGTTATTTGATAACCTCATTTAAAATGCACTATTTTAAAATATTGTGCTATGTCCATTTTCTGCCTCACAAGACATGGGAAGGAGCGTAAGATGTTGACTTATTCCTGAGGTGTTCTCTTGCTATGCTGGCTAATTTTATGTCAATTTGACACAAGCTAGAGTCATCTGAGAGGAGGAAACCCCAATAAAAAAATGTCTTCGTAAGTTTGGGCTGTGGTCAAGCCTGGGGGGGGCATTTTTCTAAATTTGTGATTGATGTGAGAGGGCTCAGCCCTTGGTGAGTGGTCCCACCTCTAGGCTGGTGCCCTGGGATCTGTAAGAAACCAGGCTGAGCAAACCAATAAACAGCGCCTTCCATCACCTCTGCATTCACCTTTAACTCCAGGTTTGAATTCTTTTCTGGATTTCCTTCAGTGATGGAAATGTAAGATGTGGAAATGTAAGCCAAATAAAATTTTTCCTCTCCAACTTGCATTTGGCTGTGTAGTTTCATGACGGCAAAAAACAAAAACAAAAACAAAAACAAACAAACAAAAACTGAAAAAAAAACAAAACCAAACCAAGACAAAGAAAACAAAAACAAAAAACAAACAAACAAAAACAGTAAGGATGACACTTATATCAGCCTTTCTCTGGAACTCAAGGTGCAAAAAACTATGTGCTTTTATCCTAGTAATACAGGTAAAATGGAGGACATCTGCTAAAAGTAACCACGAGTTTTCAAAAAACCTTTACTAGGTAAAATGCTTAAAAGAGAGTAGACTGATGTAGCTGTACACAGGGAGTTCATATTGTGATTAGACATACATTTTCTTGGTTTGCTAAAATTCCCCAGGAACTGATGGGTTTAGACAAAAGGAGGCAGTGAACACGAATAATCCATTTTTTTCTGCAAAGCTTTGATACTGTACTGAACAAAAAGGCTGTTGACAGAGCTATTGATTTGGGGAAGTGAGGGTCACCGGCACATTATGAAAGCAAAGAATAAAAAGCAAAGGACTGTCCAACCTAAAGAAGCACAGGGAAAAGCTTTTGAGAAATTTCTATTTTTATGTATTTATTTAGTCAAAAAGCACCGAGAAGATGTAGCTAGGAGCCAATGTACTTTCCTAAACAGCTTTGTTCCCTGGGGCCAAAAAAAAAAAAAAAAAAAAAAAAAAAGGGAGAGAGAGAATAAAATTGACAAATGTAACTAGACAAAACTCCCACATTTAAATGATTGCAATGATCTAAAAATAAAACTATGTTCCAAGTGTCCTGTGAAACATTTCTTCATTATGTAATAGTTAATCTTCCCCTTTAAGGAGAATACAGCTACAGCTATGCATCAATACACAGCAGCCTTCACGCTCATCTGCCATGTAAAATATTAAATTATTCAACGCTCCGGGAGCAGGAGACTTTTGCTATACAGTGGGAAATGTAAATACACCCTAGCCCTTTGACCCACTCTAAGCACCTAGGTCCTGCTTTGTAAACAGCCAGTGAACTTAAATAAATAGTTGCTATCATCTCAACCAGAAGTCTCTCCTGTACAACCCTCCTCCCCTCCAACCAATTTTCTTTCTGAACTTTCTCATTTTGTCTTGATGGTTGGTTACAAAGAACAACCTTATGATAAATTGATAAACATTTTCATTTTCTTAAGTACAAACCTCTGGATGCTAGAATTTTCCTTCCTTAGGTCAATCCCCAGGCTCAGTGAGAGAGTAGATTTCAAATCACTACAGTATAATGAACTTGTTAATTCTACTCAACTGCTTTAATTACTGCAGTGCCATTGCTTTGACCTATGAAGGAACTCAATACTTAGGGCAACCCTGACCTCACTAGGAAGAGCAAATTGCTTTTTCCAAAGTTGGTTTCCCTCAGCTGAGAATCAAGTGGTTTTCCTCACAAATAGCTTCTTCAAGAACCAATGAGTTTGGAACAACCATTACACATTGTTAGATCAACCCTATCTTAATTTTGTTAAGAGAAAAAAATAAAGCTCTACTGTGAAATGTGTGTTTCACCAATAAAAATAAAATCCTCACGAATGGTCCCTATATGTAATACCTATCCTATGGCTCTCTTTATTAATAGGCTTTACTGATGGCTTTTTATATGCTACAGAGGGAACAAGGAGAGATTTTGAGTGTGCAAATAGCCAGATGTGGCATTTGCCCTTCAGCTACGTGCATTGCTTAGTTACATATGCTCAGTTCCACTGCTCACCTACGTAAGTGTATACTAGACAGTGTCATGGAATACACTCACAGAGTAGCCTTTAAGTAGTGTGTGATAGAAGCTAAAATGTCCTGAGAGTTCAAAGGATGGTGAAACTAACTGTCCAGGCTTTATGAGTGTGGATTTGAACCAAGGAATGGTTTCAAATGTAGTTCAGAAAAAAATAATAAATTAGAAAGAGCAGACAACCGCTGACACCACTCATAACTAAATAGGTACATGAATACCAGAGTAAATGGAGGAATAAGGGAATTCTAGTTGAGATATCTCTGACATCTGGGATTCATAGGATTGTGTCTCAATGTTTTTTTTTAATAATGTGTTTTAAAAAATATGGTAAAAATATAAATGGTTTTCCAGGGACCCCATGTGAAGAGAATGGATGTCATCAATCATCCCTAGGAGGAGAGCTGGTTGTAGAAATGAGAAAAGGTCTTTTTTTTTTTTTTTTTTTTTGTAATTAATGAAAGCATCTAGCATGGAAGTAACTAGAGACAAAATGATTTTTTTGAAGTCATATGAATAAAAGACATTGCATCTACAAAGGACAAGGACAGCTAATGTAGAGCACAGTGTCCACTGTTATAGGGAGTATTTCTTGAAGCAAGAATGTGACTGAGCCAGAGAGATTGCAGTCAAACACACAGGGATGGAGCTGCACTTGCTCTCCTATTTTTGTAACAAGCTTTGTTTTCTGATCACTGTTTAGACAGGGTGATTAGTCAGACATTTGTCAAATTATTGAGGTGCTATTTCTATGAAACATTTCTATCTTAGTAATTCTTTCAGATTTATTAAGATGAAAGGCAGTTTAACCCCAGGGCATGCATGAAGATGAATCATAAGTCTCAAAAATACTACCCTAAAGCGACACGCTGCGTACAGAGGGGATTTCTTTGCACTCCTAGACAAGTTCTGGCATAACTAATGTTTTCAATCATAAATTTAAATGCCCAAATAATATATTATAGTCATCAATTTTTTATTTTGAGCTCCTGGGTATTTCTTAATCACACTTACACTATTGTCCATTCATTTTCCACTTAACCATCCAAAAGAAAAAGTCATATTTCCCCCAAACAGTAAAGTCTGATTTCCCTTCTACATTTTATATACATTGAATAAGAAAAAAAAAAAAAGAAATAAAGTGAAACAAAGATCCAAATCTGACTTGACATGCCTTTTATTTATCCTGTGCACAGTCCATTCCATGAGGACACCCTGTCTGCTTTTCATACAGATCATTGCAGTCACATGCTGTTGACATTGATGGCTTTGCATGTTCCTAATGCCAGGTTTTCTTTAGTTTATCACTTAGGTCTAGAACCTATTTTCTGGTGAATTTTTCTAATACTTTAATTTAGTGTCTGCTGATGCTTTCTGTTGGAGGGAACATCCTTGTCATATGTATTCCACATGTTATTCAGCATTGTTCTGTGTATGGCAGAACACAGAAAACACCTTGACAGCTGTAATTAATTGCTCTTATAATTTG
The DNA here is from genome assembly GCF_964271855.1 of Acomys minous. NCBI lineage: Eukaryota > Metazoa > Chordata > Mammalia > Rodentia > Muridae > Acomys > Acomys minous. Next base: position 69,389,940 of record NC_140489.1, on the reverse strand, counting down.
TCATTAGCCAGCTGCTTGATAAAAAGAATGGAAGTGTTTGTTAGTGCACGAGTGTGCGTGCACACGCACACACACACACACACACACACACACACACAACCCGCTTTATTTTTAATTTTTTATTTATTACTATTCTCTGTGTATGTGTGATGTGATTTGGTGAATGGGTGGCAGCATGTCACGGCACAAGTGCAGAAGTCAGAAGACGGCTTTGTGTGTTGGTTCTCTCTTCTACGTGGGTTCCAGGAATCTAATTACAGTTTCTGGGCTTTAGCCTTTACCTGCTGAGCCATCTCACCAGCACCAGTGATTTGTTTTTCATTTCCTAAGATTACATAGAGAGCTCATTGCAGTTTATTTCACTTTTTACCCAAATCACACTTTTTTCTTTTGTGTTTTATATACTTTATATTGTAGTTGAGTGCTTCACCTCTTTTCATAGCATATAGAGATTCTTGTACAGTTTACCTTTTATTCTTTAAGGAATTTAGTGAGAAGACCAAATTCAATACTTCCTAACTCTGTATAGTCCAATCAGAAAATGTTTAAAGAAAAATATAAAATAAAACCAACTTTCTTTTTTTTTTTAAAAATAGGCTTTTTGCTACTGAGCATATTTTGATTGAAAAGTTGAGTTAAAATTGTTTTTCCAACCACTTCCCCTTGATGGCACTCAGAGAAAGAATAGACAGGCTACCAAGATAAGACTTGATAGCTTATGACCATATAGTGGGGGAGGAGGTCCCCCTCAGTCATAGACCTAGGGGAGGGAAATAGGGTGAAATTAGGAGGGAGGGAGGAATGGGAGGATACAAGTGATGGGATAACAATTTAGTTATAATCTGAATAAATTACATTATTAAAAACAATAACAAAAAATTGTTTTTTCAAAACCTGAGCTATCCAGACACAGAAAGCAGCCAATACTTCTAAATCAGCACTCTAATTTAAATTCAAGAAGATTATGAAAAATGGAGAGAATCTGGATTATAAAGCTGGATATGATACAAATTTCCCTCAGTTTCTTAGTTATTCTAACATTTCTTCCTGACTAGTGTGCTCCACGAGAGCCAACATTTACCATTCTTTTCAGGTGTGTTCAACAGATTTAGGCTTTTTAGTGTCTTTACCACCACAAGCAGGAGAGTGTTTTCTTTAAACATCTCAATCCATTCAGGATGCATTTGTCTTATTCCCTGTTTTGTTGTTGGCATATGCATGATGTAAAGACCCTTTTAAGAAAATAGATGTCTATTATAAAAATACCATCTGGGATTTTTTAACACTGTATTCCATAAAGACAAATTAGTTTAATTTCATATAATGTATTTTAATTTCTTTCCAGTGGTGATGGCCCTTCTTTAATATTTAATGAGGGAAATTTTACAATAGCAGTTAGAAATAATAAAAATATTCCCTAAATGGTAGCTTTTAATATACCTCTTCTTTCTTCTTACTTTCAGTGTATTCCCAAAACTATGTTAACGGAAGTGTGAGGGCAATTTAAATTTGGGTACAGGCAATAATATGTTTATAGTGGAATTAGATATTCCCAGGGATGGCTTTTTAAAATCAACTTTGATATTGCAATAATAATAATCACTGTTTATTAAGGTTTATCATGTACTACACATTCAAAGTCCACTGTGTGTTTTATCTTATGTTAGCTTCAAAGTGGCCAATATTTATTAACTTTATTTTATAGATGAAAAATTATGTACATTGCCTTATACATGGAGTTTGTAAACTGAAGCAGAGATTCAACCACCACAATCCATGTTCCAGAGTACATTTGCGTCACCACAAATATGCTTGTACAAGAAGTGAGTCCGACAAGATGCTTAATTAGTTCATAAGAGCAGCACTTGGCCTTGGGAGCACTGGTCAATGCATATGTACATGACAAGCAGTGTCAAAGCTTCTACCCTCCTGCCCATTCATACTGAGTAATAAATGCAAAGGCTGTCAAAGTGCTTCCACCTCATGCTGCTGAGCATCTTAGAGAAGAAATGTGTACTACAGAAAGAAGAAATAAATCCTAAGCCAAACACTGCTGTGTGATCAGGAGTGTTCACCTGCTTAGATGGCATTGGCAGTGGTGTTGGCCATTCTTAGACCTTTTGCAGCCAGTTCTGTCTCAAAAAAAAAGTGGTTATATTGGAATTTAGTGTTGGCGTGGTTTGCTCACAGGTTATGGGCTTTTTTTTTTGTTGTTGTTGTTGTTTGTTTGTTTTTATTATAGTAACAGAAAACTTGCTGCTCTTGTTTTGTGTTGAGACAGGACCACATCATCCTCTTGCTCAGCTTCCTCAGGTGTGGCTTGTCATCTAGCAAAACCTTTGAACCTTGCACCCCCCTTCTTTTCCTGAAACCTAACTCATGCTCTATCACTTAGGATTTTATTTTATTTTGAAGATTTATTATCTGTGTATCTGCATGTGTATGAGTGAGCAAGCACACATCTCTTCAGTAGCTCATTGGCTTTTTGGGTGATGGGATCTGAACTCCACCTCATGACTAAGTAGCAGTTGCTCTTAAATACTGAGCCATCTTTCTAGCCCCTCCAGATTTTAAAGGCAGCTGCTATTCACTGTTTCTTGAAAAACTAGCTGCTTGAATTTAAAAACCTGTTTGTGAAACAAATATGCAATAACTTAAGAAAGATCCCTAGAAACTGATAGTCACAAAGAATATCCTATTATAGCAAATTTCAGGAAAGTTCCAAAATGCATAATAAACACATGCAAATCCGCCACATATATAGGCTAAAATGAATATGTAAAAAAATTAAGCTAAATACTATAAATACTTGGTGAAAAGTCTAACCTTTCCAATCGTCTGTTAGACTCCTCTGAGCCCACTTCTCAACTAGGCTTCAAGCCAGCCTGTCCTATTTTCAGAAACACATTTTTTTTCAGTTTTGTTTATCAACAACAGCAAACAAGCACACAAACAAACCCTTTAATATATACCACTTTTATAGCTGATAATGCTCCTCATTGTCTCCTTTTAGTATCTAGTCCAGACTGCCTTCAGCATGTGTCACCCTGCCCTTATGGCTCTTATTAGTAATTTCCCATTCACTAACCATCTCTTAGGTTGTTGTATTTGGGTTGGTACTGAAGCCATTGGGGTGGCTCATCTTGCAACAGTCTTAAATAAAGTTTTCCTCATTAAATCAACTGCTGTCTTCTGTGCTGTGACTTCCTACCTTTCTTCTTGCCCTCTACCTATACTGAGTCAGTGTTTGTTTTTTAACATATGTGTCTCCTCTTGAGATCTGATGGGAAGGAAATAAAATCCTACTGACACATTCAATTTCATGAATATATTTTTTTATTCTCGGGGGTGGGAGAGTTCTGTTCCATAAACACTTTACATTATCACACAGTAAAGATACCCACTCCCAAATTACCAACCTACTTATGTACACCTGGTTGCCCAGGATCAGGAAATAGTCCACCAAGAAGTGGTGGCTGAGGAAAGGCTGTGAGCTATATGGATAGATGCAGGAAGCATGTTCCAAAGAAAGAAACCAGAGCAAAGGAACCTCAATATGTTCAGCTGTGTGTATGGGGGGACGTCAGGGTTGACAGTGAACCTACAGCAGAGTCAGAGAAAGAGCCGGGGAGAGGAGTAAGAGCTAAGGTCAAAGCATAGGTTTTGACTTTGTACAAGGAAAAGGAAAAAAGGGAACAGGATCAAAACTGAAATACTAGGCAAGAGATCACTGAGAAAAGGGTATTTATTTATCATGACCATTGCCCTCATGTCATGGATGAAAGGATTACAATTATACGTGTATACACACACCTTGAAGCATACTATCTCTCCTTGATTATAATCTTTTTTTCATAGTACTACCTAGAAAATTATATAATTCAACAATTATTTTGATATCTGATTTGTCCTAACTAGTATGTGAAATTTGTTAGGTTAAGAACTTCAATTCTCCTTTTTCATTAATACGTCCCAGCACCAATAATAGTGCCTGGCCTATAGTACAGGTTTAGTTTGCTCAATGGAGAGAGAATGAATGAATGAGTGAATGAATGAATGATGGCAACTTAGGAGACTTGAAAGTTTCAGCCCTTTGTCAGACAAATTTGTTAACTAAAAAATTCTTAATTTTATGTTACCGCCCTGACTTCACAGATCTGAAAACAGCATAGTTTGAATTCAGCTTACTCCCAAGTTCTGCCAGCAGTAGAAAGGTTTTATGGCTTTCTATTGTTGAAATGCAGAGGTGGAGTTGGAAAGCCATCAAAAGAAATGTTCCTTTCATTTTTGAGGCAAATGAACAAATCTAGCATTTGTTTTTCAGAGAACGAATGCTGTTCAAAAAGAGCAGAAACTGTTCCCAAATCTCTGAAGTATGTCATTGACTCTTTAACAACTAACTGGGGAGCAAACATCCTAGTGACAAACATGGGCTTTGTCGGGCTGATCCTAAGTTTATAAAGGGCTGCTTGAACATTTGGCTTATGACACCATCGAGGTTCTTAATGATGTAGCCACATTTTTAAGTTAAAAGCCTTGCTCTCAAAGAAATGTGATATTTTGTCTAATGCTCTTCTGGATAAAAATGCAATGTTGCTTGGTATGTAAATAGTGTCAAGAAGTTAGCCAAAGTCATGATAGTTTCTATGATAGAAAAGGGAAATGTATACTCTTTGGAGAAGGAAATCATTGGATTTTTCTTTTGTCTTTTCAGAGTTTCCCGAGTGGTTTATTTGAGTTGATAGTCTTAATAGCAAAAGAGTTAGGGATCATTGAGCAGTCTTGGCAGGTAAAGGGGCTTTCTGTGTAAGGCTGGCAACCTGAGTTCAGTTTCCAGAGCCCATGTAAAGGTAGAAGGAGAAAACTGACTCCACAAGGTTGTCCTCAGGGCCTAGGAAAGCACCATTGCATGTGTTACACACTGTATTACACACAGTAATAGTAAATATAGTTAAAATAATATTTTTTAAAAGCACAGGAGTCAGCTGTGTCCATGATGTCGCTTGCATGTAATTCTAGCACCCAAAAAACAGAGGCAGAAAGATAAAGACTTGAAGGCCAGAGGCTAGAGAGATGATTCAGTCATTAAGAGCACGTGCTGTTCTTTCAGAGGACCCTTTGGATTCCCTGAACCCACATTGGGTGACTTGCAATCACCATAGTTCTAGCTCCAGGGAATCTAACACCCTCATGTGGACCATAAGGACACCTGCACTCACATGTGCATCCTGCACCCCAATACACACACACACACACACACTTAAATTATTTTTAAAGGACTTGAAATCCTACATAGTGAGTTTCAGGCGAGCCTGGGCTCTGTGTTTGTGTGTTTGTGTGTGTGTGTATGTATGTATGTATATGCATATATGTATATATATATATGTATATATGTGTGTGTGTATGTACATACATACACACACAATTGTCTCAGATGAACAACAACAAAAAGAGAAAAAAAGGATAGCAGGCTACCAAGAAGAGACTTGATACCCTATGAGCATATAAAGGGGAAGGAAGTCCCCCTCAGGCACAGTCATAGTGGAGGGGAGTAAGGGGAAAATAGGAGGGAGGGAAGAATGGGAGGATACAAGGGATGGGATAACCATTGAGATATAACAAGAATAAATTAATAAAACAATGTTAAAAAAGAGCCAATATCAATTAAACCAGTGTTCTACAAAATGCAGGTTCTGTGTTTTGTATGTTAACACTATTGAATACTGTTTGCTTCCTATGACTACAGTAAAAATCTTTCTCGACCCTCAAGCTCACCCTGCTGCCTTCATGCATGTGACACTGGGATGTTAGTAGCTCCTTCCTTCAAATCAATCAGCCAATCAGCCAGTCAATAAAGCAAGCAAGCAAGCAATCAAACCAGACCTACTGGCTAATGCTTCAATGTTGTTATAGATTGATCTCCTAGATTCAATTTCATATCTGTTCAGTTGACACAGCTTTGGTCACATACATGTCATACTGCACTGGGCCCTTTAGCCACCTTTTTATTTCCCCATATGCTTAGAACTGTGTCAAAATGAAATATCAGAGGTCTTATCCCCATGCATTGTTATAGTAACTCAAAATTTCAGTCACTTTTAACCAAAGATACCAGGATGGTTTATAAGAAAAAGGAGGAAGAAAGGAAAATACCCAAAAGGAAAAGATTTAGAAATGGAAAGAAATAGAAATGATCCAGCTGCAGAGTGGTCCAAAGGCCTAGTTTGCATGCTGTAAGAATAAAAATATGTTCCAAGTGTGAATACCTGTGCATGTTCCAAGTGTGAATACCTGTGCCTCTAGAGAAGCAACTGCACCCCTTTATCCTAAAGTGTTGTGAATGGCCTTGAAACAGAAGTGCTGATTTCCACACGTGGCAGGAGTGTAAGCTAACTTTCTCCAGACTACCTATGGGCTCTGGGGTGGTGGAAAGTATTCACTGTGACTCCTATAAGATAAAACAGAGAACCCCATCTGTCCAAAGCCCCCCATTTTTTGCCTCCCTCTTTACCCAGCAAAGGCTCTGCCCTGTGGTTGCTTGTTGCCTACTAGACACTGACTTCTAGAGGGACTATAGTAGGTGTCACCGATGCTGTGGGGGGATGGAGGGAGGGAGGGAAAGAGGGAGGGAGGGAGGGAGGGAAAGAGGGAGGGAGGGAGGGAGGGAAAGAGGGAGGGAGGGAGGGAGGGAGAGAGGAGAGAGAGAGGGAGGGAGGGAGGGAGGGAGAGAGAGAGAGAGAGACAGACAGACAGACAGACAGACAGAAAGACAGACAGAAAGACACAGAGGGAGACAGGAGACAGAGAAAGACAGAGAGAGAGAAAAGGGACAGTTTGGTCTAAGTGTAGACAGTCTGATTAGGTGACAGAGTCCTGTCTATCTCAACAAGGGGCACAAAACTATAGCCAGATATTTGTGTACCCCTGGTGGCTATGCTGAAGCTTAGTAGCTATGTGATGGAATGGGAGACTGCACCTTTGGAAGCTGAACAGTCCATGAGGACAGGGCCCCCTTAGATGGGACTAGTGCCTTTAAAAAAGGATCACAAGCAGCTTTCTTGGCCTCTTCATCTTGTGAAGACATGATAAAAAGGTGCATACCCTTTGTGAACCAAAATTGTTAACATTTGGTTTTGGAAAGTTGTATAAAAGTTACCATAGGCAAGGCATAATTGACTGATTACACATGAAGCTCTCAAGAAACTGTAGTTGTTTGACTAAACAGCTGGGCATAGTGGCTCAATCCTATAATCCCAGTTTGAAGGCTGTGAGGGGTGGAGAATCATGAGTTTCAGGCTAGTTTGGGTTGCACAGAGAGGGAAAGGAAGTAACTAACTAAAACTAATCCCACATGATATAGAATTCTTCAGCTTTAATGAAGACAAAAGGTAAAATCTGTAAATTTAATTACAGCTGAAAAACACTGACAGTATAGCAATTATTTAATCACTTTTTCTCCCACTGTTAACCCCTGTTGTAATTAGCAGCTTCTGTTCCAAATTATATATGTTGTAATTGTGCCCCCTTTGCTATAGACAAAGTGCTTTTTATGCATGGGTATGCAAATGTGGACGTTAGGCAAATGGTATAATGAGCCAGAAGTTAATGAACAGGAAACTGCACAAGAATGAAGCAGACAAGTTGGCACCAGAGATGACTGTGGGACAGAAATAATGAACTAAGCATGCCCAAGAAAAGGGAAGTGGTTCAGGAGACGAATGCTGCCTCTGGACTAGCAGAGAACAGATTTGACTACAAGTTCACTGAGAAAATCTCAAACAGGAATCTCTCTTATTAAACCAGGCTGGGATGAACTGCAGAAATATTTTGGGTGCCATTTAATTCAGCCCTTCATTATATACACTTATTCTTGGTTCAAATGTTTTGACTCTACTACTATCCAAGTGGACAAATTTCTTCATCCCTTTTCCAGTGGATTGTTACCAACAGGCATATGTGGAAAAGGCACATATGTGTATAAGGCAAAATGCAGCAGAAAACCAGAGGCCATGTTATGCATTTCAGATAAGGGTATATATTATCAATACTGGCACTACAATGAAGAATAAAAACGGGTGTTGGCAGAACAAAACAGATGAGGTGATCCCCGGATGGGAAGCAGCAAACATTGCTGAGGTGAACTGGAGACCATGAACTTGCAGCAGCTCTTATAAGCAGGCTAGAAAGACTCACATTTGATTCCAGATCCACCAATAGAAAAAGTGCTGGCCCTTCCTGGGCTACTAAAATCCAGAGTCACAGCCGCCCCACAGTTCCTATAGCAACGGCCACCAATTGTTCTGCTTTAAGTGCCAAACCAAGAGTCGAGCATATTATCATGATTCATCGTTTCCCAGTACAGCTTCTGGCCGGGTCTTCAGTGTGCCACAGAGACATACCAAGGCTCGGTTGCCAGCCTGTGAAGTTATTAGGGGTGGTGGAGCCACTGAGAAGTAGGATGTAGTTGGGTGAACTGGTCATTTAAGCATGTGCTTGAAGGAGATATTACAGTCCAAACCCCTCCTATGTCCCTTCCTTTGCTTCCCGGCTGCCATGTGTGAGCAGCTCCCCCCACTCCTGGGTGCTCCCTGTCATGATGTCCCGCCTTATCTCAGGCCCCCAGACTGTGAATCCAGATGACCATGGGCTAAAACCTCTGAAGCCATAAGCCAGAATAAAGCTCTTAAGTTTGTGATTTGGGATATTTATCATGGAAAGATGACTAAAACAACCTCCAATGGTCAAAACCCAACAAATAGGTAACTGGTTGGAAAAGGAATGTGAGGCATTTTGGTTGCAGTTTTCCTGCCCCGGTATTAGTCCAAAGTACAGAGAGGCAGGTGTGGGACGAAAACACAACGTGAGAAGCAGGCACACTAGTTACCATCGAAAGAGCATTAGATTTAAATCAGAAAACCCAAGATCAAGTTCCCAGACCTGACACTCAGTGATCCTGTGATTTTATAAATATAACTGCCATAGTACTGCCTCACAGGCAGTTGATGTGAATGGGATAAAGCATATGTAAATCATTTCATACAGATAAAGATTGTGTGAATTATTAGTCTGCACTAACATGCAGAACGTTATCCAATTCACTGCTTATGTGACAACCATAAGGATCTTACTGTGTAATAAACCAGTTACATCACTACTTGCTTGCCTTAGTCTCTTGTGACACAGGAGAACATTGATAAATTAAAGATGTGAGTTCAGATTTATATGTTTTTTTAAAAACAATTCTCTTTTGATAGGTCACATCCAAAGATTAGCAGCTGAGCTCTCTTAGCAGCAGGAAGGAAGGGCAGCTAGCCTTGGGTTACACAAATGAACTTATTAAGAGGATTTATAAAGCCATCTAGTTAATCAGGGAGGAGGGGAGTGAAAGAGCTTTTCTTAGGCAAGCCACGGTTGCCCGCTGGACAATTAGAAGCACAGTTTGCATTAGACTGTGGTAGTTCTCTGTTGGGGTCAGGCATTGGAGCAAGGATACAGCTGGTGGGTGGATGCTGTAAGGCTGTTAATTAATCACAAGGGGGTATAAACTGAGGATGAGGCGTTCCTTCCCTGTTTGGTTTTGCATGGCCCCTGTTCCACTACATTGACCCACATTTCCTGGATGACCTCTTGTTAGACTTCTAGGAACTGTGCTGTGGTGAATCCTCCTTTGTAGGTTATCAGTGTAGCTGTTTTTAGCGTACCATTGATTTGGGACTTCATCGGATGAAGATTGCATTTAACCTTGTTTATATATTTAAGAGAAAAAAATGCTAGTTCATCTGGTGTGAAAGACTTGGTGGATTTAGCACTTGCACTATTTTCCAGTCAGTAACAATGGCTGATTCTTTGTGGATGGACATTCTCTGCCTTAGACACTGTGCCAAGCACTTTATGTTAACTCAATTAGCCTTCATAGTCACTCTTTGAGTAGATGCTGGGATCCCCACTTGTACAAATGAGAAAGTTAAGGTACATAAGCTTAAGTAATTTGCATTATGCTTGAGTTTGCTAAGTGGAGATCTTGGCTTTGAGCTAAGGTTACTGCCTGACCATTAGAACGTGCTATCTCTCAAATCAAAACTTTTTTCTGTCTCACCTATCATATTAGCTAAGTCTCCATACAATAATAAAGTTTATTTATTCATTTCCTTGTTTTCCACGTGGTGAGATTTATCCATGGGACCTTACATTCACTGAGAAATTGCCCTACCATGGGCTGTATTTCTGTCCTATATAGCAAGCATATTATCAACAAACCTCTGTGAATATGTCATCCCTGTTTTCAGGGTCAGTCCCTTAGATAGTCTACCTCAGTATTTTGCGATTCCTTTTCTGGCGCTGATGTTTGAATACTCTAGCTTGCTGAGATTTAAAATCTCTAAGTAGTTTCTTCACAAATAAACTTAGTACTTCAGATGACAAGGAAAGATATCTGGTACCGACAGAGAGCTGTACATGTACTTTATAGAAACAGTTCCAGAGAGACCCGTGACTGCAGAGCATCAGTGCAAAGTCTAGACAGCATCTGGTCCAGATGCATGTCTTCCATCCCCAGAGTCCTGCAATCATGCAGCACTCTTAAACTGGTTGGGGTCATGCTAAAAAATAACTTATTTTGTGGAAACATTTTAATTTCCGGTTATAAAGAAATGGTCTATTTGTACTAGTTGAGCATGCCCCTGACAACTGTCTGTTGAAGAGTGGCAGCATGCCTTTTCTCCCACTACACAGGGCCTAAGCCTCTATTTTTCCACTTGTCACATTCAGTCTTTAGCATTCACTGCTTAGTCCATGAAGGAATTTAAATGTGAGTTCACTAGCTCAAGGTAGACACCTTGATTCCTGTTCTGTCTTCCCTTTGCAACACTACATGGTTCCTTCAGATATTATCATCCATTAGACACAGATTTTAAAATACTCTAATAGATTGTAACAACTCTTAATGGTGTAAGAAATTTATGTCTTCTTCAATGCCCTAACCACCAGAGAATTTATGGAGATATATTCATTTTAGGCAAGGTCAAAAGTTTCTTTACTTACGTGAAACAAATATGTCTGAAAGCCACATGATGATGCTGATAATGGTCATTCCTCATGCTTCATTATCAAGACATGTGGGAAAAATGTACTGTTTGCAATTGGCTTGTCATTCTTTATGTTACTATGCCAATCATAGCTTCTGGTTTATGAATTGTGTATAATCAAGAGGATGATTTCTGAACATTCTACTTGCTATCTGGGCATTTTTAATTAAAAAATAAATTACATAATGAAACTAATTCTGTTTCCTCTCCGAAGGCAGTGAAATTAAGTAGGATTTACCCAAAGTAAATTTAGGCAATTTTAAAATATTTTCATGGCATGTTGAAAACACTCTTTTTGGACAAGATAATTAGGTACTAGACTAGGGGGAGACAGAAGAAGAAGCTGGCAGAAACACAGAGTAGTTCTTTTGACCTTGCATTTTATCTGCTAACAGCAAAGCAACTGTACTCTGGGTTTGCCAGGTTTCACTGCGCTATCGTTGGAAATGCGACCAGTCCCTGGCGGTTTCATTCATGTTCACATACAGCTTGTGCTCCAAAAGTGTCCAGATGTGAGCCCTGTAACTCCAGCTTTGTTGTGCCATTTATCTGGCAAGAGAAAGCCCATTTGCAGTAGTTAACCACCCTTTTTACATTTGCTATGGTCCAGCAGCCTGCAGAGCTTTGTGGCTTTAGTAGCTAGTTGATGACAATCAGCAGATTCTAAAGCCTTTTCAAAATCCCCAAAGAATAGATAATGGTGGCACACAATGCTGAAATGTGGAAAGAAATACCAGATATTCAAATGTTGATGCAATTTAGCTCCCAATAAAATGATTACACTTCATTTTCTTTGATTAGCTTTTTCAAGTTTTGACTTTAGTTCTTTATTGTTTAAGTTCTGGTAGATGACATTCAGAAAAAAAAATTACGTGAAATCTGTCACAAACATTTGTACAGTTGTACTCACAATGAGTAGAAACATTTACTTGTTCTGTACTATTGACCCTGCTCTGTCCTACATGGGGAAAACATAAGTGATTTCTGCTTAAGAGTTTAATGAAACTGGGTTTGAAAATTTGTGGATTTAGAGATAGTGTTCAGCTGACAGAAACATGAAGAAGGAAAGAATTCATTACACCGGAATTTTTGCTTAGGACAAAGAAGTCTGGCTGCCAGCCACTGGGAAGCGTGTGAGGCTGTGCAGCTCCCATGCAGGACACAGGTCCTTCTCCATTCCTTCCGTCCCTCCCTTAGTTTTTGTCTCTAGTCCTTCTTCAGTCTAAGGCATGGCTTTTCACTTGTTTTGTACAGTAAAATAGGGAGGGTAAAAAGATGGGGACCGCCTCAAACCAATATTATTTTCCCAACCGGTTAAGCATACTGGCTTCCGTTACTATGTTGAATCTGATGAGATTAAAACATGACTTCTGTCATCTAATCCACCATGGTTATGTTTAGTAACACCACAGGTTTATCCCATGTGAAGAAAAAAAAATCTCTTCCTTCTTGTGGGCTTTTTTCTAGGAAAAGGTGAGGAGATCAACAGTACAATTTTTTCCTTTCTCATCAAAATCACCTGGAAGGCTTGATGTAGTACAGTTATTGGTACTTATGGCAAAAGTTTGGGTAGATAGTGGTAGGGCCAAAGACTTTATCTTTCTATTAGACTCTAGGCCAGTGTTGTTCCAGTGGTCTGGAGCCTGCATTCTGAAGCTCAAGGAATTGGAAGAATTTTGTCTGTTAAGCGTCAGGAATCTTGCTTGTTAGGGGTTGTTAGATAAGGTGCTAATTTACTAGCTCTCAACCTGTGGGTCATGGCCCCTTTGGGGATTGACTGGCCTTTTCACAGGGTTCTCCCCAAACCATTGCAAAACACAGATATTTATATTACAGTTAGTAACAGTAACAAAATTACAGTTGTGAAGTTGTGACGTGGTTAGGGGCCACCACAACATGAGGAACTGTATTAAAGGGTCACAACATTAGGAAGGTGGAGAACCATTGCTCAAATTGAAGCTTTATTTTTCTTTATTAGTTGAGTCATAATTTTAGTTTATGAATTTTCTAATACAGATATTCAGTCCTATAAAAATTTGTAAGCATCACAATTTTTTGGTACTTACATATTGTTTATAAGCAAAGTTGGCAAAAATCCTAAGAATCATATTTATAAAAATGTCAAAAGTATAATCTTTATCATTTTTTAAAGTATGTTATTATAAAGACTAAATGATAGCAAATATAGAATTTGTAAGAAAAGAGAAAAATGTTGGCAAGCGATTATTTGTATTTTTTCTTAGACATTAATTACATTATATGTAATATTGTTTTTAGTGTAATTTGTAAAACCCCACATTTCTAATTTCTCTCTCCTGGTCTGAAATAAATACATAGGGCTTATATGTCTACACTGCATATGTCTGCTTGTACTTTAAAAACTTCATTTATTTCCTTACTTAATTCAGCATTTGGTTCCAGATTGTGTGTGCACGTGTGTGAACCTATACGTGCACCTGCGGAGGCAGAGGTCAACATAATGTCTTTCTTAATCAGTCCCCACCTTATTTCTCAAGGGAGAGTCATTCACTGAACTTGGCATCACAGTTTCCTAGCTAGCTGGTCATCAGGCCCTTCACCCCTTTCCACAAGCCCCCCCCCCTCTGCTCCCGCCCCGCACCAGTGCTGAGATTGCAAATGCTCTCTCCTGATACCTGGTCCTCTATGTGGGTGCTGGCTATTGTAACTCAGGACTTCATGCTTGTACACTAAGTACCTTTACCCACTGAGCTTTCCCTCCATCTCCCAGAGTTTTTTTTCTTTTATTTGTTGAGACAAAGGAAATATGATCATATCTATTTCATATTTTCCCTTCCAACTTTCTCCACCTCTCACCCTCTCCCCACCTCCATGCCATGTCTACCTGACAGCTCATGTCCCCATCTCTTTTTGTAAATAACCCATGAGGTCCGCTAACACCTAAGCATGGACAATCTACCAATGGCCGTACTCCCAAAGAAGAGTGGTTCTCCTTTCCCCTGCAGCTGTCAACTGCCAGGAGCCCCTTGGTTAGGGTTGAGCCTCTTAAGCTCCTCTTCCATCTATTCTGGAATTCAGGCCAGATTAATTTTGTACAGGCCTTGTACAAGTAACCATAGGTGCTGAGAGTTCATGAGTTTTCCAGCCATGTTATGTACAGAAGACAGCACAGCTCCCCATATCTCTGGCTCTCACATTCTTTCTACCTCTTTCCATCTTTTTTAAATATGGGCAAAGATGGAGGTGGTTGTCAGGGAGATTGATACAGACTTCCAATTATCCCATATCAGTCGTGTTACTATTACACCAGTGGGTAGGTCATTTGTGTAGCATGCAGGGTCCAATGCTGAGTGACACCATTAGTGTTGTCTTTTACTCCAGCAACCATAACTGTACTTTTGGGTGCAAGAGGATGTTTCCAGTCAGTATGAGTTCTATTTCTCTATGTTCCATAGCCAAGTGTCTTCCACAACAGGGTCTTACTGTGTAATCATGGGAAGCAAACAAGAGCACTGGCTGTATATTGTTGTTTTAGAGATCTCTGAGGACTCCCCAACCAAGAACTCATAGGAAGGGATCCCATGCCTTGTACTGCAATCTGTATTAGTAATCTACCTGTTCTTAGAAAAGCATTTCCTACCTATGCCGAGTTCTGTTTGAACAGGATTTTTTTTGTTTCATCCTAATAATATCCTCACTTTCAGATGGATTTTTACCAAATAACAAATTATCATACCGTTGGTGTCACATTCACTTGATTCCTTTGTAGGACTATAAGATGGAACTTTTGCTTCTGTTGTTAGGTGTCCTCTTGAAATATTTATTGCTATCAGTTAAAAAATCATGAACAGCGTTTGAGTGACAGTTCTTTCCCTTCAGATCTTCCTTGGAAAGTGGGAAGTACCTGACCTTAATGTACCACACTTAGAGCGTGAGCTACTGCAGTCATTTTCACTCACTGTTGATTATAATCAAAAGTACCCAGAGTGTCTTCCTGTTTACTTTTATGTGTATACTAGTTAAGGTTTCTATTGCTGTGATGAAAACACCATGACCGAAAAAGCAAGTTGAGGAGGACCCAGAACAGTTCTGCTTACTGGCTTGTTCAGCTTGCCTTCTTATAGACCCCAGGGCTACCAGCTGAGGGATGGCACTACCCACCATGGACTGGGTCTTCCCACATTGATCCCTAATTGAGAAAATGCCCTACAGCTGGGTCTCATGGAGACATTTCCGCAGTTGAAGCTCCTTCCTCTGACAATTCTAGTTTGTGTCAGGTTGACACACGAAACCAGCCAGTACGCTGTGAAAAATTATTTTATGTCATTTTAGCTGAATTTATAATAGAGCTCTCATTGTTGTGAGCTCATCAACTAAAAAACGATGTGTTCGGAGGTAAGCACAAGCTTTTGTTCAGCCTCCTAGGTTCTTCATATAGGAAATTCTGCTTGACATCTTTCCTGCCTATGAATTCCCTGTTGCTTTTCTAGGTAGTAAGGCACAATTCTAGCTTTGCTTTTAGTTCATTATTTTCTTCTAAGTGTGTTTCTATCATACTACACAAAACTCAAAAGCTAACGTAGATGCACTGTCAACTTTTTTTTTTTTTTTGGTTTTTTTCGAGACAAGGTCTCTCTGTGTTACCCTTGGCTGTCCTGGACTCACTTTGTAGACCAGGCTGGCCTTGAACTCACAGCGATCCGCCTGCCTCTGTCTCTCGAGTGCTGGGATTACAGGCATGCGCCACCACACCCGGCTGCACTGTCAACTTTTTGATACTGGACGTTCTGTGAAAAGTTTATGGTTTACTCTGAAAATGAGTTTGGAGCTCTCCATATTTCTGTAAGCAACATTTTCAATATCCTCTTTTTCTTTTTCTTTCAGCTGGGGTGGAGTTGGGGGTTCTGCTCTAGTTATTGCCCTCTATGTGGGTTTTTGGCTAATCAGAGTTTGAGGAGCTCGATAGATTCTCAACATAAATGGGCTACAGGGCATCTGATACAATCACTTATAAGAGGCATAATAGTAAGCTGAAAATAAAAGAGCCTGACTCTTGGTTCTTATGCCAACACAGAAGATTCAGAAAGATGCACAAATAAATACACACATTTAGGCACTCATCCAAGGGAGGATAAGCCCATAGCATCTGGGGCTGCACCTCTGCCCAGTATGTCCATCCTTGTCTGTGTCATCCTCTGTGCTGTGTACCACCTGACTGGTGAGCTTAACATGTCCTCTTGCCTATGCTTATTTAGGACTAATTTGAGATGGAAGTCATTGAGACTGCTAAAGATACTTTGGTTGTTCTTATAACTGTCTTATGTCTGTCTTTACCTGACAAGCCTTTATGAAAACCTTATTGAGTTGTTCCATTCATATGTTTATGTTTCAGTACCAACTCCCTTCCACCACATACACATTGTCACTCAAAGAAGTACTTGATTTGAGTAAATAAATACTTCTTTTTCTTTTGTTCAATGTAGTATCAAATGTATGTATGATCTTTGATTGATTTTTCGAAGAACAGTTTCCCTTTGCAGGGCTGGAAAGGTGGCTCAAGTGTTAAGAGCACTAGCTACTCTTCCAAAGGGCCCGGGGTTCAATTCCTAGCACCCACATAGAGTATCATAACCTTCTATAACTCCAATTCCAGGGAATCCTGATGTCCTTTTCTGGAATCCATCATACATATAAGATGATGATGATGATGATGATGATGATGATGATGATGATGATAATCACTAAAAATTAATTTTCATATCCCAAACACACTGTGTCTGAAGGCATAAGTGGATGTCCAGTATGTCTGTGATGATAAGACATTATCTTGAGGGCAAAATGTCAGAAGCATAGACAAACATGTCAAACTTATTATTCAGTAAGTTCACAATTTTAATTGTTCATGTTAACTCTCAGATCACACATTACATACCACACAACAAATATCTATCTTATCTATCTATCTATGTATCTATCTATCTATATCTATCATCTATCTATATGTTTTATATGTAGATTATTGGGTGACTCCAAAGGGATAAAAAGGCAAACAAGCCTAAGAGACCAAAGTATAGAGAATTGCAAACATTTCTATGGCAATGGTTCTCAACCTTCCTAATGCTACGGCCATTTGATACAGTTCCTCATGTTGTGGTGACCTCCCAACCATAAAATTATTTTTGCTGCTCTGTCATAACTATCATTTTGCTAGCGTCATGAATCATAATGCACATATCTGATATGGTCTAAAAGGGTTGCCACAGGTTGAGAAGCACTGGTCTATGGGATGGATGGAGGTCTCTCTCTGGACAGGCGTCACTGTTGGTGGTGGTTGAAGTGGATCTGCCTCGTTGAGTCCAGTAGAACCAGCAGGACAGGACCAGGTCAGATGCCTGGATAGATAACAGGTCAAGGAAAATGAATAGGTAGGTAGGCAGATGGCAGTTCACATACATCACATCAACAGCAGGCACCAAGCTTCTCTGAAGCCTCAGAGATAGTTAAGAATGCCGTACCTGTTGCTCCTGGATGCACAGTGTGTAAGTGGTCACATTATGGGTCCCAGTGAGGGAATTACATGATTTCCTTGATTTGATGTGCCCAGTAAGTTTTCAGGTCTGATTCTTTTGATATGGTTTTATTTCATCCATGCCCCCCCTGCAATCCCAGTTTGCCTTGATTTATTTCTAGAATATCTTTCTATTTACAGACATAAGTAATTTATCAGTCTGTGCTGAGGGGTGGTGCTGGGTAGATGGTGCTGTTTCCACCTAGGAGGAAAGTCAACCTCCATCCTTGAAATAGAGTGAAAACTGCCTATAAAATGGAGACTCCTCAGAGCAGAGCAGAGTTTGGAAAGCCAGCACTGTGTATGAAGTAATATAGGGCAGACTCAGTGTGCTGGAGGCAGCAGTGGTTTCTGCAATATATGCAGATTCTCAACTTGGTACAGAAGAAATTTGAGCCAGTGCTAGCATGAAGTTTGCTTCCTATTCGTCATAAGATAACTGCTATCATTGCCAAGAATTTCTTCTCCTTGCCCTCCCCATCCTTCATGACTTTTTGTGTTTTTTTTTTTTTCAAATATGTTGGTAGAAGGTAAGAGAAGGTAAAATATTTTTCCCTCAAGTGGCTTGTATTTGGATATTCTGGTTATAACCAGTCTGAAGAAATTTCAAAGATGGTCATTAAATTTCAGAACTAGACATGGCACCTGGTATCATGTACCTGTAATCTCAATACTTCTATGGTGAGATGGGAGGTGGAGACAGGGGGGCCCCAGGAAGCGTGAAGACTAGCTATCCTTGCACATACAGGGATGGACAATAAGAGGCCATGTTTCGGGGATGGTCTGATATATTTGGATGCTAATTAGTGCTTACTATCTCTGACCAACCTTTTGCTTAATAAAAAGCCATCACACCTGGGCAGGGCAAAGGAGATAGGTGGGGCTAGGAGAGAGAGGAATTCTGGGAAGAAAAAGGACACAACCACCAGGAGAAGGAGACCTGAAGGGAAGAGAGGAAGGCCACCATGGGTTAGCTGGAGGAGAAGCACATGACCCATGGCGTAGATGGAGAATCCAGCCCAGATAAAGAACATGAGCAAGTATTTGGGATTATGGACGAGAGGTAGCTTGATAGAAGTTATTAAAAGTAGATGGCATGGGATTGAGACAGGGATCCCATGCCTGCTCCACTATGGGAGGCAATTTAGAGGACTGATATCTGCCCTGCCCCAGGTTAACTAAGGCTATCTTAAAATATAAAAAGTGTCTGTGTCTTGATTCATTACTAGCCATGCCTACAGATAATACTTGTAATTTTAAAAACAATAAGGCCCTGTCTCAAACAAAGCAGAGATAAGAGCTCACACCGAAGGCTGTCTTCTGACTTTACTCATAGATGCACCATAGCGCATGTGCATACGTGAGCATACAAAACACACACACACATACACAACACACATGCATAATCATGTTATATATAATAACTTTATATATAATAAGACTTTATCTATTAATCTTAAAAAATACATTTAAAAAATTCATTCTATTAACTATGATGTTGAAATGCATGGATGAATTTGATTTCTGAAATGGTCACTCAGAGCCAACACTAAGTTAGTGAATAATGCTGAAGACCATGGCTTTAGTGTAATGGGCTGCAAGCCACTGCTTCTGGCTTAGTCTTCTGTCCTCTTTCCTTTCTAGTAACTATGCTCTGAGATGGTTTTTATAGGTTAAATGATTGAAAAGATCAAAAGAATATTTAATAATGTGAAATTCATAGTTCTGTGGATAAATAAAGTTTTTTGGAAATGTAGCCATGTTAATGTTGTCTGCTGTTGATCCCACACAATTGAGACAGTTAAAGAATTTCAATAGAGCCTCTATGGCTGCCAAGGCCTAAAGTGTTTGCCATTCAATGATCTCTTACAGACAGCATGTGCTGACCCTGTCTGCATTGAACAAGAGGCACATTCCATTTTGATTCTAAATGAAGCTATAGAGGAGAGGCTCAGGAGCTCTGTGAGAATAAGCACTAAGCTTCCAAAACTGAGTATGTGGAAGGGAGCTTTCAAGGAGAACCGATGGAGAGTCTGATACATTTATTCCACACAGAGAGATGAAACTCCATCTCCTTTTCCCATCATGCCATTAACTCTGGACAGGGTTTAGTGAGTGATAACTGTGTCCAAAGGAGCTTTGTTAAGTAGCTTCCCAGTGCTGTGGACAGTTCTATCTCTGAAGCAATCAAGACACTGGTCTGGGAAGATTGACAGCGTGAGACTCCAGTGAAACCATCACTATGAGAGGTTTGCACTACATTACAGAAGCTATCCAATGCTTTCACCCTCTTCCCCTCATTGTTAGTTTGTTAGCCTTGGATAGCCCATTGTCTCCTTTGAACAAGCTGGGAGTTATATTGTCCCTTTTGAATGTGAGAACTAACCAGATCAAATATCCATTTAAAAACCCATTGTAAAGCTTTTAAAAGAAACATTGAAACTCATCAATATTCCTTGATAGTACCTCCTAATGCCAACCAGATTGTATGAGTAAGTACATGCTGTCCTTTAGTTAAATGACACAGTTTTTCCTATGAGAATTGATGGCATGGATTGTCATCTAAAATAAGGAAGGGTAGAAGGTCGAGGGTTTTGTTTTTATTTTCCTGCAGTCATGTGGAAGATACAAAGCAGATGCAGACTG
The DNA here is from genome assembly GCF_964271855.1 of Acomys minous. Taxonomy (NCBI): domain Eukaryota; kingdom Metazoa; phylum Chordata; class Mammalia; order Rodentia; family Muridae; genus Acomys; species Acomys minous. The sequence goes on along the minus strand of NC_140489.1, from coordinate 69,369,663 downwards.
GTATCCAGTGACTGATACTGAGAGCGAGCCATTATGAAGACTTAATGCTCAGATGGCCCAGCTAGACAAGCCAGTGAATTTAATATTAAAGAAAGAACAGTCTGCCAGTTGCACTGGCACTCCTGACTTTTCATGCTGGTATCTGATTCCTTTCCTTTCTCGTAAAGCTTCACCCAGTCCACTACAGCCATTGGCACGTCCATTATTCAGCAAGTAGATGAATGAACCTCTATCCCACACAGCTCTGATTAGTCATTCATTCCTTCTGCTGAGTGCTAATTATGTGCCAGAGGCCATGATAAGTGTGTGAGGCACAAAGCAGAACAAGAAGTTTGCCCTGCCCTCCCCAGGGAGGTACATACAGGCTCCCAGTGGAGACAGACTTGTAAATAAGTACACTGAGGCATGGTGGGCTTCTGGAATATGCCTGCCTTTATGAATGAAAATTGCATCCTGGAGTCCAACACATAAACCAAAAGCACCATTCTGTGTAAGCCATGCACTGGGACAGAGAAGGAACAGTTTACTGAGACCACATTATCTTGAAAGACTGCCAAAAGAGCCATTGAGGTTTGATGAGTAAAAATGAGAGGAAAGTGAGTCAGACAGAAGTAATATTTAGGAAATCATAAAGAGCCAGAGAAAAAGAGGTTAGAATCTTAGGTATAGGTGGGAGGAAGCCATAGTAAAAGTCAGCAATGGTCAGATCATAAGGTGCTAAGTAGAAAGTATGAACTGACAAAGGAAGTCTAGGAGCCTGAACTGGAGAGGCACTGAGAGGAGGATTGTGGAAGGATGCTCATGAAGCTATGGAGTGAACAGACCACAGGGTATTGCCACTAGAGATGGGGGTCTCATTAACACTTGGAGGCTATGCAAGTGGGACTGATAGCACCTGCAGGAGGTAAAAGTTAAGAAGAGAAAAGGGAATGTGGCTAGCTGGATTTGAGGTAGGGACGATGGAAAGGAGGCTTATAGATGGCTTGAGTTCCCGCTTGGGGTCCCAGGCTGAGGTTAGTTTAAGACACAGATGTTTGTACTGAAAAAAAATATGGTAGAACTCTGAAGCTGGACTTAAGAAATGTGCAAAAATATTGAAAAGGTGAAATATGTGGGTTGGATGGAGGGAAGGCGTCCTGGAAAAGGTTATCAGAGAGCTTGAGAGTGAGAAGGATGTGAGAACCGAGGGAAGAGGATGTAAAACATAGGCAGAAGTGGCCAGGATCAGTGGTACTGCATACTGCAGAAGGGTCAGTTGCAGACCTGGGGGGAAATCACCCCATTCTGAGAACCCCAAGCTAATGTGTGCAGATTTCTGGAAGTGGTCCCATTTGCCTTTCCCTAACCTAAGCCTCATGTCCTCTCTCTTGGCTGTTGCTGGGTTACAATATTCTCTTTGTGTGTGCATCTCCTAATATGTCTCTCCTGCCCCTTTCCCTTTACTGGTATGGATGTTTCAGTTGCATCTCCTTCCATTTAGATTAATCTGGCAGTCATCTTTTTCTCTTGATGGATATCATACTACTTTTTTCATACATCAACATCTCTAGTAGGTTTTCACTAATGGAAACGTACACAGTTGTACTGTATCTGCTGTATTGTAAAGCACATGGGTAATATTTGCAAAGTATTTGTAATTATACTGAAGACATAATTGTCTTTCACTGATGACTGAAGATCCCAGAACCAACCCCACCATAAAACCTTACTGAATGTGAAAGCAGTAAATTCAGTGTTCTCACAACTTTCTTACAGTGTGCATTTTTATGCGTGATTTTAAATTTCTATTTTTAAAACACTACTATTCATAGAAAAGGATTGAGAGGTTCACATAGAGCCTTTGAATGTAGGCTCATAGAACAAAGTCACATAGGACTCTGAACAACGGGTATGTGCCTCAAAATTTCAGCACAACATCCGACTCATTTTCTATCAAGTTAGACATGAGAATTTGTATATATGAAAGATTTTGTCATTTGCTGGAAGCTAGCCAAAGCAATGCATTTATAAAGAAAATGGGAAAATTTCTTCATGGAAAGCACAGGTGCTCAAAGGTAATGGCACACTGAAACCCTCTGGGGATGTGTGGCATTGCTGGTAACATTGCTGGTACACATTGCTGGTACACATTGCTGGTACACTAGTCCCAGCCCCAGAGCTTTAGGTTTCATTAATGGGGTAGGGTCTGAACTCTAAGAGTCGGTCCCTTTCTCAGGTGGCTCTAATGTGGAGAAGAGATTGAGAAACTGTTTTACAAACTCAGTTGCAATTGACTATGACATCTCATCTAGTGATGACTTACTGTGTCTGTATGGAAATGTAGATGTAGCTATAAAGCAGAAGGCTCCTCCTAAACTGAATGTATTCTCTATCTCCCTGCTATGCTCCAAATCTACGAGAGAAAGGGTCTCAAAGGATGACTGACAGAGCTCTCATTTCAGCTAGGAGGACCATTCCTATTCCAATTTTCTTTATAAATGCATTGCATTGGATAGCTTCCAGCAAATGACAAGATCCTTAATACATACAAATTTCCATGTCTAACTTGATAGAAAATGAATTTGATTTTATGCTGAAAATTTGAGGCACATTCTCATTGTTCAGCGTCCCAACGCTCTATGTGAACTTTGTTCTTGGTAAGTTCCAGCTGAGTGAAGCTTCCTTTCAGAGGCAGAGGAATGTCTCTGCCCAAGTGTTATGCATTCCTGGTAATCATGTCTTCAAAAGTATATAAAAGTTTCTTTCCTTGAGAAGAAATGAAAGGGGAGAAACAGTATTGAGACAGCCTTTAGTTCGGCCCAGGTTTATAAGAGATCTCTGGCTAGCATCCAGGATAAACCATAGTGATGTATTTCTCTTTATCTTCTCTAACAAAAGTGTACAGTTTTTGTTCCTTAAATCATGTGATGTGACATGGTAACAATCTTTTGTTCTTTGTGCTATAATTTATTATACTAGTCAGGATGTAAATATAGGCATTAAAAGCTGGGTATATTTTAGAATCCTAAATAACCCATCATCAGCATGGTCCACGCTATTGAGGATGTTTTTTTCTAGTTATATTACCTTTATGTCAGAGTAGCAGGACTCGTAGAGCATAACGAAACAGGAACTGTCATTTTCCCACGGTAGCCTTGCCCTCCTGCTCTATGGGACTCATTAAGATCCCCAGACATCTCAGATACTTGTCCCACTTGTTTAATTAAAGGTTTTGCAGGCACTTGAATTCCTCTAAAACTCTCTGTACACTTGTTATACGTAGTTTACTGTCCTCATCAAGACAGCTAGCTCTTTTCAAAGGCAGGCACTGCTCCTCTCAGATGAAGGATAAGTGCCTAGAACAGCCTGGCACACAGTCATATGTACTGACATCTCCCACATCCCCTGGACACTTTGTACTATAGCCATCAACCGTCACTGAGGCTCCTTAACCTGTCTAGAAGAGTATAACACAGCCCTCAGCCCCTGGGGCAGCCAGCTAAACACTCTTAGCATCCTTTCAAATCATTGTCAAGTCCAAGTACAATACATCTACCTATGAAGTCTAATTTATAATACCCAATAACTTATTGTTCTCTGAATTCTCATAGCCCATCATGCCACTTCCGTATACACACTTTCATAGGCCACCATGCCATATCTATACGCACATTCTCATAGCCCATCATGTCCTTCCCGTATCTCTTTACTCTTGGTTGTACAGTCATTTATAGTGCAGCTACTTGTCTTATCCCCTCTGCTCGACTCACAGGCCTTTCCAAGCTTTCATCACTTAGTTCTGTTATTGCCTACAACTGAGAAGAATTGCAGAATATTATAGTAAAAACAAAGGTCTTTGATCTGGAGATCTGGCTCATCAGCTAGAGTGCTGTCCTTCCAGAGGACCTGAATTTGGTTCCCATCCCATGTTACCAACTCACAACTATGTGAAATTCTAGTTCCAGGGCATCTTATGACCTCAACAGATATCCGCACACAGGTGGCGTGCATTCACGCACATATGGGCTCACATGCCAATACAAATAAAAAATTTTCAAGAAGGTACTTGTGTAATGTGTATTTAGATTATTATCATATAATTTAAGCAAACATATAAAGACACGAACTAATTGTTCAAGTCTTTAAATTTGTCCATTTCATCAGATTATGGGAAAATAATAGGTCTATGTTTTCATAATTTAGAATGTATTATAAAAGGAAATAAATACAATGATTTAAAGCAATTTATCAGAATAATCAGAACTGCTCTGTGTAATATTTGTCATATATAATGTATAGCACCAAAGAGAAGGCGACAAATTATTTATTTTCTTTACCCAGGTACCAGTACCTAAGGACACTTTGGACACTAGAGGACAGACGTTTTGGTATTTAAATATATTTAATGCCTTTTTTTTTTTAAAGAGCATCTAGAACAATGGGCTTATTTCTTCTGCCTGCATTTCCTGTCTGCATGCAGAAGGTAATTAATGTGTTTTTATCTTTTTAACCTAATATTCATGAATATATACATCCAGGCTAAAATCCAGCTTATTAAATATTTAAGGAATCAAATTAAGAAGGCAGTTACATCTTTTTTATTATAGCTGCCAGCTATATCAACAGATCCTTTACCTCATTATGTAAAATACAATGACATTGTTATTGCCCTCAGTCCAGTTAAAATGGACAAAGGTTCAAGCAGTTTTCAACAACACCAAAGAAACTGGACACAGGAGTTCCAGGTTATCCTCATCATGACTTTGGCAACATAATGAAGTGAAAATTAATGAAACTGAGATAGAATCAGGGTTGTGTTTATTTGCTATTGTTCCTAGGAGAATTCAGTTTCAATTTGTAACATTCTATGATTTCAGTAGTTCTTTTTGATTGGTTGGTGTGTGTGTGTGTGTGTGTGTGTGTGTGTGTGTGTGTGAGAGAGAGAGAGAGAGAGAGAGAGAGAGAGAGAGAGAGAGAGAGAGAGAGAGAGAGAGAGAGAGAGAGAGAGAGAGAGAATAGAAGAGGGTGGAGTGTGTCTCATGTAGCCCAGGCTCGTCTTAAACTGGCTATGCAGCTAAACTCTTGAACTTTTTATCATTCTCCCTACAATAGTGGGTCACTCTTATAGCACTATAGCCTGTGATTTCTCTGTCAGTCTGTCAGTCAGTCTGTCTGTCTGTCTGTCTGTCTGTCTGTCTGTCTGTCTCTCTCTCTCTCTCTCTCTCTCTCTCTCTCTCTCTCTCTCTCTCTCTCTCTCTCTCTCTGTGTGTGTGTATCTGTACACACATCTTAGTTACTTTTCTTTTGTCATGACAAAACATAATGAAGGCAACATAATTAAAAAACCATTTAATTGGGGGCTTGCTTTTCTAAGATATGATCTTTCACTGGCTTGGAACTTGCTGAGTAGCTTTCCAGATCCTCTTGTTCTACCCCTTCAACTCTTGGCTCTTACCACCACATCCAGCTTTTCTTTGTATTTGGATTCTGGAAATTGAACTCAGGCTCAGTTCTTCTTGCTTTCAAGGCAAGCACATTACAGACTGAGCTATCATACCACAGGCGTGCGTGCGTGCGCGCGTGCGCGCGCGCGCGCACACACACACACACACACACACACACACACCAACTCCATTGTTTGTTTGGGTTGGCTATTTGGTTGGTTTTCTTCTTCTGGTTCTGTGACATAGAGTCTTGATTTGTAGCCTTTGCTGGTCTCATGCTTCCTGTGGTCCTTTTGCCTGTGCCTCCTGAGTGCTGGAATTATAGGCTGACTCACCATGTTTGCCTTCAGTGCTTCCTTTGAAAGTTAGCATAAGCAATAGGGTAGACTGATTGCTGGCTATGCTCAGAGTGGAAGCTCTTGGGCAGTGCACTAATTCTCCTTGGCAAAAAACAAAGAGAGAAAGACAAACAGAAAAGAGAGAAAGGAGGTCTTTGAGCTACATAAGAAATCCTGTGGTTTTCCTTCACATCTGAAACCAAGACCAATCCCTGCTGTTATGCATTGCCAGTCTTCAAAAAACATTTTAATTTTATTGATGTGTATGGGTGTTTTGGTTACAGGTATGTATTAGTACCATGTGCATACCTGGTGCTGGTAAAGGCCGGAAAAGGCCATCAGATCATCTAAAATTGGAAATACAGGTGGCTGTGAGCTACCATGTGGGTGCTACATATTGAAACTGGGTTCTCTGGAAGATATGCTCTTAACCACTGAGCCATTTCTCTTGTCTCCATGTTGCCTTCCGTTTCAGTGAAAAAAGCCAAAAATTTTGGAATCTTGATGGACTTTAGCTCAATGAGTAAAGTAAATTTATTTTGTGCTACTTTGAGAGTAGACCAGGTCATAGCCCAGAGGACTAACTACACTGTCCTCCCTTCCATTACCCTCATCATTGTGCGTTTGCCTCAAACATTACCCTAAGTGACATAGGACTATTGTCCTTGGTAGTAAATGTTGTCATTGTTGCAGCTATAGTTCAATATACAGCTGAAAATTCAAGAAACCAGCATTGTGTGCCAAGACCAAGCTTTGCTTCACTGTGGAAACCCTCTCTGACCACAGTTATGCCACTGGTCAGTTGCAAATAACACTTGTGTCCTTTAGAAAATGAAGGCACAATGGTAATTCTCCCCATGAGTAAAAATCTCTTCTTCTAAATCCTAGACATAAAAATATGTGTTGTTTTCATATATCTATGTTTATATATGTGCACATTTTGTATTTTAAAAATAAAAATGTTCAAAGGCCTAATAAACAATCTATAGAAGTTGTAAGACATGACCTATAACATTATTTTACTTATATGCAATAGTTTCCAATTTTTTTTTCAGGCTAAGAAATAAAAGCAAAACAAAATTGATAAAATTGGAAGGAAAATCTTGCCATTGTCACATCAAAATAAGCTTAGCCTTCCTAATGGTTTTAGTTACTCTACACTTAAATCAGGAAGTCCATTCAAATTAGCACCAGGCATCTGGTGCTAATTAGCATTCTTGCCCTGTAGTACAGTACTTATGCAGATGTGAGTCTCTCCATTGCTTGGTACAGTGGGAAGAGTGCAGGGGTTCTGAGCAGACAGTCCTCAATGCCTGGCTCACTTGCTGCATGACTTAATAAGACACCCTGCTTCTCTGAGCCTCTGCAAGATGGCAGTGAAAGGTTATAACTCCTTGCCTGGGATCTTGACATGGTTTGTGGATGGGTCTTAGACTTTTGATGCTTTAAAGGTTACAGGACATATGTATACAAATGTTACACAACCGCTGCTGCAGGGTCTGGAGCAATATAATTATTAAGTTTAACAGTTTTCAGTAAAATATATATTTATTTTTGTTTAGTACAGGGCTCAGTGCAGACTATCCAGGTCAGGTTTGTTGGCAAAAGCTGCGTTTTTTAGAAGAATTCATGTAACCCTTCAGAGCCCTACATGGAGAGAATGTGTTCGGCAAATCATTATTCTACAAACAGTAATTGTTACTTTCACTTATGTAAGTGGGAGGTCCTGTAGATTTTGTTTACACAACTTGGATTGAGAGTAAAGAAATTATCAGTAGATACCTCTGATTTCCATTGAATCTTATAAAACTCTTTCTGGGGAAAAAAAAACAGTGAAGTTCACTTTTCAGGAAAATGTTCCTAGGAAGATATAAATGTCTTTTTGTGTAATTTTAGACTAGAGATGTTGCTCTCCTCAGAGATGATTGATAAGATCAGAATTATAGATTTAGAACTGGAAATGAGATTTCCATTACATACAGTTAAAATTAGTACCAAGATATTTTTAGGCTTTTATCTTTTTCACCATAATTCTTCCCTGAGGGGGATAAAAATCAATCACTTCATGAATTCAGCTAGTGTCAGAACGGTCCTCAGAGATTTATGTCTCGGCTAAAGTTTGCTTCCAAGTGTGTGCCTGTTACCCCAGTTCTATCAGGATGCCAGGGTACCAGGGTGAGCAGCAGGTGGCACACAAGTCTTACCAGTAAAAATATAGCAGAGTTTGTAAGTTATTTAACTGGAAAGTAAGTGGGAATAAATGCAGTTATTCTATGCAGTGTCTCTCAGTTTGGTAGGTTGTAATCTACTTTCTTAAGTGACAGAGAAGGAGGCAGCACGGTCCAGGAGTGCACTTTAGATAAATGCCTTCCTTGCAGCCTGGAAGGAGACTCTTTTCTTTTATGACCCTATTTTCCTGCATTATGTTTCCTATTTAATTAAAGTTTATAGATTTAAGTCTTTTCATTTAAGAAATGTATTTTACATTACATTTAGAAAGAGATATTCTTAAGAATTCAACTCTGGACAATCTCTTGACTTTACATAACTGTAAAATTACAAAACACAAATTTGCAAGTCTTATAAGAACACAGATCTGAGAGGTAAAGCCATTCTCGTTGTTGGGTGGACATCACAGAACTTTTTCCTCAAGTGAAACCCCATCCCCATTAAATTATTCATTCCGTCTTCATTCCCCCAAGCCCTGGCGTATTTGGTGAGTACGCCATGCAAGTGGACTCACAGGATATTTATTCTGCTATGGCTTATTTGCCTGAGTATGTTTCCAATTCACCTATATATAGCATGTGTTAGAATTCCCTTCTTTTTAAGACCTGTAATTTCCCATTGTGCGTACATACCCCTGGTAGAGGCCATGCTGCTGATGCACTTGTCTTTCAGTGCGTATCGGCTATTTCTGCCTTTTGGCCATGGCAAATGATACTGCCATAAGCATTGGGTTCACAGTTTCTTATGGGATTAGGTTTTACCTGTGACGCTTAGAAAATATTTAGCAGAAATTCATTACAGATAACAACTTAGAATCTAACTATGGAACCTTGGCACTTGACCTGTTACCTGTCTTTGAATTAGATTGCTAGCTTCCAGTTGCGTGGGGCCTGGCAATGGGGAGGGAGTACTGGGTCTCTTCTCTGGTGAAAGGACTACCAGGGACAGCCATGAGAGAGTTTCCTATGGTAGGTCCTGAAGGTCAGCTCAAACTCAGAATCTAAGACAGACTTGAAAGAGAAGTGATTGGGGTTTTCCTATTGAGTTATTTAAAAATCTCAAACTGCTGCTTTCCTTTCTGCCTCTTCCCATTTGAGCAACAAGATAGTTTCTTAGCTGATAGTAATAATAGACGTGGGAACTCAAGAATGCTGTGACTGCTTTTATAAACTTGTGACCCTCTGAGAAACAAAACCAGATCCTTAGGAGGGTATTGCCACTATTTACAGAAATCTTTTCTATTTAAGACATTTTTCTTAGCTCTTCGCCCCTACTCCTGTGGCAATGAGGCTACATCTCATAGCTATGGAACGAGCAGTGTTTAGGTCACAGTTAATACTTATGATTTTCTTTAAGCCCACGTGGATATGCCATTCAAACACACAACTATGATTTTGTTTACATTTGTATCCATCACCTTCCACACTTTCCTTCTGATGGACATGTCATTTTGTCGCATTTGAGTGGGACCTTTACAGAGCTTTGTCCTTTTCCTTTTGTGATATGGGATCCTCCTCCCCATTACACATCTCTTCTTACAATCTGTGTTCTTCATTCCGTCTATCTCAAATTAGGTACAACTCAAAACAGACAGACACCCTTTCTCTTAAAGATTACAATATTTTAGACAGAAAGGAAATACTCACAAATTTACTACATTGTTTCATTTGCAAACTATAATCAGAGGTATGAAGAAGAGAATTTTTGAAAGGGAGATTGTATGCCATGTGAGTTAAAACCATGGGGTCTAAATCCTTGCTGTATTGACTCTAAGGGAAGAAAACAAAAATTAATAATTGTCTTTTTATTAAATTTTGATTATTATGTTCAAATAGATGACTTGTATCGATTTTTTTGAGTGCTGCATTGAGGTATTGGATATCTTGCTTTCTAACTTTTAGGTGTTGCTCCTTAACTTTTGGACCTGCCATAAATATTTCACTTGCCTGGCACTAGTCCTAGGCCTGGCTTAGAACTCAACTTCCTGAGTTCAAGTTCTGAGTGGGCTTCTCACTGTGAGGCTTGAGTGAGCAGCTCCAGACTGGGCTTCGGCTTTCTCTCCTGTAAGATGGGAAAATGACAGTGCTTTATAAGGTTGTTACAACTAAATAAGCCAACATTTATAAAGTACTAGGCCAGTTCCGAGCACCAAGTGTCATGTTTGTATTTGAGAAGAATGGTGAAGGAGGGTCTCTGCAGACAATTCCAGTTCTGGGTCCCATATAAATGAATTCAGTGTTATCAATGTGTCTTCCATCATACGACTTTTACTGTCTTACACTTCAGGACAGCTCTATAGTTGGTCTATTTATACAGTGGTGTATGAAAGATGTAATTGTTTGGCCTCATTATTCTCATCTTCCCCTCTGTCCACTTTTGTGTGTGTGTGTGTGTGGCAGGGATTGTGGTCCATGGTCACCCAGACAACTGCATCTTTTGTACATGTTCAGAAGCTTTGTGTTTCTCTTAGGTGGTACCTGTGTGAGACATCTCTGCACATTTATACGGTCCTGAGGCATACACAACCTTCAGGCTCTTACCTTCACTTATTAATGAATTCCTAAAGCAGCCTTCAGTGGAGAATTACACAGCCCCATCCCTAGTCAGGATCCTCACTTCTAAAAGCAACAGGTCCTGTCTTGTCTAAGGAGAAGCTTCCATTTCTTGTTAGCAATTAGTTCTCATGTGATAGCAACTTTTCTTCATGGTGATTCTACAAAATCTGATGTATTTGTGTGCATGTGTGTGTGTATGTGTATATATATATATATATATATATATATATATATATATATATATGTGTGTGTGTGTGTGTGTGTGTGTGTGTGTGTGTGTGTTATATTGAGCATCACACACACACAAAATTTGCACACACACACACACACACACACACACAAATTCACACGACTACTATCACTACTACTACTAAAATACATTGGAAAAATATAGTGAAATGAATTTTACTTACTCAAGATATTAATCTGAAAATAGCTAAAAGCAAATTTCAAGTTTTTGTTTTTTCTAATTTAAATTTTTACATATACATTTATATTATTACATATATACATATATACACTATCCACAACAAGAATAACCATGAAACAATTAGGAATTATATAAATGTTACATTCATAGTGTTTTTGCTATTTGTATTTGGAAACCTTGAAGTAGACATCTTTCACACTTAAAGAAATGCTCAACATACCTAGTCATCAGTGAAATGCAAATAAAAACAACTCTGCGATTCGATTTTACACCTATCAGAATGGCTAAGATCAAAAACTCGAGTGGCAGCACTTGCTGGAGAGGATGTGAAGTTTCAAGATTTAAATGCCCTTATGTACACTAATTTATTCTGTAAGACTAGTGACAGCTGTGTGAGCTAGCAGGACTTTAATTATCTGTGCCGATTTCTGGATAATCAGCTAATATTTCCAATGAAATACATTCTGTGTATGACTATAATAACTGCCCCAGGGAACACAATGCTATACCATGAAAGAAATGAACCTTATCTCAGAATGAATAACTATTTTTTTTCTACTTTTCCCTCCAGCTTTGAATTAACAATTTGTGGAAAGAAGGCTACTTGACTGGAATTAGCATTTTCTTTTGATGTGTTTTTTAATATTCCATCTGAAATTGTATGTAAATATAGCTATATTTTGTCTCTTCTACAAAACTCAAATATACCAGATTAAATGTAGTATTCAAATTTAAAGAAAGCATAAGAAATGAAAACATTTTTTTCATTAAAATGAATTTTCTTGATCATCTTAGTAAAATTTGTTTAAATTTGGAGCATATGTTGTAAGGCTGAAGGCCAGTTTGAAAAAATAGGATTCTTATATGGGGACAAAGGTAGTTGATCATTTTTACATTGACATTCTTTTTGGGGGCCTAAGTCAAGAGCCACCAATGAGGGTGTGGGGTTACTAGGTGACAGAGTATTGTCAGATTGCATAGCCACCGTGTGTCTTTCCACATATATCAGTAGCAGCAAAACTAAGAATCTGTGAGAGAAAATTCTCCATGGTTTTCTTGCACATTTTGCAGGCAGATCCATTAATGACCTGCTGTTCTAGATAATTTTGCTTTTGAGGATTTATTGGTTTCTTTGATGTTTCTCTAAAAAAATATCTTTGGGAGCTGGAGGAAAGTGTTTGCCTCTGTAGCAAAGCACAGGCACTCTTACTACCCACTCTAAAAGATTCTGGCTCCTATTCTGAAGACACCACATACATTAGTCACAGGACATAGAAAATCAAGTTTCATGAGCATCCACACCTAGTTGAGGAACCACTGACAGTTGATGGCTTCTCAGACAGGGAAAGTCAGTCTTCTCTAAGAGTGGCCCCTCGGTAGGTTGACCAGACCTTTCAACACTGGATGATCTCCATACCCAGAAGTATATGTATGGGTGGCACAAATTGGAGTCAATGGGTTATTTAAAAAAAATAAACAAAGGGCATGGAAGTGCAGGAGTAGGGAGGCCGGAGTGTACTTGCAAGGTGTTAAGAGGCGCAATAAGGTGAAGAGTATCAAAATACTTTGTCTGAAATTCTCAAAAAACAAAAATATTTTTGAAAGATTATGGGAAGGGGAATAAGGGGAAAATGGGAGGGAGGGAAGAATGGGAGTATACAAGGGATGGGATGACCATTGAACTGTAACAAGAATAAATTAATAAAAAAAATTTTAAAAAGAGAGAGAGAGAAGATCTAAAAAAAAAAGAAAGAAAGAAAAGAAATAAACGAAAAGAAAAGAAAGAAAGAAAGATTATGGTTTCCCAGGCTTCAAATTTTCTCCTGTAATGTGTGTACAAGAATCCTCAGGCTGTCTTTACATTAACATGAATTGGCTTATAGCTCTATATCTGTAATAAACAGCACAAACAAAAGAAACTTGGGGATGAAAGGTTTATTTAGCATTCACATAATTGTGCATCACTGGGAGAAGCTGGAACTGAAGCAGAGACTCTAGAGGAAGGCTGATTGCTGGACTGCTCCTTTGATGGTGCTTAGCTCTAGGCCCACCAGCCTACGGATGGCTCCACCCACAGTGGACTTGGCTTTTCCACTTCATGTATCATTAATCAAGAAAAATGCTCACGAGCCTGTGTGATCCAGGAACTTATGTAAGTGAGGCCCTTTATTCCTAGTTGTGTTAAGTTGACAACAAACTAACCAGGACATAAAGGAACTAGAGCATTCGAATCCAGTGGAAGAAAAGATGACACTGGAACACTGCTGTTGCTGTATATAGTAAAGTCTTTGACACAAGACTCCTGTGTTCTCTGACACCAGGCTAACTTTCTAGCTGATAAAAGGGGTAAAACTATAGACCTTAAAACCTTAAAATCTATAGATAGCAATGCCCTCTAAAAATAGCGTAAAGATGAAGCCTCTTCCTTGTTGACTGTACTTGATACCAAGAGGACAGTGGTGGGCTTTGAGATTACATGACTTGAAGTACAGTGTATGGATACGATACTGTTTCAAAAAGCAGGAAACCTAATTATTGGTATACTAGGTGGTATGAGTAACAGTGAACAATAAATATTTCATAATAATTTATTCTTCATGAAGATTTTGTGCATCAAGGGGAAGAGTACATTGGATGTCACTTGAATTTTGTCAAACAAAGTCCCTCCAAAAATACTTTCTAAATTTAGACCATATATGACCTGTGGTAAACACACGGGAAATAACTCCTTCATCCTGGAAATGGCAGATGTTCATCAGCCTTGTTCAGGTAATAAGAATACCATGCTGTGACCATGCCCAGCCCTCACCATGCTGTGACCATGCCCAGCCCTCACCGTGCTGTGACCATGTTCAGCCCTCACCAATCTGTGACTGTGACCAGCACTCACTATGCTGTGACTATGCCCAGCCTTCACCACACTGTGACCATGCTGAGAACTCACTGTGCCATGCCCATGCCCATGCCCAGGATGTCTTCTCTATGCCAGGATCTGAGAGTTCACATCATGTGAGGTTATACTTCAGCATCTCTGCCTTCTACAGTCATCCATCTCTAGCAAACAGTTCCATGTGGAAACATTGGAGTGGAGGTCGTACCAACCTGGATTAGGAGAGCCAGCACATGACTTCTGTGGCCTGCTATCTCACCAGAGTAAAAGCTATGAGATTTCACTGAAAATAATATGGGAAATTTTACAAAGATCACAGTGAGATGGCATTTTCCTGTATTTGAAAATATGTATGCCATGTATCAAGACTGGAAAAGTGGAAGGTTATGTGAAAAACTATGAAAAGAAGATTAGGAAGATAGTAGTGGAATATTGCAAATGATTTAAAGAGTGGATGGTTGGCCAAAGTGCTGAATATCTTTAGTATTTTTAATAACCCCTGGTATTCTGTTTTCTTTTGTTTTGTAACCTCCACCCCCAGTTCCCTCTCTTCCTGCGTTTTCTGGCTAGCCATCAGTGCTGTACTTTACCACTAGAAATGCTTCAGATGAGAGTGGCATGGCTCAAAGAAAATTCTCATCGAAGTATAAATATAGCAGTTACCACTTGAGTATGCTCTGCAAGGTCATTTGTTGTCAGACTCTAAGTATCTGAGAGACTTTAATAAGTTTCTCATTAATAAGTCAATTAATATAACTCAGAGAAAAGCTGAAAAGAAAAAATAGGTATTATTTATAATGCCTATTTCTTAGCATAGATAAAACCTATTTGTATTTAAGGGGTCAGTGAGCTCTGCTTCTACAGGAATGAAGCAGTTTTCACACTCTTTGTGTTTTGGACACTGGGGTTTTCAGAAGGATGCCAAATTCCTCTGTGTTACCTTGGACATGTAACATGAAGTTAAGTATGAAACTGGTTGCAGGGAAATAATGGGGAAAGAGACAGAAGGCGCCACCTACTTGATCAATGGGATCTGATTCAGATGAGCTTCAATAAGCTGTGCTGTGACTCACCTATCTCATAGAGGAACATCTGGGTCCTTGGACAAAGGGTCCACCATTAATCACTATGCAATCAAGGGCAAGAACTCCTGCTAAGGGAAGGAAATCCATTAGCTTGTCTCTAGAGCTCTAGTGTTTTGTTTTGTTTTTAAAGGATCTGGAGAATTGTGCAAAGCACCCAGATTCTGCAAATGATAAAAGAAGAGACCATTGGAAACATGCCCTGGTATGACTATAACCACAGATATTTACTTTCTAAAGATTCAGTCTTCACTCTGGTATGATCTGTGCCAGCCACACACTCTGATCTGAACCCAAGGTGGGTTGTAGATGAACCACAGGCTACTAGAAGGTACATGGGTATCACCTTTGTCACTGGGAGCTTCAGACCCAGATGTCTCTCAGTTCACTTTCAGAGGCTGTAACCTGCTCAATAACCTGTCAGGTAGGAGACCTTCATTGCTCACCTACTACTGAAAGAAGAAATGCTTCTGTCAAACCTGACAGAATTAGAAACCTGGAGATCTAGTGACAGTTGACTCACCTCCTAATGATGGAAGCCAGTTGGATGATTTCTGGGTCCATCAAAACTCAGTGTTTTCTTTTTTCTTTTTAAATTGAAATTTGTTTAAAATGTACTCACTTTACATCCCAATCATAGCCCCCTCCCTCGTCTCCTCCTGGCCCCACCTTCCCTCCCTTTCGCCCCCATACCCCTTCATCTTCCCCCCATGCTCCTCTTCTATTCCTCAGAGAGGGCAGATCTTCTCCCCTATCAACTGACCCCAGCCTACCAAGTCTCATCAGGACTGCCTCCATCCTCTTCCTCTGCATATTGGTACCCTAGATAGTCACTAATGTGCTTAAACACACGTATTTACAATGGTTGTGCTTTTATTAGCACAGTATCTCAACTAAATGTAGAATGACCCTGATTGTTGATTAGACCTATTATCATTAAGGTCTTCGTGGGTTTCCTATGAGTTCCAATTGTACTTTTTACTAAACCTAGAAATGAATAACTTAGCTTGGAAAGAACTAACCATAATTAACAATAAAATAATATAACACTATGTAAGAAGCAGAAAAGAAGATTGTATGTCATATATTTGCATGTGCACTACAATTAATGCAGTGGCGATATGATGGTATGCTTTATAAGATCCGGTATGTCCAAATGGTAAATAAAGTTCAGGATCTCTTCAGATTGCTGGGGTAGGGTGGGCCTTGGCCCAGGTCACCTTCAGCTGTTTGACAGATGTTCCTTACTAGTGGCATCCACCCAACATGAAAATGAGCTTTTCTGATTTAGTCATTAGGTAAGCCCGTGAGCCAAGCTCTATGGAGTGGATCGGATGGATGACTTCTCATTTCCTAAGTGGTTTCTGTGTGACAGTTGTGTTCATGACAGGAGTAAGAGCTGCAGAGAAGCGCCCCATGATTTGATGCAATTACATAGCATAGTTCATGGCTGGGAAGAGTCAGCACCTGCCAGATGGTGTTGGCAGGAAGTAGATGGGCCCCATGTCAGCACTGCCTGATGAAGAAGCTCAGAGTGCGGCAGTCCACTACAATGGCCTCTTCTGTCACTTTGCATCTGTTAGTGAAGAGGCCCATTTGTGTCATTGGTAGGCAAAGGACTTATTTTGTTCTACCGTTTGGAGTTAGTGGTATTCTTGTCCTCGTGCTGGGGGAGAAAGGATATGCAAACTTGCACTCTTCACAAATGATCAAGGGCTTTGAACCCACAGCATTTGGTTGATATGTAGTTTAATTCTTGCCTTGTGATCTGACCTCTTTGAACTGACATCCTCAAACTTCGCCCAGTATTTGTCCTCTCTGGATCTCTCTGGCCTCTCTGAAACTACTTCTCCTCCTTTTTAAAAAATATATTTTATTAATTTATTCATATTACATCTCAATTGTTATACCATCCCTTCTATCCTCCCGTTCCTCCCTCCTACTTCTCCTCCTTTATATCTTGTTTTAGAAGATTAAAATAAGCCTAAGGATATATGATGTGCTCAGGGACCTCTCGATCCTTCTCTATTCCTTCTTTTAGTCTGGGAAAGAAAGAAACATTGCTGTAGCGGAGGAGTCTTTGAGTAGGGGTGAAAAGTTCAGTTCTGAGTGCTGTCCCTTGAGAACATAGTTACAGCATGAAGTTTTGCTAATATAACCCAATACTACCAACCAGTTGTCTCAGCATAGAGTCCCACAAGGGATGAACAAGAGACAAAGCTTCATTCACCTGTAGTTTGGAAATATGACTTCAGGGGCAGAAATGGGGAGCAAAGAAGTGCACAGAGGAAGAAAGAGAGAGCCAACAGAAGGATGTATTGTGACCTTGGCTCTGAGTCCACAGGGACCTGTGAGAGGTTCACAATGCTCTCAGAACTGTCTGCCATGGGATGAAATAGGCATGTAGCTATCCACTAGCTCCAGTGATATTTCATAGTACTAACCCATTGGCACTATTGGGTTATCCGTGTTTAGGTGCTGACTGTATTCCAAGTCCAGTTGTTAGATCTGCCATATGCATGACTTTACGTCCAATCCCCAGTACCAAAGTCAAAAAATACCAGCCAGAATGGATTCTAGTATTGTGATGCTTAATGCAAGGAGTCCATTATGAGGGACAAGGTGAGGCTGTTGTCCAAGCATATCTATGCAAAGATATTCAAACTTCTGAGGTGATGCCTTAGTTCTGTGGTGGCTAAAATAAGAGGAGTAATAAGAGTTTAGAAGATGCGCCTTGAAAGTTATTAATACGCAAAAGAAAACATGTGAGGAACCATTGAGAGTTAGCTTGGCTCCAGACAAAATTATATAGCTGATCAGCTTATTTACAGGTCTTCTTTACACAGACATTCATTCTCCTTAAATATCTTCACACCCACTTCTTTATCACAGTCACACTTTGGGAACCTAGCACCTTATTGGGAAGGTCATATGTTCCTGTGCTATCAACCAGTTTGTTCTTATTAATTTCCTGTGTACCTAGAAGTTTGCCACAATTTAATTATACCAGAATTTAAAACATACTGTTCTTAGGTACCCATGTCCTGCCTAGGTTGTCTAGACAATTTACAGAGTTATTTTATATATTCTGTGTCACTGTTCTAGAGGCAGTGGGAGCTCGGAGAATGGAGGCGATGTAGGAGGTAAACTGAAGTCTTCTGCAGCAGCCATCTTTATTCAGAGGATCAGACAATTTATACTGAAGGTTAATAAACATTACATGAATAAAGTTCTCTTCAGTTCAACTTTTATACAATCACAAGGATATGCCACAGTGTAAAATGTGTGTTTTTTTTCCTATGGCGGCATATAAAGGATAGCTCAAACATTTAATTAACTAATATCAGCAAGCAGTGAGTAATCTGAAGTAAATTTACTCATGTCCTTTAAACCTTGCAGGAGCATTAAAAAAAAAAAACTACACATCCCAAGAACAATTCTCTGTTTTTGAAGAAACTGTGGTCATGAGACTCTTGTCTTGTTTTCTTGGAGGGTTCTCACAAATACTCAGAACACCTGGCTCCATTCCTGGACTGTGTTCTGACAGTCTTGAACCAAGCTTCCTTTTTTTTCTAATTGTATAAAAACATTTTATTTTATTTAAAAAATTTTTTTATTAATTTATTCTTGTTACATCTCAATGGTTATCCCTCCCTTGTATCCTCCCATTCTTCCCTCCCTCCCATTTTCCCCTTACTCCCCTCCCCTATGACTGTTCCTGAGAAGGATTTCCTCCCCCTGTATATCCTCATAGGGTATCAAGTCTCTTCTAGGTATCCTGCTGTCCTTCCTCTGAGTGCCACCAGGTCTCCCCCTCCAGGGGACATGGTCAAATGTGAGGCACCAGAGTACATGAGAAAGTCATATCCCACTCTCCACTCAAGTGTGGAGAGTGTTCTGACCATTGGCTAGATCTGGGTAGGGGTTTAAAGTTTACCGCCTGTATTGTCCTTGGCTAGTGCCTTAGTTTGAGCAGGACCCCTGGGCCCAAATCTGCCTACCCTAATGTTGTACTTGAGAATAGCAAAAGAGCCAAGCTTCTTTTATGTACCACTTTACTATCTTAGCCTTCCTGCATCTTGGTCAATGCTGTGTGGGCTCCACCAAACTTTATACAAGTACAACTTGCATCTCCTGCCCAGGAAAGTCTTTGTATTGACACTTCTGAAGAAATCGACTGGTAACATGAAATGCACAACTCAGAGTGGCAGTAGAGTGAACACATGTAGCCAGGAGGAGCCATGGATAAAATTTGGACTTCATGTCAATGTAGACAAGACCACTTTTTTTTTTTTTTTTTGCAAGACTACTTTTAACGAGGATTTTCTGAAAGGATAATGTAATGTTAAAACAAAGGGAATTAGTTGAAAGGACAAATAAAAATAAATAAAGGGTATTTCACAGGACCTAAGCCAGAAAGAGAAGGATGGGAAGATGAGAAAGTACCAGGAGGTTGCAGAGCAGGGCAGGGTTGCAGAGTGGAGAGGAGAGGGGATGATTGAGAGAGAATACAGAAGGCAAGGTTATTGTCTGTTGCTACCTCATTTTGCAATTCTCTGAACATTTTGCAGTCGAGAGTTAATGATGCTCACTGAGAAAGTAACCTGGCAAACTTCCCATCTCAGAGTAGAGATGATGTACCTCCTTCCTCCTGCTCTCAGTAGAAAATGGATTTCTTAGAAACTGCATGCCAATTTTATGCCTTGTTTTTCTAATCTCCACTTCTGATGTCTTTCTCTTTCTTTGATAAAACAGAAGTAAGTAGGGTTTGCTTCTCAAAGTACTTAAAACCCTCAGCCTGGGAGCTCTGAGAACAAGCAGAAGGCATGACATGTGAAGAAGAAAGGTATACATGACCTTATTTGAGACACTGATGAAGTAGATCCTCTTTGCCTGATGCCTGCCTTATATGCAGGGGCTTCGGATGAACCACAAGAGATTGTGAAACCAAACCAAATGACATTATGTGGAGGTGAAGCACAATATACCATTTAAAACGTTGAAAATGGTCATGAACTTTTATTAAGGAGTCTGCTTGCAAATGGCAGCAGAAACTTATTAATAACTATGACAAATTTGGGGGAGTTATTTATTTTCATCAAAATAAGCTCCTATCTTCATTCCTCCTCTTAAAATCTCTGTCACTGAACCACGTAGGCTCACAAACTAACATATTACCTGCTGTTTCCTTCAGTGGGGCCTAGTTGTCTTTGTCTAGACATGCCTTAGACTGGTGCAAAGCTGAGTGTTTGGCATGAAAACATTTGCTAGGGGACATAGATATAGACAACAGTCCTCTGAAGAGTGTCTTGATTGAAACATTTGGGGTGTTTACGTTGTCCTTTTTAACTGTCACAGCTTCACTGAGGCATGGCTTACATGTCATACAGGCATCAGTACCATTTAGATACAGAATGCAGCTCTTGGGTGAGAAGTTCCCTCCAGCCTGATCATGGTCAGGCCTTATATTCCTGGTCCAGGCAGCCATTAAACTGTTACATATTATGTATTCATTATTCTCAAAGTCTCGTGTAAGAGAATCATGGTCCTTTCTATTGGACTTCTTTTAGGATAGCTTTGTGGTCTTTGACCATAGCATGTGCCATGCATGTGTCACTTGCTCATTCTCCATTAAGATGAGCGCCATGCCAATATAGAAATATGCTAAATTTTATTTATCCTTTGATACTGGAAATTTTTCTAAGTTTTGATCATTACAAATAATTTGATGTCCGTGTACCTACAAGTTCTTTTTGTGCATATATGTTTTCATAACTGAAAAATATTTAATTATTTGTATTTTATGTATTATGTTTTGCCTAAATGTATGTATGTGTACCACAAACTCACCAGGTGTTTGTGGAAACCAGAAGAAGGTGTCAGATTCCCTGGGACTAAAATTACAAAGGGTTGTGAGCCACCATGTAGGTGTAGGGAACTGAACATAGATTTAAGTAAAGCAACGAGGGCTCCTAACTGCTGAGCCATCTCTCCAGCTCCTCTTTTCACAACTCTTCAATATATTCCTGAGAATGGAATTGCTAGGAGATGTGGAAAATAAATCTTTAACTTTTCAGAAATTTCCAGGCTTTTTCCAAAGTAACTATCTTTTTAGATACTGGTAAGAATGTGTGAGAATTCCACTATTTCAATATTTTCACCAACCCAGAATATCATCAGCTATGCTTTATTCTTTAAAGTAATACCACAACAGGGGAGTTGGCATCTCTGTTAGCTTGTGGGTGCATGGGTGTGGTAGAGGTCTAGTCATTTTAAATTACTGGAACTGGGCTGCAGAAGTCTTATGTCCGTACTACTGCTGAGTATCTAAAAGCTATTCCCTCCTCCCCATTTGCCCTTAGCCCCCTCTCATCCACCCCTAGCCTAGGGAAGCCACTGATCTGGGCAGAACTGAATTCTATATGACTGAGCTGAATTTTACTGAGCCCTCTAAAAATCTCTGCCTATCCCACCCTGTGTGTTCCTTTTGAAAGCATAGTCTTCACCTCACCAGGCCCAGCTTCCTACTTTGAAAGTCATCTAATACCATAATTAAAGCAAAGCTCATTAATACAGCATTTCAGTTCCCTCACAGCAAGGCACCATTCAGCATTTCTGCCTGCTGTCTTTCTCTGTCTTCTTGTGTCATTTGTGTCTGGATACTTGTCAGAGACAGACTTTCTGTGCAAACCTTGGCTATTCATAGTGACCCACTTCCCTGCCTGCTTATTCTTGTTATTGTCCCAGGCTCCCCAAGTCTCTTTTTCTTACGCAGAACTGGACACATGCCTCATGTTCCTATAATGATAAGCTCCTCCTGCAGTAGGGCAGGGGACACTCAGCAAGCCATTTCACACTATGCCACCTTCTCAAACAGCTCGACTCCCCCTGCCAAACCTAGAGCAGAATATTTTGGTGGTATGGGTTATGGCAAATCAACACTGGAATCCTACCATCTGAAACCTTGTGGGTATACAATGCATGTTTTGAACAGAATGTCTAACAAAGGACTCTGACTACACTTGGGTGTTGTTCTAATGCTGCAGTGTTAAAGCTCCTGGGTATTACCAAGAACTCCACTCCATGTAGTCATCTTAGAAGTGTTCCAGCCTTGCCATCTTCTCTGCTCCTCTATCTCTATATGAATCATGTACTTTCCCACCAGGATTAGAAACTTGTCCTCCAGTTACAAAGTTTTCAGCAGCCACAGTAGAGGTTAATACCATTTTATGATGCCCTATTGAACACAAGTCACAAAAATGTGTAGAAAATAGCTTGTTTCCATCTAAAACTAGGCTCTTATTTTAGTACAAAACTTCTTCTTTCTTTCTTTCTTTCTTTCTTTCTTTCTTTCTTTCTTTCTTTCTTTCTTTCTTTCTTATGAATACAATACTCTGCCTGCATGTATACCTGCATGCCAGAAGAGAGCACTAGATCTCACTATGGTTGTGAGCCACCATGTGGTTGCTGGGAATTGAACTCAGGACCTCTTGAAGAGCAGTCAGTGCTCTTAACCACTGAGCCATCTCTCCAGCCCCAAAGCTTCATCTTTCAAACATGATATTTTGTTTTGCTTCTTGCTTGTCTACCTGATTAAGATCTTAAATCCAATTTGGACATTTTCCATATAATAACTATGGTATCTTTAACTGGTTTAATATGTAGATAAATGGGGAATTTATGTATCCTGTTTTTACAATCATCTCTCATGAAAATCAGAAATCACGACTGACATTTCTGTAAAGTAGACTGTAGAGTATTACTGAATCTGTGGGGACTCTTCTTAGAGGGTGTTAGACTTTCTAATAGAACAAAAATTCCTTCTCTTAAGGCTTGTAAGGAGAAGTAGAGACCAGTAATGAATGTCTAAGTAAGTCTAGCATTGACTGAGAATGCTCTTTTTTAAAGTTCTCAATGGGGACAGAAGCCTAAATTTTAAAGCCTTCCTCAGCCAGACTAACTAGCTGACTGGACAATACAGGCGGCAAACTTTAAACCGCTACCCAGATCTAGCCAATGAACATTGTCCACAGTTGAATGGAGAGTGGGGTATGACTTTAACACGAACTCTGGTGCCTCATATTTGATCATGTCCCCTGGAGGGGGAGACCTGGTGGCACTCAGAGGAAGGACAGCAGGATACCTAGAAGAGACTTGATACCCTATGAGCATATACAGGGGGAGGAAATGCCCCTCAGGAACAGTCATAGGGGAGGGGAATAAGGGGAAAATGGGAGGGAGGGAAGAATGGGAGGATACAAGGGATGGGATAACCATTGAGATGTAACAAGAATAAATTAAAAAAAAAAAAAAAAGAATCGGCTTCATCCTAGAGAAGTATGGCCAGGAGTATTTCCTCTTCTTCTTGAGCTTGCTGACAGGCAAGAACAGGATTGTAGGTCACTTCCTCTGCCATTCCTGAGAAGCCACTACCCCCAGCTGTCCGTTGAAAACTGCATGTATTCCCTTCAATTTTAGGGATATCTCTGTCTTTTGTCTTCTGTATTTCTGGTTTCAAACCCAATTCTTGGTCTTGCTGCCTCCTATCCAAATTTTGTTCTTTATCCAGCCTTCATATTTTCAAATTCAATTGAATGCTTTCCCTGGTGTTGGAGTTGCTTTCACTCCCAGATGTGGCTTCTCTAGCTGGCTTCCACTGAACACAAATGCAATGAGCAATGTGCAGACCCAGAAACTTGTGCTTTTGTTGAGAGTCCCAGACCCGCTTCTCTTTCAGAACTTTGCCTCAGCTGATGTATCCTAGTCTCAGCATTTCTCCCTTTGTGGAGATACTAATACAAGCCTGAGACACATTTCTCCATCTCTTCCATGCCCATATTCTTTAAAGCAGCAGCCTGACAAAGTATGATACTTTACTCTTTTTCTCTCAGTTTCTGACCCTGAGGTTTTGTCATTGTTATGGGGTTGTTTGTCTTGATTTCTCCATCTGCTATAGCATCTCAACAGCTGTCACTCTTGTAGGTGGTTTCTTTGGCTGTGCTTACTAGGGGAGCTTGAGAGCAAGGGGAAGTTTTAGCACTACCCCAGACTGTAGGCCTTTGCTAAGGTCTTCTAAGTGAATCTTTCCACTGAAATCTTTGTGAAACCATCTTGAGGATGCTTAAAGAAAATATTTTTGTAATTTTGGGTTTTCATCTCAGTTTTGTGTGTGTACATCACCATAATTTCTAAGTAAAAAGAGTAAAAATAACTTGAAATGTATTGCATCTAAACTGTTAGTTTTGCCTTCCTCTTCACTCCTTTCTTCTCTTTCTACTTTCTCCCCACTTCCAGAATAAATATTTTTGTTCTTAGGATAGAAGTATTCATTTTACCCACAATAATATTATATAAAAACTCAAACTTGGGACATTCAAGGAGACAGTAATTCTATGCTTAATGCTATCCATCAACTTCATTGCAACCAAAGGTGCTTCAGTCCAATTTTTCCACTGGAGAGTGGGACGAGGAACACATTCTTCCTGATGCTGTCCCTACACTCCTCTCTGAATGCTGTCTCACACTTTTGCAGTGGAACACACTTTCTATGGAGTCTGTATAGATGGTTTTAGGAAAAGAGGTTCCTGAAACATCAGCCTTTCAGCACACATGGCAGAATGTTCCAAAGCTTAGTCAAAAGGTAAGCTCTCATATTACAGAAAATGTGCTTCCTAATGTGTATGCTTTCATATGCTTATATTCTACAGAGAGCATGACCTCCCAATATTGAACTTCCTGGAAGCTGAATCCCATTAAAATGTTCAGGGTATAGATTATCTTTTGAGATAGATTTGATAAATTTCCTTTCAAGCTAATGGCTGATTATTCTGATTTTCATATGGCCTGTTTAAAGAAAAGGAAATATACCAGGAGTTAAATACATCACGTATTGCTTTCCTGTTCTACTGATAAATTCTGTGAGATACTCCATGCGTATCCAGTACAAACTGAGATTTGAGCTTAATATGAACTAGCCTCTGGCTGCAATGAACAATTCCAGCTCTGGTGTTTTTGTTAATATAACTTTTCTGACACTGTTAACAAGTGGAAAACACAATTCTTCATGTCTTGTCAGTCTCCATTCCTCCCTTTCATGGTTCCGTTGTGATTATGTGTGACTTGGATACCTTGTAACATTTATTTTGAAATTCTATGAGAATTACAAAAGCGTGTGGTGTGGTTTTGGTAAATCTGGGGCTTTGCCTCCATGCCCAGTTCCATGCTTAAGGAAAGGCCAAATTATAGGGGAAAATAATTCAGAAATGCAGCTTGGAAGGAGACAGAGGAGGTGTCTCGAGCCAACCAGCACCCACACAATCAGTCAGCCTGGCTCACTCAAGCTTTCTGTTCCCTGATGCATCACAGAGATAGAGCAACAAGATGTCAGTCTTTCTGAATATTTCTTCTAAAATGCTTTCTTAAAGCAGTTCTGGATGTCAGGAAATAGAGCCTGCTCTCTGTGACAGGAATATTTGTGCCCACTAAATACTCCTCACGTACATACCCTAATGTTTTCCTGTCTCTCTAAGATTGGAGTCACTGACTATCTGGTCAATCAATGGCAACCAAAAACTATATGTGACGACAAGAGATGGGGACTCTGGAGGCCATTTGTTGAGATGGCAGCACCGCAAAGTGGGAGCCTCAGTGAGGTTGGAGAAAAGAACCCCACACAGTTATTGGACAATAGTACAAGATAGACATAAATGAAATTGTGTTAAATACTAAGATGCCAGGTTAACTTCTTGTTGCATGGTGGAGTACTTTGCTCTCCTGACCAGTCTCCTCCCTGCTCTGCAGTGTTAGGAAGGATGCACGTGTTAAGATGCTGCCCTGTGTGACACATCCTTGTCTTAAGCCAGTGCACTTGGCTGGTCAGTCCTCCTACTGTGTTTATGCTAGTGCCTTTCTGGTTGGAAAAAAATCCCTACCTGTCTTCATCCACTGCTGAAGATATTTGTGGCTCTGTAACAAACCATATCACAATCCTAGGACTTAAACAGTTTACCACAGCCTGTGATTCTACAGGTTGGCTGTTGTGTGTGGCTTAACAAATCACTGTCAGACTCTACTTTCAGCTGGGGCCAGAGAGCCTCAAATGCTTGTTTTATCCTTCCAAGGTCTCTTTCCAATGGGCCTTTAGTCATCATCTGTTTAGTTCATCCTTCCCAGAGGGAATATGGTCCTCACCTGTGCTTGTAGGATACCTGTCAGACTCTCGATGCCAAAGCATACCCTATGGCCAAACCCAGAGCTACTGTGAGAGGCAACTACATAAGGATGGGGATGGCAGTCACGAGTGCTTCCCTGGAGGCTACCATGTAAGAGTCTACCTTCTGTCTATGTTTTTTTGTGAAATAAAGGGGCAAGAAAGAGAGGAGAAGACATCTTGACCACAGTCCATTTCTGCCAAGCCTCATAGAGAACTAGAGCACTGTTTGAGCTACCAGGCCACTCAGCCTGGTTATCACGGCAGTGCAAAGGGTGACAGGTGCTTATCATCTGTCAACTGTCTTGTCAGTGCCGTAGTCACAGCAATCTGTTTCTGCTCCTACAGAGCCTGGCTGACCCCACTTTCATTCCACTTTAATATCCCGTCTCTCCTTTGTTTACTCATGGCTGCTCGTATCGCTGTCTATGTTTGAGCTTTGTTCTTGCTCCAAACTGCTGCCTCATGCGCTCTCTTCCTGTCTCATGGTCACCCTTCCCCCAGAAAAGAATTTGTTAGCATTTCCTTAGTCACTCTTCATTCCCTTTCAAGCCACCAAGTCATCTCACAGCCTTTATACATGCCCCCTATCACTGTGCAGACACCCATTCTGATTCTTTTAGCTGTGGTCAGGCTTGGACATGTGGGGGAGGGGTAGACAAGGTGGCAGATGTTGAGAATGCAGTAGGTGTCCTCCCTTCCATTTAGCTGGCTGTGACTGGATTAGAGGTGGGATGAGAAGGGTGTGTGTTTCCGTTGTCTAAGAACAGCTTCTTTTTTCTTCTACCCAACCACCAGAAAAAATCCGAATAGCGCCTGTTGGATGTCTGGTTAGACAAGGATGGAACAAATGTGCTCCTTGCTCCCATTGCCACTGGCCTCATGCATGTGGGTTTTCTACTAACGCTGTCTTATGCTTTGTCCCAAATCTCTCATTCATATCATGATATCATATTATATTATTTCTCTTCCTGTCATGGCTATTCTCAGAAAAATAGTTGATGTCCATATGATATCAGGTATTAGAAACAACTAGATTTTACCAAAGACTTTGATATTGCTTGATGATCTAATTTCATGCCTTAAAAGCTGTATCTAATTTTCTAAATCCAAAACATTGTAAAGTAATGGGATTTTTCTATTGAGGTATGAAATATCTTTTAAATTATTTGTGATACTTGATAGTAGTAACTATTTCCTGATGGCAAATATTTTGCCTCAGTTGATTTTTTTAACTTATGACTGCTGTACAGAATGAACTCTATTATTGGTATCGTTACTGTTTTATACTGTGTCTTTTTTTGTAGTCCATGCTGGCTTTGAACTCTCAATCCCTCTGCCTTTACCTACCCATGTGTAAAATCAGCCTTTTAAAGATTGTCTCCTCTCTATTATCTTAACTTGTTATTCTTTTATTAGGCCAGAGATGTCATGTGGTATAATTTGAGGAATCCCTTTTCATGTGGAAAACAGTGTGAAGAGACCTCCGACAGAGTGCTATAAGGAACCCTGTGAAAAAATCTTTTATGCATAGTCGGACTCCATCAGCTCTTTAAAACAAAAGTTATCAAGGACAAAGTTTGATAGCTGTGCTTGTATATGGGTTAGCTACAGAGGGGATGGATGTTGAAGGAGAGATGCTGGGTTCTTGCAGGATATGACAGAGTAAAATGAATAGAAGCAGCAAAACTTTATATAAGAACCAGCTACCTAGGTCAGTGTGTGTGTGTGTGTGTGTGTGTGTGTGTGTGTGTGTGTGTGTCCTCAGCAGATAACTACAAGCCTGCATTGATGAGTCCTTATCAGTGAGTAGGATGCTAAAATTTGTTTTAAATTTTAAGTACAATTATTGTGTTGGGGAGAGACGTTGATTATAAGATGGCATATGTGTAAAAGTTATGAGGACAGTTTGTGGGTCCTTCCTTCTACCATGTGGGTTCTGGGAATTAAACCCTGGTTGTTGGGCTCAGCAACACCTACATTTTACCACTGAGCCATCTTGTCATCAGCCATAGAACTTACTTTGGGGAATTGCTGGGAAGACAGGATAACTTCCTGTAGGGAGGAGCCGAAGTGGGATTCCTAACAAAGAAGCACGTAATAATATAGCTGTCCTAGACAGCTTCAGCTGTCTATTTGACAGTTTAGAGTCATCTCAGGCAGCCTCAGTTTTGAATCGTCCAGGTCTGATAGGCCTATTGCCATGTGTGGAAGGGATTTACCTTGACTGCTGATTAGTATGACTCCCATACTAGTCCAACCCACAGTGGGTGGTACCATCCCTAGGCAGGTGACTTTGGGCTCTACAAGAGAGCTAACTGAGCATGAGCCAGGGAGTGAGCATGTAGCAAAGAGAGCTAACTGAGCATGAGCCAGGGAGTGAGCAGGTCAGCAAGCAGCTTCCATCCGCAACTTCTGCCTCCGTGGAGTTGCTGCCCTGACTTCCCTTGATGGTTGATTGTTATTTGGAAGTATAAGCCTAACAAATCCTTTACTTCCCTGGGGTGATTTGGCCAGAAATCAGAAATAGAAACAGACAGCAAACTAGAACAGTAGCCATTGTGATTAGGAATTTTCTCCCCTTGCCTGTTAAACGCTTTTCTATTTTCTCTAGTTTTAAAAACATATCAGATAAGATGGTCAGTTACAGTACTTTGAGGAATGCAGATTTTGAGCTTTAATTAGGATACACTGTCACTGGTTGTGCTAGCTGGTCTTATGTCAGCTTGACACACAAACAGTTATCTGAATAGACAGAACCTTGATTGAGAAAATGCCTCCATGAGATCCAGCTATCAAACATTGTCTTAATTGGTTATTGATGGGGGGGGGGGAGACCCCTTGTGGGTGGTGCCCTTCCTGGGCTGGAAGTCCTGGAGTCCATGAGAAAGCAGGGTGAGGAAGGCATGGGAAACAAGTCAGTAAGCTGCACCTCATACATGCTCTCTGTATAAGCTCCTGCCTCCAAGTTCCTGTCCTGTTTTTACCTCCTCTCCTGACTTTCTTCGATGATAAAGAGCAATTTGGAAGGGTAACCCAAATAATCCCCTTTCTCCTCAACTTGCTTTCTGGACATTGAGTTTCTTTACAGCAATAGAAACCCTAACTAAGACACCTGTTATTGTTTATCTTTCCTTAGATATTGTTTCACCATAGTTATTGATTATTTGTAGAAGCCATACTGTGAGATTCTCTTGACATGAAGGAAAGTAGAAACATTTCCTTAAAGCCTCACACAGCTAGCCTGGCTGTTTGTAGAGATCCTAAAAGTCTATGCGGTCCATACCTCAGACGGGCTTTTCTTAGCTCTCTTTGTGTGACCTGCAGTCATACTGATGTGACTGTGACTTTGTAGAGGATTTGTCTCTAATCTTCTCTCCATGGCCTCAGATACAAATCTGTGAAAAGCACAGGAACAGCTAGGGGTGACAGTCACATGCTTATTCCTTACAGACTATGCCTGAGTTGGACACTGGAAATCCGTCAGGATAATGCCACATCCAGGGGTTGTGCAGCCAGAAAGGCCAGCTGCTGACGTGCTATCACTGGCAATAACTGGTGTGTCATGGGGTCCAGGTATATCGCTGTGTTGTTCACTGGCTTGGAGAATGTAAATCGCTGTGTGCACTCAGCTTTGACCTCCCCTCTCCCCATGCTGGACACAGAAAACCTCAAAAAGCACAGAAGAAAAGTGCCTTCCTGTTCTGCTGAGAGATGACTTTTAACAATTAAAATGACTTCAGTTCTCATTTGAGAGAAAAACAAGGTTTTATTTTCCTTCTAAAAACAAAGACGTTTTAAGTAAGCCACAGGACAGGTTTTGCATGCATCTTTTGTCAAAACTTGATATTAATACATTTTTATCAACTCTAAAAATATATAGTTGATAATTTTAACAGCATAGATGATTTTAAATACCAAGGTAACTCATCAGAGCATACAATGATCTTTACATGTTTTACAATGTCTAATAGTAAATACTTTTTGAAAATTTCAAGCTGACATGTGTGTAACTGGTATATTATTTTTTTCACATTGGGATTTTATTCTTTTTTATCTAATCACACAGAGAATTTAGTTTTGTTCTGCAACTCTGTCATCTCTCAGTGTAAAGTAGAAAGCAGGGGGCTCCTGGTTAGGAGAGCAATGCAGGAGTTTTTCTTTGAGAAAAATTCAGAACATATTCCTTTCATTGGAGGAAAGCTCTGTTTTCTGGAGCTCTGTTTGATTTTCAGTTTGATTGAGTGCTGGAGACGTAATGCTGACCTTGAGTGCTTGGCATGTCCCCTTTGAGGGCTTATGTAGAAGGAGTGGGTGATTTTTTTTTCCGGTGGGAGTCAAGGATGGGTTGGACCATTGCTTGGCCCTGCCCTAAGAGAATATGCACTGGAGATATCTTGTGGGTGATAGTGCAATTTCCCTTCAGCCTTGAGAAGAGAGCGTGTTTTCCAGTATTATAGTTCCGAATCTCCCAGTAGTGTGAAGATTTAGTTGTTCATGCCTCTTAAGTAAGTACTTTATTTTTTCTAAAACTTGAGGTTTTTTCTTTATAGTGTACACTGATTTTATGTGCAGTTTATTAATTCCATGTATACTTTGGAAGGCTAAAGATAGTTGAGTGATGCCTCATACTATATGGTGCTTGTCTCATTGTCTCTGTTTGGGGAGAATGAGCACTTAAGACATTAGTCAAAATATGTAACAGATGAAGAACTTAGAAACTGTGTGTAGATATTTAAGATCCCACAGGCATTGTGCTGTATGGTACAGGTTTGGGGACGTATTTGAGTTTTCTAGAACCTGTTTAGAGGGCTGAGCACATAAATCTAATAGACTTAATTAACGTGATTCATGAACAGGCAGGCATCTAGTATGCATTCCAGACTTTAACTTTGCTGTTTTACCTCAGTATATGTTGTATGTAAGATCTACTTGCTTTCGTACCCTTTTGTGCCTTTTATTCGTATTTTCCCTGAGGCTTTTGTTGAATTAGAATTAGCAATAAAACAGACGGATGTGAGGTGACCTAAGAAAGTGTGATTGTGTGGTAGAGATATGGGCTGTGCACACAGAAAGATGGGGAGCTTTAAATCTTGGTCAGAAATGCTTTAACAAGCTTCTCTACCTGCCTCTCCATGCTTCCTAGAGACAAATGTTTATAACGGACTAAAAGACAGATTTTCTGCGTCTCAGACCACACAGTGTGAATGTTTGAGTCACAAAATAGTATTTGTTGAGCAGAATACCTAAGTTCAGCTGGTTTTTTCTTTTATCTGTTTTGTAATAAGTCCACCAAAACTAAACTTAAATCAAAATTCTGTTGCTAGTGAAACACATGTTATCCACATTTTTACATGTTTGTGCTTTATCCTATGTACTGAGCTGTTATTACAGTTGATTTGGTTATGATGACTAGATTCCATCTGAAAACTGCATGTTATGGTATAAATATAGCCTGGGTTATACTATGGCCAAGCTACCTAAATACAGTCATTTCAAGGGCCTTAAAGCTCTTTTTTGTTCTTTTTTTTCATTCATTCATTCATTCATTCATTCATTCATTATATTACTAGAAATATTTATTTGCTTCCTTCCATGTTCCAAGCAGGCTACAGAAATACAGTGGGGAGTAGGAGAGGTTCAGCTTCTAGCCTGCAGAAATGTAGTTTGGTGGAAAAGATGGCTATTATGGAAATGCATGACCACTTAAATAAGAAAAGTTACACATATAATTAAGGCTGCTGAAGCCACTGTAGGTTCTAATAGTGTTATTCCCTATTGCCCACATATGGGAGCCATTGCTTATGGATGCTTTTCCTTCCTGAGAAGACACATTGAACTTCTCTTTCCAGTTAGCACAGACATCTGTCTCTATGGCTAGGCTCAGGCTTTCAGTGTGGTGCTCCTCTACACTGTGTGACAGGACAGCTCACATAGCCTATTTCCTTCCTTCCTTCCTTCCTTCCTTCCTTCCTTCCTTCCTTCCTTCGTTCTTATGGCTTTACTTGTTTATTTTGAGACAAAGTTTCACTTGTAGCCCAAGAAGAACTTGGACTCACTATATAGCACTAGATGGCCTTGAACTCCCAACCATCCTCCTGTGTCAGACCCCCAGGTGCTGAGATCATGTTACATACAAATATGCACACAATAATATAGGAACATTATGTGTAAAATGAGAAATTTTAGGAATTCGGAAGTGATGCTGGAATGATCAACTGACATTTCTTGGAAAGGACCGCTTAAGTGACTTATGAAAAACAAGTAGGACTTTAGGAAGCAAATAGGGTGGATAAGGGTTTCCAGGTAGAGAGGTGGCATAAGTAAGACAAGAAAGTGGGCGATTTCAAGGCATATTGAAGGATTAACCCAGGAAAAACAGAAAGCAATCATCCAGAAAATAGTTATGAGGAAGTGGAAGGAAGTTGGTGGAATAAGTCAGTCCAGATCATTAAGGGTGTTCAACACCTATTACAGGATGTTTTGAACTAATATGGTGACTCTCAATATTTGACCAGAAAAAATAATTAATCAGCACTGTTGAGGAGAGTGGCTGCAGAGGGGGGCCTGGAACCCAGAGCTCAGCTGGCTCTGAATCTGTAGTGTAGGTAAGATGACCTCACTTGTCAGTGTTCATCTGCTCCATCAATGTTTAGGGTTTGAGGAAACTTGTGGCGATGCTCGGAACTCTCCCAGTGAGCATCTTCAGAATGAAGAGGCCACTACCCTCTGAAGACCCAGGGTGCTCACTTCCCAACTGGCTTCAAAGCCAGGCTTTCCAAAAACATGGTTGCCTTCGGAGGTCCTGAACCCAAATATTTAAAATGGAAAAATCATAATAATAGGAAACAGGACAGATTCTGCTTGACATCACCACAAATATTTCTGAACTGATTTTAGATTTATGAATAAATGATTAATCCCAGTCTCTGGTTAAATATTTAAAACTCAGCTCCTTTTTAGAATTCATGTATAATAGAAGGCTGATTTTTCTGAGCTGCACATTTCGCTCTTCATTTCTGTCTTTTAATACATTATAATTATTCTTCTTATCCCATCCTTTTTCAGTTCCCTGCATGCGAAATTATTTAAACGTCGCGCAGAAATCTCCTGTGAAAGAAGAAAAGGAAATTCCGTGTGTGGGTCTCAGCAGGAGTAGAGCTGATGCCACTTAAAATAATGCTGAAAAAGAAGCAGTTATCTGCAGGGAGGGTGCCCCTGCTCCTCTTCCTGTGCAGGATGATTAGCGCTCTGGACGTACCTCTTGATCGTGAGTATTAGCACTTTAAAGCTCTTAGGCCAAGAGGCCAAACCGCCCAGCATTTACCATCACCCTGAGCTGTGTTGATGAAGAAAGTGTCTGCGTGACACCGAAAAGCTAATCAAAATTAATTTGGCTTTTACCTTCAGCACCTGGTGTTTACAAAGGCACTGGAGAAAGGCCATGGGAATGTCTGGCTGGGCTGTTCTCTCTTTTATTATCTTTTTTTTGCCTCAGGTGTCTTTTGTTCACAGCAGTGGGAGTGGTCTTGAGAAGGAACTGGTACAGGCTGCCCTAATCTTCCCAGTGGGCAAAGCTTTGTGGAAGGACCACGTGAACCACTTTACACGGATGGTGTAAACCCCCACTTATTGTCCTCATTGTGTCACCTCTTCCCTCATTGCTAAGGCATCTCTGAAAAACAAAACAAAACAAAACAAAACAAAACAAAAAAACTAGAGGAAAGTCTAGTCAACTCCAGATCCTTTGAATCCCCAAATCACCCATACTTCATACTTTGTTTATCCTGCTTCAGACAGACACACTCATTTCACTCTCTAATTTTGCATCCTAAACGTGATCAGGATGGAGGAGCAATCGTGTCATCAACACGCCTAGCAAACAGTGATTTTTGGCTTAAACTATTTGATCAACACCAAAGGTGCAACATTTTGATGCTGAGACAAGACCTGCAAAGTCACTGAAAGGAAGTGGCAAACAGGGGCTACTGCATTTCTCTCCCTTATTCCCCCCCCCCCAAAGTAAAATTAACATTACAGTCTCCCTAGCCTGAGTGCTTTGTTTATAGAGATAAAGACAATATTGGTTTCCAGCTGCATATGTTCCTGTAGCAGAAAACAGAATTTCAAATCTGAACAATGACTGTACTTCACAATTGATTTACCCTTTATCCCCAATCTACATGACCTCTTTAGAGCCATTAGCTTCCCGAGTAGAACATCTGTTTGGCAAGCTTTCTAAGGTGCAAGGAAGATAGCTGTTTCCTGGGATCAGCCAAGTGCTGCTGCAGAGGTTGCCACCTTCAGTGGGAAGAAGAGACGGGGTTCCTGCACACTCAGCACGTTTCCTGGACCATGCTTCTCTCCACTAAAGGGCCACAAAACACAGCATTTGCATTTTAAAAGTTACTCATCCAACGATTTTAATTTAAAATATGTAGATATATTTAATTGAAATATGCAATTGCCTGCTTAGAGCAGGAATATTTAAGTAAGCTTTTGCTCTGATGGATGCACTGGAAAGAGGGAAAAGCAAGGAGAGAGATGCTTTGTTCTCTGTTGTGTTAAATGTATTCCTCCTTAATCTGACTGCTCAATCTAACTATCAGAGGAAACAGGCACCTAGGGCTAACTTAATTATGGCAGCTAATGGAGAAGAGGCACAGCCATGATGAAAATAAAGTCACGGGTAGCTTAGGCTCTCCTGCATTAACCTTTGCAAGTAGTAATGACAGGCAGCCCGGCAGAATGATTGAAATTGCATGCAAACACATTTTCGTGCCACACACCCTTTCTTCAGCGCACACAATGATCCTGTCTATATACAGGACCCAGCAATCTGGGTGACTGAGAAATCCAAAGCAGAAATATGCTAATAGCATAAAGCCATCTTGCAGAGTAACCATAGAAATGTGCAAATCTTGCATCCGTGTTGGATTTGACTTGGAGCATTGTAACAACGGTGTCCCATTGTGAGGTATCATTATCACGTGCATCACCATGTCTGGGATAATAAGATCAGACACTACACAGAATGTGACAACTCAGAATAATTGTGGATTTTATCTACTTTTCAAACTGAGCAAGTTATCAGTGCAGCACCATGTGTATAGGATGGAATTAGCCATTTCTAACCTGGAAGAGCCTTTCTCCCGCCCCCCCCCTTTGCCCCCACCACTACCCCGCCGCTCGCCCTGTCCATGCAGCATAGCCTTTGTTTTTCCATATGCTGATGGGAGAAGCTGCTGCAGGGGCAGACTAAACCACGAGTACCACTTCGCTTCACTTGTATTGTCATAATTTTAATTTTCACAATATGGGTTTTTTTTCCCTAGGTCAAAATGAGTAGACAAAATGCCCCGTCTTTCCCCCCCTCCACCCCCCCCCCTTTTTTTTAGTCCTTAGGGCAATAACATTCTCACTACTAACATCTGATTTTCTTTAATCTTCTTTGCCCACTCACCTGCTGATACTGATGGGGAAAAAAGCAAAGCTTCTTGATGACTGTAAGTGCCTCTCTACAAACTACTAGGCGGTGTGACAATGTGACCATGGCTTTGTTTCTTGAATTAATAGTGTGAATCAAACAAACACCATCATCTTTTGTGATTAGTGCTTTTTAAGCATGTGGCTTACTCTAGCCAAACACCTCATTTGAATGCTAAGGCACAAATGTAATGTATAACCTGCATGAATTGCAGAGACTCTGATACTCCTTTTGCCAGCCTGCTGTTCTGCTAACATCCAAGCTGTATTCCTCTCTGATGTAACTCAATGAGACAATTCGAACATATCTGGGGGAGAACAATTATTTTGTTTTAAATGCCATCAACTAGAACAGGCACAGTTCTTTTGCAGAGGTTTAGAAGCTGGGTGCATACAGAAGCCTCATTCAGCTCCCTCTTCTATGGCTTTAGCCTTCAGATCTGGGTGGGACAGTGTTCCTAGGTGTTTCAAGTAGAAAAGCCCTGCAAGTTAGAAGATTGTCTTGAAATACACAGAAGGCAGACCTCTTCAGTCCCTTCGTTCCTGGGAGGCTTCCTTTAGCAAACATTTCTGCCTCTTCTGACTGCTGGGTAGCATTTATCATCCAGTGAAAAGATGGTCCATTTTCAGACATTTTCCTTTGATGTTGACTAAAACAGAAATCTTGGTAAGTCACTTATTACTACAAGGCTTTTTGTTAATTGCCATAGGACCTAAGCATTATTCAAAAAGGTACCTCCAGATGGCAAACTCCTGGTACAGCTGCAGGCACAGGGAGGAAGACTTGCATTTGAAACCACCAAATTTGCCTGTCTGGCACTGTATTATTCCACATCACCCACCTACCACCCCCAAAACACTGGACTACATCACTCCTAAGAATTCTTTCTATCAATGTCTCTGTTCACCGTTTTTACAATGTAAAACCTCAAGAATTCCTTTTATCATCCCAAATGCTGTACTCCCAGTATGTGAAGGTTGAGCACTCCAAAATGAAGCTGGCCCGAATTAGAATGCTTGAAGCACCACCAGTGTTGGCAAAGCGTGTTACTAATGCTTCTAGCCACACTTAGAGGACATGTCGACTTCTGACCCTCCTTTCCCTCTGAGGGCTTACAGGCTCAAGTCTCCCAACAAACAGAGTCATTAACCTTTAGACAAAGGTGCTGGCTAGCATCGGAAATTGCTAAAGATAAAGACAGGAGGGTCCAAATGGTAGGGGAAAACAGTTGGGAGCGGAGTCACTTCATTACACAGTCCCAAAGGTGCCCTAGCATGTTTGCACTGGGGACCAGGTAAGCCTCTGTCTGGGAAACTGCCCTATACATTGTGAGATATATAGAGACACGCTTGGCCTCTACATACTACAGGTTAACGGTTCCACCCCAACCCAAGGTGTGGCCATGGGAAGGTATCTGGAAGTGCAAGGGCAAATTGTTCCTTGTTGCAAACCATCAGTAGCTCCCCTTGAAGCTGTGCTTAGCACAGGCCAAGCGGAAGCTGGGCAACAATTAGTCTCTCCTTGGTGCCTTCCTGGTCAAACATTTGCCTCTCTGAATAACAAACAGGTTAAAATCGATAGCCTCTAAAGTGCCCTCCCATTCAAATAAGAATCCTAATCTAAGAGGAAAGAATCCTGATCTCACAGGAAAAGCCATATGGTTGTCTTTGAGCAACTTGGAGCATGCTTAAGGTCTCTAGACTGACTTTCCTCAGATTGAATTGTTCTCGGTCAAAACAGTTATCTTTACAATTTCACACTGAAGGACCAGGTAGCATTTTGAAGAACACACAGAATCATTGTCCTATAGAAAAGAGAATTTCAATTTTATTACTAACCTAAAAAGTGGTGTTTTCTCTTCATTCCTAATCCAGCTACCTCCAGGGTCTGATTAGCCTGTCAAGGCTCCAATTTAACAATCGTTTAAATATGAGTTTGTCAAAAGTATGTTTCCCCAAGATAGACTAATTTACCCCATTAACATCCTAAAGAGCACTATGTCAGTGACTCTATCCTAAAAAAATTCAAATCTACTTCATAACATATTGACAGACATCATTTGAAATGAAAGAACCACGAATTTCTCATTGTTACATCAGAAAAACAATGTTTGGATACTAGATTTGTGTTAGTAACTATTTTCCCAGGCTTTCTGGAAAAATGGACTTTGTAAGTGTGTGTGATGTTGCCAAAGGGAAGATGTATCGTGACTTCCCAACTTTACCTGAGTTTTAGTTGAAAACTTAAAGAGGATTTGCTGCTACAACCGATAACTACGAATAACTGTGATGCATTTAATCTAAAACAAGTGATATTAATATAGAAAAAGTGGTTGCTTTCATGGTAATAAGTCATTTATTTCTTTGCATTATTCTTTTTTACAATTAAGTGGTTCAACCTCCAACCATCACTCAACAGTCACCAAAGGACTACATTATTGATCCTCGAGAGAACATTGTAATCCAATGTGAGGCCAAAGGGAAACCTCCTCCAAGGTAAGCTTGCATCCTGTTGTTGAGAGTTTTTGTTTCCCAAGACAGGGCTTCTCTGTGTGCCCTGGCTGTCCTGGACTTGCTTTATAGACCAGGCTGGCCTCGAACTCTCAGAGATCCACCTGCCTTTGCCTTCCGAGTACTGGGATTAACGGCTGCACCACGCCAGCTCCTGTTTTGTCTTTTGCTTATCTAACCAACTCCCTGGCTCATTTCAGGCACTCAAAGGTGTTTAACGGGTCTATTATATTTAAAAGTATAGAGAGATGCCATACAAAAGATCTGATATGAAGAGATTTACTTGGGGGGAAGAGAAAGGGGGAGGAGTTAGGGCCTGAGTGGACCATGAGAGTGGAGAGAGACAGAGACAGAGATAGTGAGAGAGAGATGGGGAAGAAACGGGTGGGCGCCCCAGACACAGGGCGGCAGAGAGAGAGAAAGCGTGCAGTGACATGTCTGGTCCTTTTTATCTGGTGTGCAGCTGAAGCATGGCTGGCATATACTTGACAGTGGGAGGTGATGATCTCAGAGGTTGCTAAGCAACCCAGAGGCAGGCTGGCTGGGGCTGCCTATTCTGAGTAGGGACCTGGATAGATAGTCAGGCTGGATGGCCCTCAGTTTCTCAAGTGATATGAAGAATTTTGTGGAGTATTGTTAAAACATAATAACTATTACATTATAACAATTAAATTTCATGTCTGTCAAATTGTACGTAGGTATAATAATTTATAAATAATCAAAGGATGAGTGCTTTAGATATTTCATTTGCAAGTTTATATATTATAAGCTTTTTATTGAACTGGCACCCAAGAAAAACCTGCCTGGTTCTAGATACCTATATATTCCAACATTTCTATCAAAGCTTTACTCTAAAACAGAAACCTCACCAAATTGCTGAAAACCACCTTCAAACAGGCCTCAATGTGCCCTTGAGCTCCATTCTTAAATAATGCCTGCCATACTTGTATGGCAGGCCTTCTCAGTAGTTAGTGGTGATGAATTTTTGCTGTGAGAATGAAGCTGTCCTGTGCACTATGGGATGTTTTCCAGTGTCCTTGTCTTCTGTCCACAAGATGTGCATAGCCTGCCACTACCACCTCCTGCTCTATCTTTTGCAAGCACTACTGTAAGCATAAGCAGTAAAGAATGAAAGCCAAGTGGGAAGCCACAGGGAAGTTTGACATGTATGCCTCTGCAGCACCACACTGGCACCAGGTGTGACTAATCAGGAAGTATTTAATCACATGAGCAATGGTGGCATTATAGCAGGGCATCTTTTATATAACTAAACTGAGAAAAATGAGTCTTGGTTTGACAATTTGGTATGTCTTCTAAAAGTTATATAGTTATTTCTAGAATTTAAAAATTGTGAAGTATACCTTATGTAGAATTTACCACTTGTAAAAACTAAGATTTGAAACACCTCAAAGTTTTAACGCTCCTTCCAGCCTCCGGTTTGTACTTTTGTAACTTGAAACAGATAGGATCAGCTTCCCACTCAAAGAAAATACAATACTTACGGAGGCCTTTCTTGTCACAGTTCAATACAGACAGCTTAACTGTGTGGACAATGGAGTTTACAATAAAAATGTTAACAAGGGTAAGAGATTGGGCCTTGAAAACATTTTTCCCTTAGAAAAAAGGTGGCAGGCAATTTGCGTTAGATTCGCACTGATTTTAAAAAAGTATATGCCTCAAAATGTAGAAAAAGCGCTTTATTCTGAGTTGTGATTTGGCATAATCTTTTAAGCCTGGGGACCTTTCACTAAATATTGAAATCTAATAATTATTCCTGGAACTCCATAAAACCTAGCACTTTAAAGGGGTGCATAATCCTATTCTCTTTTTTAAAATCCATTCTTCTACACCTTTAATGAGCTTAATCTTTGATGCGTTGGACAGCTTTTCCTGGACTCGTAATGGAACTCATTTTGACATAGACAAAGACCCTCTGGTCACCATGAAGCATGGCTCAGGAACACTCATCATCAACATCATGACTGAAGGGAAAGCGGAGACCTACGAGGGAGTTTATCAGTGCACAGCAAGGAACGAGCGTGGGGCTGCTATCTCTAATAACATTGTTGTCCGCCCATCTAGTAAGTGCGACCTGTCAGCTAACCGTGACACTTTAAAGGACTGCTCCCAAACTTATCATCTGTCACATTATCCAAATATGACCACAAGAAAGCAAGAGCATCTCTTCCAATATTCTCACTTTGGCTAGCATGAAAGTCTTATCTCCCCTCTATTTTCCATTATATCTAGCAAGCTCCTCAGCCCAGTGTTTGCCAATCCATTGTGTCCTTTAGCCAAGTCCTGAATGAAAGACTAAAGCTAAAAAAGGTGTTTATTCCCTAAATTGATTTAGCTATTTATTTCTAGTGTAGCTTATTATAAAATAAAAATATATTCTTATGCTATGGGTCACAAACTACTGTGTGACATCTTTTAACATTTGTTTCAAATTTTCACTGGAATCTGATGGCCTTTTTTGAGGTTGTTGGTACTAAAATCCTCTCAATAGACAAATTGTATTTAAAGAACAGTGGCCATTTGTAGTTGTGGTTATTTTGAAGACATTTAAAATTACATATTTAAAATTATACATAAATAAATTAAAATAGATAATGAGTCTTTTCACTCATAGAAATAACTTTGAGTCAGTATTTTTCTTTTGTTATATATTATATAAAATCATCTTATTCTGAAATGCTATTTTATAACCTTTTGACATCAATCTAGTATATATATTCATTTATCAGTCTTTTAGGTAAGTGTGCATATATAGTACTGTATGAAATTCAAATATATATATAGTTACTTATTTAACAAATCTGATGACACTTAATTTTTTCCATTCTTTTTGGGGGGACTTGGTTGTATTAGAGATGATGTCTTATTGATGTATCAATGTAAATTATTAAACAATGGAGTAGTGGCTTGAGTCACACTACCAGTGATAGTAAAGGAAAACTTCCTCTCCTTCTCCCACTATAGTGTATTTTTAAAAACCTCTAATAGTTAATTTAATAGTAATTCTCTCATTAACATATATAAATTCTAAATTACCAGTTTCACCAAAATTTTTGGATGCCTTTCTTTGTTTTGTTGTCTTCTTTGTATTTTTATGTAAAGAAATAACTCAAAAGGTGTTTGGTTTTTGCTTAACAGGGTCGCCCTTGTGGACCAAAGAAAGACTTGAACCAATAATACTTCGAAATGGTCAGTCATTGGTACTTCCCTGTAGACCTCCAATTGGATTACCACCAGCCATAATATTTTGGATGGATAATTGTAAGTCTTAACACTAAGTGTTTTCTTCATTTATCTTGTAGTTACATGTCATAACAATTTGCCTCCTCTTATGAATCATAAAGTGCTCGTAGATGGTCCATAGATGCTCAGAGAAGTAGCGGCTTCCTGAAACAAGTGCCATGTTACTTCATTAGCCATACCATGCACTGCTAAATATCAACAGCACCAGAAAACACTTGCATCACTGGGCTTGCCTTCTAGATAGCAGAGGAAAGCTGAGAAGGAAAAGAGGCAGACAATAGATGTATTTTGAAAATCTGTATCAGTCAACAGTAAATTTTATGGAAGAAAAGAAACCAGAGATGTAGGCCAAGTGCTAATGGGTTGGAGTAAGAAGGGAAAGCAGTGGCCTGCATATCTGTGTGGAAAGGGAGCACCGGGGTAAGCCCTAGGGACGTGCATCCCAAGGGTTAAAACCAACAGAAAAAGCAGCCATATTGAAAGAACCAAGAGGAAGGAGGATGTGAGCAGTATCAGGGACTTAATAGAAAGACTTTTATTCCCTCTGAATGAAATATGAAAATCTTGGGGGAGTATATTTATCTGAAGTAAAATAATTAGTGAAAAGTAAAAAATAATTAGTAACATTTCTACTCATGTGTAGAGAGTAGGGAGGGCAAAAGAAAAGTAGAGAGGGGCTTGAACGTGGGAGGCTGCAGTAGAGTATTCAGACTCTGGATGTATTCTAAGGGTACAGCCTCCATGGGGGTGGGTAGGGTGGGGG
The DNA here is from genome assembly GCF_964271855.1 of Acomys minous. Classification (NCBI taxonomy): domain Eukaryota; kingdom Metazoa; phylum Chordata; class Mammalia; order Rodentia; family Muridae; genus Acomys; species Acomys minous. The sequence goes on along the minus strand of NC_140489.1, from coordinate 69,327,486 downwards.
GAAAGAGGTAGGAACATGAGGAGAGGGACGGATGGGGGGAATGAATACAAAGTTTAGAGACTGAAAACTGATTTAAAAAAAGAGTATCCTCTCCTGAAACCTCAAAAGCAAGGAAGAAGAAAAGCTATGAAGAAGAGAGCAGAGGAGAGAGAGAGAGAGAGAGAGAGAGAGAGAGAGAGAGAGAGAGAGATTGATTGATTGATTGTGTTCTGTGGACCAGCAGTTGGGGAGCACAGGTTATGGAAATAATGATGACTGTTGAGGGCAGCTAAGAGATACCATTAGGCCTGGGAAGTGGCTATTGGATCTGGCAACAAGGATACCACTGTGACATTGAAAGAGAATGGTGGGACTGCAAGTAAAAGATTTGCACAAGATACCCTATTCTCAGAGACCTGACTTCTTCCTCATTCACAGGCTGCAGAACTCCCTGGAGAGAAAATTGGACTCTAAATATTTAATGTTCATTATTGACTTATAAAACCTCTCCAGAAAGTGTCGCAAGAAGTGAAAAACAAATAAATGTGCAAATATACGCTTCCTTTATTAATGTGGTAGCTGTTATGAATTTTGAGAGATAAGCAACAAATCCAATATGAAAGATTTATAGCTTTGAGAATAACATTCTTCAAATATCACCATCAAAATTAGATGCACTAATTGTTCTTATTCAGAAATGATTTCTTGTCTGCTTAATAAAGAAATATGTCACATATAAACTCCCCAAATAATCCGAGTACATAACCAATCATTTCTGCATGGTCCAGCTGGCAATACGTATGATTTCATACATTTTTTTTAATGGCAGTAAACCATCACCTTTCAAATGGGCTTGCATGTGAAATATGAGGAAAAACTGAATCCTTAAGCTGGGCCTGGTGGCACATGCCTGTAATTCTAGCACTCTGGGAGGTAGAGGTAGGCAGATCTCTGAGTTTGAGCACATCTCGGTCTACAATGCAAGTTCAGGCCAGCCAAGGCAACAGAAACAAACCCTGTCTCAAAACACAAACAAACAGCAAAAACTGAATCCTTGTAGCACTCTTACTTTATTCATCATAAAAAATTCTATCTATATATCTTTTCTTCAAGTGTAATACAAAGAAACTCAAAGGGCAAACTCACACCCCACTATTAACATTTTGTTATCTTTTTTTTAAGAACACATTTTTATTGAAAAATAAAATAATTCATATTACATCTCATTTTCTATCCCATCCCATGCATCCTCCCATTCCTCCCTCTCTCCCACTTTCACCCCAATCCCCCTTCCCTATGACTGTGGCTGTGGGGGACCTCCTCCCCCTGATTATGGTGCTAGGGTATCAAGTCTCTTCTTGGTAGTCCGCTATCCTTCCTCCAAGTGCCATTGGGCCTCCCCAACAAAGAGACATGGCCAAATATGGGGTACCAGAGATCCTGTGAGAGTCAGTCCCCAGTCTCCACTTAACTGTGGAGAATGTTCTGTCCCTTGGCTAGATCTGGGTAGGGGTTTGATGATGACTGCACATTTTGTCCTTGGTTGGTACCTTAGATCAAGCAGAACCCCTGGGCTCAGATCTACCCATCATAATGTTCCTCTTATAGGTTTCTAGGACCCTCTGGATCCACCTACTTGCCTATCCCCTATATTTTTCTCACCTAGAGTCTCAATAGGATGTCCTCACCTCTATCCCAGTTTCCTGGTAGGTGCAGACTTTCATGGGACCTGTCCCTTGGGCTAGTGTCCAGTTATAAGTGAGTATATACCATTTGAGTCTTTCTGCTTCTGGGTTAGCTCATTCATTATGATCATTTCTAGTTCAATCCATTTGTCCACAAATTTTGGGAATTCCTTGTTTTTAATAGCTGAGTAGTATTCCATAGTGTAAATGTACCACAGTTTCTTTATCCATTCTTCTATTGAGGGGCACTTAGGCTGTTTCCATGTTCTGGCAATTATGAATAAGGCTGCTATGAACATGGTTGAGCAAATTTTCTTGTTGTGTGCTGGAGCATCTTCTGGGTATATTCCTAGGAGTGGAATAGCTGGGTCTTGAGGAAGCCCTATTCCCAGTTTTCTGAGATAGCACCAGATAGCTTTCCAAAGTGGCTGTACTAGTTTGCATTCCCACCAGCAATGAAGGAGTGTTCCTCTTTCTTCACATCCTCGCCAGCATGTGTTGTCACTTGAATGTTTGACTTTAGCCATTCTGATGGGTGTAACTTTTCATGGAAAAACAAAAAGCCCAGAATAGCTAAAACAATCTTATACAATAAAAGATCCTCAGGAGGAATCTCCATACCTGATCTCAAGCTGTACTATAGAGCAACAGTAATTAAAACAGCATGGTACTGGCACAGCAATAGGCTGGTTGATCAATGGAATCTAATTGAAGACCCAGATATGAATCCACACACATATAGTCACCTGATTTTTGACAAAGAAGCCAAATCTATTCAATGGGAAAAGGACAGCATCTTCAACAAATGGTGCTGGTCTAACTGGATTTCTACATGTAGAAAAATGCAATTGGACCCATACTTGTCACCATGCACAAAACTCAAGTCCAAATGGATTAAAGACCTCAATATAAAACCAGAGACACTAAATCAGTTAGAAGAAAAAGTGGGGAAGAGCCTGGAACACATTGGCACAGGAGACAACTTCCTGAACAGAACACAAACAGCCCAGGCCTTAAGGTCAACAATTAATAAATGGCACCTCATGAGGCTGAGAAGCTTCTGTAGGGCAGGAGACACTGTCAAAAGAACAAAGCGACAGCCTACAAACTGGGAAATAATCTTCACCAACCCTGCATCTGACAAAGGTCTAATATTCAAACTTTATAAAGAACTCAAGAAATTAAACACCACCAAACCAAATAACCCAATTGAGAAATGGGGCTCAGAATTAAACAGAGAATTCTCAACAGAGGAATATCAAATGGCTGAGACACACTTAAAGAAATGCTCAACATCTCTAGTCATCAGAGAAATGCAAATCAAAACATTTAGTTATCTTACACTTGAGATACCCGCATCCATTAGTCATTCAATCAAACAGGAGAAACAAAAGACAGTAAATACACGTCTTTGGTGCCTCGGGTTCATTTAATAAATGCATGTTTTTCTGAAACAGGGTCTCACTGTGTAGCCCAAGTTGATGTTGAACTTGCTATATAGCACAGACTTGCCTTGACTTGTAGTCCTGCCCCCTCAGCCTTCCAGATAGCTTGGGTTTCAGGCATGCATCACCTTGCCTGGTTCTCAGTGTATTTTCTTTTCCTCAACATTCCTATCCAAGAGGATTAACGTCCTAACATTATAAAGTTATAAACCTCCTTGATGGGAATTTGAGTAGCATAGTTAACCAGTGGTGTGCTTTCAACTCTGACCCCAGAGGTTTTAACTACAATTTTGCATTTTGTGAAACATTAGGTCAGGTACCTGCTGCAGGAAGAACACATATACCCTGACTCAGGCTGAAGAAAAGCCAGATTGATGTTGCAAGGGTGTGCTACTTTTACATGTCCCTCTCACTTGGGAGCTGAAGAAATTACACTTCAGCTTCTGGGAACAGAGTCAGGAGCTTCAGGGAGTTTTCTGATGGTTAAGTATAACACCATACACAGATCAGTGGCTCCTCCCTCTGCATCCCTCAGCCATATAAGAAATGACCTCTCCAAGCCTAAGGCTAGCTCCTTACCTGGTCCTGAAAGGGCACAGTTGTGTTGGAAACTGGTTTCCTGCACCTCATGAACACCTCATCTTGTGACACAGCCCATCTTTTACTCATTGTGTGTATGCATAATGGCCATCTCATTGTACTACAATGGGAGCTCCTGGAGAAAGGACACACTCTTTGTTTAATATTGAAACTATGGACCAGTGCCCAATCTTTGGGTGGGGCTATTGTCCTTGTGTTCCTGCTGATAGCCTAATTTGTGATAACATGTAACTGGTATGCTTTCTAAGATGTATGCACTCTTAGACCAATTTAGATACTAGGAAATATGCAAACCTGTGTGCATATGCAAGCACTTTTATTTGTTTCTACTTTCAAAATAAAACATTTCACTTCGTGGCTCTAGTCCCATTTATGGTCCATGCTTCCAGAAATTAGGATTGGACGAGTGCAGGGGAGAATCAGTGTATCTCCTATCTTAAAATAAAACAAACCACCACCATCACCATCACCACCACCACCAACACCACCAACACCACCAACAATAACCACCACAGCAACAAAACATCCTATGTGTATCTTTCAGGTGGAGTTCACAGAGGTAGTAGTAGCTTGTCCTGCTAATGTGGAGAATAATAACTATGATGGAATGATCTGAGTGTCTGTCTGTCTTCCTCCAGCCTTTCAAAGACTTCCACAGAGTGAGCGGGTTTCCCAAGGCCTGAATGGAGACCTTTATTTCTCCAATGTCCTCCCAGAGGACACCCGTGAAGACTATATCTGCTATGCCAGATTTAATCACACTCAAACCATACAACAGAAACAACCTATTTCTTTGAAGGTGATTTCAGGTAAGAGCTCAGCCTCCTGGGTCTTCTTTAATGGTGTTTATATTATGTGAATCAAATTAGTAACAATTAAACACAGTTACGACTCAGAGGTAAACCAATCCAATGATCAGGAAAATTCCTGCAAGGGATCACTAAGGCACTAGTGTTAGAAAAAGCATGCAAACCCTAAATACTGTATTTTACCTTCTTCACTGATTGCCATTCCTGTTCTTCTGGCAACCTCCTGACTCTATGGTGTTCTGAGCATTGGCATATGCATTATGCCCCACAATGCCTTTTATTGGCATTTATCCTGTTGTTCAAGTTGTAGTTGGGGGTGGTTGAGTGAATTAATGAGTTAGCCAGTATGATGCCAAGCACTATATTTACCTGGAAGGAGTAGCGCTTAGCGTGGCTGTGTACATTTGTTTTTGTTGCCCAATGGCTTTTGAACCCTTCTCCCCTACTTTTGTGCCCTCTTCACGATATTCTGTTTATTTCAGTGGATGAACTGAATGACACTATAGCTGCTAATTTGAGTGACACTGAGTTTTATGGTGGTGAGTGCCAGTGGTTGTAACTGATATTCTCCCCTTCATTGTAGACTTTAGTTCGCTAACTTCACCTTCATGGCTATTTAACCTTGTTTCTTTATGAAATTTCTAGTTACGTGTTTAATATCACTGTATCAGTGTGTGTTTCTTAAGAAATTTAGCTATAAACTTTCAAGCATGTCACTAAAACATTTCCATTATGTATGTATAATTAAACTTGTTATAAAATTTCATGTAAACCATTTCGTATGCTTTAGGAAAAAAATCTGTCATATGTGTTCAGAATTGTATTTTCCATATTCTGTGCTGTCTATAAGCTTTTTGCATGACCTACATATGAACTGACTGGTCAGATTACCCCCCTGGAATATTGATTCATGAGAACCCTTAGTAACTAACATGAAGTAGATTCCATATACTTTACATGACATTATTTGGTAGAAACCCAGTCACTGTCTTCTGTGGGAATAAACTTTTAAAAGTACAACATTCAGCTTCATCGTTTTAAAATGAAACGAATTTTACTTCCTTAAGGAAAATGTGGCTGTGAAGCATAAAATCTATCACTAAAAATAAAATAAAATAAAATAAAATAAAATAAAATAAAATAAAATAAAATAAAAGACTTTGGACATAAGGGCTTCCTAATTTCCCATAGATGGATTTTCTGCTACATTAAATTTTACCTTTGAGAAATGAACATTGCAGAATATGGCAGGATATAACTCTCCCTTTTATTTAATATAGTCTCCCCAAATGTGGGCCTCAAGGCCCTTCTCAGGGTGATTTTAGAGGATTAAGATCCCCATCAAGCTCTAAATTCATTAAGAAAACAGTGAAAAGCGACAGCGTCTTATGACATTTCCACTTGAAAATTTCCCAAGGATTTCAATAGATAAGGCCACAGCTATCGAAGAAGGTGTTTTGTGTAAATATTTCTAAGGTCTGTGATTTAGACCTTCTTTATTTTATCATTGAACAAAATGATTTCCATGTGTTTAGCTTTGCAAGTATTCCTTTTCTTCCCTTCCCCCCCCCCCAAAGCTAGGGGGGAAACCCAGGATCTTACCCATGTGAAGCAAACACTCTGCCTAGAAGCCACACCTTCAGCCCTTCTACATTTAACCTTCATTCGTATCATATAATTTGACAGGCCTTTGTTAGTAATTCTCTATCTTTGTTTTATTTATTTATTTATTTATTTATTTATTTTACAAATCTTGCAGTGTAAGAATTTTGAGATATAAGTCAGTGGAATTGGCTATAAAATTATTTCCAGAATAAATAAAAATATTTTGTCCATAATGATTTGCTGCTGGGAAAAAAAAATCTAACAACTTTCAAAAGTCACACTTTTTGCTTCGACCTGAGCACTAGTCTTAAGGAATGTGTAGTTTGATGAGCTGACTTTTCTGTGTTGACACTGTGAAAATTTACCAGCCCACAGAAACTTCATTAAAAACCCAACCCAATTAAAGACATATACAAAAGGAGTCCTTGTCACTGTTTTGCTCAGGCAATCAAAATTGTTTCTTTTCCTGGCACACTGAGTAAGTCTAAGGGGCAAGTGTGTATGCATAACTTAGCAAATTTCAAAATAAGCACTGGCTAGATTTGAGAGTAGAATTTTAGGCAGCTTTTGACAGCGACTGTGTTCCTAGAAACACATGTTTATAACTTTAATGTGTATTGATTTTCTTGTTTGCAGCTAAATCTAGTAAAGAGAGGCCACCAACATTTCTAACTCCAGAGGGCAGTGAAAGCCTCAAGGAGGAATTAAGAGGAAACACACTTTCACTGGAGTGCATTGCAGAAGGCCTGTGAGTAAACACATTCTGTCCTGATGCTTACTTTTTATCAATATATACAAGATTGATAGGCATTTCTACCCCAGGAAGAGCCATTGTTTTATGTTTCTAATTTGACCAAAATTAAAAAGTGAAAAAATATTTCCTGAGTAAACTTTGAATTCCATGTTATTGCTAAAATATTTTGGTGTAACAGTGTTCATATTATAGTACATTATCTGTAATCATCTTATGATTTCTGCTTTCTAATAACAACCCCAGAATTTGGTGGCTTTAAAAAACCCAGCTACTTACCCTTGATCATATGTCTAGAGCTCCTGGGCTGGGGGGAGGGGCAGGGATCTGAAGGTGGAATAACTGGAGGTTCATTCCTCTCAAGGCCTGCCACACGGAGCACCTGACATGCTGGCAATGTCGCCCTCTCTTACGGTCTGTCATCAAAAGCTCCCAGTGCATCTCAGAGCACCAGAACCATGTCATTGTCCCGTCTGTTCCTTCCTGTGGGCAGACTGTAAAGCCATGGTGCTCATCTGTGCATATCTCAGAGCCCGTGTGCCTTTGGCAGGCGTTTCAGGGAGTCCTTGGACAGATACAGGAGTGACTGGGAAGTTAGGTCCACATGACAGGCAGGTTTCTAGGTCATCCTTCCGTCATGCCTGCCATGAGTGCCTTTATATGATCTTACATGATACTGCAGCCGTGAGCGGGATCCCAAGAGCTCACTTCCTTCATGTTTTCAGATTTGTGTTGTCTCTGACCTGGACATCCATGATCATATATACTCTTTCCTTAGTCAGGAATAATTACTTCAGGATGAGCATGGAGGCCTCTGCTGGCCAACTCCAGAAATCACACTCAACCTGACTGTGATTCAGCTTAAAAACCAAACTCTAAAAGATATGTAGTCCCCCCAACTCCTCCCCAGTTAATCTTTCCTAACAGAATTTTTTCACCTTCCCATTTTTATCACTTTTATAGTCAAACACCAACATGAGAATTAATAAGTTTCATATCTTAACACATTTCATGTTTTCAGAATAGGAACATCGAATCAAAAAAAAATATGGTTGTAGTTTGGAAATTAAAAAAGGACTTTTAAAAATGTTGAAATCTCATGAAACCATGAGTGGGACTCTACTTTTGCAAAGCAGGGACCTTTAGGCTCAGCATTAAAACATTCATAAATCTCTAAGAGTAGGAGTCTTCCATAACAACTGATGGATTTGCTCAGTTAAAGTATAATACTGTGTGTCTCTCTCTATTCATCTGAAACATGACTCAGTTTAACTATAAGGAAACATCATATGTTGTCAGACTCCATACATGACAAGTACTTCAAAACTGATCTCACATCTTCTGCAGCTTTGCATGTTCATGGCATGTTTTAATTTTTAGAAACCACTTCATCAAGCTTATATGCTATAATTTTGCTCATCCAAACTAAAAAGCCTGTCATTAAATCCCTCCTGCAGCTCTGATAACAAATATAATGATGTCCTGAGGATCTGGATCACCCTTTCTTCTTTGCTGTCTTCCCGCCCCTGCCATGGCATATATATATATACATGTATAAGTGTTTATGTGTAATATGCATGTACACATACATAAAATACATGGGTACACATATGCATATGTGTATATATGTGTATATATTTATGAATATACGCATATGTAATATGTACATATATGTAGGTGTATGATATGCTTATGTGCATATAGTATACACACATAAAATGTATGTATATACATGCATTGCATACATGTACATGTATATAGCATATACATACATATACTATATATGTTCAGGTTGAACAATTTTTCAATTATACCCCACGTAAAGCTTCTAAAGGTGTTATACAAGCCAACCATTCTCATTAAGATAGCTGGAGATGCCATGGCACGAAGAGATCAGGGAGCCAAGGCCAGAGAAGAATTTAAGGGAAGATCAGAGCCTCTGTAAAAAGTTCTAGTGGGACTCTAGATGAGAGAAGCATGGGAGAATGGCAAAGTAGAAGGATCCAGAGGGTCCTAGAAGCCTACAATTAGAACATTATGATAGGCAGATTTGGGCTCAGGAGTCCCGCTCAAACTAAGGCACCAGCCAAGGACAATACAGGTGGTAAACCTTAAACCCCTACCCAGATCTAGCCAATGGACAGAACACTCTCCACAGTAGAGTGGAGAGTGGGATATTACTTTCTCACATACTCTGGTAACAGTATGTGACCTTTGACCATGTCCCCTGGAGGGGGAGACCTGGTGGCACTCAGAGGAAGGACAGCAGGTTACCAAGAAGAGACTTGATACCCTATGAGCATATACAGGGGGAGGTAATCCCCCTCAGGAACAGTCATAGGGGAGGGGAATAAGGGGAAAATGGGAGGGAGGGAAGAATGGGAGGATACAAGGGATGGGATAACCATTGAGATGTAACAAGAATAAATTAATAAAGGAGAGGAAAAAAAGTCTAACTCCATGCATTATTGTGGCTTTCATTATTAAGCAATTTGTTTGGATTTTCCCGATTTAAATAAGTAAAATTGAGTGAGAACTGGAATAACATCAATCTGATCTATTCTTATCAATTAGCAGAATGGTATTTAAAACTTTTACTAATAGTAAGGTGAAGGAAATAAGTCTAATCATTGTTTAGTTCATATCATCAGTGTGTCATAAAACAGTAAGCTTTATCATTTTGATTTGCATGAGTTTGTAAAAGTCCAGAGGCACTGATGAACATGTGAGTTCATTCACTATATATCTTTAAGTCCAGCTGATGGGGAATTATATTCCAGTATGATTAACTTAATAATAATTGCCTTTATTGATGTAGTAAATCTCTACATCTCCAGAGGATCCTCACTGAACAGAACTTTGAAGAAACTATCAGATCCCTTCATTAAAGCAATCCGTGCTTGCAGTACGGCATCACTGAAGCCAAATTTTAGAGTATGCCAAAAATTAGTATAGTTCTAATTATTTGAAAATGGAAATTGTTTAAGTACAGGTTTTGAGCATTATTTATACAAATGTGATGTTAATTAAAAGGTCTGTATGTTTGTCATTATCATTCTGTACAGAATTGATTATAAATATCTATGAAAATTCACTCTGCCAAACAGTCACAGACAAGCTCCTCTTCCTTTGTGACATCATTACTTATTTATCCTTCCAGACCTACTCCAGTCATTTACTGGATCAAAGAAGATGGAACGCTTCCCATTAACCGGACGTTTTATCGGAACTTTAAGAAAACCTTGCAGATCACTCATGTTTCAGAAGCAGACTCTGGAAATTATCAGTGCATAGCAAAAAACACCTTAGGAGCCATCCATCATACCATCTCTGTCACAGTTAAAGGTATACCTTCATCTCAAATGCACGTCCCTTGATCTTGTGGAGCCTCTGAACTGTTAGTTTCATGTACCTTTGATCATGTTCTTCAGTAATGAGAAGTTTAAATTTATATCTACGTTCATAGTGTCATGAATCTTTTCTCATTTCTATTGTAATTGCATTCAGGTCAGATTAAAAAGCCACTCATTCAAATCTCCCTCACAGAACAACAATTAGTAAATGAGGAAGGAATGGTATAAATACAAAAGTCAGCATCATAGTCTGACAGTGATAACTGCTACAGGCAGGATCCAGGGAGGAATTCTAAACTTGGTGGGTGAAAACACTTTATAGAGAAGAAGAATATTTGCATAGCTTCAAAGTGTTCTCTCCACTAAAAAAAAAAAAAAAAAAAAAAAACAAGCAAAAAACAAGTAACAAAAACAAAACAAAACTAGTGGCTGGGACAAATTTTAGTGTATGTCCACTAATAATACTCCTTCCTGGAAAAGATGGAGGTCATGTCCTCATTGAGAGTGGGCAATACTAGTGACCAGCTGCCAATGAACAGGCCACAGAGCACAGTAATGTAGTAATTTTGCAGTAGGAATAACTGGCAGATACCGCTTTAATCAAATGATGAAGCTGAGCATCACAAATAGTAAGTCATTGTGGTCTTGTGTGTTCCTTGGCGTGGGGTGATAATAAAAGATCACTGTGGTACCATCACTGTGGTGGTCATACACAACCCCAAACCTTGAGTTAATTGTGAGAAAACATCAGGAAGGCTCACCACTGAGGCATTTTATCAAAGCTGACTGATGTTTTTCAAATGTGTCAAAATCATGAAAGAAAAGGAGAGACTAAGAAACTCCTTGGCTAGTAGTTTCAACAAGTGATATGGAGTGGTATGCAGAACCCAGCAATGGTCATTTTCTGTCTTGGGTATAGCCACAATCCAGCTGTGTAAAATCTGGATAGCGAGGGATCTGAGTGGAGGCATAGGATGCTATATTCTGTGTGTGCAGCTTTTCAAAACTGAAAAGTTTTAAAATTGGTACTCTGTTTTATAATTACATAGCTCAGGGAGAATAAGCAGGCTACCAAGATGAGATCTGATAGCCTATGACCATTTAATGGGGGAGGAGGTCCCCCTCGGGCACAGACATAGGGCAGAGGAATAGGGTGAAAATGGAAGGGAGGGAGGAATGGGAGGATACAAAGAATGGGATAAAAGTTGAGATGTAATCTGAATAAATTAATTAAAGAAAAAAATAATTACATAGCTCAGAGTTCAAATGCATGTGATTCTCTTTATAAAGTCTAAAAAATTATTTAAAGTAATTCTTATGTTTTCATTCTAAAAAGTAATACTAGCAAGTCTTTTTTTTAATAGAAAAAGGATAATAACTGATACTTTTTAAAATTAATTTATTTGTATTACATCTCGATTGTTAGCCCTTCCCCTGTTTCCTCCCATTCTTTCCTCCCTCCCACTTCCCCCCTTCTCCCCTCCCCTATGTCTGTGATTGAGGGAGACCTCCTCCCCCTATATATGCTCTTAGAATATCGCGTCTCTTCTTGGTAACTAATACTAGCAAGTCTTTTTACAAAAACTTTATAATCAATTGTAACTATCCAATGTATTCTTTTGCTACAATACTTTTTTTGTGTCAGATTTTTAAAATCTGTTTTTCTTCTCTCAACAAAGCTGCTCCATACTGGATTGTGGCACCCAAAAACCTTGTGCTATCCCCAGGAGAGAATGGGACCCTCATCTGCAGAGCTAATGGTAACCCCAAACCCAGAATTGGCTGGCTAACAAATGGGGTCCCAGTAGAAAGTAAGTGTCTTTCATTGTCTCTAACTGAAGGTTATTTTCAAAATACACCTGTATCTCAGCAGTAAATGCATGGTAATGAAATAATTTCTGTTTAGGATAGAAGCTGAATTGAAAGTTGACAGGGGTACCAAATCACCTTTCAAGTTTTTTATTACCTTTGGATACATATTTAGGCTTTAAAGAGTTCATTGAAATAAAATTTAAGAAGAACTTGTGATTAAAAAGTAATTCTTGTATTAAATGGAACTTAACAATCTCTCTCTCTCTCTCTCTCTCTCTCTCTCTCTCTCTCTCTCTCTCTCTCTCTCTCCCTCCCTCCCTTCCTCCCTCCCTCTCTCTCTCTCTCTCTTTCTCTTTCTCTGAGAATGATAAGGTCAGAAATCACTAACAGTTCAAATTAGCTTTCTTTGGAAACATCAGAGTTCATAGAGCCTGACAGGATGACTAGGGCTAAGTCAGTAGATGACAAGAGTCAGAAACATCTGTCTGACTCGAGTTTTCAGTCCTGGGAAAGCCCAGTGTCCCCCAGGTTCTCCTGTCTTCAGAGGTCAATGTCCCATTGGATACCTCCTGAAGGATATGGTCTTTATCTATTCCCTCACTGAATAGTGTGAGGTCTTCCTTCGGAGATTCTTAATGAAGGCATTAAGACATTGGTTGTCTTTGTAACCATCCACCCCTGTTCTGTGGGTCCACTCCTGGGTCATTTTCATTAGCTGTCTTCCCAGGCTACCACTACGCTGGCCACAGTGGTCCGGTGACCAGGGGCTTTTTGTAAATCCTCCAAATTATAGGAAAGTCTCATTTTATAAAACCTTGTTAGAGGAGTTGGGTGTATTAGAAGGGAATTACAGCAAAGGAAAGAAAAAAGGAATTCAAATCACACCTCACTGCTTCTGAACTCCTAAGCCAGGGCCATGCAGAAAGGAGCAGCCAGCTGCCTTCTTCTTTTACCTCCTCACCTTGACATAGTGGAAGACCTTGAACACTTCCCACTTTTTGGAATTCAGAATTCCTCATAGATAAAGAAGTGGGGTGGGTGTAAACAGACAACATTGATTTGGGCTCACCTCCCAGTCATTATCCTGATAAGATGTAAAGATACTCTTTGCTCAATAAAGATACTTTTATACTTAGAGAACAATCTGGCTCGTGATAGTCACCAACCGGAAACCATATATCGCTTCCCTTTCCATACAAGAGGAGGTCTTTTACCTGAGTCCTCCTCTAAGTTCATGCCAGAGCTGAGGATGGCCAAGAGACTGACTGTTGAAAGAAGACCTGTTCCTAATCACCAGGCACAACAGCCACATTAGTCTAAGTAATTGCACCCTGTGCCTAGAGTGTCTTCTGGAGTATTTACTGAGAGTTTGCTTGTATCACAACGCACAGCAGTTATCAGATACTTGGACAGAAACAGCTTGTGTTTACTGCAAAAGGAAATATGCTCTTGGAAGAAAACTGAGTCTGAGACCAGTAATTGGTACTGATATTTATGCTCCAATTTAATTATTATCAGAGGAAAATGCCACAAATCTTACCCCATGGTCATATATCAAGGAGTTACTGTCACTCTCAGGGGATTGTCTGTGACAACTGAGAGAAAGAGTGAAAGAAAATCTAGAACTAAAAGACATTGGTATGATTTTATTAGGAATGCATATATATAATATATAATGCATTTATATATAATATATAATGCATATGAACAATATATAATGCATATATATATGCATATCGAATACTCAGCACTTTCCACCAAAGGGCTTGCGTTTTTTCCAGCCTAGAGATTCTTTGCGATTTATGGAAGGTTAAGTGTGCTCCTGAGATTTAGACTCAGCAAAAACAGACAAGGGGGAGGGAACATCCATCTAAGCACTCAGCATGGAAACTGGGAGAGCCAGGGGCTGTGGAAGAGCTAAACTCTTGGGCTTGGCAGTCAGCATACCGTGCTAAGCAGGGAAAATTGAGCCCCCTGTGAGAAATTAAGGAATGAGATTGATCGTTCCTCCTAATCTGTTTAGGCTCCTTCCAAATTGGCTGACTCACTCTGCTTCTGCTGCCATAACAAAGTGCCGGGGGCTGGGTAGTTTATAAGCAACAGAAAATTATTGCTCCCTGTACTGGAGGCTGGAAAATCCAAGTCAAAGACGCCTACATATTGGCCTATGGGGCTCTGTGTATGTGCAGGGATACAGGGACAGTGTCCTTAGAGTCTTTGTAAAAGGGGCACTGACAGTATTTGTGAGAGGAGAGCCCCCATGACGTCATCACCTGCCAAAAGCCTTGGCCTTTGGCCTAAGACCATCTTGGGGCTTGGGATCCAACATATGAACTTGTGGGGGCCACAGACCTTTGGAGGACAGCAACAGCATAGCTGTATCTGGGGAACCTGGATCTCTATTAGTAGTCATACTGAGAGATTTGAATATACCTTCTCACATACTCCTCTTTATGGTGAAAGTTAGAGGATGGGATGTTTGGAGAGGGCAAATGGCTCAGGGAGACAGGTTAAACTCTTCCACTGTAACCCCAAACCGTCCACTTAGGTCCCAAACACAAAGAGTTAGGACAGAATTCCTCAGTGAAGATTCTAAATCAGCTCATTTTTTTTTCCATCCCCCAAAGTATGTGCCCTTGGAAAAGAAGCAAGGAAACCAAGCAGATATGATAGGAATTGCACAGCTCTTTTTAGATCCAGGGTGCCCCACCTCAGATGTGAGCAGCTCAGAGCAGCCTCTCTGGTGGGCATTCAATAAGGGGAACAGCGGGGCAGCGTGGTGAGTCGCCTTGCCCACCAGGCTGCTCTAGGGAGATGCGGGCATCCGCTGTCTCTCTCACAGAGATGTGATGCTGCTTTGAGTGTCCAAGCTGGAAGTGCAAAGTCTGTAATATGGATATCTCATAACTGAGGATGATGAGCTGGCAGGAACTCTGCATGGCTCCTTAGCTGTGCTCCACCTCTGGCCCTCAGCAGCTAGTATCTAGGAAGATTCTGATGAGTGTCTTCTTTGAATGGAAACCAAGTCATAAACAGCTACGTACAAAGAGATCTGTCCCAATGTATACTGGCTTCCACCAATTCCAAATAAAGGGTTAGGTAAGGAAACGAAGCACGAAAACAAAGCATAAACTTCACTAGAGGCTTGAAGATGTATGTGCCTTTCTCTTTTCCATGTGGTAGTTGCCTGTGAACTTGAACATGACTGCCTTTGAGACTTGAGGACTGTTCTGGAGGCAGACTGGGTACTTGCCTCTAATCTGTAGTTTGTTGAGTCGTGCATCCAGCAGTACCAGGCCATGGCAGTTAACAGAGATGCAAAAGTAGAAAAAGGGCAAACTGTGCACTATAACGGTATTGAGTGAGCCCTAAGGATTACTTTCAGCAGAGCCCAACATGGGCTCCAGAAGTTGGCCTGAGATGAGACCCAAGCTAGCTAGTTGGCACCACCTTCCACCCAAAAGACTTCAGAAACTGTAGATGGACCAACTGCTGAGGTGAAGGGTTGGGGAGCTTCTGCAGTAGTGCCATTCAGGAAATCATCCCTGCCAGAGGCCTCAGATCTGTCTCCTGTGTCAATCAACAGAGACACAGTCGGTGACCCACACCACCCAGTCTCCCTCTCCTGATTTGTGGGCAGTCATCCAAGGACTCTGACTGCTTCTTCAGCATCAAACTACAAAGTTAGGACTATCAGAGTGAGGTGGTAGTAAGACCAGGTTCTGCTTGCAAAGTGTGGTGTTGATTCTGAGCTTGTCTTCAGACATGGAACCTACTGTTTTACAGAATTGTTAGGATTAACTGCAAAGCACCACGTGCTTATCTCACTGACTGCTGAAGCTATGTCTCTTCTAGCCAGGTATGTAACACTTCCCCAACACAAACAAATATATTAAATACAGCACATCCCCCTGAAACACCAGAAGTAATTGAAACAAGTCTACAGTGGTGAAACATTATGTAGTTCTAGGAGTCCTGCAAGAGGCCTCTAATATGCTCTGAAGAGCTTGAGAGAGGGTGAGTTGATCCTGGGACCAGAAAGAGCAAATCCAAGAGCATTTCCCATTGTCCTAGCAAGTGAGTGTCCTGCGCGGTTCTTTGCCTTCTCCCTCAGAGCCTGTGCCACCCTAGTTCATGGTTTCCAAAGCCAAGGTCATGAATACTACAATCCCGTTTCTGTCCCAGGAGGCTGTGTGAGTCTATTCCTTGCTTCTGCCGTGGAACACATACCATCTCACCCTTCATTAAAATGCCCACAGAACCTAGATCTGTAAAAAGAAAAGACCCAATTTGGTAAGGAAGAGTAGATCTCCTCCTGACACAATTATACATTTTGTTTGAGTAATACATGAAACCAGCAGGGGAAATGGAGACTTCATTCAGAATATTTTCAAGATCCCATCAAAGCCTCCACTTTCCCCCCTTTTCTCAGAGGTAAACATCTCTGTCCCCACAGGCCTTGTTAGGAGAGAGCAGACAGGAGATAGGAAAGTCAGGTCTTCCCCAAAGCTTAGTGTTCTGTCATGTCCAATTGTTCATAGTCCAGGAAATATTTATAAACTGACTAAAACAGAAATCTGGAACATTAATTTCATTTAAACAATATATTAAGCACTCCTGCCTATAATCTTCATATCTAAAATGTATTTATTATTATCTGGTTAAACTATTTTATGAAGTTCTTTTTAAGTAAAATTATGTAATTGATATAAAAATATTTTAGAGATGAACAGTGCTAAGTACTTATAAGACAGCAGTTTTACTTATTATCATTAGTGTCATATTCAAAATATTGACAACATTTATAGTTTTAACCATCCCTGTCAGGAGAGTTAATATCTTTTTAGGTTTTACAAAGGCTGTCACCCCACTTTTGGTCCTCACCCTTGGAGCTTGAAGTTATAGACATGGATGCTATACACTTACATTTCTTTTTTCAATATTCATTTACAGCAATTGGTTGTTCCTATAATTAATTATTCTTTCAGATGATTTGAGTCTGCAAGTTGGTAAATTGTAGTCACCCCGGTAGCCAGCACAGAGCATCCAAAGGTTTCCAATGGCTATGCGGCAGTGACTGCGTTCTGTGCGCAGCCACCAACTGAGCCGCCATATGTCACTGCAGTTCCTAGGCATATTTGCTTCTCTTGAATAACTGCACAAGGAAAACAATGCAGACATTCATAGAGAGAGAGTTGCTTGCTATACCTAAGTCCAAGTTTATTTTATTCCTAAATGCTATGCCGGAAAGTAGTATTTGAAAACTGTTCCATTTAGCACAAATGAGATAGCTATGGTCAGATGCTTTTGGTACTGAAGAAAAGTGGAACCCGCAGCTGCAAATAATGACAATAAATAAAAATACTGTCTTATAAATATTTAGTACTGCCACTCTCTAAAATATTTTTATATCAACTTACATAATTTTACATAAAAAAGAGCTTCATGAAATAGTTTAGCCAGATAATAATAACATTTGTGGATGATGCATTTCTACTTGGCAAAATTGTCCTTCTACTTTGCCAACTGAGCTCAAGTGTCATGGTAGTATAACTTTTATTGTTATTATTATGGAACAGTGCTGTAGAAAATTTGGCATTAATGTTTACTATGAATCCATAGACTATCATGGTGGTTATAATTTAACCTGCTATCATATAAATAAAAGACAAATACACCTGTTATATATTTAATGGTCTTAACCCACTGGGGAAGGGCAGCTATAACCCCCCTACCTATCTTTTACCTCCCAGCCCCACATCCCACGCCCCTTGTTTTAATTATTCCTATCTGGGATACTTTCCACCTGCAATTCACATAAAGACTTGCACGCTCTTTTCATCTACGCTTCTTTCCTCCATCACCGATCCTCAGAGCAAGCTCCTCCCAGCCATGTGGTTATTCTTAATGCTAGCCCATGGTGTTCTCCACTTCTTCTCTCTCTGCCTGCCTCTCTTCTCCCTCCTGTGATTCTCTGTCCTCCAAGCCTGCAGACCTTAGCTCTGCCTATCTCACTTCTGCCTTGCCAATCAGGGGTAGTTTGGAGGCAAGGTTACACAGCATCACTTGCTTCTGTGTGGGGTTTGCTTGTAGAACAGTAAGAAGCTTGGGGCTCAGGGGCCAAACAATTAATTAAATACAAAGCAGCAGGCCAAGCCAGAACAGTACAATCCACACACATCATAAAATTTACTATCTTAGGGTTAGGAATGTAGCCCAGTGGTTGAGTGCTTGCCTAGTATAGTAAAGGCCCTGGGTTCACCATTGCTAACTTAATTGCTAATTTAACCTTTGAATACACAATAGAATTATATTGAATTCATTCACATTGTTGTGCAACAACTCCCCAGAAGCTTTTCATTTCAGAAGAATTGAACTGTAAACGATTACCCAGAATATGGCTGTGTGATTTTAAGAGTTCGTATGTTAAAAAATGTGAGGTGTTCTTGCCCTATGGTCTGTTAGTTATGCTAAGAGTTCAGGCATTGTGCTCTGCCTGTATGTCATACTCATTACTGTCTCACATGCCGTCAGAGATGCAGTGAGTGCACAGTGGGCAACACAAGCCTCCTGGGCAGCCCTAACACTGAGTGTCCAAGTACTAGGCCCATGTGCTGAGAATAACCCACAGAGCAAGAGAGGCCAGGGGTCCTGCTGTGTGTTCCAGCATGGCTTGTCAAGCCAGTAAACAACCCCCCTCCCCGCTACAAGTGTGTCCATCAGGAAGCTCTAGAGATACAAGGCTTGGGACCCAGGATAAGGAACTCTGTCTTCCTTACTGTGTAACACACTCTCAAATCCATGACTATCTGATATAGCTGTTGGTCATTTCCGGGGATGATGTAACATCTATCCTCTGCTGTTATTTACTGATGCAATCCACACCCTATTGAAGGAATTATGACTTCTTTTTGTATTATGTTTAAAAGAATGCTTTCATTAAAGCACTTTGAAAATTTTTAATGAGAAATTAAAGATGTGAGCTAAGGAGTCAATTCAAAGCATCTTGATACACCCTATCACTAGAAGAACAAAAATATACCTAATATGATCTACACATTAGCCACTGATTGTGACCAGACTTTTGTCCACCTGTTTCGTAAGACTAGCTATTATGCTTCCTCAGGAATAAGGACATTGATGATTCCCTAAGAGCTGGCTCACAAGTTGAAGTTTTAATAATCCTTGGAGGATAAGAATTTGTGCTCTAGTTCAACTTATGATACATTGTTAGAATATTCCCTCCCGAAACATCTAAAGGATTCTTGGGCTATAAGTGTAATGGTCAGAATGTACGATAGTTAAAATAACGGCTTGTAAAGACGTCTGCGTCCTAATCCCAGGACCTTGTAAACATATCACGTTAGGTAGCAAAGGAGGGCTTTGTACATGAAGTTTGGAGCTTTCCAATTCTGAAGTATCTGCTTGGGACCCAGTTACATCACATGAACCCTCAAAAGTGTGATGCCTATCCTGGCTGTGGTCAGGGAGAAATGTTACTGAAAGAATGAACATGTACACACAAATTTCACTGATAGCTCTGATGGTGATAGAGGAAAAAAAAAAAAAGAAAGTATGTGCTAAGGAATTAAGAACCCTCTAGAAAGCAGAGGGATGAATAAGTGGGTTCCTCTGTAGCATGGCTGTTCTGGGACTTTGACTTTAACTCAGTGAGATTCTTGTCAAGAATCTGAAGAAACAAGAGGTAGTGAATTTCATGTTGTGTGAAGATACTAGATTTGTCATAAATTGTAGAAGTAAGAAAGTATTACAGATGGACGAGCATGTCACTTGGATATGTAGAACAAAGGTGAATAACTATAGCTGTATGTATTTTTATTATGTAAGTTAATAAGTCAGAGGCAAGCCAGATACTTTTATTTCAAAGTGATAATAGAGTCTCAATCCGGTGATGGATATGTCTTTGATAAACCTTTTCTGGTTACCATAAAAAAAAAAAAAAGAAATGCATTTAGAATGGAAGTCAAGTAATCTTAAGGTGGCCACGTGTCGTTGTGGAGAGAGGGGTACTGCTATTTACTTTGATTTTGGTAAGCATGCTAAGGCCAAGTACTCTTAAAAAATAATGTAGGGTCATGGTTTAGGGTTCAGTGTTGAGAAAAAGAAATGTGTGCGTCACGGCACAGCACGTCCACAGTGTTTGCCTAGCGTTGGACTAAACCCTCACATACTTACTGTATTACTAAGCCAGTTTCATCCAACTTCAGCATGGATCAATCCTGGTCTTAACACGTTTTAAGTACTTGAGGGATTTAGCTGGAAAAGGCCTTTAAGGTCTTTAAGAGAAATTTTATACAACTGATTTCTCCGTCAGCCCCAGATGTGTGCACAACAGGAAAGCAGATATCCTCATGTTTCTGGCTAGAATGTTCCCTTTGCATACTTTTATTTATTCATCTGTTTTACGACTAGGTCCTCAGAGGGGGCAGGTCCAAGCAAGCCAGCAAGTTTCCACATTTGTTGATGAGTTGTTCCTCCCTCCCTGGGATAATTAACTTACCTCCTTTTAAATAGCTGGACTTTTTTTTTTTTTTTTTAAATAAACCTCCTTTTAAATAGCTGGACTTTTTTTTTTTTTAATTTCCTAAAATTTGCTATTCTTGCCCAACTTGAGCTTCCTTTTCTGCATCTCTCTAAGCAATCCTCACTGTTAAAGAGCAACCCATCAAGTCAACGCTAAATGAACATTATGTGTCTTTTCTTGATTGTGTGTGATAACTAATCCCTGCCTGGATTCTTCTCCTTCTACTGACAGCTACACCTACATCAGTCTGTATTTCCTTCTCATTTGTAATATAGATCTCAGTATTTGCACATTGAATATATATCTTTTAAGCAGCAAGAAACACATATTTTCTATTTTTACATCCAAACAGTTGCTCCAGATGACCCCAGCAGAAAAATAGATGGCGATACCATTATTTTTTCAAGTGTTCAAGAAAGATCAAGTGCGGTTTATCAGTGCAATGCCTCTAACGAATATGGATATTTACTAGCAAATGCATTTGTAAATGTGCTCGGTAAGCTCTCCCTTTATTAAAAACACGGAAAGCTAAATCAATGACTGCTGTTGTTTTCTACTTGTTCAGCAAAAAATGTATTATGCCTTGGTTGCCTGCAATGCTTAGTGTTTCAAGCTACAAAGAATATACAAGGGTAGGTATGATACAAATCTTGCCTTAAGGGGCATTTTTGTCTGTTCTTGCAGTTTCTTCATACATTTTTTATATGGCAGATTCTTTGCTGCAGAAATAATCCAATAGGCTGTTCTGTTCACTGGTGGTTAGACTGTTAAACCCTTCTAAAGGAAAACAGTGTTTGCTCTCAATAGCAAAGAGTCTGCCTGCTCTTCTATCCTTAGACACGTCTTAGTTACTATTCTATTGTTGTGACAAAACATGATGGCCAAGGAAACTCAGGAAGATTTCAGTTTGGGGTTCACAGTTCCAGAGAGTAGTGAAGTCCATGACCATGATGGTAGGGAGCATGGCAGCAGATAGGTAGGCATGGTGCTGGAACTGTACCTGAGAGTGAGTGAGAGAGAGAGAGAGAGAGAGAGAGAGAGAGAGAGAGAGAGAGAGACAGAGACAGAGACAGAGACACAGAGGGAGACAGAGACAGAGAGACAGAGACAGAGAAAGAGAGAGACAGAAGGAGAGAGAGGGAGGGAGAGAGAGAGAGAGAGAGAGAGAGAGAGAGAGAGAGAGAGAGAGAGAGAGAGAACACACTGGCATGGTGTGGTATGTTGAAACCTCAAAGACTACCCCTAGTGATACACTGTCTCCAACAAGGCTATACCTCCTAATCCTTCCCAAACAATTTTACCAACTGCAGACCAAGCATTCAAAGATAGAAGCCTATGGAGCCATTCTGCATTTAGCACTGCAGAAACTGACAGGTTCAAAAACAACTTCATGATTGCAACATTAAAAAAAAAAAAAACTAAGTGATTAAGTATAATGCTTGGCTCCTGTCCACATTATTTCATCTGTAAGAGTATGTATAAAGAACTGTAGAAAGCTATGGAGTACTCAAACATACTATGAAATGGTGTGGGCTATGTGAACACTGCATCCTTTTTATCAGGTAAAATTACCACCAGCTACATTTTAAAATTTTATGTAAGAACTTTTCTTGTGGTAAGCAGAAATTATACTTGAATTATTTCAAATAGTGTGTTTCTTTTCAAAAAACAAACAAACAAACAAACAAAACCTAATGTAAGGAAGCCAACCAAGACTTGGCTTTGCCCTTCACATATGAAGCAAAGGCCATTCATCCTCTAGAAGCAGTTGAGGTATTGGTAGCTGTTGAAGAAGCAGCTTTGATTTCTGATCGGGACTTCAAAATCAATCCAATGTGTTACTCTGAGTCTGGCTTGTTTCATTTCACACATGTCTTTCAGATTCATCAGTGTAAGAAATACAGGATCCTTCTTCTGTTCTTTAGAATTTTTACTTACAGTTTTGTTTATGTATTTATGTGGGTGCCTGGAATATGTATGGGGGAGTCTGCAGAGTCCAGAAGCAGGCATCTTCTCACCTGCATCTGGAACTCTGAGCCCCCTGACATGGCTGCTTGGAATTTATTTTGTATCCTCTAGAAGAAAAGCAAGTGCTCCTAACTGCTGAGCTATCTCTTAAGCCCCTCTTCCTCTTCCCTTTTGAGGAAGAAAAAGATCATTTATTTGTCTGTTTGAAAACAGACATTCTAACAGGCATCAAGTGACACATCACTGTGGTTGAAGTTTATGTCTCTCTTTATAATAAGTGATAGTGATCATGTTCCCTCCACATCTCTGTTGGCCATTTGTGTGTCTTACTTTGAGAAATATGTATCTGGATCCTTTGTCCATTTTAAAAATCAGTTTGTTTTCTGGGACTATTGAGCTCTTTGAGTTTCTTACATATCCTGTGTATTAGTATTATATCAGGCATATCATAAGCAAATATCTTCTCCTGGTCTATGTTTTGTCTTTTCATGCTGTTGCTTCCTTGGTTTTAAAGGGATTTTTAGTCTCTTCCATTTTTCAGAAACCATACTCCCCACTCTGCTTTTTTCTGCCTTCTTTATGTGTCCCCAACATTCCCACCCACTAGAGTGATCATGGGTCGGTCATTTAGCAGGGACATGTTTTCCTGTCGGACACTGTGCTGTTCCTAAAATGACTAAACAGTTGCGTTCTTTCACTACAGGATACTCAGTGTCATGAGAGATAAAAATAACCAAATCAATAATTAAACAGCATAGAAAATCAGATGAGTAAATCAGTAATTGAATAACTGTTCAATTATTATAACGAGTACCATGTTGAGCGTGAAGTAGGAGATTGTTTCTTCTCTGTTGAGTGACTATACTGATGCCACAGACACAGAACATAGGGGAAAAGTCATGTTGTGTATACTTTATCACAAACTTTAATGACCTTAAAACAAAGTGTTGTAAACAAACAAACAAACAAACAAACAAACCAAAGTGTTATAAGTACACTGTAAGCCTGAAACGTGTCTAGTATTTACTGTATTTTTAAAAAATGTTTTAGCTGAGCCACCTCGGATTCTCACATCTGCAAACACACTGTACCAGGTCATTGCAAATAGGCCTGCGTTGCTAGATTGTGCCTTCTTTGGGTCTCCTCTGCCCACCATTGAGTGGTAAGTAATGGCTGTATTTGCTTTTTCATACAAACAGTACACAATATACAATCTATTGTATTACTAACTACTGAATTTATTTACTCTTTCTCAAATATTTATTAACTACTAACTTTGTGGCTTTAATAAATACTTTCACATAGGTAACATGTATACTACTAGAATTCTCCATTAAGTACAAAATTGTGTATAAATTACTTTTAAGATTTAGGGTTGCCATATTTTACAATGCCACAGACAATCGCATGGAACTTTGTGAATAGTGTCTAAAGGACTGGTTAGGAAACATGTTCTTGATAATAAAAAAGCATGGGGTCGAGGATGAAGAGGTGGCTCGGTGGTTAAAAACACTAGTTGCTCTTCCAGAGGACCTAGGTTTGACTTCCAACATTGACATGGTGTCTCTCAACTCTCGGGAACTCCAATCCCAGGGGATTCTATGCCCATTTCTGACCTCCTCCGGTACCAGGCATGCATAACGTACACATACATACATATAAGCAGGCAAAATGATCATTAACATAAAATAACAAAATAAATCTAAAATGCAATGGCACAGAGCTGGAGTAGAGGTTGTGTGTCCTCTTATTGCTCTTTGACTCTCCATTTTCACATACCGTTCCTTATAGGAATCCAGCAGTTGCTGCTAGTTTGCTTGCTGGAGAAGAGCTAGCCAGAGCAAGGGGAGGATGAGCAGCTGCTTAGACTATGTTAGAAACAGCTGGAACAGATATGTGCTGATGATCAGCTACTACGATGAAAGAGACAGCTGGCTTAGGATTAAAGGGGAGTCAGTCTCTCCAGGCCCAACCTTAACTGCAGAGAGAGAAACATGAGCACAAACATTCCAGTGAAGGTGGTACAATCAACGCTTGGCTCAGGTTGGCTCTGGCTCTCCCTTCTCACCTGCGTCCACCACTCCCAGTTCACATACATGCTTTCTTCCCACTCCTGAACATTTGCTAGCTTTACTCTGAGAGTATTATCCTGAGCCCAGAAATCAAAATATCTTAAGACTTCATCTTACAAATGGGAGAAAATTGTAACAAAAAGACACTTTTTTTTTTTACCGATGTTGTCATCTACTTAATAAAATAGGTAGTGTCTTTATTCAACTATGTTACTCAACAAAAACTACAACCCATTCTGTTTTGTTGCTCTAATTCTGTAAACTCCACGTAATTTTGCATTTTCCCTTCTTATATGTTTTCTTTGCATTTTCCTCTGATGTGTCAGAAGGAGTACTCACGGAAAACCCGTCAAGTTTTGGACAGTGTTTGTGCTTTTATAACTTGAAAAGTGAAATCCCAACTGATGTTTTTTTCATCCCCACTTTAAAAATAAGCAGTAATCTAATCTCTACAGTCATGCAAAATGTCTTCAACCTTGGTCCTTGCTGCAGCCCACGTTCTGTCGTGTTTTATTCTCACTCTGGTAACTTTTGTAATGAAGGTTTAAAGGGACAAAAGGAAGCGCTCTTCACGAAGACATTTATGTTTTACATGACAATGGAACACTAGAAATTCCTGTGGCCCAGAAGGATAGTACAGGGACCTATACCTGTGTTGCAAGGAATAAACTAGGGATGGCAAAGAATGAAGTTCACTTGGAAATCAAAGGTAAGACAGAGTTGACGAGCCCTTTTCAAGTATTATATGACACAGAGCAAATTTTTCAGCTTTGCCCAAGTGGGTAACAATAGCTTTGAATTTTAGATCCAACCAGGATCATTAAACAGCCCGAATACGCGGTCGTGCAGAGGGGGAGCAAAGTGTCCTTTGAATGCAAAGTGAAACATGATCAAACCTTAATCCCCACCATCATGTGGCTGAAGGACAATGGAGAGCTGCCCAATGATGAAAGGTATTTCAAGATGCTTTTCTCCCTCTTCCTTCTCTCTGCACACTGTGTACTGCTGTTGTGTCAGAGGGTTACTGTCACCACGTTTTCAGTGTCTGAAGAAGTCAGCTGTCTGCAAAAGGACAAGATAAGCATTTTCTACTTACTGTAAAATCCTTAGAACCAAAGGGCTTGAAATAGGAACATGAGAATGTTGGTCTTTGTGTGTTGATCTCCTACGAAATTTGGTATGCAAAAAGCCCTCCAGAGTTTGGACAACATCTATCGTTGTACAATTTGAATGGTGAAGTCTCAACAGATGTTTTCTTCTTTGCTCTACAAATAAGCAGAGATCCGATATCCGTAATCAGGAATTCCCCCCGACTCTATGCCAGTATTTTAAGGACTCCTAGTTTTGAACTTGGTAATTGAATGTCCTTTTAAATTTTAACTTAACACCTGCAGAAGGAAAAGAAAACCTAATTCAAGTGAAGCATTTAAAGGGGCACATTCGGTCCTGTAGCTCGGAATAGAAGGAAAATTGTGGCATGTTCTACCCGAGACCCTCAGGCTCACCTGGTGAAGACTCCTGTATGTGTGACATTAGCCATTCCAGCAGCAGCAAGGGATATCAATGCTAGGACTGTTGTGTTCTGATAAAGATGGTTTCTGTAGTGTGCTTGCTGCTGACCTACGCCTGGGTTGACTAAATGGTACCCTATTGCTTGCTAATGACCCACAACAACTTTATATCATTTCTCTCTATGTGTCCAAAGCTCCCTTCCAGGTAAGGCTTCATCTGGTCAATTTTATATGTGAAATCTGAGGTGGTAAAGAGAACAGGAAGAAATACCTAACCATCAGGTTAGATGAGCTGAGGTTTGACTTGAAGTGACTTAGAAGACAGTTTACAATGCACACCGCCTCATTGGAACCATACATGATCCTGCATGTATTGTGCAAGGAACTTCTAAAAACCCCTTGGTGGAGATTGATGACCTAGTGATGAGAAATATCCCAATACTTTTTACATAGTTTCTACTGTGAGGCTTTATACCTGTAGGGGGAAAAACAGCACAAAATTTCTGCAGCAAATAGTAACTTCTTTTTACAATTTATACTCTGATGGAAATTGAGCTGAACAAAATGAGCACAGAAGCCCCAGTGAAGCAGTCTACTGGGGGTAAGTATGGAGCCACCTCTCTTGCCTCAGGATGATAGCAGTCACATTCCTCAATGAAAATGATTAAATTGGGGTGCAGGAATTGTACATATTTATAATATTCCATGTGGTTTTTACCCTGTCCCAGGAGGGCTGCTACAGAATCTCCTAAGACTCCATATGCCTGCCTGAAGACTATTAGAGTTAATATCCTTCCTAACCCCCCAAAATTTCAGTTTCCATAATTACTAAAGTGATATAGGGGTTCACTCTTAACTGTTCATATGTTTATCTTTCTCTTTTATCAAATTCACAGAGACTCTTGCATGCTGGGAAGGCAGTCAGCAGCTGTGCCTGGTTGTCATTCAGCCTCTCTGCCTGTGTTCTCTTTACAGGTTCTCCATTGACAAGGATCATCTGGTGGTAACCGATGTAAGTGATGATGACGGTGGCACCTACACATGTGCAGCCAACACCACACTGGACAGTGTTTCTGCCAGCGCTGTGCTCACGGTTGTCGGTAAGTTCTCTGTATTAGGTGGGAAAGAAAAGTGTAGATATTGGATATTTATTCAAGTTTTCTAGCTACAAGGGTGAGTGGTTTTATTCTTCTAGAGATGCATCTCTGGAGACAATTTCCATATAAATATGCTCTGTGCAGATAGATATACAGGCTGTGACAAAATGGTGGATGCGCATATAAATGACATTTATTAAAAAAAAGAAGAAGAAGAAGAAGAAGAAGAAGAAGAAGAAGAAGAAGAAGAAGAAGAAGAAGAAGAAGAAGAAGAAAAGTTACCTCTGATCTAGAATCAGTGGTTACTTTGTATTCCTAAATTGTCACTGCCTGTTTGCCAATGCCACACTGCACAGCTAAATAGAGGGCTTAATTTAAAAAATGGTAATATTGTGTTGCTTTTGTCTTCTATGTTTTCATGACTAATTCTGATTAAAATCCTTTATATTAATGTCCTTTCTAGCTCCTACTCCAACTCCAGCCCCCATTTACGGTAAACTAATGAGCTTTTTCCATCTTCTGTCAAGTAATTTCACATTTGCAGGCATTGCTTTCTCATCTCTGTCACATCATTGCATTCCTTTAAAGAAAATGGCTGCCAGTTATCATAAGCTTCATTTATCATAGGCAAATATTTCTTATAACCTTACAGTACACTGTAATGTTAGATCGTTTTGTTCATTGTATTTCCAGTTGTTTCTAAATATTTTATTTGCTATTATAAAATTATTTCATAATACAAAAATCCCTCTTTGATAGTTTCATTGTATGGTAGCATAAATTATTTATCACAATTTATCATCCATATTTTACAGAATGAAAAAGATGTTTCTTAGAATCATTCTGCAAGTTGGGTTTTTACTTGCCTACTAAGATTTGTTTAGGAACTGGGTAGATGACTCAATAGATAAGAGTGCTTGCTGTGAAAGCAAGAGGACATGAGTTCAAATCTCTAGTACCCATGCATAAGGAGAACATGGCAGTAAATGCCTGTAACTCAGTGTTTGGGACAGAGACAAACAGTTCCTGGGTCCCCACTAGCCTGCCACCTAGCAGAAGTCAACCTCTACCATCTATGCTCTCACACACGAGTGTGGGAATTCCCCCACATGCGCGCGTGCGCACACACAAACACACACACATACATAAATATAACAAACTGATGATAGTAATAAAAACAAAGAAATATTACTTTATTTTGAGATTTCATTTCCAAGCAGTGTACATCTAGGGGAAAACATTGATGTTCAGAACATTTTACTTTTATGTGTGAGTAACCTACTCATTTTGCGTTAAAAGAAAAAGTCACCAGAGAATGAACGCAAGAAGGGACCTGACAATGTCCTGTTATTTTTCTGAGTCTGGAAAATAATCAGAAATTAACTCAAAAAACATTTTTGTTTAGAAAACTCATCTTTATTCGGCATGCAAATATAAAACATAATTTTGTGGCATAACCACAGAGAGATTTTGCATAGAGTTACTAATCATTCTTTATAAAACCTGCCCTCTGTGGACATTAAACACTGCCTTACTGATGAGAAAAAGGGACCAGAGTCCTTTGGTTCCCCAGAAATTAGAGATACCTTTAGAAGCAAAGTTTAAAAAAAAAAGTCTCAGAGATGAGAGTTAACTTCACAAGTACCATTCCAGGAGGCAGCCCTGCTTCTCAGTGACTTTCATTTTTCAGCAGCTGTCTGAGAATAAGCACGGCTATGTGTGTGGAGAGCTCTCTGCCCTTGAGCACAGTCCTCAGCAGCCTCCAGATGCATTGGTCACCATGTCTCAGAACCCTGAAATCGTCTGAACAGCGCATGTCACTTGCCTGTGTTTGTCTCCCAGCCTTGACTGTTCTGTTATCCTTGTATTGTTGGAAGCTTTGATGTTCTTTCTGCCTGTGTTCATTTCTGCTCATGAGAGGACATGTGCTGAGCATGCTGAGGACCCTCACGCTCTGCTTCAGCAGATTGAGCAAGCTCTGGTTTTGTGTCTCTTAAAAGCAACTGTTATGGGTTGGCTTGGGTGTGGAGTGTTCTCAGCAACCTCAGTTGTGTCTGTTACATTTCCATTGCATGTTCACTGACCACTAAGAGTGTTGTGCCTCTAAGGTGTTACAAATACAGTACAACTGTCTTTCAAAAAGACAGTTAACCACTTGTGTTTGCTTGCTCCACAGATGTCCCGAATCCTCCCTTTGATTTAGAATTAACCAATCAACTTGACAAAAGTGTTCAGCTGACATGGACCCCAGGGGATAACAACAATAGCCCTATTACAAGTATGTGGTGTGTTTGCTGTATGACTGGTAAACTTAGTGGCCATTCCTAAAGCAGTACTTATAACAATTTTATGATGCATTTCTGCAATTCCTTGCAAATGCATTTACTGGTATTTTCTTCATCACTCCTGTTAGAACCAAAGTATGATGCTCTTCAGAGATGGAGCCATTCCTGGTTTTAGCTTCTGGCACAACTAATTAATTTTTGAAAATGTTAACTAAGCAAGCACACTATCATTTGTGTTTAAGATCTGTAAGAATCACCTTACATATCTGCCACTGTCCTAGTTCAGATTACTATTGCTGTGATAAAACACCATAACCAAAAGCAACTTGGGGAAGAAAGGGTTTCTGGGGTTACATTTTTACATCACTGTTTATTACTGGAGCAAGGCAGGACAGAAACTCAAGCAGGACATGAACCCAAAGGCACAAGCTGATACAGAGGCCATGGAGGGATGCTGTTTGCTGGCTTGCTCCTCGCGGCTTGCTCAACTGGCTTTCTTGTAGAACCCAGGACCACCAGCCCAAGGATGGCACCACCCACAATGGGCTGGGCCATCCCATATTAGTCACTAGTTAAGAAAATGCCCTGAAGGCATGCCTACAGTCTGATCTCATGAAGGCCTTTGCACAACTGAGGGTCCCTTCCCTTCCGTGACCCTAGCTGCTATCAAGTTGACATAAAACTACTCAGTATAGACACAGTAGAAAGATGTATCTTGTAAGTCATTCATTTACTCCACTGTTTCTGGCAGGTGCTGAAAGGGCAGTCTAAACATTGAGAAACTGACCTTGGTGCTCTATTACAGACCCACAGTTTCTAATAGAGCCCCTTATACACAATAGGTCCATATACCTATACAATTTATTCACATTACATCCCGATTATTATTCCCTCACTTATATCTTCCCTTTCCCACCTACCCTCCGGTCTTCCACCCCATTCCCCTCCCCTAGACCTCTGACAGGGGTGGGGGGGGGGTTCTTCCTCCCCCACCATCTGACCACAGCCTATCACATCTCATCTGGATAGTCTGCATCCCCTTCCTCTGCATTCCCACAGGGCCTCCCTACCAGGGAGAAGTGATCAAATTGTAGCACCAGAGTTCCTGTCAGATGCAGTCCCTGCTCCCTCCCCAAATGTGTAGAATGAACTCTCCATTGGCTAGATCTGAACAAGAGGTTCTTAACTTCCAGCATAAGTGTTTTTCTTCCCACTGCCCTTTGCTACAAGGTGACACATTCAATAGTCTTAGCTTCTCACTTTGATGACATCAACAGAGGGAATAAAATCAGATGAGAGTCCAAGACATTTGGATACAAAAACATGTATTAAATCAGAATATGCAAGGCTTAATTGTCAAGCTAAAGAGATACCCAAGAGTGTAGACATGGTCATGAGCCTGAAATACATCATTACCTTCAAGTGTGGACTTCAGGAAGACCAACTGCCTTTTAGATTATTCCATAATGACAGCTCTGTTGATTTATTGCCCCATCCAGCAGAGTGGAATACTCTCTGCTGCAACTGGTACATCTGTTGATGGAGAACATCTCTTTTGATTTCACATGAACAGCCACTACCGTTCAGAGAGGAGACAATAGACTGCTATAGTACCAACATCAAAATTTACAGAAAACACACTTAAGATGATTAAAACTCAGTAAAAAGAGAAAACTGGTCAAACAAATGCACAGTGCTTTGTGAAGTTAAGAGTTATTTAGGGTAAAAGTGAGAGTGGCAAATGAATGAGATTAAGAAGGAAAGCATGGTAGGAGAAAAATAGAGTAAAAGAAAGGAAAAAAAGAGGAAAATGGAAAAGTACACTATAAAGGGAACAATGAGAAATTGGAAAGAAAAAATATTTTTCAATAAAAAGAAAGTTTGAAAATAAAATCAGAGAACACAAAGTGGGATAAATAAAATTTAATACAATGAAATGAAAAAGTAAGAAAGAAAAAAAGAAATGAACAAAGGATGAAAAAGAAAACTAGAAAATATGCAGCATGGTCGCAGCTTCCTGCTGGTCACCTGACGCTGGAGTCATGCTTGTCTCTAGTGGCTAGTGGGGAAAGAGTGAGCATGAGAGTGCACACAGGGGAGGGAGTGTGAGCATGAGAGTGCACACAGGGGAGGGAGTGTGAGCATGAGAGTACACACAGGGGAGGGAGTGTGAGCATGAGAGTACACACAGGGTAGAGAGTGTGAGCATGAGAGTACACACAGGGGAGGGAGTGTGAGCATGAGAGTACACACAGGGTAGAGAGTGTGAGCATGAGAGTACACACAGGGTAGAGAGTGTGAGCATGAGAGTACACACAGGGTAGAGAGTGTGAGCATGAGAGTACACACAGGGTAGAGAGTATGAGCATGAGAGTACACACAGGGTAGAGAGTATGAGCATGAGAGTACACACAGGGTAGAGAGTGTGAGCATGAGAGTACATACAGGGTAGAGAGTGTGAGCATGAGAGTACATACAGGGTAGAGAGTGTGAGCATGAGAGTACACACAGGGTAGAGAGTGTGAGCATGAGAGTACACACAGGGTAGAGAGTGTGAGCATGAGAGTACACACAGGGTAGAGAGTGTGAGCATGAGAGTACACACAGGGTAGAGAGTGTGAGCATGAGAGTACACACAGGGTAGAGAGTGTGAGCATGAGAGTACATACAGGGTAGAGAGTGTGAGCATGAGAGTACATACAGGGTAGAGAGTGTGAGCATGAGAGTACACACAGGGTGGGGAGTGTGAGCATGAGAGTACACACAGGGTAGAGAGTATGAGCATGAGAGTACACACAGGGTAGAGAGTGTGAGCATGAGAGTACATACAGGGTAGAGAGTGTGAGCATGAGAGTACACACAGGGTAGAGAGTGTGAGCATGAGAGTACACACAGGGTAGAGAGTGTGAGCATGAGAGTACATACAGGGTAGAGAGTGTGAGCATGAGAGTACACACAGGGTAGAGAGTGTGAGCATGAGAGTACATACAGGGTAGAGAGTGTGAGCATGAGAGTACACACAGGGGAAGGAGTGTGAGCATGAGAGTACACACAGGGTAGAGAGTGTGAGCATGAGAGTACATACAGGGTAGAGAGTGTGAGCATGAGAGTACACACAGGGTAGAGAGTGTGAGCATGAGAGTACACACAGGGTAGAGAGTGTGAGCATGAGAGTACACACAGGGTAGAGAGTGTGAGCATGAGAGTACATACAGGGGAGGGAGTGTGAGCATGAGAGTACACACAGGGTAGAGAGTGTGAGCATGAGAGTACACACAGGGTAGAGAGTGTGAGCATGAGAGTACACACAGGGTAGAGAGTGTGAGCATGAGAGTACACACAGGGTAGAGAGTATGAGCATGAGAGTACACACAGGGTAGAGAGTGTGAGCATGAGAGTACACACAGGGTAGAGAGTGTGAGCATGAGAGTACATACAGGGTAGAGAGTGTGAGCATGAGAGTACATACAGGGTAGAGAGTGTGAGCATGAGAGTACACACAGGGTAGAGAGTGTGAGCATGAGAGTACACACAGGGTAGAGAGTGTGAGCATGAGAGTACACACAGGGTAGAGAGTGTGAGCATGAGAGTACACACAGGGTAGAGAGTGTGAGCATGAGAGTACACACAGGGTAGAGAGTGTGAGCATGAGAGTACATACAGGGGAGGGAGTGTGAGCATGAGAGTACACACAGGGTAGAGAGTGTGAGCATGAGAGTACACACAGGGTAGAGAGTATGAGCATGAGAGTACACACAGGGTAGAGAGTGTGAGCATGAGAGTACACACAGGGTAGAGAGTGTGA
Source organism: Acomys minous (assembly GCF_964271855.1). NCBI lineage: Eukaryota > Metazoa > Chordata > Mammalia > Rodentia > Muridae > Acomys > Acomys minous. The sequence goes on along the minus strand of NC_140489.1, from coordinate 69,294,164 downwards.
GCATGAGAGTACATACAGGGTAGAGAGTGTGAGCATGAGAGTACATACAGGGTAGAGAGTGTGAGCATGAGAGTACACACAGGGGAAGGAGTGTGAGCATGAGAGTACACACAGGGTAGAGAGTGTGAGCATGAGAGTACACACAGGGGAGGGAGTGTGAGTATGAGAGTACACACAGGGTAGAGAGTGTGAGCATGAGAGTACACACAGGGTAGAGAGTGTGAGCATGAGAGTACACACAGGGGAGGGAGTGTGAGCATGAGAGTACACACAGGGGAAGGAGTGTGAGCATGAGAGTGCACACAGGGGAGGGAGTGTGAGCATGAGAGTACACACAGGGGAGGGAGTGTGAGTATGAGAGTGCACACAGGGGAGGGAGTGTGAGCATGAGAGTACACACAGGGTAGAGAGTGTGAGCATGAGAGTACACACAGGGTAGAGAGTGTGAGCATGAGAGTACATACAGGGGAGGGAGTGTGAGCATGAGAGTACACACAGGGGAGGGAGTGTGAGCATGAGAGTACACACAGGGGAGGGAGTGTGAGCATGAGAGTACACACAGGGGAGGGAGTGTGAGCATGAGAGTACACACAGGGGAGGGAGTGTAAGCATGAGAGTACATACAGGGGAGGGAGTGTGAGCCTGTGGACACTTGTCATTCCTATGGTTTATGCTAGCGCTGAGCCTCAGTACGTAAGCATCTAATGGCAGGCCCAGCAGTCTTAACTATAATAGCGTCTTTTCGTGGCATACCAGAAGCCTTTCCTGCCAAACTTAGTCCTGCAGTCTGTGGACTGGACAGGTTCTTCCACCCACCCAAGACTTCTTGCAGCCCTCTGATGGCTAATATTTTAGCAGGGCAGGGTTTTTTTCCCAAGTGCATTTTGAGTTGTGGACGGAACCACAGCACTAAGATATATATACAGAAATACTTTGCAGAGGCTTGGCATTATCATACTATGACACAGTGACATAATGTAGAATATGTCAAGTACCTCAAGCCCTTTTCATGCCAGGTAGGATTCCTAATTTTTTACAAAAATAAAGCATGGCAGACCACAACATTCTAGCAGTACAGAAAGTACCCGGAAGGTATGTCTTCATCCCACTCATGTCCGCAAGCTCCTCTGGCCACACTACTATTAATCAGTGTGAACCTTCTGACAGGAAATCAATGTACGTCCAAGCGTGTATGATCTAGCAGGTCTTTGTACTGTGAAACAGATGTAGCACCAGCCTTGTACTCTCCTGTACCCTGCTCAGTTTCGTGGAACGCTACACGTAGACACGTGCCATTTCCACACACACACAGAGCATCCTCGTGTATAACAGATGCAGAGCATTGCACAGGGTGTGTGGACCATATTTGGCTACATATGCCTTACTGGCAGGCATTTGGCTTGTTTGTAACTAGGTTGCTTCAACTGCAAATCATGCAGCAATATGGATTCTTTTTTATGTATCTTTACACCAAATGGGTAAGCACATTTACTCAAAATCAATTGCTAGAAGTATAATTCCTCAAAGACTATGTATATTAAAAATTGTTAGATATTCTCAATTGTCCTGTATTGAAGTGTGTCAACTTACACTTCCCAGGAGGTCTGAAAATGTGTCACATTCAACAAAATACGTTTAACATTTATTTACTGTCAATCCTGCTAGTGAAAAAACTGTTCTTTAACTGTGTTTACTGTAGTTACTCCTTTTTATGACAATTATTGGGCACTTTTTCATATACTTAAACTTCCCATTGGAACATATGTGTCAGATCAAAACAGTTTTAACTCAGCTAGGCTTGGCATGATGGGGGAGGGGGTGCCAAATATTGCATGTGCATAAGTATTGAACTCAGAATATCCTAACAGGATTTTTTCCTGAAAAATCACTTGTGTCTGGCTACTGTGGCTTGCCACAAGTTATCTCTGGGAACCTGTCCTTAAGCTGACTGAACTCATTGTCTTGGGTGTGTGGTATGTGTGGTGTTGTGGCCAGAATTCATCATTGAATATGAAGACGCCATGCACGAGGCAGGGCTATGGCACCACCAGGCTGAAGTTTCCGGAACGCAGACCACAGCCCAACTGAAACTGTCTCCGTATGTGAACTACTCCTTCCGAGTCATGGCGGAGAACAGAATCGGGAGGAGTGTGCCCAGCGAGGCATCGGAGCAGTACCTTACGAAAGCCGCAGGTAAGACTAGAACACAGGGACCTGACATAAAACGGAAGGGCTTTCCATGCCTCCCAGAGAGCTGAAGCTAACTCCTGCGGACTGCTTCGTTTCTAGAACCAGATCTGAACCCCACGGCTGTGGAAGGACTAGGAACAGAGCCTGACAACTTGGTGATTACGTGGAAGGTGAGCCACGAAGCCTTCCGTTTGCCTCTACCATCTTTAGACTGAACAGAAAAGGTCATTCTAGAATAATATCTGTTTACATAATATTTTTACCCATTGTGGACAAAAAACACTTATATTCATTTAGGAGTAAATATTGGATAGTAAATTAAAACATTCTATCTCAAAGTCGGGGGTGGTAGCGCATACCTTTAGTCCCAGCACTCAGGAGGCAAAAGCATGTGGATCTATGAGTTTAAGGACAGCCTGGTCTACATAGTGACTTCCAGGACAGCCAGGGCTGTTACAAAGAGAACTCCTATCATGAAAAACCAAAACCAAAACAACAACAACAACAACAACAACAAAGCGTTGGGGCTGGAGAAATGAATCAGAAGTTAGTCAGAGGTGAAGAGCACTGGCTACTCTTCCAGAGGACCCTGGTTCAATTCCCAGTCCCCACATGCAGCAGAAGAGGAGGCATCTGCCAACTACTTCAACCTACCCCCAAGTGGTCCTCCAGCAATGGTAAACATTGCCCTGCCTCTGCCCCCTGGGAAAGGAAAACAAGTTCTGTCGCTGGGGCCAAAATGGGCAAGTGAGAGTCCCAGCTTTGGTACCTGTAGCCAGTTACCAAGTATCTGTCAGCCATTTGTATGACGGGAATAAATGACACAGCTACATAAGACTGAAGGAGCTAATGTATGTGAAACACTTAGCACAATGCCACACACACATATGTGCTCCAAAAATGCTAGCTGATATTACCATCAGAAAGACCATTTGGAAGACCTGCATCAAACTCTTTGCAGTATTCAAATTTTAATCATTCTTATTTACCTTATCTGTGTGTTCTGGATCTGAGAAATTAATAATTAAAATAAAAATATTTATTTGTATAATGTCAATATCTTAGATTTATGCATGTACACACAATATGCTCATGTGCATATTTATATGCACATAGGATAGAGTAGACAGGCCTAAATTTTTAATAGAGAAACAGTTCATAAGTTTCCATATCCAGGTGGACAAAGATGAGCAAATATGAATATATAAAATAAATCTAGATAAATAAATGCTTAAGACTCACCGGTACATACTTATGGAGCCAGTCTTTGGACGATTCATGTATTATTTACTGTTTTGAAATGACTACTTACAACCTTTAGAATTTTGTTCCAAACAAACTTTTCATCTAATCACAAGTGAAAAAGAAGAAGAGTCCCTGGAGAGTGGGTATTTAATAGCTTACATTTTAGTGTTTCAGCATTCACTTTCTTTATAGGAATTGTGTTTGCTATTCCTATAAATGGCTGCACAGTCACTGTGTTTGGCTTTTTCCATAGCCCTTGAATGGTTTTGAATCGAATGGGCCCGGCCTCCAGTACAAAGTGAGCTGGCGCCAGAAAGATGGTGATGATGAATGGACGTCTGTGGTTGTGGCCAATGTATCCAAATACATTGTCTCTGGCACACCAACCTTTGTCCCATACCTGATAAAAGTTCAAGCCCTGAATGATGTGGGGTTTGCTCCAGAGCCAGCTGCGGTCATGGGGCATTCTGGAGAAGACCGTAAGTGTCCCCTGCTCATTCTGTCCTGCTCCTGACCAGATGGGCAGACCTGGTGCAAACTGAGGCTATTTCCAGAGGTACCTAGGTTAGCAAGGGAAGAGTGGCAACCATTTTGTGTATTTCTCCATAGTTGTATGGCCTACAATGGGATCTATTCAGTGCCAGGGATAGAATGGTTTCCTGACATGAGGAGAGCTCTGGATTCCAAACCCAGAGCTTGTGGGTGGGGGAATGAACTTTCACAGTGTTAAAGTTGCTTTCACAGAGTCAGTGAATGAATAACAAGATGCTTACTTTTTTTTTTTTACTTCTGCAGAATTTTAATAAAAAACAAATATAAAGCTTTATACAAACACACACTTTATACAAAAGTAAGAAAGAGAAAAGTCTCCAAGACAACTGTTCTGGGCATTAGATACTTGTTTATAGATGTATTCCTTAAGTGAACAATGTCCAATATATTATGAATCCCTAGAATTCAAGAGTATCTGATGATCATTGCCAAAACAAGACAACTGTAACTCAATCTAGTTTCATTTCTGTTATTGTGACAATACCCTGAGGAAAATCAACTTAGGAGGTAAAAGGTTTGGGGCTTAAATTCCAGTTACAATTCGTCACTGAAGTTCTGTAAATCTAGGCATAAAACTCAGCTATTCAAGATGCTTACTTTTAACTGTCAACAATCCATACAACAGGATTCTATAGTACACTGTGGAGTGTGTTTCAAGCCAAAGTTTTTGAATGAGTGACATTTTTGCACGAAATACAACATAACAGCCCTTTGCACTGCCATCACTCTTTCTTGTCCTGTTCCTAGTTCCAATGGCGGCTCCTGGAAATGTGCGTGTTGGTGTGGTGAACAGCACCTTGGCGGAGGTCCATTGGGACCCTGTACCCCTGAAGAGCATCCGAGGCCACTTACAGGGCTACCGGGTAGGTGAAGGGAAACACTTTGTGTTGTTTGCTTAGCAGCAGGTCTCCTGTCATGCACACCGGTTGATGTTGGCTGGTTCATGTGTTCATGGACGTGTGAATTCACAGCTCCTTTGCTCACTGTCTCCAGCCACACCTAGAGAACCCAGCTCCAGCTGACTGGAAATCTCACTTATCTAGGGTGATAAAATGATACTTTCTCAATATTTCTCAGGTTTCCCACCTTTTTGAGATAATTCTGCCAACCAAACAGTACATGTGAAATAAGGCAAACTGGTTTTTTTTTAAAGAATCAGAATGTAACAAATTGTACCTAGCTTTACACTTTTATGGAAAGCACTTTAAGTAGTCCATAACTGAGTCATTCTTATGAACATTATCTTTCAAAAAACAAAAACAAAAACATTGATTCCTAGAGATGTTTTTATTCATATACAGGCAAACAACCCCCACATACACTTACATCACTATTTTGATTTGATACTGACCCCTAGAGGATACTTTTTGTACTGCACTGTATTCTTTCCCCCCCCCCCCATAGTGACCAGATTCTGCATATGTTAATTTATCTTGAAAAATGCCTTTAAATTCCTAAGAAGCCTTAAAAAAAAAAAGTAAAATACCAAAGTTTTCGACTTTTGACCAAAGTTAGGCAGCATTTTGTTTATCTTTCCAAATCCTGTGCCTGCAATTTAAAAGTACTTTTAAGTAGATGATCGTGTGGCTTAGGTCATTGGGCTTTGGAAGAATCCCTCAGTGACCCGTAAGCTTGGTGGTACAACAAACAGTACAAATAAGAGCCTGGCTAGGGCAAGGACTAAATTAAGTGATGTGTTGCATGTGTATAACTCTACAAGAGTATATAAACAACGGGCAGTAAAATGTACACACGTTAAATCGTCATGATGGTCATTTTTTCTCATCTCGGAAAGAACCAAGTGAGTCCCATTGTGTGGTTCATTTCATTTATATTTTCATTCATTTATATTACTCCAACAAAACAGTAAATCACAGCTTCATTATGCAGACTTCTGTTTCCTCATTACCTTGGGGGCTTCTGTCCCTCTAGTGTCCACTAGTGTTACTAACACTCATGTACAATGCACCAAGATATTTTTTTTCTGGAAAATATCAGCCTTTTTAAAAAGTAAAATGTGTGTGTGTGTATGTGCATGTGCACTCCTACAAGTACATAGGATAAGTAAGAAGGGAGATACACATGCAACAGTGAATGTCTGGAGGACAGACATTCCTCTTTGTAGAGCTGATTATCTCCTCCTTCCTTTACGTGCATTCCAGGGATCTGAGGAGGGTTGACAGGCTTTCACAGTGAGGACCATTACTAGCTGGGCCTCCTTGCCAGCCTCAGTCCTTCCATTTTTTTAAAGCATGATTATATTGACTTCCTGTGAATCGCTGACTTTGGTTCTCACCACTTCAGATTTACTACTGGAAAACTCAGAGCTCATCGAAAAGAAACCGGCGCCACATCGAGAAGAAGATCCTCACCTTCCAGGGCAGCAAGACTCATGGCATGTTGCCAGGGCTGCAACCGTACAGTCACTATGCGCTCAATGTCCGAGTGGTCAATGGGAAAGGGGAGGGCCCAGCCAGCGCGGACAGAGGCTTCCATACTCCGGAGGGAGGTACGGAGTGTGTGTGCCCCTGGGATCAAGGAACATGTGGCATAGCATGGCTACAAATAATCAGAGCACACACAAAACTGGCAGAATGTCACTCACATATGAGCAGGGCCACACACAAAACTTCAGAATCCAGAATGCTGTCCCCAGATGTATTCTTTCCCTTAAAAATCTCTCTCCTCATGCATGCTATCTGAAACATCGTTAATGTAGCATTTGTCATTAGCTTTCTGGGCTGAGTCACATTCTGTTACTTCTCTAAGCTTCAGTAGCCACGTCCCCCCTTTTCTGGATAGTGTGAGTGCTGGAAGGAAGATGTAAGAAAATTACCCAAAAGCAATATATTTCTGTGAGTTGGAGTTGAGTCATCTCTTTTCATGATTTCTTGTATCTCATAAAGTTGTGCTGACTTAGATCCTTGAAATCTTGCACCAGGCTCAGGTGCCTGCAATGCCAGCACTCAAGATGCTCGGGGCTCTTTCCCCTGTCACCTTCACTTTGAGGCTCCATGTTGATCCTTTGATGGCTCAGGGGGTCATAGAAAAGATAGATGGGATTAAAGACTGAAAGGGAGTGGGGAAAGAATGGGTTGTCTGAGGTCACAAACCTATTAAAAGTCTTCTACCAAATGCATGTTGTAGAGCTAGGGTGAGAGAAAACATGGCAATAGAAAAGGACCCATATTATGCATGATCTTGGGTGCCATGAATACTAAAGTGTGGGACAGACGCTCTCATTCTGCAAACTGTGTAGTCCCTTGGTAATCTGCTGAGACATGTAGGGACTACCATGAACTTCCGGCAGCAACACAATGCAGCACATCAACATATTTTTCTAGAGAGAAGAGACCTATGACTTCCAAAAGTTAAGAACCAATCAGATTGAAGCGTAGAAGCCTGCGGCAGGCATGATTGCAGGCTTAGGCAAAGGACAGAAGGAGAAGAGAAACCAAGGGTAAAGAAATGGATATGGTTGAGGAAAAGGTTTGTTGAAAAAAAATTGACTCTCCTGTTTCCGGTTAGAGTGAAGGAGGGATAGTGGTGTCATTAGTGGGTTTCTAGGGAATATGGCAGACAGATAGCACCTTGGTGGGAGTCAGCCTGATTCTCTGAAATATGGGAGTGGAAGGCTTAGGCTAGTTCCTCAGATAATTTGCCAGCCTGTGCTGAAGAGACCTGAAGCCCTTGAGCGTTATCCATCCTGGGGAAGGAAGTGGCCAACATATGGGGCTCTTGTATTTTACTTTCAGATCCTGGACAGCTGTAAGAACTTGGGATCAGCACAGCTCAGCACTTGGGCAACCTGGCCTAGGCCCAGAGCCCATCAGGCAGGGTGCTGGGACTGTGTGGAGACACCTGGTTTGTTGGAGTAAACAGTATTTACTGGGCCAGAGCACAGCTGCTGCTGTTGAAAGGCCTACTTAGGATGTCTCCCTTAGCAACCACTTTGCTTTTACAAATTCAGTGCTGCCTGCTTCAAAATAGATTATTTGAGTCCCTATAAAAGACAGTCATTATGTATTTTGAGAAGACGATTTTAATGAATTTAAATGGAAGTGGTTTTTTTTTTAAAGATAAGAAAAGAAACACATTTCTGTCACACATTTGTGTTAATGTATTTTCAGCTGCAGCAAAAACCAAACTGAAAACCAAAACCGGGATCAGTTTTATAAATTGGACAAGTGTTTGTTTGGAAATGTTTAAAAAATGTGTTGACTCTTTGTTCTCATTAAAAGTTCCTAGTGCTCCCTCATCTTTGAAAATTGTCAATCCTACACTGGATTCTCTCACTTTGGAATGGGACCCGCCAAGCCACCCAAATGGCATCCTGACTGAATATGTCTTAAAATATCAGCCAAGTAAGTCACTGTGACAAGGAGCTTCTGGTTATTTCTTAATATTTATATATAACTTCAAGTCCCATTCCAGAAAATGCATCAGAGCATACCTGTTATAAAAAAATAAAGTACATGCTATTGAAAATTAAGTTGTCTTTATAATAATACAGGTTGTTAAGTGTAGGCCTGAAGAGAGGGCCCTGTTGTTAAGATTAGGAGACCATTATGTGATGACAAAAAATGAAGAGGAAGTTCTTTGGCCATAGGATGCCAGGGGAAGTGTTTGGAGTTATTAACAATACTGAACTCCATCAGCAAAGACAGAATGAAAACTGCTGTTGTAATCCAACTGTAAAATTTCCCTAGTGTGTAAGACAACAGGGGAAAAATTCCTTTCGTTTATATTACACCATCGGTTACAGTTTACATACTAGTATTTAGTATGTTAGCCAATGCAGGAGAAAGATTGTGAAAGCCTTGTACACTGGGACCGACATTTTTGGTTGAAGCAGTGATTTACAATAGTATATCTATAATGACTAATGGGGAATGTGCTTGTTTGTCACTTCTCATTGACAGTTAACAGCACCCATGAACTAGGTCCTCTGGTAGATCTAAAAATCCCTGCCAACAAGACGCGCTGGACTTTAAAAAATTTAAATTTCAGCACTCGGTACAAGTTTTATTTCTATGCACAAACATCAGTGGGATCAGGCAGTCAGATTACAGAGGAAGCAATAACCACTGTGGACGAAGGTAAGATGGGTATGTATACAATCTAAGTAATTACAAATATCAGGGAGTAAAAAACATTGGAAATTTATTCATTCTCTTTTTTTTCTTACCATGGAGTATCCATCTTACCTAATAACATACTTATTTGTAATTGATCATCTCAATGTATGGTAAAAGTCAGTTATTTTGTTCAGCTATTTGGGTATTTACTTTTTAAGCCTACATGAAGCTTGTAAACTTACTTTAAAATGTTGGAGTAGGGGGCTAAACAGGTGGTTCCATGCTTAAGAGCACTTACTGCTCTTGCATAAGACCCTGGTCCAGTTTCTAGGACCCATATGGTAACTCACAAGTGTTCATAACACCAGTTCCAGGGGACCTGATGCTCTCCTCTGGCCTCTACAGGCAGCTGATATGCATATGGTGCACATAAATGCATGCAAACAGACACACATGCAAAATAAATAAATAAACAAGTCTTTGAAAAATATTGGAATGGAAATAAGAAGTAACCATATTGATCACACTTGAATTCAAAGTTTTTGCTGGCACACATGTGCGCATATGTGCACATATATAATTCTAGCTCTAGTTCTGAGTCACTGGAAATAATTTTCTGGTCTACATATTGATTTAGACTTTCTAGCAAAAAACTAAAAACAATTACTAAATAGCATACTTATTTTATACTTAATAAAGAAACATTGTATTTTGGTATGTCATCTGCAGAGGAAGCAAAAATGTCACATTAAATTGAATAGTTTTAAAAGTCATTCAGAAAAAATTTTGATCCAGTGAAAAGGATCAAGAAGAGTGTAAAATGAGGCTGAAGAGATAGCTCAGTGATTCAGAGCACTTTCTGTCTTACAGAGGACCCAGGTTCAGTTCCAAACACCCACATGATGGCTCACAACCATCAGAAATACAGTTCCAGGCTATCTGATGCCCTTTTCTGATCTCCATGGGAACCAAACATGCATGCAGTGCACATGTACACATGTAGGAAAAACCTTCACACACACAAAATAAAATACATCGTTAAAGTATTTTAAGTATTGTGAAAGATTTTCTGGTTTTGCATGTCTCTAAATTATAAAATTGTATAAGAACTATTAATCTGACTATTGGTTATCGTCAGTAGCTTCTATAGCATATGGAATTAAAAATTTTATCCAAAGATGGGTCAAAACATCTTTAGCCTTCTTAGAATAACGCACCTTAAATAATGTCTGTATTTGAATATTGGATAAGTTTGGGGACAGCAATACATTTTTTGTCCCTGTGCCTGATGTAATAGGCTTCATTCTTCTTGCATGCCTTAGCATCTTAAAAAGTGCTTTTTTAATATGGCTGTACATGCTCGTGGGTGTGTTACATCTAACTATATAGTGTCCTGTTTCTGTTTCCCTTCATTAAGCTGGTATTCTTCCACCTGATGTAGGTGCAGGCAAAGGTAAAATAATTCATCTGCATGACTTTATACCTGTGTGAACTTTGCAATGTTAAATGTGGGGAAGTGCAGCATGGGTAAAAATGAGAAAATAAAATATGTTCAGAGCCACCAAAGGAGAAGATATGGGTTGACCGTGGCTTTGAAATTAATTTCTACATAGTTTTATAAGTAGTTTAATTCTTCCAAATTTTTTTCTCTGAAGACTTATCCCTGGTATGATTTCAGTTTGATCAGAAGGAACCAAAACTGAGGAATTGTACAGATCTTTTATATGGCCATGCTACATATCAGACATTCGAATCCCAGATGAAAACAACCTACCAAAAATAGATCAGCTGAGCTTCCTGTAGCTGTTTGACCTGGCCTCACTCCTGGGCGACACTGTACATAGACTCCTTTTGAGCTTTTGTTTAGTGATACTGTAGATCTGGGACAGAGTCTCTGCCTGTGATTCTGCTCAGCTGCCTCGCTGCACCCTGTCCCAGCTGAAGTCTCCCCTTCCTGAGCTGTAGCCAGTGGTCCTTAGTGGATGGCATCTGCTCTCCTTCACTTTCGACAGCCCTCTGTGCCCTAAACACTTTTTGAGAGAATGGTATTTGATAACTTGTAATATTCCTTCCACCTGTGGTTATACCAGAGCGCCCCATCCCCCATCTTTGACCCATGGGTATTGGTCCACCAGAGTCTGCATTCAGAGAGCAGCTATGTGCCTGCCTCGCTGAGCTGTTTCCACGTGAAGTAGTGAAGTTCCCACAGGCAGGGCATGTCCTGGACTGTAAGAGAACACACGAGTGTGAATAGGAGGGAAGGGAAAGAACAAGAGAGCTGGATTCTTAAGTGTGTCCACTATTGTGAGCTTCGATTTGATGTGTATTTTCTTAGAAAATCTGCTCATATCCAGAGCCTTGGTGAATTACAAGATATATATACGATTAATTTTAGAGTAAATGAACCAAAACTGTAGTCATTTTTGGTCATCTTAAATTATATTTGTTGTTCTGGACTTAAAAGGACAACATTGTAGCAGTTCTACACTATGCAGATTCATTCTGTTCTATATGCCTAGCTCTTTTCTGGCATCATTACCAACTAAAATGGTGGGCAGTTTTACAACAAGCTATGCTATGCAGCTTTAACTCAAGAATTCCACTGAAAGCCTGGCTGCCTCTCCTATGTGGCAAGCATGTCCCTGTGGCCACTGGCACCCAGGAACTTGTGTTTCCCTGGGACTGCCAGTGAGCGTCTGAGTTCCTGATCGCCTGGTCATATTACAACACAATAAATTCTATTTTAAATAAGTGAAAACTGAAATAAATCTGTTTTAAAACACATTTTGTTTTTCATTTGGTGTTACCAAATTCAACTCTGGACAACTTATGAATATAAAACAAAGGTAGAATACCTAAAACTAATTTAAGTCCTCAATATAAAATCTAATGGGTCTTAGACAATAAGAGAAATAACATTTAAATAAGAAAAAAGATAAATATGACCCTATTTTAAATATTTTAATAGAGTAATAATTAAATGCTGCTTACATAAAATAATGACATTTTACCATACTGATATTTAAAGTCAAGTATAACTCACAATCCTGATTTTTTTTTCTCCAAGGTCTTTCTTTCTTTCTTTCTTTTTTCTTTCAATCTAACAATGATGAGTTACAGTGGCCAGCTATGACTTCTCCTGTGGTGCTGGACATTGAGCCCGGAGCAACACATGCTTATTGTTTTCTATCCATTCTCCTGAGTACAATTAAGTTGAGGATAGATCTTCAGGAGTTCATATTGAGCCATTTCCTTGTCTGATTCAAACCATCAGTATTTGTAATAGGAATTGCCTTGTTTTCAGATTTTGTTTCATTTCTATGACTCCTGAGATGATCTCAGAGTCTGAGGTTCTGGGAGCTAGCCTTGTGAAAGTTCACCTGTGAAACAAACAAGACCTTAGCAAAGTGGATGTGGGCTTTGTCCCCCAGCCCACTGCTGGCAGATCCGTGTCCCCTTGTCTTTACACTTTGACACTTAGGCTTTTGACACCAGCCACCAGAATAGATTTGTAGAGTAACTAGTTGATACAGGAGTGTGGAGAAATTAGTAAGGAACAAGTCTACACTCTGATTAATTTGCAGCAACCATGGTCATCTCAGGCCTGAGCCGAGAAGCCACCAGCCAGTGCTGGGTCCTCCCTGGGATATGACTCTCAATAGACGATTTTACCAGATTAAAGATCCAAAAAGTGAAAAACTCAAGTTTAAAGTTCATGCCTTTATTTGACCTGAACAACAAGAGCAAAACCCCACACCAATGCATTTGAACACTCAGTGTAGCAGGTAATGGTGTCCCCTTGGCACAGACAGCATGACAACTTTTCATATGGATCTTTTTTATGTGTATCAAGAACGTAAAATAAGACTTTGCCTTTCTCATGCTTAAAATATAGCAGCACAATGTGAAGCCAGCAGTGTGAATGGAATATTACATGAGCATAAAGAATGGGGCCATTTATTTGGCCCAGCAGGGTCAGGGAAGATGCAGGGAAAGCCTCACTGGGAACATACCATAGTACTGGATCTTGAAGGTCAATTTTCTCTGACAGGTGAATCAAGGTTGAAGTCTTGGTCAGAAGCACAAGCAAAGGCCAGGATCGGGAAAACACACAAGATGTTGTATTATAGCTAGCAATGTACTATGTGGAAAAGAGACACCCTTGAGTTGTGACTAGAGCAGGCGGAGGCCAACGGTGAATAGCTCTTAGCAGCTACAAAAGCCTGTAGTCAGAGATGAGTCTGAGTTTTAACAGGGAAGTTTTGCAGTTTAGGAAGGTAACATGTGGGTCACTGTTAGCACCAGTGGATGTCCACAAGGAAAGGTTTACTGCAGTAAGAGGTAGGCAGGGAAAGCCTTGGGGAAGCCAAAATCAGAGATAGCACTGAGAGCCCCTTGTTGACCCCCTGGGTGACCAGGCAGGCGCTCAGTGAGCAAGAAAGTGGAACAAAGGCAGGTGACAGGGAAAAGGTTAGAATTCCCCATTGTAAAACTGGCTAAATAATACAACCCGAAGAAACTGCGAGCATAAATGGGGGCCCTGAAGGGAAAACTAAACAAGAGTTTTTAGTAAAGATGCTTTAAGTAGTTAGCAATACATCAGATACCTAAAATATGCCTATCTTAAAATTGGAAGTTTGTATACTTTGACCACCATCTTCCAGTTTTCCCACTCGACTCCAGTTTCTAGCAGTCACCTTTCTGCCCCAAATTTCTGTTTGACTGCTTTAGATTCCACATATAATTATACTTTTCTTTCTGCATCTGGCTTATTTCACATAGCACAAGGAACTCTGGGTTGGCCATGTTGTAAATCGGGCTTTCTTCATGTGTGAGGACGTGTGGACACGTCCTTAGCTTCCCCATGAACCAAGTGCTTCAGTGAACACACAGGAACTGGCAAATCTTCAGGACACTAATTTAATTTCAATAAAGTTGGAAATAAAAAAATTAACTGTCACACTAATCCAGAGAAGAAACACTAGGAAGCAAACAGGAAAGAGTATTCAGAGACACTGCTGTTTTAGGGCTAGATGGCTCTTCTGGAAAGGATCCTTGCCACCACACTCCTGCTTCTATCTCCGAGTTCTGGCATTGTAGGAATGTGCCATCATACCTGGTTTTATGCAATGCTGGGATCAAACCTAGTGCTTCCTGCACATTAGATGGACACTCAACCAAATAAGTCCCAAACTCATCTGTAAGGCTATGGAGAGCATCATGTGGCCTTCATAATTTGGATTTTTAGAAGCTGGTTAGGCTGTCATATGCTCTTCAGGAAATGCCATGTAACCAACACCAGGCTGGGCTATAGCAGTGCATCCATCACCACTGTCCATTAGTAAAAGAGGATAGTGTTGTTTACCATGAGTGGGTATAATGTAAAGCAGTTGACATTACTCAGAACCCAAGTAGTAGCACTCATAGCTGTAATATCACATGCCGCTACTCCTGATTATTATAATGTTTTAGTAGCTGGGGACACAAGAGTGAAGATGCATGGACTCTTTTTTTTTTTTTTACAATAGATGCTAACATTTTATTTGCACAATTTCAAAGTATTTTATCTTTCAATCAGTGTGTATGGTGCTGCAATATGACTGTCTGTTTGTTTTGTCTTTCTGTTGTGTATTTAGTCCGAGCAGTAAAGCCCAGGATCAGCAATCTCACGGCCGCAGCTGCTGAGACGTGTGCCAATATCAGTTGGGAGTATGAGGGACCAGAGCATGTGAAGTTTTATGTTGAATATGGTGTAGCAGGCAGTAAGACATGTTTATTACCCTGCTTTCAATTTGGGGGACACATTTTAAGAGATTAAGAATAATGTTTACAATTTACTATGGACCCCATTAAAAAATAACTTGATTCCATCAAGAGAATTAGAGTCATTTTAATAAAATCACAGTGAACGACAAGCCCACATATTCCATATATAAATAGAAATACTCTGCTATTAATAGCAAAGGGCATAAGCTCACTGTGTATTGTTTTTCATATCACAGCACTTTAAATTGGTTCTGTTTATACAACATGTAAACAAAAATGCTAACCTTTAAGTACAAATAAGACAACTTTTTCAATTTGAAATTTCTAGTAGTAGAAATCAAACTGATATGAAATAATTCACTTTGCCCTAATTAACCCAGCAAAATTTTACAACTAACTGAAGAAAATTAAAACAGAGGGAGCATCCTTTTGGTCTGGGTGTCTTATGTATTCCCAAGGCAGCCTTGTCTCTTAGAAGGTGCAGACAGCTGGAGTTTTCAGTGACTCATGAAAACCCATCCTTGCTCAATGCAGTGTGCCCCACATATCACAGGCTGAATGACCAGTGAGTGTTTGCACAAATGGTTGACGAAATCTTGAACTCCATCCAACTTCCTATTTAGTCCTTTATCAAGCAAATGCATATTTTTGCAAATAGCAATCTTTTAAGAAAAAACAGTACTTGAGAAATATTAAATTTATAAGCTGGACACAATTAGCGACATTTAAATTTACCAAAAGATTCATCTTATGAGCCTTTATAAACAATTCTTATTGTACTTCACTGGAACTACTTAATGTATAATAGCTCTTAATGTAAACATCTTGGGAGAAACTCAGCCATTTCATGGACCAAGGAGCAGATAAGGCTGTGTCCTTTGTATTAAAAAGAATAATGACCAAAATGAGATATGTGCATTTATGTGCATGCTGTATCCAGTAGGTTTCTCCTTTAACTGACTTATTTGACATAATTAGATCTGTAATAATCTAAAATGTTACCTTCAATCACCCTAGATATTTTTATTTTTACCTCAAAGAGAATTTTCCTTTCTTGAAGTATTAAGTAACTTCTGATCCCTTGAAGTATTCAAATTTGTTATTTGTTTTTTTGTTTTGCAAAATTTCCATAGGCAAAGAAGAATGGAGGAAAGAAATTGTAAATGGTTCTCGGAGCTTCTTTGGGTTAAAGGGTCTAATGCCAGGAACAGCATACAAAGTTCGAGTTGGTGCTGAGGGGGACTCTGGTTTTGTGAGTTCAGAGGATGTGTTTGAGACAGGACCAGGTGAGGCACACACCACATCAGTTCTGGTTTGTGCTAAGTAGAAGCCACCAGACACTCTAGTTAGAGGCTGGCATGGGTGGAGCTCTCAGGGTTATGGATGTCTATCTGTGGGTTCTGTTGGGTTGTGAGTTTGTGTTTTAGTTATGTTTGGCTGCTTGTATTATATGAGTTACAAAACAGAACAAATCCTCTTTCAACTACATTATTGCCCCAAACCATTTTTAAAGACCTAAATGTAATTTTAACTTACATTATTTAGATAATTCAATTTTTAATAATTTCCTTATTAAAATTTCCTATGGGTTAACGTCTGAAATTCTTTTTAGGTTTGAATTACATCTAAGAGAGTCAGAATTATTTATATGAAAATGAACTACAACCCAGCAGAACCCTGCAATTTGGCTAGATGATTGATATAGTGTTATTCAGTTGGTGAAAAAGAAATTCTATTAGTCCTGTATTGCACTTTATTGCAAAAAAAAAAATTGCCTGTCTCTTGTGTGTGAAGTTTTGTGACTGTTATTCAGAGTTCTCACTCCTCTGCCTTATTTTGAGTTCACATGCTCCTTTATGTATTACTTAATTTATCACCTACTGGATAATTCACACAACACATGCATATGATTTAACGACTGAAATTCCAGATAAGAAGGAAATCCACTTTCATTTTCCAACTAATATCCACATATATTAGCCTCTTTTTTCTTTGCTGTGACCTGTTGAGACATAACTTAAGGGAGGAAGGATTTATTTTGGCCAGTGATTTAGGAGTCTAATTCACCATGATGGGAAAGGTGGTGGTTGGAGTGGCCACTGCAGCAGGAGCCTGAGGCTGCTTGTTCACATCTTGACAGAGCAGGAATCAGGCACACAGGATTGGGGAGACCAGGAAATAAGAGTACACGACCAATATCCATTGAACAAATTCCTTGAAAGAGGTGAATTCCTTCACCTCCCAAAAGTATGACAGCCTCTCAAAACACCACCACCAGGTGGGGACCGTGTGTTCAGTCACACTTCATAGTCAAACTCTTTGATGCTCAGATCCAAGAAGGAAAGAACCCATAGTTTCATCTGTGTCTGTCAGTCTCTGTCTTTGTGTGTAGGTATGTGTGTATGTATGTATGTATGTATGTATGTATGTATGTATGTATGTATATACTTGCTCACTTATGATTAGCTATTATTATATAGTGGTTTAAAGAAATACCTAATACTTTTTTCTCTGATATAGAAGCAATAATTCATAGTTAATGTGGGCATCTTTGGTCAGCTATCCAGGGAGCAGCCAGTTTTGCACAGCTACCCAGTGGTAGCTCCTGGCATGCAATTCAGTTCTGAAAGTCTCCATTTGTGGAACACAGTGTCAGCACTAACACTTGAGCATCTTGTATGTGTGAAGTGTTAAGACAATATTGCTAAAGAGAATGTAATGAGTTTTTCAAACCTTTTACCTGTTCTGGAATGGAAAACCCCCAAGAAAGTTTATAATATGCTCAGACATTTGTGGATTTAGTGTCTGGACATGTTTGAAGGACAGTTAAATAGCCTAGTGACAAATTCACTAACAAAAACCAGACAAGACATACATAAAGACAGACAGACAGGCACAGGTCCCTTCTAGCTTATAAGAAAGCTCTCCTTCTCTCCCTCTCTAGTCTTAGGATTATTATAATGCCTACCTCAGAGGACTGCTGTGAGGGATAAGTGAGGTCCTGCCTTCAGGACAATTCCTAGCATAGAGGAATAAGTTGTTATCTGGCATCATCTCCATCACCGTCACCATCACCACCACCACCAGGGCATGTGTCTGAAGGCTAGAGCTGTCTGTGCTCAAGTTCTACATGTTCCTGATTACATTACAGCTCAGAACCCCTCTAATTAATGAGGCACAGGCAGTTGTTTGTAAAAGGCTGTTGGCCTCCATTTTATGTTCCAAATAATATATTTTTACCTCCAATTTTATTTCTTAATTATATTTCCAGACATTTTTATTTTTACATTCCACTTTACCGTTGATTTATTTAATATTTCCCTGAATTTTCTCTGGTGAAAGGACACACTTTCACTGTACATGGGACAGCTAGGATACATATAGCTATGTGCATTTCTGCATCCAGAGATCACACACATCTAACCCTATGGTGAAGCACTTTCAGAGGAAACTCAGATTAAAAGCACAATGTAGGCATGTGTATGAAATTGAAAGAAGAAAACCTTTTGTGTTGCTTATGGTTAGAAAAGAAAAAGAAAGGCCTTTAATAAAGAATTTGTGCAAACTTATTTAAACAATCGGTGTGGGCATATCTGAATAGCCACTGATGCTGCACTTTGTCCCATGTGGTTGACACTTTTTCATAATACCTAAACTTTTCTTAGGAGCTTTGCATACTGTGAATAGGTGAATAAAGAATTTCACATGGAGTAGATAGAGACATAAAGAATGTATACCTATAAATGAGTAATTTCTCTTCAAACTTTTCATTTATTCCAAATAATGGTTCTATTGCTCAAAATATATTTTACAGTTCTTTGAATAGAGCCTAAACAAAAGCAAACACTGGTCCTTTGAAGGCAGACTTGATATTCTCAGAATTTCCATTCAGAATCTAGGTATTGTATAAAATAATAATGTTGGGGTTCATCTGTCGCTAGGTTTCTTGCTTGGGCTATTTTCTTTTCTTAACAGATTTCCAAAATACTGAAAGAATAGCTTCAGCATTCCAGTGACATTTTCCCCTTCCAAGGTAGTTTCTTTTGAAGGGAAAATATTTCTTTAGATGTATACATTCTGTTCTCTTTAAAATTCAGTTTTATATTCATACTTCGTATCCATTTTATCCCCCAAAATAATAGATTTTACTTGCTTTGGAAATGCATTTCTATTGAGAATATATACTTGAAGTAAATGTGAACCTAGTGTTTATCAGGATACAGTAGCACTTAATCTTATTAACATTAAGATTTCTCTATTTGAAATTTTTACATAATGAAGGTATTTCAAAGTTGAGTATGTAATTTCTTACTGATGATTGGCAGATTCTAATTTTGAGTCCTGTGAAAAGTGCACAAAGTCTCACATACTGTGGCAATTTTTTAAATGAAGAGACCAAAACAGGTCTCATCTTAATATTAACCTATTCCCACTGACGCCACTGATTTGTTTTGTAGCAATGGCAAGCCGGCAAGTGGATATTGCGACCCAGGGCTGGTTCATAGGTCTAATGTGTGCTGTTGCCCTCCTCATCTTAATTTTGCTCATCGTTTGCTTCATCAGAAGAAACAAGGGTGGTAAATATCCAGGTAAGAGGGATTCAAAATGCTTTGTAATGCTGCAGAATTATCTGCTATACTTAAAATAAATAAAGGAGACAGGAATCAAAACAGTCTATCTTCTTAGAGGCATACCATTGAATTCGACCCCTCGTTACATCAGACAGACTATCGTGGATCATAGCGTATGTGGATAAATACATCAGTCATTCTCTGAGAAAATCTGCTCTTTTAAGCTCCAAAAGGGTTCTGAGCACTGAAATAGCCCCTAAAGCCAGTATACAGGACGAGAAGGAGGGATCGTGTACAATATTCCAGAGGGAAAACAAGAACTTGTGCGACATTACATTATGGTCCTTGTATGGTTGATGAGTTTATATCTTCCTTACCTGACCATCTATCCTTTGATTAGAAAAAAAAACATTAAAAAATCTCTTTTAAAACACTACAAAAGAATATATTTACAAAAATGATTTGTTACAATCACTATGCTAATAAGTATATTGGAAAATAAAGAAGAAATATAAGAAGCTTAAAAATCATTTCTTCCTCTGGGAAAAAGCTGAAGTAGCCTGGTGTCTTAATTAGCATTGATGTGGTCAATGTCAAGGCATATTCATGGCGACATTATATAAAAAGTGAGACTGCATCTACTTGCATAGAGGTTATCTTTGTTTTGCTATGTCTCCGATCACTGCTGCAAACTTTGAACAAGGAAGTTTGAGGTTGATGGATAATGATGTCACTTCAAACTTTTCAGTTAAAGAAAAGGAGGATGCCCATGCAGACCCTGAAATCCAGCCCATGAAGGAAGATGATGGAACATTTGGAGAATACAGGTGAGCCCTTGTTGCATCTAGCCCTACCTTCCCTGCCCCACTGAACACTACCCTCATATACTCTATGGGTTCTCAGGATAGAACCCAGTAAGCAGTGGGCCCTGCCTGGCAGTTATCACTTTAGAAACACATCCATGTCAAAATATATCCATCCTTCTTGATTGAAACAGTCTTAGTAAAAATATTCCATTTAAAAATAAAAATCCTCACCAAAAAATTCCACTGTAGTCATAGGTTTAGAGTCAGAATATCTTCCATTCTGTGATATTTCCCAGAGACACAGCTGTGTTGTTCAGCCTAGCAGTGTCATTGTGTTGTAGTAAGAATTAGGACTCTGAACAGCCTACAGTTTGAGGGAAACATGCATTTAGAAAACCAGTGTTAGCAAGACTGCTCTCTCTGTTTTTCTCTTATTTTATTTTTGAGATAGAATCTCATTATGTAGGACAGGCTGGCCTGGAATTCACTACATAGACCAGGCTGGCTCCAAATTCGTAATACTCCTACCTCAGTCTTGCAAATGCTGAGGTCTTAGTCATTAGCCACCATGGTGGGGGCGGGGGCAGAGAGAGAGAGAGAGAGAGAGAGAGAGAGAGAGAGAGAGAGAGAGAGACAGACAGACAGACAGACAGACAGACAGACAGAGACACACAGAGAGACAGAGAGACAAACAGACAGAGACAGAGACAGACAGTGAGACAAAGAGACAGAAACAGAGACAGAAAGGATAGAGAGTCAGACACACACACACACAAACACACACACACACACAGAGGGAGGGAGGGAGGGAGGGAGGGAGGGAGAGAGAGAGAGAGAGAGAGAGAGAGAGAGAGAGAGTCAAACACACACACACAGACAGAGAGACAGAGACAGACAGAGAGAGTCAGACACATACACACACACACACACACACACACACACACACACACACACACACACAGAGAGAGAGAGAGAGAGAGAGAGAGAGAGAGAGAGAGAGAGAGAGAGAGAGAGAGAGAGAATACAAAAAGAGCTTTGAACAAACTAGGCAAGCACTGTACTATTGAACTACATGCTCAGCTCCAAGACTTTTTAATCTCAGATTTATAAAATACTTTTTCTCAAACAATACCTGTCCCCTGACTTTTAGCCAAAAGTCCTTTAGGAGGTTGTTTTAGAAGGTTATAATTATTAAAGAACTATCACAGTGGGGCACGGTGGCACACACTTCTAATCCCAGCACTCAGGGAGGCAGAGGCAGGTAGATCTCTGTGAGTTTGAGGCAAACCTAGTCTACAAATGAGTCCAGGACAGCCAAGGCTACACAGAGAAACACTGTCTCAAAAACCAAGTAAAATCAAACCAAAACAAAACAAACAAAACAAAACACCAACAACATATTAACCCATAGAATGTCAACAATACATTATTAATTTAACTACATATCAAGAGAAATGTTTAGCATAATCTATATCATTTTTAAAGTCTCTTTAAATGGAACTATTATTACCTGGATACCACAGGTCTTTCACAGAGAGAAATGAGTATTTTAGACATTATTAAAAGCAGCGTAAATCATGTATTTAATGCCCTACAATAACTCTTTATAAATTTCCTTTTATAACTTAGCTTCTTGTTATGGCTTCATGCTGTGGCTTTATTTTTGATAGGCGAAAATACTTTTGGATGAGATAAAAGATTCACTACTGTGATTTCCAGGTACCTTTGTAGACATATGTTTACATCAGGTCCTACCTTCCTCCATAGCTCATTTTTGGTACTTCCATGTCAGTACCATGAGGGGACAACCAATGCCAATGCAGAAAATGTAAAACGGATTTATAAAAACTGTATATTTCAGTAGGGGGGTTTTGTAGCAGTGCCCATGCAGGTGTGAGCATGCCTGGCCTCAAGTGTCTCAGCACCAGATGCTGTTCCCCTCTTCAACAGAAAGAGCCATGCTTTCTAAAAGCTCTCTGAATTTCTGTAGGCCATGGTACCCGAACAACATCTTGCATATTACCTTGATGTCAGATATTGGTTCTGGGGGCTGGAAGTGCCTGAGAACCTTAGGCACCACCCAGCCATTATGATCAGTTTTCCATAGCACATGAGAGCAGCCGTGGGCAGCTGCATCTCACCCTGGAGGGATAGAAATCTTCACTGGTATAACTTACTTTTCTACCTGTTTCTCCCATACACAGGTGAGCTGACACTAATTAAAGGACATCCTTGTAAAGTTCTTGTGGCTATGACCTCATACAGGATACGCACACCACCCCCTTGTTTATTGATATGAAGCTACATCTTCAATATAGCCTGGAGAAATTTATTTGCATGAATTAGAAATAAGCTGTTGCACTTCATACATTCTCCACATTGTGATGGATTCATATTCCTATCATGCCTAAACAAATATGGCAATGTACTGCTCAGGTCAAGACCCTCAAATTTTCAGTTTATTATTATATTGATTTGGAGCCAAGGCCTAGGGCAATGTGACTTTGGGTAACTATGCTAACAATACCACTACCTTGTTTCAAACCAAGGTTTTGTTTTATGAACTAGCTTGGAATCAAAAGGCTATTAATTTATTCAACTCAGCCATTGCCTCTGATTCCTTTATGAGGCTTAATTTGTATAAGACTCAATTTTCATCATCAGGACAGATTTTCAAACATCAGAACATCTTTTGGAAGTTTCTGTCCTAGTTCTGTGCTGTGTGAGTTCCTCAACAATTTCCTACTTTGATTCCTTTTGCAGAGCAGTACATAGCAAGTGTCTGACTCCTAGCTTCATAATCACTATTTGGTTTACATCTACCAGCTCACATTCCTTTGTCTCAGCATCAATTCATGTGTGTGCTGTGTCTGTGAAGCTTTTTCAGATGGCCGTCTTTGGCTTTTGCCAAAGTTTCTCAGGATAGAGACTTTCCGTTTGGCCCTATTGAACACAAGCCCAATTGGCACAAAGACAAAAATACTTGTCACACATGTAATGACATTGATCCTGGAAGGACCAAAGGAAATAAAGTTCTGATGGGTGTCTTTTACTCAAAGCACAGTTCTATGCAGTATTTTGAGTGAAGTCTAAAGTTCAAGAGGATGGTCCTTCACATGTGGTCACATCTCCCAAATTCCTGGACTTTGTTGTTGTCGATGTGACCTTGTCCTTAGGCTTCCAGACACTTCCGTCAGATTATTCCTTTTGGTTCTTTCTACTTAAGACTTTTTAATCTTAGTGTCATAACGAATGAAAATGGTTCCAACCACTTATAGAGGTTTGTTTTTATAATGGTTCATTTGAGTGTTAGTCTCTTCCCTAAATCACTGGGGTCCTTTCTCTGCTTTGCACCTTGTAGAAGTTTTGAACTCTGTATTACATACTGATTCTCAGTCTCCTGCATTCTGGAAAATGAACTATCATGCTGATCTCACACTGATACACAATTAGGACTATTGTGGAAATGTAAATTAATTCCATTTGTGATTTGCACATTCTCCAGCCTGAGGGTGGAACAAGTCTACCTTGTTGGCTCCAAGCCAGACAAAATGTCACAGTGCAAAGAGGGATGGAACTTCCATAGTGGCCAAATCTGATTTTTTATCATATGCTATATCCCTATACCCTCACGCCAACACCCACCCCTAAGCAGCTACGCTCGCCCAGAAGCCTGCAGCTTTCTTTGTTTGTCTCTTTAATTATACAGACAGTAGGATCTGCCTCCTTACTAGCATATAGAAAAATCAAAGAAACAGTGCAGCCAACTATGTAAGTATTTCCTTGTTCTTTAGATGCATTCTTTTTAAAGCAAGAGTGAGCCTAGGTTGTGAACCATATGCCTGTGCTATGTGAACTGTGATTTACTACCCAAATAGAGGATTTTGCCTTGGGAACCTTGTCATTCATGTGGCCACAGCCCTGTTGCCAGCTTGCTATCCTTTGTTCAAAGCTCGGCTGATGCAAAGCTGTGTTGCATTTGTTACTTACTTCAGGCTTATTGTGCTCACAAATATGAGCTGGTTATAAGCAAAAATAAATAGTGATGAACTTTTGCAGTGTGCCAGCATGAAGTCTGGGTTCATGGTTGTTAATAATACTGTTGTGTGGTTAGATCCTGGTAGGATGGTTGCTGCAGGGAAATCAGATGTAATTATCAGATTTATTTTCTGTTGCTGATTTTTATTTTAATAACAATTTCATGGATGTGAACCAAGTACTGCTGGGAAAGAAATTAATGAACTCTCTAAAATGTATTCTCAGTGTGAACAAAAGAAAAATAGATGCTGATGCTTTGTCTGCCATTATCAAATTAAGAAAGAATGAATATTTCTTAACCTCTCTTCTATTGCAATTTATCATAAATCTATGCAACAGATGTTTACTGAGTGCCTACTGTATGCCAGACCTTTAGAATAAAAAAAAATAGGCCTTAGTCCTTCACTGGGAGTTTATAATCTAGTGAGGAATACAAAGAAGTAACAACAACCTGGTGGGTGTGTGAAAAAGCATCATTTCCTTTTCTCATCACATTGCTTGATACTTCCAGGGAGTTTTCGTTAGGAGTGATGAAAGCAACCAAGTGTGGTGGCTCACGTCTACTCCTAGCACTTGGGAAGCAAAGGAAGGAAAATAACAAGTTTCAGGTCATCCTCAGGTACATAGAAAGTTGGAGAGTATTAACCAAGCGTGGACCCTATAGGACTGTGTCTCCAAAAACAGAAGAGGAGGAGGGAGAAGATGAGAAGGAGGCAGAACAAACAGTAGCCATCCTTACCATTACTACTGATTCTAAACAGAACAGATCAACATTGGCCATCAAAGATTCTGTTCACTGTAGGTTTCATGAAGACATCCTTAACCAGATTAAGAAAAATGCTTTTTTTTTCTGGCATATTAAAGTTTTCCTCATGAATCAATATTAAACTGTCATATACTTTTTTCTAAATCTACTGTGATGATCATAGTTTTTTTCTATCTACAAGAGTACAAATGATAAAAGTTATGAGTTGTATTTTCATACTACAACAAACTTGCATTCCTAGACCTGACCCCACTTGGGCATGATGTATTTTCTCTTCAGTAGTTGACTGTGTTCACTTACTCTGGGTTCAGATACAACTATGTTCATGAGTTGTATCAACCTATGGCTTTGCCTTTTTAGTGACATTGTGCTTGTTTTACGTGTAATTATCATAAAGTCTCATAACATTATTACAGAAGTGATGCTTCTGACATGTACAAACTTTAATATACCCAAACCTGACTTCAGGTCTTCATACGACACACTCTTCTGCTCGGTGTAAAGGGGTAATGCTGAGCTTTTTATTTTTATTCGATATCCTGATGCTGTCATCCTCCCTGTTTATCTCTCGGAAGTCTTTCCTGCTCTATTTTCAGCACTATGACTATCATCTGAGTATTTTGTATAAACTTCTTCAACATTCCTTTCTGGTCCAAACCACAGCCATCTCTCCCCTGGATGATGAAAGTAATCTTCTGACTCTAGTGCAGAGCTTTGCAGACTCACACTTGTAAAGAACACTCTGTAAATGTTTTAGACTTTGCAGCCCACATCATCTTAGCAGGAACTCTGTAATTCTGCTGATGTAGCAGAAAATGAGCCATAGGCAATAAAGAAATTACAAATAGGAGTGTTGCAACTTTGCCCGAGTTTACAAATCCCTCTTCCTGAGGGCAGGCTACTGTCAGTACTTAATAGCAGAGTTGTAATTTTAGAGTACTGTAGGTTAGGCCACAGTGCTCACCCACGGAAATACTGCTAGGGCTTCTATCTCTTAAGCTGAGGCTTTTCAATGGCCATGGATCCCTGGCATATCATTGCCACCTCTGATTACTCTGTTTCTTACTCATTCCTTCAGTTCCCACCACAGCAAGCACCTTGCTGCTTCTAGAACATTCCAGACCTGCCCCTGCCTTGGGGCATTTGTGCTGCTTGTTGCTTTTGCAATGATTGCTCTTGCTCTGCTCATCCTCATGCCTGCTTAGCTCTTAGCTCTTTGATTAGAGAGATGGTACTTTTAAACACGTCCTTCCCTGGACATCTTATTCTACCCTCCTCCAAAGCTTCTTCTTTCCTCTCTTCAGCTCTAGATTCTCTGCAACACCAACCGCCCAATGGAACTAATTTTCTGTGCCATGTTGGTTGTTAACTGATTTTACCTCCACTGGATCTGATATTGGCATTTTAGTCTGTGTTGCTTCTTGCTATGTTCCCTGTGCCTCGAATGCCATCTGCCTTAGAGCAGGCACTCACTAAACATTACATGAAGGGAAGACTGGGTAGATGACTGCATCAAAGAGACAGCATAATGAATATATCCAATAATGTAATAAGTGGAATCCAGGTGGAAAATTCTGCTTATCATTGAACTCTTCGTGGGCATAAACATTAGAGGCCTTCAAGCAAAGTGTAAAAGTTCACACCTAAATCTCAAGGATGTTCTCTAAGCTGGTTTTGTAATAAGTTGGGTTTTTGGGGGGTTATGTACTCTGAAATGCTCCCCCTACAGTCCACCCTAATGACCTCTGATTTCACCAAGTTCTCTAGATAGCTCAAATTGCAGTGTATACTTTTATATTATCTGAACAGGTAAGGTTTGATAGCACATGCAAGTTTTGACAGATTCTTCTTAGAGAGAAAAATAAGAGATCTCTAGTAGAAAATATCACTGAAGGAGACAGACTTATTTATCTTTAAATCTTTGTAGCTTGACTGAAAACAAACAAATGAACAAACAAAAACAAATAAACAAACTAAACCCAGTATTGTTAACAGTGATC
Source organism: Acomys minous (assembly GCF_964271855.1). NCBI lineage: Eukaryota > Metazoa > Chordata > Mammalia > Rodentia > Muridae > Acomys > Acomys minous. The sequence goes on along the minus strand of NC_140489.1, from coordinate 69,267,152 downwards.
TTAGCACCAATTCCTATTAAAACGTTGCACTTATGTTGACACCTTTGTCACAAGTACATCAAGGATTTTTGTTCAAATATTGTATGTCTTTCATACTTTACTTGGGGTTATTACTGCTAAATATTATTTTTTGCAATTTCCCCCTAAATCTTACCTGTTCAGCAGTCAGTCAGTTAACTTATGCATGTGCTCATGTTAGTGGATGATCTTAAATTCAGTGACATATGTGACAATGTTAGAGCACATTCTTAAACACAATGAATACTCGCTTGCTTCCAGAAGTTGTGTTTAAGGATTCAACAGAGAACTAAGCAAAATAATAATAGACTTCTATAATGCTTTGCTGAAGTACATGTCTTGAACCCCTCAGTGTATGTATAGCACAAAGAAGAGGCAAGAAACAGGTTAAGCAGAAGACAGAAAAGATTTGCTTTTGTGAGTTTGGAAGCATTCACACCCTTTAGAGCTTGGGGGTATGCCATTAATGGTTCAGCTGTAGTGCTTTTAAGTTATGAGGTTTCTCTTTCTAGATTAGTAAATCTTTACTCATTGACCAAAATTTCTTCAGGAAAGAAGTAACCCTCTGACCTATCACTGTAAGCACTGTGCTTTTCTTCTTAGGCTGTTCTCATTTGTTTCCTCTGCCTCCTTTTAACGGATTTCTAGGTCTTTTGAAAGGTAAGGCAGACGTTCACGAATCTGGCCTGCACTCAATAACAAAATTATTTGAACTGCAGGATTTGGCTTCTCCTCTGGCTCAGGAAAACCAATCCATATTTCACTTGTAACCATGACCATGCTGCATTCACATCCAAGGAATCAGAGACTGTCCACACTTTAACACACTAACTCTCCGCTGTCCTGAGCGCCCTGCCCCCTTTGAATTGAATCAGTGATGGTTTTTAGCTGCTCTCAATCCTTCCCCTTTAATGCTTGTCCCTGGATTGCCTTCCAATCAGGCTTCAGAAGCTCTCATCTAACTTAGCATGCACAATCGGAAAGTCATCCGCTCCGATGTAGACCATGATCCAACCATTTCTGCGCCTGATTTCCATTCCAGCACCACCGTAATCACTGGAGCCCACCTGGCAGTTAGATTTGGCCGCAGCAGCTCAGGACTCCATATGCTTCTTCATGATTTGCATGCATGATCTGTAAAAAAACAAAGGCACTTTACCTAAACTCCCGTCTTACCAGAATGTTTCCCCTCCTTTTTCACCCCCCGCAGTGACGCAGAAGATCACAAGCCTTTGAAAAAAGGAAGTCGAACACCTTCAGACAGGACTGTGAAAAAAGAAGACAGTGATGACAGCCTGGTTGACTATGGAGAGGGCGTGAATGGCCAGTTCAATGAGGATGGCTCCTTTATTGGACAATACAGTGGTAAGAAAGAGAAAGAGCCAGCAGAGGGAAATGAGAGCTCAGAGGCCCCTTCTCCTGTCAACGCCATGAACTCCTTTGTTTAAGTTGTTAAGCTCTGTGCCAGTGTCCCATTTCTCTGGAATGTTCTTCCTGAGCACTTGTCATCCCTCTCATACTACGGACATATGGTTAGAAGGAAGGATTTCTGCTGTGTGTGAGTATTATGAGGACAGAGCAAGACCATAACTCAGTCGAATGATAATTAATATGAACTGGGTTGCAAAGTGCATACTTTTTTTTTGTTCAGAGTGGGTTTTCTCAATTTCCTTGGAACTGATTAAAAAAAAAAAAAACAACATCACCAATAGATCACATTATTCCCGGTGTGGGATACAGTTCAATAAGATGCATGAAACGTGCTGCACAGAGGACACACCTGTGTATGTGATTGCGACATGGATGGGCACTTTGTTGACACTATCCTCAGCTGAACCCGAAATATGAAATCCGTTGTCATTGTGGAGAGTGTTACTGTAGTGTTCTCTAGCGCGTCAGCGTCTCTGTGGACATTGTTGTGGGACTCGTGACTCTGTCTAGCTGTCGTTAGTCTTTTTGGGAGACTGTTAGGAACAGTGTGTACAGTATATACTTGCTACAGGAGTTAGTGATGACAGCTGCCTCCGCTAATGCTCACTGAGACTCTGGTACCCGTTCTTTGCTCCCGTTACTTCCTAGGCCTAACTAGGTGTTGCAGCAGCAGTGTTTCACTTCTTACACTATGTCTGTGTTCAGTCCTTTGGGGGCATAAACATTGCATATTGTGACACCTTCTGGCATGTGTGCCATACTGAAAGAATTGAAGACAAAGCTCTTAAGTGAAGTTTCAGATTTTAGTCCAAAAATGCAGGGCAAGACACGCACACAGTGCCTTCAGACACTAAGCATTCCCCGACTCCTGCACTATGTAACGGGCAGGGTGGGCAACTCTATTCAATGACACTATTGTTGGAGAATAACTTTTCAAAGGCAGAGATACTGAGAACCAAAATGCTGAAAACTGTGAAAATAAGAGCCAGGTTTATTTGAAGGGACTTTCCCCATAAATATTGAAAACAAAACTTTGTCATTGGCTGGAGCACATGGTGGTTTTGTGGGTTTTTTTTTTGTGGTTTCTAGCCAAACAAGTCATGTTGGAAAAAAGAAAAATAGTATGGCTGGAAATGGATAGAAAAACAAATGGTTTCAGAAGTATAAGCATACAACAGCATGCCAATAGTATTCACTACACCTATATGAGCTTTCAAACTCTGCAGCATTCAGCAATGTGTATTCAAATTTCAACAGGCATACTCCAGAATCTGATAAGTCTGACAAGCGCTTCATTAGGCCAACAGTCAAAGGGATTACACCTGCACTCTAAAGAATAAATACATATATCCTATCAGAGCCATAAACAATGTGTATGAAGTGGCTTAGCTCCAATATAAAAATCTATGACAACCTATGGTTGAAGGGATGCTCAACTTCATTTGCCAATAAATTGGTTTCTCATAACTTGCATCAAGTTTAATTTTAAGTAAAGCTTTTTATATGTAGATATTCTGTTGAATTTGTAAATATACTTGAAGTGTAGAAGCTATATGCTTATAGGTGTTACATGCAAATAACCACACAAGCAATGTTTATGTTCTGTGTGTGAGAAGTAAGTGCAGTAATTAATGCAGTGTATGGGACCAGAAAACATCCAAATGCCTTTTGTGGTTTTTTTTTTCACCCTACTTTTTGTTGTGAAACTGAAATAGTGAACTTTCTACATACTATTTCAACCTGTTTCTGGCTGAAATCCTCAGTGTTTTGCCAATGAAGTTCATTTGGACCTGTCACCTGGCACATCTTTCATGTGTACAGGTAAATCTTGCTTTAAAGTGATCCCCAAATGAGTGGCCCTAAATACTCTCATGTCTTCATATTTACTCTCCACAAACCAGCCTATTTATTGAAAGTACAAAATAGTAAGACAGGCTTGCCTTGACATCAGAAAGCACAAAGGCAAAAGTTACTATCAATTTGTCAAAGTTTTGAGAAGAAAATAAATAAAAATGTGCAGTTTCTGCTCTTCCTTAACTGTGGATGCTGAATTTCTGTGTGCATGAAGAAGTCATTTCTGTAGATTACTATAGATTTTGTACTAAAAATTAAAAATTAAATTGGTCTTAAAGCCCCTCCCTCTTGTACTTGATCACGTTCCTAGTGGAGTATGAACGTCCAGGCATCACAAGTGTCATGATCTGTATAACAGGCATTGTCAGCATTTCCATCTGAGGAGTGGCTAGTACACATCCAGATCCTGGGAGTTTAGCTTCTTTGAACCTGTGCTTTCATATGGTTTCAGAAAATTTTGACTTTTTGATTCATTTTTAAAAGGCTTATAACCTTATCACAAAACTAAACATAAGAATTACTAAGAGCTTTCTGATGAAAGGTTAGGGGCTAGTTAAGCATAAAGAGATAACAGCAGTCTTTTGAAAACAGGAGGAAAAAAAAACCCAAGGTTTTGTGTCCGTTCTCCAAAACAACTGATTGCTGGTGCCTTGAAAGTGATGACCAGTCCATCCCACCAGTGTGGACCTCCTTCCTCCTCAGCCATGGTCAATTTGTATTTTTTTTTAACATGGCTCATTGATGAGAGAGTTTGAACACTCATACGTTGTACAAGTGTGTAATCCACTTCTTCCTCTCTACCTCATTCCTCTGTCTCCAAGCTGTGTAGCCATGCAAGCAGCCCAAGGCTATCAATTAGCCACATCCTGTCACCTGTTGCTGGTCCCAGCACTCCACCCAGCAGACCTACCTGCCTTGCCCTGTCAGAGTTATTTAGATAACACGTTATAAAAGTGAACTGGAGATGCCACAGAGAGCTCAGGATTCCTCCCGCAGAGGACATATGGGCTGCTCTCTCTCATCCTCCTTTCCCTCCTCACTGTGGGCCAGATTAACAACCCTCAGCCTCACTCTACATCATGGCACACACCGCTGTAGCAACAGGGGCTGTGAAACCAAAAGAATGACCTCAGAAAGGGTTGGTATTCATAAGCCAGTGTAAACCATCTTGTTCTGTTGGTTTTCTTGACTTTTGAAGTGTGAGGAGTCTATTAACTCAGGGATTCTCTCACTCACAGACTCAATTGCTCCCACTTGAGACATTTCTACAACTGGCCACCAGAGGGCACCTGTGCTTTATTCTGCACAGAAGAAACGTGCTAGGACATGGGCCTAGGGACACCAGCAGAGTCTGTTTGGATAATTAAATGGTGACCTGATGGTACAGAAAATGACCACCTCCTCCAACTACGGAAATGGGGTTATAGCTCTCCCTAGTGAGCTTCCAGCTTCCAGAGTGTAAGAGTGTGGTGTGCCTTTGCATAGTTTTCTCTTGATGGGGCCTAGGTGAGTCAGGGTGAGAGTTGCCCTTCAGACCACTGGCCATGTTTGTCAAAGATAAGGGAAGGGAGTCCTTAAAGTGGCATCACCTCTTTTCTTTAAATATACTATCTTTGTCTGCCACAAATGGTTTGATATTTTGTTATTCAATAGAACCCATAGAAAAGTAGTTTAAACACCACTCTTATGATTCACTTAGGAGGAGAGAGGAAAGCAGAGAATATGACTGCAGTATTTGTACTAGATAGTGGCTCAGTAGTGTGGAAAGATCAGTGGCCCAAAGAGAAATAAGGACCATATTTCAACTCTTCTATAACCCAGCTGTGTGGCCCTGTAGGAACCCCTCCTCTCACCATTCGACACCTGTTTCCTCAGTGAGACAATGCTGCAGCAGATAGCAGATAGCACCTTTTTACTTTAATCCTGTGGGCCCAAGCAGTGACATAAAACCATCTGAGCACTTGCTAAAGCCAGGAAGAAAGACAAGCGAAGCCAGGCGTGAGTCCTGCTCCTATGGGGCCTGGAGCCTAGTGTGTGAAGACAGGTATAATCAGATGACCACCTGGATGGGTGCAAGTCCTCCCTTAGGTAAGAGCTCAGAAGAGAAAGCATCAAATGATAGTGCCATCCAGCTTGGACTTGGTGGTTAGGAAAGTGGCCCTGAGGACAAAGACGTGAGCTAAAAGCTGAAAGGTGAGGAAAAACCATAGAAAAGCTGGGTGGAGGGCAAAGCTGGTGACCACAAGGTCAGCATGTTTGCCTAGATGCAGAAGCCTGGCTATGTGGGGTCTGAGAACCAGATGACAAACATTTATAGTTATCAAGAAGCAGTGGAAATTGAGGTATCATCAAAAGGTCAAGGAACTCCTAAGACTGAGAGCAGCAGTTTAAGCCATGTGGCCTAGAGGAAATTGCCAAGGACAAAGAATATGATCTCCAGGGCTGAGGATGACACAGGATGCAAAAGCCCCCAATGTCATGCACAGGAGAATGGCCCTCTCTGGGAGACCAGTTAACAGAAGCCGATTATCACTGCAAAGCAGGAGACCGAATTGAGGTGAAAGAGAGTGAAAGACCATTGCGAGACTGAAAGTAGGATGTTTCTCCTTGGGTCTGCACACCTTCTCCCATGCATCTGTCATCCCTCCCCTGTGTGCCTGGCTATCTACTGACGTTCAAACAGCTCGAGTGTCTCAGAAACCAACAGACTTCTGCATCAGCCTTCATCCCACACATCTTCAGTTATCAGCCATGCTCCACTTTATGGTTAAAATGGTTGAAATAATAGCAGGAGAAGTATATGAGGATAAATGTAAAAGCCACCATTGTCCAGACAGCACATCCTTTGTTTCTTCTATGGCTGGAAATGTCTCTAGACCCGCTCAGTGTGTCCTATAGACCATGTCTCTCTTCAGCTCTAAGGGTGTGGCTCATGATCTCAGCAGGTGACTCAACAGCAAAAGATCATTTTTTTTCCATCAGTGGTTATCAGTTGGCTCATTGAAGTCACCTGATAATATTTCAAGTCTAATGCCTACTCACCCTGGCCCACAAAGCCACTATTTTAATTATCTGAACTGTGGCTTGACCATCACTAGAAACAGTCCCAGATGACTCTAATATGCAGCCAAAGTGAAAATTGTTGTTGACAAGCTTATCCTGTGCTACTGTGTAAGTAGTCATGGAACAGTATTTTAAATAGACAAGAAAGTCCCAGGATAGATCTCAAATTCTCTTATTAAATTTCCCACATAAAATGAGTCTAGAGGGAATAGACCCCTCATACTTTGCTTGTGAAAATATAAAATGGTGCAGCCACTTTGGAGAAGAGGTTAGCAATTTCTTTAAATATTGAATAACAATTTACTATAGGACCATAATTCAACCCCTAAGTCTAGAACCAAGAAAAAATGAAAACCTACATCTAGCCACAGGCTTGCACATGCAGGTTCAGAAAGCATCAGTCATAACAGCTAGAATATGACCCCAGTGGCAGTGAGCGGATGAATGGCTGAACAAAAGGAGCATATCATAGAAATGCATGGTATAGCCACACAGTCAGATGAAATACTCATTGGCAAGTTACATAAAGGACTGATGGATACATTAATGTGGGGCATCCCCCAAAGCATCACATTTTAAAACTCAGGCACAAAGCCCACTTTTCTAATTTACTTGAGATGTCCAAAAAAGTCAAACCTATGAAAACCTGAGGCAATTGGTGTCTAGGACTGAAGAAAACAGGGGCAAGGATTAATTTCAAATTGATGTGAGGGCTCTTCCAAAAGAACTAAAAAGTTTTCAGTTTTACAGTTAAAATAAACGAATTATGGTCTCAGGTGACATCTCAGTAAAGCTTATATTTGTCTGAAGGGTGAATAGAGCTGTGTATGAATGAGATTTGGGATGAGTACAGCCCCACACTGTAGACACATCACCTCCTGTTTCCTCAAGGATGCTGTAAGGCCATCAACCCCAGGTGTTCCCCCATAACAGCACTATCATTGATTAGAATCTCATTCCTGGTCTGCCCCATTTGAAGGAATAGGAACAAATTAGCTTTGGCATTAAAGGAAGAAACCAGATACTCTTCATGACAGAATAAAAAAAATTTTCAAATAGTTCAAATGCTGGTAATAAGTAAGTGGCTAAACAAATTTTAAAATATGTACCACTTTCAGACCATGAGTCAATCAACAGTAAGTACAAAATCCAGGTATAAGTGTCTCATGCCACTGAGTGAAAGGAGAAAATTTTGTTCATATAAAACATTGGAACAGGTAGAACTACCCTACAAGGACAGAAAACAGACATGTGACTGTGGGGGATAGAGTTTGCAGAAGGATTTAGCTCTGAGAGGCAGAGAGTACTTACAGAGATGATGGAAGAAGTCCATATTTCAATTGTGAGGATACCTATAGGGGTATTCATTCACCGGATACAAAACGATACGCTTAAAGTAAGTGTGCTTTGTTATATATGTTGTATCTCAATAAAGTTGGTTTTGAAAGGAAAAATAAACTTGACACAAGTGATTCCTCCCCTTCTCTTTCTTTCTTTGGTCTGCTTACCCCAAGATGGGGTAGGGTGGTTTCCTGATTCTGCCTTATCTTCATGTGAGGGACCATGCCTGCCTTTTGAGAAGTCTGTGGTGGCCGTCTCCCCCATATCTGCTCAGTTGTGTGTAATGTTGTAGGTCAGGCCAAGACTACAGAACATATGTAGACTTTCCTGGTTGGGTGGCCTCAAGGACCCAAATGAGGTGGTATTTGAGAGCCCACATGTTCATGGCAATCAAATCCAAGATCTACACGCCCATGTTAGAAATGAAGTAATATTTGATTTCCATTCATGAAATTGTTACATTTGTGTTCCCAAGTCAACCACCAACTCAGTCTCCAAGTTTAACCAGAGTCACTCCCAGGCCACTCTTCACACTGGGGGTATGAGCAGCTGGTCCTGGCACAGAAGCACCTTCTCAGTTCAGGCTCTGTGACACGTCACCTTTGGAGCCTTTGTGAAGTTGGACTTTTTATCATTATCCTTACAACTTCCTGAAATCACCCTGGCAGAATCCTGTCTCCTAGCTTTCAGTTTTCTTATCTAAGTAAAATTTGACTGACATCTCAAAAGTAATTTACATTTGCTTTTCCTTCTTCCTGGAAGTTCTTTTTTATGTCTCTGCATGGCTCACTCCTCATTTTCCAGGCTACACTAAGATTGTGTGTCCCATACTTCCATGTCTATGAATAGCACCTCCTCTCCTCTCCCTCCCTCCTCTCCCCTCCCTCCTCTCCTCTCCTCTCCTCTCCTCTCCTCTCCTCTCCTCTCCTCTCCTCTCCTCTCCTCTCCTCTCCCCTCCCCTCCTCTCCTCTCCTCTCCTCTCCTCTCCTCTCCCCTCCTCTCCTCTCCTCTCCCCTCCTCTCCTCTCCCCTCCCCTCCTCTCCTCTCCTCTCCTCTCCCCTCCTCTCCTCTCCCCTCCCCTCCTCTCCTCTCCTCTCCTCTCCTCTCCTCTCCTCTCCCCTCCTCTCCCCTCCCCTCCTCTCCCCTCCTCTCCTCTCCTCTCCCCTCCCCTCCTCTCCTCTCCCCTCCTCTCCTCTCCTCTCCTCTCCTCTCCTCTCCTCTCCTCTCCCCTCCTCTCCCCTCCCCTCCCCTCCCCTCCTCTCCTCTCCCCTCCTCTCCTCTCCTCTCCCCTCCTCTCCTCTCCTCTCCTCTCCTCTCCTCTCCTCTCCCCTCCTCTCCTCTCCTCTCCTCTCCTCTCCCCTCCTCTCCCCTCCTCTCCTCTCCTCTCCCCTCCTCTCCTCTCCCCTCCTCTCCCCTCCCCTCCTCTCCCCTCCTCTCCTCTCCTCTCCCCTCCCCTCCTCTCCTCTCCCCTCCTCTCCTCTCCCCTCCTCTCCTCTCCCCTCCTCTCCTCTCCCCTCCTCTCCTCTCCTCTCCCCTCCCCTCCTCTCCCCTCCTCTCCTCTCCCCTCCTCTCCTCTCCCCTCCTCTCCCCTCCTCTCCTCTCCCCTCCTCTCCTCTCCTCTCCTCTCCCCTCCTCTCCTCTCCTCTCCTCTCCTCTCCCCTCCTCTCCTCTCCCTTCCTCTCCCCTCCTCTCTCCTCTCTTACCCTCTCCTTTTCTTCCTCTCTCTTCTTCCCCCTTCTCTCTTCCTCCTCTCCTCTCTCCTCTTCTTCTCTCCTCTGTTTCCTCTCTCTGACTCTCACTTGTGTGCCTCACTCTAGTCTCTCTCTCTCTCTCTCTCTCTCTCTCTCTCTCTCTCTCTCTCTCCCTCCCTCCCTCCCTCCCTCCCTCCCTCCCTCGCACCCTCCCACCCTCCCTCCCACCCTCTCCCTCCCTCCCTCCTCTTTCCTTTGTCCTCTCTCTGTCCCTAGCCATTTGCTATGTGAAGGCACAGAAAGAATGAGGCTTTCTACAGACCAAGAGGTGAGCCCTCACTGGGAACAACTGGCTAGCTCCTTGATCTGACACTTCCAGCCTTCAAAAAAGAAATTGCATCCTGAGAAAATAGTTGTTTGTAGTTTAAGACATCTAGACTGATGGCTGGTGTTTTATTATTGAACAACAAGAAATAATCTTCCACATTTATCTACAATAATCTTATTTACGATCTTTCACATTTATTTACAAATGCAAACAGCCTTGCAGTTATTTGCCTGCTTTACATTTTGAGCTTTCTGTCCTTTTATTTAGCAGGAAATTGCTGTGGTAGAACAAAAAGGACGAAGAAAATAGCAGACTTGCCTTCAGTACGTGTTCAATGTCAAGCACCATGCTAGCTAATATGTATACCATTTTTATTTCCTTCTCTTAGCAGCCTCTGAGATAACAGCACTTTTCTTCCTGCAAATCACACACCTGTAGAAGAGTTCTATCTCATGAACTCAGCTGGGTCAGATGCCTCAGTACAAGTTCTTTCTTGCTTTAAGTTGTTCATCATGAAATCTAAGCTACACAAAATAAAAGCATGATGTTCAAAATGAAAAGAGAGTAGGTCTCATTTCTGTCCCATTATGAAAGAATAAGTATTTAATAATGAAAACCTGCCATGTGTAAAGGCCAATAGCATCTCAGTCTGAAGGCTATTCAAGACAAGACAGGACCATGTTTACATAAATGGGCTCAGAGAATCCCTGTTTTATAGCAAGCTGTGCCAAGACCCAGATGGCAGAGCCTCACATCTTACTCTCTTCAGATTAATGTGTGTAGCAAACAACATGAGTTTTCAAGATCCTCCAGTGCTGATGGTCAAGAGGCTAGCATATGTACAGAGGTAGATCCAAGGCTTCCTTGTCCTCTCGCAAAGTTTCCAGTTGTCTAATACAGTACTTATTGTAGAGGCTGTCAGAAGTTGTGTGTGTGTGGATTACTACTTTCCATCTCAATGGAAGGACACATGAGAATGTGGACGCCACACCTCACCAGCTTTGCTGGGGAAAGATGCTCTTCGGCAGATGCAGACTTCAGTCTCTACTTACTCAGCTAAGCACAGCCTTACCTCTGCACTGTAGGGACAATGAAAACAAGTTGAGTGGGCATACCTAGAGTCTGGGCTTAGCTGCTAAGCATCCAACTTCTCCATAAGAGAACAGGTACTTCATGGAGTGATGTTTACACCACTAGGACTCATGGCTGATCCAGCGTCAGAAGAGCAGCAAGAGCAAAAACGATGGTCACTGAGTCTGCTGCACTTTCACTCTGGGGGAAATTAGAAAAGCAGGTGACTTCATGCCCAATAATCACAAGTCTAGGCCCAAGTGCTGTGGTAGTTCCTAGCCTACGGGTTCTACAACAGGTGCCACTGTGGTCTTAAGTAGAGAAGTCCAAGGAGAGGTTGGCAAAAGAAATAGAACTTGAAAAGGAAGAGGACAGCAAGAGGCAATGCTAGACAGGACAATGCCCCACCCCAAAGAAGGTCACATTGTGAGGTTCAAGGGGCCTAGGACTTCAGTGAGGAACACAACTCAATACATACCACACGGGTACATGAGAGTTTAGATCTGGGGCTGTGGACTCTTCCTGTGCTCATATATATATATATCCACTATATCACAATAGTGATATAGGCCAGAGAGACTGTGGCTGCTTTTGAGCGACAGGAATCTGTACCCAGGACTACGGTGGTAGAGGTTCTATCAGGTGGCACGTGCTCTACGGTCTAAGTACAAAATTCCTACATCATCCCAGTAATGACAAATTGTGGAGCAGAAAGAGGCCAGAGTCAACCCTGAAGACCAAGGAAGAGAGCCCACATGTACAGAAAGGAGTTTATACAGTAAGGGGATATTTGAACCATGCAGGTATGCTTAAAGCTGGGCCTGGGGGTAGCTCAGTCACCAAAGTGCTTGCTATGCAAGCTTGAGTAGCAGAGGTTAGTCACCACAGCCCACATACAAAGATTGGGCATGATAACACACACTGTAATCCTAATGCAGGAGAGGTGAAGACTGATGGATCTCTGTGGCTCGCTGACTAGCCAGCTTGCCTAATGAGCAAGCCCCAAGCTAGAGGAAGACCTTATCTCAAAAACACAGGGAGCAGTGTCTGTGGAAGAGTGAAAGAATTACACCCAAAATGTCCTGTGGCCTACACACACACACACACACACACACACACACACACACACACACACACAGTAGAGTTTTGAAAATCTTGTTCCTTACCAAATTTCCTTCTCTTAGCTGTGCCTGTATCCATATTAATTTCCTTCTCTTAGCTATACCTATAGTCATATTGATTACTAAACGCAACCCGTTGGCTTTTCTAACAGTGCCTTCTGGGAGTGAACATTCAGAGTCACCAGAAACAACAGAATTGTGCTCTTGAGAGAATGTAGCTCAAACAGTGCTCAGCACAGGATGCCATGGCAGTGAGGCCAACATTCTTTACTATGGGAAGAAGAACAAAGCAAGAAAACCTGAGAATAGTGAAGATGGAAAGGCAGGATGGAAGGGCCTGGAACCTGTGGAGAAGTGAATCCATGGAAAGCAATGTGAGAAGAACTTCCAGAAGCTGTGTGACCTGCCTATTCCCTGCTCAACTTGAGACATCAGTGGCAATGGCCAGACTTCCTAAGAGTTTAGGAAGGGTTGTGCGCAGATTCCACCTCCACGCAGTACCTCCTGTCAGTCTCAACAGGCTGATCACTAGTTCTGCCCCACCGATTGCTTGCTGTGCCATTTTGTTGCTGGGAAATTAAAAGAAATACTGTGGTTTGTCATTTTATTATGCCACTCAGTTGGTAGTTAATTATTTAATACTGGTGCAGAATGCTGTGAAGTATAGATACTCCTGTTACCCAGGAGGAGAGAATTCATTAAGCTAATGCTGAGTGCCTGAGGATGCAGAGTAGCTGAGACCCAGTCATATAGATGACTTACAAGCAGGCATGGAGGGATAAAGACAGAAGGCTCAATTGGTTCTGCCTTTGCAAATACATACAGAGCGTTGTGCAGACCTGTGTGAAGAATTAGAGAAAGTTCCCAGAGGTGATGCTAAGAGTCTAGTGGCATCAAATAAATCAAGTGAACAAACTTCTAGAAAGGCCTTATAAGTGTTGGGGCTTTCTGGGCAGAAGGGCCTCTTCACAATAAATGAACCCTGCCTTTTCCATATAGATGAGCCTGTGAGTCATGGCCCCTTTGGGAGTCAAATGACCCTTTCATAAGGGGTCACCTAAGACCATTTGAAAGCACATGACTTTATATTACAAATCACAATACTAGCAAAATTACAGTTATGAAGTATCAACAAAAATAATCTTCTGGTTGGGGGTCACGACAACATGATGGAGCTGTGTCAGAGAGTAGGAGCTTTAGGAAGGTTGAGAGCCAGTGGTACAGACAATGCAGGTTGAGCTGAGCCTCCATTGTATGCAGACAATGTAGTGACAGGAAGCAATCACAGTGCCACTTGTCCAGTTAAATACTTAAGGATGCTAAATGTATGATGTGGAATAAGAAAAATAAAGCAGAAGAGGAGATGGGGAATGCTGGAAAAGAAAAGAAAAAAAAAGAAGAAAGAAACAATACAGCTTTATCGTATATTAACAACATAAAACTTTAGTACATTTAAGCGCTTTCTACAAATACTGAGATTCATTTTTTAAATTATTATGAGAATTATAAAAATAAATAGGTGAACCTGAATGCCCAGCCTTCCCTTAAATGTCCATCTACTTCTTTCACTATAACTGGGGCAGTCTGAGACAGATTCTGAGGTGTGGTGGAACAGGACAGCCTCCAGCCTGGGCTGCGTGGCTGTCATCCTCCTCCTTTGTTACAGGGAGGAATTCGGAAAATTATTCACTGGAGAAGCCAATGGTGAATCCATTGTGGTTCTTTTCAGCAACTGATATGGTTGCTGTCAGAGACCATCTTCTGCATCCCCACTGTGTGAGGAGTCTATGTAGGCAGCCTCCACTCATTGGTCCTTCCAGGGCTTTGGCATCCTGAGTAGGCTCTGCTGGGTATTGAGACTTTAGCTTCATTCAGGCTCAGCAAGCCCTGTAAAAGCCTGAGTACCTGTCTCAGGTCTTCTGGGCTGAGCAATATTCTGCACATATTGTCAGGATGTGTAAACCTGCTCATGCCCAGGAAAGTCTCCTTAGCAGTGAAATCACTTTAGGGGTCGCTGAGGAATCGAGGGGACCACAAGGTTACACATGCTATGAAGCTGTACCCTACAGCCAACACTAGTTCCTTAGATACTTCCGCTGGCAGCTACTCAATAAGTCCTGAGGCAAACTTTGGTTTCTTCCTGAGTTTAGTAAATCAAGCATACATAAATATTTAGAGACAGTTCATGGCAATATATAAAGAATGATCACCTTTTGGTGGGGAGGCCTGGTGGTACACAAAGAAAGAATAAGCAGGCTACCAAGATGAGACTTGATAGCCTATGGCCATATAGTGGGGGAGGAGGTCCCCCTAGGTCATAGACCTAGGAGAGGGGAATAGGGTGAAAGTGGGAGGGAGGGAGCAACGGGAGGATACAAGTGATGGTGTAACAATTGAGTTGTAATCTGAATAAATTAATAATAAAAAAGAATGACCAAATGAGACCTAGGTGATATACAGCAGTGAGTTTTATAGCCATGTTGAGTGTGAGGATGAGGAGTCCATGTGCTGGTTGGAAAAATGAAGTAACCATTGTATAACATGAAAGTAGTTCCTATGTGGTATCTGTGTAGGCCATGTGTTGAGAATACCTTAGAGGGGAGCTTCAGGCTGCAGATCAGGAAATCAACCTGGACCCAGCAAGACAGAAGGTTGAGAAGGACAACAACATTTCTGGCCCCATGCGATTTTCTTTGTCCTCATTCTGATATTCTTCCCAAACATCAGGTGAATAGATTATGGAAGCCAACAGCCCAAGTTCTAGAGCTAGATGTAATTGGGCAAGCCTCACAGCCCTGCTGCTTTGTCTAACTATAAGGAAATTCCTTTAGTTAATTTCCTCATCTGTAAAATGAGAATAATAGCTAACATGTGTTCCATATAAGTTTTGAAGATAGAATGAGATAATTCATGGAAATAAAATATGTATCTTTTTTGATAGAACAAAATCTATCACAAGATTAGTTATTGGTACAGTCACCAGTGCTATTAGCATAGATGCTAGGAGGGAAAAAGGAGATGGAGGAATTACCTGTTTGCATGTTTATGTGTATTCATGTTTCTGTATACCAGTTCTTGTTGGTCTAAGCATCAAGGACATATATAGTCAAATTGGTTGCTTTAAAACAAACAAAAAATTGGTATCATAATAGGAATCCCAAGGACAGTTTATTGAAGTGTTATGCCAGTTGTTAGAAGTTAACTAGTTCCCCCCCGTGTGTGTGTGTGTGTGTGTGTGTGTGTGTGTGTGTGTGTGTGTGTGTGTGTTGCTTGCATGTTCATTCATAATGTGCATTTGGGTGTAGGAACACATGTGTGTATATTTGTGTGCATGGCAGAAGTTGATGGTCAGTGTCTTATACTGTTCTCTACTTAGTTTTTTATCTTAGCTGGGTCACTGGACCTGGAGATCACCAATTCAGTAAGAACAGCTGGCCATCAAACTTCAAAGATAGTTTCATCACTGTGTCCCTAGCTCTAGGATTGCTAGGATGTATTGACATGTCTGGATTTTTGTGTGGATGCTGGGGATCCGCTTGTAGAAAAATATTCGTTAATATTTATTATTATTCCGTAGATTATTATTATGGTGGTCATTCTTTACCCCACTAGTATATCAGTAAAAGACACAGATACCTGATAGATTTGCAATATGCCTATATGTGGGAACTGAGAAGAAACTAGCCTTCTAAACTACCCTTTATCTCCCAGTCCCTCATTGGTGTCATTTGTGCTAATCATTGCTAGCTGGACTACTTCCCACCCATAATCCCATGAATACCTTCACATGCTTTCCATCTGGGTTTGCTTCTCTGGCCATGCCAATCCTCAGAGCAAGCTCCTCCTCCCAGCCACATGCCTCTCTCCACACTAACCCATGGTGACTCTGCCTTCCCCTTCCCCTCTCCTGCTCTTCCTTTCTGTTCTCAGTCTCCTGTTCCTCTGTCTTCCAAACTCATGAACCTTAACTCTGCCTGCCTCACTTCTGCCCAACCTAGGTATGTAGGCAGCTTTATTTAGCCAATCCGGGATGATTTGGAAGGCAAAAGTACACCGCATCGTTTTGATATATGTGAGGGTTTTCTCATAGAATAGTAAGAATAGGGGGAGGCACAAGCAATTACATCTGGCAAAGTACCAGACATCCATTTAGCCCTTAAAACACCTTATCTCCTAAACAACTAAGTTTAATTGCAAAACTATAGCTATATTGTCTTCAACCCCATCAGAGACTTGAGAAGAAATAAAATGATTACATGAATAAGCAAGATGTGCAGGCAAACAGCTTCCAAAATAAATAAAAACAACAGAGACCATTTGCTGCCTGGACAGTCATCAAAAATCTCTCCATACATTGAAGTATCATCTTCAGCCTTCTGGCCCAGTATATCTGACAGACATATTTGTGAGGCAGGAACTATGAAGGACTTGCTTACCCTGTCTTGGCAGAGCTTGGCAATCAACTCTGCCTGTGTTCAAGTCTTGTCCATTTTTAGACAGCATGTTGTCTACAGAGAGAGTAAGGACATTACATTTGCCCAATGGCTAGTTTGCCACATTAAGAAGCAACTCCATATGGAGGTTTCCTGATGCTCATATCTTCTTTGAGGTAGGCTGGGTGCTGTGAGGACTTGCCTTGTCTTGTTTCAAGGAATCCTTAAAATAATAAAAACATATTTAAATGCCATATTCTGTAGATCTTTGAAGTTTTCAAAGACTATCTATCTACCTATTTACATTTACATATCTATCATTCTGTCTGTCTACAATAAATTTGAACACGCAAACGTTGCTTGTTTCTAGCTGTTTCCTATCTGTTTAACCTAGGATGCATGTTTCTGTAATAAACTAGACTAGTATCTGATAGTATCATGAATCTGATTGACTAGCTTTTAACTTGTTTTTAACTCTCCTAATCAGTTTGTAATTGCAGCTTTAAAAGCGCTGGAAATAAAATTTGTATTCATTAATGAGTTATGTATGCCCACTACCTCATACCAGAGTTGAAATATATATATATATATATATATATATATAAAGTAACCTTAAATTTGTATCAATATATAAAAGTCCATAACATGTAAACAAAAATAACTTTATGGGAGAATAACAATTGAGGTTCGAAGTTCAAATGTAGATTCAATAATCTACTTATTGTCTTATATCCCTATAAGATATCTTTATATTCCTCCATCTTTCTTTTCAACCTCTTTTTCCTTACCTAAGAAAAATGAAGATACAGAAAAAGAAAAGGAACAAGAGAAATCCATGAGTCTAAATTTTTATACCCTGTTATCTCTCTGAAGAACTTATAGCCAACCCCCTACAAAGATATAGCTGATGGGCAGCTCAGGCTTCATGTGGGTCCTTTCCTAAGGAGAGTGGCAAGGTGGGGGGTGGTTAGGAACTGTCTCTAACATGGACTCTGTTGTCAGCTTTTTTATCACTTCCTCCTGGCAGGACTGTCCGGAGAGGCCACAGGGGAAGAGAAGATGCTTAGTCTTGATCTGACTTGATGAGCTGGGGTGGAAAGGAAGTGGGGTTCCCTTTTTTTGAGGAATAGGAAAGGTGGGCGGGAGAGAAGGAGGGAAGGTTAGACTGGGAGATGAGGAGGGAGGGGCTTTGACCAGTGTGTAAATTGAATAAATAAATAAATTAATTAAAAATTTAAAAAGATGGCTAATAGACTGCATGTGACCCAGGAGGATTTTGTTTTTGTTTACATTATATTTTTCCAAATGCATATGAACTTTATTTATTTATAATAAACTACATATAGTAATAACAGTTATGAAATAATCAGTATGTAAAAGTTACTTCAAAATGTAACTTCATTTGTATTTGGCAACCTTGAAAAAAGTACTATCTATTTTATCCAAGTAAGTCTAAAGTTTTGTATCTAAATAATTCCCTATCATATCTTGACTTTATCAACTAAAAGAATAATTATTCTAGATTTTAAAACATTTTCTTAAATCCTAAACAACTTAAGCTTAACTGTGAAACTCTAACTATCTATTCTTCAGCCCTATCAGAGACTTGAAAAGGAATAAAATGATTACTTAAGTAGGAAGTGCAGGCAAGCAGCTTCCTGTAGGCTTTCAACGTTTTCAAACCTACTTTACTTGGGGTTCTTTAATGCTTATACCTCCCTTCCAATCCACCTATCCTAGATAGGAGAGAAAAGAAATTAATGGGAACAGAAGTAGACCTTCTTAGACTCAGTTCCTTGGAGCGATTCCACTCTTCATAAGTTAGAATTTTAGCAAAGGTGACTGCAACCTCACCTGGAGCAGCAGCTGGAACCCGAAACCTCAAAGCATTCGCTGGAGCGTTTCTCTCTAGGAGCATCTCAAAGTAGAATAATAAACAGCCAAATAATAGGAAACTATGCCAAGACTAAAAAAGCTCCACCTATTGTTTTGGGATATATTTATATTCTCAGAGTCCATACTAGTATGTTTATCAGTTGGCAAAGACCATGCCCCAAAAGGGGTGGTTCCTCCTCCAGTGGACAAACATCACCTGTTCTTAACCAAGTCTGTTTCCCATCTCACACTTGGGATCAAAACAAAAACATATTTACATCCACTACCACCACTTAGTTTCCAAAACTATGAGATGACAGAAACAGTTTACTGCCTAGTTAGTCACCCATTCTCTCTCTATAATGTTGGAGCATCTTCTTCAGCCTTCTGGACCAGTATGTCTAATAGACGTAAGTGTGAAGCAGGAAATATCAAGAACCTGCAGCTTGATCTTCATGTGGGTTCCCTCACAAGGGGAGTGGGGGCTGTCTCTGACATAGCCTCGATTGCCTACTTTTGGATCACTTTCCCCTGCCTAGGCTGCTTTGTCTTGCCTCAGTGGAGGAAGATACACTTGGTCCTGATTGTGGCGTGATGTGCCAGGGTGGGCTGGTGGGGAGAGGGGCTTCTTTAAGGAGAAGGGGAGGGGTAGAGAAAGAAGAGAGTGGAAGAGCTCGACAGAGAGGAGAGGAGAAAGGTTCTGTGATCAGGATATAAAGTGAAAAAATAAAAACATCAATATAATAAAAAACTGGGGAATATAGGAATGTCATATAGAAAATACATAGAAAAATAGGAGAAAGGATTGAATTTGCTCTTCAGCTGTAAAACTATCGTCAGTCTCATTTTTTAAAATTCATTGGTATAAAAGTCTGTATATTGATACAGAAATAAGGTTATCTTTGACCTGGGAGGTTTTTTGTTTTGTTTTTGTTTTCTTTTGGCTTTAAACTTGGGTTTTTAATTGCCGCAAAGGTGGGCACCATTATGTTGTATAAAAATGTTGGCTATTAATGTTTACTATTAATGCATATAAAGATTACAGCTGTTAATTATTTAACCTGCTATCACATCAACAAAAGACACAGATACCTGAGAGATTTTTAATATACCTCCCAAAGTGCTATTCTGATTTTAGGACCAAGAGTAGCTACATATTTAGTTGTTACAAGCAAATGTCATTGGTTATATGCTGTTGAACAGAAAAAGTGCCTTAGAGGAATAGAGAATGTTCACATTAAAGATGACAGCAGTCATAGTGATGCCTCTCAGGATATTGTGATATATTATCAGTAAATGTGTTAAAAAATACACAGTGGAAAGAGGATAGTGCTTGGAAAACTGGGTGTCTACATTCAATAAAATGAATTGAACTTTTGTCTTATATTATATATAAAAAAATCAGTTCAAGATGGATTAAAGACGTAAACATAAGTCTAGAAGTGGTAAAAAAAAATCTTTGAAAAATAAACTAGGAAAAAGTTTTATGACCTTGGCTATACCTATCTTGTCTCTAGCAATGATTTGTTGGATCTAGCATCAAAAGCACAGACAACAAAAGTGAAAACAGACAAACAGGACTACATCAAATCACAAAGCTTCCACACAGCAACAGAAGCTGTTGGCAGAATGAAAAGATAACCTGTGAGATGTCAGGAGTTATTTGCAAGTCATATATCTGAAAGGGGGCTAATATCCAAAATATATAAAGCATTCCTATAACTCAACAGAGATAATATAACCATCAACAATCATAAAAATGGAGAAAGAGGAGTCTGAGACAATGGCTCAATTAGTAATGTGCTTGCTGGGCAAACATGAGGATATGAGTTCAGGTCTCTAACACATGTAAAGGCTGAACTGTTGTATGTGCCTGTAATCCCAGTACTTGCGGTGATGGCAGGAAAATTCTATGGTCTCCTGGAAGGTAGCCCAATTAAAACAGTGAGCTCCAGACCAACCACTAGAAGATTCAATCTCAAAAAGTAAGGTGAAGTGTGATTGAAGAAGACACTTGACAATGGCCCCTAGTCTTCACACCCTCACAAATGTAAGCATGAACACACATACATGGGCACACACATGCATATATGACACATACAAAGATAGGGAAGAGAGTTCAATAAACATTTCTCCAGAGGACAGATGATGCACAGGTCAATGTTAAAGTACTTAACACCACTCATCATTAAGGGAGGGTGGGACTAGGAGGAGATGAGGGAGGGGGATAGAATCAGGATGTAAAGTGAATACATTAAAATTAAATAAATTAAAAAAAAAATAAGAAGTGGCATCTTATTTAGGATACAATGCAATTTAGTAGCAGCAAGATTAACAAAGGAGACTAGAAGTCCCATTCCTCCCTCCCTCCCGCTTTCACCCTATTCCCCTCCCCTATGACTGTGACTGAGGGGACCTCCTCCCCCTGTTTATGATTATAGGGTATCATGTCTCTTCTTGGTAGCCTGCCATCTTTCCTCTGAGTGCCACCAGGCCTCCCCATCAAGGGGACATGGTCAAATATGGGGCACCAGAGTTCGTGTCAAAGTCAGTCCCCACTCTCCACTCAACTGTGGAGAATGTCCAGTCCATTGGCCAGATCTGGGTAGGAGTTTAATGTTTACTATATGTGCTGCTCTTGGCTGGTGCTATAGTTTGAGCAGAACCCCTGGGCCTAGATCTACCCATCAAAATGTTCTTCTTGTAGGTTTCTAGGTCCCTCTGGATCCTTCTATTTCCCCATTCTCCCATACTTCTCTCACGTAGAGTCCCAATAGGATGTCCTCCCATCTATCTCACTTTCCTGGTAAGTGAAGACTTTCATGGGGCATGCCCCTTGCACTAGTTACACTTTTTTCTTATCTCTTTTGCTATCCCAGAATTATTGAAGGTAGACACCGAGTAAATATTTTAAATAGGGTTAAACTGTGATCTGTTATTGCTCTCTATTATTTCTTAACTTACCTTAGATTTTGAAATGATTAGAGTTGATGCTACAAACTGTTTCCCAAACTCACTTTCCCAGCGTTATATAAATGAGGAAACCACAGTCACTCTGAGTGCTCAAGATAACACAGCTCATTAGCGGAGGTAATAGAACATGGCCTTTCAGTTCAACGCTTTTCTCAGCACAAAGTGCTGCCTCCAGTCACCTAATAGGATCATGAGGAAATGAGACATAAAATAGGTACATTCCATAAACAAACGCGGGCAATGTGAGATGGGATGTGGACTGGGGAAGGTCCCGGAGACTGTGGTGTAAGGTATGTACCATTGGAGCAGGCATGAGGCAAGTCTGTCTAACTTGATGCCTGCTGAGATCCAAGCCCCTATGACAGAGAGCATGTTCCAAGGGCAGGTACAACAAAGTTACATGTCTCATGCACTTGCCTTTTAGAAAAATACTTAAAATTACACTTATTTATGTGTCGCATGTATGTGACACAGCATGTATATGGAGGTCAGAGGGCAAGTTGCAAGATTTAGTTCTCTCTTTCCACCACGTGCGTTCTTATCATGCCTTGGAAAGAGGTGTTGCTTTATTAACTCTCTTGACTCTAACCTGGCCTATAACTTTCTAGTAACTTTCAGAATGCAGCTGAGCAGAGTGTATGTGATTTCCAATGTTCCAATGTTACAGAGAGTTTTGGGTGACTGTTCAGGCCGTAAACTGTCTATGTCATTTTTTTTTCTTTTTTCTTTTTTCTTTTTCCTTCTCATTCTGGAAGCTGCTAACCTGTACTACTGGTTCATTCAAGTAATTAACTTTCATTCCTTCTCAAGTCTCTGATTGGGTTGACGACCTGATAGCTTTGTCTTACAATTAACCTAAGCTGTTTAGGGGTTAATATGTTTTTAGGTATAGATAGAGGTTTTGAGTTGGCAAAGATGAGAGAGGATATATATTGAGTCTCATTCATAATTTTAGACTCACCAAGATAGGAAAGATGTTTTCTACAAGGTTGCCAAACGCAATTAGCCAAAACACCTTGAATGTAACATTCATATGATTCTTGATTCTTTCCTGGTTCTTCTTGCTGTATATAACTTTTCTTCTTAAGTATAATAATATAAATGAATATGCCAATAAATAAATAAAATTAAAAACAAAAAGAATTTACATTGCTGTTGTGTCTCCTTCCACTGACAAAATGGGATGGAAGAATTTCAGGATTTCTAAACCTAGGGCCAAAGGACCAAAATCTGGCAGCTTCTACTTTTGTGTTCTGGTAGACTCCGGCTTCTGGGTAATAATACTAGCTATGTGGAAAAGGCTTCACAGGAGAAGCCCAAGTTTGCCAATTGGATAGGCTTGGGAAGGAGAACTTAAGTGCCTACCAACTGCCCCAGCTGGGGGCCAACTGCCAGCCAGTACCAACTTGTCACCACGGAAGTAAGATCATCTTACTGGATTCTCCAACTCCAATCAAGCTGTCCTGGTGTGACAGACAATACAGTCAAAGAGGTAAACTATCTTTGAGACTTGCCTAAATGTCAGAATAATAAATAAGCAGTGTTGCTGTCTTAGTTTGGGTTCTTTTTTGCTGTGAAGAGACAACATGACCAAGGCAACTCTTATAAAGAAAAACATTTAATTGGGGGTGACTTACAGTTTCAGAGGTTGATTCCATTATCATTATGGTAGGAAGAATGGCAGCATGCAGGCAGACATAGTCTTGGAGAAGGAACTGAGAGTTCTACATATTGATCCACAGGCAGCAGAAGGAAAGTATGTGCTACACTAGGCAGAGCTTAAGCATAGAAGACCTCAAAGCCAGCTCCCACAGTGATACACTTTCTCCACCAACACTATACCTACTCAAACAAGGCCCCACCTCCTAATAATGCCACTTGCTATGGCCAAGCATTCAAACACATGAGTCTATAGGGAGGCATACATCTTCAAACCACCACATTGTCCTCCCTGGCCCCCATAGGCTTGTAGCCATAACATAATACAAAAAAATGCATTCATGTCCAACTTCAAAAGTTCCCATGGACAATAGCAATCTTAAATGTGTTTAAAAGTCCAAAGTTAAAATTCTCTTCTGAGATGTATGCGCTCTCTTAACTGTTATCCCCTATTTAAAAAAAAAAACAGATCACATACTCCCAATATATAATGGCATAGGATCTTCCAAAATGGAGCTTAGTAAGGAAATGCTGCACCAAAGCAAGGGCAAAATCCAGCTAGGCAAACTCCAATATTTGTATCTCCAAGTCTGATGTCAAAACACTTTTCAGATCTCCAACTCCTTCAGGTTTTGTTGACTGTAGCATACTTCTTTCTCTTGGGCTTGCTCTTCTCCCTGTTAGCAGGCTTCCTTGGCAAGTATCCCACAGATCTGGTATCTCTAACCTCTTGAGATCTCTTGCTCTAGTGACATCCAGAACATTCTAATTTACTAATGTGCTGGAAATAATTGCTTCATTGTGTAGCATAAGCAATCCTAAGATAATCCTGGAATGTACAAAGAACTTTTCACAACTTTGGAACTGTCTTCATTACATTCTGTCCTTTGCCTCCCCTAATAACTAAACTAATTCTTCACGTGTCTACTCTCATGTCCCTCATTTTTCTGAGCCAACTTTTCCTCAAAGATTCATTGTGATAATAAAATGCTACACAACATTAAATATTTAGTATATCTAGTTCACAATATAATTTAGTTTTTGAAAGAATACAAAGTTATATATTACTACTATTAAAATATAATAGAAGTGGAAATGGGAACTATTGAAAGGAACAATTTTTGCTTTAAATTGATGATAGTAATTCTAGAGTTAGAAAAGGTAGTATCTATGCTCATGCACCATGAGGACATGGGCCGTAGAAAATGCTTATATTGCTCTACGTAAACCAGGAACAGGGAGAGCCCAGAAGTGTTCCTAGGATGGACATAGTGCATGCAATTGGTGGTGGGAGTCTTCTCACATGGGGACAGCAAAGAATGTTCAGGAAACCTGACCAATGCTTTGTTTGATATTTTGTTGCAACAAACACTTCTCCCTGGTCCTCAGTTTACCACAGTAACAAATGCTGGTGCATTATCTCTCTTTGTGTGTCTATATGTGTGTATATTCACATGCATTCGCACAGGTACAAGTGCCTGTGTTTCAAGAGGGAAGAGACCCAGTCAGGAGCAAAGATGACAGCAAGCACTATGAAAACCTTGCTAACCAACAGACACTGGAGGAAAGCACTGGGCCTCAGCCAGGAGAGGACTATGCTGTGTCTCGTGAGCTCTGTAGTGTCACCTGACTGCACAGGTCACAGCTATGAATCTGGTAAAAAAAATTTCCAAAGTTAAGATTACTTATTGTGTGGTGCTGAGGATAATTTTTTTCTTCAGTGACTTGTATACTATTCATGTCTTCTGTAATAAGCATTATTTTTAAGATGAGAAATATTACATTTAAAAATATATAGTTATTCAGAGCCTTCTTAGCTTTAGCAATAAAGTTAGGAAGAATTTCCCATATCAACCTCACACCTAATGTTAATATATAATGAATAATTGTGCAAAATGGGTGCAGACACATTTACATTTTATCAGAGAACTGAAGATAATAATCCTACAAGATAAATGGGTATAATATTAATAAGAGGAAGGAAGCATGATTCAGGTCAGTCCGCTGAACAGTATCTGCCTTTTAGCTTAAAAAACACAGATAATCCTTGACCTAGGGGGCTAACTGCATCTCACTGATGAGAAATGTGGATGCCATTAAGCTTGCCAAGACTCGCTGTGGTAATTATGGCTGTATTTGGGGCAGTTGGCATTAGAGTTTCCTAGTGAGATATTGAAGGATCATGAATGATTTTTTTCTCTTGAAGTTTTTTTTTTAATAGTTGAAAGCTTTATTTTTCTTTTCCCTTCAGTTATAAGGACAAATAGTTTGGGACCCCAGATCTGTGATATACTGTAAGGCTCATAGGGCCATGGAGCATTTTTATCTTCTGCCCTCCAACCCTATATTCTTTTTTCATTTATTAATCTAAACATTTTTCATACAATATATTTTTATCACATTTTTCTCCTTCCCAAACTCCTAAATCCCCCAACCCACTAAATTTTACATGCTTTTTATTTCTCCAAAATCAAAATAAACAAGCAAAATACTCAAAAAGAAAAAAATAACCAAACCAAAACTAACATCCAAACAACCAAAACAACAACAGACAAATCAGACACACACACACACACACACACACACACACACACACACACACACTGAATCAATTTTGTGTTGTCCAACTATTCCTGAGCACGGGGGCTGTGTTAGTGTGTGCTTGACATACCCAGTGTCTCTATTGGAGAAATTTGTTATTTTTTTTCCCTAGCAGGTATCAATTACAAATAGCTTGTTAGATATAGTTAGGACTTTGTCTGTTTTGAACCTGTGCAGGTTTTGTGCCTACTGCAACTATTTTAGTGGATTTGTAAGTCCAGCAGCCTTGTTCTGCCTGGAAGACATTGTCTCTTGGGAGTCATCCACCAACTATGGCTTTTACCACTCTCCTTCTCCCATATAAAGCCTCTAACCTTGCAGCCAGGGATATCGATAAAGCCATCACATTTGGGGCTGAGTTCTCTAAGATATCTCACACTCTGCACATTGTCCACACTCTAGAACAAATCCTGAAAAGAAAAATACACAGCAATGGTGAATAATATCAATCATTATTTAATGCTTACAGAGTAACAGGCCTTGTTCTAAGTACTAAACTCTACTAAGAATCACAGGCAGCCTCAGAACAGGACCTTGAACAGGTCCACTTTACCACCATCTTACAGACTTAAAAAGTGGAGGCCCAGAGGCATTAAATAGTTCCCTCAACTTTTCACAAATGACCACTTGTGAAACTAGGTGGTAAGTCCAGAGTGCCAGATTCGAGGGTCTGTATTCTAACTGCTCTGCTATAGTAGTTGCTCAATAAATGGAGGGAGAAATAAAGAAATAGGAGGAAACCTAGTCATTTATCTTAAATATTCTTTCTCTTTTCCTTCTTTGTAAGAGGCCAATCATTCCCTCTGAATTCACTTGGCCGTCCATTGGAAATGGGTATCTATCTATCTATCTGTGTTGTTCACATGTGTGAAACTTGTACAGTGGCACCCACATCTTAACCTTTCACATTAGCTGTGTCATTTGGATTCCACTGTGGATTCAGCTTATTAGAACGAACTGTTTCTTGTGGTGCCTTTGACCCATCCAGCTCCCTCTGTCCTTCCTCCCACTCTTCCACAGAACTCCCTGAGAGCAGCCTATTCTTTGACTGTTCTCTGCATCTATTTCCATCAGGTTCTGAATGAAGTCATTCAGAAGACAGCTATGCTAGGCTCCTGTCTGCAAGCACAGCAGAGTGTCATTAATGGTAACAGGGGTTGGCTCTCTTTCATGCAGTGGGTGTCACATTGGACCAGGCATTGTCCATTCCCTCCATCTCTGCTCCATCTTTACCCCTACACAATTTTTGTGTCAAAGGTTTTATGGGTGGGTTGTTGTCCTCCACTGGGTGTGCACCTGGCAATTCAGCCTCCATAAACCTTCGCAACTAGGAGTCTCAGCTAGGGTCACCCCCATTGGCTTCAGGGAGCCTCCTCTGTCCCAGAGATGTTCTCCCACTGATTTCTTGTCTCTCTTCAGCTCTCCACAACCTGATCCCTACCCTGTTACCCTCTCTGTACCCTCTCCTACCCAGTTCCTTCCCTTCATCTACTTCAGATGTCTATTTTATTTCCTGTTCTGAGTGAGATCCAAGCATCTTCCCTTGGACTCTCCTTGGCTTCTTTGGGTCTGTGCACTGTAGCATAATTATACTGGTCTTTATGGCTAAAGACTTATAAGTGAGTACATACCATGCATATCTTTCTGGGTCTGGGTTATCTCACTCAGGATAATATTTTCTAGTTCTATCCATTTGCAAATTGCATGGTGTCTTTGCTTATAATAGCTGAGTAGTATCCCACTGTGTAAATGTGGGATATTTTCTTCAGAGTCAACTAACCTGGACCCATGGGAGCTCACAGAGACTGAACTGTGAACCAAAAAACATGCAAAGAATGAGCCTAAACCTTCTACACATATGTAGCAGACGTGCAGCGTGGTCCACACGTGGGTCCCCTAATGATGGTAGTAGGGGCTATCTCTGACTCTGTTGCCTGCCTTTGGATCCCTTTCCCCTAGCTGGGCTGTCTTGTCAGGCCTCAGTGGGAGAGGATCACTTAGTCCTGCTGTAACTTGAGGTGCCCGGTGGATTGATGCCCCTTGGGGGCCTCCCCTTCTCTGAGAAGGACAGGGGAGAATGGTAGGAGGGGGCATGAGGGGGGATTGGGAGGAGAATGGGAGGGGGTGGGATTCAGGCTGTAAAGTGATTAAAGTTTAAACCTTTTTAAAAGAAAGGGAGGGAGGGAGGGAGGGAGGGAGGAAGGAAGGAAGGGAGGAAGGAAGGAAGGAAGGAAGGAAGGAAGGAAGAAAGAAAGAAAGAAAGAAAGAAAGAAAGAAAGAAAGAAAGAAAGAAAGAAAGAAAGAATAGACTAGAATAGAAACGAGCTGTTTCCCACAGAGGTTGCTCCCATCCTGAAACACAAGGGGGCAGTATTTCAACAGGCCTTGGATTTTGAACGCATCATAAAGTATGCCTCCACTGTTTTCTAAGGGGGGGAAATCTTGTTGAACTGATTATTTCAGCTGAAGAATTTTAGAGTCCAGGGAAGGATGCATTTTAATGACTCCAGGGAACAGATCAAATTAAATGCATTATCCAGGATTTTCATTCCTAGACTCCTTTCACCTGCCTTTGCAGAGCTTCTGTCTGCTGCATGAGTTTGGTCCCATGCCTTAAATCACCCTCTTTGCTGAAGAACCAAGGACCAGAAAAGGCCACAGCAGCTTGTCATGGCACAGATTCTCCAAGGTCACCTTCCAGCAGGATAAACTTGTGAGACATTGGAAATTGTGTACACAGCCAGCTCATTTGCTGCTGGACAAAGGGATCACTGAAGGGAAAAAACGAACTCTGATCTGAAAGCTGCCGCATCCTGGTGGCCTACAATAGGCAGCACATTTATCTAGGCACTTTACCTATGTAATCTCTAATCTTCCCCAAAACCTTGCAAAAAAAAAAATAGTACTACTATTTTTGCAAATAAGGAAACAAACAGATAGTTAAAACTGTGCTCAAGGTAATGGAACTAAAAGTGTAAAATTGAGACACCAGAAAGCACAGTCCAAGTTTGGAATATAAATGCCATTTCCATAAAGCTCAAGTCTACACCCTTTATGGCAGCATGTGGCTCAGGACACTTGTCCAGAATGCCTGTCAACATGGTAGATTTTTTTTGAGTGGGAGTTTGGGCTGGAAGCTGGGGGCAGGCTTCTTGTGTGCATCGATGGAAACTGGAATTCTACCCATCCTCTAGTCCTTGCTGTTCCTGGAATGACCTGGTCTTAGCACTGCAGAGATCAACTTAAAGCTGTCTAATGATTCTGTGACTCCTGGGGTTATCTGATGTATTCTGAACACTGACTGTAAAAATAAAAAGTCTGAACAACAAGAAAAAAACAACAACAAAAGTCTGCTTCTGCCTCACTTTGTTGCAGGATAGATCCCATTGTGAACTGTAAAAACTTGATTCTTGTTGGGTGTGGTTCAGCCCTAACATACCCCTTTAAACCAAGAACTTTCTGTTTACTGTAAACAGATGATTATGGTATGGTTCAGCCAGCCCTAGCATACATCCTTAATCCAAGAGCTTTCTGTCCACAGGATTTGATAAAGTTAACCCTAAATCAAGGGGCAGAGCAAGAAACCAGCTGACAGAGATTAAAGAGTTGGAGGGACTTTGAGTTGAAGAGTATTTAAGACAGCGTGGATAAGAAGGGACTCTTTGAGCTTTGAGCTAGCAAGCTCTTTGGCTTTTGGTGTTTTATTTTTGTTTGTTTATTCTTTTCTTCCTAGTCTGTCAGCTGCGCTCATGAGCTTTTTGGGCTTTTTCCTCTGGGATGTGAGCTGAGTAGGAAGGCCAGCTGGAAGTTTTCTCTGCCTCTCTGAGCTAGCAGGTTTTCACCCCAACATGTGTCTCACAAATCTTTACTGGTAAAATCAAATATTTGGGATTTTCATTTTTTTATAACAATATCACTTTTTTTAAAAAAAAAACTTTCTTTTAAAAAACTTTTTATTGATTCTTTGTGAAATTCACATCATGAACCCTTATCCCACTCATCTCCTCCTCCTTTCATTTTTGTCCTTTGGCCTTGCAAAAGAAAGTAAAAAATAAATCAAACAAACAAGAAAGAAAACAAAACAAAAAACCACATCTCATTGTGGAAGCTGCAGTGTGTCACAGGTCACAGTGTATCTTGCTGTGTATCCGTTTGTCCAAACATCTTACAAGTGTTCATTGTATGGCACTCGGAAGAAGGATAGAGGACTACCAAGAAAAGACTTGATACCCTAGCACCATATTCAGGGGGAGGAGGTCCCCCACAGCCACAGTCATAGGGAAGGGGGATTGGGGTGAAAGTGGGAGGGAGGGAGGAATGGGAGGATGCATGGGATGGGATAGAAAATGAGATGTAATAGGAATTATTTTTAATTTTCAATAAAAATGTGTAAAAAAAAAAAACAAGTGTTCATTGTAATGAGTCATTGGTCTGGCTCAAGGCCTCTGGCTTCTGTTACCCTATCAATACTGGATTCTCACTAGCCTGCCTCCTGGATATTCTGTTGTTGCCCTGTGTCATGGAGATCCTGTAGCCTTGATTCTGCAGAACCAGCCTCTTCATACAGTCTGCAGTTGGTAGATGTTGGGGTGGGCCAACACAAAGCCCTGGATCTAAGCCTGCATGGTAGCTGAGCTAGTGAGCCTAACACTCACTACCAGGGCAAGCTTCCCAGCACTACTGTACTAGCTCACCCAATGCTGCAGCCAGCAGGGTGCAGGGCAATCTCTCCTGCCTGCAGGCGGTGAGAAGCAAGGTGGTGGGAGGGCTTCTCTCCTTCACTCAAGCTATCTCCAGGCTGCCTCACTTTTACACCGGAGTGGTTTCTGCCCGGTTTTATGTTAAAACACTTACAGAAACTTACAAATGAGTGTTATAATTATCTTCTTATCTTTATTCTCCCGGAGAAGAGACAGAAATGATTTCTAAAGTCAGAATGAACCAATCAATCAGAACAAGCAGCTGTAATCTGATTTCAGAGCAATCTGCATGATAAGAGCTGACTAAGGAGAAATAATTTCCTATCATCACAGTAGGATAACATGCAAATGAATTTAAGCTCCAGCCTCTTCCACCTCACAGAGTGTCATAGAAGTGCCAAGCAGAATGTGTTTATGAATGGGAAAGCCAATGGTGTTATGTTTTCTCTTAGGTTATTTTCACAAGGGACAAAATAAATATTTCACTCCGTATGGTCCAAATTCAAAACTTAACAATGTTTACCAACTGTCTACAGAGAATGGTGTTAAAACAAAATGATCAATTTTATTGTAAAATATCTTCAGAAATGTGTTGCCTTCCAGTGAATAAAATACTGATAACTGGTAGAGTTTAGGCTACTTGAACCAAGGCTGGACAATTGTTTATTAGCTATATATGTGCTGGGAAAGTGTTCTTGGAGGAACATTGAGCTAAGTGACCATGGAAGGTTAGATCAAGTCTAAAATTCCTGTCAATGAATCACACAATGGTGCTTGCCTTTACTCTTAATAAAGCCCACCGGGTCATTTTTTAACTAACCAGTGCTATTTTTATGGATGTATCCCCTGGTAGGACCACTATGCTCCAGTGGGTGACCTCACATCCATGAGTTTATGGGCAGCACAAATTGAGATTCATAGGTTATTAAAGAAGGGGGAAATGAAGTTAGGTGAATGGAGAAATGAGGCTGGGTCTGGGAAGAGATAAGAAGGAGAAATGGGAAGCGTGAATATAATCAAAATGCATTGTATAAACTTCTCAAAGTTTGATGAAATAGTTTTAATACACTTAATACACTGTTGAAATTTAGCACAGATGGATTGCTAGTTGAGGTACGGTTGCTTTCTTTAAGATCTGTCTTTTATCATTTTTAAGTTTATGTGTTATTGTAAGTGTGTCTATGTATGAGAATGTGCATATGTACCTGTGGAGGAGGCCGGAGGTATTGCGTATCCATGGAACAAGAGTTAAAGGCAGTTGTTAGCCACCCAACATGGATCCTAGGAACCAAACTCAGGTGACCACTAAGCAATCTCTCCATACCCCACTGCCTTCTTTAAAAATTACAAAAGATGTGAGAGAACTCAGTGCTGTTGCTGACAAGCCTCAAGACATAATTTCAGTCCCTGGGGCCCACATGGTGGAAGGAATAAATTGACTCACAGGAAGCTTTTCTTTGGCCTCCACACATGCATGCCTCATGCATATGTGGGTACACACACACACACACACACACACACACACACACACACACACGAGAGAGAGAGAGAGAGAGAGAGAGAGAGAGAGAGAGAGAGAGAGATACTACATACATGAAATGAAAGATGTTAAAAATGAAAAAAAAAAAAAACCAACCAGTGATTTAATCTCTCAGACAGCTCAACTTCTCCAGATCTATCTCTTCATTCTTAAAAACAAGAAAGGCCGCAGGCTATGTGTAATGTTTCAATGAAAAGGAAGGAGACTGAAGTAATTAAAAATGGGTCATCCCTGAGGGAAATGAGTTAGGAGACAGTTGTTGTATCTAAAATGAGAAAGCCCTCTGTTCTTCCTCACTATCTTAAAAAACAGCTGGTACATGATGCACAGCAATCAGCACTGTCCTGTAATTCTTTCTTTCAACTGGAGGCCCAAACACTGTGGCCCTAGCAAAGAGACTACTTGTGCCAATGCCAAGATGCTTCCCAGAGACTTAGAGGATACTCATCCATTTGTGCTTCTGGCTAGATGAGCAGAGCAGTGCTGGAACTTCACCTACCGTGATCCCTTTCCTATATACCAGGCATTATTGTGGGTACTGGGGACACAGAACTGGATAGTGAAACTAAGGACCCTAAGCTACACATTCAACTGGGGTAGGGAGAGTAAAAAATACTCGTTATAACTACAGTAAAACCTGAAGATGAGAGAGAAAGGGCCTGGTATACGGTTTGGTGCCAAGGAGACCTCTCTCTGATCATCAGCCTGCATGATAGAAAAATGCCAGCTGTGCACAGATCTGGACAAGAGGATCTTATACAGAGAAACATGAAGATTGCTCCAAGGTACAAACAACCTTGGAGTACTTGAATAACACCAAGAAGACCAGCGTGGGGCTGTGGACAATGGCTGGGGATATAGTGGTATGGTACTTGCAATGAGTGTGTGAGGCTCTGAGTTCAACCCCAGCACCACACAACAGAGGATCAGGTGTTAGGTGTCATGAATGCGAAACCCAAGACTAAGGTGAAGTTTATATGTGGCTGAGCTGCAAATAGAGAGTGACAGAATCTCAGCCCTCTTTTGAAGTCTGTAGACCCAACCTCAGTTGCTAGATAAAGAACATTTTAGGACAGTTGCAGTCATTGAAGCTGATGCTGTATGCAAAACGAATTCAGGGTACAAGTTAGGAGCCAATTGTAATTATACTTGTCAAGAATGGGTAAATGTCTCTTTGTTTTTTGAGGGGGTTCTACATTTTATTACTAGACAAACCAGATCCTCAATTTAGAGTTGACCAAGTCTCTAGGTTAAAAATGTTGAACTCCATCTGGTAGGATCAATCAATGGCCATGATTCAGTATAACCCTTCGGTCTTGCCATTATGTGAATCTGTACCATCACAGCTTCGTTCTCAGCCAGTGTCTCCTCTCAGCCCTGTACCTGACTTTGTTGGCAGTTTTTATCTGAATCCACTGAGGAATAGGATGGCAGGAATTGCTTGATGCTAAAAGTCTTGTGAGAAGTAGAGTTAGGCCTATGGTGCACAAATGCGGAGGAGGAAAGGAGAAGAGGAACCAAACTGCTTGTATTTTAAAAGTCAGCAAGAAATAAGAAACAAAGAAAAGAAAAGGGCAAATAACCTTGTTCCTGTATCAGCTTTGAAAATACCAGGAAGCATTGATTTTCTCTGGAATTGTAAGTGCGATGCCAATGTTTCAAATCTTTCAGGTACCAGTGATTCCCCTTTCCTTTGTATCTGTGACTTTGTATCATGTAAGGATTGACCACAGAGTCCTGTCAACACAGCGCCCTGCCTGCTGATCTGAACAATACGGTAAACATTTTATTATCACAGCAAACTAAGCAAAGGCTCAGAAAGGGTCTAATAGCGATGGCTGGTATTTAGTATATACTACCTTAAGCTAGTCTCATTTAGGATTTAATAGTACATGTATATCCTATTTATGAATGTAGAGAAAAATTCTTAGTCTTGGCAAATGCCTTCAATGAGAAGCAGTCCCAAAAGTCCTTTCGAAGGTGTTCTCTCTAATCACCCAAGGGCTTCACATTAAGAGTCTTGGAGGGAGTAGTTTCTTTGGGGGAAAAGGTATCACCAACACAAAATGAAAAACTAGAGTCATCTTAATCCTTTTCTTCCTCTCTCCTCTTCCTTCATGTAGGCTCATTTCAGAAGCAATCACCTTACATTAATTGGCCTCCATCCTGTGTCCTAGTCTTTTTCTGGGCCAACTCATAACCACTCCTATCACATCACCCCAGGTAATAATTCTAGCAAAGAGTATGTCTTGACATGTTGCTTAACCTCTTCAAATATAGTGTCTTCTAACAACCTGAAATATTAATCTCTCTGTTCTCATACTTTCCCATGTGTCTGAACAGTTGGTCAGAACATACAAATGGAAAAGAAGGAAACATTCAATATTTAAGTTTTTCCCTATGTTTGACTCCTAAAGAAGTTTCCCCAGAATTGAACAGGCTGACCTTGCGGAGTGTAGAACCTATGGTATGCCACCATAAAGACTAATATGTGAGAAGCTGATGGACATACCTTCCTTCCTAGGGCAGACTGCAAGGGTCACTTAGAATAAATGACAGGAAGCAAATGAAGCAGACACAGACAGAGAAAAGAAATGTGGGGGCTGGGGGACCCACAAATAAAAGTCGCTACTTTTGAGAAAGATGTGCACAATAGAGCCTACACCTTCTACTTACTACCTGCTCCATGACAAAAGAGAGACAGCCACAGGTTCTCCACCTGAGGTGTCCACTGTGGGACAATTCCCAACTGTGTCATCATCTGAGGATGCTGCCAGTCTCTTCTACTATAAAACCGAGCAGGGTATTTATTGATTTAGAGAAAAGTAGGGAATGTAAACTTTCTTTTCCCAAACAGGAGACC
The DNA here is from genome assembly GCF_964271855.1 of Acomys minous. Lineage (NCBI taxonomy): Eukaryota > Metazoa > Chordata > Mammalia > Rodentia > Muridae > Acomys > Acomys minous. The sequence goes on along the minus strand of NC_140489.1, from coordinate 69,232,590 downwards.
TGTTGTGGGGTTGAATACAAGACAAGTAAGCCTTATTACACATTTGGTTGGTTTCAGCACAGGAAGGTTATGGAATTTGAATGCGTTCAGACTCATTGGCCAGAATTTAGAAGACTACCCAAGAACCTTGAGAGTACCTTTAAGGTATTGGATGAACAGCTTTAAACCATAGAAAAGTAAGCATGATACATACATACATATATATATATATATATATATATATATATATATATATATATATATATATATATGAGATTTTGAGGACTCCTAAGGATTTAGTTTGCCACATGTTTAGTCTTAACAGGTGTGCAATTAGGTTTTGGTTGGTTGGTGGAAACTTCACTGGCAGTACTGACTTTGGATGCTTGTAAGCAGAGTCCAAAGTGACTTTTACCTTGGTAACTTTATCCAAGAAGAAGTAGTGGTTTTTTTAGACAGACACATCAGTAAATAAGAGCCTTATAAATGATCAAGAACTACACTGGTCTCATTAAACAGAGAAAGCTGAGGTAACATTTCAATGAGAGGGGAAATAAAAAAATATTGTTATAATAATAATAATAATAATTATTATTATTATTAATATTATTATTATTATATGTATGTATGAGCATGTGTGTGTATGTGTGTGTGTGTGTGTTCATGCATGTATGATGTTTCTATGTCAAGTATATGCCTTAGTTCTCCTATGAAGATCAGAGGACAATTTTGTGAAGTCAATTTTTTACCTTCCACATTTGTGTGATTTCCAGGATTCTAACTAACAGCATGGTGCTTGCATGAGTAGGCGGCAAGTGACTTTATCCACTGTCACCTAGACAATGCTTTAAAGACAGTCTTTGAAGTACAGGAGGTGGAACAATTTTTTTATTGTTTGACTGAATCCATAGTCCAAGACCTGAAAAAGAAAAAGAAGACACATATATTGTGTTTTACAAGTAATTTATGTATAAAGTTATAACTTTAAAATGATGTGCCCAGAAAAGGAAGAGCCAGAAACCACATAGTTTATTCTTACAATATTAAAAAATTCAACCAGAATTGTTACTAGGAGTACACAGGGATATTATACAGTGATTTGTATAGTTTGAAGATGGTTGAGCATTCCAGAAAGACTCAGTCTACAGTGCAGTGATGTTGGAAGTCAGTGAAAAATGTAAAAGCTGCAAGGAAAAAATTAAAACATTTAATTAGTTACTTGACACAGAGGACTAATGCTTTTCCAGAAGCCATGGGTTATCAAATAAGAACAAAAAGCCTAGTGCCAGATACATGTAGCTGAAGTGAACTTGCTGGGCATGGGTGTGTGTATGCAGAGACGCCAAAGCAATAGTAGGTTATTACTATTGCTCTTTCCTACCCCTTGAATTTTATGCTAAGACACTATTGCTGAAGAAACCATATACTTTGATCACAAGAGAGGAAAAGCATTGTTTCTGATTTGGAGACTTCCTCCCTGTTAGACATGTTTAATGGTGCAGCAAGCTGCTTTGCAGATGCTAGGGACAAAAATTATGAATAGACTTATCCAGTTGTGAACCCTACGAGCTACAAATAATGACAAGCTTGGCAAGATATGCCTGTTGGTACAGTAGTGTCATGAACGTATAGGAGTGACCAACAACTTATTTATTTATTTATTCTTCTCTCATACATTATATCCTGACTGTAGTTTCTCCTCCCTCCTCCCCTCTCAGTTCCTCTCTCCACTTCCCTCTTCCTCAGATCCATTCCTCCTGTTTTTCCATTCAGAAAGGGGTGGTCTTCCCAGAAATAACAACCAAACATGGCATATCAACTTGCAATAAGACTAGGCACATATTAAGGTTTGGAAAAGCAACTTGGTTGGAGGAAAAGCATTCCATGGGCAGGTCAGAGTCAGAGACAGCCCCTGCTCCCACTGTTGGAGTCTCACAAGAATACCAAGCTACACAACAATAACATATATGCAGAGGACTCATGAAAGTACTCTGATTGTTGGTTCAGTCACTGTGAGCTACCAAAAGCCCTGGCTAGTTGATTCTCTGGGCTGTTTTCTCATGGTATTCTTGATCCCTCTGACTCCTAAAACCCTTCCTCCTCCTATTCTGCAGTATTTTCTGAGTTCTGTCTAATGCTTGGGTGTCTTTGCATCTGCTCCCATCAGTTACTTGAAAAGCCTCTTTGATGATGATTATGCTAGTCTTCAGGCTACCAGGACAGCAGAGTATCATTATTAATCATTTCATTGACTTTTTGGGGGGAGTGGAAGTTGTACTTGGTTCTGTCCTAGATCTCTGGTTGTTCCAGCCTGTTTCCTGCCACCACCCACCCCTTGCAGGCAGTGTCAGGCATGGGCTCCCTCTCATAGCATAGGTCTCCAAGTTGGACCAGCCATTGGCTGCCCACTTCCATAAGCTCTGTGCTCCCTTTAGCTCAGCACATCTCATAGGCAGGACAAACTGTAGACTGAAGTTTTTTAGCTGTGTTGGTGCCCGAATCTCTCCACTGGAAGCCTTGACTGTTTACAGAAGATGGTGGGTTCAGGCCCCATATCCACAGTACTAGGTGTCATCACTAAGCTCACACTCATGGATTTCTAGGAGTTTACATTGCACTAGGTTTCTACCTCACCCCCAAAATGCCTCCCTAATTCTGTTCACCTCTCCCAGCACTCGCTTTATCCCCTGCCTCCATGTGATCTCTCCTGTTCCTATCCCCACAAGACTACAGTCCCCCCACAAAATCTACTCTAGTTCCTCTTCTGAGGGAGATCCATGTATTCCCCCTTGAGGCTTCTATGTTATTTAATCCTTTGTCTTAGTTAGGGTTTTATTTCTGTGAAGAGACATCATGACCATGGCAACTCTTACAAAGGAAAATATTTAATTGGGCCTGATTTATAGTTTCAGAGGCTGAGCCTGTTATCATCATGGCAGGAAGCATGTAGGCTATAGATTGACATGGTACTGGAGATGAAGCCAAGAGTTCTACATCTTGATCCGAAGGCAGCCAGGGGAGACTGGATGTGCTTCACACTAGATGTAGCTTGAGCATTTAAAACCTGAAAGTCTCTAATAAGCCTACACCTCCAATAAGGCCATACTTCCTGATAGTGCGGCTCCTCATGGCTAAGCATTCAAACACATGGATCTATGGCAGCCATACCTATTCACACCACCACATCCTCTCAGGGTCTGTGGATGGCAGCAAATTCCCCTTTATGTTACAGCTAATATCCACCTATAAGTGAGCACGCACCATGCTTGTCTTTATGTGTCTAGGTTACCTCACTCATGAGGATTTTTCTCTAGTTCTATGCATTAGCCTGCAAGTTTTATGATGTCATCTTTTTATTTATTTTTTAACAGTTTAGTAAAACTCCATTGTGTAAATGAACCACATTCTCTTGAGGGACATTCTGGTTGTGGTTTTGAGGTAGATCAGTTCGCAAATATCTGAGAGATCTTCACATTGACAAAGTTTGCATTCCCACCAGCAATGGAGGAATGTTTCCTCTGGTGCACATCCTTGCCAGCATGTACTGTCAGTAGTATTTTTTTTTCTCAGCTATTCTAACAAGTAAGTGTAAGGTGGAATCTGAGAGCTATTTTGATTTGCATTTACCTGATTATTAAGGATGTTGGACATTCTTTAAGTGTTTCTCAGTCATTTGAGATTCCTCTGTTGAGAATTCTATTTATATATGTACCTCTTTTTATTTGGATTATTTGGTTGTTGATGCCTAGTTTTCACCAATAGCAGGTAGTCATGTCTCAAGTTTTACTTTGAAATTGTTAGGACAATATACCTTCCTGTCCCTCTTTCTGGATGGTGAAAGTGACCTATAGTAAATCTCAGAAGAGAGGTTATTCAAATCTTGAGTTCAAATTTGTGTTCTCTCAACAATGTCAAAGTGTCTAGCATCACAGTAAAGCTGAAATCAATTATTTTGGCTGTGTTCACTCTGTCTCCTCTGTGGATAATTGACAGTTATTAATAGAAGGTTCTGGGAATATAATTTGCTTGAGATGTATGCTGACTTGACTGACAAGGATTGATTGATGTGTGTCTTCTAAGACAAGGGAGTGTAAAGGTTGCATCTGGGTAGCCTTTACTGTTCTCTTTGATCTGCCCCCAGATGAGGAGTGTGCGTACAATCGGGCTGTATGGCTTTCAGAAAGGTTCTCTCTAGTCCAATGAAAGAAAATTTAATTCTAGATGCTTAAAGAATTTTTCCTCCAATGAGCTCAGAGGGAGGACAAACTGGCAAGGATAGAATTTGGGTCTTTAATCTCCTTTGGCCTTTAACACAAAGAAAAAGTACTTTGCTTTTAGATGCTAATATTCATGAATTTGATTTTGGCATTGTAATCTCAACTTGCAAACTTCATAATGGAAGAAGCTTTAGCTGCAATTTGGAATATTTTACTATTGCAAGATTTTTAGAATATCTTAGTTACATCATTTAATTTTACCACAGAATCTCTGCCTGTTTGTAGTACAAGATGGAAAATAGAATAGAATATGACTGACTCCAGTACAGCACTTGATTTATTTTCTACTCTAGTCCCATGAAGAATGTTGTCAATGTTGAAGAGGAAGCTTGGTGAAATGGAGGCATCCTGTCAGATAGACTGCTGATTTTCCCTCTGGTCACAATGCCAAGTAATCTGATAGTGCACAAGATCAAATGTTTAGCTTCATGGATTGAAAGAGAAAAAATAATCAAAGAAGGAGACTCACATTTCTCTCTTCTAGTGATCCTAATATCTGTCAACCCTGAAACCAGCTGAATTAGAGGAGTGACTCAGCAATATGAAAAAAATTGCTAGAAATACAAATTCTCAGGCTTACTCATGCATACTGAATCAGAAACCCAAAAGGGCTCAGTAATCTTCATTTATGAGACCAATAAGGACTGTGGGACACACTCAAGCTTGAGAGCCCCTGCAGTGGAATGGCACTGTGGGACACACCACCCTTGTGAGTTGGAGAAAAATGAATGGGAGAAAGTGATTAAATTTCTACGAATGGGAGAAAAATGAGGAGGTGAAGGTTTTTTTTTTTTTGTTTTGTTTTGTTTTGTTTTTGGCACACTTTATTTGGTCTTCTCTGACTTCTCCTTCTTCAGAAACCGCCAATTCTATTTGGCCAATTATCTATCTACTCCTGACTAGAGAATATCCATGCCTAGGAAGTTTAATTTAGACAATTGTACTGTATTAATCAGGGGTCTTTAGTATAACAGAACTTATAGAATAAATCTTTCTCTATATAAAAGGTGATTGCTTAGAATGACCTCCGTGCTGTAGTCCAGCCTGGCTGTGAATGGAATGCCCAATAATCCAGTAGTTGTTTAGTTCCCGAGGCTGGATGTCTCTGCTGCTCTTCGGTAGACACTAGAATCCTGAAAAAGTGTGTTCTGATGTCGATGAAAGAATCAGCAAGGCAAGGACAAGCAGGCAAACATCAAAAGTGCCGGCTTCCTGAAGAAGGTGTGCCTTCCTGCCTCAACATAAGGATTAAAGCTGTGTGGCTTTTTGCCTCAAAGGTCTGGATTAGAAGTGGATCTACCTATATCAAATTAAGCAAAACTCACACAAAGGCGTGCCCTCCATTTTCAGATTTTAGTTAATTTCAGGTGTTGTCAAGTTAACAACCAAGGATAGCCATCACAAGTACCGAATCTGCTCACATCTAACGTTCAGGCTGGATTTCTGAGGAGCAGTGTTATTAATAGTTGATTTCTATATTTCTGACTTCTTTGCTCTGTAAACTGTAAGTGGCTGTACACTTAAGGCTGGAAGAGGAGAGATGCATATTGCATCACCTGACACTAAGCTGGAAGCAGGAAACTCAGGCAACTGGATACTTTGTAAGCACCTACTCTGTGAGGGTGACTTGATAAGCAAATACGGAATGGGAAACAAACTAAAATGACATACTGGGTTCTCCTTTCTAGGACACTCATAAACAACTCTACTATTATAAATTCACTTGTTAATAGAAAAAATCCAGGAGACTACTGTTCATATGATAGACTGAGGACTCCCCCACTCGCATTCGCAATAGAAAATAGGAAGGAATAAAGATTCAAATTAGCTATTTATTCATCCATAAGTACTTTCAAAAATGAGGAAAATGAGGGCTCTTTCAACTTCTGGATTTATATATATATATACATATTCATATTCCAGAGCTCATTTAGAGACATTTAAACTTGAGGGGGATCTAAAATAAAAGACACTTCCAAAATTTGAGAGAAGACAAATAGCCAGAAAACTTTTACAACTTTTTTGGTTACAAATGTATATTTCTCTTATGACAATGTTTTGTGATTAAGTGTGCAATTTCTTGTTTTCTTTTTATAGCCCCTGGGTCTTTAAGATTGAATTAACTATATGTCAATATGGTCTATATTTTCATTCTGTCAACAAAACAATGCCACTTCCTAAGATTAATTGTTGAAGTTCAGAAAAGGACACAGCCGCAGGGAAGAAGTTAAGGACAGGCTTTTGTGACTTGCTGAATATGACTATCTTCCTGGAGGATTGGTTTCCTGACTTTTTTCCTTAAATGACAATCTAATCAGAATTGGATAACTATCAACCTGCAGAAAGAGGAAATAAACAAGGGTAATTGCCCACCAACAATCTGCAAAGCTCAGCCCAGCAGCAGAGTCCACCTTTAATATAGGTTAAATTAAATAAGAGGGCTAGATGTGGTAGCACGATCCATCACGAATTGGCACAGGGAAGGAAAATGAGATCAGAACTATATGTAGTCCTTGGCTCATGAACAGGTTGCACCAAATAAGCTCTATAATTTCATTTCTTGTCAATTGTTTGGAATTTAAAATGCTTGAAATCCCTCTTTCTGATAGAGACCACATTCTTTATTTAATCTTTTGTGACATTTATGATCCACAAACTGAACACCCATTCAGAATGGAATATATATTTGTAATAAGAATTTGTATTATTCTTGTGGCACTGAAGAAACAGTGAATAAGTAGCTTTTGTTATTTTGGGTGTTTTAGAGGGTACAGTGATAGAAGAATAAAACTGAACAAGATTTTTGTGGAGTTTCAAGTATTTCAGAAGTTGATGGCAAGGACGCCTTCTGGATAGTTTCCTTTTTTTTTTTTTAACTTAGTTTCTACTGAATTATGAGTTATTGTTTTTCTTTCTTCAAAGTGCTCTTTAAGGGGGAAATATTTTCAAATGTGTGTATATATATGTGTGTATATATGTACTATATACATAAATATACATACATATATACGTGTGTGTGTGTGTGAGAGAGAGAGAGGGGGGAGGGCGGGCGGGCGAGGGAGAGCGAGAGAGAGAGAGAGAGAGAGAGAGAGAGAGAGAGAGAGAGAGAGAGAGAGAGAGAGACTGTGTGTGTGTTTTGTCTATGGAATTCCATTGGTGAACAAATCAAAAAGAAGTAACACATTCCTGGTACTGAGTTTTTATTTGACCATGTATGAAGTCAGATTGAGGTTCCCCCATTACAGGCTGATACATTTTAAACTCCTTTTCATATGTATGTATTATGGGAAGCTTGTAATTAGTAAACTTTTCTATTTCATATAAGGACTTTCATGTTAGTTATCCCTCTCAGATCCCCTCCCCAACACTGCCATCTTGTCCCCCCACTTTCACCCACTTTTAATCTTTTTGCTTTATTGTCCACCCTGATCTTTTTGTAACGCTATATTCTGTTTCCCATCCTCCTCCCCTGTGATCCCTTGCTGGCATCCTCACCTTTGTAAGTATTCTAAGTGAAACATACAGATCTTTAAAAGATCTCTAAAGTTAATACCTATATATGAAAGAAAACATGCAGTGTTTGTCTTCTGAATCTGGGTCACCTCACGTGAAAAATTGTTCTGATTGAAGTCATCTATCTCCTCTGGCCCTTACAGTCAGACTCTCTGCCCCATTTTTCCAATTAAAATATAGGGCGGAAAACTAAAAACAAGAGTTCTTAAACTATAAAATACACATATTAAGTGGGCTGTAAAGTTCATTTTTCTTAACAGCTGAATAATACTCCACTATGTAAGTTAACCACATCTTCATTATCCATTCATTAACATCTCCTGGATGTTTCCACTTCCTGGCTATTGTGAAACAAGCAACAATGAACATGAATGACTGGGTATCTCTCTAGTAAAATGTCTAAGAGTTGTATTGATGGGATTAGAAGCAGATCCATATTCTACTTTTTGAGGAACTTCCATATGGATTTCCAATGTGACAATTCTAGCCTACACTGCTGTGAACAGAGAAAAGGTTTTCCCTTTCCCACTAATCCTTGCCATCATTTGCCGTCATTTGTTTTGTTGGTCTTGGCTATTCTGACTGGGATAAGATGAAATCTCAAAGTAGTGTTAATATGCATTTCTCTGATAGCTAAGGATGTTGGACATTTTAAAAAGTATTTCTCAGCCATTTGTGATTTATATTTTGAGAACTCTCTTTTTAGTTTTGTACCTCCATTTTTTTATTTGGGAAGAGGAGACAAAGGTATTGTAAAGCCAGAGGTTGTAGATGGAGTTAAGGAAACAATGTTTTATGAATACAACAGGGAAGATGCACATAGGAAGTCCCAGAGCTGGTGAGAGCATGCAAAAGACCCACACAAACTAAAACCAGACAAAAACCTCAGCATTGAGAAAGGCAGATGGGCACAAAGTCCCTTCCCTATCCAAAGAGATATTGACCTTTGCTTGCTGTGGGCATATGGAAAGTTGACCTTTTTAAATGGAGTGGCACTGGTATATTTACCACACTACAAACACCCAGGGTAGTTGGCTAATACCAACTGAACTCCGTGGGGTTTGTTTTGAAGGAGAGAGGGAAAGAGAGGAAGAAGGAGAGGAGAGAGGGACAGGGACAGGAAGAGGGAGGGAGAGGGAGGGGAGGGAGGAGGGAGAGGGAGGGGAGTGGAGAGGGAGCGGAGGGGGAGAGAATTTAAGGTTGGTTTGATAGAGGAATGGGGAAATATCTGGGGGAGCATCTGAGAGGAGTTAGGTGAAATAGATATGACCAAGACATTTTGAATAAAATTTTCTAAGTATAAAAAAATATTATCTTTTTTTTTTTTTAAGATGAGTGCAATGGCATGAGGTAGAGTCTTTTATTCCTGGTGTCCATCTAGTTTGGCCTACTTGGTGAGCTCTAGGCCAATGACAGACCTTGGCTCTAATGAGATGGATGATGTTTCAGAGGATTATCCGGGAGGCTGTCCTTCAGCTTCCACGTGCACACACACACACACACACACACACACACACACACACACACACACACACACACGCACGTGTGAGCATGCATGCATACACAGGTTCCTACCCCTACATGCACATAAATATGCAAATTAAAAAGAAATAAAGTTACTTAGAGTTAATTGAACACCGAAAACTGAAAGTTGAAGAGAAGTAGGAAGAGTGGGCATGAGAGTGTTTCTAGAAATTCACAGAGGAGAGAAGAAACTTACTTGAATGAGATAGATGTGCAGTTTCTTTTCTTCTCTCTCTCTCTCTCTCTCTCTCTCTCTCTCTCTCTCTCTCTCTCTGTCTCTCTCTCTCTCTCTCTCTGTTTTCAAGACAAGGTTTCTTTGTGTAGCCTTGCCTGTCCTGGACTTGCTTTGTAGCCCAGGCTAGCCTCGAACTCACAGAGATGAACCTGCCTCTGCCTCTTCAGTTGCTGGGATTGCAGGTGTGAACCACTGTGCTTGGCTGATATACAATTTCTTAAAATTCCACCAATGGTGTTCACCCAGAACCTTATGCTTCTTGACTTGGAGGTGACTCTAGGTAGTCTCTAGGAGGCTGGGTAGTAGGAGATTTATAAATGTCCTCTTGTGACTATAGAGACTCCTAAGGTGAATGTTAATATCTATGGCCCTGTAGGAAAAGTGACCTGCATGTCAGTTAGGCTGGCTAAGTTCTGGCCAGACCCGTTATTAAAAGTACTATTACTTTGTATTGTTCAGAGGCTGATATTTTTAGTAGCACTGGAACAACTACTAAGTTCATGGCCTGAGTTGATTTTTCCCTTTCGGTAGGAGTTTCAGCCACCATCTTAGTGGTGGGCCAGTTGAAACGCTAAGGAGAAGAACTCCTGTCTCTTAACAAATTGCTCATGAATTTTCAAGTGTGCCAGTTGGCCACTGAGAGTGACAGCTTCCTTAAGCTTCTTCTTAGACATGTACTCTGGAGAGACAGAAAATCAACTGTCCACTTGTCCAGCAAGTTAAATCAAAAGCAAATAGGCGAGGCAGTGCCAAGTTTAATTCATGAAAATGGCCCCAAGGAAATGAATGCAAGCATAATGCCAGGTTGATGTGTGCAAGAGTAAGCAGCCCTTCTTTCTCTTGTGTCGCTGCATCTGCGACGGGCACCTGCTGCAGAGAAAATCACTCTGAGTTGAAAACCAATTTGAGAAAAGGTAGATAGGAAATGTTTAAGTGCACAGGTTCTTGTCCGTAACAATGTGTCAGAGAGGATGTCAGCTGGCAGGAGGCCACAGTTTCCTTATGGCCCATTTCTCAATTGTCAAGAGAAACCTATGCAATGCATATACATTTCTTAGTGTTTCATAACTAGGAATCAAATTAATTTTGTAAATATAGCATGACATTTCTCTTTGCTTTGATAACCAAGTCTCACTGGAAGGTTTAATTCTGTTAAACTTGGCAAATGAGTTTTCTAAGACATTGAGAGCATCTGGCATATCCATTCCAGCTTAGCTATTTGTCAATTAAACTTTCTGCAGAAATCATATGGGAAAGTTCAATAATAGCTCTTCTCTCTCTCTCTCTCTCTCTCTCTCTCTCTCTCTCTCTCTCCTTTTTTGCAAATGCTAGCAGTGGTTTTAAAAGCCCACTTATTTCAAAATTAATTGAGTAGCTAACCTGAATAATAACTTTACCCACAAGCTTCAAACAAGTTTAGAAGTTTGTGACTGATGCTAAATGTATAAGGCAAAATGTTTATTTCTCTGTTAGGCTAGAAGTCCTCAGGAGGATGACTAGGAGAGACTTGAAGAGCATCCACTTGAGTAGCTTCTAAGGTGAATGTCCATAACTGGATCTTTTAGGCAAGTTGATTTAAATACCATCCAGTTTAATTAGTCATGTAAGTATGGCTGCCAGGGCTTGAAAGTTGGGCTTAGCACCCAGTAGTGTCCTCTTTCTTTTCTTCTGCTCTGCCTTAAACATTTTTCGGCATTACTGCCTCAGAGTTAAGAATCAGGATGTCCGTTGACTCCAACAACAAGTTGAGGAGAGACAGAGCCTGTCCTTTGAGGATTATATTGTCTTTCCTAGGCTCCGAATTATAAGCCTGGGAGCAACCTTTCTGTTATTTATCCTCTCTAAACATATCTGCCATCAACTATTATACAAAAAGTAATATATAAGATGGGAATAATTATTTAGTGAAAATGAAAATCTTCCCCCTCCCCAACTGGCTTATTTATTTTTATTTTTTTTCCTTTATTAATTTATTCTTGTTACATCTCAATGGTTATCCCATCCCTTGTATCCTCCCCTTCTTCCCTCCCTCCCATTTTCCCCTTATTCCCCTCCCCTATGACCGTTCCTGAGGGGGATTACCTCCCCCTGTATATGCTCATAGGGTATCAAGTCTCTTCTTGGTAACCTGCTGTCCTTCCTCTGAGTGCCACCAGGTCTCCCCCTCCAGGGGACATGGTCAAAGGTGAGGCACCAGAGTATGTGAGAAAGTCATATCCCACTCTCCACTCTACTGTGGAGAATGTTCTGTCCATTGGCTAGATCTGGGTAGGGGTTTAAGGTTTACCACCTGTATTGTCCTTGGCTGGTGCCTTAGTTTGAGCGGGACCCCTGTGCCCAAATCTGCCTATCATAATGTTTTACTTGTAGGCTTCCAGGACCCTCTGGATCCTTCTACTTTGCCATTCTCCCATGCTTCTCTCATCTAGAGTCCCACTAGAATGTCCTCCCCTCTGTCTCAGTTTCCTGGTAAGTGAAGGCTTTCGTGGGACATGCCCCTTGGGCTAATATGCAGATATAAGTGAGGATATACCATTTGAGTCTTTCTGCTTCTGGGTTAACTCACTCATTTATGATCATTTCTAGCTCAATCCATTTATCCACAAATTTCGGGAATTCCTTGTTTTTAATAGCTGAGTAGTATTCCATAGTGTATATGTACCACAGTTTCTTTATCTATTCTTCTACTGATGGACACTTAGGCTGTTTCTATGTTCTGGCTATTATGAATAAGGCTGCTATGAACATGGTTGAGCTACTTTTAGAAGCCTAACAGATGGCATGTGTGTACACAAAACAAGGACAGACCAATACTCATCTATACACAATTCAGAATAACAGAAAGCTGGAATCAACATAAGTAACTGGTAAACAATATATTATATTGATAAGCAACATGCAGCTAGAAGAAGAACAAAGTGTAAGTAATAATACAGACTGTGCTTATTGGGCTCTGGAAGATTTCTCTGTGGTCAAGAGAACTGGCTTCTTGATACCCTATGAGCATATACAGGGAGAGGCAATCCCCCTCAGGAACAGTCATAGGGGAGGGGAATAAGGGGAAAAGAGGAGGGAGGGAAGAATGGGAGGATACAAAGGATGGGATAACCATTGAGATGTAACAAGAATAAATTAATAAAAGAAAAAATAAATTTAAAAAAAGAGAACTGCCTTTCCTTCCAGAGGACCTAAGTTTGATTCCCAGTACCCACATGGCAGCTCACAGCCATCTATTTCATGGGATCCAGCACCCTCTTCTGCCTTCTGTGGCTGTCAACCACACACATGGTGCAAGATGTACATGCAGTCAAAATACCCATACACATAAAATAAATAAGTGAATAAAAATAAAGTTAACAGCTGAGAAGAAGCAGATCACTGTGAATGGGACAGGGATGCAGGTAGCATGAGAAGGGGCATGAAGTGATTGTGGTGCACTGTATACAAATGTGAAATTGTCCCCCCAAAAAACACCCAACAGAAACAAAAACAAAACAAAACCCAAAGCCTCAAAAACAAAACAAAGTACCACCACCAAAAACAAATGAATAGTAAAAAAAAAAAAAAAAAAAAAAAGAGTTGCCCTCTTATACATAATATTTACATAAGAAAGATTACATGAGATTTTCAAAAGTAAGCAAAACTAATCTATGGTTCTGGACATCAGAACAGGAAAGACTGGATGTGAATGGCAGGCACAAGAGGGCTTCTGTCTTGTTTTTCTTTTTCTTTCTTTTTTTAATCTAAATGTTAGTCACACAACTAACATTCTCTTGATGTACTTGATGTGTATGTGTGCGTGCATGTGGTTGTGTGTTAATTTGCTATGACTGTCTCCAGTTGTGTCTATTTCCCTGCAAACCAGATGAATCCCCTCTTTCTTATGGTTTCCTATTGCCTCAGTAATCATAGTGTGTATTTATTTAGTAGATAAATTTGCCTCTGACCTCCTTAAGTATCCTTTCCATGAAATAACCCAGGTATTGGAATGTTGGAACAGTGATGATAGTTTGGCATTTGGGGCATGGATCTTCCTTATCATGTCCTGGCTGTTTCTCTAAGGATACCTCACAACAAATTAATCCAGGCATTAATAGGTAGGAATGGAAGGGCTAGAGTAGGGAGTTTAAAATCCACCTTTCTTGTCCAACAGTTCTAAGAAAGGTAAAGCTTGCTCTGCTATTCTTGGAAGAGCTCTGCATCAGGGAAAAAACATATGAGCAGGGCAGTTTGGTCCCCATCATTTGAGTTTTTCCATAAAAACTGATTATGTCTTTCCAGAGAAAATGAACCTGGGTCATCTCGTCTCACTGCTTTTTATAGCTACACATCTGACTGGTTGCCATTCTGCAGATTCACATCGAGTTTCACCGGGCACTTAACCTTCTTAATTACAAGAATTCTTGTACTCATCATTTCTTTACAACTCAAATGTTCTCATAGTTTTCAAACTTGTTTACTCAAGCTGGATACATTAATTCAACACTCATTTTATTTATATGCTGAACGGGTTTTTGTCAACTGGACACAAATCTAGATATCCAGGAATAAGAAACCTCACTTGAGAAATTGCCTCCATCACACAGGCTGGTAGGCAAACCTGATTAGTAATTGATGTGGGACGGTCCATTAGATAGTTGGAAGTATGACTCCAGGGCATCTAGATGGTCCTGTGTTGTAAAAGAAATCAGGTTGAACAAACCATGGAAAGCCAGTCATTAAGCCAAATTCCTCCATGGTCCCTGCTTCTATCCCAGCCTCTGGGTTCCTGCCTTGAGTTTCTAACTTGACTTCCCATGGTGATGTGGAAGTGTAAGTCAAATAAACCTTTTCCTCTCCAAGTTGATTTTGGTCATGTTGTTAATTACTACAATAGAAAAATGAATTAATACAATTTATTTGAAAATTTCAAGATGTGATTTTTTTTTTCCTATTTTAGCAAGTACCTGGAATGGTAATCCTCACGTCTGCAAAAGAGAACTCGGAGTGAGTAGGGTCTTTCATTCTGACCTACAATCTTCTCTATGGAATTTCTAACAACTACATTTTTTTGTTGTTGTTGTTTGTTTTGTTTTCATCCTCAAGGATGAATATTTCCAGTGACACACAAAAGGTGTTCTATAATTTATTGGTTAGAATTTCTAGCTAATTCTGATGTTTAACAGAAATATATTATTTGATTTCTCCAATAGATAAAAGTCATGATCTTTTTTTCAGCTCCCCATACAATCTTTTTTCCTCTATATAATTTTTGAAGGCCACTAGCTACTTTCTTTTATCCAAAGGCTGAATACCCTCAAGGTATTTAATAATATCTTCTTCTTCATGGTTCTTTTCTTTCCTTTTGTTACCTATCCTGATTTGTTCTTCATCAGTACCTCTTTATGTTATATAAAAATTGTCTCTATAGCTCTCCCAGATCAGTAGTTTGCTGGATTCTTATAGAGTCAAAGATCTTAGTGTAATATGGAAGTGAGTGTGGATTGATAATGAGTCTGTCGTAAGATTTTTAGCCAAGAGACAGAGAGAGCCAAAAAGCCAGAAAGCTTCCTTAGGGACCATAATTCTAGCATGACAGCTGGTGATAAAGCGTCCAACCCAGAGGTAGAAATCAGCAAAGATTTTATGGCTTGTCTTTCATGAGTTAGCAAGAGGATTACTTGAAGCTGGGAATTTGAGGCTATTTTGGGCAACACATGGAGACCTTCATTTTTAAAAATGCAAAAAAGTCAGTAGCCCTCCTGTATACTAATGACAAACAGGCTGAGAAAGAAATTAGGGAAACTACACCATTCACAATAGCCACAAATAATATAAAGTGTCTTGATGTAACTCTAACCAAACAAATGAAAGACTTACATGAAAAAAAATCTTTAAGTCTCCAAAGAAATAAATTGAGGAAGATATCAGAAGATGGAAAGATTTCCCGTGCTTGTGGATAGGGAGGATCCACATAGTAAAAATGGCCATCTCACCAAAAGTAATCTACCTATTCAATGCAATCCGTATCAAAATACCTATACAATTTTTTTACAGGCCTTGAAAGATTAGTTCTAAACTTCATATGGAAAAGCAAACAAACAAACAAAAACCCAAATAGCTAAAATAATACTGTACAATAAAAGATCTTCTGGAGAATCTCCATTCCTGATCTCAAGTTGTACTATACAGCAACAGTAGTAGAAATGGCATGGTACTGGCACAAAAATAGGCCAGTTGATCAATGAAATAGAACTGAAGATCCAGAAATAAATCCATACAACTATGGTCATAATGAGTGAGTTAATCCAGAATCAGAAAGATTCATATGGTTTATACTCACTTATAATTGGATACTAGCCCAAAAGGCATGTCACATGAAAGTCTTCATTTACCAGGAGATTGGGATAGTTGTGAGGACATCCTATTGGGACTCTAGGTGAGAGAAGTATGGGAGAATGGGGACCTAGAAGGATCTGGAGGGTCCTAGAAACCTACAAGAAGAACATCATGATGGACGGCTCCAGGCCCAGGGGTTCTGCTCAAACTACTGCACCAAGGACAATACTTGCAGTAAACATCCAACCCCTTCTCAGATCTAGCCAATGGACAAGACATTCTCCACAGTTGAGTGGAGAGCATAGACTGACTCAGACATGAACTCTGGTGCCCTATATTTGACCA
The DNA here is from genome assembly GCF_964271855.1 of Acomys minous. Classification (NCBI taxonomy): domain Eukaryota; kingdom Metazoa; phylum Chordata; class Mammalia; order Rodentia; family Muridae; genus Acomys; species Acomys minous. The sequence continues at coordinate 69,216,399 of NC_140489.1, read as the reverse complement.
CTTCCCCATAGTGGGGAGGCCTGGTGGCACTCAGAGAAAGAATAAGCAGGCTACCATGATGAGACTTGATAGCCTATGACCATATAGTGGGAGAGGAGGTCACAGACATAGGGGAGGGGAATAGGGTAAAAGTGGGAGGGAGGAAGGAACAGGACGATACAAGGAATGGGATAACAATTGAGATTTAATATGAATAAATTAATTAAACAAATTAAAAAAAGAAATGCTCTATGTCACTAGTCATCAGGGAAAGGCAAATAAAAAACAACTCCACATTTTCTGATTGGCTACAATGAAAAATTCAAGGGAGAGCACATGCTGGCAAGGATGTGGAGTAAAGGGAACACTCTTCCACTTCTGCTAGGAGTGTAAAGAACAGAAACTAGCCTTAATTGTTCTGTGGATCCTGCACACCTCATACATTTATATTTTAGGAGTGTTTAATGTTTGTGAGAAATTATATGTTTTGAGAACAAAAGAACTGGACACTGATGCTGGATCAGACCTGACAGGATTCATTCCTCTCAGCATGCTGGACAGTGACATCCTGCATCCTTCATGTTCTAGCATCAAGTGCTTCAGTTGCTGTTTCTCATCAGAACAGGTCAGCTTCCAGGACAGCTTTGAAGAAAGCTTCTGATCCCAATTGGTCCAGCCTTTCAGACTGTCCCACACAGGACTTCTATTAAGCCTGGAATGTCTCAACATTTAGAAACTGTAGCACAAATGCTATTCCTAGCTAGTTGAACCATTTCTCCAATTTTATTTGGGCCCTTAAAAGGTATTATTCATCCCAAACCATCTGAAAGAAACTTTAGGTGAATGATGCCCAGTTTCCCATAAGGGAAGATGGTTAGGTTTTTGGTTGTTTTCTTGGGCCTTAGATGTTTATTCTCATTGGAAGTTGGTTATAAGTTACTATTGGTCTTATTCAGAGAGAAAACGAAGTCGGACGCAGGGACGTCTCTCTTTTCCTTTATCTTTCTTTATTTCTTTAGGTTTGGGGATAGAGGTTGAAAAGAAAGAAGAGACATATAGAAATATACAGGGATGACAGGACAAAACGTAGATTATTAAATCTACTTCTCAACTTAAGGAAAGCCTTGTTAATCACAAGATTACTTTTTAATTCATTGGTATAGAATTTTATATATTGATACAAAATAAGGTTAATTTTGATACAATGGTGTAGATTTCAAATTTAAGATTATTCTTCACGCACATTTTATGTATATACTCTAATGAAGTATTTTACCCATACATCTCAAGTATAATACAAGATTTACTTCCAATACTTTTAGTATGCTATTGCAGGCTGTTTAGAATAAGTAAATTATACAAGTTAATTGTTAGTTGATCAAATCCTGGTCATTCATGTCAATTACTGGTCTATTTATATTACAAGACTATACATCTTAGGTGTAACAGATAGATATGAGTCTATAAATATATAAGGTAAAATAGTTAGATAAGGTCTTCAAAAATCTCAGAGACCTACAGAATATGGCATTAAAGATGTTTTTATTATTTTAAATATTCACTGACAATGAGACAGGTGAACTCCTGGTAAAAACCAGCCTACCTCAAAGATGATTTTGAGCATCAAAGAACCTCCTTGTGGAGATGGCTTCAAATATGGCAAACAAGCTACTGGGAAAAATGTCCTCGTTTTTGCCACAGACAGAATTCTGTCTAAAAATGGGCAAGCTTGGATGCAAGCAGAGTCAATGGCCAAACTCTGCTAAGACAGGGTAAGCAAGCCCTCAATAGTTCCTGCCTCACAAATATGTATGTCAGATATACGGGCCAGAAGGTTGAAGAAGATGCTCCAATATTATAGAAAGTTTTGTGTGACTGTTCAGGCAGCAAACTGTCTCTGTCATTTTTTTTTCACTTTGGAAGCTTCTAGTCTGCACTCCTGTTGATGTAGGTAATTAATTTTATTCCTTCTCAAGTCTCTGGAGGGGTTGAAGACCAGATAATTTAGATATACAATTACTCTTAGTTGTTTACGGGTTAAGATGTTTTTAGGTCTAGATAGACATTTTAAATTGACGGCGATGTGACATGATAGGTATTGGTTTATGCTCAGAATTTTAGACTCACCAAGATAGGCAAGATATTTTCTTCAGGGTTACCAGATTCAAATAGCCAAAACACTATGAATGTTTTTGCATAATTTATATACTTCCTGATTGTTCTTCTTGCTGTATGTAGATTTATATATGTATGTATGTGTGTGTGTAATAATATAAATGTATATGTTAAAAAAGCTAATGGTTGTTAGCAGAAACATCAGATTTAGTAATATTCCTGAACAAAATTCATAGTGGAAAGCAAAACAAAGCAAAACTATAATAGCTGGAGAGATGGCTTAGCAGTTAAGAGCATTCTATACTCTTTCAGAAGACCTGGGTACAATTCCCAGCATTCATATAGATACACTTCCATCATCAAAGACAAGAAAATACTTTGGAATCAACCTAATAAAGTAGGAGAAAGACTTTTACAATGAAAACTTCAAATATTAGAAGAGAAAAAGACTAGAAAAAGGGAAATCTCCTGTCCAAAGATTGGTATCTTGGGATAACCTACCCCTACACATACTGTATCAAGTGGGTATGAATGTGTGCACCAATATTCTTAATTATTAATTGCTGTGCCAGCAGCACCAGGAGCTGGTAGAATATGTGGTGTTGTCATTTCTACAGCCCACAAGACCCAATTTCTATACGTAAATGTTTGTTGCTTCCTTACCTGCCCCAAAAGATGTAAACAGAGTGATCAACAATTCTCTGAGATTATTATGTTAGAAAACCAAGCTGCCCTGGGGGGAGGTCACATAACCTTCAATCTGGCCAAAAGGGCAACACTAAGAGATAGATAGTCGTCCTGCTGATTGGTTCAGAGGAAGTAAGATGTGGAACATTTCCTATTATGCCAATAGTCCTTTTTTAATACCAGAAATGAGAGGGCTTTGTGAAGGGCTAGAGTGAGCCCAATCAGATCTCTACTGTTCGACTCATGGCGTTAAAATCCCAACATCAGCCCTTAAACCCCACTCAAGGATTTGAGTTGCAACAATACTCAAGGGGGGAATGAGAGGACTGTACATTGCCAAAAGGCCCATGGCTAGAGTCACATAGCTTCCATGAGCATTGGTCTGTTTCCACAGGCACCAACTAATCTCAGTTAGAGTCACACAGCTACAGATAGGATTCCCCTAGAAGCCTTGAAAAGATCCTACTAGGTGCCATCATTTTGTATGGATGGTTGATCTGTGCATGCAGGCTGTTTCTGCTGAATAAAAAGCTCTTTGTTTTTACATACTATTTGAGTCTGGAGTCTTCCTTCAGCAATTTTTGGACCCTTATCTTTGGATGAAAAAAGAGCTGAAGGCTGGTACTAAAGGGAGAATGGGAGCAGAGCAGGGAGGGGGAGAGTGGGTGAAGAAGGGAGGGGAGGGAAGAAGGGATGGAGGGAGAGAGAGAGAGAGAGAGAGAGAGAGAGAGAGAGAGAGAGAGAGAGAGAGAGAGAGAGAGAGAGAGAACCACAAGGTAGAGTACCAGAAGAAACCAGCAAAATATAAAGGGACTGTGAGAGACAGAGCTTGAGAGGGCAACTGCAAGATACGATGATGTGGACGGGGAAATGAAAAAAAATGGGAAGATGGCCTTCATCTGGGAAAGGGTGAGGGGAGTCAGCACAGAAGTACAGAGGAGAGGCAAATAACACAAAGGGTGTTTGGCAGAACCTCAAGAAAAAGTATTATTTACATATTTATGAATACTATATTTACCTAAAATTGTATACAATGCATACATTAGAATGAAGTTCTTAAATGAATTTAAGCCACTTGGACTGATAACTCTCTCCAAAGGAACTACAGACTGACAAAACTGCCAGTTCGAGGTCCTTTCATGCAGCTGGTCAAGGTAGTCCAAATGACTCTACAAACAAAATAGGCTACTGTTGTTGTCGTCCTTGGTTACCTCTCTGAGGTTGAAATTAAGTTCCTATTGTCAGAGAGATACTGCACACTTAGGACACGGGACTAGATAATTGAGCTAAATCTAATCTGAAAGCCTTTTGTCTCTGTTCTAGCTGTTAAAGTACCAGAAACTACTGTGCAATCTGCCAAGGGAGGAAACCACCTGATAGTCAGTGACACCCATGAATCACAGTAACGACCAGCATCGCCAGATATCTATAAAAGTGCAGTAATTGGCACTCATATATTGTGGTAACCCACAGCTTCTTCATTGGATTTATGGCCCACACAACAGGAAGAAAATCATGCCTGGTACTGCAAACCTAGCCAATTATGTGGGGTTAGTGAAGTTAAGATCTTAGGATCTTACTCTGACACTTTGCAAGGCCAGTATAATTCTTTAATTATTCCTAAATCTTATCCTTATGCCCACAGATCATTCTAGCATCACGCCTCATCAGAGAAGCTTCTCTTTACAGCCGATGGAGACCATCAGAGAAAATTAAAACTGAACAAAATACAGAGATCAAAAAGTTGTGGGGACTGAAGCTGCAATGCATACTTCTATAGAACCACTTCTACATCTGTGCCTCAGGGAACGTCACAGAAGAGGGCAAGGAATGAGCGTAAGAATCAGAATTCCATGTTCTGGCTATTATGAATAAGGCTGCTATGAACATGGTTGAGCAAATTTTCTTGTTGTGTGCTGGAGCATCTTCTGGGTATATTCCAAGGAGTGGAATAGCTGGGTCTTGAGGAAGCCCTATTCCCATTTTTCTGAGATAGCACCAGATAGATTTCCAAAGTGGTTGTACTTGTTTGCATTCCCACCAGCAATGAAGGAGTGTTCCTCTCTCCCCACATCCTCGCCAGCATGTGGTGTCACTTGAATTTTTGATCTTAGCCATTCTGATGGGTGTAAGATGGAATCTCAGAGTTGTTTTGATTTGCATTTCCCCATAATAGCCAGAACATGGAAACAGCCTAAGTGTCCATCAGTAGAAGAATAGATAAAGAAATTGTGGTACATATACACTATGGAATACTACTCAGCTATTAAAAACAAGGAATTCCCGAAATTTGTGGACAAATGGATTGAGCTAGAAATGATCATAATGAGTGAGTTAACCCAGAAGCAGAAAGACTCAAATGGTATATACTCACTTATATCTGCACATTAGCCCAAGGGGCATGTCCCACGAAAGCCTTCACTTACCAGGAAACTGAGACAGAGGGGAGGACATTCTAGTGGGACTCTAGATGAGAGAAGCATGGGAGAATGGTAAAGTAGAAGGATCCAGAGGGTCCTAGAAGCCTACAAGTAGAACATTATGATAGGCAGATTTGGGCACAGGGGTCCCGCTCAAACTAAGGCACCAGCCAAGGACAATACAGGTGGTAAACCTTAAACCCCTACCCAGATCTAGACAATGGACAGAACACTCTCTACAGTAGAGTGGAGAGTGGGATATTACTTTCTCACATACTCTGGTGCCTCACCTTTGACCATGTCCCCTGGAGGGGGAGACCTGGTGGCACTCAGAGGAAGGACAGCAGGTTACCAAGAAGAGACTTGATACCCTATGAACATTTACAGGGGGAGGTAATCCCCCTCAGGAACAGTCATAGGGGAGGGGAATAAGGGGAAAATGGGAGGGAGGGAAGAATGGGAGGATACAAGGGATGGGATAACCATTGAGATGTAACAAGAATAAATTAATAAAGTAATAAATAAATAAATAAATAAATAAATAAAAATTAAAAAAAAAAAAAGAATCAGAATTCCAGCAAGGCAGCTCTGAGACTGTCTGTTCTAGAAATGGTTGCATAAACAAGACCGTGGAGACTGAGAATATCAAAAGACATGCTAGCATGGAGTGGGGGATTCTCAGGGAGTCACACTTCTAGACAAAGTACTGCAGGACCAGATGGATGCTGAGAGAGGGAGAGTTAACCTCTTCTAGGGATTAGTTCCCTAATTGGTTACCCAGTGCAGGCGGTGGGTACTGAAACCATATGCGTAGAAGCAACAAGAATGGATTAAGAAATTTGTATTCACACACATACACACACACACACACACACACACACACACACACACACACACACCAATGTAATAATAATAATTAGGGAGAAAAAACTATCGAATACTATCAATTGGAGAGTGAGGAGGAGACATGGAAGGGTTGGAAGAATGGGACTTGATACATTGTTTTGGGTATAGGAAATAAAATTTCTCCTCCCCACCCCTGCCCTTTTTTTTTTTTTTTTTTTTTTTTTTTTTTTTTTTTTTTGAGTCAGGGTTTCTAGGTATAGCCCTTGCTGTCCTGGAGCTCACTCCAGGTTTTCCTCAAACTCAGAAATTGGCCTCCCTCTGCCCCTACGTGCTGGAATTAAAATCATATGCCATCACCACCCAGCTGGAAGACCCACTTTCTTCTTGTTTTGTTTGTTTTTCTAAGACAGGTTTTCCCTCTGTAGGCCTGGTTATCCTAGAACTAGGTCTGTAGGCCACGGTGGCTTTGAATTTAGAGATTATTCTGCCTCTTCCTCATGTGTGCTGTGATTGAAAGTGAGTTGTGCATCACCACTGCCTGGCTTAGGAAGTAAAACTTTTTGTCCTCAAGGATGAGAATGCTTGTCTAAGACATAAGAGTGTTGGGGAATAATTCATTTTTATTTTATTTTATTTTATTTATGAAGGAAATAATTTCTATAGTTGTGTAGTGTTGTTAGGAGTTGATTTAATCTGACTTTTAACACTTTGTGTTAAAAAGCATCTCTCATCTTAACTTCTACTTGTACATAAATATTTATTTATTTACTTATATATTTAGTATGTGTCTTTACCCGCTTGTATGTGTGTACACCATATGTGAGCCTGCTCCCCATGAAGACAGAAAGATGTCATTGGGTCTCCTGGAACTAAAGTTGCAGACTTTTGCTAAGAGCTAAATCTGGGTCCTTTGCAAGAACAGCCAGGTCTCTTAACCACTGAGCCATCTCTCCCCTCTCCTATTTGTACATTTTACCATATATTTTGTGTATTGTACTTTAAATCAGCCAGTAAGCCAGTATTATTTATTTATATATGACCTTTTGGTGTAGCCTTTGGAAAACATATGCTGCTTTTAATATTTACTGGAGCAACTGACTTTGTCATGTGACCTTGAATCTTATAATTCAAGTGCGCTGGCTCTACTAGCTTCTTATGGCTTCCTTTGTGTCTCCTGTATACAATAATGCTATGATAAAAACTTAACTGCCAGAAAACGGCAAACAGCCTTAAAGGACAACTGTAAACCCGTGGCTCAACAACACATAATGAATGGTAGTCAGGATCCCAACAGAAATTATTTGATATTGAAAAAAGATGAGAGTAGCATATACAAGAAAAAACTAGAGACTCAGAAATAAAAGAGGTGATTGAATAATCCAACAAGGTCTTTATATAGCCTCGAAGATTTAAGGAAAGCCATGACATAATAAAGGAACCATGAGGGGAGGGTGTGCAAAAACAACCAAATTGAACTTCTAGAGATGAAAAATAAGATATTATGTATTTAAAAACAACCTCAGTGTAATAGAGTCTCAGACCTTAGTAGACCTGAGACCTCAGCACAACTGACTCTATGATGGAAGTGTCCTTCAGGCTGTAACAGCACACAGACAGCACCACCTGCCAAAACTGAAACAAAGGCCTAACCCATCAAAATCCATGCAGCTCTAGGAAAGTTTCAAATGTACCAACCTTACTTTTCAGCTTCTGTATGTAGTTCTGTTTGACTATCCGTTCTTGTGAACTGAGATAGTCAACCCAGAACATGGGTTTTGTGCTTAAAAGCTCACCCTGAGGAAGGCTCAGTGCCACGCTGGTATCCTGAACACCCAGTATAGTCGCTGGTCAGTTAATAGACTTTCTAATAGCTTAAACCTATGTCTGAGCAGCTTTTTCTGGTGAATACCCCACAACACTAAGCAAGGCCAATGCCTTTCCCTTGAATTTTTTGTTGTCTTCTCTGAACTCAAACTGACTCAGGCATGAGTCTCCTCTTAAAATTCAACAGGCAGAGGCCAGTGAGGGCTGGGCCTCACTAAACCCAGTCATCTGTAGTGTCCTAGGACTATTTCTAAGCCTTGAGCATTTGGGGTTCTTTCCCAGTTTAAAACTCTGAACAATGAGGAGGCGCAATGCCCAGGTATTTGTGCTAATTACTTTGATTTAATTTTTTTCTCTTGACATTTAATAATAGCAATTCCCAAATCATTAAACTCTCATTTTGTAGTCTTGCCCTTTCTCTCCTAGAATACAGTAGACAGTGACAGGACCTTTGGGAGAATTTCTGGTCTTTAGTTGAGGGCTGCTCAAATCATTTTCCTCAAAGATTTTTGGCTTTTTAAGACAAGGTCTCTCTATACATCCATGGCTGTCCTGGAACTGTCTAGGCAGAGCAAGCTCTTCTCAAACTAAGAAAGATCTACCTTTCTCTGTCTCCAGAGGGCTGGAATTATAGGTATGCACCATCATGTCCAGCTTCCTCAAAGATTTCTTATGTAAAAATTTCCCTCTGCTCTTAGAATCTGTGACTGCGAATCTCAATTGTTGAAAATGATCTAAGAATATCCCACTGTTAACAGGTACTTATAGGATGGATAAAAATTAGAGCATAACTCTATCTCCCAATTTTCAGAAAGGGTTTTCTAGCATTGTCACAAAGAGCTTGTGTGGCTAATAGGCTATAAATAGATGCAACTTTGATGCATTATGTGTGATGTGGTCTTACTAGAGCAGAGACAAATGAGGCACATAGATGCTCTATTCAGAAACATCAGAATACTTAATGATGACACACAGCTAAGGCATATGTGTGGGTTCTTTTTTCCTTCAAAAATATTTTTAGATGGTCCTCATGTTAAGCATTTATATATTTTATAAGGTATAAAATTACAAATTTATTATTTAAAGCTTGGAAAATCTGCAAACATTTCTCTATATTTATCTATATTTTCACTATTGATTTGTAATAGGTAATTATCATTGTTAATTTTGTGTATTGATCAAATTAAAGGATGCCATGGAGTTAATAAAAGTTAACTCATGTGAGTACCTTTGAGAAATTTTCTTTTTTTTTCCACATCAATTCAAACTTTAATTACAAATTATATACAAAGGCTAGCAATCTTGTTTCTTTTCCATTTTGTTCTTTTATATAATCATAGAGAAATTTTCTTGTAAGAGATTTGTGTGTGGATGAATGCACTAGGTGAAGGTGACCTCAGAATAAAAGGACAGTCTCTTGAGGGTGTGAAAGAGCAAAATAGCCAAGAAAGGATGAACTTGTTTTCTACTCGAGCTGGTACTTACTGCTTTCCCTGACCTTAGGCACTACTCCTACTTCTTACACCAGGACTTACACTAAGTCTACTCCTCCATTCCTTAGTTCTGTGACTAATTATAGACCAGAACTATACAACTAGCTTTCCTAGGCCTTCAATTTTAAGGTTTCCTAATCATCCAAGCCAATTCCTCATAATAAATATTTTTATACTTATAAAGAAACATGGAGTACTTTCCCATAGTTCTGCTTTTCTAAAGAACTCTGACATGAGTCAAAATTATATAGAGATACTTCCATGCACTTACTTGTGAGAGGATATAGCACATATATAGTGTTGTGTACAACAATAAAGCATCTTTCTTATGCCATGGTTCCCCATCTTTTCAGAGCCACACCACCTACTCTACTATCACTAGATTCTGGCATGTCCATCCAGAATACCAGTCATATCCAAACAAATACCAATATACATTCTTGTTTTCTTACATATTTACCCATGCTAGCATATTGTACATGTTGCTGATATCAGTGGCATACAATGCAGGCACTCTTAGTTTCATTTTCCTGAAGAGCCTTAGCTAGTACTTACAATGAACTCTTTGCATTATCCTGAGGGTCTCTTCAAGTATTGTTTTGAAAAAATGAGCTTTGACTTAATAAGTGAAACTATATGTGTTCCCCTTCCTACTGGGCTTGGGTATAAAAACTATACTTAAATCACAAACATAATTTGAAGATTTTCTTTCTTTTTTGATGTTCTACAATAATTGCAATAGCATTTGTGAGGTTTTTGACTGCGTAGAATTCCTCTGTGAAGGGATTTAAGAGTGCTGCTATTTGGAGCATACTTTTTCTGATTTTTTTTTTTTAGAGGAGAGAGTTTTATTTTATTACATAATAATCCATCTCATTCATACATAATTTAGCAAAGTGTCCATCCAATTTTTATTTTTCTCTTTTGGGGACGATAGACCTATTTGTTATTTTCATACTTGCTCTTTCTGCAGTTGAGTCCCCGAGTCCCCTCCCCTGCGTTGATAGACCTATTTGTCATTTTCATATGTGCTCTGTCTGCAGTTGAGTCCCCGCGTCCCCTCCCCTGCGTTGCACCTCTTTTGTTTACTTCTTCTAGAAAAGCTTTCTCATTTGTTACTTCTGAAGAGTGTTCGTGGATTAATGCATTATTATCATAAATGGAAATAAAAGGGAGAATCGGGCATTTATCTTGCCTTTCTTCTCTGAGCTCAGCACATTTCAGCTTAGCTAAGTGTTTCCTGAAGGGAAATTTATCTTCATGAGAGTATTCCAGCTAATAAATGGGAAAGGAATGGCGGGATTACAAGATCACCCTTGTACTGAGCAAATAATACATCCGGGCATCAGAAATTGACACTGCTCACACTATACAAAAGGGATGCAAGCTGGTGTCGTGTATTTTCATGGTTTTGGCAAAATAGTGAATTTTAAAAAAAGATTTATTTATTAATTTTTTATTATGTATTTATTTATAATATTCTGCCTGCATGTGTGCCTGCCTGCCAGAAAACAGCACCAGATCCCATCATAGATGATTATGTGGTTGCTGGGAATTGAACTCAGGATGTCTGGAAGAGCAGTCAGTGCGCTTAACCTCTGAGCTATCTCTCCAGACCCCAAAATAGTGAATTTTAATCTGACTAAACCTGTTAAGTTAACTCTCAGTTTACAGGAAGCACAGTTTAGAGGAAAGGTAAACATTCTTCTTCCTATTAGGAAGCTAGGACTTGTTTAAACCCTGTCCTCTCAAAAACTGAGCATTGCTCATGGTAGAGAGGACTTGTAATCAGTAAACTTCACCTGGTTTAGGAATATGACAAACACTGTCCACACCTGCTCAGAAGCCATGGCTGTGGACTTCCTTGAAGGGGATTTTTCTCTTCCATTCCCTAGAAACCATGCCTACAAGTTGTTATTAGAAGCACTACTTCCCTTTAGGGACATGGGATTTTTAGGCCAATGATGTCTCTCACACCTGCCATGTGATCTCATTCTCTTGGGCCTTGAGTTGACTTTCAATGCGTAAGAAAAGACTGGGCAGATGTTCAGTTTTTTTTTTTTAGCAACTATAATTCTATTGTTTTAAAAATAGTCCTTATCTTCAGAAAATATACTGATGTCTGGCTAGACTGATGGGAGTGCCTGGGCTGTGTATCTACAGAACCTAGTACAGCTGAAAGGAGTGTGGCGATCATCCAGGCTCAGCAAGTATCAGTTGTGATGGCTTCCTAGTGTCCCATGGAACCTCTCCTCTCCTTTCAGAGGTGCTTGAACTGTGGGAATAGTGGGCATGAGTATCCTTTAACTCTTACTTTCTTCTGGCTCTTGGACAATTTGTTATTGTGCATATGGTCATTTCACATTTCTATGGGACAGTCCCAATCCAGATGTACTTTCTAACATTTAAAAAATAAGCTAGAGAAATAGGGTAAGGCTAGGTAAGAGTCAGATTCCAAACTCAATGCATTGACTGGACCAAACCTTAAAAAAAAATCTCATATTACTACTTTGATACAAACATCATTATGATATTTAATCCCTTATATGCTAATGAAAAGTGACATGAAAAAATATGGCACTATTAAAGACTGAATGAAGTAAGAGTTGTAAATTAATGGTTTGAAACAGGACGTAGTTTGGGTGGTTTTGTTTTGTTTATGAGAGAATGTCCTTTTTAAAAAATTTATATATTCACTTTACATCCTGATCATAGCCCCTCTCTCCTCTCCTTCCAGGTCCTCCCTCCCACCCTCTTCTTCCACCCCCATCTTCCATCCACTTCTCCTCAGAAAAAGGAGATCCCACCATCAACCCACCCCAGCACATCAAGCATATCAAAGTTGCATCATGGCGGAGCTCATCCTCATCCACTGAGGCCAGGCAAGGCAGCTCTAGGAGGGGGAAATGACTGAAAGCAGGCAACAGAGCCCATATCATAGTCAGCATTCACTCTCCTTACTAGGGGACCCAAATAAAAATCAAACTGCCCATTGGTTACGTATGTGTAGGAGGCCTAGATCCAGTCTATGCATGTTCTTTGGTTGATGCTTCTGTCTCTTTATGCCCCCATGGGTCTAGGTTAGTTGATTCTTTGATCTTCTTGTGGTGTTCTTGCCCTTTCTGGGTCCTTCTATCCTTCCCTTGAACTCTTCCACAGGACTCCCTGAGCTTCACCCAATGCTTGGCTGTGAGTCTCAGCATCTGATTTGATCAGCTGCTAGGTAGGGTTGCTCAAAAGGTGGTTATGCTAGGCTCCTGTCTGTAAACATAGCAGAGTATCATTAATGGTATCAGGGGTTGGCTCCCTCCCACGGGGTGAGTCTGAGTTTGGGTCAGGTATTGGTTGGACATCCCCTCAGTCTCTATCTTTATCTCTGCACATCTTGTAGGCAGGGTTAATTTTGAGTTGACATTTTATAGATGGATTGGTGTTCCCATCCTACCTCTAGAAGTCCTTCCTGCCTAGAAGGTGCCCTCCTCAGTCTCCATGTCTCCTACTGCTAAAAGGCTCAGCTAGAAACATCCCCATATCCTACATGTAGCTTACCTATTCCAGGTCTCCAGCTAGTCTCAGTGATGCCCCTACCTTGGTTTCCTTTTTCTCTCCAAGCCCTCTCCCCTCTCCCCTCCTGTCCCCTCTGCTCCCCTCCCTACTTTCCCCACATCTCATCTCCAACTCCTTTCCCTCCCCACACCCTCTCCCGCACAGTTCCTTCTCTACATCCACTTCCACTGTGTATTTTATTTCCCCATCTGAGTTAGATTCAAGGAGGCTCTCCCTTGGACCCTCCATGTTACTTAGCTTCTTTGGGTCTCTGAATTGTGGTATGGTTATGCTACAATATATGGCTAATATCTGCTTATAAGTGAGTACATACCATGTGTGTCTTTCTGGATCTGGGTTATCTCACTCAGGATGATCCTTTCTATTTCCATCCATTTGCCTGAAAATTTAATGATTTCCTTGTTGTTAATGGCTGAGTAGTATTCCATTGTGTAAATGTATCACATTCCTTTATCCATTCTTTGGTTGAGGAACATTTGGATTGTTTCCAGTTTCTGGATATTAACAAATAAAGCTGCATGAACATGATTAAGCAAATGCCCTGGTTGTATGGTGGAGCATCTTTTGGGTATATGCTCAGGAGTGGTATAGCTGGGTCCTGAGGTAGACCTATTCCCAATTTTCTGATAAAAATGATGGCTGAACTATTAAAAGTTCATAAGGAATTAAAATTACACTCAAAAGAGTTATACACATTCACACACAAGCACAAACATACACCATATACATATACACACAGATGCACACACACATGCACACACTCACAGGCATGCACAAGTAAAATAAAAGTAGCAAACTGTCACCAGTTGTTAATGATATTTAGAAGCTCATTATATTCTTTAATTTTTTTAAATATCCAAAGTGAATTGTTATGGACAAAAATACAAAGAAACCCCTACTGGTCTAGTGTGAAATAATTTAAGCACCAAAACAATGAATCCAATTATTTGGGTCACTCTCCAATCTATAAAAATTCATGAGTTCATGACAAAACTCTGTAACAAGCTAACTCATCATTCATAATTGGATTCTTCTATCATCTTATTAATCTAAAAATTGATGTGGACATAAGTAAATATTCCTTATATCCATACAAACTTTGTTCCAACACATATATGGATGTGGGAAACTACTTCATAAAAATATTGCAGTAATAAACGTGGAAAGAATGATAAAATTAAAATCACAAGTTTTCAACCACTAATAAAATAAAAATCCAAGGCTTTCATGGATGCTAAAGAAACTGTATAAATACTAGTTGAGACTTTTATAACATGCTAAAATTAGATAGCCTGTCCTAGTGATACAATCTATAAATCAGAGACTTGGCTGGGTAAAGCAGGAGGAATCCAAATTCAATGCCTCTCTGGACTACATAGCAAATTTGAAACCAACATAGTCCACTTAATGAGGCTGTTCCTCTAAATAAAACTAAAAATCCTGGGAATATAGCTCAGTGGTAGAGTTCTTGTCTAGCATGTTCTTAGCTTGATGTTCAATGTGAAAGAGCATGATACTACACATTTTAAGATATATTAGGATGTTTTCTTTTAGAGTGTGCGTTTCTTTGATATTATCAAGCATCTTGAACTAATTATCAGTGTGAAGGAACTACACGGATGGAAAAACAAGTTAAAGAACACCAAGAAGTAATCTGTGAAGTGTAGAATATGGAGTTTTATGGGAAGGATTATCTGGTTTCTTCAAGAAACCAAGAAAAGGAAAAGAAAATAGACTAAAAGAGGTGAGTGCAACTGACTGCATGATTCGTCCTCATTTGGATGCTGATTCAAATAAACTTAAGACAAATAGATTTGTGAAGCAATCAGGAAAACCAAGACTATGTTGACTAAAAAGAAAATAAACCTTTGTTCTGCAATGCAGTTTATACAGTATTCTGAATTTTAAAGAAACAATTATTACGTATCCATTCAATGATGAGATCTGATCTGATTTCATGTCACATATGTGGCACTTTGGAGAATGAAGATGGGCTGGGCATGGGGTCTGCCCTACAAGAAGCACACTATGCAGCCAGGGAAGTAAGCTATGTATTTGGCCTCTATATGAAAGAAGAATTATTGAAGAATAATCTAATGGTAGTCCACGTGCATAAATCTTACTGGCTAGAGTGGCCATGGGAGACTTCTGAGAGAAGTGGAGAGCTTTTTGAATAGGTGATAGATAGACAGATGAATGATAGATGATAGATAGATAGATAGATAGATAGACAGACAGACAGACAGACAGACAGACAGACAAACAGTAGATCGATATTAATCCATTTTATATTTATCATCTTGATTGTCATCTTGATTACATGGCAAGGAGATAAAAGGTTTTGTTTTTTCAAACTATTTCAATTGACACAAAGGATAAAACTATGCATTTTTTTATTTCCTGGCAAATATATCCTTTTGTAGAATAACTAGAAATATAATTAAGAATACATTTAACCTTTACAGAAATATTTGTTGAGGTACTTGTCTTGTGAGGTATTCACAAGAGAAGACTAATCAGACAAATCATACATAGGTTTAAGCAAAAAGAAAATCTTTATTAACCAGTTGGTGACTCTCCTGAGTATTTGTCGCCAGTGTAGCCTCAAGTGTCTCTCAGGATGGGCATGTAAGCACAATGGCCATACACTAGGCTGATATGCCTCAGTTAGCAAGAACAGTTAGCCAGAATCACAACTACAGAAACCAAAAAGCAAATACAGTTAGAGACTTACTTTACCAGAGCTAAAGATTTGATAGATTAGGTCATTATCTCATACTTGCATGTGATGCTGTCTATGTGCTGTGTTCCAAGGCCTAAATAGTGTTTTCATCATGGATTCAGTTGTGTTAAGGTCTAGAGACCTGTATTGATAGTATAGGTTAATAGTGGGATATTTACATAGTACACAAAAGACACTATTGGAAAAAAGATAGGCTTTCTAAGTTCTCCAAAATATATGTATTACATATTGTATGAGCTTAGGAACTAGCTCTTTAGGAATACAGCCCAAGGCCCTGTGTTTGAGCTCCAGTACTGAGAAAAGACATTTAAATGCACTGGGCATCCAAAGAGTCAAAAAAAAATGTACTTGCTTCTCTTTCACTTCAAATCTGAGGTGCCAGACGTTAGGCAAACTCCATTCTGGGAAGACCCAGAGAACTGGATATTGGGATTTCAGAATATTTTCTGTCTGCTTAATAACAAGCTAAAGCATGGTTCCTAAACACTGTCTAATAGAGCTGCGTGCGTCCTATAATTTGTGTTCTTTTTCTGAATTTCTTTGTGACCATAAAATCTGCAGAGTAAACTTTTATTAAACTGATATCTATTATTCAAAACAGCTAACATTTCAGAGCAATTACCACTTCCCAGTAAACTAATTGTCCAATTATTCTTTGATACAAATAATATCCAATACAGTGCCCAGTGGAGAAAGATATTTAACAATCCTTTATTGCCCAATTCATTTGCCTCTAGTGACCTAAACAGGACTCATACATTTTTCCCCAATGACAAATACCACGCAAGGGTTGACTATAAATGAAGTATTTTAAGCTAATTTTAACAAAGGATACTAAAGAGGCTTATGAATTATTTTGTCTTTTTATTATTTGTGCCAAGAACAAGAGAATTGGTCCTTGTCTGTCTTTTAGCATAGCCTCATGCAAGGGCAACTGCCGTGGAAGTTTTCTTCCCCATCACCGTTCCTTTTCTGTGAAGTGTGTCAGAGTGCAGAAGGGCAGTGATCCCAGTCTCCATAAGCATCACTGATTAGCATATTTTGTTAGTGTCCATCACCCCAACACTGTTGTATTTGGTCTATTAATATTTAATTCTCAAGAAGGTTTAAAAGTAAAATATCAAAATGGACAATATGAAAGTGATTAATTGGATTCCCCTAATCAGCTTAACTATTTGCAATAAAATTTTGGCCACTAATTCTTGTTATAGAGGTACTAGCAGTATATATGTATATGTTGATATATTGCCTAATTTTGATTCATATTAGGCATATTATGTGCCTAATATGAATTTTGATTCATATTAACCATGTGAGAGCTCACAAGGTTAGCTTTTCATGTACTTAATGAAACTTACCATAGTTGCTAAAAAATTCCCGTACAGGTGTTTTGTTTCTGCACAACATAATGGCCTAAGGTGCTTTTCTATTTCTTTTCCTGCTTGCCTGTATCAGAGGACACTGCTCACCATTAGTGTCCATGTGCAGCAGAAGTCTCTGAGTACCTGCTATTTATTATGAACTCACCTACATGAGAACAAATGCTATCTTTATTAATTTTCAGAAGGCAGCATGTTATCTTGAAAGAGCATTAAATTTTGAGATAAAATTCCCAGCTATTCCAATTAACTCATATACAAATATTGATTGATTTTTGTGGTCCTGAGCTCATTAATATATTCAATAATAATAACAGTATTGCCAATCTTGTGGAATTTTGTAATGATTAAGATACTTTAAGTGAATCAATACATAACTAGTGCTTAACACTGTAATTCATTGCCACTGGGATACCATTAATTATACAGCATAATCATTGTGGGCTCATGGGCAGGCATTAGAAGGGTTAGGTACCAGAGATCCTGTGCACTAAAGAAAGCTAGTGATCTGGTAAAGTCTATAGGGATAAAAACAGAGGAATAGAAAGTTTTGAGGAAAAATATGCCAAATTCTGTTTGGCCCAGATACAAGCATTTAAATAGAAGAAAAATTAATATTTGTAGACTTGTGGTAGTTTCGAAGCATGCTTTTTAGTTCTGCATTCCTGGATATCATATATAACTATTTTGACTGCAAGAGAGACAAAGGAGTCAGTGGGTCCTAAGTCAAAAGTCATAAAGTCCCAAGTAAAACCAGACGGTCTGCTACTGCTCTCCTGCTTTGGTCACCCATGTAAGTGTCCACCTGCCATTTCTCTTCTCAGCGTTGGAAAGGGGTCTATCTCCTCTCCTTCCTGCAAATTTTGACTTTTTCCTGTGAAAAAGGAAGATTAGAAATAGAGAAAAGAAATTTGGGCTTGGCCTAGTATCTATCCTAGATCTCTTTAGACAAAGGAATTCGCTGGTCACAAAAGGGCAGCAAGGAGGCAGCTCATTGAAGATAAAATTAAAGGATTTGGGACTCTGATGTTTTCCAGTGTCTTTCATTTACAGCAAGTGGTATGCCCACATGGAAGATAGAATAGAGTCAATCCCAGAGCCAAATTAAACGGCTTAATACTTGAAACGCGGAGAAATAAAATATTTTAACTCATAGTATCTAGAAGTCAGGTAAATATAACTTCTCTTAAATTTTACCACTCCTGACACTTTAGTAGTACTTTCCTTAAACTTCAGAGAAGTTTCAGGTTGTCTAAGATTCTAGGCATAACTTGTTTTCCAACTTTAGTAGAATGTTACCCCAAGAGGTTGCCAAGAGTAGCTTTGGGATTAACATACAGAAAACTATTTAAATGAGCATCAAATTGTTCCACATTCATCAAGCCAAATACCGTGAAGCAGTCTGAGACTTTGCTCACGGTTGAGGATCTTGACTCCAAAATGGGACCAGAGATGTGCATCAAGGCCAGGGCTCCAGCAATCTTGCTTCAGAAAGTCTTGAATCTGTAACAGCTTATTATCTAATGAGGAAAGTCTATCCTCTGTCCTTCTGGGCTGAATTCCTGAAACAAATAGGCACAATAAGTAATCCCTCAATGCCTGAGCTTAGATTTAGGTAGAGGTCTAAGCACCTTAAAGCTAGCAAGATCCCTGTTTATAAGGTCAAGCCCAATGATTAGATATATTAAATAACACTATTTTTAATTGATAAATTTTTTGACAATTCCATACATGTATATAATAGAATATGATTACTCACTTTCGGCCTCTTTTATTTCCTTCAAGCCCCTATTGACCAACTTCTTTAAAAACAATCATTTCCCCTATTCATTACTTTTGCTTTGTTTTGTGCTCCTTAGAGTTTAACCCTAATTAAGCCATATGTATGGCTCTAACTTTGGAGCTGTCCATTAGAGCCTGGTGTATTCAGTGATGAGCACATAACTAGGTACATTGCCTTTTCTCCTAGAATCTGTTAGTTGTCAATAAGTCAGCAGTAAGTGGTAGGGCCCCATGAGCTCCTTCTACATCCATAGCTGACTGTTAGGACTGCTTAACTTGTATAGGTTCAGGGACAGTAAGGTCAGCTGCCACAAGTTTGTGATTTCCATGGCCGTGTAATACTTAGGAGTTGGCATTTCACAACACTTCTCTTCATCTTCTAGTTTTTATGCTTTTTGTCCCCTCTTCTACAGCATTTTTCCCTGTTCAACATCCTTAACTTTGCAAGCGAAATGCAAACTAACTTACTTTAAAATTTCATCTTATACCCATCAGAATGGTTAATATCATAAAAATAAGTGGCATCTCATGCTGGCAAGTATGATGTAAAGTAAGAGGATGTGAAGTAAGAGGAACACTTGTAAATTGCTGGTGGGAATGAAAACTTAGACAACCGCTGTGGAAATCAGTGTGGCAGATGAAGATGATAATTGATCTACCTCAAGATCCAGCTGTACCACTCTTGGGCATATACCCAAAGGACATTTCATTCTACCACAGAAACACTTGCTCAGCCATGTTCTTTGCTGCTTTTTCATAATATCGAGATGTTGAAAACAATCTAGATGTACCTCAACAAAAGAACAGATAAAGGAAATATGGTACATTTACACAATGCTGTATTACTCAGCTGTTTTTTTAAAAATGACATAATGACATTTGGAGGCAAATGGATGCAACTAGAAAAAAAAAAAGATCATCCTGAGTGAAATATCCAAGACCCAGAAAGACAGCTATGGTATGTGCTCCTTATATGTGGACATTAGCAGTTAAGTCAATGATAACCAAGCTACAATCCATAGAACCTCAGAGGTTAAGTATAGAGTATGATATTAAGGGGTACAAACCGATCTCATTAGGAAAGGTAAATAAACTAGATAAATTATGGATTAATGAGGAGCTGAAATGGGAGAACTAAGTGGGGAGTGGGAAAGAAGGGTTGTGGGAGGTAATAAGGGGAAAGAGCTAAAACTAAGGGGTATTTGTGGGGTAGTATGGAAACCTAATTCTGTAGAAACTTTCTAAGATATATAAACATATGAAGTCAATCTAAATGAAATTGTCAAATAATGGGGGATACAGAATCCCAACTGACCATCGATCATCACCAAACAAATCTTCCATCACTGGGACTGGCGTTTATACAATTGAGATACTGGCTGAAAGGGTCCTAATGGCCCTGAACAGCCCAAACTGTTTCCAAGGATATAGGCTGCTCTCCATAAACTGACAGCAAGACTCTGTTGCTGAAGACAACATTCACACAGCTCATTGAACATGGAGATATCAAGCTGGTATTTATACATAGCCTTCATCTCTATTTGCTAGTATCTATGTTATAGGAAAGTATTCTGTACACTACCAAAAGAGAAATGTAAAGATCAATACAGCCATAAAACTTTGATCTATAATAGCATATTACCTATAAGATAAGATATGCTAATGCAATGATGGCACAAAGCTTGTGGGAGTCACCAACTTGACTTAAGGCCCACTCCATGAGATGGAATCCATACCTGATAGTACTTGGGTGACCAAGCACTAGAGTCTGGATATCTCAGGGTCCTAGGGTAAAAAAAAAACAAATAATACTGGGTTTAAAATGAAAGAAAAATCATAGTAATAAAATGATACCTAATGATATTCTGCTATATTCATTGATCAGCACCTTGTTCAGCCATCATCAGAGAAGTTTTCTCCTGCAGAAGGTAGGAACAAATACCCACAGCCAGATGTTACATAGAGAGTTAGAGACCTTGGAACATTCAGCCTGGGATGTCTTTATCAAATCCTTCCTCTGAGAGGTCAGGGAACCTGATAGAAGAGGAAGCAGAGTGTTAGATCCAGAGCGGATAGAGGACACCAGGAAAACAAGATCCTCTAAATCAGTATGAGGAAAACATATATGAACTCTCATAGTCTAAAGCAGCATGTACTGGTATTATAGTAACTAAAAATATATCTAATAAATATTATTATTAAATATGTATAATTATTAGGCAGTAATATCTAACCTGCTATCATAATTAAAAAAGACACATACAGCTGTTACATTTTAGAATGGCCTCATTTTTGCCTGGGGCTGGGCAGATATTGTAAAGACCAGACAAACTCCATTTTGAAAAAGAAACTTCATTTTGTGTTAAACCTTGTCAAGGGCTGAACCCAGATTCCAGGAAGAAAACCACAAAATAGTCTAAACAGAAAAATATTCCCTAGCAACAATCAGCTCACCTTGGGAAAGTACAAATATACTCTATGCTGGTCAAGCTGATCAGCAGGTGGTCTTTCACATAGCAACAACCAGTTAGGAGAAGCCAGGCCAAAGTTCTTTTTATTATTATTATTTTTTTATTTTTTTCCCTTTCTTATTTATTTATTTATTTATTTATTTATTTATTTATTTATTTATTCTTGTTACATCTCAATGGATATCCCATCCCTTGTATCCTCCCATTCTTCCCTCCCTCCCATTTTCCCCTTATTCCCCTCCCCTATGACTGTTCCTGAGGGGGATTACCTCCCCCTGTATATGCTCATAGGGTATCAAGTCTCTTCTTGGTAACCTGCTGTCCTTCCTCTGAGTGCCACCAGGTCTCCTCCTCCAGGGGTCATGGTCAAATGTGAGGCACCAGAGTACATGAGAAAGTCATATCCTACTCTCCACTCTACTGTGGAGAATGTTCTGACCATTGGCTAGATCATAGCAGCCTTATTCATAATAGCCAGAACATGAAAACAGCCTAAGTGTCCATTAATAGAAGAATGGATAAAGAAAGTGTGGTACATATACACTATGGAATACTATTCAGCTATTATAAACAAGGAATTCCCGAAATTTGTGGATAAATGGATTGAGCTAGAAATGATCATAAACATGCTGGGCGTGGTGGCGTACGCCTTTAATCCCAGCACTCAGGAGGCAGAGGCAGGCGGATCGCTGTGAGTTCGAGGCCAGCCTGGTCTACAAAGCCTAGACAGCCAAGGCTACACAGAGAAACCCTGTCTCAAACAAACAAACAAAAACAAAAAACCACCACTAACAACAAAAAACTTAATATACATAAATAGAAATGATCATAAATGAGGAGTTAACCCAGAAGCAGAAAGACTCAAATGGTATATACTCACTTATATCTGCATATTAGCCCAAGGGGCATGTCCCATGAAAGCCTTCACTTACCAGGAAACTGGGACAGAGGAGAGGACATCCTATTGGGACTCTAGATGAGAGAAGCATGGGAGAATGGCAAAGTAGAAGGATCCAGAGGGCCTAGAAACCTACAAGTAGCACATTATGATAGGCAGATTTGGGCCCAGGGATCCCACTCAAACTAAGGCACCAGCCAAGGACAATACAGGCCGTAAACTTTAAATCCAGGCCAAAGTTCTTAATGCCCCCCCCATCACTGCTTCAACCAATCTTTTCTGTAGGTCAACTTGCCCCTACACCTATTACCCAACCATGAAATGCGAAGGCTGGTAACTCCCTGCTTGCAGCTTTTCTGTCCAAACGCCATCCAATCATATACTGTAAAACCCATTTCTTTGTCCAAAAATCTATAAAAATCCCTCTCAATTGATAATCAGGTCTGCTTCCTTGCATATCCTATGTCAGTGCACTGGAGGTGTGGCCCAGGCTCGAACCTAAAATAAAGACTTCCTTGCAATTGCATTTGGACTTGGTTCTTGGGTGGTCTGTTTGGGGAGTCTCTCAAAATTTGGGCATAACAATATTAACCCTTGAAAGTACCTCCCATTATCTCCCAGCATCAATCCCAGGCCATCTACTTCAATAATTCCTATCTGGGCTACATCCCATCCATAATCTTCAAATACTTGCTTATGTTGTTCATCTGGGCCACTTTGGTCCATGTGGAACTACAGAGTTCCTCCTCCTGGCCCACGTGGTTCTTTCCTATGCCATGAGGAAGCTGATGCTTCTGTTTTCTCCTGTGCCTGTCTCCTACTCAACATCCTTCTTTCCCAGAAGCCCCTGAACTTTGGCCATACCTCCTCATTCTGCCCTGCCCAGGTGTGTACGCATTTCTTTAGCCAATCAGGGATAACTTGGAGGCAAGGATTACTTTGGGGAAAATAATTAGCAACCAAATACAAAGCACCAGACCATTATGTTACAAACAGGGCTTGTATCAGGTCCTCAGTGTGTGTGTTTGTGTGTGTGTGTGTGTGTGTGTGTGTGTGTGTGTGTATAAAATGACTTCTTCTACTTTAGTGTTTTCATGGGATTTCTGAGTGTGTAAACAAGTGGGTCTTTAATTCTTGTCCCTTCTCTTGAGCTCTGCTCATTCTGTTTGTCTGTCCTGTCTGAACTTCCATCTTAATTTTTTGTTTCATCTTACTATATTTTGTAATTTAAAAAATGAGTAAATGCAGAGGAAGGATAGCAGGCTACCAAGAAGAGACTTGATACTATATGAGCATAAAAAGGGGGAGGATGTCCCCCTCAGTCACAGTCATAGGGGAGGGGAGTAAGGGGAAATTGGGAGGGAGGGAAGAATGGGAGGATACAAGGGATGGGATAACCATTGAGATGTAACAAGAATAAATTAACTTAACAATTATTTTGAAAAAATGAGTGAATGTATGTATGGATGGATGAATGAATGAATGAATGAATGAATGAATGAAAACCTAGGCACTAAGATAAATGTTTAACTATTGAACTGTCATTTATACTTACTGGGAGAGAGAAAATCATTTTCTCTCATGGAGAGACAGAGGGTATACCAACCGCTTCAAGGCAAGTCATTAGTAGTTGACCAATATATAATGGACTCCACAGTTTTTTTTCTGTGTTTTTATTTGATTACAGTTTGGTGAGTTTTTGTTTTCTGTTTTCTATGGTTGATTGGTTTTTGGGGTGTTTGTCTGGGGTGTTTGGTGGGTTGTTGCTGTATTATGTTTTTGTTTGTTTAAGAAAGAACTTACAGTTGTATGTGTAGGGTAAGAGAGGATCTTGAAGGACTTGGGGGAGGAGAAGAATATGATCAAATTTTATTTAAATATACAAATTGTTTTAAATAATAAAAAATATAATAAAATATAAAAGTGGTAGCATGTGTCTCTTATTTAATAAATATGATTATTTTGTTGGCTTGCCCACCATGTGCATGCCTGGTGACCAGAGAGAACAAAAGAGAGCACTGGATCTCATGAAACTGGAGTTACAGTAGGCTGTGAGCTACCATGTGGGTGTTGAGTCCTCTGGAAGAGCAGACCGTGCTCTTAACCACTGAGCCATCTCTTCAGCCCCATGATATATCTCAACTCTCCTTTATTTTCATCATCTTGAGAGTAGTTGTGTTGTACTCCCTGCATTTCAAGGAAAGGCTGCTCTGATTAAGGTTGAGGTCAGCTTTTGTCTGTGGGTATGGCCATAGATGTTTAGGTGGGAGTCTGATACTATGTTTCTTTAGCTTAGAAGCAGTGCTTTGTTCCTTTAGGACCTGAGACCTCTTCATTCATACGGTTTGAGCCACACTTACAGTACTGGGGATGGGTTTCTTCTTGTGGAGTGGAATCCAATCAAGGAGTGGTTGATTGTTTACATAACAGATAACAGTTGCAACACTACTGAACCAATGGATACATTCTGTCTTAAAGGTTAGTATTGTTCTTTCTAGAGTTCACACTTGGAGAAGACTGCTGATGCCATAACACTTTTCCAAAAGCCTACCTACCTAGCATCATCTAGTACTATGACAGCTATGCACCCAGAAGGAAACTTCCAGCACAGTTTCAGCTCGATATCTCTATATCATATAAACAAAGTGCTTGAAGTCTTCAACAACAGGGGCTTATTAACTAGATCTGCTCAGTAAGCAGGAAGAGTGGTATGAGCATGTAGCATCTTGGGAGCCTCTGTGACCTCCTTGACCAACATCCATCTTGTGATTTAAATGAGAAATGTCCCTCAGGGGTTAGTATATTTGAACACGTGGTCCCAAGTTAGTAATGTAGTATAGGGAGTTCGTGGAATACTTAGGCTATGTAGCCTGGCTGGAAGAAGTAGGCCACTGGAGGTGGGTCCTTGAAAGTATATATCCTTACTGCACTTTCAGTTTACTCTCTAGTTTCCACTGTAATGAAATGTGATCGGCCATTTTCAGCTCCTGATGCTTGCTGCCATGCCTCTCCCACTGTTGTGAATTACCATCAGGAACTGTAAAGCAAAATAAACTCTTCTATAAGTTGCTTTTAGTTATGGCATTTTATCACACTAACAAAGAGTAACTAATGTTCCCTCCTCTGGAAATATCCCACACCGGGCACCAGGGTTTTTGTTTAGTGCCCCACTATTTCTATGGCTGGCATTGTTTCTCCTTGCAGACTTAGATAACACTATTTTGACAGCAAGTGAAAGAGAGAGAAAAAAGAGCTCTAGTCTGAAGCTAGGGGAATTCCAACAGACAGAAGATTCTTCATGCAGTAAAATATTATTTCTCTCCTTTCTGCTCCACATTCTGAAAGCTCTTAGCTTGCTCACCAAAATGCTGCATTATGTGTTTGCTGACACAGAAGAATAGCACTTCCTGATGCCACCAGATGGTAATTGGATTCCAATAATAGAACAAACGACAGAGAATTCCCACTGCTTGGCTGGATTTTAACTGATGTGAGAGCAGAGAGTCATCCCTTCCATTATGTCCCATGTGGTGAGTAAGCTGTGGAGAATTGGGACAATAAAGCTCCCTTCTAAGCCCCAAGTCAGGGAAGAAGTCACACAGTCATTGGTTGGTGTGGCCTTAAGGGCTTCAACTTTCTCTTTGGCTGACTCTAGGCAAAAGGCTCTACTTTGTCAAGAATTTTCAGAAACCCCAAAGCAAATCTCTGCTTCTGTATTCAAAGCTCCTCTATGTTCTTTTCTGTAGACATAAGTGGAACCAAAATCTTCCACCTTAGAGGAAGCCAGTTTCTTTATCTTTCCCATGTAATATCCCAGAATACACTGACTCCAGAAAGGCTTTTACCACAACATGAAAAGTACCTTGGAATTTATTATTCACCAGTGTCTTAACTCTAACTTATGGGAAATAAGAATTCGGTAGTTCAGACACAGGGAGAGCAACCTGCATACAGCTTTGTATCTGCAGATACTGGGTGCCCTTTTCTCAGGGGAGCTGCTGATTTCAAATGAGTCATCAGAAATATGGAGGGGCAGGTAGCTAAAGTAAGCCCTTTCCATTTCTAGACAACATTTCCAAGAATATGTTCGTGGTGAAATCTGTTGGCTTGGGTTCTACCTACAAAGAAAACAGGAGTACAAATGTACCCAAGGTAGCCACTGATATCTCAATTATCCCAACAGTGCTCACTAGTGATATTTGATATGACATAGAAGCAAATAATTGGGAAATAGGGACCCATGCCGAAAAGCCGTTGACAGATCTCAAACATTACCTAGCCCCAGAATCTGTTTCCAAAGATAGGGAAAATAAGAACCACAGAAAGAAAAATAACTGGTTCAAAATTATATATATGGTGGTGGTGTTAAGAATTATGATGGTGCTAGGATGGTAGGAAGATGTGAGAAAGGGTCAGGGCACTGGGGAAATGGAAAAGTGCACTCTGTCTCATCAATCAAACATGCAGGAAAGAGATTAATTTAAAAAGATGAAGAACTGTTATGTACATGCAAAAGTAAAGGCACTTTACATCATATCTATTTTCCTGGTTTTGGTTTTTTTACATGAGAACCTGATTCCATTGTGCTGTCATAGAATTCACAGTTTTATGGCTTTTGTTTTCACATGATTTGGTTATATGTACTTTGTTGTCTATGGTTTCTAACACGACAGTCTTTTGGGAGGCTGGGGCATTGTGTCATTTTTGGGGTTTTCTACCTATATATTTCATTGAACTCTTGACTCTACACTGAGGTGCTCCATCCTGCATTGAACCACATCTACCCAGTTAGCAAGCTGCATCATCTGCTACCTTCCTTTAACAAAAGGGTTGTTTACTTTCTGTTGAGAGAGACTCCCAGGCTCTAGTAGAGCATGCATTGGGTTTGAACAGTGATGATCCTAGAGTAAAGGTAAAGGCTGCACAACAAAGGACTTTTATTTCCACTATCTCACTCTTTAGTGATCCTTAGTACCTTCATTAAGGAAGTAGCCAAATAACTGAAAATGAAGAATGACCCAAAGCTCCCACTTAATGTTTCTAACTAGGACTGAGAAAACTTCTTTTCTACTCCTTTCCCTTTGTCACAGTTGGTGCCTGGTTCTTAATCCGAAAAGGCACATCAACTCATGGCTCTCAGGTTATTTGCAGTGCACTGGAGAATAGAACAGATGGTTTATGTCATTCTAGAAATCCAGACATTTATCTCTATTACCCAACAGATCATTAATTTAGAGTTTCAAAGCCACAGCTGAACACTGAAAGCCTTTGCCTTCAGAGACTGGTAATTATTAGGGTTCTCACACCAATAAACTTAAAAAATTACAGTCAAGAAAGGAAAATCAATTTCTTACTATGTCAAAAACTCTGACAATATTTGATGATGAGATAAGATGATGACATTGGATCCCCTCTGGTTCAGACATCAGGAGGACAAAACTCTAGGAGCTGTCTTTTGGCCAGGCCTGCCCTCCTTAGATTCTAGGAAAGGCAAGAGTTAATTCAGGTGCTGGAATTTGTTAGCAGCATGTTGGACAGAAGGAACCCAAGTAATCATTTTGGTCAAGTCGTTTTTCAGAAAACTGAAATTGTAAAAATACTAAGGGCCTCTAATGTAAAACACTGAAAATATAGCATAAAACATATTATTCAGAACAAAGTAGGAAAATGGTAAGGATCAAGAGACTGTCAAAGGAGCCACAGGCTTGAGTGTTAATGCTGGCTGGTGGTACCTAGACCTTGACTAAAACCAAATAGAGAGTAGAGGGCCCCAAATAAGTTCAGATTCCCCAAAGCCTCAGGAAAGACACAACAATAACAACAACAACAACAACAACAACAACAACAACATTATGTCACCATTAGAAAGTTGAAGTATCTTAACATGCATCCTGTATAGAATATTTTTAATTGAATGAATTTTGTTCCTCAACAATGTTATACATGTATAAATATATACTGTGTTCTGATTTGTCTCTCTCACGTACACATTGTCTTAATGTCTTTTCTTTCTTTTTTTTAAAATTTTTAAATTTTATTTTATTAATTTATTCTTATTACATCTCACTGGTTATCCCATCCCTTATATCCTCCCATTCCTCCCTCCCTCCCATTTTCCCCTTATTCCCCTCCCCTATGACTGTGACTGAGGGGGATTACCTCCCCCTGTATATGCTCATAGGGTATCAAGTCTCTTCTTGGTAACCTGCTGTCCTTCCTCTGAGTTCCACCAGGTCTCCCCATCCAGGGGATGTAGTCAAATATGAGGCACCAGAGTACATGTGAAAGTCATACCCCACACTTCACTCAACTGTGGAGAATGTCCTGTCCATTGGCTAGATCTGGGTAGGGGTTCGATATTTACGGCCTGTATTGTCCTTGGCTGGTGCCTTAGTTTGAGCAGGACCCCTGGGCCCAAATCTGCCTATCATAATGTTCTTCTTGTAGGTTTCTAGGACCCTCTGGATCCTTCTACTTTGCTATTCTCCCATGCTTCTCTCATCTAGAGTCTCAACTTCTTTTCATTCTTATCAACCAATTTCCCATCCCTACCAGTTCATTTATCAGATTCATGGTTTTTGTTTCTGTTTTGTGACCCATTTAGTTCAACCAGAGATTTCTCTATGAGCAGTGTATTACAGCTGTTCACTGGAGCCTGGTGGGGTCACCAATGACAATAAATCTTTCTGTGTTTTTGTGTCTCTGTTTCTGTCTGTTTCCACCTCCCTCCACCCTCTTCACCACCCCTCCGCCAAAGTCGGCAGTAGCAAATAGTTCATCTGTAGGCTTTGAACTTTTTAAAACCTACTTTATTTGGGGTTATTTAATGCTTATACCTCCCTTCCAATCCACCTACCCTAGATAAGATAGAAAAGAGGTTAATGGGAACAGGAGTAGAACTTTTTAGACTCAGTTCCTTGGAGCAATTCCACTGGCATAGTTGGCAGGATTCCAGCAGATTCCTTAGACTGCAAACCAGCAATTCAGTAAAGATGACTGCAACCACAGCCACCGCAGCCTGGAGCAGCAGCCAGAACCCGGGACCTGAAAGCATTCTAGAGAACAGTTCTCTCTAGAAGCATCTCAATGGGGAGTGATGAACACACAAACAATAGGAAAAATACTGTGCACCCTCACACAAGTGTGTTTCACACCCTACACTTGGGATCAAAACAAAAACATATTTATATACACTACATTCATCAGTGAGGGGCAGTCTTTCAGAGCTTTTCCTCCACCCATAGCTGACTGTTGGTGGCCTTTTCTTATGCAGATCCACTGTCCCAGCGTTCTATTGCTATGAGGACATCCAATGACCACAGAAACTCTTACCAAGGAAATATTGTAATTGGGGCCTGCTTACAAATTCAGAGGATTAGTCTATTGCCTTCATGGCAGGGAACATGGCTACATAGGCAGCCATGGTGTTGCAGAAGTAGCTGAGAGTTCTACATCCATATCCACAGGCAGCAGGAAGAGAGAGTCTCTGGGTTTGGAATAGACTTTTTGAAACCTAGACCTCCACTCGTAGTGACACACTTTCTCCATCAAGGACACACATCCTAATCCTCCCAAACACTGCCACTCCCTGGTGACCAAGTGCTCAAATCCCTGGATCTGGGATGGGCTTTTTGAAACCTCAAAGTCTACCCTGGAGACGTACTTCCTCCAACAAAGTCATACCTCCTAATACTTCTCAGGCAGATTAGCTAGCTGTTAACTCTCTGATCCTCTAAGTTGGCCTAGATTTCACTTCCTCAGCTTTTGTCATAATCGAGTTAAGTCAGAGGGCTTAATAACCCCTATCCTATAACAAACACCAGTCTCGTTTCCAAAAATATTCATAGCCATGTGTCTTAGCCAGTGTTCTATTGCTGTGAAGAGACGCCATGACCAAGGCAACTCTTATAAAGGAAAACATTGAACTGGGGCTGCCTTACAGCTACAGAGGTTTAGTCCATTATCAGCGTGGTAGGAAGCATGGCAGCTTCCAGGCTGACATGGGGATGGAAAAGGAGCTGAGCACTCTACATCCATATCCACAGGCTGCAGGAAGAGAGAGCAATGGGCCTGGCTTGGGTTTCTGAAATCCCAAAGCCCACTCTGAATGAAACTTCCTCCAGTGAGGTCATACCCATAGACTTGAACAAGGCCATACCTCCTAATC
The DNA here is from genome assembly GCF_964271855.1 of Acomys minous. Taxonomy (NCBI): domain Eukaryota; kingdom Metazoa; phylum Chordata; class Mammalia; order Rodentia; family Muridae; genus Acomys; species Acomys minous. Next base: position 69,186,028 of record NC_140489.1, on the reverse strand, counting down.
CCTCTCAAGTAGTGCCACTCCCTAATGAAAAGACATTCAAATATTTGAGCTTCTGTGGACTGTTCCTATTCAAACCACCAAGCCATGTTATATGGTGATCAAGAGAGGCCTGTAATATAAAAATGAGTAACAAATATTTATTTGATATGTCAAGGACCAGTGAGGGTATAAAGTATAATTTTTCCTAGACTGTAAAGCTATAAAATCAGAAAAGATGAATTGGTTCCTCTCCAAAAGGGGAGCTATTAGAATCAGCTGTTCCATTCTGTATAGTTCCTCCCTGGTTCCTTTCACTCTTCTGCTGCTTCTCCTTGGCCCGTTATGTCACAATGTGTACATTTTCATGTTGCAAGCCTGGGCAGCTCTGAGGTCTCACTCCTGTACTTCCTTCTCATTCTCCCACCCCAATGTGTGCTTTATATTCATTTCTCTCCCTTGCATTGGGATAGCAGAAGTGACACCCTCTTCACAAGATGGAGTGGAACTCTGAAAAGAGCTGTTCTTGAGCTGTTGCTTTTAAAGGTGGCTAACTGGTATCGCTGAGGGGGAAAAAAAAAAAGAGTGCAACTTGCATTCTGGTACACGTTTCCTACTCTGTGACTACATGCAGCAATTCTCACTTAAGCTTTTATACAGATCAATTTGGTACCATTTCCATTTATTACAGATTTAATTGCCTCTTAATTGGTGCAGATGTTTCAGCATGTTTTGAGGCATATTGGAACTATCTTCCTTAGAACCCATTTCAGGCTCACTTCTGGCCTGGATTTTATTATTGTTAAGTTGACATTTTGTGCTTGGGCCTCCCAAGTTTAATCAAAGAATTTCTGTCTCCAATAAAACCACCGACACCCATAATTTTTATAGAGAAAGAGGAAAGATCATATTAATAATCAGAAGTAGCTGGGCACAAGGGCATGTGCTTGTAACATTAGCTAGCTACTTGAGAGGCTGAGATTAAAAAATGGTAAGCTCAGTCTGAGAAATTTAGGGAGGTCCTGTCTCAAACAAATCCCGCACACACACACCCCACCCTGTGAAAGGAGTGTGTGATGGTACCTGGTAGGCAAGGAAGGTGAATCTTTCTGAGTTTGAGACTAGCTTAGTCTACGTAATTAGATGAAGACCAGAACAAGCCAAAAACTGGAATTGTATCAAAAATAAATACAAGAATAGATAAAAATAAATGTAAAAGGCAGTACGGTGGTCTTTGTTTCAATCCCTAACCCCCCATCCCCCTCTGCCCCCACCTTTCAGCTCCAAAACTGAAATTCATCTCAGCAACTAAAATGACCAGGTCTTGGATTAGAGTAACTGAAAATTCAGTTTAAAACACATTATTATAGAGCCATATATCTGAGGCAAGTGATTTACATTTCTGGACCAAAGAAGTTGTCCTGCAAAGACCTGGATTTTAGATTCTGGGTGTCTTACTATAATGTCTTGTATTATGTAGTGAAAACATTTTAGTAAAGTAGCATAGTTTTGACATTTAATGCTTGGATTATTTTCACTCTTGGAGCACACAGGCTGCCCAGATGCTTGCTTCCTTATATATTTATTCATTATGCTGAAGAAGACAATGACTGGGCAGGTCTAAGAGGTATGGCTAATAGAGTCTGAATCTTAATATTCATACCTGTGACCCTGGAGTGATTTTATCTAACTCATAAAGTTGTTCTGAGTGTGAAAATGATGAAAATGATCATGGAAGCTCTTTATAAACTAAAGGACTCTGATTAAACACCCACAGTCATTATTTTAATAAGAAATGTGGATATTTTGTGACAGAAAAAAATTATATGCGGATTAGTCAAAACACATGATTAACCGCTCAATTATGCACCCCATTTCTGGTTTTAAATATCTGGACTCCTTCCATGATCATTAGTAGTTCTAACCTGAGCGGAGATCAGATGTGAAAATCTAATTGTATTAATTCTCTGGCTGAGAGATCCTGGTTAAAGTGTTGGTGTGTGGAAGACATGCAAACAGGAAGCCAGGAACGTATAGTCTTCCCTTCTCATCTCAAGGATGCTCACTTGAGACTTGCAGGAGGGAGAAAAGTCTGGCCTTAGTTTCAAAAGAAGGTAGAGGAGGCAGATGTCAAATAAGGTAGTCTTTGGTTCAGACCATTTTACCAGCAAGCCTTTGATGATCTGTTTGACCCTCTTTAATGCCTAAACAGACACCATTGGAAGAAAGTACCACAGAAATGATGAGTTGCAATGATTTCTGGTGAAGTGCATGGAAAGCATACATTTCAGTGCTCTCGGCTGATGGGGCATGGTGTTCCTTTTTCTCTTCTTTCTTTCTGTTGCTGTGATAAACGCCATGACTATAAGCAACCCAGAGGGGGAAAGGGGTTATTTGGCTTACACATCTGATCATAGTCCTTTACTCAGGCAAATCCAGCCAGGAACTTGGAAGCAAGAACTGAAACAGGCCATGGAGGAATGCTGCTTTCTGGCTTGCTCTCCATGGCTTACTTAGCCTGAGGACCACCTTCCAAGGGGTTGTATCACCCACAGTGAGCTAAACCCTTTCACACTAATCATTAATTTAAAAAATACCCATAAAACCCCTAAGGCTAATCTTTATTGAAGTACTTTTTCTCAATTGAGGTTTCCCTCCCAAGTGACTTTTGCCTATTCCAAGTAGACACAAACTTTAACCAGGACATATGGTTTTCCTAGGGGTTGGCTTTATAATTTTTTTAAACGGTTGTGTGAGTCCTCGATTCTCCATATTGAGATCTGAAGTGCAAAGCATGATTTCTATTTTCCTGGTGGGCTGTCTAATATAAGCTTCTTTTTTCCAACAAAAACTCTATATAGGGAAAAATGTGTTAATCACCTGTAAGCTGAGATGAGCCAGTTAGTTTCTTAAGTACTTTCAGTGTTCTATTGTCATTATTGTCATTATTATTGTCATCACCATCTCCCGATAAATACCATCATCACAGCCTTTCAAGATCAAGCCTGTTTTTCTCTCTACTTTGAAGATGAGGAAACTTAGGCTTAAGTAACTAGCCTAAGACCTTGCAATAACATATGTAGACTTAAATTTCAGAACATGGGAAAGAAGCATTTGTAACAAATGGGCATTATCACAAAGTCAGAATGGTTATGAGTCAGAGATAATTCCAGGAGAATGAGCGGTGGTAGCTATGATCACCTCTTCAGCAAGCCATCAGTATTTTTTCATGTAAATTCTTAGTATATTGAATTTTTATTTATCTGCATGTGGGCACATACATGTACATGTGAAGGTGGGGTTGAAGGCATGTCATGGCATGCATGTAGAGATAAGCAAATTTTGGGCTAGCAGAAATGACAACATCTTCACAAGATGGAGTAGAACTCTGTTTCTGAGCTGTTGCTTTTAAAGATGCATAACTGGTGTTGCTGAGAAAAAAGAAAAAGTAAAAGAAAAGAGTTCCAAGAGAAGGCAGTAGTATCAGAGACACACTTCTTTTCATAGTCAGGAGTCCCATAAAAATAATAAGATAATAGTTATAATATATACGCAGAGGACTTGGTATAGACCCATGTAGACCCTGTGCTTCTTGCTCCAGTCTCTGAACTCATGTACACCTTGCTTAGTTGGTTCAGAGGGCCCTGTTCTCCTGGTGTCTTTCATCCCCTCTGACTCTTCCAATCTTTCTACTTCCTCTTCAGCAGGGTTCCCTGGGCTCTGAGGGGAGGGCTTTGATGAAGACTTTCAATTTAGACTCTTTCTTTCTGTATAATGTCTGCCTGTGAATCCCTGCATCTGCTGCCAGAGGAAGCCTCTCTGATGATGCACTAATAAGTCACTGATCTATAAGTATTACAGAATGTCATTAGGAATCCTTTTATTGATTTCTAAAGACAAGTTGTGTTTGGTTTTACCCTAGGTTTCTGGGCTTTCTAAACTCTGGTTCTTGGTTACCAAAGCAGTATTAGGTACGGTTCCTTCTCATGGAATGGGCCTTAAGTCAAATCATACATTGATTGGCTACTACCACAAGTTCTGTGCCACAAATGCCCTAGCACATTTTGTAGGCAAGACAGATGAAATAGTTCGTGGTTGCTTTGGTATGTATGTCTCTTCTTTGGTGGCCTGAAGAGTCCCTTCTCATACCAAAGAGCTAGAATGTAGTGGTGAAGGCTCCATGTAGGCATGAGCTCAAATTCTCCATGTTCAGTGAGCTGTGTGGATGTTGTCCTCATCAATGAGGCCCTGCTGCCAGTTTACAGAGATCAACCCTTTGGATTAGGATCAGCCTGGGTGAGAACTCCTTGGTTAGCACCTCAGTTGAATGCAAACCAATTCCTCTGCTGGAAGCCATGCCTGGCTACAGGATGCCTAATAGAGACTCCAGATTCCTCATTAATAGAAATCCCCATTAGGATTACTTTTGTAAGTTCCAGGAAGTTTATGGTACGTTACGTTTCCACATCTGGCCCCATCCAGCTGTCCCTCTCTGTACTCTCCCCCATTGCCATCCCTTCCGAGCTATCCTTCTCTTTTCCATGCTCACCTGCCCATAGATCACCTATAAAATATTTTCTATTTCTCCTTCCAAGGGAGATCTATGCATCTCCCCAAAACCCCTTCTCTCTCCCTAACTCTCTGAGTCTATGAATTGTAAATTAGTTATCATAAGGCATTTACTTAATGGCTAATTATAAATGAATACATACCCATTTATCTTTTTGAGTCTGGATTACCTCACAAACAGTTTTTTTTTTTCCTACTTGCATCCATTTTCTGCCAGATTTCATGATGCTAATTTTTAACAGTTTAACTAAAACAGCAGTTTAACACTCACCATCCTGCCCAGCCCCCAGGGAGAGGAAACAGTGGGCCTGAGTTCCTGTTCCAGCCCTACCTGCACCTACCCAGCACCTCATGGCTAAGGATGTTGAATATTTCTTTAAGTGTTTCTCAGTCATTTGAGATTCCGCTCCTCAAAATTCTCTGTTCAAATCTGTACTTCAGTTTTAAATGGGATTATTTAGTTAAGTGATATCTAATTTCTTGAGTTCTTTATATATTTTGGATATCAGCCCTCTGTCAGATGAGAAGTTGGTGAAAATCTTTTCCTATTCTGTAGACTGCTATTTTGTCTAATTGATGGTTTCCTTTGTTTTACAGAAGTTTTTCAGTTTCATGAGGTCACATTATTAAATGTCAGTCTTAATACATACACTATTGATGTTCTGTTTAGGAAGTTGACTCCTATGCCAATGAGTTCAAAGGCTATTTCTTTTCTATAAGGTTCAGTATATTTGGTTTTATTTTGAGGTATTTAATCCACTTGGACTTGAGTTGTATACACAGTGATAGATACAAATTTATTTTCATTCTTCTGCATGCAGACATTCAGTTTTACCAACACCATTTGTTGGAAATGTTTTCTTTTTTCCACTGCATATTTCTGGCTTCTTTATAAAAAAAAATCAGGTGGCTATATGTGTGGAGACTTATATCTGGGTCTTATATTTGATTCTATTGATGGATCTGTCTGTTTTTATACTAATACCATGTGGTTTTTATTGCTATAGTATGTAGTACAGCTTGAAATTGGGGATATTGATACCTTGAGATGTACTTTTTTTGTACAAGCTATCCTGGGTGTGTTTGTTTTTCCAGATGAAAATATTGTACTTTCAAGTTCTGTAAACTATCGTGTTAGAATTTGATAGGGATTGTGTTGAATCGCTAGACTGCTTTTGGTAAGATGGACATTTTTACTCTGCTAATCCTACCAATCAGGAAGCATGAAGATCTTTCCATATTATGATATCATCTCTAGTTTTTTTCTTCAAAGACTTGAGGTTTTTGTTATCAGTCTTTCGCTTGCTTGTCTAGAGTTATCTAAAGATATTTTATATTATTTATGGCTTTTGTGAAAGGTGTTGTTTCTATGATTTCTTTCTCAGCCCATTTGTCATTTCTATATAGACGGGTTACTGCTTTTGTTAGTTAATCTTGTATCCAGTCAGTCCAGTGAAGTTGTTTATCACCTGTGGGAGTTCCCTGGTAGAATTTTTGGGGTCTTTTATGTATACTATCATATCATCTCTAAATAACAATACTTTGACTTCTTCCTTTCCAGTTTCTATCCCCATGATATCCTTCAGTTGTCTTATTGCTGTAGCTAGAACCTCAAGTAATATGTTGAATTGACATGGAAAGAGTGGACAGCCTTGTCTTGTTCCTGATTTGTTTGAGTTTCACTCCAGTTAATTTGATGTTGGTTAGAGGCTTGATGTAAATTGCTCTTTTTATGTTTAGGTATGACCCTTGGATCCTTGATCCCTCCAAGATTTTTTATCATGAAGGGGTGCTGAATTTTGTCAAAAGCTTTTAATGAGATGATTGTGTGGGTTTTTTCTTTCTTTTTAATATGGTGAATTACATTGACTGATTTTTCTAAGTTAAACCATCCTTGCATCTCTGTGATGAAGCCTACTTGATCACTCATGATGGATGATTTTAGTGATGTATTCTTGAATTTAGTTTATGATATTTTCATTGAATATTTTTTCATTCATGAGGAAATTGGTCTATAATTCTTTTTCTTTATTGAATTTTTGCATGGTTTTGGTAGCAGGGAGACTATGGCATTATAAAATTAATTTGGCATTTTTTTGTGGAAAAATTTGATGAGTATTGATATTAGCTCTTCTCTGAACATCTGATAGAAATTTGTAATAAAACCGTTTGGGCATAGGGTTTGTTTGGTTTGGAGATTTTTAATGACTGCTTTTATTTACTTAGGGGTTATAGGCCTATTTGAATTATTTATCTGAATTTGATGTAACTTTGGTAAATGGCATCTATAGAGAAATTTTCTTTTGGATTTTCCAATTTTGTGTAAATTCTTTGGATTTTCTCAGTGTCTATTGTTATGCTCCCATTTTCATTTCTGACTTTGTTAATATGGATATTCCTTCTCTGTCTTTTAGGTAGTTTGGTAAAGGTTGGTCTATCTTGTTGATTTTCTCAAAGAACCAACTCTGTCTCATTGATTCTTTGTACTGTTCTCTGTTTCTATTTTATTGATTTAAGCCCTGAGTTTGATTGCTTCATGTTGTCTACTGCTCTTAGATGTGATCGCTTCTTTTTGTCCTAGATCTTTCTTGTATGCTTTTAAACTGCTAGTATTAGATCTCATCACGTTCCTTATGAAGGCACTTGGTGCTATGAACTTTCCTCTTAGCACTGCTTTCATTGTGTCCCACAAATTTGCATATGGTTTGCATTCATTTTCACTGAATGCTAGGAAGACTTTTATCTATTCCTTGACACAGTGGTCATTCAGTAGAGAGTTGTTCAGTTTCTATGAGTAGGTAGGCTTTCTATTGTTTCTATTGCTATTAAAGTACAGCTTTGATCTATGGTGATATGGTAAGATAGAAAGGGTTACTTCAGTTTTCCTGTATCTGTTGAGACTTGCTTTGTGACTAAGCATATCATCAGTTTTAAAGAAGATTCAGTGGGGTGCTGAGAAAAAGTATATTCACTTTTGTTTTGCTGATATATTCTGTACATATCTGTTGGGTTCATTTGTTGCATAACTTTTGTTAGCTCCAATATTCATTTCTTCATTTATTTTCTGTCTGGATGACCTGTCTATTGCTAAGAATGAGGTATTGAAGTGTCCCACTATTAATGAGTGGAGTTCAAGGTGTGATATAAGCTTTATTAATGTTTATTCTACAAATATGAGACCCCTTTTGGGCATAGATGTGAAGAACTTAAATGTCATCTTGGTGTATTTTTTTCCTTTGATGAGTATGTAGTGTCTTCTGTATCTTTGATTAAATTTGGGTTGAAGTCTATTTCTGGTAGACATTAGAATAGACACACCAGCTTGCTTCTTGGGTCAGTATGTTCAGAAATTTTTTTTCAACCCCTTTACTTTGACTTAATGTCTATCTTTGATGTTGAAGTGTTTCTTGTATGCAACAGAAGGATGGATCCTGTTTTCACACTCATTCTATCAGACTGTCTTTTTTATTGGTGAATTGATTCTATTGATTTTGAGAACTGTTAGTGATTAATGATTGTTAATTCCTGTCACTTCGATGTTGTTGTTGTTGGTGGTGGTGGTGGTGTTGCTGGTGGTGTGTGTGTGTACGCACGTGTGTGTGTGTTTGTGTGTGTTCTCTTCCTTTCTTTGGTTCTGAGTATGTGAAATTATTTATTTCCTGTGTTTTCATGGGTGTAATTAACATTCTTGAATGTATATTTACTTCTAGTATCTTCTGTAAGGCTGGGGTTCTGTCCAGAAGCTCTTGGCTTACAGAGTCTCTGTTGAGAAGGTGGTTGTAATTATAATAATTGTAATAGATCTGCCTTTATATGTTACTTGCTCTTTTCCCCTTGCATCTGTTAATATTCTTTCTTTGTTCTTTGTTTTTAGTGTTTTCATTATTATGTGGCAAGGAGACTTTGTTTTCTGGCCCAATCTTTTTGGTTTTCTCTGTTTCTTACATCTAGGCATCTTCTTCTTTAGAAGAATTTCTTCTATACTCTTGTTGAAAATATTTTCTGAGTCTCTAAGCGGTGATATTCTCCTTCTATTTCCAATATTATTCAGTTTGGTGTTTTCATAATGTCCCAGGTTTCCTGGGTGTTTTGTGTCAGGAAATTTTTAGATTTAACACTTTCTTTGACCAAGGTATCTATTTGTTCTATCGTGTCTTCAATACTTGAGACTTTATCTTCCATCTCATGTATTCTATTGGTGGAATTTGCCTTGTAGCTCCTTTTCGAATTCCTAAAATTTTCATTTTATGAATTCCTTCAGTTTGTCTTTTCTTCATTGCTTCTATTTCCATTTTCAGATTTTGAACAGTTTTATTCATTTTCTTCAACTTTGTGTTTTTCTTGGCTTTCTTTAAGGGATGTATTTGTTTCTTCAACTGTTTGTGTTTCCCCGAATTTCTTTATTTCCTTCAATTGTTTGTTTGTGTTTCCTTGGATTGATTTAAGGGGTTAATTTATTTCTTTTATAGGGAAATAAATAAGTTCTTCTTCTTACTCTATGATCTTCCTATAGTTGGTTTTTCTCGTCCTTAAGCTCTGTTGGAATATCCATGGTCTGATGTGGTAGGATAGGTAGGCTCTGGTGGAGACATTAATTTTGTTCATATGCTGATGTTTAGACATCTGGGTTTGGGATGATTGGAGGTCAAGGTGCTCATTTAGGAGTTTGTCTTTGTTGGGTGGGTTTCTTGTTCCTTAGTTTCTGTTTCCTCCCTGGATTTTCATAGATTGTGATGGCTGTATATTACTTGTTTTACTGGCCTGAGCAGCTGGTGTGTTCACAGGGAATGTCTGCTGGTGTTGGAGGCTCAGATACATGAAAGAGTCAGGGTAGGGAGGTTAGGAGAGGGTGGTCTGTAGGATTCCCAAGCGATGAAACTGAAAGATTGGGCCTAATGGAAGATATATATATATATCGAGAGAGAGAGAGAGAGAGAGAGAGAGAGAGAGAGAGAGAGAGAGAGAGAGAGAGAAGTCTGAGAACAGCCTACCTGGATTTCTAGCAGATATGGCCTGTGGTTGAGCAGGAGATGCCTGCTATTGTTTGGGGCTGGGATACAACAACAAGTAGGGAGAGGGATGCTGCTAGGAATGAATGGTGTGGGATCTAAAGGAGATGTGGGCAGTGAGGAGGAAAGGATGCAGCAGTTGATCTGTTGCAGTGTTAATGACAAGAGTAGGAGATTGTCTTCTGGGTATATTCCAAGGAGTGGGGTCTTGAGGAAGCCCTATTCCCAGTTTTATGAGATAGCGCCAGACAGATTTCCAAAATGGCTGCACTAGTCTTCATCCCCACCAGCAATGAAGAGTGTTCTTCTTTCTCCACATCCTCACCAGCATGTGGTGTTGCTTGAGTTTCTGATCTTAGCCATTCTGGTGGGTATAAGATGGAATCTCAGAGTTGTTTTGATTTGCATTTCTCTGATGACTAAAGACGTTGAGCATTTCTTTTTTTTTTTTTATTTTATTGTATTAATTTATTCATATTACATCTCAATGGCTATCCCCTCCCTTGTATCCTCCCATTCTTCTCTCCCTCCCATTTTCCTGGTATTCCCCTCCCCTATGACTGTGACTGAGGGGGATTACCTCCCCCTGTATATGCTCATAGGGTATCAAGTCTCTTCTTGGTAGCCTGCTATCCTTCCTCTGAGTGCCACCAGGTCTCCTCATTCAGGGGACGTGGTCAAATATAAGGCACCCGAGTATGTGTGAAAGTCAGTCCCCACTCTTCACTCAACTGTGGAGAATGTCCTGTCCATTGGCTAGATCTGGGTAGGGGTTTGAAGTTTATAGCCTGTATTGTCCTTGGCTGGTGCCATAGTTTGAGTGGGACTCCAGGACCCAAATCTGCCTATCATAAGGTTCTTCTTGTAGGTTTATAGGATCCTCTGGATCCTTCAATTTTGCCATTCTCCCATGCTTCTCCCAATAGGATGTCCCATTGAGCATTTCTTTAAGTGTTTCTCAGCCATTTGATATTCTTCTGTTGAGAATTCTCTGTTTAATTCTGAACCCCATTTCTCAATTGGATTGTTTGGTTTGAAGGTGTTTAATTTCTTGAGTTCTTTATATATTCTGGATATTAGACCTTTGTCAGGTGTAGGGTTGATGAAGATCTTTTCCTAGTCTATAGGCTGTCACTTTGTTCTGCTGATGCTGTCTTCTGCCTTACAGAAGCTTCTCAGCCTCATGAGGTCCTATTTATTAATTGTTGACCTTAAGGCCTGGGCTGTTTGTGTTCTGTTCAGGAAGTTGTCTCCTGTGCCAATGTGTTCCAGGCTCTTCCTCACTTTTTCTTCTAACCGATTTAGTGTCTCTGGTTTTATGTTGAGGTCTTTAATCCACTTGGACTTGAGTTTTGTGCATGGTGACAACAACAGGGACATATGCTCAACCATGTTCATAACGGCCTTATTAATAATAGCCAGAACATGGAAACAGTGTAAGTGTCTCTCAATAGAAGAATGGATAAAGAAACTGTGGTACATTTACACTATGGAATACTACTCAGCTATTAAAAACAAGGAATTTCTGAAATTTGTGGACAAATGGATTGAACTAGAAATGATCATAATGAGTGAGCTAACCCAGAAGCAGAGAGACTCAAATGGTATATATTCACATATAACTGGACACTAGCCCAGGGGGCATGTCCCATGAAAGTCGTCACTTACCAGGAAAGTGGGATAGAGGTGAGGACATCCCATTGGGACTCTGGGTGAGAGAAATATAGGAGATGGGGAAATAGAAGGGTCCAGAGGGTCCTAGAAACCTAAAAGAAGAACACTCTGACAGGCGGATCTGGGCTCAGGGATTCTGCTCAATCTATGGCCCTACCCAAAGACAATAAGTGCAGTCATTATCAAACCCCTACCCAGATCTAGCCAAGGGATAGGGTATTCTCCACAGTTAAGTGGATACTGAGGACTGACTTTCACACGGACTCTGATGCCCCATATTTGGCCATGTCCTCTTGATGCAGAGGCTTGACGGCACTCAGAGGAGGGATAGCAGATTACCAGAAGAGACTTGATACCCTAGCATCATATTCATGGGGAGGTGGCCCCCCTCAGTCACAGTCATAGGGAAGGGGAATGGGGTGAAAGTGGGAGGGAGGGAGGAATGGGAGGAAGCACAAGATAGGATAGCAATTGAGATATAATATGAATGATTTTATTTTCAATTAAAAAACAGTTTTTAAAAAAAAGACTAGGAGATTGGCTCTAGGGAAACAGAGAAGAGTTGGTTTTTAAATGATGTCCAACAGTATATGCATGCCCTTTAATGTTAAATTTTTTCACATTCCTTGCTTGAGCAACCTATTTACTTTATCTTCAAGTATTGATATTTTATCTTCGAATTGATTCACTCAACTTGTAAGGTTTTCTCCTAAGTTTTCTAATTGGGTTATTGACCTTTTAAATGACATCTTTATTTTATCCTGAGTTCTTTTAAGTATTTCTATCTCCTTACTAAATTCAAAACCTTAATTGTCTTAGTTATTTAATTCATCCAAATGTTTAGGATATTTTCAACTTCCCTTGGGCATTTATAGCTCTTCTCTTTATGTTCATTGAGCTTTTTATTCATATCTTCTTTAGACTCACTAAATTCTTTGAAACAGTTCATGATTGGGCCTTTACAATCTGTGTCCTGGGGTTTATGTAGGTATTTACTATTAGATAACATTCCAGTAGGACTGGTGGGATTGGGGGGCATACTGTCTTTATCTTTTACTTTTGTGTGTGTGTTTCTTGCAATGATACTTGACCATGTGGAGTTCTTTTTTTGGTAGTGAGTGGTCTGATGTGGAGCGCTAGGCTGTCTGTGTTAAGTAGAAGTCAGTGTATTTGCTGTTGCTCAAGCTTGTTTGATTTCAGACCACGTGGGAAGTTTATTGGTTAGTCAGTCCTTCAGGGATTCAGTGTTAATTTTGGATTGGAGGAATAGGGATGATTCCAGTTCAATGATAAGAAGCACACGAATGGGGCACATGGCTGGTGTGAAACCTGTGCTACACAAGTTATTCCTGGAAGTGTAAGGATGACTGAATGGGCCAGAATATTGGGAGCTCATGAAGCTAGCCAAATCTGCAAACTGTGCAGCTATAGCTAGGCTTGATGGCTGGGATAGTGTTGGCAGTCAAGGAGTAAAGTTTCCAGACATTCATCAGGTTGGGCTGGTGCATAAATGTGTTGTGTGAGCTAAGCCTGGTGACTGGATATGGTGTAAATGGGTTAAGGTTTGGTGGACTTTCCAGATTGGACCAGTACATGGAATGTGCAACCTGAATTAGTCCTGGATTTTGGATATGATGAAAATGGGCTCATATCCAGAATATTTACCAGACTGGGCCAGAACATAGAATGTGTAACCCCAGTTAGGCCCAGAGTTTGGGTATGATGCAGATGGGTTTGGGTCTGTTGAACTTACCAGAGTAGTCCAGCACAAACATTGTGGGACCCTGGCTAGTCTCAGACATTTGATATGGTGAGGCTGGTTAGGGTCTGGTGGACTTACCAGACTGAGATTCTCAAAGTTCTGATCTGTTAATTCTGATTTCCTTCTTTCTGAACCTGTGAGCTTCCTTTATCAAAGGCAATGTCATCTTTACAGTATGTCTCCAATGACTCTGACCTGCAATGTGTCTTTTCCAAGTTATTCATTTATTTACTCATTTTTGAGAAGATGTGTCCTTTTGTATCCCAGATGGGCCTGGAATCATGATCTTATTGCCACTTCTTCCCGAGTGCTATGATTACATGTATGTACCGCCATATCCAGACACAAGGTAACTTTAAGAACTTAGCTCAGAATTCCTCATCTCTGGAACATTTCCAGTGATGTCCTACACCAGTGGTACTCAACCTTCCTAATGCTGCAACACTTTAATACAGTTCCACATGTTGTGGGGACACCCTCAATGATAAAATTATTTTTGTTACTACTTCATAAATGTAATTTGGTTACTGTTATAAATCATAACATAAATATCTGTGTTTTCTGATAGTCTTAGGTGACTCTTGCGAAAGGATTGTTTGATTCCCAAAGGGGTTGCCACCACATGGTGAAAACTATTGCTCTACACCTATCTCTCTTTCTAATTTAGTTAGTTTTCATTTATTACTTTTTCTATGAAATCCAATATTTTTGGAAGTAATCACCTCTATGATGGTAATCCTCTCTTTTCTCTTTTAATGCCTATCCATACATACCTACTGGTTTTCACTACAGTGTGTGCATTGTGTTGTTAAACTTGTTTTCTCAGGGGAAGAGAAAAGAATACTATATATATTATATGTCCAAGATTTGAATGCATCTGAGTTCTCCTGGGAATCTGTGTTCTTTTCCTTTCTATGTGTCTATTTTTCCTCCTTACTGGTTTTAAAATCTATCATAGTTGTATCTGAGAAATTTCAGGCAGGATTCCCTCGGGGATGTTAAATAACTTTTCACTCAATAATGTCTGCCTCCACAGCCTTCTGAAGGGTCACCATAAAAGCTGGTTGCTTGCAAGGAGACCAAACAAAGCATGAGGTCATGGATATAGTAAAGTGAGCCGAGGCTCAAGGCAGCCTCAATTTATTTTTTTCAACAAAGGTTATTATTTATGCACATTTAAATATAATTATTATTTATGTTCTTGCAGGACAATTTCTTAAGCTTCAAAAGGGGGAAAATTATTATGCTATATGAGCCAATCTCAGAAATCCTGTATGCACTAAATCAAAGTGATAAATTGGCATTGTGAGACATATATGCCTCTTATGAGTTTGTTTAATATAAATCAATTCTCCAGGTTCCCAGCCACACCTGTGGGGGCCAGTTTAGTTGCTAAAATCTTAAGGTTGGTTCTTAGTGTGCTCAACAAAGTGAAGTCACTGCTTATAGCCCAGATTAAAGTGGTAAGGTATATAAAAATTTATTGACCTCCTAGTGGTCAGGGTGTCCTGGCCACATTTCAGTTATCAGTTTAATATTTATATTGTAATAACCCTGAAAGTTACCTCCTCAGTATTATATAGATGAAAAACCTGGAGCTTTGATTGTGAGATATTCTATAGTCATCTTATATGAGACAACTGAACTCATAGTATGAAACTCTCTTAAACCTTGCCTTCAGTGGCATGAAATAAGCTTTGTTAAAGACTTTACAGCATAGAAATTGACACATGTTATAAATCAGGATTTTGAATTAATTGCTTTAATTTTGAGATCCATTTGTTAAGCACTTAATAGTACACCATAGCTTTCAAAATTTTTCTACTGGGTTAGGAGTCAAACACTGCCGGTCTCTGTGCTCTTTACTGTGACCACTTTGGAAGAAGGGAGAGGCTGAGTGTCACAGACCAGCACTTTCCTATAGTCAGTGTGCTCACTTTCTCCCCAGTTAGGTTCTGTTATTAGGACTTTAAATTCAGCCAGGCAGTTTAGAACATCCATTCTCTTTACTCAGGTTCAACTCTTGCCAAAAGACAAAGTCAAGTGGTAAATCCATTAGAGGAAAACCAAAAAGACAAAGATAATTTGACTCCTGTTATTTTCAGTACCCATGAGTAAATGCCAAGGAGGAGGTGAACAAACCATTAGTTCTAGGATGCTTTGAGAAGCCTCATTGGAACACTCTTTCATTTGGCAGTGAGGAAGGAGACCCCATGGAAGCATTAATCGACACTATCCAATTATAAGAGACAGAGTCTAGTCAGTGGGCCAAGTGTCCATCTGCTTCCCATTTCTAATATGTTAATACAATTAAAAGTGAGTGCAACCTAACTCCAGCAACATTACTGATGCATTATGTTTCTGAGACAGGAGTAACACAGAAATGGACATCAAGGAAGATGTCCATCGGCCAACCAAATGTCATGCTATGTCAGGAGTGGACTAGAGTCAGATGGTGAGGAACTAGCCTTTAGTAGATATCAGCTTTAAATGAGACAGGAATATCCAGATATTCAAATTTTGGGGCAACTTTTAAGTTTGTATGTATTTTACAGCTCTTTCTTTTCTGTGTTAGTTCTGAGTTTATTTTTGAGGATAAAGTTGTTATTTGTATTTATAGTAATAAGTTGAGTGACTTTTAAGTCATTGAATAGACAAAGACAAGAACTGACCTATTTTGTACTGAGAAAATTTCTATATAGTGTTCAATAACAAGTTATAAATATAGATATGTTTATCAGAGTCTTGACTTAACTCCTTACATACATCTCAGAGCTTCAGAATGCTTCCAGTATCTCAGATGATCTTACATTTCATGTGCAGAACTTTCCCTAGACACATCTCACTCTCCTTTAAGAGTTAGGACCTAGGAAAACACATTCTTTCTATAGCATCTCTTACTCAGTTCCCATATTCATATTTCTAACATCATGGAAAGAAACCATGGCTTAGCATTTTTCATCCAGGCTTCTGTTCGTGGATGCCTAAAGCTGTTTGGCCATGAGTTAGGAAATTAATCCTTGCCATGATTTGCTATTACTTGCTTTCTTAATAACTGACATTCTGATTTGTGTAAGATGAACTCTCTATATAGCAGTAATTTATATTTCTCTGATGGCTAATGAGGTTGAACTTTCTTTTTCATTTCTTATTGGTCATTTGTAGTTCATCTTCTTGAGAACTCTTCTGCTCATTTACTTAGTCTATTTATTGATTGTGTTTGGTTTCTGATTGGGTAGTATTGTCTAGTTCTTTGTGGTCTAATTTAGATATTAATCTCAGTCACATGCATAGTTAGCAAAGATTTTTTCTCCCATTATGCAGGCTGTCTCTTAATTTGATTGTTTTGTTTGCTGTGGATAAGCTTTTTAATGCCATATATTCTCATGTATCAGTTGTTGGCCTTATATCCTGAACAACTGGAATTCCAGAAAGTCCCATTTTAAAATGTGTTCCCTATATTTTCTCTGATAATTTCAGAGTTTTGGGTCTTACATTTGACAACTTGCCATTTATTTTTCTGCAGTTTGAAAGCTAGGGATCTAGTTTCATTTTCCTACATATGAACAAGCAGTTTTCTCAGTACTGTTTGTTGAAAAGATCATCTTTTTGCCAACATATACTTTTGTAATCTTGTCAAAAGTTAAGCAGCCTTATACATGGGCCCTATATTTTATCATGTTGACCAATGTGTCTATTTTTATGCCAGTATTGTCTTAGTTAGGGCTTTTATTGTTGCAATGAAGAATCATGACCAAAATAAATGTTAGTAAGGAAAAAGTTTTTTGGGGGGCTGTACTTCCATAGCACTTTTCATCATCAAAGGAAGTCAGGATAGAAACTCAAGCAGGAACTTGAAAGCAGGATCTGATGCAGAGGCTATGGAAGGGTGCTTCATACTGGCTTGCTCCTCATGGCTTGCTTTGGCTGATTTCTTATAGAACCAAGAGCCACCAGCCCAGGATTACCAGCACCCATAATAGGCTGGGCTGTCCTCCATCAATCACTAATTAAGGAAATGCCTTCCATCAGAGGTCCTGCAGACGTGGATAGGATGGAAGGGGAAGGGAGGGTGGGAACAGGAAGATAGGAGTGAGGGGATAACAATCAGGATGTAAGATGAATAAATTATAACAAATAAAATGCTTGTGAAGGAGTGGAGGGTAGGAGAAAAAGACCTGGAGGTGACAGGAGCTCCATGAGAGGAGAAACAGAACCAGCTAACGAAGGCTCAGAGGGGCTTGTGGAGACTGAAGCACCAACTAAGGACCGTGCGTGGACTGGACCCACACAGTTGTAGCAGCTGGCCAGTTTAGTCTTTATGTGGGGCCTGTCTCTGCCATGGACTCTGTTGCCTGCTTTTTGATCACTAACCCCTGGTGGGACGGCCTTGCCAGGCCACAGGGGAAGAGGACACAGTCAGTCCAGATGTGACTTGATGAACTGGGGTGGGGGGGAGGGCAGGAGGGGAGGTCCCCTTTTTGAGGAATAGGGAAGGGAGGCTGAGGAAAGAGGGACGGAAGGTGAGAATTAGAGGAGAAGCGGGAGGGTTCTATGACTGGGATGTAAATTAAATAATTAAATAAATAAATAATTAATTAATTAATGAAAAGAGAAAAAGGACCTACAGGCTTTCATACAGCCAAATCTTTTGGAGGCATTTTCTTAATTGAAATTTCCTTATTTCAGACGGCTTTAGCGTGTATCACGTTGACATAAAACTATCTAGTTTCAGTAACATGGAGTTTTAATTACTACAACTATATATTATAGCTGCACATGAAACATGATAGTATCTCCAGCATTATTCTCTTTTGCTCAGGATTGTTTTAAGTGGACTGAGTATTTTGTGCTTCATATTAATTTTAGAATTTTTTTCTTTGTGTAAAGAATGACATTGGGTTTTTCATTTTTAGATTGCTTTTTGGTAGTGTATCCATTTTTCTAGTATTAATTCTTGTAATCCATGAACATAAATGAACTGCCTAGTTTAAGGCTGCTTTGCAAATGGATGCCAAAACATTAGTATGGATAGGCTCTGTTTTGAGTCTGTACAATTCTTTTATGTAGTAAGTTGAAATCTAAAACTTCCAGTTTATTTACAGAGATCCATCCCCAGTGCCATACAGAAGTAGTAACAGTGATGGAGGAATATTTTCTTTCTTGGGTAGCTAGATCTTCAACACTTGCTTCCCCACTTAAACTCAGCCACTTCTGCATTTTCTTCAGCCTGACATTTAATATGTTCTTCTTGCAGTTGCCTATTTACACTACAGTCTTATTTATCACAAAATTTTCTGCTTCTCTGGTTGCTGTTTCAGTGTAATTGGTTTGTAGTGAAATTTGTACTCCAGTGAAGGGATCCATGCCAGCAAGTTTTTCCCAAGAGATATCACTGGGGAAACTGCTACCTTGGGGAATTTACAACCATCTGGTGTCTGCCTCCACCCCTCAGGCTAGCACTTTGTTCTATCAGTACATTAAAATCAGACTGGTTCAATTCCCAGCAACCACATGGTGGCTCACAACCATCTGTAATGTGAACTGATGCCCTCTTCTGGCCTGCAGGTGTACATTCAATTCAAGCAGAGCCCTGTATACGTAATTAATAAATAAATCTTTAAAATAAAATAAAATCAGATTGCTTCAGGTTGAAGGTGTGCTTAGTGGTATGCTAGTATAGCTTATATTATACCTGGTGTTTCTTTCCCAGCATCACCAAAATCATAAATAAGATAAAATAAAACAATAAAATAAAGGCAGCCCTCTCCCAGACACTAATAGCATTTGACTTATGTTTCCCTGACCAAATGGGATGATCTTTGCTTCTCTCATCTTTCAGAAACTTTTGGGATTTCTAGTTACTCAATTTCACCTTATTAATTCACTGCTTTGCCCTTTATGCAACAATTGTAGCAGAACCAGCAATTGAAATCTCAAGACTCAATACCAAAATGACAGCCCAGGGGGTTGTTTAAAAATCACAGAGAACTTCATGATGGTAATTAGAGTGTGAAGGCAATGCGGGGGGGGGGGGGGCAGAGGGGAGGGGGAGGGCTTATTTTTTCTGCACCTGGAAATGCTCCTAAACCCAGCCCTCCCTCTCAGGACTTCACTCTTCCCACTCTCCCCCAAGTGCAGGCCCTCCTGTTGAATTCTCAGCAAGTGCTCTTGAATGACAGCCGAGGGTCTCAGATGTACTGAAATGCTATGAAGCTCCTTGACATTCACAAAGCCCATGACCATGGCACAGAGTGAAACTATTCAGCTTAACGTATGCTATAAAAATGGTAAGAGAAGTGTCTGCCCCTTTAAGCAGCCCAACACTGTGCAAGGAAAGTCACGTGACCTTTGAACTATGAGTACAGGTGGGCCAGAGACATGGAAGCAACAAATAGCAGCTAGGGCAGGGAGGTTCTTATATGGATCTGCGAGAAGGAAAGAGAAGAGGGTGAATAAACGAGAAAAAACCTCCCACCTGGTCAACATACAAACCATTCAGGCTTTGCAGACCTGCTTTTGCTAAAGGCCTTTCTTAACAAATAAATAAATAAATAAAAGCACCTGGAACAGCACTGGCACAGTCAGGCAAATAGGAACAGGGCAGAGGTGGGGAGGGGTCTGTCTTTAAAACAACAAAGCCCTAATGAGCATGGCTAATTAGCAAGACTGCGTTCATATTTCCCACCCTGGCTTGACAGGACAGTGAGAATTATGAAATGGCTGCTGGCAGACAAATGGGATTTCCTCCACCATCTGTCTTCCAAATGATCCTGTAGGTACAGCTATTATTTCAGTCAGACACTGGCAGGCAGGCAATTGTTCACAGCCTCTGTGAAGAATAGTGGCTGTCAAGGGTTTGGTGAATGTTACGACTTTCCGCGGGCCTGTTTTCGGCTTGTCTAACTATTAGCACAGCAGGCCTATCAGAGAGCAGCGGAAGTGCTCAGCGGCCTCTTTTCAAGTTTCTTTTGTCCTCTCCTCCCAACCTTCCTCTCCCTACTCCTTCTGTCTCTTCAGGTACTATAACTCAGGTTTCCTCTTCTCGCCCGAGTCTCCCCTTTTCTCTCTTGTGTCCGTCACAAAACTGAGAAAACATTGGGGAGTCAGTCTTTCTCCTAGGCAGTCCGGAGTGAGAGGAAGAGGAAGAGGAAGGTTGGTAGGACACACCTGAGGGAACAGATGGAAACCAACTGCAGTTTCATGCAGAGGGAGGCTCGGGAGTTTGGGAATTGAAGATGCAATGAGGAATTTAAAAGAAAAGAGAAAAAAGAGGTGCTTGCAAAACACATCTTGTATTAAATGCTGTGTTAATCCTGGCTAATAAAATTGCTTGTTAGATGAAAGAAAAAAAAAAACCAGCTGGAAGACAGACTCTTATTAAAATCCCTCAAAGGTAGGTGTTAGCTTGAGCACATTAAATAGCTTCGTATAATTTGATATGTTCATTTTGTCAGCAGTTTAATTTTGATCCCTTTAGGACCAATTTGAGTGATGTATTCAGTCCACATCTGGTTTGATGTGATGGATCTGAAGCACCCCATACAGTTCTCACCTTTACACTCTCCAGAACCCTCTAGTACAGACCCAGAATTCAACAGTGTCCCCCTGGTCAACTGGGCCCTCTGGAACAGGGAGTGTCTTTGAACAGATAGTAGCTTGAGAGTCAAGCTTCCTAATATGCTTATGTGTTTTCTCTTTGCCCTCCCTTCCCCACTCCCTTCCTTGTGTCTCTGCTTCTACTACCAGCCTGCCTGCAAGCACAGCTGAAAAGGAAAATAAATCAAAATTAATCAAAACAATACAGAACACCTTCCCTGAAGCTGCCTCCTCTGTAAGAGGCTGTCATATAGTAAAAATCACTCTATTTCATTAGATAATGTAACTCGAGTTTCCTCACCTCAGCTGGCAGGAAGGGACTCTGACTATGCTGTCTCTTATTGACATTTCTGGTTTCCTCACAACCAGTCAATGAAATGTGGTCCCTTCTGAGATTCCATTGTCATAGAAACGTGAGAATAACTTTTGGTCCTACATTGAGACTCAGGTTCAGGGCTTTTCCTAGTGGTATAGCGTGGGCCCCGTGACTTCCTACCCGATGATCCATGAGAGTAACTGTATGTGCATCCTAAAACAGACAGTTGTAAAGATGAAAGAAACCCCTATTGATGCCATACTGATGCAACAGACATGATCTTGTACCATCTTGGACCAACCTGGTGTACAGCCTCAAGCCCATCACATGTAGAGGCTGAATATGAAGAACATCATGCCCACTGAAACAAAGCTCTTTACCTGGTTTTGGAGAGAGATAAATTCTCCTTGCACTGCCACCCTGCAGAAAATTCCTCCTGAAAGCTTATATCCTTCACCTTAGACTTTGTTAGTTTTCTATTGTCACTGTAAAAAATTTATGAATTTAGTGCATTAAACCAACACGAATGTATTTATCTTTGTTTATTTTGGTGTAGTGTGTATGTATGTGTAGTGTGAGTGTGGATGTGTAAATGTTTTCACATATATGTAGACAGTGTGTGTGTGTGTGTGTGTGTGTGTGTGTGTGTGTGTGTCTGTAGGGTTGATTACCTCCTCACTTCTTCAATTGCTCTCCACTTCATTTATATATTGGGAAAGGGTCTCTTGTTGGACCTGGAGTTTGCCAATCAGCTAGTCTATCTAGACAGCTAGCCCTAGGGAACCCCTTGGGGACTGGGATTTCAGGTGGTTGTTATGCCAACCTGGTTTTTAATGGGTGGTGAGAATATGACCTATGGTCCTTACATTTGCACGGCAAGGGCTTTATCCACTGAACCATCTCGCTAGCCACATCACAAATGTATTGCTATTGTTGTCGTTGTCAGCATTGCTGTTTTCTCAAAGTCAAAGCTCTGGCCAGGCTGCATTTCTTCTGGATTCTCTAGGGAAGGTCCTCTGTTCATGTTATGGTATTTCTAGCTCCTAGAGGCCATCTGCTTTTATTGTATTGTAGCCTTTTTCTTTATCTTCTGTTAGGGAATAATTCTTATTCTCCCTCCCCCTCTCTATTTCTCTCCCTCCTCCCTCCCTCCCTCCCTTCTCTCTGCATTGCCATACTGCCTTTCCTGATTCTAAACGTCCTGTCTCCTCTGGTAGGGATCACTGTGATTAAATGGGCTTACTTAAATAACCCATGCTAACCAATCTCAAGTTCTCTAATCACATGTGCAAAGTCTCTTTTGCCATGTAGGCAGCATGCTTGTCGGTAGCAGGCATTAGGATGTGAGAGCCCCTGCAGGAGGTGTGATTCAGTCTACCCCAGTGATCCTCACAAACCGGAATCTTAGCATGTCAAAGGGCTTATCTAAAGGTGATAGCTATCAGTCATGTTGTCCAGAAGTCTGTTTTCAAACCATCTGAAGAAAGGAAATATTTTCCTGGTACTAAACTGTCGGTGGTCTCCTTGTCTTTTTAAGGTAGTTAGGAAGAATGAAGATATGTGATATGTAAGTTTCCCAATGGGCCACTGAGTCAGAGAGAGAGAGAGAGAGAGAGAGAGAGAGAGAGAGAGAGAGAGAGAGAGAGAGAGAACATTTTTCTAAAGTAACCCAGACATTTACTAATTAGGGTTCAGAACATCCTATCCAGGTCTTCTCTGGCTCTTGGACTGCACACCTTGGGGTAGTGCTAGTGTAGGTAGAAGCCTACCATAGATCATAGAGACATTGGCAATGTAAGGATACATCACAAGTTCTTTTCCCCCAAACCTATATTTTTATAAAGACAAAATATACTCCATCTCTCTGTCCATTTACACTCCTCTTGTAATGATACAACATAAACTTCTAAAATCTTCTATTTTAGCATAAAACAAACATCCCACTGCCCTCAACCTTAACACCCATGTTGATGTCATCTCTGTCACTTTTGTTTCAGGGTCTCATATAATGGCCTTCAGTCCCTGGTACTTTATACCCTCACACTCTTTTGTGGGGTTCTTTTAAGTGACAAGTTAGAGATTCATGCTCCCAGGTGTCTGCAGTTTTAGTAGTCTTTCAGATTCATTCTGTTGTAAAAATGAAGATTTCAGCATTTTATAGCCAAATATGTAAGTATCACTGTGATAAAGTTAACATGCATCTCATCTTCAGTATGATGTCTGAACTGAGCTTCACTTCCTAATAGCTGATCATAAAGTAAAGAGAAAGAACTATTCTTTAGTACTCAAGGAGAAATCAATGCTTTCTCTAATGTGTGTATGCATATGGTTACACACACCGTGTACATATTACTCAGGAGAGGTTAGTTCAAGGGAAATATTTTGAAAAATCAGTATTTATATAGAGGCAGTAAAAGGATGTTATATATAAAAACACTCAAAGTTCATTTTTATTTAGGTTGAAAGAAAATGATGAACACTTTGCTAACACATTGTATTCATATACAAATACATATATTTAATCTACAAATATATCTTTTGAGCTATGCATATGTGCTCATAGATGTATAGATATCACTGAGATTTTGTTTTCCAGGAGACAATAGATTATACAATTAATATTTGTGATAAGTATCAGAATGCTCCAGAAAACCAAGGAAAGCAATGAATGTATCTAAATGGCTACTTCCATGTAGCAAAGACTAGGAGGTATGTTGGATGAAAAAGAGGTGCTGAGTGAAGCCATGAGAGAAACAGTATGTGCATTGGACTCCAAGGAGGCTGGACACTCAAGCAGCCTCCATTATTTCTCCATTTCTTTTTCAGACTCAGAATCCCAGTGGAAGGAAAAGTGCTGAGGGCCCAGAAATGTGCATTGCTGCATGGAGGAACATGCAAAGCTAGATGGAGGGAGCAATATTCTAGCCAATATGAAGTATCAAAAAGGATCACTGCAAAGAAGCTTTGTGACCTCTGATCACGCGTCTGCCTTGCAAAAGCTGGAGAAGCGTATGTGGTTATCTGCTTCTGGAAGGAAAGCTAAGTCACAAGGTATGTGGGCAGGAAAGCTGGGACCAAAAATTCAGTCATAGTTCCAGGACAGGGAAGTGAGGATGGTAGATAACAGTAGCCTAAGTCTTAGCCTTCTAAGATGTGGCCTCTATTTTTACTCCTATTCAGTAATATTAATTGTCTTTTAAATTTAACTAAGTAACTAAGTAACTAAGTAACTAAGTAACTAACTAACTTGTTTTAGCCTTCTGATTTTTTGACACAGGATCATGGTCTATGTAACTCTGGCTGACCTGGAACTCCCTGCTTGGATTTTATTTTTTCTTCAATAAGTATCTATTCATATCCCTTTGCTTTGTCTTAGTCATTGTTCTATTGCTGTGCAGAGATCCCATGGCTAAGGCAACACTTGTAAGAGAAAGCATTTAATTGGAGAATGGCTTATAGTTTCAGAGGCTTAGTCCGTTTTCGTCATGGCAAGGAGCATGGTGTCAGGCGTGGTGCTGAGGCAGGACCTGACAGCTGCATCCTCTTCTGCAGGCTGAGAGAGACCAGAGGCTTCAAAGGCCTCCCCCAGTGACACTTCCTTCAACAAGGACATACTTCTTAATTCTTCTAGTCCTTTCAAATAGTTCTACTTTCTGGTGACTAAGCTTTCAAATATATGAGACTATGGTGGCTATTCTTATTCAAACCACCACATGCTTGGAGGTAGAAAACTCAGGGCGTAGTTCCAGGACAGACACGAGCGAGGACGGTAGGATCCCAGCAGTCTAAATCCTAAGGCTTGACTTAGCCTTCTGAGATGTGGTCCCAATTTAACTGCCATTCTATAGCAGTATTTTCTTTTTAAATTGAGTGAGGTTTGTTTGTTTTGATTTTTTGACACAGGGTCTATGTAGCCCTGGATAGCCCGGAAGTCACTGGTTTTACACCCACCCCCAACTAAGTTTCTAGTCATATCCTTCTGCCTGGAGGCTTTATAAGGCCAGGTTCACTTTTAAAAAACAAGGATATACTAAATTTCTGCTAAGTCTTCAGCTCCAGATTGAAGTCACATACTCCTGGCTTCTTAGAGTTTAATACATTTTGTGCAAGACAATAAAGAAATGAACCCCATGCACACAAATATTTCTGTAGATTCCATAAAGAAAGAAAGAGGTGCTGCAAGGGGCTGTTCAGGGGAAGTCTTTCTGAAAGACAGTTCAGTGGAGACTTGAAAAGACAGTTGGTATGTGACACACTGGAGAAAGAAGTATTCTTGGCAGCAGTCACAGCAACTGTGAAGGTTTTCAAGCACAAAGGAGCTTGACAGGCTTGAGGTGGCCCGGCAGTGACAGCCAGTGTGTAATGAGGCAGCAACTGCACATGACGGAGATAGGACTCTCTCTGCCTAAGCAGATCTGGGAACTATGTTTGAACTCCTTCCTTCCCTCTCATTTCCTTTCTTCCCTATCTTCTCTTCCATTTCTTCTCCTGCTTTATTTCACAGCATCAGTGGGCAGAATATGGCTCATGTTCCTTTGCAATGTCCTCAGATTCTCTCTTGCTATATCTGGGAGACATAGGCATATAACAGACACCGAGGGGAGGCTGGCTTCCCACCATAGAGGATCATGGGGAGCCACAAAAATGGAAACATGAGGCCAGGCTTTTCCCTGGCTCAGCCATAGAATGGAAAGGAGGCACTTATATCAACTTCCAGTCTTTTTCTATTGCTTCCAATGGGAGAGTGAGGACAGCTTGGGGCTCTTAAGGAGAAACTGAGCTGGCCTTACAATTTTCCTTGGGGAGAACAGCCCTACACTCATAGGCTCATGAGGGGAGCCAAGTCTTACACTGATTGGATGTTCTAGGGTTATAGTCTGTCAAAACTTGATGCTCAGATAACTTATTAACAACCATCACTTTTGTTTAATGAATTTCTAAACTTGGCCTTTTTCTGTGGCTTTCCTTTGCTAGTTAATGTTAGGATGCTCATGCCAGGACAGCAGGCCTGTCCCAGTGAGGGGGTAAATAGGTCACAGTTCAGCTCTTGGATATGAATGTCTGACTTCCCTGAAGAGCTTTGAAACTATGTTGTTGTCTTTAATGTTTTCTTGGTGGGCAGACATCAGCTTCTCCGACAGGCTATCAAGACTCGCCAGCATTACCAGTGGTCTTAGGATGCAATGTATCCAAAGTGAGCTTACAATGTAGTGCCTTGACCTTGGTGGTGTTCTGAACATTGTCCTCAGGAATGGCTTGTAATCCCAGCTGTCTCCTTCCATGAGCAATTTGGAACTATGCTCTCACATTCCATAATGGCAAGTAGTCATCTTGGGGTCTTATTTTCCTTTGGAGGAAGGAAGAACATTTTGGTACCATCTTCTGCTACTAGCATAGGCCAGAAGGGAGAGATGTGGTGGTACATAGGGGCATAGAGTGATGCCCTTGGACATTGGGTGGGGAGAGTGAAGGCTGGAGTTTGGAAAATCCACACCTCTACATGTGCTCTCAGCAGCTCCACCACATGTCACTTCATCCACCAGGCTTGAAGCAGGTGCAGCAGAGATTATTTTGCCTTGTGACATTAAGAACCAAATACAGAAAAACTGTAGTTTGTCTAGAGACACAGCACTAATGGCAAAGCCAGGAGGTTCTCTGCTAAGGATTCAAATCAACCTATGCTGTAAAAAAAAAAAGTCCCTATGGCTTATATTTTGGGAAAAAGTAACATAATATACTATTTCGAACGATGAAGTTTGGCATTTTGGTTAAAGCAAGCCTACTGCCTACTTGTTCGAATTGCCCTGACCTCTCTTGCATGGACAGTCCTTTATAAATGACCTAATAGTGACACTAGGTTTGCATTTTATAAATAAAGCACTGCAATTATGTGGAAATAGTATGCTGTCACCATAGTTTTTCTGAGACTAACTTGTATTTGAATACATTAGTGGCTTCCAGGAAGATATGACATCACCAGTGTATATGATAGTGAAATTTACTTGCTTCCTTTTTTCTCTAAGGGCTATTTTCATTTCAGACCAGATTGAATTTGTAGAGCCAATGGTTCTTTTTAAATAGCATTGGGGAAGTAGTCTAAGAAGAGTCTTCGCAGCCTCCTTGGAGTCGCGCAGATGATTTCACAGAAAGAATTTGAACCTATTCCTCAAAGAGTTGCATGAATTTCTGCTCAAAGGATACATCAGAACATTTCCCAAGCCACAAACTGTTCATTGTCACCTCCATGGTTGGTGACCTAGATATAGACTTGACTTTTTCTCTCATTAATTTAGCTTTCTTGGATACTTCTTTCAGAAAGCCATTCCTATTGGGCACTTAGGTCATCTATCTCTCATTTGCCAGGGCTTCTGTCTATGAAATGTAGAAGGATTGTAAAACTTGTCAGAGAGGCTTGGATAACATCTATTCAACATGCCCTAGGCCAGCGTGGACTTAAGGAAAGTATGGCTATTCACCAGCCAGCACCACAATCATCAGCCATTAAGGTCCTGCAAAGTCACTGCTTTGGGATCCTGCACAAGGTAGACAGATTTCTGGCTGACATACACAGAGTGCAGATGTGGCAGGCACAGGGCTGTACAATCATTATATCGTTCAGTTGCTACAGTCACAGCCACTTCTAAAGCCACATGCCTGACAAAGCTGGAACTAGATTTCAAAGAAGAGATGGTTGCAGCATGAATCATTCTTTTGCCTCGCAATATGTTTACTCTTGTGAATAACCACAAGGGGGTGCCCTGCCCTAACTCACTACACCTAAAAGGCAATGGTTTTAATTTTATGGAGGGGTGTGCATGTGTGTATGTGTGTATGTGTTACAATTATTCATTGTATACCTTTTCTTTCTTTTCTCTCAGTAGCATGGTAGTAGGCATGGAACCCAGGACCTCGTAGTAGACAAGCACTCTAGCACTTAGCTACACCCCAGCTATAGCCCTGGACATATTTTGTCTAAATTGCATGGTTCCTTTAATATTGAAACATTCCAGACTGATGTAAACATGTTCACAAATATTGGGTGTTAACTCCAGGCCTGAAACAGAAAACGCTCAAAGAGGAGCCTCTGTGCTGTGAACAAAAGGCATGTCTGCTCTCCAGTAAAAGAGTATTCTTTGTCCTCCAAAAACCAGAGAAAGACAGAATTGTTCTTACAGCTTCAGCCACAAAGAAGAATGCAGCCATAATTAAATAGATCATTTGGTGCACATGGTCAGTGTTTACACAGGAATGTTGCATAGAATTTGTGATCTCTAGCCTTAGTGCACATGGCAAAGCATAAGGAATCCATGGGCTCGGTTTTCTTGTTTCTGTGTCATCTGACAAATAATCAAGTTGGCAGAGCAACTGTGATACAATGTCATTGGACAAAAGCTCTATCCATATCCAGTGTTGGCAAGTGATGCCTGGGACTCAAAGGACTAGGAGTGATACACCCCTCCCCATCTAAGTCTAGATGTATGACATTCATAATAGTGAAAGTAAAAGAATAATAAATCATAATCCAGTAGGCCTGGCCATGGGACCTGTTTCTATACCTTACTCCATGACACCCAATGTGATGGGCCAGACCTTTCATGTAGTCACCTTATGTAGTCTAGTCATGACTTGGCAAACAAAAGAAACTAGAAGAAAACTTGAAGAAAAAGCATGTTCTCTAGCAACTTCCTCTGAGGCAAACTTCCATCTTGGAGGGAGGCAGACACAACTGTGTTATGAAAAGATGTGAAGTCTTCTGTCCTCCAGGGAAGCTAAAAGGGAACAACTCAACGGCTTCAGGAAGTCCCTGAAACTTACCAAATATACTAGACCTCTCCTTTTCCAAAGGTATATAAACAGTAATGACTAATGAGACACTCTAAGACAATTTGACCTGCCTAGAAAAGAGACCAGCTAAGCTTCCTGGAAGAATCTCAGACAAACTGAGCCATGTGGAAAGGACTCTTTCCAATCTGATGAGCTACCTACATGGACTCTTTCCAATCTAACAAGCTACCTACAGGTTGGCTAGTGTGCTCCAGGTTTCCAGCTTCTGTGAGCTGTCACCAGTGGGCTGGTGATTTGGCTGTCTTGGAGTCATTTCTGCTCCTATAAGTACCCCCTCACCTATGTGGCTGTAAGGAAGACCAAAAGTTCATGGTTCACCAAGTTGAAATTTGATAGTATCCTTATTTTGGTCTGTCCTCAGTTCCCTGTCTGGGGTGAGCACATATTTATTCACATCTCCCCAGGAATAATGTTATATAAGGAAGGAGTGGGGAGTGAAAATAGGATTTGGGAAACCCAGAGGCTCCAGATGAGGTTCAAATGTGAAAATGTGTTGAGAGTCAAGGCAAAAGACTGCCCTTATCAGTAACACTTTAGTACACTTCATACTGAATATTCTTGGTGGCTTTTATTTGCTGCTTTAAATCTAGTTAGCATCTGGGAAAACCAGGTGCCTCACCATCTGGGGCCTACACAAGTTATTTATTTATTTTTTAATTAACAAAGGGAAAGATAACCAGGGATAGAAAATCAGGAAATTTGAAAGTAAATGTGAATATTATAAGAACACTACAGTTGTAACAGGCAGTCAGGCTGAGGGAGTGGCTGTAACCCTTGGTAAGTCCACACTTTACTGACAGGTGACCTATAGAAAGGCTGAGCTGAAGAAGAGATTAAGAAGGACCAGCAAGAAGATTTTGGACAGAGAAGACTTTGGTGAAGGACTGACGACAAGGTTTGCATCAAGAAGGCTTGACGGCATAAAATAACCACAGGCTGCGGTGGTTTGCATTCATAACATTCTCAAAAATGCATCCTGGTGAAGGATTGGTCTGACACTTGAGTGCTACTGGAAGGTGGAAGAATCTTTATGAGGTGGGTTTAATATGAAGGTACACTCTTAAGGGGGCTTGTGAGAACCCAGTCTTTTACTCTGATTTTCACTTTTTTGGACACATGATGAGCAGTTTTTATCACTATGGTGTATTGAAACCTAAAAGCAATCTGTCTGCATGATCACACAATGACCATGAGCCAAAGAAACACAATGATTGCACTAGCTGTTTGCCAAGTAGGAGATCAAGAACCGAAGGACGCCTTCCTTTGTGTCGCCTCGCTGAGGAGTCAGCACTCACACTCTGAGCAGTGAACTAAGCTTGCCTGTGGGTGCGCGTGGCCTGCAAAACTGAAGCTATTACACAAAACCAGGGGCTTCTCGGATGTTCTCATGTGCTTCGTCGCACTTTGCCCATGTTCACTCTTCTGCTCTCCTGTCCTTTTCTTCTCTGTGTATTCGTGAGGTGACCCCAGATTCCACATGAAAGAAAGCGTGTAGTAGCTGTCTTTCTATTGCCTCTTCTTCCCGTCCTTGAAACACCTTTCTCCCACACATGCTCCTGTTCTACTTCTGAGTCCTTTATATACATGTATAAGTCCAGATTCCACATGAGAGAGAAGTGCTGTCCAGTTAGGCACGTGTCCTTTATCCATGCCATGTAACTCTATGTTTCTTGCTGGGAAAAGGGGCCATCAGAGTCATTTCTAGTGCTACTGGTAACTGGAAGTACCCTCCCCAGATGACGTGACCTTTTCAACTTGTCACATTAATTCTCTCAAAATTTGAGTTGGTAAATGTATAAATGGTAACAAATAAAAATCATTGTAAGAGGATAGCAATCTTTGTAGGCTAGCCAGATGAGTTGTAATTTTGTACAAAAGAGCAGGTGTCTTTAAGTGCACAATTTACCTAATGTCTAGGTTCTCCTCATTTAAACAAAATCTGTCACCATTGTTTCTCCTTGAAGCAGTGGAGACTTGTAGGCCACTGAGTTGGCCTGCTTCATTGTGTGTGCCCTTCAGAGACAGCCACCCAAGTTACTCAGGTCACCTCCCTTGAAAGTCAGTGGTGGTGACATTTGCTCTGCCTCAGAAATAAGTAGACACAATCTGATCTAGCCCACCTTATAATGTAACAGGGCATGACACTGGTCTTTTGAATGATGGGACATACAGAAACAAACTCTGAAACTGAACACACAGTGCTTGACACCAGCAGGAAGGTATGTCAGGATCAGCTTAACTGCTTCATTCACACAAAAGAAAACGAAACCCAACACTTGTTCAATAAATGTCATGCTTGGCACTGAGCCTTGCTCCTTTATACTTCAAGTTCCCCACAATTCATCAGCATTCTGGTCTCAGTCCTGAGGCCTCCAGCGGGCACACAAGGCTTTCCTGCTAGCGTAATACGTGTGATGGTGTTCACCTGCATGGTGAGCTTTTATAGGTTTCACAAGTAACTGAGAGAAACAAACTTTCACCACAGAGTTAAAGTATTTAATGACAAAATTCGAGTTGTGTAATAGTGAACCAACAGGACAGCTGTTATTTGTCTCTGAATGAAACAAAAATGGCACTCAGTAGCATCAGAGAATTTCTGAAAAACCAAGAACAATACACATTAGCAGCATCACAATTCTGAAAATTAGGAGTGAAACCTATCTTAACTAATATCTCTTATTTAGGGCACTCTGTAAATGTTTCTACATAAATGCATAACTTCTACTAGTCACAATAGTATAAAACAGATTTCACTATAACTTTTAAGTCTAACAGATAATCCTACTTTTATCAGACCTTAAAAAAAGTTAGCTACTGGTCTTGTTACATTTTACAAATACATTCTTTAAAATGAAACATCAACCTGAATAACGGCATAGTTCCCGGATATAGACATCTAATCTCTAGCAAAGAGCACTACAGCTACATTCCAGGAAGAGGTGGAAACACTGGCAAGTTCCCTTCTTTATGCACTGTCAATATAACTCAAAGTCCTCCAGAGAAAGAGAGCAGTTCTAAAACCCACAGTGAAGTGCAGAAATAAAATAAACAATGTAAGTCTTCATAGCAAGCTCAACCAAATGTCTTGGTCCCAAATGACAGGAGTCCCTTTAGCAAATTTCTGTGGGTTAGACTGCATTAGTCCTCCACATTGCAGCACCTCCTATCAAAGAAGAGCAATGTGTTATCAGGGGCTTCTCTGCAAGAGACTGGACTGTTGAAGAGGGGCAGCAATTGCTGTTCTAGCCCCTGTGTTTGGTGGAGGACAAGCAGGATTCACCATAGGTCAAGGTCATGGTGGCGGCCTAGAAGCTGAATGATTGATTGTTCAGTAGAGGAGGCCTACAAAGCTCCAGGTGAGTTTCTCTTCCAGGTCAGGCTAGTTCTAATGAGCTAGACTCAGGCCTAAAGTGATCAACACAGAGAATGGAAAGAGGGCAGGTGGAGGGCACTTACACTCACAGAAAGTAACCGTAAGAATTATGCTGAGGTTGAAGACTCAGCTTTCACAGTATGTATATGACCTCCCCGTCCGCCCCCCTCCCAGAAACATCTTCCCCAGAGCTGTTGTCAGGTAGCAGAGCTATTTATTGTTGAGTTGTGTGGGGGACGTTAGACTACTTCTCTCAACTTTTTATACCAATTCTCTGAAACTAGACTGGGAGACAAGTATGTGCGTTTTCCGAGCTAAAGTCTGCAAATTAAACCAACTTGGGGTGTTATTTGGGGGCTTTTATTTTTATTGTTTTAGAAATCCGATAGTTCCAATAGCCAGCACATGGCATCTTCCTGGCTTTTTAAAAAAAAATTATAAGATACAGTAAACATCTGTAATCCCCTATATACACTTCTATAGTATGTTCTTTACCTGCCCAAGAGGATTCACAAACCTGTTTGCGGCAAATCCCATCCTCCTCCTGCCATGATATTCCACGGACAGTGTGCTCTTTCCTCGGGGATGGGTTATTAGGAAAACTTAAGCTATTTAGATCATCATTAGTAATCTAAAGTCATCTTACGCTGCTGCATTAGAGACTACATCACACTTAAACAGGTGACTCAGTGGATAGCAAAGAATGAAAGGGGTCCTGAAGACCCAGGCTTCTGAAAACTTCATGCAATGCAGTGAGTGTCTGGCTTGTGTAGCTTGCCTCATTGCTTTATGAGGAATAAGCATATATATATTATTTATGTTTAGCTTTTAACCTTCCAGAAAACAAAACTTTTACATTCCAAGTGCAGTATTACCTTGAGCAACACATAATCCAAAGGCCTGGAAGAGACTGTTTAGTCTGACAGCAATGTAAAGGCTTGTAACCAGCTGTCTGTATCGGACCAGGCAAGTTGAAATTGACAAGTATGTAATATGTCAAGAAGCGCATGTTAAATAACACAAAATAAACTGAAAACAACAATACCCAAACCTCCAAAACCCAGATACCAAGAAACTAAAAGTTCTCTCCCAAGGATAATGTGAGAGCGTCTCTAAAATTTGGCATAAATTTGTAAAAAGAGGAAAAAAAATAAAGTAGCATATTTTCATATTATAATTTACGTAGACTTTTATCTAGACAAATCATTTATTTTTATTTAAATTTATTTATTATTGTTGTTGTTTTGTGTATGTGTTTTAAATGGTATGCGTATGTGTGCTGGGACGTGTGTGTGGAGGTCAGAGTTCAACTCTCTGGAGTCTGGTCACCAGGTTTATGCTATAAGCACCTTCATCCACTGAGCCACTTCACTGACCCTAGATAAATTATTTTTTGTTAAAAATATAAGTACCTCCCCCATGTCAACTACTATACTTTGGGACAATGACAAAAAGAGAAACATCCATAAAGGACAAAAGAGGTTTTAAAGTAGGTTTTCCTGCAGATCTTTACTTCAAATTTTTATCCTTCATATGATAATTCCAACTAGTCAGACTGAAAGAAGGAGCCAGAAATGTTTATGCTTCAGCCCAGAAAAGTAGATTTCTATTTGTGACTCTGACTTGTTTTGTGAATGCTTGTGATGGTTCACGCAAAAAGATTAATAAGCAAAGAGCAAAACCAAAGGCTGTTATTTCCCCTGATTAATTGTGTGTTTTCCTTTGTACAGAGTTAAAACTCTGGATCCTGATTTTTAACTTTGCTCTTCAAGCTGAAAGAACTAGGAGAGTAAGTGAAACCACGGCTTGGCTTTTATTTTTACCCAGGGCCATCATCTGATGCCACCACACTGTACAGCTTTGTTGCTTAGTTTCCAAGAGAAAAAAATTCGCTACTTTAGTCCTGGCTTATTATTTGGTCCAAATTTCCGATTCAAACTACAAAAACAGTTTTCCTTCAGAAGGAATACACACACACACACACACACACATACATAGACACACACACACATAGACACACACACACACACACATAGACACACAGACCCAGTCACACACACACACACACACTGGAAAAAATAAAAATGAAGCTGATGCTATTGCAGCATTCCTTAGCAAGATACGGAACCGTATACACACAGCATGTTGTCATTCATATTAACGTCTGAAGATGAAAAACCAAAACCCCTCAATGTCCTTATATTGGATAAGCAAACAACAAAACAACAACAACAAAATCGAAGAAGCGACGGTCTAGAATTCTTGTAATAACTGCTGAACAAACTCCTCCCTTTTCTGTAGAGGTTCACCAGGATAGTCAGCTTCTCAACATTTGTGCTTCATGGCAAGCTACGGAGACAGAGGGAGAGGGATAACAAAAATGAGACATTAGCAATAGGGAGCTCTCTCCACTTTTCCTTCCCAAGTCCAAGGTGACTACCATTCCTATCCACAATGGTCCTGGTATTGTGCAATACTTTCCCAAATAGTTCACAGAACATTGTACTTCGCCTCTTCTTTTCCCTCAACTTTGTTGGTATATGTGCCTGCTGGTAGAGGATACTGTGTGGTGTTCTTTCATCCCACTAAAGGAACAATGGTAACAAAATACACAGGGGACCAAATGACTTACCCAGAGATTCTCAGGTTACTGGTTATGTCAGGAAGCAACACTCCTGAGATACGTTGCAAAAATGATATTATACCCTGGAGGACTTCTCTACCCTGCCTAATTCCCAAATAATGGAGATAGAGACCTCTTGGATTTATAAACTGGTTTAAAGCACATTAACTGGGCAGGTATCAACTCTCTGAGGTAGTTTTCTATTTCCAAGCTACACACTTAAAGTTACTTGCTTTAATAGTTCCTGTCTGGGCTGCTTCTATTCTATCAGGGCAGCATTCATGGCTACATGGTTATGGCTCATATTGCCCCACTGTGAGTTTGCTCTCTCCTCTTGCTGTGGCTTCCTTTCCTCCTGCTGCATCTTCTCCTTCCTCTCTCTCCTCCTGGTCTTGTGGTCCCTCTCTGACTCGAAGCCTGGGAACTTAAATCCTGCTTCTTCTCTTTTGCCCAGTTACAGGCTTCCAGATATTTTATTAATCAATAAATTTTAAAATTGGACAGAGCAAAGTTTACACAACAAAGAGTAGCATATGTGAGGATGTGCTCATTTAGGTTGCCACCAGATCTTGGGGGCCAGTAATTAGCATTAATATACATAGCACCAGACCAACCGTCAACACATCCCATAAAGTGCGATAACTCAAAAGTGTGTAGGGAGACAATATAAACTAATCTATATATTATCTATCCTGGATTTTCAATCAGGTCCAAAGTTCCTGGTCCTGTATAATAGTACAATAAATTGCATTTTTGAATAGGGATGAACAATAGACTTTAACTTTCAACTATTGGTGCTCTGCCTCCTCCAGGAATACGTCAATAATCCTTCTTTCTAGCAAAGCTTAGGGCAGGCACAGTGTCGCCTTCTTGCTGGCCCCAAGAGAAAGGTTAGAACCTTGAGCTCCCACTGTGAAAACTGCATCCATATTTCTGCACATGGCAGAAGATGACTGGCCATTGTCTGGGTTATTCTCTGCAAGGGAAAACCTTAGCTGAAAGTCTTGGTACCCTGTCTAATAGTGCCAGCAAAGATCTCCTACTGCCTGATGCTGATGGCTACTCAACTGTCAGATGGAGGGTTTGTGAGCTCTCAGTTCTGAGTATGCCCATTTTGCTATACTGAATGCTAATATTTTTTTCTTTTTCTGGTCAACAACTCTGGTGATGCCTAATAATGCCTGACATCAAAAAGATTTTAGATGAGGACACAGTGACTTAATAGAGGTAAGGTTCTGCCTCAGATTTATCTGTCTTCAGCCACATTCTGGGAACCTTACTGGAGGGCCTACATTTTTGTTCTGCCTCAAGTTTTTCATATATTATTTAGCAATGAGGTCCA
Organism: Acomys minous; assembly: GCF_964271855.1. Taxonomy (NCBI): domain Eukaryota; kingdom Metazoa; phylum Chordata; class Mammalia; order Rodentia; family Muridae; genus Acomys; species Acomys minous. The sequence continues at coordinate 69,149,940 of NC_140489.1, read as the reverse complement.
TCAAATAAACACAGAGCTGTTAAGTGTTGTGCGTAATGAATACCAACCATAAATATTTGATCAAGGCCACTGTCTTGGTATTCATTGAGCTATTAACTTTCCACTAATGGGCTTGTGCCAGTTTACACATAGCCACTAATCTTCAGGAATGATTGTGCTGCTGCTCAAACCAGACTCTGGGCCACGGATACTGTAATTTAGGTACAGTTAGATAGGACAATTTGCTACTTAGGTCTTGTTATAGTCTAAATATTTGTATCTTCCCCTACATCATATGCCGAAACCTAACTGTCATGAGTTGGCATTAGGAGATGGGCGTGGGAGGTGACTGGATTGGGAGGGGCAGAGTCCTCAGAATGAGTTAGAGACTCCTTCCCTTTTCACTATGATAGGATTCCCTCAGAGGTCACCATAAGTGATATGGGGAAACAGACCCTCCCCAGGCATGGACTCTAGGATCTTGACCTTGCATTTCTCTGTGACAAATAAATTCATTGTTTATCAAATATCATTTTTTGTTTGTTTACTTTAAGCTATCCCAAACAGACCAATAAAAGCTATTTTAGCAAAAAGTGGTGATGCCCTAATTTATAAAAGTATCTGAGGATGATGGGCTTTAGAATTAAGAGCAGAAAGAGCACTAGACTAAGCACGACTAGGAAACCAGATAATACCTGAACTTCTGAGCTTGGAAGTCAGGAACTCCATGCCTTCCCGTTGTTTCCCATGCCTATGAAACTGCTGTAGGCTAACTCAGGGGCTGGGGCATTTAATTTACATTTCCTCCTGGTTTATTTACTGAGTATTTCACAGAAACCCCCATCTGTGATTTGTAACCTATTCTACACAATGTTGATTTAAAAAAAAAATCAATACTGATACTAAGAGGCCTGAGTGTCTCTTCTGGCCTGGAGGCCCAAACTGAGCAACTGCCACAAAACAGAATGGAGGGAGAGATGGAGGGAGGGAGAGGAAAGAAAGAGATAGCATGCTCTTTTTCCTTCCAGAGAAGGTAGTGCCTGTTGCCACCCCTTTCCGAACAAATGTGGGTTGGTGCCGAAGAGGCCAGATCAAGTCTCTTTTCTGTGAGATATGTCATTTGAGGATGCCTTAGTGTGGGTAATGCTCTTGCCTGCTGACTCACCACCCATGGCGGGCTGTCAAAACCTGGAGCACACTGCAACCTTGAGTTTTGGGGGGCAGGGGAAAGTGAGCCAGGCCACTTCTGTCGTGAGTTGCTCTTTCCTAATGCCTGGGACTGTGCTGCCAAACCCACAGCTCAGGAAGGAACAACACTTCCTTGTGACAGGCTCACCAGAGCTGAGGTGAGGAGGGCATGGGGACAGGAGAGGAGGATCTTCTCCCTCTCCTGTCTAGAGGGGGCCAGGACCCACACAGCTGGAGGATGCAGATGTATAAAAGAGATCTGTATGAAAAGACACCTCTTGTATTTGGGTCATTGCAGGGGTCCTGGGAAAAAATTGGAAGAACAGGATTGTTTTCTACTGTAACCTAGAAAGACCTGCCACACTTTCCACAGGACTTGGTTGTCCTCAGAGGAACCCTCACCTGGGATGACGGTTCTCTGCCTCATGCACTATGTCTTCCTCTTGTAAACACAACCCACTCTTTATGAGTCAACAGGCTACACATGCCTGGGGAGGTGGTGGAAGGTGGGTGGAAGGCCTGGTTCCACCTCCTAACCCTCTGCTCACTACTGAGCCTGGCTGGGGCTTGGTCAGTGAAATGATGTCTGCATGGTAAGCCTATACCAGCGGGGTCAAATCAGCAGGAAAGCAGCCGCACCTTATCTAAAGAGGCCGTCCTGCTCACCAAGAATACTGCCTGGGTTAGTGATTCATAAGCACGTTCCCGAATTTAGAAAACACAAGTCTAGCTGTGACACAGTCTTCCACTCCCTCATACACACTCACTCAGGGGCGCTACAGTGTCTTTTCTCCCCTGGGAACACCGTCCGGAGGGGAAACCAATTAAAATGCAAACTCCTCTTGCCCAATCCACTAGCACCGGACAACTGCCCAGTGTTGACCAAAGCTGTGTACCCCTTGCTTGATGGTCTCCTCAACTTCTGTTTTAAGGATTGCTCTCTGTTCAACACTAGAAACTTCCTTTTGAGTTTGGATCACACAATATTTATCTGCATTCTCTTTTTAATTTGCTGTTTTGAAGATTCTCAGTCATCTGTAGTAATTCTCCAGCTTCATTACTGAGCTCATTATGTGACCAAATGGGACAGGCTCATCAGAAGCTATGCTGATTGAAATAAATCATAAGCAATTTAGATTTGTCTGCATGCTCTCTCAGCACCTAAGGCTATATAGGTGCTATTATTAATTAATTATCTCTGTTTAACTGATGAGAAAACATGGGCTTGGAGAAATTTAGCATTTCTCCTCCTAGGTCACCCAGATGGAAAATGGCAGAGTTGGGCTCAGACATAAGCAGTTAACTACTATATCATGTTATTTTCCAGCCATTCAGCAAACTTGGCCACAGTGTCAGGGAAACAGTCGCAATGGCCAAGGACGTGGATGTTTGCACAACCCCTTTGTGGGAGGGATGCCTATGTGGATGACATCCAGGTATTGTCTACTCCACATTAGGAAGAATAATTTCACGGCTTCCTTGGTAACCTGGTTTGTGGTTTAATCATTAGCCTAAACTGTTTTAGCAGAGTTTTATCAGCGCACCATTGGCCGCTCAATTCTGTGGGAAGGCAGCAGAGATAATTGCCTGGAGTCCCCACCCTTTGCAAACTTTAGGACAGCTGCAAAGTTACTTCCTTTGGCTTTACTATTCCCAACTCAACACTAAGAGTTTCCCTGCAGATTTCCACTGTCTATCCCCCATCTGAATACTCGCAGAGGCTTTTTGTGCTAGTGACCTGGGCATGGGACCTCTCACATCTCCACATCGTCATTTCTTCATACCAAAGCATCTGGGCAAACATGCATCAGGCTTGACTCCCTTTGTCATGGGTCATGATTGTGAGATCCCAATGTCAGTTTGCCTTCCAGCTTTCTCAGATAGACTTGGTTAGCTCTTCAAGGAACTCCACCTGGTTCTCAGAGGCAGCAGTGTACCAAGACCCTGTTGTCACAGAAAGTCACTGAGGCACTTAGTTCTGTGTAAAGGCAGTCATGATGGCAAGGCAGAAGAAGCATCTAGCAGGAGCCAATCTCCTGGAATGCTTGTGTGTGAGCCCTGGACCAGCATCTCCTGCCCAGTAGAACGTATTTTTCTTACTGCTGCTGGTTGACCATTCTCATTTCCGCAGCAGAAGTGGAGAATTCCATGGAGGCTAATTGAATTATTCTCCCTCAAAAATCAACTGAAATGATCTGAAGGTCCAGATCATGAGCTTGACAGGCTGCTATGTCACCAGTAGATATGGTCCCCAGAAACTTAAATTCAAGTCATTGGTTGGAAACAAACTACTCTTTGATCTGAAGCACAAGTGCAGTAATAAATCTTCCTTATCACTGACCAGTGGGCCTTCTCCTTCCTCCGGTTTCTGATTGCCTTAGATAGGGGCTGCCAGTAAATAGCCCTTTTCCCTTCTCAAAGGCAGTTCTCAGCAAAAGCATGAACACGCACGCTAAGTATCCAGTGACACGAGAAGTACCATTCTCTGAGTTCAGGGACAGGAGATAATCTCCCTGCCACCTCTGTTTGAAATGAGGTCCAGACAGAGGCTTTGAATCAACAATACCCAGGCACTTTCAGAGGGGAAACTAGCCTTGGGACCAGGGCTCGCTTTATGTCTGGTAAAGAGCTAATGACACAGGGCACATGATGGGTGGATACAGACTGAGAAAGAGACAGAATAGCAAAGGACGTGCTAGAAGCCTAAAGTCCCCCATAATTCTTTCAATTGTGGCCAAGGACAGGGATATACTGTGAGACCTGATCTCATTTCTCTCTCTGACTGTGACCTGAACTTGAACCCTAATATTTGGGGCAGTAATTAAAGATTTTCTTTGTTATCTGAAATATGTAAAAGTCAGAAGGTCAGAGAAAGAGATGAGGACATTGGAAAGAAGATAGTGACCACAAAAAAACAAAACAAAAACAAAAACAAAAACAAAACAGGGACAAAGAAGAAAAATTCCAAGGCTCCCATCAAAAGGATTATGAAGTGTTACTTGATTTTCCTCCTCACTATACGAACAGTTTCTTGGTACTATGACCTCTAGAAATCCAGCATGGAGACCCTGCTCTCTGCTGGCTCACCTTGTGTGCGGTTTCTGCAAATTGCTGGGCACTGTTCTTCATGTCTTCCGTCTTCTCCTCTGCTCGGCCTAACCGTTCCCCACGCTCATTCAAGGCCTGGCTTGCCTTCTGTACTGCACTGGTCACACTGTCAGCTGCTGAATGGAGGATGCTGTTTCCTAGAAGAAGAGTAAGAGCTTCAAAAGCTTGGCTAACCCAGAAGGACAGATGGCCACACTACGGAAAGGCCAAGGGTGGATGGTGCCAGAAAAAAAGTTTACATTGCTTTGCGGGTAACTCATTCATCTGTAGGAAGAACACCCACAGATCTAGCACAGGACCAGGGCAAATCCTGCCATCTTCTCTCCACTCTACCATCACCTGTCCTGCTTGTGGGGGCTCAGAATGACGGGGCCCACTGGGACTTGAGATGTTCTTACATAAGTAAATGGGAACCCTGTGACAAGTTCCCAAATTGGGCAAGTTCATTGAGACATATTTGGATCTTATACACATTTCCATTAATTAATTAATTACATTTATTTGTTTATTTTCTCTCTCTCCCTCCCCTCACCCCTTTCTGCCTCTCTTTGTGTTCAGGTCAGAGGACAACTTCTTGAATTTGGTTTCCACCTTGCACCACATGAGTCTCAGCAACTGAATTTAGTGAACTTGGTGGCAAGAGCCTTACTTGCTGAGTCACCTCGCTGCTTTATTTACTTTTTGAGACAAGTGTCTCACTCTGAGGTCTAGGCTTGTCCTCCAAAGTGGTGAGGTTCCAGACATGATTTCCATGCTCAATTAAACTCATGGGAGATATCTTCTTTTTCTTTTTCTTTTTTTTTCCTTCCAGTCTAGGAGACTGAACCCAGAGCCTGGTGAATGCTAGGCAAACCCCATACCACTGGCTGTATCCTCAGGGCTTTGGTTTGGTTTAATCTGAAGTTTAGATTCAATAATCACCAGAAAATCGGGGCCATAAGGATCTTCTAGATTTAATGTTCTACATCCCTTTACTTTTATTTTACCACTTTACCTAGCAATTAAGCCAACTCTCCATTGCATGGCTAGAGCTATGATTCAACGATGAGTTTTTAAATTCGAGGGTGATGTGATGGCTTCCATCCTCCATCCCTGTGCTATGGCTTGGATGGTCAGGCTTCCTTGTTCTGGAATATGAAAAGCAGAGCCACACAGCTGCATGCAAGTAGCAGGTAGGAAACCATCACAGAAACTGGCCTCTGAAGAAAGTTATCACTTGAAAATTCAGGAATGACACCAAAGAAAGGAGAAGCCAACCACACTCCAGAGGTCACGTATCCTTGGCACTCCACTTGCCAAGACAGGCATCATGACTTGGTAAAGAACTTGCAGGCACTTTAGCCACAGAGGAAAGCACAGTGCCAAATAATAGCCTCAGGAAAATTTATAGCTGTATTTTGTTAACATTGAATGGCATTTTATATAATAGGTTTATGTCTTTGAATAAGTTGATTACATCATTTTACTTTGTTCTGGGGATGGATACTTCTAGCCACAGATAGCTTTTAATAGAAATGTACTTTCCACTAGTCTCAGCTACAAAGGCTTCCTAATTTCTCCTTTGTGAGAACACTCTGGAGGTTGTGGAAAAGAATCTCAGGCAAAGAGTGTCTGATGCAGAGGCAGCACTGAAGAAATCACTTTACATTTTTCAAGGGCTTAATATACACACACAAAAACAGTGATTAGGGTAAACTAATGTTACCAGTTGTAGCTAGCACCAGATAGATATTATATATATATATATATATATATATATATATTCATCTGTATATATAGACACAGTGAGTACAGAGCTGAGGAGATGGCTCCCCAGGGAAATCTGGTTGGGCACAAAGGAAAGTCTGTGACTTCAGAACAAATTTAAGAGGAGAAATCATGGTCTTACTTTGCTTTCATACTTCAACAGTAACTATGATGACAATCTATTATCAGGGCTAATAAAAAAGCACAAGATTTTGCGATCATATAAACATTCACATATATTGCTTCATTTGACTTGTCCAAATTTCTATGGAAGCAGATTTGAAGCAGAAAAGCTTGTACATGGTCATAACACCAGAAAATTACATGGTTACCATCCGTAGATGATGCCATCCTTTTTCACAGACACGATACAGTGATCACTGACACAACTGTTGGCAGACTAGCACACAGGTGTGGGTTTTAGCAGGTTATTCCCCAGGGTTTTTCCAGACTGCATCTTCCCTCAAAACATTCTCCTTGGCAAATTAAGAGTTATTGCTTATGCAACACGGCAAGCCAAGTGACACAAAGAAGAAAGAGAAAAGTAGGATAGACTGGAAAGACGAGCGAAAGACTGAAATCTCTGTGACCTATGCTTCCTTATACACACCACAGTTTAGCCACAAGAGGACTGAGAACGATGAGCAGAGATCTGCAAGTGTCAGTGTGATAGTTTATGCTGATTGTCACAAGTGACAAGCTTAGAGTCACCTAGGAGTCGTACCTCTGGGAATGTCCAAAGAGGTTTAACTGGGAAAGAAGATACACTCTAAAAGTGGGTGGCACCATCCCATAGGATAAAGCCCGGACTGAATAAAAAAGGAGAACACAACCGGAACACCAGCATTGGCTTCTCTCTGCTTTCAGACTGTGGAGGTGATGTGACCAACTTCCTCATGCTCCCACCATCACAGACTACCCGTATCTTTCCTGCCTTGATTGCCTATACTCTCAAACTGCGAAGAAAGAAAACATCCCCTTTCCCTTCTGTTGCTTCTCGTTGGATATTTGATCACAGCAATGAAGAAAAGCACCAAACGGGCTATGGAGACAGTTCAGTTGGCAGTATGTCTGCTGCACAAGCACGAGGACCTGAATTCCACTTCCAGAACTCTGGTGAAAACACCAGGTGTGGTGTTGCATGCCACAATTCTGGGAAGGTAGTGACAGGTGGATCCTTCGGACTCTGGCCAGCCAGTTGAGTCAAATGAGGAGTTCAGATCCTGGCGACATATCCAGCCTCAATAGATAAAGTAGAGGGGCTGGAGGGACAGCTCAGTTGTTAAGAGCATTCACTGCTCTTCCAGAGGATCCAGGCTAGGTTCCCAGCACCCATATCAGGCAGATCACAAGGGCCTGCTACTCCAGATCTAGCATGCACGCGCACATACACACACACACACACACACACACACACACACACAAAGAGAGAGAGAGAGAGAGAGAGAGAGAGAGAGAGAGAGAGACCCTGCACCCCCCAATAGCTAACATAGGAAATTGTTATGCAGAATTGATTGCTGTGGTGAGCTTGTGTGAAAAATGTGGAAGAGTAGATCTGTGGAAAGAGAGGCCCTAGACTGCCATCATCTAGTTTAATGCAGTCATTCTGATGGCTGCTTGCAAATATAAAAATTCACTTGAAAGGAGAGCAAGTGGATTGAGAATGCCACTGAAGGAATTTCTTGCTGGAAATTAACCTCCCAGAGAAGTGGTTTCAGGGTTCAGGCATCAAAGTGCAGAGTCCACTACAGCTGTGGTGTAAGGGGACAGACTACAACCTTGAGCTAGCAATAGATCTTGGCTTTTTTGCCAATGTGGTGCTGGCTTTGCAAGCCTACAAAATGTAAGACTTACAGGGTCATAGTGTCTTGATTAAGATTCCAGACAGCTACAGAGACCAGGCAATGTGGGGCAGGGTTGAGTTCCCTGTAAGGACATGATGCCATTGTGTTAAACAATGTATACTCGTACACTGCACCGGAAGCCCCAGGAGATACCAGGACTGTGGGATGCCAGTCTTGGAAACTCAACAGGCATGCAGTGAAACCAGACCAAGAGAGCCCCTGTGTATCAGAGCAGCTGAACTAGAGCGATGTGCCTACGAAAGGGTCGGGGAGCCCATGTGATGCCTTGAGCCCCAGAAGCCAGAGAAGCATTGGCAGCATTTGGTGTTTTCCCAGCCAGGTTTTGGATCTTGCTTTTGTCTGATATTTCCTCGCTATGTCTCTATTCCTCCTTCTAAAAACAGGAATGTTTACTCTGTGCCATCGCATGTTGGGAGTATGTGATACAGAGATCCACAGGTAAGTGATCACTTTGAGATACAGATTCACTGTGGAATTTCAAGAGTGTTAAAATTGTAAGATTATGGGGACTCTTCCAGATGAGATGAGTGCATTTTGCATAATGAGATGGCCACAAGTCTATGAGGATAAGGGTTTAAGACATGTGTTTGGGAAGCAAATTGGAAAGGCGTGGGCCTGAGATGCTTAATACCAATTATCAAGTTGTTGATAGAATGTAGTGATTCTAAAGGCTATATTCTGGCTGGGAAATAACGAGAGGCATTGTCATGGCCATTTCTTTCCTGTTAGTATAGACTGAACTTTAAGATCTGAACCAGAAAAAACCCTTCCTTAGTTTGCTTTGCCAGGTATTTTGTCACAGGAATGAGAAACGTAATTAATATGTCTTGGTTAAGAATAACTGTATTAAGATGGGTGCAGTGCCAACCAAGGACAAAACGTGCAGTCATCATCAAACCCCTACCCAGATCTAGCAAGGGACAGAACATTCTCCACAGTTAACTGGAGACTGGGGACTGACTTTCACAGGATCTCTGGTGCCCCATATTTGGCCATGTCCCTTTGTTGGGGAGGCCCAATGGCACTCGGAGGAAGGATAGCGGACTACCAAGAAAAGACTTGATACCCTAGCACCATATTCAGGGGGAGGAGGTCCCCTACAGCCACAGTCATAGGGAAGGGGGAATGGGGTGAAAGTGGGAGGGAGGGAGGAATGGGAGGATGCATGGGATGGGATAGAAAATGAGATGTAATATGAATTATTTTAATTTTCAATAAAAATGTGTTATTAATTTTAAAAAAAGATGGGTGCAGTGGAACATCCCAGCACTTGGGGAGGCAGAGGAAGTAGCATCTCTGTGAGTTCGAGGCCTGCCTGGTCCACAATGAGTCCAGGACAGCAAAGGCTACACAGAGAAGCTCTGTCTCATAAAGCCAAACACTAACCTCCTCCAAAGAAATAATTGTATTATTAAAAAATTAATTAAAGAGACTTTGGAAGTAACTGCAATAAAATTAAAAGGGTATATAAACAGCATCTTTTTTTTTCAGTTATAATTGACCTTTATGACTTCCTAAGTTATATACACCTACGAATTTAGACTGAATCCTCTATGCACTAGCCATGCTGCTTCTGTGCCATGACTTTCTTGAAATGAGACCTGTACACGATTCCAGGTAACATCACAGCTGGTTTCTTAATAGTTGTTGTAGAAAGAGAAACAACTGGTGTAGCTAGAATGGAACCATACACTGTACTCACTGTTTAAAGATGACATTGATGACCACTGACAATAGGAAATCCGCCTTAAGTTATTTCTCCAGTCATAAGAATGAATCTTATTAGGAAAGCCTCATTCTTTCAGATGAAATGGCCTCTCCCAATTTGATTCCTACCCATAGTTTAAGGCTGAGGGATCTCCTCTCATTTGCCAGGCTCCAGCTCAACTGCACTCCTTCACACAATGGTTAGCATATGTCCTTCTCTGGTGTGTAACCAAATCACAGTACTTAAACCACGCACACCTTTTCCCTTCACTTTTCAGCATCCAATGCCACAACTTTGAGCTGAATCACAAACTTCTTGAGTGTCCCCTTTCACTCTGTTGACCATCCCTAAACCTGTAATGATTTCACTCTTCTGACTTACTACTCACTTGACTTTTTTCTTTCTACAACCCCTACTTATACCATAATTCTAGGGCTCTGGCCCCTCCCTATGGCTATATTACCCAACACTTAGTTTCACAGGCCTGAATCTTCATCTTTCATAAGGTAGTTCTCTGAGCTTAAATGCATGTTCTTTCTTAGTAGACTCCAACTGAATTCCCCAAAGTTACCTTAAATTCAGTTATGCAGAAACCTGACCCTATAGTCTTTTCTGCTTTTTCTGTAGGGTTCCTGATTCTGTGAATGCCCTCAAGATCTGACTCCAGACAGAAATCTAGGGGTTGATCTTAGGCTCTTGTTATTTTCACTGGAACTCAAGTAAAGACTGCATTTTCTACAGCTTGCTACACTGTTCTGTTTACCACGCTCATGCTCCTCACACAGAGGCACAGACTTTACTGACATTTTTTCTTTTTTGTTATTACTCACATTTCTTATAGTTATTAAAAAAGGAAGGTGCTAACTCAAAGGGTATAAACTAGCTGAGACTTTTCGTGTGTGCAGAAAATTGCTCTTTGTGACTTTTATTAAACATTCAGAAACTACTTGGAGTTGGCACACCATTTGCCAGGTACTATTGTAATGACCCAACTGCTAGTCACTCTGTACTTATCTAGTATTCAGTTTCTTTCCATTTAAATGTAGGACTTGTCATCCATCTTATTTGTCTACAGAAGACATTAAGATGAAGACAAAGTAACTGTAGTGCCTCGTGAAGGTGTGTCACTCTACTTCCTCTCAAAGGAAGGTCACATATGATTTCTAGAGAAGTTTTGGGGAAAGGCCCAATCAATCACACTTATCCATTTTGTTCCTCTTATCCTGGGATAAATTTTTTATAACCAATGAACGATATTTCTTAGGTATCTAATTGTAGCTCAGTGTCTTGTTTAGGGGGAGATGCCCACATAGTCATTAAGTGAAAGCATGTTCTATAAATAGGACACCATCCTCAGAGGTTGGGGTCCATTAATATTGTGTTGTTAAATCAGGAAATAAAGCAATCTCCTGAGACAGATAGAATCATAATTCTTTCTAAATAGACAAGAAGCATATTAATACCCACATTTATTCAAGCAGTCTGAGAAGAAGCTGTCAACCACAGCAAATAAAGTCAACTGCCTCTTGAGAGTATAGTACAGACCAGTGTGGCTTCGCTGATGTTGCCTTCACTTGACGTAGTCTTAAAACAAATACATGCCAGCTTCTTTTGTGTTGTGCACTTTATAAAACTGCTGCGAGAGAAACTTGAGATAAAGCCTCATGATTGTATCTAGTCACTATTAGAACACAAGTAAGGAAAAAACAAGGAAGGGAAATAAGGGAGAAAGAGTGAAGCATACAGAAAGGGATTACTGAAGAAAAGCATGAGAAGAGATGTTTTTTAAACATAAAATAACTTGCTCAGAGATGTCCCATTCCAGTTCTCTCTTTCTCCTTCCTCCCGCACATGATCCCTCTTTTTCCCTTCCCCATTCCCTGACCTATCCAGTTCCCTTCCTTCAACCACCCATATGTAACAGATGTGCAGCGCAATCTTCATGTGGGACCCCAAACAGCAGGATCAGGGGTTGTCTCTGACTCTGTTGCCTGTCTTTGCATCCTTCTCCCTTAACTGGGTTGCCTTGCTTGGCCTCAATAGAGGAAGATGTACCTAGTTTTATTGCAGCTTGATATGCCAAGGTGGGTTGATATTCATGGAGGACTTCCTTTGTCTGAGGAGAAAGGGAGGGGAGGGGACAGGGACAGACTGGGAGGATGGGAGGGGGGGAAGTTCTGATTGAGATGTAATGTTAAGAAAGTTAATTAATTAATTAATTAATTAATAATAAAACTTGCTGAAGCAAAAAGTATATAAGATATACCAAAAGCTTAGATCTCAACAGGAATTAATTTGATAATTGTAGACTTCAACCCATATACTGGCAGTTATACTATATCCAGTGAAAAGATAATTTAAAAGACTTCAGCAGTTATTTCTTATATATAATACATATATATTTTAATTATACATTATTCATATTGTTTAGGAATCAAAAAGCAAAATCATCTAGAAATAAATGCAGATAAATATATGCTTATCTGGCTAAGTAAGCAAACATGCAAACATGTTCACCTAAGATTTTTTTTTGAAACAAGTATTTAAATGTTTTAAATGTTATTCTCTCTCTCTCTCTCTCTCTCTCTCTCTCTCTCTCTCTCTCTCTCTCTCTCTCTCTCTCTCTGTGTGTGTGTGTGTGTGCATGTGTGTGTGTGTGTGTGTGTGTGTGTGTGTGTGTGTGGTAGGTAGATGACTGCTATTTAACCAGAAGAGGGCATCAGATCTCCCTGGAGCTGGAGTTATAAGCATTTGTGAGCCACCTGATATAGGTGTTCAGATCAGCACCAGGGTTCTCTGAAAGAGCTGTAAGCACTCTTAACTTCCAAGCCATCTCTCTAGCCACAATCAGATTTTTAAAAATAGTATTGCTTTACTTGGACTATTTCTGTTCTAAAATGCAAAATGCAGTATGGCAATACTCCTTTCATCAATCTCTCTCTCTCTCTCTCTCTCTCTCTCTCTCTCTCTCTCTCTCTCTCTCTCTCTCTCACACACACACACACACACACATACACACACATACACACACACACACACAAATTCACAGAAATTGGTGGGAAGATGTATTATAATAATTCTGTTAATATACCAAAACATTATTACTCTCATATTGCATGCTTAAAATGTTCAATAATAAGTTGTTCCTCAAGTAGTTTAAATAGCTCCTGTTTAATTTTCACTCATGTTTTAACTTTCTTAGCAAAACCACTTCCATGGGTAAGGTATAAGGTACAATTAAATTGGGCTTAAAGTAGTAACATACACATTGCCTTTACTGGATATTAATATGTAGGATTAATCTTCCAGTCTACCTCTAGCAAAATTAAGTTTTATGGTGACCTGCTTTCTTGCCAGCTGCTAAAAGTGCTCCCTGCCACTTACCCACTGTTTTCTTCCTGTGATAAAAGTTCCACTCTTGCCCTTCACTGGCATTTCAGTCCCATCATTTTCATGGTGCATCAAAGCAGATGCTACTTAGTCCTGTGACCCGCACTCAACATCTTAGAAGAATACAACTTAAATGCCAGTGATACTAGTTGTCATTTACATGACGTGAGTAATGATGTGCAAAGACTTATCCAATCTAGCAAAACAAGTTGGATTCTAATTCACAGATTCCATTAATTATTGAAGATTAATACTAGATTAAGAAACTTAACAAGCTCTTTATACATAAGACAGGCTGACTAATAACACCACACCATTGCATGTCAGGGTTGGAAGTCCTTAGTGCCATCTTTAAAATGAAAGTCCTCTAAAGGGCAAATTTTACTTGTATTTTTGTGTTGATGACCACATAGATAAATAAAAGATAGATGACCACATTGTTAAACAAACAAACAAACAAACATAATGACTATATAAAGCCTTTCTAAAAGGAAGGGTATTAACCCATGCTGGGGCCAGATGCAATATGAATGTCAACCAATCACAGAACAGTTCTCATTCATGAATGTCTATAGGGCAGGAGGTACTAAGGTTAGAATTAATGTTCCCAAGAAGATATTCTCACCCTGAATTTACAGTTACAGAAATACAAGCTAAGGCTGGTGCAATAGCTCACAGCTGCTTTGGCACTCACTCCAAACCTCCTAAGCAGTTAGTTTGGTCAGCAGTTCCCAAAGTGGTTCCTTGGGTTAAAAAAAAAATGTAGCACAAAGAAAACATAATGGTATGTCAAAATAACATTATAAAATACAATCTAATCAGGACATTTCTTGAAGAATTTTGGATAATTTTTCATAAACTAATATAAGCCCTACATTTAAATGAGATAAGGATTCAGGAAAAGAATGGTGTGCAATTTCTCAAACTGAATTACTTGTGGGGTCCTCTTGGACAATGTACTGAGGCAGAATTTGTTAGAAACTGCTGCAAGGAACTATTTTCTGTGAAGCTAAAGAGAAAAAAAATGTAAATCTGGGCTGTCTCCATCAATTTAGTAGTAGATAGACAAGTCATGTAATTATATTCAAAGGGCTTGCTTGCTTTACAGAGGCAGGGAAACAGATACATCATGCTGAATGGCAGTTCTAGAATTATCTTTTGTTTCAATTTGGTGGTTAATTTCAGGGCCCATGAAGCTTGCTTGTTCCATGGAGGTGGATGACTAAGAAAAATGGACTCAGCATCCAGGAATACTTTGTAAACCCATAAATCCCAAAGCCTACTTGGAAGAGAACTTTTTTTGTTGTTGTTGCTGTTGAAATTAGTAAGGAAGAAAACTGGCCCATTCTACCAAATACATGTCTTCTATTGGCTATGTCAAGGTAGTTTAGTGGAACCTTAAAGACTTAAGGAAAAAGCCCCATTCTCTCTCTTTATCTCATAGGTAACTATGACTTCATAATTTACCTCTCAATTCCAATATGCTCAATGCAAAGTCAAACATTCAGGATATTTTTATCCATGTCCCTTTAACACATAAACTTAGGATTTGAAGAAACATCTGCTGATATTGTTAACATTAATTTAGCATTGGTTCTCAGGCATTTGTACTTATGGGTTATAGCAAATGAGAACATCAAATAAAAGAATACATCTGTTGGTTCTGTTCAGAGAATATCAGGCTCTCAGAAAGGTGGCTCTTCAAAAAAGGTATCCTGTAAAATACAACGTTGTCCTGAGGTTTAAAATCTCTGCACTCAGGGAGGCAGAGGCTGGTGATCTTTGTGAGTTTGAGGCCAGCCTAGTCTACAAGGCTACACAGAGAAACCTTGTCTCAAAAAACCAAATCAAACCAAACCAGACAAATAAAACAAACCTCAAGAAACTCTCATCTAGAAAAGCGGGTTTTGTTTTTTGTCTCTTGATATTTATGCTAACATACCAGTTATGCCTTGCAGGTCTATCACCTTAACACAGTAGAAAGTTAGTAGCTTCTATTTTAAGAACTATGATCTTAAGTCTATATAATATGAAATCCCCTAATGTAATGTTATGGCCTATAAAGCAAACTCAGCTCAACATGTGGAGTCTGCTACTTTCTTGCTGTGCAACAATGAATAAATTTCCTTCCTCTCTGTGATTCAGCTTCATTTCTTATCATGGGGTCAGGCTGGTACCTACGTCCTAAGATTTGATTGTGGGAAATATCTCATGCAATGTACAAGAACAAGGTATAAGAGGTACATGCAGTGGATAATCAACATTAAGCAGTAACAAAATAACCTGGCACTAAAGTCTTTCTTCTAGGCCTTCTTCTACCTCAGCTCCTCTTTCCCATCACTGTGGACAGTCTTCTATAGTCATCTCTCATACTTTCCTCATCATTTTGAACACTCGGCATGATGTTTATAACCCATTATATTATGATCCTTACGCTTGGGGAGATGGTCAGTGGGTAAGAGCACTTGGTATTCAAACAAGGACCTTAGTTTGGACCACAGAATACACATAAAAGTCCAAATGTGGCTGCACACATCTTTAACACCGGAATTGGAGACTGGAGTTGAAACAGAATGATCACTGGGGCTTGCTGGCCATATGAACTAGACAAAATATAGTTAAAACTAGGTACAGTGAGAGAGCCTGGCTCAAAGAAGCAAGTCAGAGAGTGAGAGAGCTAGACAGCAATGTCCTTCTTTGGGTGCTACATGTGAACATAAACATATGCATGGGCTGCACACATGCTTAGAACCCCCTGCTCCCAACACACAGAAGCTCCTCTCTCAGATTCACTGTTGACCTGGCCACTGGACCATAAGCTCGTTGATAGGTTCTTTTGAAGGTCACTCTTTTATTTAGTTTCTAGAATGCACTTTCCTGATTTCTACCACTCACGTTGATTCCTCCATTTGTTCTTTTTATGGTTAGAGAAATAAAGTCAGAAAAGTCTGAGCCTGATTCTGGCTCTGCTGAACTGCCATCTCTGGTCTCAGGTAAGTACTCTGAGGTTAAAATTTCTAATCAATAGAAAGGGAATAAAAGTAGCTGTTTCACAGGGTCTATTGTAAGAAGTAAAATCAATATACACTTAGCACAATGCTCATTTCACCTTGTGCCCTTCGCTTACCACAGAACACATGTGTTCCACACGTAAGCTGTCCTGAGTGCCTTGCAGATTACACCTTGGCATTAGCTCAGTCTTTCTTTTTCCTTTAACTATACAATTCTATAAAAATTAACAATGGTGTTTACCTCATCTCCCAGGCCAACATATTTGACTGTAACCTCCATCATCATAGCTAAGTCTGGAGCATCCTACCTCAGAAGGGCATTTAGCTCTCCACTTTGTAGAGGAATTTTAATTCAGAACATGGCTGCTCTGGCAAAAGATCACATTCAAAGACCTTCTATGTTTGTGTGATCTGGCTGGAATAAAAAAAATGCCTTTAATTCAGGAGATAGAGGCAAACAGATCTGAGTTCAAGGATAGCCTGGAATAGAGCAAGTATCAGGTAAAGAAAAGTTTAGGACCAGCCATGATGGTATGTGCCTTTAATCCCGAACAATGAAGGTAAAGTTAGTTTGTAGAAGGAAGCATCCATGTTTGAAAGTTATTTCTAATTGAGTGGCAGAAAATGTGACAGATCAGAGAAAGATTTGACATAACAGGATATGTGCAACTCACAAGAAGGGAATGGAAAGAGAAGCTACCTAAGGGGCAACGTAGAGAGAGGGGAAAGAGGAGACAGTTTTACCAGGACAGTAATAGAGAGACAGGTTGCAGAGAGAAAACTCAGCTGAAGAAATAAGACAGAGAATGAGAAACAACCAGGAGATTGGAAAAGATTGCTATAGTTAGTTTGGGGACAAATAGAGCAATTCAGAGGCTGAGAAAAAAGCCAGATCAAACAAGTCAGTTGGGAGAGGTGTTTGAGCCAGAACAGTTGGGTTGAACTTGAGAGCCCAGAGCTCAGAAAGAACAAGGAAAGGTGATCTTATTAAGCAGTAATTCTCAGAGGCTAAAAATATTCTAGGCCTAAGTTAGATTGTATGAATGCTCGAAGCTTCCAGGACAAGGCCTCGGTTAGCAGATGGAGGCAGTAAGTGTTCCTCAGACAACAACTGAAGAAGAATAAAAAAAAACCCTTTACACCACTTACTTCTAGTTACTATGGAACCTTAAATTGTTTTGGCCCTACTGAACAACCACAGCATCCTGCATGGTTTTTCTCCCACTGCACTTCATGCCTCCAGTACTTTGTTTTCTTTACAAACAATCATGTTGGTCATGCAGTTTCCTTGTTTTGATGTGGACTGGGTCAACAGAGTCAGTAGTCAGTGTCTGTCTTTATTTGGTTCCAGGCTACTTACTTGCAGCCTCTCACAGTTCCCTGGCCTTTATCTATTGCCCTACTGTTTCTTCCAAAGTTACGATTTTACAGTGTGCTACTTCAGAGAAACACATATAATAAATGAGTCTTGGAGAAAAGGCAATGTGAATAAAAAGCTCAACAAGGAATACCAGGTCCATCTCTGTTCCTAACCTTAGCAGTAGCCAGTCCTTGTGAGTTAGGCAGCACCAGCCCATCCTCAGATACAATTGGTATTCAGATTTCAGTGTCTATCAATTTTATGCTAGGAGAAAGAAAAGTTCGTTGAAAAGAAGTAAATTGGATGAGTTGGGGCAAGATGGGGCAAGAACCTCTCAGATACACCTAAAACATCTTACTATCAGACAGCAAGAATGCTTTCAAATGGTAGGGGGGTATGGGAATAAAAAACTGATTTAATGGGGATTTAACAAGGCAAGCTGTAATACTTAGAACTCCAACACTAATAAAAGCTGTAGTAATTAAATAAGTACAGTAGTTTTATATAAAAATTTCCATAACCTTTAAATGCCCACAAGAGAAAAAGTTCATATAAAATACATACCATTGATATTTAAATACAAACTAAAATTGGATGCTTCGCTTATTTGATTAATTTTAATTAGTATGGAATAATTTAGCTGGATATGGTGGGATAGGCCTTTAGTCCTAGCCTTTGGGATGGTAGAGGCAGGCAGAATTCTGTGAGTTTGAGGCCAGACTGGGAAACAAAATGAGTCCAGGATAGTCAGAGATATTCAGAGGAACCCCCTCCTGAAAACAACAACAACAAAAACCAAACACACACACGATGGAGAGTGATGACTACTTTTATCCAGATGTGGTTAGGGATTGTGCTGGTTTAGTAAAGTGGTAGTTGTAGGTTCTCCTCCAAGACACACAACATTAGTAGTCCTGGCTAGTTGGCTAGGTTTCCAGGTCCAGGCATGATGAGCCTCTTGTTGAGTAGGCCTTAAGTCCACCTGGAGAGCTGTTGGTAACTGCCAAGGTCTCTACTGCGTCCTTAGGGCCATTGTGCCATGCTGGCCATTGTTGTGGTTCGCAGGCATGCCTGCTTCTTCTTTAGAAATTCAGTTGTTTAGAATAGATCCCATTTCATGGGGGGAGAAACATCTTGATAACTTGCAAATTGCAGTAAAGTATTTAAAGGACACTTGTTTGTGTCTATTAGTTAACACACCAGATCAGTGATCTGGTGAAGGGTTGTGTAATGGTTTCCAAGCAAAGTAAACAGGTCAGTGTTCTGGGAGAAAATCCATCAGATTGAAAATCCTGGGTGCCTGTGAACAGCTTGGGCTCAGTACTGCTACCAATGGAATCACATTTATAAAGAGTTGTGAGGGAAACATTACAAGGATTCGGGTTGTATCACATCAGCAGAGGAAAGCAGAGCCAGTGCCCCCTCCCAAAACAACTGTTTGATAGCCCAGGTCTTCTAGGCTCAGAAAAACATGGGGGTAAAAAAGCACTTTTGATTAAATTTGGAAGATCTGTGAAGAAGTTAAGAAATAAACAAGATATAAACTATTGATGTTGTTAGTTTAAATAATAGGACTAAATATCATATTCTAAGTACTGTAATTGTTAATATTGCATCTTTATCTATTTAAATTACCTTAAGTATTCAAAACATTAAATGGTGATTGCAGCTTAAATTGCACAGTGAAATAAGTTTCATAATGTTTAAAAGCTTAGGAATATTTCCAAGTTATATCCAGTAGAAATATTTAATGAGCTGAGCATGAAACAAAGTAGAAGTAAAAGTGTTGGCTTCAATGCACAGAGTCCTGTCAGTCTTGAAGGAATGTCATCAACACTCCTACACACACCGTCTCTGTTTTTGCTTTGAGTCTTTGTATGCTCGAGTTACTCAGCCCCTGGTACACTGTCTTTTTCTTCTGCCAGGTGGCTCAAAGTCAGAGACTTCACTTTTATAAATTCCCCTGCTGTCTGTGTATTCATTGAAATATTTGGAGGGAGGTCACCTATTATTTACAACAGGCACAATATCGGTTGACAACAGGGTCATAGAGAGAAAAGATGAGTCTCACTCACAGTATTCATCATCAATGGCAGGGAAGAAACTTTCACTCTAAAATCATGGAGTAGAATGAACATTGGTCAAAATATGTGTAGAGGTAGACATATAGGTGTCAAAATACACTTATAATTGAAATTAAATTATTAAAGCACAATTTAAAATTTGCAGCCAAGTAAACAGTTGAAATTTTAAAAAACTGCCAGACAGTTCACAAATAATTTAAAATTTACCAGCTATTTTATTTGTTGTGACAGCGAACAAAAGAGAAAGTCACTGGCTTAGAGTCAGGTGGAAATACGTTTCTGAAGAGGTAAATTGTTAAGCTGTCCTGTGGAAGACAAAAAGTGGGCAAAACCCACAAGCGTAGACATGAAAGAGGAAAAACTCAGATGTTCTAGGAATTGATGAGGACCGCTGTGCTGGCAGATGCGAGTGTGGTTTAGGAAGAAGAGGTGGGGGACAACTGGGAGCCAGACTATACAGGAATCACATGTGGATCTCAGGTGGAACTGGAAGGTACTGTTGTGTTTAAAACTGGAGTAACATGGACTGAGATTTTTTGTTATTATTCTTCCTATAGTTTGAGAAAGGAGCAAGGGCGCAACCAGAAAAAAATGTCAGGAAGCTATTGCAACGATGTCAATTAAGAGATAATGGTGACCTAATACTGGGAAGACTTAAGATACATAATGATGGACAGGATATAAAATATAGATAAAAAGGAAAACAGGATCTGGCTTGAGGAACTGGAAGACTGTTTATAAAACAGAAACAGGAAAAGCAAATTTCCTTGGAGGGTGAAAGACAAGAATCTAGGATTTCACTTCTAATTGCTTGTGAGATTCCCAAGTGGAGCCTGTAAAGCAAGTAAAGATGCTAAGAAGCTTCAGAGAGAAGGCCAGGATGCAGACACCTGTAACTGTTCAGAAGAGAATTGGGGATAAGCTGACCCAGGGTTCAACACTGGACAATAGGGAAGGACTCACACATAATTCCCTCTAAACTTTAGAGGAAAAGGTTAAAATGAAAGTGCCTGCTAAGGGGGAGGAGTGAAATAGACTGAAAAGGAGAGGAAAATCCAGGTCAACAGAAAGTAAGTCAAGAAAATGTATCAAAGACACATCTGCAAAAATGCCAAGAAAACTCACTGAAGAAAAACAGTTTCCCCGTAAAGTGGTACTAAGAAAACTGAATATCCACATGTAAAAGATTGAAGCTGGACCCCTATGTTGGTCATATGCAGAAGTTAAGGTAGACCAAAGGCTAAAATTGACAGCTAAACTGTACAATGCTTAGAAGAAAACACAGGTGTAAGTCTTTATGACCATAGTTTAGGTGATGGTACTTAGACTTAATACCTAAAGCTAAGTTGTAGGGAAAAAAAATAGGCAAGTTAGACCTCATGCGCTTTGTGTGTACATGCCTCTATGTCTATGTGGGTGGAGGCCAGAGGTCAACATTGGGTGTCTTCTCCAGTTGCTCTCCATCTGATGTTTTGAGTCAGATCTGGCTGCCATGGTTGGCCAGGAAGCCCTAGGGATTCTTGTTTCTGTGTTCCCAGTCCTGGGGTGATAGGCATGCACTCAGTTGTTGTTTTTTTATGTGGGTACTGGAGACTGAACTCTGGTCCTCATGCTTGTGTGGCAAGTACTTATAAACTGAGCCATCTTCTCAGCCTCAATGTCACCAAAATTTAATTAGAAAGTCATGTCTCTACTTTTATGCGTCCTTGACAATATACACACTTTACTACCGTACTTAAACAAGCATATTGTATTGTAACTATCAGTTTAAGTGTCTGATTAGTTTGTCAGGCTGTGAATTTGTAAATTTTCCTTCACTGTGTTTTATTTTCATTCAGGCGATTTAGGTGAAAAAAAAAAAACTTCAAAAAGAGGAAAATTTTAATGGGTCTACATATAAAGCCTGCTCACTAAGTTGAAGGAGCACACCAAGGCTTGTTTATTAACAGGACATAGAGGATAATGTGATCTGGTGTAGAGGAAATGAGCTCCTTGTGCCTGGAGATAAGCACTTGAGAAATCAGGAATGTTAATCACACATTCCTTGTCTCTTCAACAAATGGAATGCGTATTCCTGTTTCCCACCCAGATGGCTGGGAGTGGAGTGGATGTTGTTAATAGCCCTGTAATCTGAGCTGTCTGTAGAGACGGGCCATACTTGAATTCCCCTGTGATATTGCATTTATCCCAAATTCTTATCCCCTAGAACTTTACTTTGAGCATTGCTTCTCAGTCAATAGAATCCTTGGAGGGATGGCCATTTTTATTATGTTAATTCTCCCTATCCATGAGCAAGGTAGATCCTTCCATCTTCTCATGTCATCTTCAATCTCTTTCTTTAGGGTTTTGAAATTTTTTTCAAACAGGTCCTTCACTTGCTTAGTAAGAGTAACTCCTAAGTACTTTATATTGCTTGTGGCTAATGTGAAGGGTGTAGTTTTCCTAATTTCTTCCTCTGCAAGCTTATCATTTGTGTATAGGAAGGCTACAGACTTTTTTGAGTTAATTTTGTATCCAGCCAATTTGCTGAAGGTGTTTATCAGCTGTAGGAGTTCTCTGGTGGAAATTTGAGGGTCACTTATGTAGACTATCATATAGAGGGGAAGGTAATCCCCCTCAGGAACAGTCATAGGGGAGGGGAATAAGGGGAAATTGGAAGGGAGGGAAGAATGGGAGGATACAAGGGATGGGATAACCATTGAGATGTAACAAGAATAAATTAATAAAGGAGGAAAAATAATAATAATAATAATAAAAAAACAAAAACAAAAAAAACAAAACAAAAGAATTTAAGTTAATAGAGATGACATAGGATAGATACTGATTTAGACCCAACAAGACAGGAAAGATGTTTGCTTCAAGTTTGACAAATGCGAGTGGCCAGATCACTATGAATGTAAGTTTCATAGAACTCATGATTGTCACATGGTTCTCCCTGCTGTATGTAGTTTGTTTTTGCATGTGTAATAAAATAAATGTATGTGAAAAAGGAAAAAAAAAAAAAAAGAATCCTTGGGGGGATATGTCACAGGTACTTTGTAGCTGTGATACCTAGCTCACACCAGATTCCTTCTCTAGGCCCTTAAGCTATAGAATCCACTCTTGCGGAGGAGGTCATATGTACTTTGCAAAAGAGTTTTGATGTAGTCATACCTTAGGCTTTATTGTGATAACTGTCACCAGGAAAATATTTTCCAAAATTGTTCTGTACTTAAATATGTCTAAATGAAACTGCCCGGTGCCAGACTCCAGAAGTTTTACCCAGCGTCAGATAACTAAGTTGTGCTGAGCCAGGTTCTTTCTTGCTTCTGCCAGATTGTTTCCCTGCAGGCCATTGCAGTTGTAATACTCCCACAGTCTGGTACTAAGACAATGAAAAGTAAGTAAAATCCTTGAGGTTCTGAGAGGGTAGAGTGAATAGTTGTTGATTTGTAGAGACAAATAAACAAAAATAACTTCCAGAAAATATGTGTGTAACATTTTCAGAAAATATGTGCGTAACATGTAGAATATGTACAACCCTAACAAGTTCGTAGGGGACCTTTACTTCAAGATAACTCAGGGGATATCGCAGGTCTACTGTCATAAAGTGCTCAGGTTCTTTGGGAACCAACAGTAATGTGGTTAGGATTAGTAACGCACTAGCAACCTTTTAATTTGAACCAGCAATGAGATAGATAAACCTCCCCAGAGTAAAAAGAAACATTCACGGTACGTTTTAGTGGAAAAATGCTGGATTCGGCAAGAAAACATCACCTTGTAGTTGCCATGGTACTTAGCAAGTGCGCTAAGTCATTATTGCTTATCATTAATTCCTACCACTTAGAAGTAATAAGTTGAATTAAGTCAGCCCATTGGTCACTTTTCTCATCACTGTGACAAAGTACCTGACAGAAGCAACTTCAGGAAGGGTTGGTTTGGGCTCATAGTTTTAGTCCTTCAGACCATGTGGACCCTCACATGAACCTGAGAATCAATTTTTATATCTTAATTTTATGACTATAAAGTTGTTAACCTCATGTAAAACACAAAACATGATATGGCCATGCTAGCAATGTTTGTCCAGTTCTGTCTGGGCTGACAGCAGTAGTAGGCATTTTTATTATTTCTCTAGTACTTTGGAATTTTGAAATTATGCCATCCTAGTGTGTTTCATGACTATTAATAAGTTGTTCTATGGTATTTTGTTTGATTATTAATGAATTCCCATGGTACATTTTTACTTCCTAAGAAGAATGTTCTGAAAATTGACAACTTGTCATTAAAATCCACTACAATTATCATCAACAGAGTCCAATTATGATCAATTAACATAAAGGAGTTAATATACACTGTACTATTTTTAAACATTAATATTATTTTTTCAATTCATATTATAAGATACAAAGAAGTAGCCAACCAACTGTGGACTTCGATGTGTATCACCAGAGTCACTAATGTAGCTCCATTCCATTTATATCATGTTAGAAAGTATGATTTGCAAAGGGCCAACATGTGCTAAGAAAAATGTTAAATGCTTTACACTAATTATTATATTCTAATACCTATTGTTTAAGATAGATATAATGATCTCTTAAACCCAGCAAGATACTGAAACTCAGAGGAAAGTATCCTAGTCACCACTGATAAAATCTTGATTTGATCAACTATGCCTGACTTCAATATCACTACTTTTGTACTATGTGACTTTCCACATTTTCTTAAAGGCACAATTATGTGAGAGAGTCTAAATGCCAAGAGTGCATTTCCCCTTGTTACCCATATTACTTTTCATAAGCTTGGAAACTTAAACCACAACTTTTCTGGGATTCTAGGTTTCACCTTTGAAAGCGAGTAAGGAATTCTACTCATGATCCTAGAATGTCATTTGCATTTCTCTAATGGAATATTTAGCATAATATACACAAACTGTTGTCTATGAAGCTATACATTTTTTTTAACTTGGCATCTCTTTCTACAGTATAATAACATCTTTGACTTTTTGGCATTTCCAGGCATATCATACATCCCGTTGGAGGTGTTCATTGATACTTACTGAATGGATGGGATTTTGAACAAGAATAGAAGACATGGATTCATAAAGATGTGGTGAGGTTAGTATATATGCCTAAATCCTATTTCCTTGTCATTTGTCATAGATTATGATATCCTAGTACACAGAAGAGTGCAATTTCTGAACATGGTAAAAATTATAATTTTATTTTTCCCCAAATTGTTAGGGGGTTCTTCATTCTGTTGAAGGTCTAATCATGTATAAAGTACAACAAGTCCAAGATATATGATGCAAACAGAAACATTTTCACTGGAAATACTACTGTTTCAAAGACTGTTATAATCTGGCAGAAAAGAGATGACATATAAACTGAATGAAAATGGAAACAGATTTTGCTTTTTTGCCTGTGTTTATTCCATTAGAGAAAATGAAGGGTTGTTGTTTACCCCTCCTTGTTTAAATATCACACTGGAAAAGAAAAAGGATTAGGGCATGTCTTCTCTAGTCATGATGGTAAGATGAAAAAAACAACAGCTCTCCTTTAAATGATAAAGATATTTGTCAATTGAAGGAGATTTTGTATGTCAGGTATCATAAGACATTTATAAGGGAAGTACCCTTACATACTGAGGGATGCATGATCTTCAGCCTGGTAAGGCACCTCACTCATGCATCACATAACTAGCAGGCCAAGTTTATCATCTGGTTTGAAATGAAGAATTTAAAGCTGTACTTGGCAAGGTTTTCCCATCATCGTACTGATGAATGGTTGGATAGATACCGTGCCAGGGATCCACAGAATTGTGTCTTGTGCTTCTCTATTCCTTTCCTACTCTCTCACATATGTTTAAGTATGTACACCTTAAGGAGCCCCTTGTAGGAAAAGTGCTAATACGGTCAGTGAATTGTAAGCAGAAGCAATGAGTGTTACTTTTGGGGGGAGGTAAGAAAAGCCCTCTGGTGGGCCTCCAGCTCTCTTTTCCGTGGTGGAACTGACTCTGGAAGGATAGAGACAAAGGCAAACCGGGTCCATGATTCATAACTTAGAAGCTGTTCCAGGGAAGGCCTGGAGCCACAGGCCTGACTGGAGGGAACAGTTTTATGCGCTAAGCGTAGGGCATTGTGAAGTGTTTGCGTTGTAGTGCCTGAGTCCTGAATCCTGGATGGAGTGATGCTCATCATTTCAATATATTCTGCGGAGAGTGCCCAGGTTTAGAAAGCTCTTGAAAATGCTTTATTTATTTAAAACACACAGAGCCAATAATATTGTTTTACTATATATGTGGCTAGGAGGGGAAAAACTGATAAATGCACCTTGTGAGCATGTAGTGAATAAAATTATCTATCTGAAACCCTTCATAATATTGTTTTGTAATAATAGGGGGACATGGATTATGCAGTTAAAAACTAGATTTTACTTTGTAGGAAGTTATTTTTCCTCATGCCGTTAAGGAAAGATAGGTGTTTTTGAGAAATAAGTGCTAAATAAGCCTAATTTTATGGATTAAGAGAAAAAGACCCAGGCTTCAGATTAATACACTAATATCAACATCCTATTTCCTGCATTGCATTTGTGACCGTAACTTCTATCGACACTAGATTAACCTCTCGTGACAACACCCAAAGTGCGTTTTCTCTCCTGTGCTGTGTGAATGAAAACAAAATTATGTATTTATTTTCTTACTCAAAATCTACCTTTGGATAAACCTAAAGAACAAAATGCTAATAAGTAACAAATATTGTACCATCCAAATGTGATGACACATTGAGAACTCACCATTAGAGAGACTGGTGACCACAGCAGCTGCTAGTTCACTGCATGGTCACTTGAGAAAGTTGTCAGTGACACCTGTTAGTCCAGAGTTCTCTCATAGGTGTGTGAAATCACACGCATTTGCACTTGAATGATAGGATGATTGTGATTGCAATATTTATATTCGTACATCTTTCATACTCAACTGAGTACAGGAAGGGACTTTGCAGGAACAAAATACACCAAAAGAATTTGTCTAAAAACCAAAGACAAATAACAGTTGAGAATTTACAACTTAGAAATGAAAACGAACAGCTGTCAGAAAGCTATCAACTGACAGACTAAAAATTCTTTTTGTTAACTCTTGTAATAGGGAGACAGGAGAGTGTATCTGTAAAGGTCAACGAAGCAAAAAGAAAGGTGAATGGAAAAAGAGAATCTTTTCTCAATTCTTTAAATCTTCAGGAAAAACTTCCTGCTTCAAGTAAAAATTTACATGAGTCCAATTACGTATTTTGCTGCAGGATGGAGCTATAATTAAAGCCTTACCTTATATGGCTACTGTGCAGCTGCTGGCAGAAAGTTCTAGCATCTCATCATATTGACATTAGTTTGACAAAATGTAGTAATCATTTCCTTTTGTGGATGAGAAAGGCATCAAGAACACGCATATTTTAATTTGTATGTTAGCTGATCCAGACATAATTATTAGAGGTTACGGGGTATATATGGCACTGCAATTTTCCTCATTCTCCTTTTAGGTAATTGAATGCTTTGCTTATTTTGAATACATGTAACTTGACATAAATGGCCTAAAAGAAGGGGTGCAAAACAGCAGGAAAGACGGAAGAGAGTAGGACAGAGCCACAAACTCTGCAAAGCACAAAAGTGTAATGTTTTTAAAATTAAAATGTGGCCTCAGGATGCAGATTTATAGGTCTGTGTGGAACTTATTTCTACCAAAATATCTAAATCCACTGGTGAGCCATGCATGGTGGCATATGCCCTTGATTCCAGCACTCCAGAACTCAGGAATAGTCAAAGGTGGTGGCACTCAGAGGAAGGACAGCAGGTTACCAAGAAGAGACTTGATACCCTATGAACATATACAAGGGGAGGTAATCCCCCTCAGGAACAGTCATAGGGGAGGGGAATAAGGGGAAAATGGGAGGGAGGGAAGAATGGGAGGATACAAGGGATGGGATAACCATTGAGATGTAACAAGAATAAATTAATAAAGGAGAAAAAAAAAGGAAAAAAAAAGAACTCAGGAATAGAGGGGAGAGGCAGAGGCAGGCAGATCTCTGAGTTCAAGGCTAGCCTGGTCTATAAGGAGAGTTCCAGGACAGCCAGAGCTGTTGCACAGAGAAACTCTATCTGGAAAAGAACAAACTAGCAACAGCAAAAAGCCTACTGGCGTCTGCCTTTCTTTGTTTATATTTAGTAATAGCAGCAAATCCACATGTGAAATCTGAGCTCTTACAGCCATTTAACTGCAGTGTATTGTGCCTCAAAAAAACACTGCATCCTGCATGGGGACTGGCATATGTGTTTGAATCAAGATCAGGAGGAAGTGGATGAAAGCAATGGTGTGAGCAGGCTGGAATCTATGCTTCAGTTCTGAGCTAAGGGCGTGTAGAATGTATAATACCCTAGCTATCTGGAGTCAGCCACACGGGCACTTGTGTTTATTTTAGCCAGGGCCAAGTCGGAAATGAGCTTTGTAAAACTGACAATAAAAAAGCCCACAAATGTACAGGGCACACAACCCTGCTGTGAATCTAGGAGGTCTGGGACACAGCTGGGCTCTAATAGCACAGGATAAAGAACAAAGTCTTTACCTGGGACTTCTCCACACTGAGACCTGTCCTCCAGACAGTCATCTCTAGACAGTGTTTGAAATGCCCAATAGAGCTGGGGGGGTAGCCTGAAATAGTAGCCAGCATTAAAACAAACAGCAAACAAACAAACAAAATTAATGATCTCTGCCAGTTTGCCAGCCAACAAAATCTTCTCCATGTTTTTACGTGCTAGTCAGATATCTGCATTTTTTGTTTGTTTGTTTTTGTTTTTCTGAGACAGGGTTTCTCTGTGTAGCCTTGGCTGTCCTGGCTTCACTTTGTAAACTAGGCTGGCCTAGAACTCAAAGAGATCCACCTGCCTCTGCTTCACTGAGTTCTGGGATTACAGGTATGCAGTGCCACGCCCAGCTAACACCTGCATTGTTTAACTTAGAACTTTACTGGCAAAATGGGCATCAAAGCATTTGTTGTGGTCTGTGCTTATGAAGTTGAAGGAAAAAAAAACATTTTAAAATGGTTATTTTGATAAAGAACATATCTTAAGTACCTACATTAGAGATTCACCTTTTAGAAATGTCCTGAGGGACTGAGCTAGTGTGAGTGTCAGCACCTATATTCATGGACAAGTCAATTTTCTTTCTGGTTTTATTTCCTGATATTTATTATTTTTTACATACTTTAAAATTCTTAATAGATTTATACAGTAGTTCTTGCCTTTAAAAAGTTAAACATGCTTAAAAACAAACAAAAATAAAAACTATTAAAACAGAACACTTAAAAAAAAAAGCTCAGGTCATTCAAAGGTCAACAGGGCTTGACAATGAGCACTGAAACCATTACAAAGATCTCGCCTCTCAATTGGGAGCCTGTCCAGGCAAATCCACGGGGAGCTGAGTTCTGTGACTATGAGTGAAAGTTGCATTGTCTGTCCCTGTCTGCCCTCCTGCTCTGTGCTCTAATTTTAGACATACTGGCCTTGACAGCATCCCTTAACAAAACGATTAGCAGCAACCAGTCCTAAATGTGACGTTTCCCACACAGAGAAAGATGAGAAATTCCATACCCTCTTCTTGTAGTTAATAAATTTTAGTAAACACACACACACACTACCACCATCACCACCACTACCGCCGCTGTCACCGCCACCACCACCACCACCACCTCCACCACCGCCATTGGGGACTTGATCCATATCACTACCAATTCTTTATAATTCTATTGTTTTTCATGTTTTCAGAATACATGGTCACCCTTTGAAATGTATCAAAAATACTGTTTTTGATTACAGACTTCCTGAAAGACTTTCATGTAGGATTCAGAACAGTCAGTTCTGTAAAGGACCAACTAGTAAATAATTCCAGTTTTGCAAGTGATAGTGTTTCTTTTACAACTGTTGTTATATCATGGAGCCATGGATGGTATGCAATGAAGGGGTGTGGCATATTCCAATAAAACTTTATTTACCAAAATAGGCTGGATTTGATCAGAAACCTCAAGTTTACAGACCTCTGCCCTAGTGTCCTAAGGAGTAAGCTGGCTGGTATCAAAACACAGGAGTGTATACATCACATTATCTTGATATTTCTTACAAAATACTTAGGCATGAGTGAAAGATAACTTGAACTTCACAGTGTTCTGTATTTTGCAAAACAAAAAATAGAAATACAACTGCACAATGAGACATTATATCCTATGCCCTGTAAAGATGAAACCAATCTTTACTGTGGTAAGGCAGCAGTCCCTAATGCCTTAGAAATACAGCAACCATCTCTAGTACAACTTCCCTTTTCTGAAAAATAACATCACTACTACACATTGAGTGTTACCCCACATAAAACACTGTCCAAAATGGTCTGTAAAAACTCACTTAGTCCTCTGAACAACTCTATGATGGTGTAAGTGGGAAACCTAAGGGAAAAATAAAAAAATGTCTCTGAGATCACAGCTCATATGGAGAGGGCATTAGCACACAAGCATTCTTGCTACTGAATCCCTACCCTCAATCCCTTCTCTCTGAAAAGGAAGAGGAAAAGGAAGCCCTTGTGTGTCTTCATGGATCTGAAATATCTACTTACTGTTGACTGCAGGACGGAAAGCATACATTGTTTTCCACACACATAATGTTACTTAATCCTACCCACAGTGCTATATAGAATAAACTTTTCCTCTATTTTATCTCAACAAAACATGGCTAACGAAGCTTATTAATTACTCTAGTGAACACATAATTGCAAATTGAATTATATTTAATTTGAATTATTATGTACACATAATAATTTGGATTATTTTATATTATCCTCATTTACCTTAAATGGACTTATTTTAGACTCATTTTCAAATTTCAATTGTTCTTTCTTTCATTTTCTTTTGTATGATTTCAGGTCTTGGTTATTTTTTCTTTTGGTTAGTTTTTACTTGCTACTGAAAATTGTTTGCCTATCTTTCTAAAGGAAGGAGTGAAAAGTAACACTAAGGATGTCTTAAAAAGCCATACAGAAATTCACTAAATATTTTATAAGCCACATATGCATATATTTTTTCCTCAGGTAACAGAGTTTAATTGGTGTTGCCCTACACAGTAAATACTGCCCTTCCCAGGAGCTACAGGTTGCCACATAAAAGCCCAGTGCCAGGTCTGGGATACTTAGCTTTGAGTTGTTGACTCCAAAAACAATACAGGCTATTGCTATTGCTTTCGTTTGCCCACCATGGTTTGATGTTAAGACTCTATTGCTTAAGACACTAACTACACATTTTGGTCACAGGACTTGGAGAAATCAAGTTAGTACTGATCAGGAAACTTCTAACCTGCTGGTTGGCTTTCATCACACCTGAAGGTCAGGTCCTATGCAGTGTTACCCTGCTGTGGGTCCTGCGCAGCCAATGCAAAGGCTGGCAAAGTAAGACGATGAATGCAATAGTGACATAAACATTAACGAGGGTTACTAATTGTTTTCTAATTGGAGTCCATAAAATTACTGTGAGCACCAAGGGCACTGGCTTGTTACAGGAAGGCCAGAGAAAGCACATGTAGTTTGTCACCCAAGACCTCTATCTATTGGACACTTTTCTGGGTCCTACTATGCGGTAGCACGAGAGCTCTCAAGCGTCATTCTAAGTCCACAGGCATCATTCCATGAAACAGTGGTACTGGCATTCGGAAGTCAAGAGAGATTACAGTCTTCCAGTTAATAAGTAGGTCCACAGCACTCTATTTTAAAAATACATACTATTCCCGTTTATCCTTTGACATTAGGCACAATGTATGCTAATTGTATTAAGTGCCCCTTCCTACCCCTACCACCTATCAGTCTACCACCCAGCTCCCCACTCCCTCCAACCTTCATGCCCACGCCCTTAACAAAGAACTCGGTGAGTTCAACTTGTGCTGCCTGTATACTCACCGGTGTGAGGCAGCTCACAAGTGTGAACAACCTACCGAGTGCCACACCCTTAAAGCAAGCATCAACTTGTAATAGCTCCTCAGTTAGAAGCTGGGTTTATGGGCCCCTCAAGCTCCATGATTCCAGGCTGACTGGCTTGATCTTGCACAGGTAACAACAGCTGCCATGTGTTCAAGAATGCAGCACTCCTGTTATGTCCAGCGGCCTCCCTCATCCGCCTTTGTAGTCTTTCTTTCCCTCTTCCACAACTGTCCCTGAGTCTCGAGCGAAGGCCACAATACAGATGTTCCATTTGTGGTCAATTACATCACTAAACTTACTCTTTGTATTTTGATTACTTGTGAGTTTCTGTGTTAAACATAACCCACTGCACAGAGAAATGTCTCTGATAAGGGCTGAGAACGGAACTAATCTCTCATAATAAAGAAACAAGTTCAGTGGGTCATTTGGTACTACATCCATCAAGCAGAAGGTAGGTTCACCCCTGAGGCCTGCATTTCTTCTGGCTGTGGAAAGGGCCTTAAATCCAATTAGAAAACATTTGATTACTCTCATGACGTGCATGTATCTTGCCATGCAGTTTAATATTGTAGTTTGTAAGACTCACAGCTGGGTGAAAACAGTTGCTTATCTTTCCCCACCCAAGAAGCCTACACAACTTCCTGAGTGAGGAAACTCAGACCCAAAAGACAGATGCTGAATCCTTAGACTTGTGTGTTTAACTGAAGCACCTATCAACTCTAGGAACTCAGAGATGGAATGTACGTGTGTGTGTGCACGCATGCGTGTAAGAGTTCAACTGGAATTGCCCTATACATGGAATAATGTTTTTCCTAGAAGCCACAGTTTGAAAAAAAAAAAAAAAAAAGCCAATGCCAGGTGAGTGACACCTCCCCTAGAGTTGTTGGTGAGGAATATCTCAAAGTTCTCCAAAACAATACAGGCTCCTGCTCTTGGTTGCTCATCAAAATTTGAAGGTATGATCCTGTTGCTGGACAGAGGACACACTTTGGTACAGGACATAGAAAACTCAAGTTGGTACTGAGCAGGAAGCTTCCTCCTTGCTTGCTAGCTTTTAAATTTCTTTAAAGTGATTTTTTTCCCCTAAGTATTAGTGTGTGTGCATAAAGCAGGATGTGTTTGTTGGTGAAACACTAACTAACTTCTCATAGTATTCAGCAGCCTCACCTGACTCACGGATTTTCAGTTTTGACAAAGGACCTAGTAGACTCATGAAAAAAAAAATATATATATATATTTTTGTAGCGAACAATACATTCATTCTCTTATAAAGTTGAGAAAACATACTTTGGGACTTTTTTCTTCTTCCTAGAAGATTTAAATTATGTGCCCCCAAACTCTGGCATAGTGTTATTTGATAGATTTGGAACATTGTTGCTTTGGTAAGTCAGCAGTAACATGCACTCCATAAATGTCAAACATAAAATGCAATGCTTTCAGCATTCTATAACACCATGGCAAGCAATTCAGCATCCTAGCCACCTGAAATATCTACAGTGCAGCTCATCTCATTCCTATCTGAAACAAAAAAGTTATTACACAGCTACTTTTGTGACAAACAGGGACTAAAAATTAAGGACATTTTGTTTATGAAGAAAATGTTTTTGATAACTATTCTGAAAAACATGCAATAATATGAATATACACATTTAAATTTCTGGACTTTTATTAATGTATATCAGTTACATAAATAAGGGGTCTCATTTAGACAATTTTAGACATATAGATAACATAATTTGAGTATATATATTATATACTGTAGTTTATATATAAATAAGAATATAGATGACATAAATAATCACATAGTGTATATGATTTCCAGCTAAATTATAAGACTCATTTGATTAAATATTTTAAAGTAAATTTTCATGCAATATACATTGCTGCCCATGTGATTCATGTAAGATATATATTTCTGCCCATGTGATCCATGTAAGGTATACACTGTTGCCCATGTGATCCAATTAGGATATATATCACAGTAAAGCAGAGAGGTTGAACATAATGCAAACAGCTTAGAGAAAGTCATAGTGCTGATGAGTGACAGCATCAAAGGTAGGGATAGGCGAATTTGTTACAGACTGGATTCTCTCTTCACTGTATCAAGACCTCCAGCTGACTCTCAGTAAGGAGTGGCTCTCATCTATTGCATATTATATAAATGGGATTTTTAAATAATCAAGCCAATAAATGATACCTCTGAAGACTCTTATGTAGCCTTGGTCTGGATCAAGATGTTGATGGAGAGATGATTCAGAAGCATTTTTGTCATGACATCCTAGATCAGAGTGACTGGGCATACCCACCAGCTATTTCATAGCAGGCATTTTAGTGTAATGTGTATAGCTAACAAACAATGAAGGAAAACAAATTTTACATCTGTGACCCAATTTTCTGTCTTACACAGAAATGGATAGAGTTTAAGGAAGTAATTCTTAGTTATTTCAGTTGTATCACTTATAATAAAAATCATCGGCTTCTAATTACTTTGTGAGTGTTCATGGAGAGCAAAAGAAAGTGTTGGCTCCCTGACACCAGAGTTACAGATGGTTGTGAGACTCTATGTGGGTGCTGGAAATTGAACCCAGGTCCGATGGAAGACATATCAGTGCTCTGAACCACTGAGCCATCTCTCCAGCTCCACACTTGTGGTTTTGCAATTGTGGTTACAATAGTGAAATACCAATAACAAAACTTAAAAAAAGAAAAAAATAATCTCCTTCAAATAGGATTTTTCAATTGTATACTTCATCATCATTATTTTTAGTAATGTACTAAAATTTTTTATTCTTTATATCTGTCTCTCTAGAAAGTTCTCTATGGTATTCTTTTTCTTCACTATTAGGGATTGAACCCAGAGCACTGCACATGCTGTTCATCCCAAGATCTATGTGATAAGTCTGAAATCAAACATGCTGTCTGGGAAAAGATACGTGGGCTACATGGATGAAAATGGAGTTATGAAAGGGGTAATTCTCTCTGTGTAGATACTAACAGAATGTTATTTATGTAATTTATAAATGTCCAAACACAATTTTTAATGTAACTCTCACAAAGAACTTGTTAAATTGGTGCCACTCCCCTCTTCTGAGCCACATCTATATAAAGACCTGTGTCCATGAAGGGGCCTTGTGAGTCATAGGATCACAGGGAATAAGTGTCAGATCTCAGCTCAAACACCAGCTCTGTCTCCTAATAGTGGTGAGATTTTCAGTAAGTTTCTCACAAGTCATTTTCTTCATTTGTACCAAGGGATAGGATAACTAAAGCTTGCTATTTTTCCAAGGACAACAAAATAGTCACCAGAGGACCTCTAACAGTATCCTCTTGATTTCAAGGACTGGAAGAGACATTTTGTGACTCTGCCACAACAGTGACTCACTTGTTAAGTTTGTCTTCTCTGGCTCTGTGTCTATTCCAAGAGAACAGGAAACAACATGGTAGCTTTAAAACAAGTTATCTGTGAAGGATGAGGTGGGGTGAGGATAGGCAGAGGGAGGGATGAGGGGTAAATGCACAAGGAAACTGACTTTCAGTTAGGGACAACATCCCACGTGACTTCCTTCTTGAGAAGTAAGCAATTCATATTGATATGCTTGATCAAGCATGTATAGGTTTTGATGTTCATGCTCCATATTAAAAATATTAAAAAAAAGTATTTAATAAAGGGAGAAATCTAACACTTATAGCAAATATTAACAAGGTCATTTAAAGAACATTATTGATAAGTTGGGATTATACCAATTACATATTTCCCCCATAAGAACACACATACTTGTGTGTCTTGTCAAGTAACTGCAGAAACCAAGAACGTGAAAAGAGACCAGGGGAGTGGGGAGAAGAGAGCAGTAGGGAGGGGAATAGCACAATACAAGTGATTTGAAGGGGAAATGGGAAAAGTGAGGGGATTAATGGGTGTGAACAAAGGATGTTAATGTAGAAAACGGAGGGGGACAGGTAAAATAACAGTAAGGATGCCAGAAAAAGTCATTAGAAAGCATCTATCTACCTAAATCCACCTATAACACATTTAATTCAATTTATACACATACACTCAAAAAATCAGTTTAAATGAAATTTTTTCCCCCTCTGGACTGACAATGTTCCTTGCCAGAGCTATAGACTAACAAAAGTCCCAACAGTAGGCACTAGAAGCACCCTTGAGTTGTTCAAAGTTCTCCAAGGGACTCCTCAAAACACGCATTAGTGCTGCTGCCTTTTATTGCCACTCAGAGGTTGAAGATAAGTCTCTATTGCTGAAGACACTCTAGTTTCAGGACCTGGAGAATCTGAGCTGGAACTGACCTAAAAGTCTCCTCCCTGAGGACTAGCTTTCCACAGCACCAGAGGGTACTGTGCAAGCTCTCAGGGAAGGAAGCAACCAACAGTCCTCAGGCTAGGATGCCTATGAACTGAAACAATGATCAGCACAGCATGATAACGCTGAGAGTGCAATAGCAACATGGATACTTCAGTGGTAACAAACAACAGCTCTCTGATGGACTTCAGGCCTGATCACCAAGAGGCCAATCATGCCTTGTACTGAAAACCAGGCCAACTACCAGTTCAGCCACTTTCCTAAACCAGCATAATTCTAAATATTTCTCCTTACCTTATGCCCATAGGTAATTATAGTACTCGCCCCTCATCTAAGCAGCATCTCCTTGCAACAGATGGAAACAACTATAGAAACCCACAACTGATCAAAATGGAGCTAACAAAGGACTGGCTTGTGCCAAGCCCTACCTGAAACATCTACAACACGACTCCTGCACGTAAATCTCTTCATAGCTGAAGAGGGGGTGGAAAGAGTGTAAGAACGAGAGGAACAGGAAGTTTGCTGTGAGATGGTGTTGCCAAGGAATTTCAGAGAAACTACACTCACAAAATCTTACCAGCATGGCCACCCAAACAAGACGTGAACAAAAAGGATGAAAGTCATGCTAACATGAGAAGGGGAAATCTCATGAGTCATCAACCCTAGACAAAGAACCCTAGACAACAAAGGAATGCTGAGAGCGGGATAAATAGACTCCTCCAGGAAAGAGCACATGGATTCGTTATCCAATACTAAGTAGTCAGCCTTGAAATCATATACCTACAAGTAATTTTATATGGACTGAGCAGGTTGTATTTACGTATCTTGGAATATATGTATGTAATGTATGCAATATATATGCATGTATATTTGTTGTAAATGTGTAACTATAATTAAAGAAAAAGAGGCAATGAATTACAGAGAAAGCAAGGGGAACTGCACAGGGAAGGTTGGAGGTGGAGCGAGGACAGGGAAGGGAGAAAATGTAACTATACTTTAACTGA
Organism: Acomys minous; assembly: GCF_964271855.1. Taxonomy (NCBI): domain Eukaryota; kingdom Metazoa; phylum Chordata; class Mammalia; order Rodentia; family Muridae; genus Acomys; species Acomys minous. The sequence goes on along the minus strand of NC_140489.1, from coordinate 69,113,206 downwards.
GAACTTTTTTTTCAATGCAGTGATGCACATGTGTGCATGGTATATGTAAATGATATACATATATTGTGTATGAAGATTTGTGAAATGTGCACACATAGGAGGCCAGGAGAAGATATCAGGTGCCCTACTCTATTACACTCTGACACATCCCTTTGAAGCAGAGTCTCTCACTGAAATTGGAGCTGAGGTGGCAGCCAGTAAGCCCCAGTGATCCTCATTTTTAACCTTTCCACCAGTGACAGAAGTAGAAATGTGTAGCTGCACCTGACCTTTTTCTCGGGTACTGTAGATATGGGTGCTAGGTCCTCATGTTTATGCAGTGAGCATTCTTACCCACTGAGCCATCTCCAACTCCTCTACGCCCTGAAAATTATCTGTTTTCTTACTTTACACCATCTATGCCTGTGGCACTCACAAGGTGACATATTCTCTTCCCACGCTTCACTAAAGGATGACCTTGTTTTGTTTGAGAAAAAAGTATAACACAAAGTCACATTGTGATTCAATCTTTCCATTCTGTCCACCCCAGGGGGACAGATTAGAGTCATTTGGTCTTCCTTTTTAGCATACCAATCAGGAGGGGCAGACAAAGGCCAACCTGGGATGAAGGAGACATCAGAGGCACCTGTGTTCCTGGAATCCTAATGGTGCTCAGAAGTCTGGGCTTTATACCATCATCTGAAGAGCTGAGTGCAGAAGGGCAATGTGTCTGAAATACCTTTTGTTGCTGATCAAATATATGGCCCTTCAAAATTGGCTGCTTCAGGAGAAACAATCTCCCACATTCTAAATTCTGAATACAGTTAACATAGAAATAAAACTTTGCATTAACTGTTGGACTAAGGGAAAACTTATTTCATCTTGCCCCTGTTTGTCAACCACTAGCCATCCTTTAAAAGGTATCATGGCCATTACGTTGCTGATAGGCAGTTTTTTGTTTTTTGTTTAAACATCTGATGCCTACCAGAAAGGTTAATTAAGGTGGTGAAAATGCCCACTTTGTGGGTGTACCTCCATGGATAGCTCAGAGCCTGACACATGGTCATTGCTGAGCACTCACTAGTGGACTCAATGAGAAGATGTGCATGTCTGAGCCTCAAAGAGTAGTAGGAAGCACACTGGAGGATAACTCATAAAGAAGCAAAGGATTAGGAAGTAACTGGATGAGTTAGTCAGGGCTTTTGGACTTAGTGTTCATGAAAATCCTCAGATAGATTTCATTGCAGTCTCACCTTGAGATTAAATAATTTTATTCCATTATTAATTTATATCACTTACTGAAAACTAAACAAGTATTGTGATGCCCTGACTTTGTGGTTTTAACACAGATGTTGTCGACATTAAACAGTTGTCTGTAGTTCATAGTACATCCTTTATTTGAAAATCTGCAATCTAAAACCTTAAACTTTCTGAGCACAGACAATCTATGACATGTGAAATATTCCAGTCTTATTTTGTGATGGGATGTAGTGAAAAGCAGGTACAAGCTTACAGTTGCTCAGGGTCCCTAAGGAAAAACTCTTCCATCCTCTTCTCTGCTTGTTGCTCAGAGTCCCTAAGGGAAAAGACTCTCCGAGGTTCTTGACCTGTGACAAACTTTGTTTTATGTACAAAATTATTAATACTGTTATAGAGATTTACCTCTGTGTATAAGGTGCATAAAGCTGTGTGCATAAGGTGTATATGAAGCATAAGTGAATTTTGTGTTTAGACTTGAGTCCTCCTTTAAAAGATATCTCACCATGTTGTGCAAATACTTGGAAACCCAGAACTAAAGTTGAGAACACCAGGTATCCAAATAGGTAAGTAGCAGTCACCATAAAAGGTCAGGTTATAAAGGTGGAAGCCATTGGAGCTTGTTCATGTTTTACAAAGAATATTGAAGAAAGTAAAATAGCAAAGCTCGACTTGGGACTCATATTGAGTTAATATGAAATCAAATACTCACTATCTAAATGAATGTTCTATTTGGAGCTTCTTTTTTTTTATTATAATGACCTAGTAGAACATTTCTCCTCAGGAGTCTAAGATTCAAGCACACATATGTTATCAGAGGTATAATGTCATGCCATCATTTCTATTTAAAATAGATGCAGAGAAAAATAAAAGCTATGATGTCAGAAGCATATCCAACCTTCAGCGACCCCTATCATGATACCATGTTACATTTCAGCAGATATAACTTGCTCCTTTCCCTGTCATCATCAATCTGTGTGGTAAATAACTAGAAAACTAAATGGAAGGAAGACTGATCCTTAATGAATGAGAGGGTCATGCATAAAGGCTAAGAATGAAATTAGAAATGTGGTCCTAGCTCACTGATTCTTCAACTATCTAGAAATAAGAAGACAGCCACAAAGGACACGAAGAGAGACTACCATGTACTACCCACGCCCCTCAGAGAATGGTGCTCTGTGTCTAGGTTTGGAAGTAGCCGTGTAGAATCTACTCATGTATTTGGCAGACCATGAAGTTAGCATGAGAAGACCTTTTTCCTTTGGAGCTAAGAAAACATTGTTTTGGAGGATAGAATTTTTTAATATGTCAAGGAAACAATTTCATTTATGTGTAACTGACCTTCCCCATGAGAAAAAAGAAAGATAGCATCACATATGGCCTGCATAGGTAAAAAATGTAGGGGGTATGATGACGTGGAGTTGCTGATATGTAAGTGATAAATTTATGTTGAACTGGTATTAAAGAAAGTGTTGTTCAGGGGGCAGGCACACTCTGTTTAACCTTGATAAAGTCATTTAAAACCACTGAAACTCAGTTTTCCCAAGGATGGCATTGGAGCTGATGCAGACTCTGGGAGGCAGCATATGCATGGCCACAACTGCACCATTTTTCCTGCTTTCTTCTGTCTAATCTTCTGAAATTCTGAAAGTCCCCACTCCAAATTCAAATAATACAGAGTGAGATAGATGGCTTTAAAGGTCCTTAGGACAAAACATAGATAATTATCTTACATTTAAAACCAGCCACAGTCTGAAGCTCATCCCTGCTATCCAGACCTGTTTGGAAACTGAGGAGTGTTCTGACTAAAATCTTCTCAGCAAATCCTGTACATCTTCAGAGAGGACTTGTTATACTAAAGCCATGCAGCACTCTCTAAGGAAGATGCCTTTAGAGCTGTGAAAGCCATTGCCAGACTCTTATCTTTGCCCCTGACTAGTGACCCTTGGCTAGCTGGCTAATAACTCTGGTTCTGTTTCCTTCTCTGTAGAGATAATAAATTGCATTTCCAAAGGCTGCATTCATGCCAAGTAAGATAACATACGTAGAGACTGCTGAAGGGCAGCATATTAACAGCAGTGTCTTTAAAAAAAATCACAAAACTGTCATATGTAAAATGAACATTTGCATCTACAACTTGTGACCTGAATATAAGACGATGAGAAAAAATTGTGAAATTAGTGAGAGTTTAGTCTACTAAAGATGGAACAAGTTCATAAAAGTAAAGGGGTTAGATAAGAGTGATCCAAGAAACACCATTTTTCAGTTTCAGAATTATGTAACTGGAAGAAAAAAAAAGACTAATAAGAGTACTAACTCATTAGACTGTGTTGATACAACTGTTATCAAAGATACCGAACTTTTTGAATAAGACAGATTGCATTCATTAGGGACATACATGCTGCCAGCAAATTACAACATGCTCAATACCAACTTTTTTGTTCTCACAAGGAATGTAGGAACAGCCAATATTTAACCCAATAAATTATTTAGTTCCTTAGTCAAGAAACAATTAGATAATAAACTATGCCTTAGGAATTACTGATTCTGAGAACAGTAGAAGTGAAATCCTCTAGTCTATTGCCAGGTACTATACCTGGGAAAACTAAAATCTAAAGGAAAAAAATACCTAAAATCACAAGAGGCAAAATTAGTTCTGGTGTCTGACCTCATTAGCTTATTCTTTTTGTGTGTGTGTGTGACTATAAAAAAGCTATCTGGTTTTATCAATATAAATACTGCTTAGCATTACAAATGTGGGTTTCTATCTCTCAGTGGTGCATCTTTGGGGTTCACAAGGCAAAGACTATAAGAGAAGATAGGACCAATGGTCAACAGTCACAGCCGGGTCGTATGAGAAACATGAGTATATTCAAGGTTAATGAAGGACATGTGAGGTGCAGGGGCTCCCACGACACTGGATTTCCTTCTCGCTTCTCCGTTCTCAGAGTGAAATACATAGAAGTACAATCAATGTTCATGGAGAGTCCTCCCCGAGAGTCACACGAGTTCCAGCTATACAAGCTCAATGAAGAAAATGTTCAATAGCAGGAACCAATCTGATATTAGGCCAGAATAGGAAACCCCATCTGATGAAGAATGAGTAAAAGATTGTTTTCCTAGACAGCTTTCTACTCACTGAAAATAGCCACAGGTGGTCTTAAAACAATGTACTTTGCCCATTTACCAAATTGGGTAAGGATGGGCTTTCAAATCAGGATGAATTTGAAGTTTACCAGTGGCAACAGCATAGCACGAGTTTTTCAAATAGGTCATTATTTGGTACTTAATTTCTACACTTATCTTTCCATTTCATGAATTATGAAGTGGTCTCCTTAAAGAAAATATACACCATCCCTCATCCCACATATTTTAGAAAAACAGGAGAGCTACTGTATGGGACTGCCTTGATGCCTAAGAGAGATCTCCCAAGGTTACTAAGATGTACATAGTCACAGGACCAATAATGAAGTGAACAGTGTATTCTCAATACAACATCTCATAGACAAATAGCAAAGCAAGCATGAACACAGAGACTGTTAGCACAGAGCAGTGCATTGTACCCCATAGTCATAATGAAAGTTGAATAGAGTCCAAGAGAGGATGCAACATCTCTGGTGGGGCCATCTCTTAGTATGTGATGATGACAAAGTTGGCACATTTAAAAAATAATTTTCTAAATCAGTAAAATAGGTCAGTGCAAAGTCCAAGGTTATAAAATATCTGTGCAAGGTTTGCAGTTTTAGCAGTTTGAGTTTCCTAAAAGCCTTGCCACTGGAAAGGCAGATATCGGCACCCTTAAACGTTTTCTTTATTTCCAGTGCCAATGCTTGCCCTGAAGCCTGGCTTAGAATACTATTTCACTGTTGTATGTTCTTCCTTAATGAAGACGAAGAAGGGCTTTTGATAGAAAGTGCTATGGTCGGATTGTGAAATGTCCTCCACAGTGATGGAACACTTGGTTTCCAGCTGGTGTTTTTGGAGGTTGCAGAATCTTACATTTAGGAGGGAGGACAAGTTTGAAGGCTATAGGCTATCTTTGTGTCATAGACCCAGCTGTTCTAGGTGCCCTGACTGTGAATGCATTCCCCACCATGAGTGGACTGTATTCCTCTGAACTATGAGCCAAAATAAGTCCTCCCTAGCTTAAGCTGTTTCTGTCAAGTATTTTATTACAGTGATTTAGAGAAAGTAACACAAGAAAGGCCAGTAAGACCAGTTTCAGGAAGAACTTGAAAACCATCTTGAGAAGAAAAATAGGAGGAAATAACCCAGAAGAGAGTTCTGCAATCGAATTATAGCAAAGGCAGCAAAAAGCTCAAACTGAAAAGCTTTTCTAGTAAAGAGACAGGCTTGTTACATAGTACAGGCCAGTTTGTTAAGTAGATACTGTCTTCTAGGAAGACCAGCATTAGTGGAAGACTGAAGCATGCCTTTGCCTCTAGATGTGGCATATAGCACATTTAATATCAATTCTGAGCATTTTGACTGTTTTAATTATGTTGTTCAACATTCAATTCTTATATGAAAATGAGTGTCAGGAAATGGGGTGGCTAACACAGTATAAGTGCCCACTTACCTCCCATAATTTTGGATTGGCAGTTAATAAACTCTGGCTTCCTGTCTGTGAGGTACCTCTGGCAGGTGTGATGGAGGATCTGGAAGAAGGTGCACTTTTCTGAGGCCGTGCTAGCAACCCACTGGTCAAAGGCATTTTCAAACAACAAATCAAATTCTGCAGAATCCTGGAAAAGATAGCGAAATAACTACACAGACTTCTGCTTTGAGCTCTGTTCTGTCAAAGGATGCATAAAGGCTAAAACAAAAAAAACTGCAGAAAAATGGACCATAAATTTCATCTTTTTCAAGAACCAAAGTCATGGAGAGTTTGCATGTCTCTGTCAAGCAAATAAATCCAAACTCTACTGTATTTAGAGATGTCCCTAGGAAGCTATAGTCAAGCCTTGTGTTAGAACTCTGACTATATGGTATCTGCCAATTACTAGTAAAAAAGGATTTCTTCAAGTCCTCAGCACTGCTATTTGTTAATTTCTTTATAAAGGGCCCGAAAGGAATTTCCCCTGGTTACTTCAGTACTTCACTGATGCTTGGGGATACTGTAAAGTGTATGCACAAAAGGGAATGGGTACTTTGAGTAAATGCTTACTTCATAACACATTTCTATTGGAATACTAATTCATTAAAGAGCTATCATTTTATTGGCATTGGGAGGCAAATGAAACTTTGACAAGCCTGGGGTTTTCATATAGAGAGCCAGGGATATGACTATTTGAACCCTGCCCTGTATTTATAAATGTTGTTGGAGATATCGTTTTTCCATATGCATTCTCTTGGGTTTCTCTATCAAACTTGGAAGATTTATAATTTCCCATAAGACAGGAACAGACATGGGGACGTTTTAGCACATAACTCAAATAGAAAAAGAGCCCTGTAAGAATGACTCCCACGACCACCACCACCACCACCACCACCACCACTGCCGCCACCACCACCACCAGCCCAGCGCTGTGCTAATGCAGAGTCATCATGTGAAGAGAATTCCTTTGCTCAGCATTGGAAAATTCACTCACCCGATTAGGATCAATACCATTAACCTGGCGAAGCTGCTCAAGCATCCACTGGGATCTTCGAACGAATGACGTGGAGCCCTCAAACTGTTTGACCTTTGTGATAGATGCCTGTGTGGGTTTCTTGTTTGTCACTGTCAAAACAAAAAGACAAAACCCACTCAGATTAGTGGGCAGGCAAACTGGCTGATTTCATTATTCTGTGTTATTTTTATGTGACACCAAATGTGCATATTCAGGGAAAGAAGATGGGGGCTGAAGGTGAATGCAAGAGAAAAAGAAGTTCTAACCTCTCCTTTCAAATCAGTTTATAATACAACTGTTGCTTCATTTATGTTCAATTTATACAACTGAACTGAAAGTATCTTAACCGAATAACACCAAGTAGTTTTAATGGAGGCTACAAGTGCACAATTACAGCTCTTAGAGAAAGAAGTGTACAGGGCAGTCAGACATCAGGTAGGGCTCATTAAGAAGGCTGAATTTTAAGTGAGGGGAAGGTTACCAATCCCTTGGGGTAGCTACCAGGCCTATTTCCAGTTTTACAGTTCATTGTAAATACTGACACTTCAGTGATAGACTTGACTTTATAGCATGACCCAGTTTGTATCTAGTTTGCATCTGATTAAGACTATCTGCCTGGCATCCTGGGCACAGCTCCAATATGAATTCTTTTAGTCACTAAACCTGAGGACAAAGACAATCTTTCCACCTTGAGCAGTTCTTAATTGCCTATGCTACGTGCAGGTGGGCAGCATCACCCCTGAGATGTTAAGCACAGATACTGGTAAACAGGCATCCCAGACATCCCTGCATTTGCTTCCTTTGTGATTTGACGGCTCAAGGATGGTGGAGGAGGTAATTACAGACCTTGACAAGGATTTCCGCTGAACTACTGAGCCGTGTGTAGAAGTCAGTGAGAGTAAATAGCACAGCCATGAAGGAGCCTGGGAAAGCGCTAACCATCACTGGCTACAATGCGTTTGGTCCCAGTCACTGCCTTTAGGAAGAGTGTGCACCAAGGGAATATTTTCCCTTTGTTTCTAATAACTATACAGAGACTTAGCAGATGGCAAAAAGAGTTTCCAGGCATGAGGGAGAGAAAGACCTTGCTCTAATAGTTGGTGAGAGGAAGCCTCTACAAAGGCTGCAGAGATGGCTCAGCATTAAGAGCACTTGCTGCTCTTGCAAAGGGCATGAGTTTAGTTCCTAGTACTGGGAAGCTCACAGTTACTTGCAACTTTAACTCCAGGTGTGTGTGTGTGTGTGTGTACGCGCGTGCGCACACACACACACACACACACACACACACACACACACACACACACACATTTTTTAAAAGAAGCATCTATGGCTCATGTATCCTACAGCTTATTATTGAAGTAAGAGAACCCAAGAGAGAAGCCAAAGGGGGTCACTCTGCCTTTAGTTGTGGTGAGTCTCCAGGTCTCAGCACGAAGTCTGTCTTTATGGCCTTAGCACAATCTTCCTCTGCTCCTAAGCTGAATTTAGCCAATGTTTTTAGACATCAAATAATGCTTGTTATCTATTATTTCAGTTATATTTGGAAAAACGATTCTGAACACTTCACACCAATCCCATTTACTTTTGTGGTTAGAAAGCCATCATTCCTTCAATACTCCAATTACAGGAAATGCTACAGTCTCTGATCACAAACGGCCTCTCTCTAGCCAGAGGCTCTCAACCTGTAAGTCATGAACCCTTGGGGGGGGTGTCAAAGGACCCTTTCACAGAGGTCACCTAACACAGGGGTCACCGAAGACTATCAGAAAACACATGTTAACATTATGATTCAAAACAGTAGCAAAATCACAATTATGAAGTAGCAACAGAAATAATTTTATGGTGGAGGGTCACCCCAACACATGCAACTGTATTAGAGGGTTGCAGCACTAGCAAAGTTGAGAATCAGTGCTCTAGACTTTTTGCAACCATTGGGAATGGTTATTTCTCTACACACACACACACACACACACACACACACACACACACACACACACGATGAAAAAGGGACTTGAATGGGCTTCTCGGATTCACTGATAGTTGTACTCTGTGCTTACACTTTCTTGTTAAAAGAAACACACCTGGAATATACTAGGCCCTAAAATGTCCTTAAAGTATTAAAGACTATTTTTCAATAACAGGAAATATGTGTATTAGACATGTGTATTAGACACACCCCCCTGAACACTCAGAGGATTTCCTCCTTTGTTTATGCAAATCATATGGCATTTCAGCATGCTGGGAAACTGCAGACTTTCCTTCTAACTTCAGTTGCCTAATTTTACTTGTGGTCTCTGTTTCCAAATTATTTACAGCATTATAAAAGCTCTCACACAATGGAGGGACACTGTATATTCCTGCATGCTTAAGACGTACACATCAGGAAGGCAAGTTCCATGGAAAGTTTGTCATTAAAATGAACTGGCCAGGAACCCCATGTACAGTGATCAAAGCCCCCATAAAATTCCTCAGCAGAAATCATTCTATAAAATATATAATTACAGCCCCATCCACTCCTGCCTCATTTCCACAATTAGTTTATTGCTTGCCCAGTTTTTGGCATCTGGCTAGTTTTCCTGGGCACCAAGCCCAGTTTGGTTTGATTTTTGTTTATTGTTATTATCTCCAACATCCTAGTTTTGAGTCTGAATCAGGTGCCTTAAAATCATGTTATAATATACACATTATTATAGAATTAAACAAATTTCCTCTTACAAAATCAAAACACTTAAACACTATACCACTCCAGACTTTCTGAATACAAAACTTGAAGAAAATGTGTTCTAACTCCTTCCTTGTCTTGGGACTCCTTAGCTGATTTATTAAAGCCTTCAAATTCCCCCTGTCCAGTGAAGACAGTAGTCTAGCAGGAAGTTAGTTAAAAGCATCCCTTCAAATGAAAACTAATTACTTTGATAAGAACTATCAGAGCACTCAGACCAAGCCAATCAAAATTTCAGCATGGATGAGGAGGGGCTCAGTAGCAGACTACTTAGCATTTGACTACTGGGGAAAGAGTGGTAGGGGAAAGAGTCAATTTTCTTCAGAGATTTGGCCCCTGGTAGCTTACCCATGTATTAGCAGTTTACCATGTCAATATTGGAAGCACTAATTGGACTCAGTAATAAAGTCTTGGGGGAGCTGAAAAGGAGGTGTGTGTATGTGTGTGTGTATGTGTGTATGTGTGTGTGATCAAATTACATTGCATACATATATGATATTGTCAAAGAATAAATAATATACTAAAATAATAAAAAGTCACAGTGCTGTAGTCCTCACTGCTAACATAAAATAGATCCTTCAATTAATTATTTTTAATAATTTTAAAGACGAGGCAACTACTATAATTTATGTTATGCATTCAATACCCATGAAAGGCAGAGAGATACAGACATTTAGAGTAGCAAGTCAGTATAACAGTCCCAAGGAGACACTGCGGTTTCAGTCCTCTTCCGTGGTTCTCAACACTAACTAAGCAAATACAACAAACTTTGTGAATGGAAGCCCCTGAGGACATGGTTCTGAAGTAGACCTTTTAAGTCTACCTGGTTAATTCTGAGGCTAATTGGCTGCCAGGAACCACTGGACATGTATTATTTATCCATTTAGCAAATATTTATGAAGCACTTGTGTCTTATGGGCAATTCCAGGACTTAATAAGGTAGGTTTCTAATCAAGAGCCTATCAAGAGTCAAGAAGGCAGCAGGAGGGATGAAAATTCTGCAGCAGAGCATTAAGCATGGTGGGGATTGGGATTGGGGGGAAGGGTGGTGATACATGTATATATAAGCCATCTGTCCTGTAAGGACTAGAGCACATCCTAGAGAAAGTCAAAGGGTTGTTGCAACGTGACAGCATTGCTGACAGCGTACTATCATCCCTAGCTTGGATTGTCATGACTTCCCCCAATTGGCCTATGAAAATATTGGCCTATGAATTATATTTTTTAAAGGAAGTGATATTTCAAAGCATTCAGAAAAAAATGCAAGCTCTTTACCATGACTTACAAAGCCTTAGATGAACCTGTCCTTGGGGGCTAAAGACATCACATTTCATGTCCCTTTTTGTCCACTAAGCTCCTGGCAATGTCTGTCCTCCAGACCTCCTGCACCTGAGGTCCTCTTGGAATAAATGTCATTTCCTTTGTTTCCTCAAGGTTGTCTCTTGTTCATTGTTCATATTTCGGGCTATACCTTAACTTCACAAAAAGACACATCTGTAGATAGTTTATCCAAGTAGATTTCTCCCAGCACATTTCTACTTTGAATGATGTTTGTGTAAAAAAAAATAGATTATTTCAAGCCTGGATACAATATTCAATGTTTGCTTCTCTGAGATGTTTGTGAAGAATCAAGTCAGATACTTCACACACATGCCGAGTCCCCAAACATATGTGATGTGGGTAAATTTCCACATGAATCTGAGCTACTACTTACCAGTTTGTGAGATAGGCTCCTACACACTTTTAAAAATAGCATGTAATGCTAGATATCTCTTTGGTATAGTTTGATTTTTCTGTGACTGAGGCAGAAATTATGCTTTCCATTTTTTTATAGATAAGAAAATCGAGGCAAAGAAAGAGCTGACTTTCCAAAAGTCACACTTAATAATTGGAAGGCCCACAAATTACGTGTGAACTTTGAGCCACTGCTCTTTCTACTGCAATGTTTTGCTGCAGTTCAAATGTCACATTGTATTTGGCATAGGATACTCAGTGGGCAAGAATTAATTGCACCCTTTCTTTCTAATGATACTTGCTATGATTTTTATAGTTTCCTGAATGGTTTCCTTAATATTTTCCTTTAAATACCCATACATTTTACTTTTCAGTTTTTCAGTTTTATAAACATTCAGTAACATCACCTGACAAAATTGCTGAAGCAGCCTCAGACCTGAAATGTATTTCTCATGCATATTATGAAATCTAATGATTATATATTAGAATTTTAATAGAGCCAGAAGGAAGCCAGTTCCAAGCATCCATTCCCTTACCCTGCTTCCTTGCAATATTGGTACCTAGCTGCCATCTTTAAGTTTGCTTTGATTTCCTGGATCCATGTTGCAGATTTCTTTTGGTTGTTGCCACTATTTTTTTTTCCTGTCAGCCACTTCTGGCACTGCTAAAGATCAACACTGGCAATATTCCATGAAAACATTTTTTACAAAACATCTAAATTATATATTTCTCATCAGGAGTCTTAAAAACAAAATGGCTGACCATTAGATCAGCTCAGCAAGGACCTGACCCATACCACTAACACTGAGTTGCTGTTCTGTGGAAGATTATGGTAAGACTAATGTATGGTGATCTTTATGGTGTCCAAGGTATGTATGTATGCATAGTGAATTCTCCTATCAGTTGCCTAGCCTTGGGATCATGCTCTAATGTGCACATGGATTGAGTTTTGCTTGTTAATTTGAAAAAAAATAGTAAGATAAAGTTATAAGATAATTTAAGCTCTTGTGTGAGGAAATTATCATGCACATGTTAGTAAACATACAGAATGATAAAATATACATAAAAGTAGTATAAAATCAATTTGTTTCTATGAAAATTATTTGTTACATGTTTTCCTTAAAAGAGTTCCAAGGCCAGTTTGGTCTACAGAGCTAGTTCCAGGACATCCAAAGCTATACAAAGAAACTCTATCTCAAAAAACAAAATAAAAACAAAAACAAAGCCAAAACAAAAAACAAAAAACAAAAACAAAAACAAAAAACAAAAAAAGAAAGAAAAGAAAAAAGAAAGAAAGAGGAAAAGAAAAAAAGTAAAGACCCAGGTGACAAACTGGATGATGGCAGACAGATGAAATTCAGGGGGTTTGTTTTGTTTGGTGTTTTATGTGTTTGCTTTTGAATTGTTGAGAAATGGTGCTGTGAATCATGGGACCCTGTGTATTAACATGGGACCATTTCCCCAAATTGCTAGATTTATCTTCAGAGCTCAGCCTCTCTTCTTCCTATCTTAGAAACTAAGAGTTCTCTGAAAATACATTTTTGTGGCTCTAGTGGGCCCAACAGTATCCTTACATTTGCAGGTTTTCATAAGGACCTGCGGGGACAGGTGGAGAGCCCTGTCCTTGTCCTTTAGTTCCAAGGGAAGAAGGTAGAGACTCAGATCACATGGTTTTGGTTTCCATCAGGGATAACCACAGAGGAAGACTTCTATAGAAAAATTTATTTGGTAACACTGCTTCCTAATGCAGAGCTTGCAATTGTATCATATTCTCATCTTCAAGCTAGAGGAGAAAAATGGGGTTGGGAATGATAAGGATGATGTGATGGTAGCAGTGGTGATGGAAAACTCAGAAAGGTTTTCCCAAAGGATAGGAAAAAGGGAACCAAATATATGAAAAAGTATTTCCTCTTATATACAATTATGATGAGCCATCTTGCATCAAACTTTCTCCAGAAGAGCACTTAACCTATACATTGAAAGAGCAAGTGCCCACTTTCCAGAATGTTGCTGGAGACACTAGCTTGTTTTAATGCTTTCAAATTACTGATGAGCACATAGTATGCCTGTTGGAATGTAAGAACTCCAATGTCACAGGACTACAAGATACCTAAGCAACATTTTGAAAGTCTAGTTCCTTATTTGCCATATTCATAATTCATATCTTTTGAATTAATTTATATTAAATTAATATATCTTATAATTACAATTTAAAGTATATATCGGGTTCAAGTACAGCATAAGTAGTCTTGAACCATTACATCTTAAGTTTGAAATGAAGAAGTATAAACTCCTAAGGCAGGAGTTTCCCCTTTGTCCTCTGCAAACTAGGATTATGATGTGTGGTGCTTTAAGTGAGAATGGCCCCAATAGGCTCCTGTGTATGAATGTTCAGCCATCAGGGAGTGGCACTATTTAAGAAAGATTACAAGATTAGGAGGTTGTGGCCTTGTTAGAGTAGGTATTATTTTCTTGGAAGAAGTGAGTCACTGAGACGGGCTTTAAAGTTTCAAAAGCTCATGCCAGGCGTGGTGTCTGTCTTAGCCTGTGGATCAGGATGTAGCTCTCAGCTATTGCTCCAGTGTCATGTGTTCATCTGTGTTCTCTGCCATGATGAAAATGGAGTGGGCCTCTGACACTGCAAGTAATCCCCCAGTTAAATGGTTTATTTCATAACAGTTACCTTGGTCATGCTATCTCTTCCCAACAAAAGAAAGGTGACTAAGATCTAAGGTCTTCTATAACATATATTGATACATAGTACACCTTGGTGCAGGCAGAAAGGAATCAGTGACTAGTTGAATGGCTCCCCAGGGTAAGAAAGAACAACTCTGTGCGTATCAGAAACCAGAAATGAACAAAAAAACTTATTTCAGGCCAAACTGCTAGGGTTCAAAAATCAAGCCACAGTTTTTTAGAGATTTGAACACTACTGGAAAAAAAGGACTATCCTAGGACCTGAATAAGAAGAAAGGGCAAACATCAAGAAATTATAAAAATATCATGAGAAATAGAATAGAAGAGGAATTTGAGAGTTAAAACCACTTACAATAATACATACTACAACCTTTTTCTAGCAGCTTCTTAACCTCTGAGCCATCTCTCCAGTCCCTTTCTATCAGCTTCTTTAGCAACTAATTCTTTTGCTTCTATCTCCCTGAAAATATAGTTTGAGCCTTGAGATTTAGCTCATTCCTATTGTGTGTGAGTATTACCTTTCTTCACAATTCATCATAAACTTGGAGAACAAATCAATTTACATGTATTTAGGGTAAAAGTGAGATGGAACATAAAAAATTACAAAATCAAATATTATAGTTTTTGCAACGTTGCATTTTAGCTGGGAAGTATATGAGATCCTTGACTCTTGGAATCAACTACGAATCAAACAGCCAAGCCAGGCAAGGACATGCTCAGAGAAACAACTGTGATGGAATCTGAAAGAGATTCAGCTCAGGTAACATTTAAGGACTGTAATATACAACAAGGAAAGAGAAAGGGTTAAGTCCAGGTGGAGAGCCTGTTCTGCTCTTACTTCTGCGGTTCTGGAAAATGATGTAAACATTGTTTTCACTGTATTCTTAGAAGAGATTTTCAGTAGAGCAGAGCACAGAAGCAGCAGAGCAGTTCCTCCAACTCCTGAATCAACTTTCTCCACAAACAGCTGGATGCCTGGCTTGCTGGCTAGAAGACAGTGTCCTTTAACGTGACCCTTTCCTTCATCACTAACATTACACACTGGAAAGCAGAGGTGAAACAGGGACTACCCTCGGGAAAATATATTTGGCAAAAATTAAGTATCTATATTACCTTGGTGAGCTGAGAAAAGCATGTTTCAGCTGAAAAGTACATTTTACAAGGGACAAAGACAGAAGCATCTTGTTCCTAAGTTTTGTAAAAGGGCAGATGCTCACCACTGTATGATTCAGGCCTGGGACTCAGTTTTCCCATGCTACTCCCTCAGCCACGCATCCCTGGGGATAGTATTTCACAACTCATGCTTACTATAAATGAATGACGGAAGGATGCAATATAAGTTGACAGGACATTCAGAGGGAGCTAGCTAGAAAAGGAAGGAGGGAAAGGGAGAAGAGAAGGTGGCTAACACTTGAAGGGTTAGAATTAACACAATTTTCTAGTAGGATAGTTATTAAGCATTTAAAATCACTAGGAATTTGGGAAAACCAAAGCTCTTATTACTTAGCAAACACAAACATTCAAATATAATTACAACTATCGGGCAAGCAAAGACATAGACACTGCTCTTTTCTTTACCACTACTTACTGGATACACTTGTAATTCTATATTTTAAATGAGAGATTGCATCACTGATAGTCTAAGAAGTGAAAGACGTCATTCAGAACCTGATACTTTCAATCTTTACTCTTTTATACTTGAATATAAAATCAAGCAAAACATTTTGATTCAAACAGAAAACTCCACCACATTAGAAAAACCCATCAGGGATTAGAAATAGCTGAGTTTATCTTGGTTAATTTGAGTTAATATCTACTGAAGAAAAACATGGGTATAGTGTATGGCCCATAAATTTCAATCTTGTGGATATTTACAACTAAGATATGTGTGTGTGTGTGTGTGTGTGTGTGTGTGTGTGTGTGTGTGTGTGTGTGTGTGCTCTAATTTTAATGGTATTTGCTCCCTAAATGAAAGTATCATAAATCAAATATTTTTAATGTACCTAAGTAACTTATAGAAACCTTGGTCTGGCCTATCTTAAACATGCTCAAAAACTTTTATATATTGTGTAATAGTTGGGCACATTTATTAACACAAAGTATATTTTTAAGAACATGTCAAATACCAAAAGTAAGCCATTGACTATCTACTTAAAGGAAAAAGCAGAATGGAATTATGGGTATAATTCTCCATCATCATAAACTCAGACAGCTGTCACCTGAAGCAGGGAATTCAGATTATCTGTACATAAAGCCTGAGTTTCTCTAAGAAAATGCTAATACAACAGCTAATAAGTCAACCAAAAATTTCAATTTTTCAATAGTGTTAAAAAGAATATAATTTTTAGTAATGCACTTAATCACAGTAAAGGACTTGCACACTGAAAGCTAAAAACCTTATTTAAAGACATTAAATAATTAAACAAATATAAAATACCTCATGTTCAAGTAACTGAATGAATCAGCAATGTTAAAAATGCAAAAATCTGCAAAGTGAAAAGAGTCGTCGTGGCAACAGGCTAGAAAGCTCAGTCTTACTAATAGGTCACCTCTCCCCAATTGATTTAAAGATTTATTGACACCTCACTAAAAATGTCATTGGGCATTTTGATGGAATTTAAGCATAAGATTCATATAGAAATTTAATGCTAGAGGAACAGACATTGAGTGAAAGCTGTGTGACTAACATGATGTGATTACAAGACTTTTGATAAAACTAACCCCAGACAATGTGTTACTGGTAGATAGATGGACACATAAACCCAGGGAACAAAATGGAGAGCCCAAGGCAACGGTCTGGCACATACATGTGCAAGTGAGCTCTTAACAAAAACATAAAGCAACTCAGTAAGCAGGGAAAAATTCTTGACAAACAATTCTAGAACAACTGGATGCAACAAAAGGAATAACAGTTCAAATTTTGTACTCTATCCACAAAGTAAGTACGGATGATGGTAAATTCAAGTACTATAAATACCAACTGACACACGTTTATAATGGAATACACAGAAGAAAACACTTAAGACACTGGGCTGCACAAACATGTCAGCTACGTTATGAAAGTACAATTCATGAAAGAACAAATATAAGATTTCACAAAAACAACAACAAAAATATCTCCCAAGCTTGCTTTTTTAAGAGATAGTTTCTAAAGTAGGAGATGACATTTGTCACACATTTATCTCACTTAGAGTGAGAACATTTGCTTCAAACTCTTGTGGCAGTTAATTTTGTGTTGCTGCAATAAAATATGTGCCAAAAACTTGGAAGAGTAAAGATTGACTTGGCTTGTGGTTTCTGAGTGTTCCGTCTTGCTCATGCGGTTGGGCAGAATATCACAGTGGCAGGGGCGTGTGCTATGTTCACACTACAGCAGGCAGGAGGCAGAGGGAGACAGCAGGCCCTTAGGGGCTTAAGGATCACATTCCCCAAGGACCCACCTCCAATGACCTACTCCCTCTGGCTCTGTCCTACATCTCAGTTTCAAGAACTTCCCCAAACAGCACCACCGAAAGGAGACTCAGAATTCAGGGCCCAGGCATTCAAGGGACATTTTCTATTTAAACTACAACTCTCAAAACTCAGTAGAGAAAGACAAGCTGATTTCAAGAAAACAAGCAACAATTTTAAAGAAACATTATGAAACTGTGGAAATCTCAGGGTCAGTGCCTTGGAGGAGAGCTCTCCTGGCATGTGTGAGGAGGCCTTGAATTGTAGCACCTACAATACTTGTTCCTTTTTCATTCGTTTTTATTTAAAAATATGTTTTCTCCCTCTTCAGACTTACTTCCTTTGCTCTGCTGTAGAACATACTTCATTTTGTTGTTGTTATCTGACTTGAGGGAGGGCGAGAAAGGGACAGAGAAAGAACATTATGTTGGGTGAGTAGAGGTAGAGATGACTAAGGAGGCTGTCGAGGTAGGAGGGTAGGAGGAAGAATATTGCATAAATATATTATATGTAAAAAATTTTAAAGTAAAAAATGTAAGAGTAGGTGTAGTAGAAGGAACTACATATTATGTATTGAGATGTTACAGGACACTGGAATTTTAGCATGGAGACTACAATTATGAGTCAGGCTGTGTGTTTTACCTGGCAACATCTCAGTGCCAGGGGTTCAGAGTGTACATGTTCAGAGGTGCACTCGTTTTCCACACTACTAAATGAAAGGCACAGAGAAATCAGAGGCCTTCAGAACACTCAAAAGAATGCACATGAATTTCCTGGATCTATTAAACACTGTTCAAATCGAGCTCAGTTTCTTTTGTCTAATATATATTATATGCTATTATGTTATGTTATACTATTCTCTTAATTGTATAGTATTATATTAATTATGTAATATTATATTGTATTAATCATATAACAATTATATCATATTAACTTTATTATGATATATAATTAATATGAGCACATATATTTTTGCATTTTCAAGGCCATTTATTTAACCCTTTATCTTCTACTATGGAATGTGGTGGCCCACCCATTCCTTTGCTTCCCTGCTTCCTAATACTTTGAGTTAGGAATACTTTGCACATTAAAGTGCTGCCTCATAACTAAGCCTAATGCTTTCCCCCTCAGCTTCCATCATTTGTGTTTTATTGAATGGCTCCCTACACCACCATATAGTATGATGGTTAATTTTACATGTCAACTTGATAGACCCCAAAGGATCCATATTAAATATTGTTTCTGGGCATATCTGTGAAACTGTTTTATACGTGAAATTAGCATATCAATCAATAGACTCAGTAAGGAAGACTGTCTGCAGTGTAGGTGGGGACCTTCTAAGCTATTGTGGCCTGAAAGGAAAAGGCTCAAGAAATGGGAATTTGCCCCTATTTTTCCTGTCTTACTGCTAGAGGTAGAATTTCAGCTTTTCCAGACCATATACTTGAGTTTATAGTATCATTTTCCTTAATTTCAAGCCTTCGAACTGCGGATTGAAAGACAGCACAAGTTTCCCTGATTCTCTACTTTGCAGATGGAAATTATAAGATCTCTCAGCTTCATTATCATGTGAGCATAGACTCCACAATAAACATAAACATATATATACATGTACAGAGCACATATATGTATACACATATACTACATATGCCATGACTTGAATTTTTTCCTTTATTTCTTTTTTTATGAATATAAAGGCTAATATTTATTTTGAAGGTACAATGAACAGGAGCCATTAGTAAACCACATTGATAAATTTTTCTCATGGTGCCTACGTTTCTTTGGCCAAGGTGCACTAGATCAAGCCTTTGATCTAGAGTGGATAGTTACATCCATAAACAATCTTGGTATTATACCTGTGACTATATTGAAGTTTTTCTTTCTTTTAATAGTTAAGTAATTTATTCAGATTACATCCCAATTATTATCCCCTCATTTATATCTTCCCATTCTCCCCTCCCTCCCTCCCTCTTTCACAGTATTCCCCTCCCCTAGGACTGTGACAGAACGGGACCTCTTCCTCCACTATATGATCACAGCCTATCAGGTCTCATCTGGATAGCCTGCTTCCCCTTCCTTTGAGTTTCACCAGGCCTTCCCACCAAGAGGAAGCGGTCAAATAGGGGGCTTGAGTCTTTAAGGATCTCAAAGGCCATGTGCTAAGGGCTTTTTAACCAGCCATGGTACTAGTAGGAGGTGGTCCAGCCCATAGGCTGTGGGCTTAGTTGAAAGAAGTGAGGTTACTAAAGCTGGGACTGAGACCTTAGGCTTTCCTTGCTTTCTGTGCTTCTTGGCTTCCATGTGGTGAATAGACACTTCCATCACATAGAGAAAGCTGAGCATCCTGACTCATCCAGCAGCTACAGTCTTCACTCCGATGTTCCACCTTGCCAACAACTGAAAAAAATATGTACTGAAATCCCTGACACCATGAACTAAGACAAATCTTTCTTCTGTTAGGGTGATTATACATATTTTGTCACAGTGATAGAATGTTGGCGAATATAATACACATATATGTATAAATGTAAGTACATGTCTTAGATACTCTATTTCTTTGAACAAGCAAGGATATAAATCCCAACACATTTTTAGGTATGGAAAGATTTTTGGGTATGACAGTTAGTGCCAATGCCCACAGGTGTAAAAGAGTTTGACATCTTGAGATAAGGAAGCCTGGGAGTTGGCCTAGCTCTCTTTTTCTCAGGCAGCTAAGAAGATGGTGGACATTCAAGTGGAGCATGCTTACTAAAAGCAGCCCACAGTCTTTCAAAACAAGAAGCATGTTTTTCTGGGAGAAACTGTCAAGGAAAATCTTGCTCGGTGTTACAAAAGTGTTGGTCTAGGCTTCAAGACGCCCAAGGAGTCCACGGAGGGCACATATATAGACAAGAAATGCCCCTTCATGGGTAACATCTCCATCTGAGGTCGAATCCTGACTGCTGTCGTGACAAAAATGAAAATGCAGAGGACTATCGTCATCCACCAGGACTATCTCCATTATATCTGGAAGTACAATCACTTTGAGAAGCACCACAAGAACACATCTGTGCACCTGTCCCCTGTTTCAGGGATGCCCAGATTGGTGACCTTGTCACTGTGGGAGAGTCAAACCTTTGAGCAAAACCATTCTATTCAATGTGATCAAGGTCACCAAGGTTGCTGGCACCAAGAAGCAGCTTCAGAAGTTCTGAGGGGACTCTGGCCTACACGTGGGAATGAATAAGGTTATTTTCCAACTTAAAAGCACAGAGAGAGAGAGAGGAGATGTGGGGGAGAGGAAAGAAGACAGGCTTCTTTGTCTAGTGTGGTAAAACTTCATGAAGAAAAAAGAAATTGAGAGACAGAATGGCCAAAAGTGAGGGAAAGTCATTGAAAACATGACATAAAAGGCTTTGTAAACATGAATCAAGAGCTTAGTTAGATTGACTTTAAAAAAAAAAACTGACTGTTGTAGTGTATAAACTAGGGCAGATGTGTTCATGAAAACAAAGAACTCCCTCCCAATATGTATTTCTGAAGTCCTTGGAAGAAATTGCAAAAGCCATTTAGTTTAGATTAGATGTTAGAAGTAGAAACAGAGACACAGTGAATAGTCTATTCTACTTTGCATAGCTGTTGACCCTCTGGATAGAAAATATCAAGATATAAATTATGATAATACAAAGTAAAAAATAATAATCCTCAATGTCAGTTACCAAATAACCACCATTTTCATAGCCACATGACAAGTGGATATAAGGCTACTGTTTATGAATCTTGCTTTGTATTTTTGTTTATATGTATGTATTATCTCATCTACCATATTATAGTCACCCAGAGAATATATTTTTAGAAGATTAGGAGTGTAGACTCAGTGTCATGACTATAATATGCAAAATGTTACATCATTCCTACATGTATTAGAAATAGCCACATAGCAGTATATACTGATGGCTGTGGTCAGAAACACCCCACGCTCCACATTCCTTAATTATGTGTTCTTTTGTTGTTGTTTATTTGCTTGTTTTTAATTTGGGCTCATTTAAGAGAACTATGGCAAGGAGAATAAGCAGTCACACCTGATGTGCAGATTATTCCACACAATAAATAGCTGTCTCTTGCATATAAAATCAGTGTCACCCTCTGCATCTCTGTGACTTCTGCTGCAAATTCCAAGGTGGAACACATTCTTCTGCATGCCCTTAGTATTTTGTAACAGCCTAGGAATCATTTTTGAAATAAATTATGCCATAGGTATTAAATGGTTTCTTCTAAGAAAAATCTCTGGGGTCTTTCCAAAGTACTATCTTGATGAAGATTTAGAACAAAAGGAATGAATGCTGAAGGAGTGTCAATGTACTCAGCATTATATTTAATTCCCATATAAATAACAACATAATAGGAGGATGAACTGTCCTAAGGAAACGAGAGACAACTATCAGTACATTCACGTTTCTCAGCTCAGCTGGCCATGATGTGTAGGGATCACCAACCAGGGGAAGTGGGGTGAATGGCAAAGGAGCCGACACAGAACCCCGGGAATCAGACCATGGAGACCAGACTCAAAGGTGCAGATCTAACTTTATTGTGCAGTGTAAAGGCTTTTTAAAAGGTTGAAGGGCCAATCAGACTATCTCAAGGACCAATAGCAACCTATCAGGTTGGTGCAGCTTTCAGGAAGTGTGGGGGATGGGGGAGGGCAAGCCTACCTTAGGAGACTTCCATAAAGAAGGGAGAAGTCACTGCCCTAGCTGGATCCATTTTGGGACTTCACTAGTAAGCTAGGAGTCCCTAGTAGATCAACACTGTATGCAGTGGATCGGGATCGTTCAAGGAGTCTTAGAAGACCCTAAGGCTTCAGTCGCCATTCTCTGCGGGCCTCCAAAAGGCTTATCTCAACAATCCCCGCAAGGATGCACACACTCCTCCGTTTGCTTGGAACCTCCTTTCTGCCCTTCCCTAACCTAGAACACATAGAAGAGTGACTCTTGTGATGTCTTAGTTGCTGTTCTATTGCTGTGATAAGACAATATGAACAAGGCAACTCATAGACTATACAGTTTATTAGGGCTTACAGTTTCAGAGTTCATGACTATCACCCACAGTGAGTATGGCTATAGGCAGACAGGCAGGAAAAGCAGGCAGGCAGGCAGGCAGGCAAGGAAGGCAGGCAAGGCAAGCAGGCAGGCAGGTAGGCAGGCAGGCAAGGAAGGCAGGCAAGGCAAGCAGGCAGGCAGGCAGGCAGGCAGGCAAGGCAGGCAAGGCAGGCAAGGCAGGCAGGCAGGCAAGGCAGGCAGGCAGGCAGGCAAGGCAGGCAGGCAGGCAGGCAAGTCAGGCAGGCAAGGCAGGCAGGCAGGCAGGCAAGGCAAGCAGGCAGGCAAGGCAGGCAGGCAGGCAGGCAAGGCAGGCAAGGCAGGCAGGCAGGCAGGCAAGGCAAGGCAAGCAGGTAGGCAAGGCAGGCAGGTAGGCAAGGCAGGCAAGGCAGGCAGGCAGAGCAGGCAGGCAAGGCAGGCAAGGCAGGCAAGGCAGGCAAGGCAGGCAAGGCAGGCAAGGCAGGAAGGCAAGGCAGGCAGGCAGGCAGGCAGGGCAGGCAAGCAAGGCCGGCAAGGCAGGCAGGCAAGGCAGGCAAGGCAGGCAAGGCAGGCAAGGCAGGCAAGGCAGGCAAGGCAGGCAAGGCAGGCAAGGCAGGCAGGCAGGCAGGCAGGCAGGCAGGCAGGGCAGGCAGGCAAGGCAGGCAAGGCAAGCAGGCAGAGCAGGCAGGCAAGGCAGGCAAGGCAGGCAGGAAGGCAGGCAAGGCAGGCAAGGCAGGCAGGAAGGCAGGCAAGGCAGGCAAGGCAGGCAAGGCAGGAAGGCAAGGCAGGCAGGCAGGCAGGGCAGGCAAGCAAGGCAGGCAAGGCAGGCAAGGCAGGCAAGGCAGGCAGGCAGGCAGGCAGGCAGGCAGGGCAGGCAGGCAAGGCAGGCAGGCAAGGCAGGCAAGGCAGGCAAGGCAGGCAAGGCAGGCAGGCAAGGCAGGAAAAGCAGGCAGGCAGGCAAGGCATTAGAGCAGTAGCTGAGAGCTGAGCCACTCACACCATACACACACACACACACACACACACACACACACACACACACACACACACACAAAGAGGGGGGAGGAAGGGAGAGAAAAAGGGGGAGAGGGAAGAGGGAGGGGGAGACAGAGAGACAGAGATGCAAACTGAGAATGGTGTGGGCTTTTGAAGCCTCAAAGCCCACACCCAATGAGCCATCTTCTCTAATAAGGCCATACCCCCTAATCTTTCCCAAACAGCTCTGACGACTGGGGACTAAGTTTTTAACTATATGAACACATATTTAGTAGTAATTCTCATTCAAACTACCACATTTGATAAATCCAATTTGAAGCAGAGAGAAATCACTAATAGGAGCCATTACTCCGTGACACAGCTTTTGTAAGTGCTAACCGGAATCACCGAACTTTATTCTCCCGGTCTCAGAAAGAAATACAAATGCCTTTCAGTGCCTACACTAGGGAATGAGTTCTTACTGAGTGATTGTCACTTCAAGTATACTGCTGGAAGGTCAAGGTATTACATTAAAAAAAAAAACTGAATAGAGGGAATAAAACAATGGATAGATGTGGTGTATGTCTGGCAGAGAACCAATCTATTAAAGCACGATGTTTTTCCAGAATTCTCTAGTACTTTGCATGGTATTGGTTTGGTACAAATTTGACTTTATTTCAACTAAAACTTATGGCAGAAATTACCACCTTTCTATTGCAAAGTAGCCTATAATAGATTTAAAGCTAAACTTAGAGCCAAATATGACATGAAAGTTCTTGGATCTCTAAGACACCAAAATTATACCTCTTCCTCAGACGTAATGTTCTCACTCTTCCAATGTACAAGCCACAGTTTGATTGACTTTATCACACCAATCCGACAGAGCACTTTACAAATTTTGTGTGCATGCTTTGCACGTCTCTGCCTATCAAGGGGGATATCGTCAAGAGCTTTACTCTCTATTTATGCCTTTCCCTTGGCTACATTTCTTCTTCTAAGACACATTATATAAATGTTCCTTCAACACCTCTTATTCTCATCAAAATAATTTATAACTTATGCTCACTGTTTTAAAAATTTGTTGACAAGAAACTCTTTATAGAATATAGTTATTGTCATTTGCATTTTTACATTTTCACAGCCCTGAGAGTTGTCATTTAAATGTTAATAATATTGCTAAAACCTTCCTTATATATTCCATAATATGGTGCATTGTGAGACCCACCCTGAACATGTCACCCACTGCTTTTATCGTCCTCCACTGACCCTTTCTGAGCTTCCCACTTCACATTTTCAGACACAGAGGAAAATATAAGCAGTATAAAAATACTTTGAAACATGTCAAATGTAGCAGAAGTCCATGCTCAGCACCAGCTCAATCTGAATGCCTATTGGAGTACACTTGTATTTTTTTAAATTATAATGCAGTATGTCCATGGTTATCTTACTATTTAGAGTAAAGGTTTATAGTCTCAGTTTTTGGCCACATTCTCAAAGAAATAAGAGAAAATGAATTGACTTTGGAAGCTTTTTCCCCCCTCTATAAGCCATGCCTGCACTGTATATCTCCTTGTGGTGTTTTGTGATTTTTCACAAAGCAGGAAAGCCCACTTTGAGCTCCTGTAGGGATGCAAGTAGCCTACCTAGCAGATGATGGCAGTAGTGAGAAAACACTGAATGGATGGTACAGATATTAAGGGCACAAGCTGCTCAAAATGTAGGGGTGATTCCAACATACCAAGAAGACAGAAAGACCTCTCACAAACCCTATCTGTGGAAGTGTTTGTCACTGTTTGAAGAACTTCCATGGTTAGGATAAACAGGAGCTATGGACCTTCTTCTGTCTAGTTGTACTCTAGGAATGTGCCAGATGATGCGTCAGTAGGTCTAAAGGTCACAAGAACTGCCACAATCAGCAACCAGTTGATCATATACTATCAAAGATCAAATATCTCCTATCTAGTAGGAACTGTCTGCATCCTGCGCTGCTTTTCAGAGAAAGCCACCGCTGACTGGCCTTTGAAGGACTTATGATTGTAAAGGATCACACTGGACCTGTGGAATGATTCAGGAGTAAAGGTGTTTGCCACTGAGCGGGCCCAAGTTTGATCTCTGGGACCACATGATAGAAAGAGAGAACCAATTTCTACAAATCGTCCTCCGATGTCCATACAGTGCACAGGAGAGATGCCATAAAACCACAAACGCATATATAAAACAGGTAAATAATTTAAAACATTGGACCAATTTTTGCAAATGTTGAGACCACTAGCTCAAAAACTTTAATATTCACCTTTGATTGAAATTATAGTTCACTCAGATCTCACTGCTGAGGCTCCTGAATTAAGACACTGCCCTCAGAGTTAGTCTCTTGTTCTTTTGTTGGGAAGAATGAGGCTTGCTTCATTCTTGCTTCTTGATAATTTTATACCATGACGTCTTAATTTTTTATTTCTAAGATCTTTTCCCATAGAAATTGAATTTTAAGTCTTAACCTTTTTGTTGTTGTTAAAAACTTTTTAAAAAAGTCAGTGATTCTCCCTTCCCCTAGCCTTCTGACTTGACATGACTGTGTCTCCCCCTGGTCCCCACAGCCTGCCTTGTTCAGTGGAATCATTGAGTTCTGGGGGCTCCTCACTAATGGGTGCAGTTAATGGTCCTGAGTAAAATTATCCCTGCTTACAAATGTCTGCAGCTCAGATGCTTCACACAGAGAGTGCCTCTCCTCTCCTTTCCTCTGTGGACCTACCTCCTCAGGACAGACCTGATTCTTCTACCAGTCCCAAACTAAAGCTCCCTGGTTCTGAGTCTGAAGAGGGCACTTAGAAAAAAGTAGAGTACAAGGTCCATGCGAAGAAACAGAAGATTCAGACTGTGTTCTCTCAGGACCAGCTGTGTGAACTCAGGGACAGGTTTAAAGGGCCCTGGTACCCGAGCCTCCAGAGGATGCAGGAACTCTCTGCCAGTCTGAACCTTACCTATATAAACAGGCTAAGACCTGGTTCCAAAACCAAAGATGAAATGTAAGTGATGGCAGAAAAACCAATGGCTGATGACCGGCAACAGTGTGACCCAGAAGGGCTCTGCATCTGTGGAGTATCCTGGTCTCCATTCCGGCTATCCCCAAGGCTATCTGGTAAACACATCTCGAAGCCTTCCAATGTGAACAGCCAGGCTTGCACCAGGTTGCCTTGGAGCAACCAGATCTGGACCAATCCAACTTGGAGCAACAGGACCTTAACCAACCCAACTTTGAGTAAGAAGACCTGGAACACTCAGGCCTGCAACAGTCAGGCTTGCAGTGCTTCTTTCCCTGACTTTGGGGTGGACTCTCTGCAGCC
Source organism: Acomys minous (assembly GCF_964271855.1). NCBI lineage: Eukaryota > Metazoa > Chordata > Mammalia > Rodentia > Muridae > Acomys > Acomys minous. The sequence continues at coordinate 69,086,385 of NC_140489.1, read as the reverse complement.
TGACATGCAATTCCAGCAGTGCTTCTCTGCCAGTGGTTTGGAGTGAATTTACAAGCCACTGGGGAAAACCATACGCATCTTAGGACCCCACAAGCCTTGGAATTTCTCCTGAACTGCTTTGTGAATTTGCCAAGTGGAGTGTGAGGAGTTCACAGCTCTTGCTTAAAGTAAAGGCAGCAGCTGGATTCCTTCCTTCTTCTAAAGATTTTTATGTTGTTTTTATTGTTTCGGTGCCAGAGAGCAAACCCAGGACCTTGAACACGCTGGGCACCCACTCAGCAACTGAGCTCTATTGGCCTTAGCTGTGTAGCTGTCTTTTCCTTTAGTGGAGACTGAACTAAGGGCTTTAGAGACAAGGAACAGTGCCCTCCCTTCCCCGACAAACACATCCATCCCTAAGATGAGCTTGTCTTTTTCTTAGAAGCTTGGGTCTTGGTGTACATGGTGTGTCAATTTCAGGAGTAGGGTTTAATTGGAATCTGGTCAAGGAGGTCTGAATATCTTTTGCTGCTACAGAAACGGACATGGTGGCACTAGCTGTAGATCCAGTATGTTTGACTTTCTTTAAGATGTGGAGCCTAGAGGCATAAAAAGTATAAAGATTCATTCAGATCTGGTGGTCACTCTGGAGGATCATGAGTTTGAGGCTAGCCCAGATACACAGTAAGTTCAAGATCAGCCTGGGCTACATTTAAATAGTAAGGCAGCATCTGAATGAAATAAAACTAAAGCTTTGGCTGAAGGAAGACTTCCATTTTGGTCGTTAGGGGATTTGATCTGTTAAGTGGCTTTTTCTGATTTCCTTCATTTCTTTTCATCTCACCATAAGTACTATATTAATTAATATCTGTAGGAAGATGGTTATATTTGACTGTACCATGATCAACCAGTACCAGTTAACTAGTTTAAGTGAAATAAAATTCTAAATTTACCTTTAAAAAAAAAGACCCTTAACTGGGGCAGAGGGGAGGACATCCTATTGGGAGTCTAGATGAGAGAAGCATTGGAGAATGGCAAAGTTGAAGGATCCAGAGGATCCTAGAAACCTACAAGAAGAAAATTATGAGAGGCAGATTTGGGCCCAGGGGTCCCACTCAAACTATGGCACCAGCCGAGGACAATACAGGCCATAAACTTCAAAGCCCTACCCAGATCTAGCCAATGGACAGGACATTCTCCACAGTTGAGTGGAGAGTGGGGTATGACTTTCACACGTACTCTGATGCCTCATATTTGACCATATCCCCTGACTGGGGAGACCTGGTGGCACTCAGAGGAAGGATAGCAGGCTACCAAGAAGAGACTTGATACCCTATGAGCAGGAAGTCTCCTTCAGTCACAGTCATAGGGAGGGGAGTAAGGGGAAAATGGGAGAGAGGGAGGAATGGGAGGATACAAGGGAGGTGATAACCATTGAGATGTAATATGAATAAATTAATAAAATAAAATGTAAAAAAAAAGACCCTTCTGTCATTTTTCAGAGGCAGGAACTATATTAGAAACCACTCCCTGGGACAAAGGAGGCAACCAAGCTACTATGGCTCCCTAAAGGTTTCCCTAACACTAGTGCCTCTGCCTTGTTCCATTATAGTCAAACTACATCAGCATCCTAAGGCTTCAAACATCCTTATTAAGATTTCTTACACAAGTGTACGTATTAACCAATTTTTCCTCTATCTTCAGATAAATTTTTCTCCATTTTAAAGTCAGAAATCACACTGAAAGGTCTAGGACTTAGCCTTGATTTCAGATTTGCATAATAGAGTTCAGCATACCACTGAGCATCTCTGAGGCTAACAAAGCAGCATCTTAATTAGCCTTTGGTGCCCCCTAACAAAGCAGCATCTTAATTAGCCTTTGGTGCCCCCTAAGCATCTTTAGTATCCAGGTGTAATGGAACTTCTGGGAAGAAAGAAAATCCTCCAGAGAATAGCAGTAGTCAACAAGTACACAGAGAAACTAAACTGCCAAGATTTCCTCAAAAACTCATTTCTTCAATCTTAGACTATCTATATACCAGGTGATTCCTGGTCTCTCTCTTGAATAAATATGAAGTCCATGAGTAAAATCCTCAGAAAAAAAGATGACTTTTTGTGTGTCTGGTAATACAAAACTATTTTGGCAAGTTATTACAAATAAAATTAGGCTTTTCTATTAAATATTTTCTCTGCTACTGTGAAATCATACCTGAAGTTGATGATCCTATATGATTCTGGGAAAACACATTTTGGAATTCAAAGGCATTTGTAACCCTGCATGACATGAATGCATACACTACCACCACCACCAACATAACCACGGCCATCACCGCTACAATCACCAAAGAACCCAAGTATTATCAAAACTGTCAACTCCAGGTAGAATTATACAAAGTGACTAACACAGGGATTATAACGACCACTGATACTGTCACAAGGATAGAATTAATGTTTCTCTCCCATGTGGTCCCTTCATTCAGGAGGCCAGTGATGTAACTGAGAACACCATGGTGAAATGCAATTGTCTGTCCCAAACTTTGAAAGGGTAACCTCTTGACAACAAGCTGCCCACTTTCCACATTCTCTGTCTACAAACAGTCTTGGTGGTAGTCCACATCACTGCTGTCCACCTGTTTTGTCACAGGTAGAAGACCATGCTTGCCTATCCAGAAGTGCTCATCATTCAAGCCGGAGCTACTGAAAAAAAGGATCTTTAGAAAATAAAGGTTTGATTCTTTAAGCAAAGTAGGTCACCATAAGAGGGCACAAAATGCCCAATTCATTCCTGTGTTAATGAGGGCTCTCTAGAGGAACCAATGGGATAGACAGATAGATGATAGATAGATAGATTATAAAAATAATTTATTAAATCATCTTTAAAATAGCAACGATAGCAGAATCGCACCTGAGAGTTGAGAACACGATAGTTACTCAGCGCTTGTGGCTAGGCACCTCAGCAATTTGGGGAGTCCCTCAACAGCTCTCTCTCCCTTGGGGACAGCCCGAAAACTAGTAATTTCTCAGTCTAGGGCTTGGTTGCCTCCACAGTGCCAATCTGGCACCAGAAGGCCGAAAGTTTTGTTGACAATCACTAGTTCCTAGTCCACAGTGAAAGCCTGGTTCTAATATCAGCAATCACCACCACCGCCACCACCAGCACCTCCACCACCACCACCATAACCACCAGCACCGCCACCACCACCTCCACCATCATTATCATCCAGCAGTAAAAGAGGAGGCCAAGGAGCAAAAAGGGAGATAACCTGTCACATCCCTCTTAACTGGACTGCTAGCAGAAGGTAACACCCACAACTGGAATTGTTCTTCCCACAACTGTCAAAGCAATCAAGTCATTTCTTCAGGTGAAGCTCCCTGCTCTCTACTTTGTAGCAAGTTGACCTTAAAACCAAACATAATAGCCCCAGCTAACCAAGCCTCACTCTTCAGTCCACAGTTCCATGACTGGTACCAGGCCATGCACACGCAAAGCTCCTCCCACCTGTGTGCTGTTGCTCACAGTAAGTTTCAGCCTGAGATGCCTTTGTGGCAACCTTATGAAAATATGAGGTATGTTTATCACTCACACAGCAACTCCAAAGTTCTGCTCTGCTACAAGTCCTTCCTTCTAATCCAGCTCATGGTTGCTCCCTTTTCCCAGGTAATTTTCTTAAGACTCACTTCAGTACTTCGCTTAGTCTGATCAGAAACTCCAGGGAGATTCTCTTTCAAGAAAATAGTTGGTCCTACACTGTCTAGATTTGTTCTGTTATTTTGTTTTCGTTTTTTATTTTAATTTAGCAGGGTAAATATTTTTTGTTTACATACGTCTTATTATTGAATCATCTGATTTAGAAGCATTTTAACTTCTAGGCAGTGAGAAGAGAAGCTTCATCCAAATGACCAAAAGTTTAAATTCAGAATGCGTAATGCTCTCTCAGTTGAGAACATTCCCTTGATTAATGGAATAGTGCCTTTTGGGTAGTAATAGTCCAGGAAGAATTGGATATAGTCCTCTATTCCCCAGGGTGTGCATGTTATGTTCAGAAAAAATAGGCAGCCAAGAGCTGGGGGCGGAGCTTAGTGCTGCATTCCCACCCTATCCCCAAAATTGATATGCATACAAAAGCAAAAAAATTGTAGTTATATTTCTGTTTAAGCAGAGCTTTAACAAGCTAAGGCAATCACTAGATGGAGGCAAAAATCTAACGTGGGGCTTGAAACAAGAAAGGAAACTAAATCTCTTAAAAAGGCAGGATATAACCTATGGATAGTCACTTGCCCATGTGTAAAAATGACTGGTGAATAAGTCACATTCTCAGAGAGAGAGAGAAAATAAAGATAGAAATGGCCAAGGCATGAGAGGTTTGGGATCAATAACAAAGGGGACAGGATCACAATGACTTTGTCTCTGGGGTACCATGACAACCATGGAGAGGAAAGGACAGGAAAGATCACTGCCTTTCTGCATGTGCTGTTTGTCGGCTTGTTTTTCTTTTACATTAACTTCCTCCATCTCCTGAGGACTCTTTGTAAGGTGATTTATTTTGCAGCTGGAAGTTCACCCTCTGAATCCTTCTTCCTTGACTGAGAACAATGGGGATGTGGAGGAAGAATGTGGTAACAGTGTCCAAACATAACAGACACTGGCTCTATCTGCCCGAACTCCTGTACAGTCTTCCCCAGGACACATCTGACGATCCACATACTGCCGGCCTGACTCCAGTAGACAAGGAGCCCGGTTTTGCTGATGTATAGGTGCAGAAGCCCTGACTGTCAATATTTCTGCCTAGGAATGAGGTAATGGAAGCTATTGATTACAAACTAAAATTAGTACACATTGAGCACTCCAAATGGGAGCTTCCAAATCTTAAGCAGTAAGAGTTTTGAAGGCAATACCCTACCGGTCCCTTTGTCCTTGGTAACTGGCTCACTCTTGTCTCATGGAAATGTATGGAAAGGATTTGTCTGGTGGTTTAAATGCTGAATGAGGGCACAGGGCTTGGGGAGGAAGGCTTCCAGGCTGTGCAATAAAGTTAAGAGCAAGGGGAGCTGAAACAGCTGCTCAGAGCAGAGGTCCATCCTTGAATTATGACAGACTCACCATACCTTTGGTGACCATCTCAAGCAAGTCACCTCTATCAGAGAGGGTTGTTTGACAGGTTTGTTCTAAAGAAAAGTGTCATTGGGGAAGGGAAATCTGAATGAGTAATGTCATGTCAAATTTATTCTTTGTACATCACCTAAAAGCATTACTTTTAAAAAGAAAATATCGTCACCAAAGCTCCTGTCTCTTGTTCTACCCACAGAAACAGAGCTCCTTCCAATGCCGGCCACATACCATCCATGTTGTCTTGCTCATTAAACTCAAAGCTCAGTGGTGCACACACTATACAGCCCATGCACTATGACAGGCGAAGGTCACCACTATTCAACTGACTAGAACTAAGGAGTGGCTGGTTTTGTTATTGTTTGTTTTTCTGTGAGAAAAAGGTTATTTGCTGAGAGAACAAAGTAAAGAGAAGTTTTTATGTGAGAATACACACACACACACACAAAGAGTTTACTGCTGGGAGTCTCAAAAAGGATGTTTTCATGGGGTCCCAGATCTAATCTATACTGCCCAAAGAATTACATGTAACCCTGCTGCCACCAGCAGAAAGCTAATGGTCTCTGCTGACTTTCTGCCAGGAGGACAAGCTTCCTAAAGTGTCTCTGCAGTGGAGGCCAATTTTTCTGTTGTTCAATCCTGTATTTCTTCTTGTGCATTGGTTGACAAAAAAACATCAATGGCACAAAATTTGATCTAAAAACTACATGTCCCCTCCCCTGGGAAGGCTGCTCTATGTGGGGAAGGACCTTGTGCCCCAACACTGGATGGCAACTAAGAGCAGTAACAATAACCTGAAGGTGACACATCACAGAGAAGAGAAGGCTGGAAATTTGAGGAAACCGGGTCATTGCTGCCTCTCTGTCTATATACATGGGCCCTTTCCTCTTTGAGTATGTTACCAACTTTAAGATTAAATTTTGGCCAAAAAGACACAATGTACTCCCTTTAGTCTTAACATTGTTCTTCCTTCCTTCCTTCCTTCCTTCCTTTTTTTTTTTTTTTTTTTGGAGACAGGGCTTCTCTGTGTAGCCCTGACTGTCCCAGAACTCACTTTGTAGACCAGGCTATATCACAGAGCTACTCCTGCTTCTACCTCTGGAGGGCTAGGATTAAAGGATTGTGCCGCCACACTTGGCTCCAGACTTAACTTTCTATGATCCCAAAATGTTACAGAAATGCAACATGGCACAGTGGAGCCCATTTTCCCAGGTCCAGATGCCTCCCTTATAAGATGAGAAACAAGCACAGCAAAGGACTGTCAGGAACTGCAAAAAGGGCTACAACTTTGCACATCCAAGAAGCACATGGGAAATAGACATCTTCAATGTCCAGCGCTCTGGCTGTCTTCAACTGCTTATACACAGTCATTCTTCCAAGAAACTCCAGAGACTCATAAAAGGAGGCCTGGCTGTGCAGCTCCCTCTGCATGGCTGGGGAGAGAGTGGGGCTGGGAGGTCTCTTGGCAGGAAAGGAGCTGCATGCTATGAGAAAGTTTTTCTCTTGGTAACGGCAAAACTTTCTGAAATTCCCCTGGAGAGAATCACAGCTGTATATGAGTTAATTTATGTAAAGTTTCTGTCACTTAAGAGGAAGTTAAACAGCCAAAACTTGGATCAGAAAGCAGCATGACTTTTTTTCTTCTAGAAAATATAAAGCCACAAATAGCATTCATTCAAAATAATGTTTATTATGTGCATACTGAAAGGAAAGTGACACTGATGCAGATGGGGACATGATGCGGGGATATGAACAAGGTGATGAAGGAGAGCTGCATTTCTCAGGGACATGTACATCAGAAGAAAAGCGCAAGTCCCTGGGTGCTAGAATCTAGGCAGGGTATCAAAAATGCCACAGTACATAACTTGTACTACCATGCTGTCATATGACTGGGTATCTCAGGTGGGAAGGACACACACTGAATGGAATGGTGATCCCATTGGTGTGGTGTGCTGAGCTCGCCTTCCTTATGGAAGAAGGCTCCTTCCAGTTTGTTGTTCCCAAGTTAAAGCTCAAGGAAAAAAAAACACACATACTCCTCTTTCCCCAAACCACTTTTCTGATTCCACAAGGAAACAGATGAGCTTCACTAATTGGGAAGGACTGGCCCAGCAAGAACAAGTGCACAGTCAGTCTGAGAAGAGCTTCTCCTTTCACATGGCCTTGAGATGAGAAAAATCTGTAAGACTCTGCACATCCTAGCCAAGAACCCAGGGTACTCTCTATGTCCAAGCTAAATGTTTAGGAAGTAATCTGGTTAAATATATATTTATATTCAAAAGTAGAACTCTAGACTTCCTGGTCTCGTTTCCTGGCTTTAACACAAAGACACTATTATTTTCTTGAAAAGGAAATTATTCCAGCATCCCTGGCCAGGTTCTGACAATTCCTGTTTGCCTCAATCCTCTTCCTCCCCTTGAGAGGATTGAGACTTATGGCTGACATTGACAGCTCACGGGGCTTGCACAGCATTGTCCCTCTGTTTAAACTGTGAGGAGAGTGCTTCCGAGCAAGAGCAGTTGGCATCATGTAACCAAAGAGCTCCTCCCATTAACAACCCAGCTGCAGGGCAGGTTCATTTCCTTTTAAAACATAAGGCAAAAGCCTCAACTTGGTAATTGGGCATTTAATTGGGTATGTGGAAGTACTTACTGGATTTAAGAGCTTCAACAGGTAATGTTTGAGAACTTAAAAATTAGAGAGGTGATGACTTGGATGCAGATGGAAAGCCACTGAATTCTGGCACTAGTTTAATACACCATGTGTCAGGTGTTGAGCAGATGTTGAGCTTTCTTAAATTTCCTTCCATGTCAGAGGTCAAAACGTTTTACTTTTCAGTTTGGTATTTCGGAAAAGTACTCCACTCAATGCTCAATTGTTCAGGTAACAGTTCTCAGTTTTCTACAAGGAGCAGCAGGTATGACCTTATTCAACACTGCAGAAAAGCAGCGATGAGTTCCCAGGAGTGCCTGTGCACACTGGCATCTGGCAGGCAGCTTGAAGTCTGTTCACTGAAAGGGATGGTTCCTCGTGATGACCCATTCCCAAATAGCTCAAAGCCACTTACAAATACAGCCAATACCCATGGAGTCCTTATTCTTTGTAAATCTTATTTTAGACAGGTAACGCATTTACATGATTAAAATGTAATATATTAAGGCACATGACTCCTGCATGTGTGTCCATCTTACTTAGCTGCTTCCCATCCTGTCTAACTTTACAGTTTCTCTATGTGAAAAATGACACACATGAACAGGCATTTGCGTTTGCGCTTGACACTAAAAGTGAAAGGTTTTACATGTTTTGAACAATATTGAATCTTGAAACCCTTTTGAGATTCATAGAAAGAGAAATTCTTAAGCTCTTTTTATTATCACATATTAATTATACAAATAATTGTGTTTACTATAGCATTTCAAACATGCTTTGGTCATAATCAACCTGAGTACTCTAACTTCTCTCTCCTCCAGCTTCCTTTCATCCCCTTTGTCCTCCAATACCCAACCTCTTTGCCTTCAATTTTTTATGATCCTTTTTCTCTCTTAGACTCCATGTGAGCGAAAAAGCTGTACTCGTCCAAGTCTGGCTTATTTTACCCATCTCATGATAAGATCTTTATTTTCACACATCTTCCTGAAAATGAAATAAAATTTCCTTTTTACAGCTAAGCAATACTTCACATTTTTTTCACCTGGTCATCTACAGATGGCACACAGGCTGATTCCATGATTTGGCTATTGTAAATAAATAGATAAGCACTGTGTACAGGTACTGTCTGTTGTAATCTTTCTTTTTACAGCTCAGTACTACCTACTCAGTACTAAGTCTGTGCCATGGAGTATTCAGCCAGCCTCCCCCACTGCTGAATAGTGAGTTCCTATTGATCATCAGTAATGCTACAACAAATAATCCTGCAAGCATACCTCAAGAATGTTCCAGAACTAGATGGCGTTGCTGTGTCGATGAACAAGTGCACAAGAAATTTTAACATATGTTGTCATCAGCTTTCCATTGGCAGGTGGCACTGTGTTCTCCCACTGGAAATCTATGTCTATTTTCTCACACTCATGTGGGAACATTGCATGGTGAAATGATAAACCAAGAGATAAAAAAATGATACCACCATGTATTTTAATTCTGCCTTTGTCTAACTATTGACAGATCTTTCATAGGTTTAGGGACCATTTGTACTTCATATGTTTTTCCATTTTTCCTTATCATGATAATCATCTTTTCTTATTTATTTGTGACATGAACTCTGTGACATGACCATCCTACAGCATTTGGCTTTTGACCATAATGTTGGATTCTCTAGCATTTTAGTGTTTATGCTGTTTAATACTCTTAAAAAATAGCATTTTATGGCTTCAAGATTTTTCAGCCAGCCAGGAAGTCATTTCTTATCCTAACCCCTTTCTATGTGTTTTTAATGTGTAGCTACTGCATCTATTGGGAATAATTACAGGCAATTGATGACTGCTGAGAGTGAGAGTTAGCCTCCCCCAGAGATGAACCTCCCAGTTGGCTGGCCAATACAAAGTGTCCCTGGAACCACATACTCACAAGAACAAAAATGGACTGGGCAGGTTGTATCATCCATGTACACACATATAAATACTTACATATATACTCACATACATATGTAATAAGAATAATCAGGGAAGAAGAAGCTACCAATCTAAGACAAGGGTGGGCATGAAATAAATTGGGGGGAGAAGTATGGGAGGGGATAGAGGGAGAAAGTGGAAGGAGAAAAGAGATGCAATTGTGCTTTGTAAAATTAATTGATTAATTAATTAATTAATTTATTAACTTTATATCCCAAATCAGTTTTCCCCTCCCTCCTCTCCTTTCAGCAACCCCCCTCACCTCCTTCACACTCACTCCTCCCCACTTTCTCTTTAGAAAATGGGAGGCCTCACATGTGTGTCAAACAGCCCTGGCATATCAAGTTGCAAAAAGACTAGGAACATTTTCTCTTATTGGGGATAGATGAGTCAGCCCAGTAGGGGAAAGGGATCCAAAGGGCAGTCAACAGAGTCAGAGAAGAACCCTGTTCCCACTGTTAGGAGTCCTACATGAAGACCAAGCTGCACAGCTGTAACTATGTCCAAAGGGCATATGTCCCATGTGTGCTTTGTGGTTGGTGGTTCCGTCTCTGGGTGAGCTGATTCTGTAGGTTTTCTTGTGGTGTCCTTGATGCACCCTGCCTCTTATAATCTTTCCTCTACCTCTTCCATAGTATTCACCAAGCTCTGCCTAATGTTTGTCTGTGGACCCCTGCATCTGTTTCCATCAGTTGCTAGGTGATTATGCTAGCCTCCTTCTGCAAGTGTAATAGGCAATGGAAACTCCCAGGAATCTATGAGGGTGAACCTAGCTAAGACTCCTAGCAATGAGGTATATGGAGCCTGGACTGTCCATCTCCTGTAATGAAGCAAGACCTCCAGTGGAGGGATGGGACACAAACCCAACCATAAAACCTTCAACTTACAAATTGTTCTGCCTACAAGATGTTCAGGGATAAAGAAGAAGCAGAGATTGAGGAAGTAGCCAACCAATGACTGGTCAACTTGTGATCCATGCCAGGAGTGAGAGCCCACCCCTGACGCTGTTAACGATGCAATTGCATTTTAATAAATGTTAAAAAAAAATTTGATACAAAGAATTAATTCCACTACCTTCCAGATGACAACTGTTTCTGTATTATTTACTAACACTTCAACATTGTCTCACAGACTTGAGACACTACCTCTAGCACACAACAGTCTCAGTCTCTCCATTCATTCCTGTTGAATCGAAGATTCAATCTCAGCAGATAGCTGATCCTCAGCTGAGAGTAAACAGAAATTAAAGTACCTAATGACCTCTTCTGAAATTAACTTCTCAAAACATTTGTCAGGATCTTTAACCACAAGACACTTCTTACTACTGGCCTCTTTCCCACTCAAACTCAAAAATTTCTTTTTTCCCTTAGAGGTGTGCGCAGTGTTAATGTGAACAACACAAAATAGGAAGGGACTGATGGGAAGAACTGCCCTGCGCATGGTCACTCTCAATGCAGTGAAACTGTGGGCAAGAAAAGACGATTATGAAAACACAAAGTGCTTAATGTCCTCATTGCACAGTATTTGGTACAAACAACCATGTGACTCAGATGTAATGAAACTAGCAGTTTTATGAAATGAAATGTATAAACCAGAAAAAGAAACAAAACAAGACACAACAAACAGCCATTAATCAAGAAAATAAACAACCATCAGTCATTCCTGTTGGTAGGAATATAAATAGGTCCCCCCAACTGTGAAAAGCATAATGATTTTTTTTTTCAAAAACTAATCTTATGGCTATAATATTGCACAGTTATATCACTGCTGGGAGCAGACCCCCAGGATCCAAAGTCAGCAAAGATGAATATGCACAGATGTTTATCATGACACTATAGAAAATAGCCAAGTTTTGGAATTCACCTAGGTGCTCAGCAGTGGGGTAAAGGGATGATGGAAAACACAACAGAGCTTTCTTCAGCTAAAGAATGACACTATGTTCTTTATAGGAAAATGGGACAACGGTAGGTCATCAAGTAACATGAAATAAGACTCAGAAAGTCATGTTTCCTCTCACACGTACAATGTGGCAGGGCAGGGAGACAGGAAAAAGGGGAAACAATTAGGGAACAAGAGGAGCAGGAGGGAAAGAAAGGAGACAAGGAGGATAATGGCGGGTGAATGTAACCAGAGAAGGTTATATGGCCACATGAGACTATCAGAGTAAAGCACATTATTTTTGTAACTAATAGACACAAATAATATACATTAGAAAATTCAATAGCAATTTATACCACATAAATGATACCACTGAAAACAGCTGTATTTTAAAGAGAAGTAAATTTTGATTGACTGAGCTTCTCATCCCCATTAAATTATAATAAGTACTATTTAAAAAACAATATGCCATACAAATATGGCCATTTGTGTGTTGTCCTTTTTCTCACATATGTGTTCATTATATAAGCAAAGAACTGCCAGCGGAGTCTCCTTCTTTACAGAAAGAACAAGAAAGAAACAGCACAAGTCATTCTGACCCCTAATGCCTTTCTTGTAATCTGTTTGATACTGGAATAAATACTTAGTATTAAGACATTATTGATCTAAGAATAAAACCAAGACATTTGCCTCCTGGGGCCCAGGCTGGCTCTCTGCTCAGGACCCGTGCTTCTTCTCGCTCAGACCCTATGGTCTCACTTGGTCTACCTTTACTTTCTTGCTTGCATCCAAGATAACTGACTTGGTTTGCTTGATGACATTATATTATGACCCGTTATTTTCAGAAGGGGTAAGGATAAAAGGAGAGGGACTACACCAACAGTGTAACACAATTTATTGTTTTCTTCCAGCCTTTGCAACGTTTCTTTCTTCTCCACAAAGCCCTTCTTTCCTAGGCTTCAGCAGCACTGAACCCGATACAAGGTGGATACTAGCAGACAGAACTGACCTTGTGAACAACAACAAAACAACAACAACAACAACAACAACAGCTCAGGTAGACAGAATATTACTGGGCAGTGTCCTATGGTGCTCAGTTAGGTATTAGCAGCCACCTGCTGTACACTTACCACTGATATGGGAACAAACCTTGGGTGTCATATTTCTTGTTCTTTTCATTTGCTTGGTGCTCTCTCTCCCTCCCTTCCTCTCTCTCTCTCTCTCTCTCTCTCTCTCTCTCTCTCTCTCTCTCTCTCTCTCCATCTATTGAGCAGTGAACCACCCCTACCAGAAGGCTTGACAGCTGTGTATTCTGAGTAGAGTCTGGGTACAGCTGTGAGTGAAAAGCTACCTGACTGGCAATCACAGCTTCACCCAATCATACTCTAACTTAACTTGTGCTACAATGTGCTGGGAAAACAAACCAGACGTTACTTATTATATTGTTCACAATGGTCCCCAGAGAAGCGAGAAACTCTCCTTAGTTAGGCAGCTGTATGAGAGTTAATTCTGGCACCATTCCAGCCCCCACCCCCTTTCTCCTGTCTCCCTCCCGCTTCCTCCTCCTCCTAAGAGACAAAACAGGCAGGGGTGGAGGGAGCAAGAGAAGCAAGAGATAGGATCAAAGATTTCTAAACTTTCTCAGAGAATGTAAAATCTACTGAAATCTTTTGGAGCCACGCTGGTATTTAGTTCACTACCATAGGATACATCCATACGATGTCCATAGCCACGGGTATGACTGAGGCTTAGCACAGCAAAGGATACAGAGAGGAAAAAGTTCTTTGTGCAGATGAGAAATGTGTTGGAAGCAGTAACAAGGGACCTAAGGGTGTGAGCCACTGCTCCTCAGAATGCGGTGCTGGGGATTTGAGATAGGAATACACAATGAAAAGTAATGGGGAGATAGGAACAAACACTTGGAATCATCTCAGCTCATACCTAGAGGGAAGATGCCTATTAAAAGTCATCAAATATGAAACACTGGGCTGTGCATGGCTCTATGATATAGACATGTCATGTGCCAATGATTATGACACATCTTATTCTCTTTGCCACAGTACTCAGAAGAAAAGAAAGGGGGTCGGGGACAGCTGGAGGGCAGAGAAGCTGGCTGAGCTGATGGCACTGTGGGACAGTGCTGACTTCTGAAAGGTTAAGAGTCACATTTCATAGGGCTTTCTGAATTTTTCTTGAATGTTTTTTTAAAGATTTATTTATTTATTATTTTTAAATTTTTATTTATTTATTGTTATTAGTTGTATATGATCATTTCTAGCTCAATCCATTTGTCCACAAGAGTGCTTTATCTACAGAAGAGGATATCAGATCACATTATAGATGGTTGTGAGCCACCATGTGGTTATTGGGAATTGAACACAGGACCTCCGGAAGAGTAGGCAGAGTTCTTAACTACTGAGCCATTTCTCCAGCCCAGATTTATTTATTATTTATACAATATTCTACCCGCTTGTCTGACTGCATGCCAGAACGGGGCAACAGATCTCAATATGGACAGCTGTGAGCCACCATGTGGTTGCTGAGAATTGAACTCAGGACCTTTGGAAGAACAGACAGCCCTCTTAACCTCTGAGCCATCTCTCCAGCCCCTTGAATGTCCTTTTTCACTGCCTCAGTATCTATACCACAAGGGTCCTGTGCAGATGTGACCACATCATTTCAGACATTGTCTCTGCTGTCTTCCCAGTCCCATCCATGTTTTCTTCTACAGACTGTACTTTGCAGGTGATGTTGCATAGCCTTCTGGGTTTTTCTGTAAATATAATAGATGCAGTTCTGGGAGTGACAGGGGCAGGTTGCACTGTGCTCAGTGCTTGTAGGCTACAAGCTCAAGGGTAAAACTCAAAGACACCATTCTGAATACCTTTCTTGAGTCTCTTCTGGCTTTCTGAATGTTCCCAGCTTCCTTAGGTTGTGGTGGGTGGCCAGAGCTCCAGCCAGCAGATGCAGTTTACATTGGAACAGTCTTTCAGTTACAGGAGAAAAGAAAACGCCGTGTAGGGAGTGGACTTCAGAAAAGAACACAACTCAATGTTTGAGACACATTCAAAACATCTTGAAAGAGACATTAACTTCACAGGGGGAAAACACTTGAAATAAAACAAACATTAAGGATGAGAAATATAAAACAAGGCAAATGCCACTCACAAATTCAGAACATCCAAAGACAAAAACAGGGTTGGCCAGCGGTGTCCATAGATAGCTACCAATGACAGGAAGTGGCTGAGCTGTAGTGGAGTTTACTAAAATGCCATGGAAACAGGAGCATAGACTAGGATGTCACACAGCACTGTTCTCAGAAAGGACAGGGAGGTGTTTTGTTGTTACAGTTTGATTGCTTTCAGATAAGGACTTGTTACATTGCCTAGGCTGGCCTCCAATTCATAATCCTATATTACCTCCTGAGTAGAGTCCTGGGATTACAGGGTGACCATGCCTGGCAGAGATGCATTTTTCAAAGTGGGTAACTTGAGTGGCTGGCATCTGCGGGGCAGCATAACTTAAATGACAGGAGCAGACAGAATTCTGTGCAGCTTGAGAAATGCGGGGAAAGAGGATTCATGGCTGACTGGATGATGCTGTATAGGGAGGACATCTGTGTAACTTCATCGGAGTATCCACCCCAGCTTGCTGGAAATTAGATGCAAAAGGCAGACAGCTGTGAGAATCTGGATGTTTCCTCCATCCTGCATTGTGGATGCAGGAATTATTTCAGCCTTTCAAGGCAAGCTCCTATGTAATACCTATCCTCCTTCTGGTCGGGGGAGATGCTGAGTTTATTAATCAAGATGCCTGAGCCTTGTGGGCAAAATTGTTCAGGAACCTCTCACAGTCGGCAACGGGAGAATCGTGACCTGTGCATCTCTAGAACTCTCCCGTGTGTGTGTGTCAGGCCTGCAGCACGTGCTCTGCTCTGTTTCACATGCCTCAGTGGTGTCGTATATAGGTTTCCCCTTCTGGTTCCTCACACTGCCGCTAGTCACGCTTAATGCAACTTCAAACAGAGAAGAAGCAAAGCCTTTCCCTCAGCTTCCTGATCAGCTGTAGGCTGCCAGGACACCACACAGTCATTTGTTCATAGAGTCAGTAAGTGTTCTTTCCTGAGGACATATAAATGAATAACTGTTTCCAAAAAGAAGGAATTGGTCAAATGGTCAGCAGTATTTTCATACAACTGAATATTATGAACCAATGACAATGATAAAAATACAGTGACATGGAAAGACGGTCAGGGGCTTAAGATGCTGTGTGTCTCCCTTATACCATACAACTGTATGACACACTGTGTACATTTCCCTTATCCTAGAAAAGCCATGCACTTTACTGTGTATGACTATATCCTATGTGTTCTTCTGCATAGTGCTTCTCTTAACTTCATGAAGTTTCTATGAGCACATGTTCTTAAGAAATAATTATGGTACAAAAGGACCCTATTAGGAAATTGGTTAGGTTTTCATTGGTTTTATGGAGTGCACACACAGAATCTGTTACAAAACAGAAAAGAATTATATTCTTGAAAATGGATGTATGCGTGAGGCTATTTTTTAATCCAAGAAATTGTAAGATTGATGCCAAAATAGAGAAAAGAGATATTTTATTAAAATGTTTTCTTGGAACAACAGGAAGAAATGATTATGGGAGGCAGAGGCAGGGAGATCTCTATGAGTTCAAGGACAGCCTGGTCTACAACAATATTTCAGGACAGCCAGGACTATTACACAGAGAAATCCTGTCATGAAAAACCATTTTAAAAAAGAGAGAAATAATTAACTCTCTAGTATAGAATATGTGGATATTTATGAAAAAAAATGTATCTATTCAGATGCCTTACTAATAAAGTACACACTGTATTTGGGTTTCCTTAGTTACTATGTCTTTGCTATTGTAGGATCCCATTAAGCACATTAATATTTTAATAATAGAAAATAGACTGTTAAGAAATTGTCATAGAGGGAATAATAAAAATTTACATCATTGATAGAAGAGCATCCACGAGTGGTTGCAAGCACTGAGAGGTTTGTTTTTAAGTGAACTGTCTAGACAGGTGACCCCTATTTCCTATGGTTCTCAGGTGGAATGTTTTTAAAGCCTGCTATTAGAAGTGAAAAACTACCAAAGATTCAGCTTATTGCAGAAAATGGTGTGCTGCACTCACTGTCCTGAGTTAGTGGTTAGAGAGTTCATTGTGCTGCTGAGAACTGTGTCTGAGCTGGCTTAGTGACCAACTGTTTGTTCTTCTCTGCACTGTCTAACCCCCTGAATTCTTCCACAGCTAATGGAAATATCAGATGACCCCTCTCCACAGAGAATCGTTTATAAAAATGATTTGAGTCAGAACTTTTGCTACAGCACAGGCTTTTAAATAATTGGCAAGCGAAAGGACACAACGCTGTGCTGAGAACAAAACACACCCAAAGGCTTCTTTCCCTGAAGGCTGCTTTCCCATGCCTTTCAAAAGAAACCTGAAAATCAAGCTTTAGGATGTGACTGTCTAGATATCTTTGCAAAAGGGGCTCATTTTTTTTTTCAGAAGAGGAAGAAGGATGAAATACGCCATGAGATTCAATGGATTCATGTCCATTGACCACTTACTTTCTGCAAGGTGGGGCTGGTTACAGACCAACCTAATCTGTAAAAGTAGGGAAAAAAACCCATAATAATGTCATTATGAAGCCGGGCGTGGTGGCGCACGCCTTTAATCCCAGCACTCGGGAGGCAGAGGTGGGCGGATCACTGTGTGTTCAAGGCCAGCCTGGTCTACAAAGTGAGTCCAGGATGGCCAAGGCTACACAGAGAGACCCTGTCTCAAAAAGCCAAAAAAATAAATAAATAAATAAATAAAAATAAAATAATGTCATTATGCTCAATCTCACTTACATCTATAATCAAAATGTTAATAAAATTGAGGGAAAAATCACCCAAAGAACAGCTGCAAACAGTATCTAATTCCCATATTTCATTCATAGGAGAAATTTGGAACAGAAAATATCAATAGCTCCATTTCTGAACTAACAAATTGTCATTTAAAAATTTTTTATTAATTAAATATTTTTTGTTTTTTACATAAACCTTTATGCTATTACATATATATACAATAAACTACCAATAGCAAGAAGAACCATGACACAATCAGGAATTATATAAATGTTACATTCTTAGTGTTTTGGCTTTTTGTATTTGACAGCCTTGAAGAAAATGGCACAGTGAAGGATTCTATTTTGATTAGTTTCCCTATGAACAACAATTCTGAAATAGCTGTTCCACCAGAGCAACAACAACAACAAACTGAGAACTTTCCCTAACTCAGCCAAGAGTCAAAGATGGCCCTGTAGCTTTCCTTAAGTACCTGTTAGATGCTTCAGCCTCAAAGGATCCCAAAGTGCAGTTGTCCAAAACCTGCATGTGTTACTGAGGCATGCAGATGTGTAGTATCTGATACTAATACAACCACTTACTTTCCCAGTGTTGCTTCTTGAAGGCACACTCAAAATACCAAATCTGAAAGCCCATGACTGAGCCTTGAAGTGGCTTCTGCCTTTCTGTGGAAAGTGACATCACAGAAGTAGAGAAGCTGCTTTTCCTGCCTGGTACTACTATGCAAAAATAATTGCACAGGACTAAGTGGTGTGGTTCACTGGGAACACTGAGACATTTGAACCCAGTCCTCACTAAGCTGCTGTTTACCAGTATAAATACACTTCGCTTTCTCTCCAGTTCACATGTTGCCCGTCTCCCTGACTGCTTTAGTTAGGGTAGTTTCTCCTTCAGAACACAACTGTCTGATGAATATTTTAAAAATAAACTGATGAGTCATTTACTTCCCTGCATGGTTCAGAATTAATAAATGATATAAAGGAAGCTTGTGGTACAAGCCTGAAATCCCAGCGTTTCAGAGATTGAAACAGGATGAAGGTAAGAGAGAGTCTGTCTTCAGAGATGAAAGCAGAGGAGAGGAAAAGGAGAGGAAGAGGGACAGATGCAGAGATGAAGGAATTGTTATGTATGTTTTTATATGACATGGACGTTGTTCTCAATGGATGCAGTCTGTACAATGCTATTGCAGATCTTAATTTGGAGTCAGGCAGATCCAGCTGCAAGCAGCTTTTTAATTCTTGTCTACATGATTTCAGTTGAAACACTTATAGCTCAGCATTGTTATGCATAATAGAATAATAATATTCACCAAAAATTCACATAATTTTAAAGAGCAGCAATAATGTACTTTGTGATTGTTAGTAGAGGGAATAGCATACAGTAAGTACTCAATAAATGCTGCTTATCTTAATAAATATCATCTTTGAGGAACTTTTGATATCTAGAACTCATCAATAATTCATACTGGGTATTTAATTTTATTCTGGAATTTGTTGGCATGAGGCATTCGGTGAAAAGCTAATGATGCTATTCACCTTCCTAAGTTGACATTTCACATTAGCTGTTAAGATTTAGCTCTTTTCCCACAGTTCACACAGTCTGGACTTACACAGGACACTACCGTTCTCTAACAATTTATTTTTTTGTCACATGGCTTTTAGCTATTTTAGGATTTAAAAAATATACATAAAGCAATTTTAATGACTTTCTAGAACTGTTAATGTGCTTGTTATACCAGCATGGGTGTCACCGTGCAATCTTGAGATATAAAACAAAAGGCGGTCATGATCATAGCACCATGAGGCAGCCAAGCTAGTGTATTTGGTGAGTGCCAGGCTAGCAAAAAACCTTATCTCAGTGCAAAACGTTGATGGTGCCTCTGGAATAACGTGTAAAGTTGTCCTCTGGCCTCCTGGTCCGTCTGCATACATTCCACCCGAAGCCCACCACTTACACTAGTGAATACATAAACTTGCATTATAGGTGAAGTTTGCTAACAGTCAAACTCTGGTTTTTTGTTTGTTTTCTTTTTTTGTGTATAGGTATTCTGTCTGCATGTTATGTCTGTACTTCGTGTGCATGCAGTATCCACAGAGGCCATGCAAGGGCATTAAAAACCCTTGAACTGGAGTGGGAGTCAGTTGTTAGATACTATATACTAGACCCAGGTCCTCTGGAAGAGAAGCCATTGTTTTTAAGCACTTAATTATCTCTCTGCACCCACAGGTAGGGGCATCCCTTAGCATCTGTGGGAGACAATCCAGGAACACCCGAAACTGAGATAAGCAGATGCTGATTTAGTCTTCTGCATGAAGGGCCAGAGTGTCTGTGCATAAGCACATCCTCCCATAAAGCTCGGGTGACCTCCACATGGCTTGTGACTCTCTCTACAACACAAAAGCTGTTCAAGTAGGTCTCACACTGTCTTCTTCACAAAGTCAAAGGAAAGACCATATACACTAAGCATATACTCAATATGCTTTGCAGATTTCAATCTGAGGGTGTGGAATCCACAGATGAGGAGACAGGACACAGAGGGGCCCAAGGTACAGAGCCATGCTGTCTCACAGAGGCTGACAAACACTGCTGAAAACACAAAACCTCTTTAGCTCTGCTTCTAGACAACTAACATAGACCAAAGGCTGCCTGCTAACTTCTGCCCCACCCCAACTAACATCATAGCTGAGAGCATGGATGAACACATATTTGGACAGGAAAAGTCTTTTGTTTCTACATATCTATGAGCTCTTTACAGTTAAGGCCTCTGTGCGCACATGCCACACACATGCTTTGGTGCTTTACTTATTTTGTTATTATTATTATTATTTTAAGCACAATCCCCTCAATATCGACGAACTCCTAAGCCTGGTAATTTAAAAAAAATCACTAGAAATTAGATAATTTCAAATTAAAAACGAACATTATATTTTGGGTAATATGAGCTCATTAATTCTTTCCTATTGCCATCACCCAATTTTAACATCTCTCCTTATAGCAAAAGGAAGACAGCATTTTTTAAAAGAGGAAATTCACTTTGTTCATCGCTCCTTCCTAAAAATCTATATTTGGATTCAATAGCCAGTGGACTGAAACATTAATGGGGCTTTCCACTGAGCCATTAGCCTTTTTCTTTCTGTTTTGCAAACAGGGCTTATTAAATCTTTGCTGG
This sequence comes from Acomys minous, assembly GCF_964271855.1. NCBI lineage: Eukaryota > Metazoa > Chordata > Mammalia > Rodentia > Muridae > Acomys > Acomys minous. The sequence continues at coordinate 69,065,751 of NC_140489.1, read as the reverse complement.
AGGCACTAGAGAGATGAAGAATACTGAGAATGTGCTGATGTGAAAGCTTTCACAGAACTCAAGCAAATCATTTCTGATTTGCCATAATTCCACAACGAGAACCGCCAAGATGCATGCCGCTTGGATGGCAAATAGAACCCGGTGCCCGGAAACAGAAGCCCACCCTCGGCCGTCACGGGGAAGCCACCGCAAACACTTCTCATGCAGTACTTCCCAGTCAGTGTGAAGGACAGATCTTTGTGCTAAAACAGCTTACAGCCACCCTCCTCGCAGGACCAGAAATACATGAATGCATATTTTAGGATACCCTGAATTTCTTTCTTTTAGCTATCCCCTATTCTATTTTAAGCATAGAAACACACATGTAGCTAATTTTAATAATATATAGCTTACAGATTTATATCATATCGTCAAGTTGAATAATTAATCAGGTAAAGATGTTGAAAGCAAAACCAGCTGGGCGTGGTGGCGCACATCTTTAATTCCAGCACTTGGGAGGCAGAGGTAGGTGGATTGCTATGAGTTAGAGGCCAGCCTAGTCTTCAAAATGAGTCCAGGAAAGGCAAGACTACACAAAGAAACTCTTTCTAAAAAAAAAAAGAAAAGAAAAGAAAGAAAGAAAGAAAGAAAGGAAAAAGAAAAAAGAAATGAAAGAAAGCAAACACAATATAGTAGCCTCATAATTTACATAAAATCAGCCAGCCAACTCTGTGTCACACACACACACACACACACACACACACACACACACACACACACACACACTTTTTTAGTAAGTTCTCGTAAGCATGATGAAAATGACAACAGAAATACTGTTTTCAAGACATGCACGCAAGCACACTTAAAACAAATACTATCCTGGCTAGTTTTATGTCAGCTTGAGTCATCCAAAAGGAGGAAATACCTAGGAGGAGAGGAGGAAAGGGACTACAATCGAGCTGTAAAGTGAATATATAAATTAAAACTAAATTTAAAACATCAAAATAGAAAAGAAATGAAAAAATATTTCCGTAAGATCCAGCTGTAAGTCAGACATGGTAGTGCATGCCTTTAATCCCAACACTCAGGGAGGCAGAAGCAAGTGGATCTCTGGGCCAGCCTGGTCTACAAAGTGAGTCCAGGACATTCAAGACCACACAAAGAAACTTTGTAGGGGGAAGAAAACAAAAGGATTCTGTTGCAGGACCAGCCTGTAAAGCATTTTTAATATATTTTATTTATTTATTCATATTACATCTCAATTGTTATCCTATCCCTTGTATCCTCCCATTCCTCCCTCCCTGCCATTTTCCCCTTATTCCCTTCCTCCTATGACTAGAAGAATGGATAAAGAAACTGTGGTACATTTATACTATGGAATACTACTCAGCTATTAAAAACAAGGAATTCCAAAAATTTGTGGACAAATGGATTGAACTGGAAATGATCATAATGAGTGAGTTCATCCAGAAGCAGAAAGAGTCAAATGGTATATACTCACTTATATCTGGACACTAGCCCAAGAGGTATGTCCCATGAATGTCTTCACTTATCAGGAAAGTGGGACAGAGGGGAGGATATCCTATTGGGACTCTAGTATGGGAGAATTATGGAAGAATGGAGAAATAGAAGGACCCAGAGGGTCCTAGAAACCTCCAAGAAGAACATTATGATGGGCGGATCTGGGCCCAGGGGTCCTGCTCAAACTATGGCACCAGCCAAGGACAATACATGCAGTAAACTTTGAACCCCTACTCAGATCTACCCAATGGATAGGACATTATTCACAGTTGAGTGGAGAGTGGGATTTGACTTTCACATGAACTCTGATGCCCCATATTTGACCACGTCCCCTGGATGGAGATGCCTGGTGGCACTCAGAGGAAGGATATCAGTCTACCAAGAAGAGACTTGATACCCTGTGAAGCATTTTTTAAATTAGTCATTGAGTGGGGAGGGGAGCGCCCAGCCCATTGTGGGTGGTGCTATTCCTGGGCTGGGAGTCCCGGGCTCTATAAGAAATCAGGGTGAGGGCTACTTTTCTAGAGGTCCTGAGTTCAATTCCCAGCAACCATATGGTGGCTCACAACCATCAATAATGTGATCTGATGCCCTCTTCTGCAGATAAAGCACTCATATTAAATAAATAAATAAGTAAAAAAGAGAAAGCTGAGCAAGCCTAGATGAGGAAGCCAGTAACAGCATTTCCCCATGGCCTCTCCATCGGTTCCTGTCTCCTGCTCTGTTTAAGTTCATGTACTGGCTTCCTTCAGTGAGTGACTACAATGTGGAAATGTAAGCCAGATAAATCCTTTCCTCCCAACTTGATTTTAGGTCATGATGTTTCACGGTAGCAAGAGAAACCCCAATGAAGACAAATACAACACTAACAAGACTTCTCAACCTAGAGAGCACACAGACAGGTTGTTAGTGGCCCACGCTGAAAACCTAGAAAGCTGGAACCTAAGCTGAGCACATGGAAAATTCAAAGCAAGACAAAAACCAACAGTACACCAGCAAAGGACTCCTCAACACTTCTCAGTGTTCTCAGGCATCTTAGTGAGCTAAGATAGGACAAATCACTGAAAGTCTGCTCGAGATGCATTTAGATGGCAGTTCCCCGCCCTTCCAGCCCTCTCTTGCATTGGAGGCAGTTTAAGGCAAGAGTAACACTATTTTCTACCTTGGGCTGTGCTTAGACTTCCTGCTTTCCCTACTGGCCGCAGCTTCTAGGACTCTGGCAGGTAACCCAAAGCCTGTGTTTTTATAGGTAGAAGGTTAGGAAGGCCTCCTACCCTTGAACAGCAGAGAATCATAAAGATATTGATATCTGTGTCTCCATTTGAAAGCAGAGGTGGATGAATCACTTCCTAGTGGAGCTGGCAGGGCATGCCATGGAAGAGTGTGCCCAGACTCTTCAGCTTCTAAGACCCTGCACAGCCAAGCATCTCTGAGCTTTGATTCCTAGATAAAATCACAGAACCAAACATGTCAACTAAAACTACAGAGAACAAGGGCTAGTAGGGAGAATGAAACATTTAAAAATCTAGCATTAATACTGTCAGAAAGAAAGATGAAGATGACCTCTTTGTAAACCAATAAGATATGTAACACGTATCCTTACATATGTATTGTGGACACAAAATTCATATGTACCCTTACTTATGAATTCTGAACACACAATTTACTCAAGTATAGAGATAAATTAATGTTTCTTCTCTCTCTGATAGAGTTGGAAGACAGAAAGAAAAGAAGAAATTAGAGTAATAATCCCCACACGTTTCATAAATCAGGGCCCTTTGCAGTGAAAACAATCCATAGTTTTTAGGCGACATTTTTTTAAATGTTAAATGACATAATCTCCAGCAAGGCCGAACAGACACACTGCAACCCCAAAGCCATACCAGAGCATTATTCCCAGGAAGGCCTATGACGAGACTGACTCCCCTGAAGTAGGCATTGCTGTGGTCACTGCCAACTCCGGAAGTGAAGTGTGCTTTCCTTGCCAAAAGCAGAGTGAGAGCTGTTGCTGCTGGCCCTGAAGCTGGGCTGCACCTGCCACAGTCCCTGTGGCATGCAGCCTATTGCCTTTCACAGAGCCATTCAGTGGCTCCACACTCTGATGCCTTAAAATGCTGCTCCAAGAAATGGCTTCCACTACCATCCTTGCTAAAGAATGAGTCCCTGTGCCTATGAATCTGAATAATGTCTAGAGCATGAGCTGTAAAACAGCTTCCAGCCTCAGTGGTACCCAATGGTAAAGTAAAAGACAGCCGCAGTGTATGTGAGATAACTGAGCATGTGTGTGGTCAAAGGATCACCCATACCCAAATAATGAAGTGTCAGAATAAGGAACACACTCATAGAAAGAACACTGCGCTGGCTGTGCTGCATGTGCCTATCACCTCAGACCTTTGCAGGTGGAGTCTTGAAGAATTGTAAGTTTGAGGGCACCCTGGGCTATATAGCAAGATCCTGGAGAAGGGGGAGGGGAAAGGGGAAGCGAAGGAGAGGGAGAAATGGGGACGGGGAGATGGGGAGGGAGGAACAAAGAGAGAGTGTGTGTTAGGTAGAGAGGGTTCATGGATTGAAACTGATTCAAGCAAACTGAAAGAAACAGAAGAGTGCTAGAGGGCCCATAAGCCACAGTACAGGAGATGGAAAGAGGACCTAAAATCACATTACCATAAATCTGCAGGACACAAGGGATAGGCAAATCTTAGAAGCTTTCTAACTGGAGAAATATAAGTCATAAAGAGAAGCTTAAGAATTAGTATTCTTTGGGGTTTCCCAACAAGCTGCACTAAAAACTAGGTTAGAAAAGGTCAGCAATTTCAAAGGAAACTTTGTTTCAGTGTGTTGCTTTGAAATAAATAGAAATGGGCTATAAAGGGAAATTCAGTGTGCTATAAATTCTAATTTGTCCCCTAGAAGTAGTACATGGGTGCTACTAGCTTTGGGGCTCGTTTTTGATTTTATTTACATTTGGCATGTTTATTTCCTTGATTCCACAACTGTTCAGGCTATTGGAGCAGTACCAAGTGCATTTCCAGGCTGGCCTGTTGTTTATGCTCAGACAAAACATCCTAGATCTTACTCTACCCTCATCGAGGACTTCACACACTCTCTCCCATGTGCAATCTGTTTCTTCCACTTCCTGCTTTTCTCTTGTTTAGTGATGTCTTCACACTCAAGGTATTCCCTAGGGAAGGGCGCAAAATATCTGAGCACAGGCATGGATTTCTTTAGAAAATCTTTATTTCTGGCTGGGGATTACAAATAAAATGAGTTTCCTAAGAAAACAATATGAGCTAAGAAAATATTCATATTCTTTGGCCTTGTGACTCTACCTTTGGGAAGCAAGCCTAAAGAAATGATATTTATTCAATGATTACTTAGAGTATGGCAAAACCATACACATGTCCCTTGCTCAACAATCTGCTAAAGATAAATATATCGAAAAGCATCTATTCAAAATCATATGAACAGTGAGATAACCTTTGATAAAATGCAGAGAATAAAGGGAAAATCTTTGCGGTTGTGCAGTAAGTGAACAGGTGAAAATTTTCTTAAAATGACATTTACAGAATGATTATGACTTGGTAAAAATAAGGTTCTTCTATGAATAGAAAGAAATCAAAGCATGATTTACATAAAATGTCCATATCTGAGTGTTGCACATGTTGATAATTAATTTTTTTCTGTTGACCAACTGACTTTTCCAAACTATCTTTACATATTAAAGTTAATTTTATTTCAGTAAAATTAAAGCATATTAATTAGAAAGTTAATGTGAATAGGTCATATTGTAATAACGCTAGAAGATACCTCTAAGGAAATCAGAAAGTTCAAATTAGCACAGATAATTCAGAGATAGCACACTCCGGAAACTTTTTGGAGCACCTACACTGTCCAAGAGAAATGAGAATGATGTTCTTCCCTTCCTGAAGTCTGATTACAGTTCTGTGAGTCAAATGACAGGTTATTACCATTTTACAATGGGCACTGAGTGCTGTCATCTTAGCAGGAATTTATTCTACCAGCCAACTCTTGGGTGGTGCTCTTAGACACTATGCTATACACCCTCTCACATCCCCTGAAGTGTACACTTGTTGAACACCATTATTGCCAGTGCTCACAAGGGAAGAGAAGCGCTGAAGAGCCTATGCGAATTACAAAATCCCACATGGTCAGAAATCCAATAGGTAAATAGGAGACCACAGTTTGCAAACTCAGAGCACAACTGAAATAGATGCAATTTATTTCTAAGCATGTCTTTTCTTTTTCCATCTCCGTAGGGCTTGTGTAAGGGAAATCCACACTTCTGAGTCTTATATCTCTGACACTTATAAACTACCAGATCTCAAGCTCTTTCTTCTGGGTTTCATCAAAGAGCTTGCCTCCACTAGGGTAAGGCCATGTCATCTGCCTGCCCCACTCAGTACCACCCCCTGCTCTGTAGAACAGAACACAGCAACAGAACACTGAACTACAGGAGAGCAGTGTTAGGAGTGGAAACCAAAGCCACACACTGGCTGCAGCAAGAAAGTGGGTTCTGTGGGTGCTTATTTTCGAATTCATTATGGAGTCCGAAGTAAAGTCCAGGCTTCCGTGTGAGATTTGATATAGACTCAAAGACCCTGATATCTGTTGGGAGAGAAATGTTGATAGCACTCTGTACCAAGTAGCAACTGGGCTAAGTAACAAGAGAAATTTCCACAAAACTATTATTTCCCTCAGCTGCTGTGATTCAGTCATGCCTGATGTTTTTAGCATGCTATTTAGAGGTTTCTGGACTGTCTTCCTGGGATTGAAAGACAAGAAAATGAAGTTTGTATCAGGCTGTGGCAATGACAGGGTCCAATGAGGTTGCCATAAAAATCATGAAGACAAATTGCCTGACAATGAAGCATTACCTATCCTATGAGGAGAGTACAATATCCGTCCACCCTAAAGGAACCAGATCCCAAACAGTCCACTTCTGGTTAAACGTTAGAAATAAATGGTGACCTACAACATCTAAAGCAGTGATGAAGGCAATAAAACTTGGGATGTATGCATAATTAGAGAAGGATGAATTCTGCTTACAACTACATAAACTGCATTACCCCAGGGCAGGACAGACTAAGTAGTGAAATTTACAGCTTGAATTTAAAAGCCTAACCTCAAAGCCGAGTCTCATTTTGGACTAAAAGGGAAAATATAAATAACTTATTTAACTGCCCACACTAGTTATGTTATTGTTTAACCTTTTTAAAAACATTAATAGGTAGAAATGCCATAAACATTATTTTCACGTGCAAAATATACCTTCTCAAATTTAGGCCCAGTTTAGACATATGTGCTCTTTTGAGATTAAAAACAGAAGAAGATGATGAGTATATTACTAAAACATACCTACCAGGATGTCAATAACAAATAGACAAAACAATAAAAATAAAAATAAAAAGTCATCCTACCAAAACAAACAAACATACAAAAGCAAGCACTGATTGTATCAAACTAAGGCTAGAGAATCCTGCACAAGTGGGCTACTTGCATATGGCTGGGAAGTACACTCTCAAATGATGCAAATACTTGAAATATAGCCTGCTGCTTCTGATAAAATTAAGTATACTATCACTAAGACAGTATAGTTTGTTTTATAGCCCAAGGAAAATGAGGATATAAGGCTAGAGAGGCTATGTTAGAATGTGTGGAGAAACTTACTAATGGTTCCAAACTTAAAATAACAAAAACTGATGAGAACAACAAATTATGACTTACCAGCTATAAAAAACAAAAGCAAAAACTCCACTCTCAAAAAAGACCCACCCATATTACAGGTAAGACATGGATGAGTCTCAAAAATGCACACAGAATGAAATAAATCAAGATTTGAAGGGTTTAATTTGCATTGTGTATCCATATTACATAAAGCTTGGCAAAGGCAGAGTTATCCCAACTGATAAAAATCAGGAGAGTGCTAATGGTTAAGGATAGGCACCACTGGATGGAAAGTGGAACACCTTGGGATGACGGAAATGTTGGATGTCTTGAACTGAGTAGTGTTTAAATATGGGTCTATACATGTAAAGTATCAACAAGCTATATATTTAAGTCTTGTGCCTTTTACAGATTCCTTATAAATCAATCACAAAAGGAACAAACTACAAATGAAAAACATTCATTTTCCTTAATGTAAGAAAATTTTAGCATTAAATAAGTCTTTACATATGCATTAAAAAGAAATGAAATCTCTATAAGGAATACAAGGTGTTGTGATGTGATTGGGAATGGTCCCCACAGGCCCTCATGTATTTTAGTGCTTGGAAGTGATGACAGTTGAGAAGGATTACAAAGTGTGGCCTTGTTGGAAGAACTGTGTCTCCTTGGGTGGGCTTTGGGGTTTCTGAAGTACAAGCCAAGCCCAGTAGTTCTTTCTCTTTCTCTTCCTTCTGCCTGCAGGTCAGCTCCTTCTCTAGCACCATGTCTGCTATGTTACCTGCTATGTTGATAATGGACTAAACCTCTGAAACTCTAAGCCAGCTGTAAGCCAGCCCCAATTAAATGCTTTCTTTTATAAGAGTTGCTGTGGTCATGGTGTCTCTTCAAAGCAATAGAACTATGACCAAGACAACTGATTTTTGCTAATGAAGAAGGTGTAATGGTTCAGGAGAAAGGATACTCCTTGTCAAATTGTTTTTTATAGGCACATATAAGAAAAACAGTTAAATATACAAAAGTAAAGAACTGACTGTAGATATATTTATGTTGAAAGTCTAGACTTGAACTAAATTAAGATGCAGTAATGTTCTCCATAGATATGGAAAGGTAAGATTAAGCAAAAATCAAGGAAGTGTGTGTGTGTGTGTGTGTGTGTGTGTGTGTGTAAACCTTGTGATTTGAAGCCATAGTTCCTAGTATGCCTATAGTAAAAATGAGATAACTATTCTCCAGAAAAGATGGCTGATGAAACACACCAAGAATGGTGATGGCTTCATTCCCAACTCAGGGTCCTCTGGAGATGTAAGTAGTGACCAACAAGCAGGCCCCACATGGAAACTGTAGCTTGAGTGTGTACTGAGTTGAAGAGACAATAGGCCCATCTCCCCCACTAGTTATGGTAGGAGCGTCACTTGAGTTCAGTTGTGCTCACTTCCCAATAGGAAACAACACAAGAAAGTTAATCAATAAGTGAGGTTTCATAATGCCTCCTAATAAAGTGAAAGGCTAGTGGCAAGGGCATAGTGGAGTTTCTAGTGAGCAATGATGCTTCATTTAGCACACTTCTGTTTCCTGGAAATTCCATGGCTCAGTGTATAAATATCAGCATAGTGGCAGGTCTTGAGGTAACTCTCTGTATCTAAGAAGCGATCCATGTACTTTCACCAAAGACCATGAATTATGCAAAACATTTTGAAAAACACTTATCTTTGACTAAAATTTCATACTTCCTTTGAACTCTGGCTAATAATCATATTAAGATGGAGCTCACCACATGAAATCTTACAGCCATTTATATTTTACTTTCCTTTATTGAATTCCTGTGAATTGTCACATGTGCTTAAGACTATCTAATAAAATTTCCTGATGGGTTATAGCTGTCATTCTGAACGCCTGTAATTGGGTTTTATTATTCTCAGTTGTCTTGTAGAAATACAGTTCTACGTGCACTTCTGTATGGGTTTGCTGGTTCTCTCTGATGGATGAGGCAGCATGGGGATGCTTGGGCATTTCAGATCTTTTATAAAAAGTATTTTTATTTTTATCATATACACACCTACACCCACACCCACACACCCACACACACTTTTCCCTACTTCTTTGTATGAGTAGAGTGCCCTTAGAAGCCAGAGAGGGCAATGGCTTTCTCTAACTCTAACCCTGAGTTACAGGCCACTGTGACCTGGTGTTTGTGAGATGCTAGATCTGCTCACCAGGACCTGACCTCGGCTCTCAGAAGAGCACTAAATACTCTTAACTGGGCCATCTCCACCCACTAGCCCTTCTTCAGACTGCCTGTGTGCATGGTGGTTGTCTTTGTGATGGCCTTGTAACTAAGATACTCCATTATACACATTAAACTTTATACTTTCTTTCATCTATAACGGACGATAGCTAACGTCAGATTATACATTTTGATTCTTCCATACGCCTAGTTAAGACTGTCAGAGAAAAAAGTTATTTATAAACTTTGTAAGATGAGTTACAATTAAATTATAAGATCCCTGAAAGTTTACAAATAGACACTCTGAACATAAAAAAAAAAATCTACCAAACAGAAAAGCTGTATTTTGGTTTAGAGACTTAATATTGGTGAGTACAAAATTTATGCATGCAAAAGCAAAATTCCAAGTCAAAAGCACAGCTTCATAGGTCTTTTAAAAACTACAAGCCACATAAAGCCACTGACTTTTAAGTTTCTTTCTCTTTTTCTTTTTTCTTTTCTTTTTTTTTTCTTTTAAATTTTTGTTGGTTCTTTGTGAATTTCACATCATACACACCAATAACTCTCATCTCTCTCTCCCTTCATATCCTCCCTCTGTCTTTGCAATCTCCCTCCTAACAGAGACAAAAAATTTTTCATTGTGAAAGTTGTAGCATGCCACAGTGTATACTACAGTATATCCTTTTTTCCACACTTCTTTGCTTGCAAATGTCCATTGCAATGACTCATTGGTCTGGTATGAGGCCTCTGGCTTCTGTTACTCTATCAATACTGGAACCTAACTGGGACTCCTCTTAGATATCCTATTGTTGTCCAATACCGTGGAGATCCTGTAGTTTTGGATCTGTAGGACTAACCACTTCATGCATTCCAGCAGTTCACCAATGAGGTAGATGTTGGGGTGGGCCAATTCAAACTTCTGGTTCTGGGTCTGAGAGGTATCTGAGCTGGTCAGCCCACAGGCTCTCCCACTCTTACTGCCTTGGGGCTGGCTCACCAGGAACCCCTACAATCAGGGCCCGTTCTACTCAGCTTCCCACAGGAGGTGCAGGACCTGCTTTCCTGAGTGTTGCAGGAGGTGAGGAGGAAGGCCAGGTCTCCTGCTCTTATGACCTCAGGACCAATTCTCCCACCTGCCTTAAGTGGCAAGGAGCAAGTGTTTGGGGGGGGGTGCATCTTTCCTTTTACCACATTGCAGAGTACAGCAGACAATTTGCAGGGCCAGATCTCCCACAGGCATACCTTTAGGGCTGGTTCAGCCCAATACCACTCCCTCCCTGCATCAGGGTCAGCCCTACTGTGCTGTCCAGTGTGGGGCCTGCTCTCCTGAGTGCTGCTGCAGGTGAGGGGCAGACTTTAAAGTTTCTTATTAACTAAGAGTGGATGGTAGGCCACAGAACATTTACCAGGACTAAATCATGTATGTAAGCCAGGGCCTGCATATGCATATACCACTTTACACTTTTCTGGTGTGGTATTCTTCCTTCCAAAACTGACTATATATCTTCGTTTTCTGCTATATACCCCTATATCTGTGCTGTATTAGAATAACTCGGCTGAAAAAAATATAGATAGGTTTTGCTTTAATGCCTCTGGAGTAAGAACTATGACATTCCATCACACAGCTCAAGGGCTGGCTCCTGGGAACAGGCGAAGGGCTTGGCACTGGGAACATCATTCTTGTCGGTGACTTTGCCACTTGCTACTGTGAGATTTGGGAGCATAATGAACTGGAAGGGACTGTTTCTTCCAAATCTCACATTTCCAGCCAAAACAATGAGTCAAAGTTGTCTCAGATTTAAAACAAAGCCAACAAACACACACCTCAGCCATTCGATGTGACTAATTTGGTGACTGTGTCCACCTGGAACTTCACACCTACATGGCTTGACCAAGCATTGCCTAAGCTGATTTACACATCTGTTAGAGATGGAGTAGTGTCTCCTCCAACTCAGATGCTGCATTCCTAATTTCTGACTTGAGTACATTTAGAACTGGGATGCTTAAGGAAGTAATAAATGTTAGAGGAAGTCATGAAGATAGAGCCCAGTATGACTGAAGTCTTAAAAAGAAGAGGAAGAGACACCAGCATAGGAATCCGGAAGAGAGGTTGCATGAGGACACATCCAAATGGCTGCGCTCTAAAGCTGGGAAGAGAGACCTGCCAAATTTGCCTCCGTGGCTTCCTTTAACTAGATCCCTACTCTCCAGAATTGTAAGGGAAATAATTTCTATTCTTTTTTTGTAGTACTGTCAAAGCCTTAAAAGATCAATATAAAGTGTCTAAAGCAAATCTACTTGACTACAGTCAGCACTGGAGAAAAACACCCTACCATTCAGACACTGGTTACTGGACAGGATTTCCCTTCTTTTTAATAATAAGACTTGATTAGAATATAATTGTAAATATTGAGGTGCTCAAGCAATGCAATGTTCTGAAAAAAATACCTTTTTTATTTTTAATTTTAATATTTTATTAATTTATTCATATTACATCTCAATCATTATCCCATCTCTTGTATCCTCCCATTCCTCCCTCCCTTCCGCTTTTCCTCTATTCCCCTCCCCTATGTCTGTGACTGAGGGGGACCTCCTCCCCCTGTATATGCTCATAGGGTATCAAGTCTCTTCTTGGTAGCCTGCTATCCTTCCTCTGAGTGCCACCAGGTCTCCCCATCTAGGGGACGTGGTCAAATATAGGGCACCAGAGTTTGTGTGAAAGTCAGACCCCACTCTTCATTCAACTGTGAAGAATGTCCTGTTCATTGGCTAGATCTTGGTAGGGGTTCGAAGTTTACTATACATATTGTCCTTGGCTGGTGGCATAGTTTGAGCAGGACCCCTTGGCCCAGATCCACCCATCATAATGTTCTTCTTGGAGGTTTCTAGGACCCTCTGTATCCTTCTATTTTCCCATTCGCCTATGCTTCTCTCACCTAAAGTTCCAATAGGATGTCCTCCCCTCTGACCCACTTTCCTGGTTAGTGAAGACTTTCATGGGACATGCCCCTTGGGCTAGTGTCTAGATATAAGTGAGTATATACCATTTGACTCTTTCTGCTTCTGGATGAACTCACTCATTATGATCATTTCTAGTTCAGTCCATTTGTCCACAAATTTCAAAATATATAAAGAACTCAAGAAATTAAACACCACCAAACCAAATAACCCAATTAAGAAATGGGGCTCAGAACTAAACAGAATATCAAATGGCTGAGAAACAGTTAAAGAAATGTTCAATGTCATTTAGTCATCAGAGAAATGCAAATCAAAACGACACTGAGATTCCATTTTACACCCATCAGAATGGCTAAAATCAAAAATCCAAGTGACACCACATGCTGGCGAGGATGTGGAGAAAGAGGAACAGTCTTTCACTGCTAGTAGGAATGCAAACTTGTACAATAACTTTGGAAATCTATCTGGTGCTTTCTCAGAAAACTGGGAATAGGGCTTCCTCAAGACTTAGCTATTCCACTCCTCAGAATATACACCACCACACAACAGGGACATATGTTCAACCATGTTCATAGTGGCCTTATTCATAATAGCCAGAACATAAAAACAGCCTAAGTGTCCTTCAGTAGAAGAATGGATAAAGAAACTGTGGTACATTTGCACTATGGAATACTACTCAGCTATTAAAAACAAGGAATTTCTGAAAGAATATCTTACATTCTAAGAGACTGGGATTTTTGCTGGACCTCACAGGCAGAGTTAATAACACACCTTGAAGTCACTTAAGACTGCAATCCTACTGTGCACTCAGCTTGTTTCTTTAAACTTCCTCTAAGAAAACAATGTTAACAGTCAACCTTGCTTTGGATTCCCCCACATAGTCAACATGTCCAATCTAAGAATAGCTGTAACCTTAAATTATGGACTCTTCTGTGTTCCTGGCCCAGATAATGTGTATCATTTTCTGACTCTGTAAAATACAGAAATTGAAAGCAAACATCTAATGCTGGATATTGGTTTGTAAGCAGTGGTGTTTGTTGTCACAGTCAGTTGTGATCCTTTAGAGCCAGTGACAGAACCCCTTGTAAAACCCTGTTAAGGATTTCTGTAAAGTAACCCTCATCTTCCCCAATGGGATGATTTCTGTGGTGTTCAATAGATACAGAGCAAAACCCTTTGTTAGGGGCAGTCACATGATACATACAGAACAGAAGACATAGTCAAGGGACAGATTCATAAGATAGACTTCCGGCAGGCACAGACGCAGATTCATGCAAATGATAGAGGTAGATTAAAGAAAGACACAGGAAGCATAAAGTAGAGAATTCAAATCTAGACTCACTCTGGAATAAATAACTTTTCTTTTGGGCTATTCCAATATATTATTTTATCCTCTTTTGTATTATTTTGTATTGTTCCAAAGTCCCCTTAGTGCTTATGCCAAGAGATGTCAGTAAAAGTTTCAGGATTTTCTTATACAGGGCACCTTAGGACAGTGAGGATATGAACATTAGCTTTAGCTTGTTCACCAAAAAAAAAATTCCCAAGGCCATCTCTATAAAACAGTATCACATGATGGGCACCTGGCAGGTGGTGACTACAGTGTCTGGAATAGAGCAGAAACTTGATATATCTGTGAAATGTGGACCTTTCTCAATGCTCCCTTGCTCTTTGCTCCCACCTATCTGATTCAGAATCCTTGAGCCTCGACAGGGGCTGTTGTTGTTCTGATTTGGCAACAGCAAGGGTTGAGTTCCATGATCTTTGAAGAAGTTGGCTTAGTCCAGTTCTATGCTCAATTCCATACTTTTCAAACACCAGGTACCTTTGTGTCTCTCTTCTTTGACTTTGATAAGGGAATATGTAAGATCATTAGTGAGCCAGTTCCTAAACAAAGCCTTCAGGCGGTACACAGTGTGAAACCAAGACTGGATCATGCACTGAAGTTCCTGGGGTTCTTTGCACCAGAGAGCCTGCACAAGTATTTTCTGTAGAAAAAGACACCAAAGTGGGATCTGAACTCAACTGGCCAGAGACATATAGTCATCTACCATAAGAATAAACTGTTATGGAAAGAAGATGAAACTTTAAGTACAGTTAAGAGACCTGTGAGCATCGACATAGAAAAATCAATCAATTATCACTAGTTTTTACTATTTTTAATCATGGAATTTTTCTTGAAGATGAATTCATCTACAGTAAAGTTATAATTCTATTTACCTAAAGAATTTGCTTATTTTTGTACTCCTTTGTTTTGAAGGGCCTCGGGGTGGTCTTTTCTCAACCCATGCCTGTATCAGGAAAGGGATGTCGGATTATTTTTCAACTTAAATATGAAAACCTTAAGCTAAAATATACATAACTAAAGACATAATAACATTCTACGGTATAAAAACTTCAAAATCAGATTATTTTGGCATGACATTTATCTTTTTATGTAGACATTTATTTGAGGCCATTTAAAAGATTTATGTAATGCAATTCAAAGAACAAGCCAAAAACAGTCATTGTCTCAACTGACATTGATAATGATCTTTTGTGCACAGAAAATATATTTAGCTTCCTGTGCCCAGAGTATCTCAGAATATATATCTTACTAATATTTTGTAGCAGTCATATATTTGAAAGTCATTTGATTTAGACATTTTATAAGATTGTTTTTGTAATTCTGTTAACCTGAGAATAGAGCATTCATGATATATTTTTCATTTAAAGTAAAAGAAGACACAGTGCAAAGTGGTATGATTTTGAAATTATCAGGCTCCCTTACTCCAGGCAATAATTATATGTCTAGTTTGTAAGCCAGCAAATTCACAAGCTTTTACTTTGCTGTGTACAAACTGGTATTACTATGGAATATCTGATTGAGGAGATAAACTGTCTACATCAGTATGTCTTCTGATAGAAAACGGAAAACACTACTCAAAAAGCAAAGCTACTCAAAAATAGTAAAGATTTGGAAGCATTTACAAACTAAGTTTAAAAATATATGTTCAATTATTAAAGTTAACTTAAAAGAAATCACTACCATTGAAAAATATAAAGGAAATTATACATAGTTGTTAATATCCACATATTATTACCTAAATTACTTAAGTAGTGCATCAGAAGCACAAGAAAAAACTGGAAAATGAACTATAATGTTACTATTTTGGATGCTTTGCTTCTTTGTTCTTTTTGTGATCTGACCTTTTTAAGAGTGAAATAGTTACTGTGTTAATATGAAGTATCTCCCAGAAAAGGCACATGTCTTGAAAGCTTTGTCTTCAGCTTGTGGCACCAGTGCCTGAGATGTGGTCACTTCATGGTGGTTTGGATGAATATGGCCCTAATTAAGAGCTGTCCCTGCCCCTCACTGGTTGTGTCATTCAAGTGCTGGTCCCAGTCCTCACCCAGGCAAAGCAGGAGAACTGATGGGCTGACCATACCCAGGCCCAGATCCAGGGTTCTGAGTTGGCCCAGCCCAACATCTACTCCACTTGTGAACTTCTGGAATGCATGACGGGGCCAGCCTGCAGATTCAAAGCTGCAGGATCTCCATTACACAGGACAACAAGATATGCAAGAGGAGTCCCAGAGGATATGATCTTGATAGTATAGCAGAAGCCAGAGAGGCCTCGAACCAGACCAGTAAGTCACTGCAATGAACATTGGCAAGTAAAACTGTACAAGATGGTATACTGTGTGACACACCACAGCTTCCACAGTGAGATGCTTTTTAGTTTGTTTACTCATTTGTTTGTTATTTATTTTTATTTTTTCTTGGTGGGGAGTTTGCAAGAGCAGAGGGCAGATATGAGGGGACGGGAAGATAATTGGGATTGGCGTACATGATGTGAAATTTATGAAAAAAATCAATAGGAAGTTAAAAAAAAAAAAGAAAAGGAAAAGAGAAAAGCAAATGCCCTCCATAGACTCAGGGAATGGCACTATTAGGAGGTGTGGCCTTGTTCGGGTAGGTGTGGTCTTGTTAGAAGAAGTGTATCACTGGAGGTGGGCTTCGGGTTTCAGAAGCTCAAGCTAGGTGCAGTGTTATTCCCTCTTCTTTCTGCCTCCCTCTCTCTCTCCTCCCCATATTCTCTTTGCAACTCTTTTCTTGGAGAGAAGACCTAACTATGTTCTCTAGATTGGTTATGAATTAATAAATTCAAATGATCCTCCTGTCTTAGCCTCCTGAGTAACCAGGATGTCTGCCACTACACTGAACTTCAAATATGTCTGTCATCTTCTTCACTCTTGTGGCATCTAAATAACAAAAGACTTTACTATATTACAATTAAACCTCTGTACCATATTACGACTTCTAAGTGTGAGTTCTGTGCCCATATCTTCATGGCAATCAGAATGTTAAATGCATCAAGTGACATTGTACTTAATAACCATCTTCGCTATCCTATTTAGTGTGTGATCAAAGTAAAGTGACAGCTTTTGGCTGACCTGTCTTTGCAAAATCTAAACCTACCTATCTCCTTAATCTCATTTCTTCTCCACTCTCAGCCAGTTCCAGATTTTTCCAGGCCTTTCTTTAACCCTTCAATTGAATCACACATGTGGGTCTTTCTGCCCCTTCTGCTTGAAAAGCTTTTTTAGTTCTGCCTCTAAAATGGTCCTCCCTTCTACAACTCAGACTGAAACAGACCAGAAACTTATTCTAGTTTCTTCCTAAAGTACAGCTGGTGGTGGTACAGACAGACCAGCAACTTCTTTCGATATCTAACAGCCCTTAAACCGTCAAAGGACAGGCTGAGTTACAGCACTGTAAATGGCTCTGATTGCTCTGTACAGTCGGGTCTCACCTCAGGCAAACCCCATCATCCACCAGTAGCTAAGCTCTACATCACACAGCTCAAGGACAAGCTGGTGAGATTTTGCAGGACATAAAAGGAATCAAGAAATTAGAGTGGAAAATGTACTTAAATAGATATAGGTAAAATATACAGTAGTAGAGTTTGTGCCAGCTAAATACATCAAGCCATATTTACATTTCTATGTTATCTGTAGGGACAAGCAGGAAGGGGAAAAAAGCATTGGCTTTGTTTGAATCTACATTTAAATTTAGGATTTTGATTCTTAGGACATCACAAATCTAAATTCCTACACGATGATACACAGGCTTGGCCTTGAGTAGGGTCAATTTACAAATTTTAGTTGGTCAACCTTGCCACAGAAACAGTGCCCTCTGGCAGTACATTTGTATGCAAGAGCATTACAGTTCACCGGCCCAGATAGACACTTCCCTGTTGTCCTCACAATCCAGGGTGATATGTCTCCTACTGTATACTTGTAGAAACTGATGTTCAAAGATTTTTATGTAATCCAACCAAAGAATCAGTTATAAAGGAAATCTAAGATGGTGCTATTGTAAATCCTAGCACATCACACAATAAATTGTAGTAAATCTAAACTAGGATGTTCTAGAATCCAGAAGACAGGTTGCCTCTGACTCTTTTACCAACTACCACATATGATACTGAGAATCAATATTTTGCCTTAATTTCCTTGTGTGTAACAATAGATATAACGACATTTCCATGAGCTATACCACAGATGTGTTAAGGAGCAGTAAAGGCTCCATGCAAAAAATCTGCCCACTTCAAGTCCTGTGAATCCATTGATCCTTAACATGCTTGTCTTTTGAAATCTATGGTTTGTTCCCATTTCCTTCAGGCCATCACTCATATCAACCATCTTAGATGACATTGGTGACTGAGATATAACAAAGGCCCCTATCCCCATTTGTCATTTACTCTGTTATGAAGTTACACATATCTTTACTATCTGATGTATTTGTTCATTTGCTTGCTTACAAATATGCTTCACAAAAGCCAGGGTCTTTACTTTTGTTAGCATCTCTAAAGCCTCCAAGCTCACTGGCACAGAGCATAGCCTTTGAGCACTGACCTAACAGAACTGGATAAGCTTCTTGTATAAATACTTGTAATATTATTTGGTCATAATCTTCTATTCCTGCTCTGGTCTGTCTTCCACAAGACAAGTTATACACAGCATTTCTCATATCAAAATATGTGCCTTTAAAGTCAATAATGTAACTGACAACTATATAAGCTGGAAGATCGCAGGATTAGAAAACAGATATATGATAATTAGGTACTAGAGCATAAGCACAGGCAACAACTTAAATCTTATCAAAATCATCAAACATTCTGCTCTTACTTCAGTTCCTAACATCAGATGCTAAACCATCAAACAGCCCTGAGAGCTGGGAAAGGGGCAGAAAAGCACAGGAAACATTTCTCACAACAAAGGAATCTCAGAGCAGAGATTCTTGAACAATTAGATGCTATATCTGGGAAGAAAGAAGAAAAGAGAGTAGTGGTAGTAAGCATTTAGCTGTATCTAAGATGGTGAGAGGGAGAGAAAGAAGATATAAATAGTACCAGATTTTAACTCTTCATGTGATTTTCTGCATGGCTACACTGTTATTTGCTTATTTATTCATTTATTCATTCATTTTGGTCTTTCTAGACAGCTTTTTCTCTGGGTAGCCTTGGCTGTCCTGGATTCACTTTGTAGACAAGGCTGGCCTAGAATTTATAGAGATCCGCCTGCCTCTGCCTGCTGCGTGCTGGGATTACAGGCGTGTGCCGCCACTGGCTAACCTATTTCACAATGAAAAACAACAACAACAGTGAAAGCACTGGCTTATCTTCATCACAGCCATCATAACCTGCTGAATCTGCTTCAAAGTTAGAAGACACCTTGACAGTGATCTAGCACAATCTGCCACCAAAAATGAAGAAGAATCAGGCCATGCCTTGTGACTGAGCTGAGCAACTGCCCCGTGTGGTGAGGAGCTGTGGAGCAGCCAGGGAGCATACACAGGGTTCAGAAACAGACTGCTCTGGGCCATGTTCAGGGGTGGTATTCAGGCAGAACTGGATGGTGTTGTATAGCTTTGCTCAGTGCAAAGTGCATGCTGTATATACAGAATGGCGGCTTCAGATGAGGTGTGCCCTGGGCCACTGCTGCTGGAAACACCTTGGGCTCATTAAGCATTCAAGGCTAAATTAAGTTTTGGTCATGTGTGTCATGAAATCTCTTACCGTTGCAGCTACATAACCTTGTGGCGTTATGGACTACAGTTGAAGAAGCGGTGGTTTAAAAATGACAATTTATTTAAAAAGTAAAAAGATTTGGAACAGCCCCGCCAACAACTGATTATAAGTGAGTACAAGAGATTAATGCTATTCAAAGACAGGTCTTCACAGCATGCTGTCTGCTGGTGTGCTGCAACAGAGACACAAAGAGGGGACACACTGAGAGACCTCTATAGAGCTTCACCAAAGAAAGGGGACAGCTCCTTAATTACCAGTAGATTAATAATGCGGACTTGTTTTCATCTCATTTTTCTAGCGATTCATTTCACTCTGCTTTTATCTATGCAAATAGGAAGCTTCAGAGCAGGCCTGCCACTACAGGCATTTTCTGGAGGAGCACTAGATGAACTGGCACTTGAGCTCTGTTTTTAAATCGATACAGCTCTGATTTGTAGTACTGAGCTGTATGCCTAGTTCTAGTGCTACAAACACCTCTGCAGCCAGAAGATGGGAGGTACAGAATCATTCTTTCTTAAAAAGCTCATTCTCTCTTAAAAGACACTGAAGAGGAGAGCTTTCACTAAGGGGCAACCCCGCCCCGCCCCGCCCCCCCCAAAAAGAGAAAGCAACAGCAACAAAATCACCTGCAGCTCAGCTGTTAATGTACTCCTTAAAACTTTTCCTTCCTAGTTGGAGACAGGGAACATGGTCTTGGAGAGGAGAGTGAGGAACATCTAATGAAAGGGTCGTTCTTGTGAGTGTCTTAGACACTCTGAGAAGGAAGTGTCTGTGCCCATTTAGAGCTTGGTTTGGATATGCTAAGAAGGAAAAGATAAAAATAAACAACAACCATTTAAAAATATCTATAAGGCAAGTAAATTTCATTGGAAATTTTAAAATAACTTTGAAAAGTTAAAGTGCTTCTCTATCTTTCCCATGTTTGATCCTGTGCTTTAAATACATCAGAAACAATGAGAGTAAAATCTTTATAGTCTTTGGAAAAATCTTGTTACTACCTTGGCTATCATCTGATTCATTTCAGAACAGCGTGACCAAGGAAGTGAGGGCTAAAGAGGTCACCAGGAAACGGAAAGGTATTTGCTTCTTTCCAGAGGAGGATTTGAAGCTGCGGGCTTGTATTTAAGAAACACTGCAAGGGGTGCTGCGTAGCTACCTCCCTGTGCCCTGCTGTGCCTTACTTAAGTGGCCTGTGTTACTGCTCAGTACCTCAGGCCCACTAAGCCTTAAAACAAATTACATTTTATCTTTTACTGTCACATGGTCACAGACACTAATGGTGGCATTGGAAACAAGTCTCTGTGACCAAGAAATCAAATTAAGAATAGTTTCTTCATCTGTTCCAGTATCAGTGTCTGGTCCTATTGTTCTGAAAATATAATTTCTCACAAGCATTATACGATCCTAAAATTATAAATATTTGAGGTGTGTGTGATGCACAGAACAGTTAAGGCTGGTTCTCTGCTCTTGGTATGAGTAGAAGAAACAGATTTGTAAATCTTCATTCATGCCATAGGAAGAATGGCATCTAATAATAAATCACATGGATTCTGTAACCAACAAGAAGCACTGTCTATGCATGTGTGAGGCAGTCTCAGAACTATTCCTATGTTGTGGGATTAGCAATATAAGTTACATGCTTGTTCTGCAGTCTGAATTCATTACATCCGGATTGCAGCCTGTTCCCTCATGGCCTTCCTCTCCCCCCTCCCTCCCTCCCCTAGTGCTCAAAAAGAGAATTCCTCCTTCCCTGATATCTGCCCTCAGTCCATAAGATATGATAGATATTGATTTACATTCAGAATTTTACACTCACCAAGATAGGAAAGATGTTCTCTTCAAGGATGCCAAATAGCCAAAACACTATGAATGCAACATTTATATAATTCCTAATTGATAGGTGGTTCTTCTTGCTGTAGGTAGTTTATTGTATATATGTATAATAATATAAATGTATATGTAAAAAATAAAAAGGAGAAAGATCCTTGAAAAAAAAGAATAGGTTCTTCAAGTGGCACTATGTAGCACTCTGGGAGGTAGAGGAAGGTGGATTCCTATGAGTTTGAGGTCTACAAAGTGGGTCCATTGTACAATAGCCAATGATATACATAGAAACCCTGTCTCAAAAAAATCAAAAATAAATAAATAAAAATAAAATAAAATAAGATTAGCTTCTTGCGGATTTTATTATCTTACAGGTATCTTCATTGTTGGCCGAGGCTATGCCATTTCCAATGTCATGGTAACAGTACATTAAAGTTGTGTTCAGAAGGTGTGTTTTAGTTTCCTTGTTTCTTTTGTTAGCATGATAGGTGAGTATCACTCCATTATTAATATGCATGGCACCATATATGCCCTTGCACCTTAAAAGGTACGCAATAATACCTGAAATTCTCATGTGGGTGCTGGGGTCGTCTCCTAGCTCTTTTTGTTTTATTTTTTAACTAAACTTCAAATATTAACTAGTGGAATGATGTCTTATCCTTAGTAAGTTAAAGAAAGAAAAAATCCTATATAACTTTATGGTAATAACAAATTTTCAGAGAGAGGTTGGTTATATTTTTTTCTACTTTCCTAGAGAAAATATCCATCCCTTTCCTTTTTTATGTAAAAGACCACCAGCAACAATCATACATAGCAGCCTGTAAGGGCCTGGCATGAACCTACCTGCAGTCTGATGATGACTTTCTTTTCTATTTTTCACAGACACTTTCCCTTCTTAACTTCTGCTTTTAAATTTAAATTAGGAAGATGGTGTATCCATAATTATAGAGGCTTGGAAGGACATGTCAAGAGTTATGAGTCTGGTTGATATCATTTTGGAATTCCAATTGTATTTTCAAGCGATGAAGGTCTCAGCTGATTTTTGCATTTTCAAAAAACATTTTTTTTCCTTCAGAGATACAAGTATGATGCAGCAGCATTGTTGTGAGGAAATACATGGGATTCCCTCAACTTCCAACATTACTATCAAAAGTTACTCTTTACAGGATAGTCCAAGCACTCAGGAGGCAGAGGAAGAGGGGTCTCTGTGGGTTCAAGGCCAGCCTGGTTTACAGAGTTCCAGGACAGCTACACACAGAAATTCTGTCTCAAAAATACCAACCCTTCCCTAACTCCCCAAAAAGTTATTCATCATAAAATTTGGGTCAACACTCTTTTTTTAGAAGGAGGAAAGGGAGAGAATTGCTGATATGGACAGTTATGTTTCACAGTGCCTAACAAAAGCACCCTATTGTGCTTCACATAGTCACCGTGGAAGTCAGCCAGAGCTCCCAGCATTCCAGAAACAACCTCAATGTAGAGATGGAAGAAAGCTTACTAAATTACATCAAAAGCACAAGTGAGGAAGCTTGGCAGACTTCAACTGTGGTTAAGAACTATACCCTAATAAACACCTCTAATAGAAAAAGTAAAGTTTAAAGTGTGGTTGGGAACAGCTGTTCTGAGGAGTTCCATGGGGTTGATGTACATGCTATGCTGCTCTGACATTTCAATGGAAAGCCGCAGTAGCATTGCTATCATGAACACTATTACTATCTTATTTCATCTCCTGAGAGGCACTGGTTCTTTCTCAACAAGAACTACACAGTAGGTAAATCACTTGGACTTTAAAACAGAGTCCAGCAAAGGACTGTTTCACACTTCTGGTGAAGAAAATTTAGCTATAAAGTTTTGTGTTTTAAGTCACAGAAATTAAAATAAAACATGAGGTCCTGGTATGCTTACATCAAGGAGCAGCATGCCTTTCTTGTTTTTACTCCAGGGCTGTCAATATGCACTAAATCTATGGTGTTAGCTTTAGTTGAATTGTAAGATAAAACAATCTTTATCAAGTGAAGGTATAATTAATAAATGCATTATTGACCAACCATTCCTTTCCTAGGCTGAAGGTTACTGAACAGAATAAATGACATATAAACCAACTGATCAAACAAACACATAAATAAAACTGAAATGATCATAAGAACTAAAAGAAATGTGGTTTCTACTTTTAGAACTTCAGAAACATTTCAGGACTGGTTTACAGGCAGCATTCAACAGACAGGTGTGAATCTCTCTTTAAAAATGGTGTTCAAATGTCATCCACTCTAATTTTGAAGTGACTACCAGGAGAACTGCCATAGTTTCATCACAAGAATCTGATAACTAGGTACTCTGGGATTGAGTAGTTTTCATTGTATAACTTAAGGCAAATTTGCTACCAAGAAACTCAGCACACAAAGCTGACAACCTGCCTTGGAAGCTTTGAGGAAAGTAACATTGAGTAGGTAAAGGGAGCCTAACTCTCACTCCACTTCATTCTTTAACCAGCTGTGAAATCTAGACATTGTGCTCACGAAGCACAGATGAGGCAACATCTTCCTGAGTGAGACATAACACAGAGAACATATCAAAAAACCAGAGGAATAACCATGTATGAAACTCAGCTATTGCAACAGTACAACTAACCATAAAATGTCTGCAGATTTTTCAAAAGAAAGATTTAAATTTCTTTAACAAATCTAGGCCAGACTGATTGTGACTACTGCAATGCATATGGAACAGACTTGTTTGTTCTGTTGTGGTATGAGAAAAGCGTTTTGTTATATTTTTAGAAGTCTTTTGTTTGTTTAAAGAAAACTTACAAATAACTGGGTCTGGTTTAATATGACTCCAAAGATTAATAGCTCCTAGATACACAGTCCTAGGACATTTTTTAAGTATAAGGCAGTGGGGTCAAAAGGATCAGTACCCCAGGAGATCTTGCTATAAATGTAGACTCTCAGGCTCCAGCCACATAATGAATCACAATCTGCAGTGTAATAAAACTCCTCACAGATACACATGCACATTCAAGTTTGAAAAGTAATGGTTTGCTGATGTGGAACATGGAATTTTGTCAGAGTGAAGACCTAAGCAACTACAGGTGTTTAACTGACCGGAAAACATGACCTTTATTAGGCAATACCTTCTAGGGCCATCATGTTTAAGAACAAATGAGAAAAGTTCCTGCTCTGCTGGAAGCATGGGATAAAGAAATTAAAAGTATTGACCATGTCCCCTGGAGGGGGAGACCTGGTGGCACTCAGAGGAAGGACAGCAGGTTACCAAGAAGAGACTTGATACCCTATGAGCATATACAGGGGGAGGTAATCCCCTTGAGGAACAGTCATAGGGGAGGGGAATAAGGGGAAAATGGGAGGGAGGGAAGAATGGGAGGATAAAAGGGATGGGATAACCATTGAGATGTAACAAGAATAAGTTAATAAAGGAGGAAAAAAATGAAAAAAAATTCGGTCTTTCACCCAATAAACTCCATCATTTCTAGAAAGTTAAGGAGTCCGGCAATTCAAAGAAAAAAACAAAAAAAATTAATACTAAAATCCTTGTTCAGTTATTATTTATTTGTTTGTTTGTTTGACTCATGGCCTCACTATGTAGATTTGTCTAGTATGAAACTTGCTATGTAGTGTAATGTTAATTTAAAACATGGTTGTTCGGGCAAGAGATCACATCCAAAGGCCTTGTAGGTCTATGTGATCCATCTGGCAAGAGATCACATCCAAAGATCTTCTAGGTCTATACGGTCCAGCTGGAAAACAAACATGCCTTTAATCCAGGAGACAGAGGCAAACAGATCTGAGTTCAAGGCCAGCCTGGTATACAAGTATCAGATAAATGAAGCTTAGGTCCAGGTATGGTGGTACATGCCTTTAATCTCAAACAAATGTAAAGTTAGTCTACTTGAGTGGCAGAAAAGGTGATGAATCAGAGAAGATTTGACAGAACAGTATAGGCCCAACTCTCACTAGAAGAGAGAGGAAAGGGAAGCTACTTAAGAGGGAGTTTTATAGAAAGAGGAGGGAGTTTTTTTGTTGTTATTGTTTTGTTTTGTTTTGTTTTTTTAACCAGGACAGTAATAGAGAGATGGGTTGCAGGGAGACAACTGAGGTAAAGACTAAATGCACTAGAAAATGAGAAGAAGCCAGGGTAGAGCAGATTGCTGAGCTAGTTGAAATCAAGCAGAGGAATTCCAGATCAAGAAAGAAGCCAGATTAAATAAATCAGCTGGGAGAAGAGTTTGAGCCATAACAAACAGTTGAGTTGAACCAGCCCAGAGCTCAGAAATAACAAGTAAGGGTGAACTTAGTAAGCAGTAAGTCTCAGTGACTGAAAACATTCTAGGCCTAGGTTAGATTGTATGGAGGCTAGAAGTTTCCAGGATTGGCATAGGCTAGCAGAGAGAGACAGTAAGCCTCCCAGACAACAACTGAGTCAGGAGAATAAAAGTTACTCTTACAATGTAGACCAGGTTAACACACAGAGATCCACTTGCCCCTGCCTCTGCAGTGCCAGGATTAAAGTGTATGTCACCATGCCCAACAATTAGTCTTAATCACATCGACTCA
This sequence comes from Acomys minous, assembly GCF_964271855.1. NCBI lineage: Eukaryota > Metazoa > Chordata > Mammalia > Rodentia > Muridae > Acomys > Acomys minous. The sequence continues at coordinate 69,039,916 of NC_140489.1, read as the reverse complement.
TATAAAGATTTTGTAGGTCAGTCTTGTACAAAACAACAACAAAAACTAGAGGAAAGGATAACAAAATGAGAAAGATAAAAGTGTATTTAGTTCCTATACTTTGTACATTATTTGACAAGGTACTGGCAACTCACATAGGGATCCTCGTACATTCCTCAGTGGAGACACATGTGTAAAGAAGCTGTAGTAAGATGGCAGATAATAAACATACAGCACAGCACAGTCTTTCTGAGGCACCAAGAACACTGTAAATATTCAAGGATCATCTCTTAAGACTCCACATTTTCAATTAGAAATTAATTGAATCCCAGGGGTGGAAGAACTCTCTTCCCCATATAAGATGTGTATCAGGCACCTACCACACAACACACCAGAAACTAATGTCTGCTTCATTAGTAGCAGAGCAAAGTAAGAGATAAAACTTTAAGGATCTTAAAAGGGAAAAGTCATATCAATAGAAAGATATTCAAATTGTGATTGAGTATAAGGAAAACATTTAATTTTCCTAGTGATTAGGAAAATGCAAAGTAAAGCCACAGTAAGAAAATTCTTGATAAGCCTTCAGGATGTCTAGGACCAAAAGGACAGATACAAGTGATGGTAAAAACGGACTCATACAAGTTACCATACAACCAGCAATTTACTCTTAAGTAAATAACCAAGAAAAATAAAGATATGTATTGATACAAATACTTTCATAAAACTGTGAACTTTTATTCATAAAGGCCACAAAATGGTAGGAAAAGGCATATATTAGCTTTTCATTGCTGCGTTAACCATTAATCTAAGGGCTTAAAATGATGTAAGTTTATATGACAATTCCCCTGACTTCACTTGATTCTTCTGCTAGGGTTATAATCTACCGACATGTTTTTGCCCTCTTCCTCAACCATTAAATCCAGCAGTGACTGCTGTTTTTATTTGTCTTCCATAGATACTCCTCCCTTTGACCAAAGACTTCAAAGGCTCTACACATCAAAAGAGTTCTGTGATTAGATAAGGTCTATCACATGACCCAGGATTAATTTCCTAATCTCCAACTCTGGTACCTGAAAGACGTATGCAAAGATTTTTTTCCATGTAAACTACCATATTCATAGGTCTAAGATGAGGCTATGAATAATTTGAAGAAACATTTCTCTACTTATAGCAAATTAAATGTCTGCAGACTGATGAATAAACAAAGTTTAGTTTATTTATGCAATCAATATGATGCTATTCTTCAATAAACAAGAATGAAAGACTGATTCATAACAGTATGAATGACCTTCTAGATCATTATGCTAAGTAAAAGATGCCAATCAAAAAGCTTTATGACTACAATTACATGCAATGCTCAATAGATCAATAGATCAATCCAGAGATAGAAAGTATATTAGGAGCTGTCAGACACTAAGGTCTATCATCTGCTAATGTGTATAAATTTTTATGTAAATGAGAGGAATATAATGAAAATGAGAGAAATACTACAAGTCTGTGAGCATAAATTAATACTGAGTTGTAAGCCTAATGACACAAAAATTTTGTGTTAATAAATCCATTAAAAAGTGAATTCATATATGAGGACACATGAATGATCCACAGTGGTTCTATTTAAATATGGTTTGTATTTTTATTAAATACAATAAATAAAAGCTTAAAGTCATTGTCAAGGGACCTTGAATTATGACCTATTCCTTATGAAGACACATGAAAATAAATACATTTAAAAGAGGCAATTGTTTCTTAAGCACAAATAAGCATCGATTATAACACAGCTACCCAAGTTAACTGCAAAAAACAGATGTCAAATTAGAAAACATTTCTCTCAGGGAGCTGAGGTAGCAAGTTTGAAATATATGAAATAAAACAAGTTTCACTGAATAAAAAACTCTGGACTGGCAGCATGACCAGTGGGGTCAAGAGTAAAGTATTCAGTAAAAATACTTTACCATAATAGGTAATGAAGTTCATTCTGAAGCATTCTGCTCTGTTACAGTGCATCAGTCATGGCTTATACACTCCGTTCTAAAACACAACTCAAAAGAACAATGTCATCTTATGGCTGAGTAATGATTGGCAAATACTGATGCTTTTCATTCTAAATCAAAAGTTCTGGGGTGTTTATTTGTTTGTTTTTAGCATTTTGCCTCAAGGGAACTATAAGATAGTAAGGGCTTCCTGACTTCAAAGCTGGTGGCACACTGGCAAGGCCAAGACTTTGTTGTGAGTCTGAAAGTTTTATGATTAAAACACTGTTGTGTTATAGAAGCTCAAGGACATAGCTTGAGCCACACACCTTGATCGGACTTCCTCTTTCCCTGGTACCCAAGCCAGCACTCAGGATGAGAGCTGCTCCAGCTGCCTAGGTTGTCTCCTTTTGCCTTATGCAACTGGCACAGTGTGGAGTTCAGCACACTAAGAGATCAAATACTTTCGGGGTAATTTTCTGCCCAAGATGCTTAAAATAATCTCATTATCAGACCTCATTCTGGTGTGCAGAACATGATACAGTAGTTAAACAACTTGAAGGGAGAGAAGAAAAGTTCCTAGGAAAGGAAAAATGTCTCTTCACAAAACACACTGGCAGGGCTCACCTGTCATGCATAAGGCTCTGAGTGTGATCCCAGCATTAAAGAAGGAAAGACCATACACTAAGAGAAAGGTAGAATGTTACATTGGCTAAGCCCCCTTAAAGACAACTGGTGGATATAAAAAGCCATAACTGCATGTAAATAAAAATGTTGCTTTTATGGTTCATCGGGCTCCTTGAACATTTTTTTTTCCTCTATAAAAATGCAATGGATTTTTTGTAATGCCTTTAAGTCCTTTGGTGGCTTGCTGGCTCACACTGAATTCTGCTCACTTAATATCTGGGTTTTTCGAAGAACGGATAAAGAAAATGTGGTACATTTACACAACAGAGTATTAGTCAGCTGTTAACAAAAATATGGCAACATGTAAGTGGCAGGCAAATGGATGGAACTGGAACAAATCCCGAGTGAGGTAACCCAGTCCCAGAAATACAAAATGGTATTATTTACTTCTAAATGGGATATTAGCCAGTAAGTAAATGATAACCAAGCTACAATCCACAGACCCAGAGAGGCTAGTAACAAGGAACACTCAAGGGGGAACATGTGATCTCCCTGGGAAGGGAAAACAGAGTAGATTTTGCTGGTGGACAGGGGTAAGGTGGGGATGGGAACAGGAGGAATCAGATGGAAGGAGAGAGTACTGGAAGGGGTGACTGGAACTGGGGGACATTTAAGGAGCGACACAGAAATCTAGTGCAATACAAATTCCCTTCAGTCTATGAGGGTGACCCTAGCAGAGGCTCCTTCTAATGGGGGTTATGGAGCCTAAACCCTGTAACTAGGCAAGGCCTCCAGTGGTGGGACTGGGACAACAACATAGCTGCAAAACCTTAGGCCCTCAATTTGTTCTGCCTGCAAGATGTGCAGGGTAAAGGTGGTGCAGAAGTTGTGTGAGTGGTCAACAATGACTGATCCAAACAGAGTTCCGCCCCAGGAGAGGGAGCCCACCCCTGACACTGCCTAGAGGGTCAGGAACCAAGGAAGGCTAGCTCAGGGGCTTGTGCTTTGGACTTTATTGTTGAGGGTCAGTGAAATGGAAAATATTCTTAGTGAAAAGTTAATTTCATAAGAGCCAATTGGGTAACAGAGGCAGCAGTGACAGGTTAGGCACACATGTATCTAGTCTACGTGTATAGGCACTGTCCTAGTTTGGTTTCTATTGCCATGGTAAAGTACCATGACCAAAAGCAACTTGGGGAGGAAATATTTTATTTTACTGTATAACATATAGTCTGTAGCTGGCATTTGCTATTTTATGGATCTTCCTTCTTTCACTCTTCTCCACTCGTTTCTTCTTCCCTTTTAACCCCATACCTCTAGATAAGGAAAGAGATCTCTGAATGAAGTCAGGGGTCATTGTCATTAGACTACTTCTTTCTAATTAGGGACATGGAGTTCCTTGAAGGAGGCTTGATCTTTGCCATCAGGATATTTTAATTTTTTCTTGTTGTCTCTTCTTTTCGCACAGCTTCTTTCAAAACATGACCAACAACAACCAACAACTAACATCATCACATAATCGCAGAAACTAGCTGCAGCTGGTAAAATCATGCCCCGGCTAGAGCCTGAAGTAAGTCATAGTCAGCTGCTGCAAAGCAGCCCCATAGCCCCACACCTAGGATTAAAATGAAAACAAATTCTTATGATATTTCTCTGTTTTTTAAAGAAACTAAACATTCCAGAACTCTTATTACATTACTTTATTATGAAAAGAAGTCAGGTCAGGAACTCAGGGAAGAATCTCGAGGCAGGAACTAAACAGAGACTATGGAGGAGCACTGTTTACTGAATTGTTCCTCATAGTTTTTTTCAGCCTGCTTTCCTATAGTGTCCAGAACTACATGCCACGGGGAAGACACTGCCCACATTGAGTTGGGCCCACCCATATCAATCATTAGTCAAGAAAATCACCTCTAAACTTGCCTACAGGCTTGACAACCCTCTTCCCAGATAATTCTAACCTGTGTTGGGTTGGCAAATGCTGCACAGGACAGGCACTTACTTAGGATAGTGGCTGTAAGGTTGATTTTTTTCATAAAACATCAGTTGGTAAGTGTAGGTTTTTACCAATCTGCTGACAGAATCTAGGAGGGACAAGCTAAGAGATTACAACTACAGAAGCTTCGTTCACACCCGACCAGAGTGTGAAGTGAAACAAAAAGAGGGAAACGTACAGGGGAAAGTGTGGTTTTCCAGGCTTTTTCATATCTAGTTATTATTACTCTCATGTGTAGATTTTTGTCTTTGCACTGTAAATGGATGGACCAGTAAAACATCTAGATGTCAAAATTTACCACAAGCTAAACTTGTACCACTTCTTCTCATTTCCTTATGCTTAAACTCTCTACCTCACTGATTCTGTGTTTCAAAACTAATCCTGAAGCTCAGCAGTGGGCTTGCCTGTGTCATCAGGAAAGCTGGGTCAGAGGAGCTCACGACGTGCGCAGGTAGAAGGTACACACCCACCGTGTCATGATGCTGTCTAAAAGGTGCATCAGTGACACCCTTTGCTATGACACTGCCATTCACACTTCAGTTTTCAGTGGCTCTTCTCTGACAATTTAAAAATATTTGCTCATGAAAACCTTCAATTATTTTAGAAATATTACTTAATATTTTCATTTCCATTTCAAAACGTTGAAGTCACTTCTTTGGAGATAATGCTATTTTTCTCTTCTTAATAATGGCTGTGGGGCCATCAACTGCAGTGTAGTTAGTGTGCCAGGCCCTACATCGGGAAATAAAAACAACTTTCCTCTCTCAGCAGTCATCATTAGTTGTTCAGCCAAGGGTAGGGCTCATCAGACTCTTGCCTTTTGTGCTAAAATATTCACTGGATTGATCTCATGCTGGCAACCACAGTTGCTGTGAGTTCATGAGTGCAGTGCTCTTGGTTATGTCCAGAACACATAGTTTTGCTTCAGTTCTGCACATCTCAGGCTCTTACAGTCTTTCCATTCCCCTTTCTGAGACAGCCTCTGGGCCTCAGGAAGGAAATGTAACTCAGATGTCTCACATGCCCATATGTGACTGAGCACTCCAAAGACACTTTCTCTCTGCACTGTGACCAGCTGTGAGTTTCTAAGCTAACTACTGATCCCTACACAGAGATAATTCTCTAATGGGGACTGAATGATGTGTTCACCCATGGGCATTGAGATATCAGTTTAAAGAATATTCAAGTTTTAGGAATTACAACTTCCTAAGAATAATGCGTAATCTTTTTAAACCTCACTTTTCTCATCTGTAAAATGTGAATTATGTCTTCATCTCGAGGGGCTGGGTTGAGGATTCAAGGACATCTTGGTGATGTTTTTAATTGATGCAAAGCCATACAATTGCATGATTGCCACAAGGGTAGAAATAGCTGCAATTTTCTATCGACCCAACCAAACCTGGGGTGAGCTATCTTTAAAATGCAGCCAACAGCATATCTTCTTCTTGCCATGGCCAGGCTAGCATTGCTGTGAACATAATCTCATTTCCTTTTGCTAAATCGTGGCAGCTGCATCTCTGCTTATTTCAAAACTCTTCTAAGACTATATTGCTGCGATTTCCCAGTCTTTAGAAGCCCTGGGAAGTACGGCACTTTCCAACAGACTCCCTGATACTAGATAAATGAATCCTCCCATCCGTTGACCTTGACATGCCCTGCATTTTATATCTGCTCTGGATAAACTTCCTGCTTATTTCACCTTACACACTGTCAATATATTAGGAGGAGCCTTGTAAGGTGTCATTGCTACCTCCAGTATATGATTAAGACAGTAGGATGAAGAAATGGTTTGGGTTGTTAAAAGATTTAAGTGAAAGAATGCCTTGAACTACCACTGCTTTGGATTCAAAGGTCTAATCTTTAGTGGTATTGTTACATCATTAAAGAATCATTCTTGCCTTTTATCTATGTTTTAAATTTACAGCAAAATACATCCGACACAAAATGATATAGATAAAAGTAGCAAATACCCAACTATCTATGACTCAATAAAAGAAAAACCTATGGAAAGAATCATTAGTGCTTTCATACATGAAATCTGTGACCCCCATCCCTGTCCTCAGCAAAGCTGGCTAAACATCTGAATGAAGTGCTAATGGTGCACGCACACAATTTCTCTTATATGAGTGATCACAGTCATCTAGTCACAGTTATATAGCTATATTCACAAGACAAAACATTTTATGTTGAGAAACTGTCTACAGATGCCAATATAGGAAAGATTATCTTCCCACATTTTATTAAAGAACCAACATATTTTTATCCATTTTCTATTTTTAAGTAACTAAATTCATGATTTCAATAGTGCAAGTCAGTTTCTTCAGAGTGTAAACAGTAGCTGAGTCCTAGAAAAACATTTTTTCCCCCGAAAGAGGGCTTCTCTGTGTAGCATTGGCTATCCTGGAATCTCTTTGTAAACCAGGCTGGCCTGAAATTCACAGAGATCAGCCTGCCTCTCCCTCCCAGAGTACCAGGATTAAAGCTGCACACCACCAGGCCCGGCTTTGAACATCTTATACCTTCAGACACTATTGGCTCTCCGAAACCTATGTTGAACAGCTGAATAAAAAGTGCTGGTAGTGAGGCTCAGGTCATTTATTATTACTCTTTCTGAAGTCAAATAAGAGTATTCTATATACAGTGCAGGCAATCACAAAGGTCATCCACAGAGACACGCGTTCACGGCTCACTCACAGGTGTTAATGTTTCCTTTGCTCCACCCTTTCTGGATGCTTATCTGCCAAGCTTCCAGACCTTCAAGCTGATAGAGATGGGATCTCACTTTAATTGTCTTGACTACTACTGACTACTACTGAAAATGGGCCACTGACCTTTCCTCATTTTCTTTTTTCTTTTTTTTTCTCTAGGAAACACTCATTCCCTGAATGCTCCATACCTCAGGGCAGTGCGCTTTAGTATTTGTGCTTACTGAATAGCTTGTGTATTTTCTTTTTTTTTTTTTAACATTTTATTTTATTTTTTTATTTTTATTTTTTTCTACAGTTTTTTTATTAATTTATTCATATTACATCTCAGTTGTTAGCCCATCCCTTGTATCCTCCCATTCCTCCCTTCCTCCCGCTTCCCTACCTACTCCCCTCCCCTATGTCTGCAACAGCCAAGGAAAATATAGGCAGTACACTTCGAATCCCTACCCAGACTAGCCGATGGACAGGACATTCTTCACCGTTAAGTGGAGAAGGAGATCTGACTTTCACACAAACCCCATATTTGACCATGTCCCTTGGATGGAGATGCCTGGTGGCACTCAGAGGAAGTATAATAGGTCACCAAGGAGAGACTCGATGCCCTATGAGCATATACAGGGGGAGGAGGTCCCCCTCAGTCACTTTCCTCCTTTTCAAGCCTCCTGCTAGCAGCTTTTACCCATTCTCTGGAGCTTTGTTCTTGCTGTTTGATGGGAATCCTTATATTCTGTTCCTTTATAAGTGAGTTTGAAATTTCTACCCCTACTGCCTGCGGCATTTCTTGGAACAGAGGACTTCCATGTTACTCCCGTCAAATGAACAACCTTTTCCTTACGCTTGTCCTTTATGCAGTTGTTTAAGAAATCTTTCCTTAATTTGATAAAAGAAGAGCAACCTCCCACATATGTCCTGGCTTGAACTTTAACGCTCTACATTTTTACCTTTAGATATTTAATATGTAGAAGTGGCTGTTGGACATGGTAGAAACTAGATGACCACTTTCTTCTTAGTATGAATAGCCAAGTGTCCTGGCTCCAGTGGCTGAATAGTCACTCCCTCCTTGCCCACTTGCAGTGTCACACTTCCAAGGGTATGCACACTATCCTCTATCTGCTCTCCCCTTGCTCTATTAGCAGACTGCATTTTGTGGAAATGGCCTGGAAAACACCTTCCAATGTTAGGATAAGCAGGGATTAGATTATACTGAAGACAGGAGAAGCTGAACCACATATAACAAGCCATATGAGTTTTTTCAACACAAGAATCACTACTCATAAAAACTTTTTGAAAATTACTATAAATATCTGAGTACTCATCAAAATAGGGTCTTTTAAATCCAAGGTTGTAGTAGTAAGGGAAAAAAAATCCAAGGATGACATTGTCCATGACCTACTTTTAGTTCTTATACATGGAAAGTGCTGCCAGCATGGTGGTGTACACATATCTGTAAAGGCAGCACTTAGGAGGCTGACATAGGAGGATCAAGAACTCAAAGGCAGCCTGGGCTACACAGTAAGTTCAAAGTCAATTGTGCGGTATGGCAAGACCCAATCTCAAATCAGAAAAAAAAAATGAAACTAATCTGTGTCAGTTTGGTGTTTCTACACTCTCACAAGGCACTGTGCGGGTCTAATTCTACAAAGAAGTCAATGGGACAAGCATAAATTTATCATCTGTTATGGTCTATGTTTGTTGTTGTGATAGCTCTAGCTACAATATCCAGATGACTAGCCCACACTCTGTAGTGCTGGAGGACTAACAAGTGAGGGACACACATGGAGTCATAGCTGAGCTTAAAAATCCCAGAAAATGACAAGTAACACACCGCTTTACCCTATTCATACTTTCCAGGGTAGCTCAAGTCTGAAGGAATTTGGGGGAAATCACAAGGACCCAATACTTGCTGAACATTTTTGTATTCTATTATTTTTCTGGAAAACTTAGCTAAGAAATAAAAGCATAAGTAAGATACTACTGTTTCAAGTACAAGACTGTCGATTTTGTAAACAACCAAGTCACATATTTAAAAGTACACACATGTGGTGGTTTAAATAAGAATAGTTCCCATATCATCAAGCTAATCCATCATATAAACAATCTGAAAGAAAAAAAACAGATGATCATCTCCTTAGACGCGGAAAAAGCATTTGACAAAATCCAACACCCACACATGTTTAAAGTTTTGGGGAGATCAGGGATACAAGCACATACCAAAACATAATAAAGGCTATATACAGCAATCCAATAGTCAACATCAAATTAAATGGAGAGAAACTGAAGGAAATTCCTCTAAAATTAGGGACCAGAAAAGGCTGCCCACTTTCTCCATGTCTTTTCAATATAGTTCTTGAAGTTCTAGCCAGAGCAATAAGACAACAAATGGAGATCAAAGGGATCCAAATGGGAAAGGAGAAAATCAAATTATTCCTATTTCCAGATGATATAATAGTGTACATAAGTGACCCACAAAATTCCACCAGAGAACTCCTACAGCTGATAAACACCTTCATCAAAGTGGATGGATACAAAACTAACTCAAAAAAGGCAGTAGCCTTCCTGTATACAAATGATAATCATGCTGAGAAAGAAATTAGGGAAATTATACCCTTCACGATAACTATAAGCAATATAAAATATCTAGGAATAACTCTAACCAAACAAGTGAAAGACCTGTTTGAAAAAAAAAAAATTCAAATCTCTAAAGAGATTGAAGATGGCATCAGAAGATGGAAAGATCTCCCTTGTTTATGGATTGGAAGAATTAACATAGTAAAAATGGCCATCTTACCAAAAGCAATTTACAGATTCAATGCAATCCCTATCAAAATACCTACACAATTTTTTAAAGACATTGAAAAATCAATTTTCAAGTTCATATGGAAAAACAAAAAACCCAGAATAGCTAAAACAATCCTGTACAATAAAGATCCTATGGAGGAATCTCCTTACCCGATTTCAAGCTGTATTATAGAGCAACAGTAATTAAAACAGCATGTTACTGGCATAGAAATAGGCTGGTTGACAAATGAAATCAATTCAAAGACCCAGAAATAAATCCACACACATATCAACACTTGATTTTTGACAAAGAAGCCAAATTTATCCAATGGAAAAGGGATAGCATCGTCAACAAATGGTGCCGGTCTAACGGGATGGCTACATGTAAAAAGATGCAAGTAGATCCATGTTCATCACCATGCACAAAACTCAAGTCAAGTGGATTAAAGACCTAAACATAAAACCAGAGACACTAAATCTGTTAGAAGAAAAAGTAGGTAGGAGCTTGGAACTCATTGGCACAAGAGACAACTTCCTGAATAGAACTCCAACAGCCCAGGCTCTAAGGTCCACAATTAATAAATGGGACTTCATGAGGCTCAGAAGCTTCTGTAAGGCAGAAGACACTGTCAACGGAAAAAAGCAATAGCCTACAGATTGGGAAACTATCTTCACCACACCTACATCTGACAAAGGACTAACATCCAAATTATATAGAGAACTCAAGAAATTAAACACCAAAACCAAATAAACCAATTAAGAAATGGCACTCAGAACTAAACAAAGAATTCTCAACAGAGGAATATCGAATAGCTGAGAAACACTTAAATGCTCAACATCTTTAGTCATCAGAGAAATGCAAATCAAAACAACTCTGAGATTCCTTCTTAACACTCATCAGAGTGGCTAAGATAAATAACTCAAGTGACAGCATATGGTGGCTAGGATGTGGAGAAAGGAGAACACGTCTTCATTGCTGGTGGGAGTGCAAACTTGTACAATCACTTTGGAAACCAATCTGGCTCTTTCTCAGAAAACTGGGAATAGGGCTTCCTTAAGACCCAGCTATTCCACTCCTCGGAATATACTCAAAAGATGCTCCACCACACATGATCAACCATGTTGATAGCAGCCTTCTTTGTAATAGCCTGAACCTGGAAACAACCTAAATCTCCCTCAGTTGAAGAAGGGATAAAGAAACTGTGGTACATTTACATTATGGAATACTACTCAACTATTAAAAAAAAAAGAGGAAATCCTGAAATTTGCAGGCAAATGGATGGAAATAGAAATGATCATCCTGAGTGAGCTAACCCAGACCCAGAAAGATACACATTGCATATGCTCACTTATAATTGGACACTAGGCCAATAGAGATGTCCCCTGAAAGTCTTCACTTAGCCAGAGATTGGGCTAGATACTGGGACTTTCTACTGGGATGCTAGGTGAGAGAGGTAAGGAAGAATGTGGAAAGACCATTAAGGATGGTGGATTTGGATCCAGGCAGGTCAGCTCACACTACTGCACCAACCAAGGACAATGCATGCAGTAAAACTAGAACCTCTATCCAGATCTAGCCAATGTACAGCACATTCTCCACAATTGTGTAGAGAGCAAGGGAACATGAACTCTGACCACTTCCCCTTGGTGATGAAACCTGGTGACACTCAGAGGAAGAGGAAGCAGGCTACCAGGAAGAGACCTGATAGTCTGTAATTTTATAGTGGAGGACAAGGTCCCTTCCTGTTACAGACTAAGGGAGAGGGATAGGATGAAGGAGGGAGGGAATGGGTAAGGGAAGATACAAGTGAGGGGATAACCAATGAGATGTAATCTGAATAAATTACTTTAAAAAAAAAGAATAGTTCCCATAGGCCCCATAGAGTTGAGTGCTTAGTCACCAGGAGGTGGTACTCTTTGACAGGACTAGAAGGATGAGGAGGTATGGCCTTGTTGGAGTAAGTTTGTCAATGGAGTCAGGCTTTGAAGTTTCAGGCTCAGTCTATTCTTTCTTTGCCTATGGATCAGGATGGATCAGCTACTGTTCCAGCACCTGCCTACATGCCACCATGCTCATTGCTTTGATAGCAATGGACTAAACATCTGAAACTGTGAGCAAGTCCCCATTAAATGCTTTCTCTTATAGGAGTTGCCTTGTTCATGGTATCTCTTCACAGCAATAGAAAATTGACTAAGACCAATATGGAAATACATAAGGGCAATACTTTACTATGTAGGTGAATTCATGATAGACCTGCACTAAATGTTGAAGTCTTCTGAATACATGTTTATTTGACTATTCAAAAATGATGGTTCAGTATGCTAGTATGTCCTATGCTGTTCTTCAGGAAATATCAACATGGACAGAGCCTCGACTCAGCTTTCAATTTTACACAAAGCACATAGCTATGGCTCAACTCGGAGACCCTGTGTGCTGGGGGCCAGAACCTCTCCTCCCATTACTAGTGAAACTGAAAAGCATGATTCCATGCAAAACATAAGCCATTATAGGTACAGAACAACTGAACACACCCTGGCCAGAAAATCTACTGTGAAAGCTTCATCTTGTTCCTTCCAGCAGCTACCCTTCCTGAAGAGGGTCAAGGGCAGACACTAGCATTTCTTCAGGCAAATATGCTTCAGCTCCATAGTTTATTTGATCTAGTTCTCAGAAACCAGCAATTCAGCCATTTCAGATTAACAATAGCAGGGTTTGCAGGATCTCTGTCCAGGCCCTTCTGGCTTTTATGCTTTCTGATGAGAAGTTGGAATATATCCAGAAGATGCTCCACCACACAAGGAAATATGCCCAACCATGTTCATAGCAGCCTTATTCATAATAGCCAGAATCTGGAAACAGCCTAAATGTCCCTCAGTTGAAGAATGAATAAAGAAACTGTGGTACATTTACACTATGGAATACTACTCAGCTATTAAAAACAAGGAAATCCGGAAATCTGTGGACAAATGGATGGAACTAGAAATGATCATACTGAGTGAGTTAACCCGAAGCAGAAAGACTCACATGGTATATACTCACTTATAATTGGACACTAGCTCAAAAGGCATGTCCTATGATAGTCTTCACTTATGAGGAGATTGGAATAAATGTGAGGAAATCCTATTGGGACTCTAGGTGAGAGTAATATAGAAGAATGGGGAAATAGAAGGATCCAGAGGGTCCTAAAAACCTACAAAAAGAACATTGTGACAGGTGTATCTGGACCTAGGGGGGTCTGCTCAAACTACTGCACAAACCAAGGGCAATACAAGCAGTAAACATCGAACACCTACTCATATCTAGCCAATGGACAACCTTCTCCACAGTTGTGTGGAGAGCAGGGACTGACTCTGACATGAACTCTGGTTCCCTCTGTTTGACCACTTCCTCTTGATGGGGAGGCCTAGTGTTATCCAGAGAAAAAATAAGCAGGCTACCAAGATGAGACTTGATAGTCTATGACCATATAGTGGGGGAGGAGGTCCCCCTGGGTCACAGACCTAGACGAGGGAAATAGGGTGAAAGCAGGAGGGAGGGAGGAATGGGAGAATACAAGTGATGGGATAACAATTGAGATGTAATCTGAATAAATTAATTAAATTTTTAAAAAAGAGAAAAAAATCAGGCAGTAGTGGTCACGTAGTAATTGTTGTCTTTGGAAAACCCTAAACAGGCTCATATAACAGGCTTTAAAAATATTTTACAATCTACAAATGCCCTAAACTTCCATCTCTTCTCTACACTGAAATGGGAGGAAGAATTCAACTGGAAAACAACTTCTAACTGACTTGAAATTTATCTTTCAGCTTTAATAAAAATAGAAACATTATGTGTTTCTTTTGCCAAAAGTCCCTGAAATATCTCACCAAGGCAGATATCTGGAAAGGGCCCAGTATTTCTGATGGCTGGAACATAAAAGCAGAGATTGGACAGGATCAGTAGAACGGAGCCATCATGCAGTGTAGATGGTGACATGTCTTTGCTCGCTCTCTAGCTTTCTTTTTAACTTTTCTTCTTTACATGAACAAATAAGCATATATTTCATGTCCAACAAGCCTAGAAAGTTCTCTTGAAATATTAAAAAAATTCTTTCCTGTGGGACTATACTACTAGGGTGTATCAGTGACAAGAAGTAGGGTACTGGCAGGGAAAGTGCAGCCACTTACTGTCAAACAGCTTCTCTGGAGTCTTGGAAATCACAGTACAGGCATCTTACCACATAGACATGACATGGAGTCAGTTAGAGGCTTTCCTCTGGGGCAAGTAATGCTTTATGATAAGCTTGTCAAATAATTAAGCTTTTCATACTTTATTCCTTGTATTATGGAGAAAAACATGTAGGATGATAAGCTCCAATCTATGATTATTGTTGCTTCATACTTGCTAAGAAAAATCTGTACCTAAAGCAGGAGACCAAACTTGTAATAAGTGTTTATGATTTTATGATTATATCCTCAAGGTAGAAGCTAACCATTTGCCAGCAGTGGTAAGAAAGCTCTGCGCATGTCCTTATTCACACATGCAGCTAGCAGTCTGTGTGCATATGGGCAGGTGACTAGGCCTTGGTTGATCATCTGTGAAAGGACAGTCACACTAATAATGTGTGTGTGTGTGTGTGTGTGTGTGTGTGTGTGTGTGTGTGTGTGTGTGATATCTTGTGGAGATAAAATGGGTTAATATGCATACGACACTCAAAATTACTGGTTGGAGAAGAATACATTACGGTTACAAAAGTTTTATCACCTGTTACTATTTTTTTCAATTGCTGCTGGCAAATCGCAATTTCCTGATTTAAAAAAAAAAAAAAAACAGAGTGAAATGCTAACATTTTAGTAGACACAATTGAGCAAAATCTTATGTGTAAATTATTATTACTAAAAACTTGAGATGCAAAGATTGCAGTGTGGGTAAATTTCTAATGTTCTTCTCACGAAGTATGGCATGCTGATGTTCTTATGCAGAAGGCGTCTGGGACTCATTCGTCAAAACAATGTTTCTGGAACACAGGCTATTGTCACTGCTTAGCTGCCCTCCAGAACTAGATGGCAAAGCAGTAATGCTGACGAAACACATGTTTTAGTTACAGGACACAAAGAAATAAGCTGGAATTGAACTGGAGGCTTCCTCTCTACCAGTTAGTATCCTTAGTGCCAGAAGGTGCTATACAAGCACTTGGGGTGAGGAATATCACACCCTTCGCCAGCTGTGTACCTACATACTACAATATTAACCTTCCAGAAACAATCTATTCACTGACATGCAATAGTGACATGACTGCACTTGGATAATCATGGGATTTGAGGCCCCTTCCACATGATAAAATACATTCAAAAGTCTACAGCCAATGAGATCATGGACCCTAAACCTATTACTGTTGTTTTGCCAAATGGGCATAGAGTCAGTCAAACTGTCTTTTAAATGTTTGTTTATATATGTGGACTGGTGCTGCTTTCAGTCATGTCACAGAATCTTCTGTAAGCAGCAGATAAAAGTTAATGCAGAAACTTATAACCAGACAAAGTGCTGAGAATAAGTATTGACTCTTAAGTCTTAAGCAAGACATCTGTATCACTCCTACTAAGGATCGAAGAGCATCACTGAAGAGAAGGAATAAAGATTATAAAAGCTAAAGTTTTGCGAAACAGTTGTTCTGGACATGACGTGGTCATTGCAATCACTAATATACAGCAGCTGTTACCTTCACATGATTCAGCTCTGCAATCTTCCATCACAGATCAGGGAGAAGCTTCCCACAGCTATCGATAATTGATGAGTGCTAGGGTAATCATTTTCTTCAATGGTATAAATACTGGTAAGTTGCCTATGTTCCAGTAAATGCCACCCTAAACAGTCTCATACAAATGGGTCCAATTAAACTCAGTGCGTCACCGGGGGGAAAACCATGAAAATAGAAAGCAGGAGGAAGGACTAGGTAAGATGAAGTAGAGGATCAGCGGGAGTGGCAGAGAAGGTAAAAGGGGTCAATATGATAATAATACATTCTATACATATATGAAGTTGTCAAAAATAAAGATATGTATTTTAAAAGAATATTAATTAAGGCATGATTATTATGTTGTGAGTAATGGTAGCTACCTCCAAGTCTTCTCCACTTCCACATTGGCCCTACACATTGGCTGACCCCTTTAGAAGGCCTTCTATATCAACAGATAGCCTCAGTTGTTAACTTAGGTTCTCAGTGACTGTGGCTCTTTTCTTTTTGGCGCCAGTGCTGTGTTGATGTCTTTCTAAAATACAATCTAGTGGAGCAAGCAACAGTATGTCTTAATATTATCTGTATTTGACAAAGGCAGACTATATTTCTGTTCAAAATCCTTTAAGAATCCTCAGAACCATGTCACGCAAATCTTAGTTTGCTGAAAAAGTTTTCATAATTGTCATAGTTTTCAATAACCTTTTCTCTAAAGACATCTTCAAGGAAGACTTGGTTTACTTTTAGTCACTTCTGATACTGGCTTTCTCACTGATTTTGTGCTACAATATACTCTAGTCTCTATGCGTTTCATCCAAAATAGATGAATTGCAGCAGCGTTCCTTTGGGTGAAATTAGCTGAAATGTCAACCAGATTTGGGGCTTATTTTTCTTTATTGGGTCCTTCCATTCCCTCGGCAAGGTATGTTAACATTTAAAGTGAAAAAATTCTAAACCTTTATGTCTGCAACTTTAATAAAAATTTTCCCTCTCTACTTTTGGGGGACATATAATCAACTAGGGATCACATTCTCATTAATCTTAGTCTACCTGACACCTCACAGATACCCTTTGAATTATTAGTTGGTGCTGCTAGCACCTGTGCACACGCAGACAACTGAGTGAGGAGAAAGCAAAGAATCAAAACACAAAGGTGCCTTCAGATACCCTGCCTATAGCAAGATAGTCTACCAGAATTTAGGATAACAATCCAATAGAAGATTAATCTACCAGACAAGTCTTCCCTTTTCCTTATGAACCAAGGCTAAGCTACACAAATGCACATGACTCAAAAGAAGATTTAAAAAAAAAACTATGTAGGAGAATACAGGGGAAAGACTCTTGCACTACTATAGAAAGATCTAGAAAATAGGGTGAATATTCTAGAAGATAGGTTCAAGTTCACCTTTCATCAACCTTACACCTTGTCAATATTTCCTTTTGCTTTGTTGTGTTTTCTTTTCAGTTTTGTTTTTATGCTCATCACAGCCATATGCTAAGCTGTTCATTTACAATTTTAATAGTGTCTCTAGATCATAAACACATTATTTCTGCTTCCACCAGCTTATTAGTCTATTAACAACTTCACACTGTGAAAACAAATTAGAATTGGATAACCTACCCAGTTTCTGACACCACTTTTCAGCTCTTTAGTAATCGCTTCAGATCCTGACAAGCCTAAATATAGAAGCAAGAAACACATAGCTGAAATAATTTAGCATCTTAGTGATTAAAGCAGAAACACACAGGCAGTAGCTCAGACTCCGCAGCACTTGCAGCTGTCATATCTAATCATTGTTTATTTCAATTTATTCATTCCAAAGGTACTTCAAGACAATCATGCGTTCCCAGAATTTAAATATTTCTAGTAATCTGCCTCATTGGTATTAAGAATAAAAGACAGCTTTTAATTCCAAAAACTCTCTGGGGGAAAAACACTTCTGAATATCAATCCAAGCCATTGTTAGGTTAGAAATTCCATTAAAACTCAACACGTGTCACATTAAGAAAAATGACAGTAGGTCATTCCATAAGGCCGAGACTGATGGAAGGCTTCAGAGAGAAGCTCAATGCAACAGCTATGGGGAAAACACCTCACAGCAATGCAGAGCATGCTGGAAACAGCAAGATAAAAAGTCTATACTCTTGAGAATTCTGCTCCTAACTGTTCCCAAGTACAGACAGGGTACCTGAATAAAACTTGCAGCTTTGTGGGATGTTATTCTCTTTGGAAAGGCATTGTACTGATAACGTTGTTCAGAAATTAAGGTATCCTCAGAAGCCTTCCAAGCGTTCACCTCCACAAACACTTAACACCACATGGCAAATGCTTCTACTCCCTCTTTCACAGACCAAAACACCAGGGCTGTTTTGTCTCTTCAGTTGATTCAAGGTATGTTGCACTCCAGCAAAAGGCCAGACTTCTGCAAGTCTAAAAGCATATGCTTAGGGCCATGCATAGTTCAAGCTGTTCCCCATCTCACAGAAAATATAATTTTGTCTTTCACTAGAGACTGCTGAGATCTAAAGTAGAAGTTTGCACTTCTAAAAGGAACTTGTGCCTACATTGGCAGTTTCTGGAAGTTTTATTGTTGAACTTCCAAAGATGCTAATAAACATGTGTCGAATTTCCCATTTAGGTTTTTCGGTACCAAAAGAATATACAATACAAGAGGAATTTCTTCAAATTAGAAATTTACAACAGAAGCAATTTTTTTCTAGCTCCTAAAGGCCTAAGTAGAGAAATAATGCCCTGCAAGGGATAGGTGGGTGACCTCCACTTCACCTTAGACCCTGGTCAGTGAGGTGGAACAACTGCTTTCCTCTAGTTTCTTCTCCATCTTTCTCCTATGATTGTAGGCCTTTAAAGGACTACTGCTTTCTAAGCTTCTAAAACAACATTAAAAAAAAAAAGCATTACCTACACAGAGGTTAATAGCTCTCACATAATCCACAGGTTTTCTGACCAAAGCTTAGTCTCAAGGTATAGGATGCCTTTCTTAGCCATTGGCCAGGGGCAGGAACCTTGGAGACCTTCAAAATAATATAGGCTCCTACCATTGCTCTTGGTTGCTCACCAGAACTTGGCAGTAAGACCTGCTACTGAGCATACAGTACAATTTGATTATAGGACATGGACAAATTGACCTGGGACTGACCTGAAAATTTCCTCCCTAATGGCCAGTTTTCCAGAGGGCCACAAGGTGCTATGGAGATGTCTAAGAGAGAAAAGGCATAGTAGTCTTAGTCAGCTGTGAACCCTAATAGTTATCATAACTGGCCAGGAAAGATATGTCTGTTGGTACAATGGTGGTTTGGATGTTATGGAGGACACCAAGAGCTTTCTAATTAGATTGAAGGCCTCCTCCATAGGAGAAAACTAATGTTTGGTCCCATAAAACTAGGCAAGAACCTGAAGGCCACAAGGGAGAACCTTTTATCCTTTTGCTAAGGGATAAAGTATCAAATGGGCATGTACATACAGATCCTCATACACAACGATTACTGCAGCTCACACTCATCATTGGAGAAGTCTTCTTTTGGTGATGGATGCTAGTTATTACAGAGATTTGCAGCTGGTGAAATAAGTGACTGTGTAGAGTTCAGCACTTAGGGGATGTCTATAGTGTACCCTTCCCCACCAAGGCTTTGGGAATGTCACAGAAGCAGGGAAGAAATACTGTTAAAAGCCAGGATGTGGGGAGGACTCCTTCAACGTAGTGCCTTCTAGACATGACAGAGCTATTGCTTTCGTGAACTCACGGAAACTTTAGCTGCCTAAAAGAGCAACACAGAATCAAGACAGTCAACATTTCAGCATGGGGGTAGGAGTTCATATGATGCCACCCATAAGTGAGGAATTGTGGCAGCTTATGGCTTCTCGGGAAGGGAGAGTCAGTTTTCTTCACAGCTGTGGCCGCTTGTAAGCTGCAATGCTCCTGAGGAAGGGCTTATATCTGTGTGCATATAGGCAGCAATATTTGACTCAGTAGGGTATAAAAAAAGATGGAGAAAACCTAAAGTTGACAGGGGGCAGAGAATGTCGTGGGGGGGGGGGTTGGATTGAATGAATATAATCAAACCACATTATATACATGTATGGGTTGTGTATTCACACACACACACACACACACACACACACGCACACACACGCATGCACACACACACTGAAGTTAGCTAACTCCTGACAGAAGGAGAAGTAGGCCTTAGGAGAATTGAGATACTACACTTCTGACTCACAGAAAAGCATTTCATTATATGTAAGAACGAACAAGACCATGTTTCCTAGTAGAAACTTTTATAGCCGTTTAAATGAAAAATATTCCCCAGGCCACTGGTTCAGAAATGTTCATGTTATTAGATTTCTTCAACACTTTCAGTGCTTCTGTTGTAGACAAACAAATGTATTTTTGGAAGTGAAATCCACCTGGCATACTCCTCAGCTGGCTAATCCTACCATCTGGTAAAGCAGAACCATGGCAAACCTCATGGAGACATCATTGTGCCTGCATTTTTCTAAAAATGTATACTATTTTAATAAATTATTTTTTCCACTGAATTTTTAGTTTTTGAAGAAAAGTCATATTCATTAGGAAAAAAATCTGACAATTCCATTTTTTTCCCCAGAGCTGAGGACCAAACCCAGGGCCTTGCACTTGCTAGGCAAGCACTCTACCACTGAGCTAAATTCCCAACCCCTGACAATTCCTTTTATGACAAAGTCTTCACTCTATACTTCTTTGGCTGTGGTACTGGGATCATTCTGACACTTTATAGACAAATTCCTATCTTTACATAGCATTCTAAAAAGAATACCTCCAGATAGGTCTTCTATCATATAGTGTAGGCTAATAAGACTGAAGCTGTATCCAACAAAATGGCAGTGTCTGAGATGCATTTGGGAACTGGGATAGAAACTGTTTCATAAAATCGCAACAGGTAAAAATCATTACTTTCTTGTTAAACTTTTTTTGTATCCCCCACAAGCTATTGTTTAATCCTGCCAAGATAAAACAGTTAAATATTAAGGGTTATTACTTCCTGTTTTTTTTTTACCTCGTTTATCTGAGCTTCCACAAAACTTCTTAGAAGAGTTAGACTGTCTACTTTTGTACTTCTAGAGATTTACTCCTGCAATTGGGCTTAGTCTTTAAGTCTAAAAACACAGCTCATCTAGTTACATTGTATTGTGTTATCTCTACAGAACACTCAAACTAATGGCATATTATAGAATATATGACCTTATGAAAAATTTTAAGATAAGTTTATTTAGAAAATTTTATTTGTATCTTATATTTTATCAAAAAATTGTTGTAATGTTTAACACAGTAATTTTAAAAGCCAAAAACTAATTTAACATTTAATAGTTAATGTAGTAATTATAAAAATGCAAATAAAAGACTAACCTTATTTCTATATCAAAACTTATATTGTTCATGTATTTATATACATTTCCCAAGGTAGCAGCAATTTACAGACCAAAAACTAATATCTACACATATAGTTGGGTAAATAGTTGGCTAAAGCAACTACCAAAAGATGACAGTAAATGTAGTTGTAGAAATATCAAAGCTGAGACAAGAAAGAAACAGTAATGAAATCCAGACAGGATCAAACTAGACAATTGATATTTAAAAAGCCCCCAAAAGGGAGCACAGAATATTAAGATACATAATTGTAGCCATTGTTTCACTGTTTTGTATGTTCCTTTTTCTTCCACCCTGCTCTACTCCTTTTTCTCCCCTTTCAATCTCTTATCACTAGATATGAAAGAATAAAGGATAGAGGGGGAAAAGGGCATCATTATTGGTAGACTACTTCCTGCTGGTTGGCAGCACAGAGCCCCGTGGGGCAAGTTTGATCTTCACCAACCACCAACTAGCCACACCCATCAGGACTCTAACATGTACATATCCTCTAAAAAGTTCCCATAATTCCAGACATCAAACACTAGCTGAAACTCTCTGCAGCTGGCAAAACTATGGCCCTGCCAGGGTATGAGGCAAATCACTTTCAGCTGCTGTGAGGCAGCCACATAGCCCCAAACCTAGGATTAAAACAAAAACATATTCTCAAACATTTCTGTGTTTTCTAACGAAACCAAAATTGCACAATCCTCACTACACATGAAAAGAGAAATCACTAAGAAAAATGACCATAGTGACTTCACAGAATGAAGTTGGAAGATAAGCTGTTAATCTACAATGCAGTGGAATACTTTTTTAATATTAAAATGTGCAAACTAGAACTGAGCATGTTTCTCAACCTCTTATTGCAGCATGCAGTGTAGAAGAGGCTACTGTGTTATTAACCACACAGCTATGATGGGAAGAAAGCTTGAGTGTCAGCAGAACAAGCAGAGTGTTGCCAACACAAAAGAAGACACGGACTATGGAATAAGCTCATGAATTCTTGACTAAATCACCAAATGCTCCAGGATGAAATATAGCCTATCCAGAATGAGCAAAAAGAAAACTCTAAAACCAAAAGGCTATGGTAAAAAGATTTAGAATGCACATTAAATTCATTAACATACAGAACCAAAACTAAACTATCGGGGGGAAACACATTATAAGAATAGAACGTACTTACTGTAGTCCCTGACAAAGTAATAACACAACTAAGAAAAGCCAAGAGGTATAGGAATGTAATACTAGTAAATACTGCTGTTTATAAAATCAATAAGATCACTCTCCAACATAAAGATCCTCAGACAAGGATGTTATACTTTTTTGTTGCTGTGTTATATACCAGAAATAATTTAAATTAAGAAAGGATTTATTTCCTTTGGTCCAAAGTTAGCTCGTTCCATACTAAGGCAAAAAAACATGGCAGAGAAAATTCCCTTAGAGTTGGGCCAAATCCAGTACATATGCTTCAAAGGACCTTCAAAGAACCCACTGTCTATAGTTCTACCAACTCTCAGTGGTCTATTCAAAAACTTTATCCATCAATAGGTTATGCCATTGATTAGAACTCAGATCTCATGATCTAACTATCTCTAGAATGGTATGATTCATTCATCTCTCAGGCACCTGTCAATATAATCAAGTTGACAATCACAGTGAACTACCACAATCAGGTAATGAATATGGTCAGAGTACATTATATACATGTATAAAAATACTACGATGAAAGCTTATATCATTAGTATATGCAAATTTTTAAAAGACGAAGGGATTAAACACCAGAGCAAACACATTGACTGTTAAGAAAATCAAGAAAGCTCTTTTAGAAACCTTAGTGTGTAAGAAGATATTCCTCTTAAAATTTTTCAAAACATCTGGCTTATTTTATATATATATTAGCTCAAGTTCACATAGTAGCAGGACATCTCTCTGGGAAGCAAACCTTTCCATAGCGTGTAGAGCTCCATAGTCTAAGACCTGGCTCAATAATAATATTATTGAATAAAGATCATATAGTAGATATAAAAAGTGGGAGGGCAAATACAGCATTGTTACACATAAATTTGCCTGTCAGAACTATGGCCACAGAAATCCCACCAGAACCTTTCATTTTCAGTGCAAGGCAAACATTAACCAAAGTACTGCAGATAAGCTGCCTGCAACTCTCTCACCAGATGCCGTCTGCTGCCCACCTAAGCATATGATCTGTTATCTCCTAAAATCTTAGTGTTACAAAGATTCCACTTCTCCCTAATAATTTTGTATTTTGTGTTATCTTCAAGCTAAAGGAAAAAGGTAAATCTCCTCTCAGAGGTCCTTATCAGCCACATAACAGAAACCATTTCTGCAGTTTTCTAAAGCAAACACCAACTACACCAGATCTTTTTCCAGACTGTTTAGGGAAAGCTATTCTTTAACATTTTAATATGAAAAAAAACAAAAGTTAACCTATCAATATTTGGGGTTTTCGGAACTGTGCTGGAAGCACAGTAGGCCTGGTCACTTTGATAGCAGAACAGAAAGTGTCTCCATGGTGACTCATGTCTCAAAGCTTTCACAGGGCCCAGCTTACCAGTAACCACCCAGTCTTCTGTCTGACTGGACACTGCCATTTAAAAAGTCACTTTGCTGGCTTAAGGCCCTTGATATATATTTACCATGTTCAAATAGGCTTGTTGGCAGAATATCAAAGGAGGAGGGCTGGTGTCCAGAGTGGGGCAAAAGGAGTATGTATGCGGCCAATTGTAAGCCTTCATTCAGAAAGGAGCCACATACACGGAAAGAAAACAGCTATGTGAGAGAAAGAGAGTGGAAATGAGAAAATAAGTTCTAAGTCTATCTTGATCTTCTAGGAACAGAAATAAACCAGGCTGCATTTGTTGGTCTGATCTCAGGAGGTAGAGCTGGTATGGATCAAGCCAAGTACCAAAATTTTCCTCTCCATGGTACTCTGGTGGCCATCACCAGTTTCCTGGCAAACCATATGGACATGTGGAAAAACTGCAGCTGTGTGGATCTGGGGATCTTCCTGCCTCCTGCTCTAGTTCGGGAGAGATCTTGACTCCAGTCACACTTGCTCAGTTGGGCAGCCCAAAAAGGTGGTGGGCTCTTTTATAAATAACAGAGATAAATGGAAGACTGCAGCCACAGATTCCGCTATTGATTGATTGATTCATCTTATGTGTATGAGTGCTCTGTCTGCATGTACACCTGTGTGACAGAAGAGGGCATCAGACCATATTATAGATGGTTGTGAATCGTCATGTGGTTGCTGGGAATTGAACTCAGGTCCTCTGGAAGAGCAGCCAGTGCTCTTAAGCACTGAGCCACCGCTCCAGTCCCCAGCTATTCTCTCTTAGTACGAGTGATCAACATATGTTTACTGAAGTCTTATGAAGCCCTTCAGGAGTACTGAGTATCTGTACATATTGAAACACAAATTCCAGACCATTGTTTTCTAAAAGAAAAGAAAAAGAACAGAAAACAAAAACAAACAAACAAAAACCTCCTATCTTTCTGTCCCCTCTTCCTTCTCTCCGTGGCCCAAATATGATTCTCACTGTGTAAGCTAGGGTGGCCTTGAACCATAGCAATACCACTGCCATAGCTATCTGAGGGCTGGGATTACAGGTAAGTATCAGTATATTCAACTTGACACCAATTTTTCTAACAGACACATATATTAACAGCTGTGGAAAAACAGGTAACATAAAACACACTGTACTTAGTGTAGTTTGCAATAAACATAAAAAGGCTATTACATTATTATATTTCACATTCTTATTTTTACACTAAATCTTCAAAATCTGATAGGTCTAGACTTACAGCACCATTTAACTGGGAATATTTTTAACTGTCAATGATCAATAGCCACACACAGACAGCTTGTGTTTGCAGGAATAAATGGTACTGTTCCAGAGCTTCAGGGAAAAAACAGAAGTTACTGGTGGGGAGAAAAGTACCATATACCAGAGCAGAAAAGAAATAAAATCCTGGAGAACAAGTTTTCTAAGGTGAGATCCCTTCAGGAACCAACTAACCGAGTCACTAAGGAAGAGTTTGCCCTTCTTTCTGTAATAGAACCTTGATTTGGGTGATTGTGTGAAACACAGGACTTGATAGTGTGTTTTCAACCACAGCTCCCTCCTATCTAAAGTATCCTTCTTACAGAGTTCTGGCCAGTGAAAATACCCTGGCTTCTGGGAAGAGCCGGAAAAGGCAGGCTTGTAAAATCGGGTAAGGTAGATAAAGCTAGCAGGCAGAGGAGCCATGGCAACCACTGGATTCTAAGGGGGAGCCATAGCTCTTGATTTATTTAAGCTGTCACTTGTGCATTAGGTTAGCAGAACAGAATCCTAACTGATAAATGAGTCATTGTAAATGGCCCATGAGTGTTGAGATCTTATAATTTATATATTGTTCAACAGTCTTACAGTTCTTGTGTCATTTAGTAATTAAATTCTGAATTTTTCATTTAAAAGGTAAACTGAATGAAACCTGCCAGATTTTGTTCTGAACTAGAGGACATTTGAAAATATAATTGCCACCAATAATAAAAACTGGTCTTCTTTTTGTCACAACTAAACTGAGTGTTCCATAAAAATGTATCATTGCATTATTGGGTTTTAATATACAGAAAGAAGTAAAAACTGGCTTCAATCATTAGAATAGCCTGCACATAATTAATTTAAAACCCCTAACAGTAGATGCTCTAGCTTTGACTCTCGAGCATCAGAGAACTGGAATGAATACACATTTTCCCACTTAAAAATGCTAATGTGGTGACTCAAAATAGCTGCACCCTGATGCTGTAGCTGGAACTCATCTGTTGCTCTTTGGCATTAGGTATCTTGAGCTTGTAAATTCTTTGCTTTCCCTCCAAACAGATTTGAAACGGAAACTATGGCTTTGGCATTCATTCGTTCCAGTTCAGTTTTCAGTCAGGTCTTGAGGATTGGTTGTTTTGTATCTGCCCTAACATTTCTCCATCTTTCTTTAGAAATCAGGTGCAGCTTGCTCCCTGGGAGCAACAGCAGCCTGCTTATCCTACCCAAAGATGAGGAACTCAGCCTAGCCCTGAGGTGCAGAGGATGCTAACCTCCACTAAAGAAGCAAACAAGTGATCCCAGCTGGGGCGGGACAGACTCAGATTACTGGCGGAGACTGAGAAACACAGACATCAGTTCATCTGGGTTCAAAACCTCCAGGGATAAAGTTCTAATTAAAGTTATTTTTAACGGCGTCAGGGTCGCACAGTCCTCACCCATCTGCTGACTGTGTGCACAGCCAGCACTTTGTCGGAAGCACCTAACAAATTAGTGGGAGGGTTTTCTCTGAAGCCCTAGTGTTCTTCCACTGAAAATGTGAAAGTTTTGAAGAGACCATAGCGTATCGTGCCTTCATCACAAAGAGATCAAAGTTCAGATGCTTGCACTAGAGGGGCTTTAGGATCTTTATCTTCAGTAGTACTGGTCTACGTAGTTACATTGTCAGAGTCTTAGACCAAGGTCTCCAATGCCACCGTTTCCATCACTACCCTAGACCATGAACACTAGAACAAACACAAGGCTACTATGTTCTTACCCTAGCTTTTCCTAACTGTAAATCTTATTTTTATAAATATCTTTCTTTCTTGTTTTCCTACACTTTCCGGTCTTAAATCTTATATCTCAACCATCGTCCCCTTGAGCTTCTTTTTGTCTCTTGCCTAGTATTTCAGCATCTTTTACATCTTGTATTAGGATAGCCTATATACTTCCTGGGCTTGTTTCCTATTGGCAATTAGGGGACAAAAGACTATGTAAGGTTTTTAATTCAATGAATCACTTTGTAAGTGAGTGAGGCAGGATAGAAAGACAGGGAAGATATAGAAACTTGAGAAAGAAAGGAGTCCTCCCTCACCCAGAAATATGGTTTAAGATTCTTGCTAGCAGGAAACTATGACTTCAGCACAATTAAAAACTGTTTAAGGCCTTTTACCTTCCTGGATGTGAACCCTTAATTTTCTCCATTTACAGGGAAAGAATGTGTACTAAGCCCCTTGTGCAACTCTAGTAGATTTTTTTTAAATTTATATTTATTTTTAGTCTTTTTATTATATATACATATAAATACATTTACATTATTACACATATATAATATAAACTACATATAGCAAGAAGAACCACAGAAATATCAGGAACTGTATTCATGTTACATTCATATTGTATTTGGCAGCCTTGAAGAAAACATCTTATCTTGATGAGTCTAAAATTCTAAATGAAAATCAATATCTATGATATCTCATCTCTATTAAATTAAAATATCTATCTAGACCTACAAACATCTTAACCTTTAAACAACTAAGCTTAATTGTAACACTAATCTACCTGGTCGTCAACCCCATCAGAGACATGAGAAGGAATAGAACTCACCTGAGCGAACCGGAAGTGCAGGTTAGCAGCTTCCACAATGAACAACAACAACAACAAAAAAAATGATAGGGACAGTTTGCTCCCTGAGCAGTCACCCAAACTCTCTAATGTTGGAACATCAGCTTCAACCTTCTGGCCCAATATATCTGACATACATATTTGTGAGGCAGGAACTATTGAGGACTTGCTGACCCTATCTTGGCAGTTTGGCCACCAATTCTGCCTGCATCCAAGCTTGCCCACTTTTAGGCAGAATTCTGTTAGTGGCAGAAACAAGGACATTTTACTCAGTGGCTGGTTTGCCACATTTGAAGCCATTTCCATAAGGACATTCTTTGATGCTCATCATCCTCTTTGAGGTAGGCTGGGTGTTGCCAGGAGTTAACCTGTCCTATTGTCAAAGAATCTTTAAAATAATAAAAAACATCTTTAAGTGCCATATTCTGTAGATCCTTGAGGATTTTGAAGACCTTATCTATTTTACCTTATCTATCTATAGAATCATATCTACTGTTAAACCAAGGACGTATAGTCTTGTGATAAAAATAGACTAGTAATTGACATGACCATGCTTTGATTCACTAACAATTCACTTGTATTATTTAATTATCCTAAACAGCCTGCAATACCACTTTCAAGGTATTGGAAGTAAACCTTTTATTATATTAGCATTCTAAGAGTATAATACTCATATTAGAGTAGAAATATATATAATGTGTGTGAAGAATAATCTCAAATTTGAATTCTATACCAATGTATCAAAATTAAACTTATTTTGCATCAATATAAAAAATAACTTTATTTGTGAGTAGCAATTAAGGCCTTGAGTTGAGTAGTAGAGCAATAATCTACTTTTTGTTCTATCATCCTTATATATTTCTATATTCCCCCCTTCTTTCTTTTCAACTCCTGTCTCCATACCTACAAAAGAAATGAAATATTCCAGTTTCTTTTATGAAATAATTTCATTACAGTATGTCTGTACCTACTTCTCTTAACAGAGAGAAAGAAAATAGGTGGGGCGACTTAGCAATCTTTTAAAGATGTAACTTGAGAGCCACCAAAATGATACATGTGGAGAATGCTACAATACTTAATTGTGACAGTCCTGAGGAACTTGGGTAGTTCTTTCTTTTTGACTGCCTATTTCTCAAAACTCTATAGATTAAAACCTATATTAAATTATATTTAATAAAAATCTTCAAGTCTGCTCCAAAAGAGCCAGGCTTGAAATCAATTTCCACATCAGAGTCACCAATGCCTGTTTGGCCTACACTGAGGTCAGGGCAGCTCCTTAGTCTGTGAAGGTAACAATCTCTAGTTGCCTCTGCTCCCTTACCAGCAACTGACATAATACCTTATTATATATGATTTCAAAGACTCATAATTTATTAAGTATAAAAATAACCCTCAAATTCTTTCATATATATAGGAATGATCCAAGAAATTTTGCTTTCAAGAGCACCTACTCTTATTTCTTGAAAATGATGGCTTGGAAAGAGTTTCCTTTTCCCTAGGCTGGCTCAGTCGTTACGAGAACTCTCCTGCTCCTCTTCCAGAGGACAGGAGTTCAGTTCCTCAAGCCCAGAAGGTGCAGCTCACACCGGCCTGAGTCCAGCTGCAAGGGATTTATTTCCTCTTCTGCCATCTGTGGACACTGCATTCATGAGCACAAACCCACACACAGACACATACATATTCACAGAATTAATTTAAAAAATAAAATAAAACCGTGAAAGCATAATTCTGTGCATAATTCTAAACTGGCCAGGCTAGAGACTACAGATGAGAACACTGGATGATAGAGAAGGCAAGCCAGATTTCACAATACCTATGCACTATTGAAGAAATGTCTATGTTGCAAAATAAAAGAAAAAATAATAGTAACTGTTGATATTGAACACTTACTGTGCTAGGCACTGTCTTGAGGGATTGCTAAATCATTGACTCCTTCACCAAAGCAACTTACTTAGAAATAGATTCTACCAAGTGTTCCCTAGAATTAGTCACTAAGTGGCTTTCTGACATATACACACTGGACTTAAGGATGATCAAAATAGTTTAAGTCAAAGAGTATAGCAATAAGATGGCTCAAAAGCAAATACTTATACCAAAGTCTGACAGACTGAACACATGGTCTTTTAGATGAACCATGTAGCAATTAATACCGAATTAAGAGTTATGATGTTTAACATCTGAACTAAAAGAAGAATACATTCATCCATTCTTTCTATTGCCAAAAGTTTGACCCTAATTTAAAATATATATGAGGAAAACTAAGGGGGAAAAACATAAAAAATAGCACAGTGTTTTGCTGTGTTTTCTGTATTCTGGGGAGGTAATGCCAATTTTTATTTTATTGTTGTCGCTCCCCCATAATTTAAATATAAAAGTACTAGTAATGTTGCCCTCTAGGCTTTATTAATATAAATCTTCCTACTAAGACTATAGAAAATCAGAGAGAGTGTTTTGGAGGATGACCCAGGACAGAGACCCAAGAGTCTCCAAATTTAGCAGTTAAAGGTGCTATAGATCTGCAACAGAAACAAAATCAAAAGTAAGCAACCAGGTAACAGAGAGGTGGTGAGTGTGATGCTACGGAGGAATGGTGCCTGGCACTGCATCTGGGATGGATGAGTGACCTTTTTAATGAGAGATGCTGCAATGCTGCCAGTATGCTTACAGGAACAGCTTTACAGAGTGTTGGATACAAGATATGCAGAGGAGCATAATGCTTGTGGAAGCATAGCTGTGTTAAATACAGAGGGAGTAGCCTTTGAAAGGAGCTTGAAGACCAAAATGAATAAGGCCATGATTTGGGGCAGCTGGATCAAAACACCAGAGTTTAGAAACTTAAGAGGAAAAGTTCCATAATAAGAAGCCCTAAGAAATTGCTCAGAAGAGATAACCCAAGAACAAAAAGGCAGAAGCCATGGTTGATTGCCATTGAGTCAAGTGCTTAGCAACCAGTGAATTGAAGTGGCCCATCTGTTAGTTAAAAAAAAAACCAAACAAACCAACTTCCCCCAAATAATTTAATCTTGATTGGCAAAGTTAGACAAGCTTTCTCGAAAGAAAGGAAAGGAGGGAAAAATATTTTAATACAGAGCTCCACATGTATGAAAAAAGGAAAAAATCACAGGCTTCTGCCTCTCTGGTTAAATAAAAATGGCTTATGCTCCCATAGTACGGACAGCCATGATGTAACAATTACAGAAGGGAACACAGATGGCTTTCTGTGGCAACAGGGACCAATGAGCACAATGTGGTGACCGAGCAGTGATAGAGAGCTAAACGAGGACACATAGGACCTTTTCAGAGGAATGCCAGGAGGCCCAGCCCTCATATTCCCAACAGCGACACACAAAAATATATTACTATCAAGGGCCACTGTCAAGCACCGAAGGAAGAAGCCAGGGGTGGGACGAAGAATATAATTCACTCATCAGACACCCCAAACAGAGACAGTTTTGCAAACAATGCAAAGAAATATTAACATGCAGGGAGAGGGATGAGTAAAAACAAAGAAAGGCTGAAGAGTGGGGTGTCCAACTGCATGATACATAGGAAGTGATTGGACGAGAATGCAATCAACAAAAACTCAAGACCTACAGATCACCAATGACAGCTACGCTTCAAAAGGTTGAAGAACTAACTTGCCAGGCTACAGTTCTCAAAATGAAGTGTACTTTTGAAAAACAAACAATTAAGGATCTACACTCAGAAGCGTTATCTTGTCTTATTAACTAGAATGTCACTCCAAATTTTACTAGTAGCTACTGGCTCCTTAGGTTGGACCAGTTCCCAATATAGAACTCATCTCTTACACAGAAAACAGATGGTATTATGTGCATGAAGATGATAATGAACAAAGGCACCAGGTCTACTTGGCTGTGAAAAAAGCAAAAATGCTTGAAAAGTACCTACATGGAAATATAGCCCTAAAACTCATTCATAAAGATCCATCTTGGAATGCATAGTAACAACTATTAAATCATTCTCTGGTGTCAAAACTTGTTGGGACTATTAGACGTTGGCATTGCTCAATCTGGACCCAAGAACTCCCCAAGTGAAATACCAATGATTGTGAGAAGTCTTGTTCTTAATGAAACATTTTACCTACCTTCCAATGTCTGGAAGCTGGTGTTTTGTATAAAGACCCTCTAACATGTGACAGAAGCTCAGGCTGTGGCACAGCACTCAGAAATCCTGTAGCACAAGGGCATCACTCGACCACAGGGGGATTCTGGATATGATGCTTACAGGAATGACAATCTGAGATTATGGAGTACCCTTGAACTGGAAAACCCAAGTGAGAGCTGTCTTTAAGCAATGAGTTGGAGATAACATCATCAATGATATTAATCTACTAGTATCTCTTTCTAGTCCTCACCCTGTAAGGAGCTCATGTGGATTAGCCAGTGTCTTAGTTATGGTTTCTATTGTTGTGAAGAGACACCATGACCATAGCAATTCTTATAAACGAAAACATTTAGTTGGAGCTGGCTTATAATTTTGGAGATTTAGACCATTATCTTCATGTCAGCAAGCATGGCAGCTTCCAGGCAGACACGGTGTGGATAAGGAGCTGAGAGTTCTACATTTTGATCCGTAGGCAGCAGAAGGAGACTGTCAACCACACTGGACACAGCTTGAGCATATGAGACCTCAAGCCTACCCCCACAGTGATACACTTTCTATGATAAGGCCACGACTCCTCAGAGTGCCACTCCCTATGGGGCAAGCATTCAAACACAGGACCAATCCATTTAAAGCACTACAACCAGAGCCTGATAGATTGTAGTATTTAACTTTCACAAGACTTTCAAAACAAATAGCAGATGCTATAGGAAAAGGCAATATCCTATCACCAAGAGTAATAAAAAAGAAATATCACTGGCTCTTTCTACATAATTAAGACAGAGGTCATGTGACTGGTTGTAAATTACCCCCAAAATAACATCCTGAAGCATATGAGCTTTATCCCACATTGCAGAAACCTATTGCGAAGCAGAGAATAGGGAATAAGATTTAATAGTCAGTTAAAACATCCTAATTTCTTTGTAATATCTTTGCACATATCCTAATGCCAATCCATACCTGATAACATCAGGGGAAGACAAAGTGGAAAACAGAATGGACAGAGAACTGAGGTTAGAACAAAAAGTAACTATGAGGGAAAAGTCATAAAGCTGCTGAACTGAGACTAAGTTCAATAGAAATGCCAGAGTATACGCTCCATTAGAATGAAGGAGCCTAATCTTAAAGAAAAAGCTGGCTACATCAGGACACCCTCATCACAAGATGTCACATTGTTAACATCTAGTATCTCTTACTTAAAGACACTAAGAGTATAACATGCATGAGTCTGAAGTAAGCTCTACCTCTAAGCAATGATTATCCCTTTTCAAGTTTTCCACAATGTACATTGTTTTACATGTACAGGGGAACTAAAGAGGATTCTACAGAGGAGTGGAGTGCTTGCATACCTCCTGGATGTGAGAGCAGAGTGGGTCCTTGAACAACATTGTAAATTGTTAAGAGTTTCTCAGAAGAATCAAGGCAAATAATTCTCAAGTGTCTTCACAGTGATGGAACAAATGGAGGCAGTCACTAACCAACTGAGATAATCCATAGATAAAAATATTTCACAATTAGAATATGCATGTTTAAACAAACAAACAAAGAAACCTTTAGTCTGGCCCAAAATCTACTTCCTTAACATTTTAGGTACACAAAAATAGTAACTTACTTGTCAAATTTCAAATTCACTCAGGAATCTCCCTACCCACTGAAAATTTTGAAACTAAAAAGTGGAATAACTGGTGCTCAGTGTTCTCCTGGGAAGAGTGAAATAGATACCACCAGTGGGAATACTGTATCTACCAAAGCTGATGAGGCAAGCATGACTCAACTTGAGAACTTTATCCCTGATATAGACCTAAAAGAACATGTAAGTATAATCACCAAACACATATATGTCCCAAACATCGCAGCGCAACACTTCTTGCAATGCCTAAACTTGTAACACCTCTAAAATTCAATCAGTATTAGCATAAAGAGTAGTACTCTTTATGATCAAATCCTCATTAGCAATGACAGTGAGAACTATAGTTACATGAAGCAACAGGAATAAATTAGTCTCGTGAACAATACTGTGAGGAAGATGCCTAGCACTAAACAGTATATACTTATGGCAAAGTCACTAACATGCAATCAAGATGACAGTGAGACATTTTTTTTTTAAAGTACTCTTTGTCACTGCAACTCTGAAGTCCTTAGATATCTTTGGGGATAGGGTCCAGGAACCCTCATGATACCAAGATCCAATAATTTTCACATCATTTAAATAAAATGGTTTGGTGTTGGCTTATAACCTACAACCGCGCCACGACCCTGCCGCGCATGCACACACACTCTACAGCATTTCTAGAGAACTAATAATCTAAGACAATATAAGTGCTATGCAAATAGTTACCAGTCTGCACTGTTTGGGGATAATGACAAGGAGAAAAGCTGTATACATTTGATACAAATGTAATTTTTTAATATTTTGTATGCTTTTACTTATTTTATGTAATTACTAAAATGAAGAAATATGCCTTTTCTACACTAACTTTTTGTTTTTATAAAATGCATCTTATTTGTTTGAGGACTATATATTTGACCTAGAAAACATTTAATTTCATTAATTTTACATGCATGAGCTATAAATACATATGGGTCCATAATGAA
Source organism: Acomys minous (assembly GCF_964271855.1). Lineage (NCBI taxonomy): Eukaryota > Metazoa > Chordata > Mammalia > Rodentia > Muridae > Acomys > Acomys minous. The sequence goes on along the minus strand of NC_140489.1, from coordinate 69,005,588 downwards.
AGTTGAATATTGAGTCTGTTATTAAGATCTTGCTTTTTTGACTACATTTTAAAAGTGTTTTAAATATATATTTAAATATAGTAAGTGAAATGTGAATATGAAATGTGACTTACATAAAAGTAATTTGGAGAGAAGTATATGGGAAACAGATGCAACACAATAGGCCAGAAAGCTAGAATATTAACTAGATAGCGAGTATATGGTTTGGATAAAGTAGTCTCTCCATTATTGTACATTACAATTTTACTTTAAAATATTTAAAAAATAATCCTTATAAAATAAAATGTCATCAGAAAATAATGTGGTTATTTCAAATTAAATGAGATGGGAAAGTCCTACTAAAACCATTGCATCGTTTCATATTTTGCTTTTTAGAGTTGCTGTGGAGAAAACCACATTCTGAAGTGACAAAATTATAACTTTATATGCTCTGCAAGCAGCGTTTAATGCTATGCATCATGAAATATTCCTTCCAACCCCACAATTAAAACTCATTATTATTTGAACAAAGGTTCTAGGTTGAAAGATTTTTAAACTATTGGTATTCAACACACACACAGAGGGGGGAGGAGAGCAAGATGATCAAACAAGCACCTCATGTCACTAAGCACAAGAGGAAAAAACTGTTGACTTCTTTCTTGATTTGTTTAATGTGGCCAATAAATTTTTCAAGTAAGCCAAACCCACAAAGATGGGACTCAAATGCATTTGGATACAGAGGAAGACATCATACCAATATTTTCTTATTGTAAGAAAATAATCCCAAAGACATTTTTATTTCTTTGTCTGTTTGTAAGCATACGCAAATATTTAATATACATGTGTCTTGGGGCTGCTTCAGACTGTCCGCAGCAGTGGACTATGATTTGCCCCATATTCTAGTATAAATGTGGTTTTGCCAGCTGTAGACAGTTTCTGTGATTGTGTGATGTTTCAGATTCTGGGAAGTTTTCAGAGGATACATGAAAAAATACAAGGGCCTCAGTAGGTCAGTGGTTAGTGGTCATTCAAGGGTGTTGGTTATGGTTTGTTAGTAGTTGTTTTGGATAAATATATTTCCCACTCTATTCTTATTTCTGTGCTATCTAGTGATAGGGGTGAAACCAATAGGATAGAAGGTGGGGAAAAAAGAACCCACAAAGCAGCAAAGGTCAGGTACAGTGCCTACTTAAACTTCTGCTAAAATTTTGTTGGCTAGCATGAGTGCGCAGATATTTTTGGTACTTTTCAAATGATTTCATTGCATCTAAAGATATAAGCATGGATAACATGTTTGAAAGTGCAGCAATGTTTAATTTGTGATAACGATAAATCTGTTAAAACAATATGGTAGTTTTCTAACAGATTTAAAGGCTGGAAGTTCAAAATCAAAGAATTAGCAGGCCACGCTTCGCTGTCTTCAGGGGAGAGTCTGTCCTTTGCCTTCCCCGTCTTCTGCCAGGTGACAAAAATCCCATGACTAGTGCACCTGTCTACTGACTTCCACCCACACAGCTGGCTCCTCTGTGCATGTGACTGACTCCTTACCACAGTGGTCACATAAAGACACATTTGATGGCACTCACAGCCTGTTGGAGCAGTAATCCAGGGTCATCTCACTCAAACTCAAAATTATATTTGTTAAGAGTCAGAGACATCTCAAATAAATAATTTAATGATATACATTAAGGCCTTGGATAAAATAAGAACAACCCAAATTCCAAATTCATAAATGGAAAGCATTATTGTCAGGGAAGAAATTAATGCAATGGAAATAAAAAGCAAAGGCTTAATGACACATAGTTTACTTTTTGAAAAGATTAAAAAATTATCAATAAGCATCTAAGCAAACTAAGCATGGAAGTGACAGGAAAAATCCTAATAAAATCAGAAATGAAGAGGGAGATAGCTCAATAAACATAGCAAACTTCAGAAATTCATTAAGACATATCTTTAAATATGATATTTCACTAACCTGGAAAATGTTAAGAAGAAGAGAGATGACATTCTGAATTCATATGAGTTGCCAAAAATAAAGCAAGATGAGATAAATAATTTTAAGATATCTATAAAAAATGGCAAGATTGAACATATAAACAACAACAACAAAATAAAACTAAACACAACTCCTAACTAAAAACATCCAAGCCTAGCTAGATGTAGTGCTGACTGCTACTAGGCTGTTAAAGAACTAACACCATTTTTTTTTTCAACTTTTTCTACAAAAAAAAAAAAAATGTCCAAACTCATTTTTTATGAAGTTAATATTACCCTACTACACAAACCAGATAAAGACTCAACAAAAACGAAAATTATTAACCAATCTCCCCAATGTATATAGAATAGATATTATCAATAAAATATTTATGCATTGAATTCAACAATATATCAGAGAAATAATTTAACATGATGAAGTTGTCCTCATTCCAGAACGGACAGGCTTCCTGCTGCCTGTGAATATGGGTGTAGATCTCTCAGCTGCATCTCCAGCACCATGGCTGCTTGTGTGCTGGAATACTTCTACCATGATGATAATGACCAAAATTCTGAAACTGGAAGCAAGCCCCCCATGAAATGCGTTTCTTTTACTGTGATCATGTTGTCTCTTCACAGCAACAGAACACTGACCAAGACACATTTCAATAGATGTATGAAAGGCTTTTCATAAAATCCTTCATCTTTTCATGATAAGATTGGGGGTAAATGAAACCTACCATAATACAGTAAAGTCTATATGCAACAAACATAAAGCTAACATTATACTGAATGGGGAAAAAAAAACCCAAACATTTCCAGGAAATTCAGGAACAAGACAAAGGTGTCAATTTTCTTAATAGAAGAGAAAAATAAACAAATAAAGACCAAGTCTCTTCATTTGCAGATGATATTATTGTATACATGAGCAATCTTAAAGTCTCTGCCAGGGGCTGGAGGGATGGCTTGACTGTTGAGAGCATTTGTTGGTCATTACTGGACTGACATTAAGTCCTTATTGCCCACGTCAGGTGTCTCTCAACTCCATTATAACTACAGCACCAAGGAATCCAACAACTTATTCTAGCCTCTATAGATACTTATATGCTGGTGAACACACACACACACACACACACACACACACACACACACACACACACATACACACACACACCAGAAAACTCTTAAGAGAGGATAAGCATTTTTCAGAAAATTAATATAAAAATAGTAGCTTTCCTATCTACCAATAACATACATGCTGAAGAAATCAAGGAAACAATCCTATTTACAGTTGCCTCAAAACAAAATCTTACAATTGGCCTAATTAAGGAAGCCACATGCTTTACAATGAAAACCTTAAAATACTGAAGAAAGAAATTAAAGAAGATACTACAGGATGGAAAGACTTTGCATTCTCCTAGATTAGAAGAATATTATGAAAATAGCTATTTTACTAAAAGAAACCTTTTAGTTTAGGTTAATACAACACCCCTTAAAATTCACATGCCATTCTTCACAGAAATGGGAAAAAAATCTTAAAATTCACATAGCAACACAAAGACTCCAGATACTCAAAGAAATCCGGAGCCAAAATAATACTGCCAGGGGTATCTTCATATCTGATTTCAATAATACTACAAAGCCAACACAGTACTTGGATAAATGGTCACTCGGGCTATGTACCCAATCTATTTCCCATGTGTATGTCTGTGTGTGCGTGTGCGTGTGCGTGTGTACTCAGCCCATTCAAGTTTGACTTGTTTAAGAAAATAACATGGTCAACCTTACTGTGTCTTGAACTTCCCATGTGATCAGCTTTTACAATCTAAGCTAAGTGTAGGTTTCAAATCTTAAAGAATGTATTCTTCCACTATCCTAACCCCAGACATGCGCTCATTGCCTCTCTGTTCTTGACGTTGCTATGAGTTTCCAGTGTCTGCTTTAGCTCCCTGCAGGGATGGACTGTAAACTAACCATGAGACAGATAAACCCTTTCTTCTGTTGTGTTCCTTTTGGTGACTGTGTTCTATGATAGCAAGAGAAATGAAATTAGAACATATGCCAAAGGGGACAGCGCGTGCGCAGTGGACAGGGAGCATATATTCAGTGTTATCTACTCCTATCAACAAGGACAATAGCCAGCAGCTTGAAGAAGCAGAACAAAAAAAAAATGTGATTGATAGCTTTTCCCTTTCTGCAGCAGGTAAAGACCCAGGGGCTTTAGCAAGATAAAAGGAGAGGAACTGCATGAGTGACTTTTGGATATTTTGGTATAACACATGAGACTCCCTGGTCAAGAGATATAGCAGCTGACATCTTCAAGTGGGCATCTCAGGAGCCCTTTTCCTACTTGTGATGATGAGGTGACCCTGTTAGTCATCCTCCTTAAAAAAGTTACCTTCTCTTGCCATACTCAACATGATTTCTATAGACCAATGAGTGGCTGAGCAGTAAGGAAATTTTCAAATGGGAGTAATAAAAATAGCTATAGTAATTGAACATTTGTTAAATATCAGTCACTTGCAGCTTAAGTGCCTGATTTTGTTTAATACGTATTCCAGTCTTCCCAGACAAGCTCTCAGGCCCTGCCCCAAGTGCTGGTGTACAGGCATGTGCTGTCCAGCTATTGAGTGGAAGCTGCTGAGAGCATAGGGCAGTGAAGAGCAGTAGTACAGAGCAGCTGTGCAGAGCAAGTGAAGATGCTCTTCAGAGCACAGAGCATCTGGTAGGTGATCTGAAGATAGGATTCTACTTTCTGCAGCAGCTTCTCAGACACCAGTGTCACCACAGTGCATCAACTGAGTAGACAGCAGCCATACCAGGAGCAGCTTCCATTCAGTAGCAACCATGAGGTCCCAGGAGAAGCGTAAGGTGCATCACATGTGTTACCTCTCATCTTAACAACCATTCCCATCAGTTTCAGAGCTAAGGAAACATCACACACACACACACACACACACACACACACACACACACACACACACACACACACACTCACCTGTCTCAAAGGCATCTGTGTCTAAGAATCTACCCATCACTGTTTGACCCAAAAGCCCACACTCCTTTCTTTACTATTGCATGCAGACTATTGACTACTTATGAAAAAAAAAAGCACAAAAGAGGTTTGAGGTTTCAACTGACAGACACCTGGGTAAAGTAACATAAAGAAAACATTGCTTCTTAATGATTTGGTTACAAGGGTCAGCATTAAGGGGCCAAGCTCATTGCACCTTTGACTTAAGTTCTACAGAAAAGAACAGAACTTCAACGGGAGTTCAGCATCATGACCTGGAGGTTTGTGGGTGCATCTGCAGCTGAGGGCTTTGCATTTGCATGTGGAGACATGCAAGACACAGCCAGGGGCTGAGACACTGCAAAGTAAGTCCTCATTTGAAGGTGAAAAAATATCCAAACAAATGGTATTAGCATAAAAATGAACATGGAAAAACTAATATGTTAAACCAGAAATTGGTTTTTAGAAGTTTCTTTTATATCCTGAATGAATGTTATCAAGCTTCAGGAAATTCAAAATCCTTGGGGATTGCACACACAGCAGCTGATGGCTTGCTGGAGCTTAAGACTCTCTATGCCACAAATAATCAAAGAAGAAACTAAGAACTGACAGCACATAGCTTAAAAACAAAGAAGAAGAAGAAAGATTAGGAGGAGGAAAAACAAAACCTCACATAAAAAGTAAGGTAGGTGTCTCAGTTAGGGTTTTATTGCTGTGCAGAGATGCCATAACCACAGCAGCTCTTATAACTCTCTTATAAACATTTCAGAGGCTTAGTCCATTATCATCATGGTGGAAAGCATGGCAGCAGGCAGATGCTGGATAAAGTAGCTTAGAGTTCTACATCTGGATCCTCAGACAGAAGGAAGAGTGAGTAAGTGGCCTGGCCGGTCTTGAATTTCTGAAAGCTCAAAGCCAACCCCCAGGGACACACTTCCTCCAACAAGACCAAATCTACTCCAACAAAGCCATACCTCCTAACAATGCCATTTCCTATGAGTCTATGAGGGCCATTTTTATTTAAGTCACCACAGTAAGTGTTTATCTGTTTGTCAAAGTCAAAGAAAACAAAACCTCACACAAAACAACAGGACACTGCTTTGGTGTGGTTGTCTTGTTTTACAACATTGCTTCAAAACCAAAAACACAACCCTCACACTCATGGTGGTCAGGTCAAGGCACTCTGGTATCATCAGGTAACATAGCCACAGAGCAGTGGCGTGTCCTGCTGCATTCTACACTTGCACATACTGCTTTTTAAACATTCAGCATACTCTTGTGGTCCTTCAGATGCCTAAGACTAGAGCCACAATCTGCAGACTTCGGACCTCTTCACCAAACCTTTAACACACACTATACTCAGCACTGTCAACTAGCTTTGACTTAGGTCGGTGGTGAACAAGGCCAGGAGCTGGTGGTCCCCTCCAACTTCCACACCAAGCCATAAGGTACACAAGGTGAAAAAAGTCTTTGCTATCAGGAAAGTGTTGTGTTTAACACAAAAATCACAGTCTTTCTATATTGCAAATAAAGACTCAGGAGCCAGATACTGGGCTGAAAGCCTACTAGCTCAGAGAGGCAGAGGAAGAAGTCGGCTAACCTTCCTATTCAGCTGGCATCCCAGAAGGAAAAAGCCCTTCTTACTTAGCTCAGATCCCAGAAGGAAACAGCCTTTCTACTCAGCTTACAACCCAGAAGGAAAAGGCCTCCCTATTTCACCATGATGTCTTCAATACCTTCTTCCTCAAAGTCCCTCCCATCTGTTCTGTCACTGTCAGGTGGTTGCTGGCTCTGCCTCTTGAACTTTAGTTAATTCTGTTTACAGAAAACTGTTGGATTAAAGGTGTATGCTAGGGTTGAGCCATACCACAAGTATTTGCTTACAGTAAACAGAGAGCTCTAGGACCAAAGACTGAGCCAAACTACAACGAGAAACAGGTTTTTACAGTTCACAGTGGGAATAATATCCTTCAACAGGAGCATAAAGAGTTCACACAGGTAGAGCACATTCTGTGATGAGAGGTCGAGACATGGCCATGATGTAAAGAGAGTTAGCTATGATGACACTCTGGTACAACACCCAAATGGTCCAGCATGCTTAGCCTCCACACACATCCAGCCTTGAATAGGTTAAGCCTCCAATAGCTTGTTACTGCTTGTCTCATGATAAATGCTCAAAGTTTTAAAATAAGTATCTTTTTTAACTGTTTGATTTGGCATTTTTAGACAGGTCTGTCTCACTATGTAGCTCAGACCAGCCTTGAACTTGCTACAGCCTCTGAGTGTTAAGATTATGGATGTGTGCCACCACACAACAGTTTCACAATCAGCCTTTATGTGTGAAGTTACAGCTCTAAATGGCCAAGTGACCTGTATTTCACAGGTTTTACAGTTAGAAAGTCCATGTTTCTTTCTCCTTCAACCCCTTGCTCTTACAAGGTTACTTCCCCTGAGTTATGGCCAACCCAGAAATGGAAGACTATGCACACAAAACTCTCACTTGAACCACACTGGGCCACATGTTTCTCCACTCCCTTCCTGCTGGAATGATGGAAGAGATTTATGTCAGAAGTGGCTTATTATACATATAGTATTCATAATTTGCTAGTGTACAAAGACAGTTTGGTCTTTGTGACCCACACAAAATTTAAGAAAATGATACTCCATAAAGTATCAGCCACTGAACAAGAATAAGAAGTAACAGTTGGACTTAATATACTTATCTAAATAGTCAATTAAATCTAAGTGATGATTTCAAGTCAAATTTCATTTTTAATACAGAACTGGTTGCGATGCTAACTAGTTAACTACACTGGAAACCACTGTATGATTTGTGTAAAAACAAGTGTTATATCCTCTGAAGAACTTTGAGTACCACTGGTCTATTCTTACATCTAGGCAGAAATTAAAAGAGGTGTCACAAGTCATGTCTAAAGTCATTTCTGCCAAACTCTCCCCATGCTCACCACTTGCTATTTCCAGCAAAGACTCAAAGAACACATTAAACAGAGAAAAAGGTTCTTTTCTGCTCCTGACCTCAGTGTCCATGGAGCTATGATGTATCTCAAAATAAAATGAGATTTGGGAAGGAAAGAAGTTTGAAACATTATGTATAAAGTCTTGTCAATAAAAGTTCTATCATTACAATGGTAAGCCAAGAAATACTTGTTTGTAAGGCTGGCTATGTAGAGATTGTTAAAACCACACAAACATTGCTTATGAAACTGAAGGAGTTATTTACTGGGCTGCTGGAGCTAGTGAGCCAGGCTATGAAAATGTGTAACACAAGGCTCTTTGGCATCAAGTTTTGTTTTTTCAGTACTATTTTTTTGTTAAAACAAATACACACACACACACACACACACACACACACACACACACTCTAAATGAAATACAAAATTCATGCAGTAGCCTGCCTTTTAAATTCTAGGTAAATCCCACACCACACAAAAAGTAAATTCTTAGCAAAAGTACAATGATGACCCAGATCATAATCCAGCTGTTTGTCATACTGTGTGTACCAACCCCAAATGTAAACCTCAGGAAAGAACAGACTGGATAATAATTGTTGCTCGATAAATGCAAAAAGTTGGGACCACTAGCACCACTGCACTCCAAAGTCACCTTTCACAGGTACAAACCTCAGGAAAACGTGTCCATTAATTCACAATGACACAACAGATCATGAAGGTTTAATATGAAGCTATAACATTTCTTGACTAACATTTTAGATAAGACCCTCTGAGCAGTTGAATTTTTGAGAGTGACAGTGAGGAGAAAGAGATTTCAGAATAAAAAAGTACTAGATGGCATGATGGGATACAGAGGCACTGGCGAGCAAAGGGCATCTGAATAGCAAGTGACAGAAAGGTTGGCCCTCATAGGGTGTCTAAAACTGAAAAAATCAAGTAGAAAGTTGAGGACTCAGCTCAGTGGTGGATGTCTGCCTAACACGCACAAGGCTCCAGTTTGATGCCCAGAGCTTAAAAGCAAAGGAAACAGAGTTCAACCTTAGTGCTAACTCTGATGTTTCCAGAGAGGAAAAAACGTATTTGTAGAAGCTCCAAACTCTGGGAAGAGAGGCTTGTCACTTAGTTTTCTCTTGGGAGATGTGGCATGTCTGAATGTCTCAGAAAGAACACAGCAGCGTTCCTTCATGTGCTTTAGTTTCCCTTAGTGTCAGTTACCAGTGGTCAATAGGAGTTAAAAGTATTAAGTAGAAAATTCCAGAAATAAAGTCAAATTTTTAATAAGTAGTTAGAGCATACTGTTAAAACTGTCTGTTACTGTTTGCTTACTTCTCTCTGTATTAATCAGTTAGTTACTTCGGATCACAGGGATGCTGGAGAGAACGGCATATACACATAGGATTCAGAACTACATATAGTTTCAGGCATGAGCGAAATGCCTCGGGATGCAGTCTGTGGAAGTGGGTGTGGGGCCACTGTGTTGGAATTTAGGTTCAAAAATGTCTTTCCTAAAGAAGGTTGGCATAGCAACCTAAAAATAAACAATCTATACGTAAGCAATATAACAACCAACAGAAAGATATAATCATGTACAAAAAAGGAAAGGCACTAGTCCCCACAGAACTGCCCAGCCAGAAACCAAGTACATTGCTGTATCAGCAAAGGAGGCTCCCTTGCACGAATCAATAAGAAGCAAGTCCAGAAAGGAAATGCAGGTTTCCTTTTTAAAAAACTGTACAAAAGGCCAACAAGCTTCAGAACTAAATAAATCTCAGCTTGACGATGATAATGCACCAAAGCGAAGCTGCTCATGTTTGCACGAAGTTGAATTCAAAACAAACACTATAACTGAAACAACTGCATCAGCCAGGTTTCCCGAGAACAGACAACTTGAGGTGGTGCCCAATTGTTTGGCACAATTTTTTGAAGACCCCAGGTGCTAACAAGTGTTACAGGTACCCCATGTTTGGATGCTCACCATAGCAAGCAGCTACTTTTAAAGCCAGAGCCTTTATAAATTGATCAGAGTCCTCTGGCCAGTAGTTAGTACAGAAGACAAGCCTACTACCTCTGAGAACTCTAGTCATGAGTCTGCAACTTTCACTTTACTTAATTTCACTACAAGTCATTCAAACACTTCACATACATTTAGCAGCTGATTACTAGTTAGGCTGTCTCTAATTTCTGCCTATTATGGATTGAGAACCGAAGAGAATGGATGAGCAAATACCTCTGCAATAGGATATAGAGTCCTCTGGGTGTATATTGGGGTGATCCCAGCTGCCTGAGGAACTGCCACACTGACTTCCGTAGTAGTTGTACAAATTTGCACTTCTACCAGCAACGAGTATTCCCTTTTCCCTGCACTTTGCCACCAGGAGTTGCCATTTGCTTTTATTCATCTTAGCCATCCTGACTTGGGTAAGATGAAATCTCAAAATAGTTTTTATTTGCACTTCCTTTATGGCTAAGGATACTGAATATTTCATTAAATGTTTCTCAGCCCAACCATTTTGTCTCATCTTTTGAGAACTGTTTAGTTCTGTAGTCAATTTTTAAATGGAGTCATTTGTTTTCTTAAAGTTCAGTTTTTTAGTACATTTACACAACAGAATATAAATCAGCTGTTAAGAAAAACAAAATTAGAAAGTTTGAAGGCGAGTGAACGGAACCAGAAACAATCATCCTGAGTGAAGTAACCCAGCCCTAAGAAGGACAAATGTGTGTTTTATCACATTTGTGGATGCTTTAGGTGTATATAGCGATCTGAATAACCACAGAGGTAGCTAGTGAGGGACCAGGATAGAATGAGGACATCTACCAAGAAAATGGAGATAGAGTGTGGTGTTGACAAAGAGATGACGGGCAAACTAGAATAAATTAAACAGGGAGAAGGATCAGGGTGCAGGGTAAAGGGCAGAATATGGGGAGGGACGACTAACACCCTTTGGAAAGCCATAGAGAAACCTACTATCATAGAAGCTTCTTAATATATGTATGTGTGTATACATATATATGTATATATATATATGAATTACATATTCCTAATGCCCTAAACATCACAGACTACTGCCAAGTTTTTAGTTACTCTCCATAACCTGAAGGTAAAGCCCTATTGTGGAAGACAATGCTTAAATATGTTATTGAACATGGAGAAGTAGAGCTGGTACCCAACTACAAACTTCCTCCTTCTTGACTGGCATCCATGGTACTGAAAGGTACAAAGCAGTCATGTTTATCTGCACAATATTAAACCATTCAACACTCTAGCATGAGGTGGGTGCTCGTGGGCTCCTACCCCTAATCAAGGAGCTATGGATAATTTATGGCTTCTGGGGGAGGAAGGGCCACATTTTCAGACTGTGGCTGCTGGTGGGATGACCCACGCTCCTACCCAGAGGTAGGAGGAAAGCACACATTGGAGTTGATGTGTTATTAAATTAAAATAACGAAAATAAAAATAACACCAGGCTTTTCCTTTCAAAGTACTTCCCCTATGCACTTTATGGCTCTCCATGTCTAGAAGGAATTGGCAAAGAAGACAGGAAGATCTACACACACCTTTAATGGATGAGCCCATATCCCTACAATAATTAAACCTTAAAAGAGACAAATGCCTCCCTGATCCACAGCTGACCAAAAGTGTGTGTTACAGCTCACTCTGTCTTGCTATGAGCAGGAACGGCAGAAACACATTGTGAAGTTCACCTTAGCCACTCAAGCCAAACTCACCTTAAATTCCTTCCTTCCTCATGTAATCTGCTACAGCTAGAGTCAAAAATCAGGTTGGCAAGAGGTGAAATATGATTCATCTTCTTTTGCCTAACTGTAGTAGTTCTGTGGTTCTGGGTCAGCTATTCATTCTCTGTGAGCATTGTCCTTGTTCTTGAAATTAACTTGGGGAATGACAATCAGTTCTTTTAAGACAGAAAAACCCAGACTTGTGGGGAAAATCCTAAGAAGCTACTTTCCTTCACCTCAGTGGCTTTGTAGGTTCAGACGGTGTACCTGATAAAATGTCAAAGTACATTATTAATTAAATGCACTGACCTAAAATGAAAAGCATACACATTTTAGTTGATATTTATTTTCATACCTCACCCAACAAACACAATAGAAAATGACTAATGATTTCATAGTCAACCTAACCAGACATCCATGCTCCTCTTTTGCAAGTGGTAGGCCGGGAATCTAGGCATTTCACATACCTTCTTCCCTTTCTCTGCAAACACACTCTCAGTCACACAGGACAGTACACACACACACACACACACACACACACACACACACACACATATCCCCTTATATATGTGTGGAAATCAAATTGCAGCATAATCTTAACGTTTCAAGCATCTCATATATATATATATATATATATATATATATATATATATATATATATATATATATATACATATCTTATATACATACATATATATGTACCAAGGAGGACTTGAAACTGAACAACATTAAATAGCATGAGTTTTGTTCACTGAATGTTAAATACACAAAACGAATAGGATATTTTACTCTAATGGAATTCTGGAGGTCTTAATTTTGAAGCAATTAGATTAATTTATTTTACTTCATGTGTATGAGTGTTTTGTCTACATGTATGTATGCACACCATGTGCAAGCAATGCCTGTGGCGGTCAGATGAGAACATTAGATCTCCCTGGGACCAGATCTTGTGGGGCACCACGTGGTTATTGGGAACCTCTGCAAAACCAGCCAGTGCTCCTAGCCTCTGAGCCATCTTTTCAGCCCCCAGAATTGAGTTTTGAAATAAATCAATTTTGGTCCATGGCAAAAAATTAATAGGGAACAGAGGGCCAAAGTCCCAGTCCTATCCTACTACCCTCTAATACTGCAGTCATTTCCCATTAGTCATGTAGTTCCCAGTTTATTCATGCAGGCAAACCAGGCAAGGAGGTTCATGGTTGCAATTGGGGAATAAAGCAAAGGGTTTTATGTTCAAGGTCAGCATGAGCTAAATAATGAGACTATCTTAGAGATACACACACACACACACACACAAAATCCATAATGTCAAGATCATTATTTCTCATGATAAAAACTGAAGAAAAAAGAACCTCAGCCATAGATAAATGGTTATTTTATGGTAGACAGCAAACCATTAAAATTATCTTCACAAAGAATACACAAAATAAAATTCTAGTTACCAATTATATCTAGAGTATAATAGTGAAGAAAAATTAAAAAGTGTGAAAGTTAAAAAGCCAATGTCAGGGTTTACATGTATTTACCATTGGATTTTTTTCCTTTTTTCTCTTTAGTGGTATATTATTTGTTGTATATGTACATGCACATATGTATGTATGTTTCATACATATATATCACGTGTGCCTGCATGCACAAATGTGCAGAGTAATGCTCTAAACTTCATGAATCATCTACTATAGAAAGAATTCTGACCTGATGTCAGAGCTGTGCAGTGCTGCTTAGAGGGCTGCTCTCAGCCTCCAGTGTTCCCTTTGTGCAAACAAAACTTCGGGTCTTAGGGGGTAAAGGACAGGAGTAAGTTTAGCAGGTCAAACCCTTTCCCAAGCACCTGTGAGCTTCTCAGAGCAGTGCAGTTTGTTACGCAGATATGAGCACAGTGAGCAGTTTAAATCGAGGTCCTCAACCTCAACCACATAGGGTCCATATGGTAGATAAAAAATGCCTTGACTTGAGAAGGTGGGCTGGAAGTGACAGCATTAACATCACCAGAGAGATGACAACTAAAACAGGAAATGTGGTCTCCTTTTTTTTTTTTTTTAATCTCCATAGCCCTCTTGAAGGAAATGCAGACTGAAAATGATTCCTGTGAAAAAAGAGCATTTGGGGGAATATCGGATGTAGTAAGGAGCCGTGAAATGACCATTTATTCTTCATAATACAAACTCATTCTGCAGGGAAATACTCAGGTCCTTCAAAATTCTGAGATAATAGCTTTGTACTGTGGGTCACAATAGAAGCGCCTACCATGGGTCACAATGCAAGTATTTATAAATTGCTCATTTGGGATGACTCTAAGAGTCTGAAGACAAGAGAAACGTCTCTATTTTCTTCTTGGTAAATAGGCAATTAGGTAGAATAAAATCTTCTGTTCAGCAATGTAATGAATTCAGAGAGAACTGAGAGACAGACACCAGAAGCATCTCATTATGAGTAAGGGCAACTTCTTCCATACAGAGTCAAAGGAAAGCACAGCTGCTATGATCCAGTTTAAAGCCCAGAGTTAGCTCTGAGCTCAGCCTTTGCATCATGGAAACCAGAGACCCTCAACAGGAGTGGGAGAGAGCCACTCTGCTCAGCCCACCTCTTCTCGAGGATGGCATCTAGTGATCAGAAAAGAACTGAGGAGCCCCTCGGTGCAATGCTGAGTGACAGTGTGGAGGTGGTTGGGAGCACACTTGTGCTTCCAGCACAGTAGCTAACTAGCCGTCTGTGCTCTATGGTCCTGGAAAACCTGCCAAGTGCACTGTGCTTCTGCTCATTTGTAGTTTCTTCCAGAAAACTGCATATGGGTTAGCATGACTACCTAGGGTAAAAACGTCAATCACCGTAAGTCAGACACTCCCGGTCTCTGTCTTTGTCTCTGTCTCTCTGTCTCTGTCTCTGTCTGTCTGTCTGTCTGTCTGTCTGTCTGTCTGTCTGTCTCTCTCTCTCTCTCTCTTTCTCTCTCCCCCCTACACACACACACACACACACACACACACACACACACACACACACACACACATACAGAGTAACAGGAAAGAGGTTCAGAAACATAAACAAGAACCTGAGCTGGCTTTGAAAGAAAAAAGCTGAGCCCTAGGCAAGCATCTGTGTCAGCCGCTCCCACTTCTGTTGTTTGATTAGCAGTGCACTTGACTGACCCCAGAGAATGTTTTGTTCTATTTTGTTTTAACTTTTCTTTTGATGTTGTGAAGATAGGTGTAGGAAAATAACATCTCCCATTTCAGGGACAGGAACCTGATGGACAGAGGTCTGAACATAATGGCGCCAATGCCCAACATACCCAGCAATGCACAAACACTCATGAGATCGTAGTTAACGTTTCAGTCCAAATCCCTGAAGTACAACAGCAACACACACAAAGCCACCCAATGGCGGACCTTAGACAGGGAAGCTAGACATAATTTTTGGACTAAAGAGATTTAAGAGAATCTGACTTGGAAAGCCAGGATCAGAATGGCTGGGGTTACTGTTGTGTAGACCACAGGAAGGAGAGGCCATGAAGCTGAAGCAAGGGGGCCCCAGAGGGGCAGGAGGTAATCCAGATCAGTGACAGTGCTTCCCAGGACTCCAGTAAGGAGGTCTGCCACCACAGGTATCAGTTAGGGCTTTAAGAACCCCGCAGATTAATTAGCATTGCCTAGAACAAACCTGACACTGCTCAAGTAGAATCCAGCTTTGTTTCAGGCACTCACAGACACATATGGAGCCTTTCAAACCACCCTTGAGTACAGACATCACTCCAATGTTAGAGATCAGAACACTGCGCCTCAAAGCTTCACCAAAGTCAGGAATCAGTGTTGTACCAGACATCAGGGGAATGCCTAAGTTGCTGCTCAGAAATACAGGGGTAGAAATGCAAGGAGCAAGAGAGACTCTTAGAGCCCTTCCCTCACTTGGCACTGAAGGATTAAACAGGGGAGTTCCACGGAACTGGATTCCTCTCCAGGACCTCTTTCCCACACTGGACTGTAGAAGTCTTGGGGCTTTCTCTGTGCCTTCATGATCTACCACAGAAGTGTTCATTGATGTCTGCACAAGTACAGCTCTGGGCTCCCAGGAAGACAGAAGTCCCTGCCCCATTGGGGTTTCATTCTCATAATAAACAATTAAAATACAAAAGAAACACACACACACACACACACAGAGAGAGAGAGAGAGAGAGAGAGAGAGAGAGAGAGAGAGAGAGAGAGAGAGAGAGAGAGAGAGAGAGAGAGACTCTTCGGCTCCAAGCCTCTGCCCATGATGTACTGATGAAATGTCGATAACGATATCTCAACACCACAGCAAAGGGCACTATCCTCCAGCAGCCCAAGCTTAGAAAACTCCAAACCAAACAACCGTGTGCCTATTTGACAACAGCCCCTCCTTGGTCATCTGCTGCGGGATATCTACAGCTCCTTGCCTTTCCAGCCACAATCCAGAGGGAGCTCTGCCTTAGGGCTCCCTAGCCACTTGTTCTACCTTTGCAATTAGTGAAAACTAATCAAAACCAACACAAGTGAATGAGTCAGCTGTGAAACTGCTCCTGGAAACAGAGGGCTGGGTGGTGGGAGAGTGCACAGATGGCGTTTCCTTTTTAAATGAAATGTTTTGGCACTGGCCTCTGTCGAGAGCTTTCCCTTGTTTCCATCTGGTTTGGGTCCTGGAACACACACACAAGCGAGAATGGAAAAAGAAAGTTCTGCCGGCGTGCTAAACCACTAGAAAAGCCAAAGTGCCTGCCAGCACTTCCTCTAGGTCCCCAGAGACCAGAACATTCTGCTCAAGGAATGTTATCATGTTGTGTTAAGGGAATGGGAGAGCCCTGTTCCTCAGGCCTAGCCCTGTCTTGGAAAACAAATTTAAAAGTGTGTATACTTTGGAGGAGAGAGTCTTGCGTGTGGTCCCTAGCTGCTCAGTTGCATGCAAAACACTTATCCACTTAGCCCTGGCTGTGTCATCTGGAGAGCAGAAATAACAGAAGCTAATGTGATGATAACTGAGATGGTACATATTGACTTCTTGGTTGTCTATTGCTGGGCACTGCTGTTCAAAGGGGCTTTAAAAAAGATAATATTACCATCAATTTTCACAAGAAATGATTTAGAATCATAAGGACATCTAAGAACACTTCCAATATACAAATGAACAAACCAAACTTGCACATAGCCAGGTCACTATGAGAAAGCATTAATTTCCCTGAGGAGTTTGTTTCAAAGACTCCGATACATCTGCTAATTACATCTTTGAAGATGCACAGCTTTAACGGCTTGGTTTACCAACCTTACCATCCAGCCAAAACCAAAAGCATAAACCTGCAGGTGACAAAGGAATACCGAGTAATGGTCGTTGGCTGCTTGAGATAGCAGGGAAGGATGTTTGGTTTTGGAAGTCTTTCTCACACAACTCTTATACCTACCTTACCTTAAGAAAGAAGAACAAAGTCACTCAGGGAACACAAACTAGAACCAAACTACCCAGGTTCCTGTGATGATTTTAAACAAGCTAATTCACATCTGCGCTCACCTACAGAGTGAGACATAACTACTCCATAGCGTTATTGTAAGGGTAGAGTGAGGGAATATAGGGAGAGAAAGGGAACCATGCCTGCCACAGGGACTCAACTGACAAAAGCACAGCTGGAGCTGCAAAGAGGGCCATTTAACAACGGTCAGAAAACAAGGGGAATGAAAGTACTTTTTAAAATAAAATTGAGTACCCCAAATAAGTCACTATGTCATATATCCCAGTGGGCAAGCCCCTCACATAGTAAACTATTTCAACCTTGCTTGTGTGTCCGCAGGCATTTAACACTTGCAAACTCCAGATATTCTTTCCCAAGCCTCCTGGTGACCTCAGTGCATCCTGGAAGGGGCCGCAGGTTCCTTTGAAAGGTTCTGGGGCTACTCCACGGAATACCTAGGGTTAAGAGCTGCTGAGATACAGAGCAGAAGCACCAGTTTCCATCCTCCCCACCCACAGTACAGCCTCCCGTGGAATACATGCACATAAATTACTTCATCAGCGTGTATTCAGCAGTTTCTTTAAAAAGACAATCTTGTTCTTTCTTCAAATCTATAATAATTTAAAAAGTACTAAGGTTTTCTGTTTCAACAAGATATGTCAAAGAATGCACTAATCACAAAAATTGTTTTCCATATGTTCCTTCTGTGAGGACATAGTGGTATCCAGGGAAGGCGCTTATCTGTTTATGAATATGAAAGCTACTATATCAAATACTATACATATCAACCTAAAACAGGATGAAGTAAAACAGGTTGTAAGGATGAAATTACAGAATGTTCAGCAGAAAACTGAACTATGAGAATAAACTAATTTTAATTTAGCATGTTTCAGCTTCAATTATAGACTCAAATTATTGTGGGAAGATAACTTTTGCCTTTATCCTTTGAATGCACTAATAGTTCAAAGTCAAGTCTATACCCTAATCAGGCAAATAGTGAGTCGTAAATCCAAACAGAAGCCTCCAGCAGGCTCTTACTGTATCCTTTAGCCAGCAATGTGAGCTGCTATGAGGAACTTAAAGAAACATATCAGCTCTAGCTTTGAAACCCTAATGATGTTTACCACGTATGTCTGTCCATGTGGCCGCCTGTATTGGTAGCTCATTTCTTTTCACTATTAGATAAACTCTACTGAAAGATATAAAATGTTTTGTTTACTCACTCAACATGCGGGTGAAATGTTTAATTATCTATTGTTCGTGGCTATGAATGAAATTTATGAGCTGTCATGTACAAGCTCTCACGTGGACATGAGATTTTATTTCTTGTGTGTGTACGGCTAGGCTCGGGATATATCTTTGAATTCATTAAAAACTGCCAAAGTTCCAGCCAAAATAGTCACATCCATTTTAGGTTCCCACGATTATTAGGACTCACACTGCACTGCATGTTTAGTAGCACTCTGCATTGCTGGTCTTTTTCATCTTTATTGCTGGTCTTTTACATTTTTATCATCGCTGAGAGGAAAAACTAGAAACTGGAGTGTAAGGCATACCAATCATGGAGATATCCCAGTGTGTAAGCATTTGTATACCATTCCAGAGTTAACCAAGGCGGGGGGAGGGGGGGGGCACGGGGAGCAGGGGGGGCGCTGTTGTTACAAAAAAAACCGCAAATGTTGAAGTCATTAATGACGTGAACACTATTGTGTTCTGAGGGAAGTATACTTGTGGCTACATTGAAATCTAATTTGAAAATCATTAAGAAAAACAATAAGAATTTATTCACAGAGAGAGACTTGCGTAGCTGGTATGCCACAAATCACGGATTATAAAACATTAAGCTAGGCGTGAAGTCAGGGCCTATGAATCCAATTTCTTGAGAAGCTGAGGTGGGAGAGAATCACTTAAACATAGGAGTTTAAGGCCAGCCATGGGCAACGTAGCAAGGCTGTGAAAAAAAATTAAACATTAAAAATTATGGGGTCTTGGTAGTGAGAGAATTCTGCCCGATTTGCTATGTGTAAAGTGTCCTGCATGCTGGGAAAATGCTGTTGATACAATGTGGTCCTCAGCTCATTCCCATATGCTTCTGTTTAGATTTATCAACATTTTAACAGTTAGTGCCATGTGTAAAGCATTATGTGTAACTAAAGATAAAGTACTTGGCACACAGAATTCATAATTCCACAAAGCATAAAATGTGTCATACTGGGTTGTCATGAGCACAAACATGTCAGTGATTTTCTGCTATAGGGTGCCTTGTTCGCATGTGGGCGGGAATTATTTTTTTTTAATTTTTTATTAATTTATTCTTGTTACATCTCAATGATTATCCCACTCCTTGTGTACATGGCTATGTATATGGTACTGTGATTGCTTCGCCTTGTAAGACTTTCCTGTGAATATTTTTATTTGTTTGTTTTGTTTGAAACAGAGTTTCTCTGTAGCCCTGGCTGACCTGGAAGTCACTCTATAGACCAAGCTGGCCTGGAACTCAGGGAACCATCTGCCTCTACCTCCTAAGTGCTGGGATTAAAGGTGTGCACCACCACAACAGGCTTGGTTCTCATGTGGGACCTCTAATAGCAGGAGCAGGGACTGACTGACTCTGTTGCCTGCCTTTCGGTCCCTTTCCCCTTACTGTGCAGCCTTGTCTAGCGTCAGTAGAAAAAGATCTACCCAGTCCTACTTGACATGCCAAGGCTGGTTGGTATTCATGGGAGGCCTCCCCTTCTCTGAGAAGAAAGGAAGAGGCACATATGGAGCCTGAGGGAAGGTATGAGAGATGAACTGGGAGGAGAGGAGGGAGAGGAAGTTCACACCAGGATGTAAAGTAAGTATATAAATTAATGGTGGGGGAGTAAAAGATGTACACGATCACGCCCACCTTACATGAACACATTTATCAATCAGTCTAAAAAAAAAAAAGTTGAACTGGATGTCCAGTGAGAAACTGTCAAATTTAATCTCATAATCTCTTTTTGAACAAATTGGATTGAATACCTTTCTCCTTCCAAAATAATAGCTAAATAACCCAAGAAAGATCCTCTTATTTCCTCTACTTTCGTATATATTAAAAATACCTCTTTACAATATAGAACATCTCTAAAAGTAGTAAACTTTATGGTCTCAGACCTCTGGTTCTCAAATTATAAATTGTGTATGGCACTGAGGAAAAAAAATCATATAAACACTGGTTAAGATACTATATACCAGTGTCTAGATGCATAGTTTGCAAGCTTCTTTTCTTTCATTTTAATGCTTCATAGTATTTAAAGGATTGTTAAAGATTATTTGCAGATTGAATTTATACAAAAGTTGCCCATTATAAATGAATAGCTGGTTTTCATCTACCACACTAAATGGGTACAGGGGTTGGCATCCCAGAAAGCATGGGCAATTTACACTAATAGCAAGAAGAGGGCTGTCATCCTTGCTTTCACATTTCAACCTCCTACTTGTGGTCAGCTCCAAAGACATTGTCCCTAGTAGTCTACAGGAAATGGGAAAAACCAGAGTTGCATTGCTAATAAGACTACCACTCCTCTGCCTGAATGCTGCCCACACACAACCCAATTAAAAACTCAGAAGCCCTTTCTTTCAAACAGGACTAATTCTTCCAGACACGCATACTTGTGTTATTCCTTTTGCCTTCTTCATAGCTTACAATTATATGAATTTCTTTAAGTAATTAATGTCTACAGTAGCCCAGCTAACCTGCTATTTTTTTCTTATAACCCTTTCTTCAGCACCTAGATACTTAGCACATAAAAGATAAAAAATATTGATTAACTTGTTAGTTAACATATTAGTGTATCTATTGTCCTTGGCTGGTGCCATAGTATGAGCAGGACCCCTGGGCCCAGATGGTGGCACTCAGAGGAAGGACAGCAGGCTACCAAGAAGAGACTTGATACCCTATGAGCATATACAGGGGGAAGAGGTCACCCTCAGTCACAGTCATAGGGGAAGGGAGTAAGGGGAAAATGGGAGGGAGGGAGGGAGGAATGGGAGGATACAAGGGATAGGATAACAATTGAGATGTAATATGAATAAATTAATAAAATACATTTTTAAAAAATCATTAGTGTATCAAAACTGCTATGCCTCCAAGCTGTACAAAGCAGAAAATAAAGGTAGCATAATGCAACAAAAGTGAGCATCAAAGCTACCTGACTCTTTTCTGTCCTGGTTTTCATTCCAGTCTGCTAACCTGTCAGATCTACTGTGTGTACCCGTTCATTGTATACTCACAGTTTTAAAAACAATAAGGATTAAGACTTTCAGAAACAGGCCTTTTCCTCCATTAGAATGCAAGGAAAAAACAACTCTTGTCATTTAACACTTCCCTCCCGAAGGCCTTGGTAATTTTAACAGGGATGCCGCTGAAAGTCCCAGGCCATTTTCTCCAACTCTGAGAAATGTTGAGACTGCTTCCCTGAGATGAGACTGGTAGAAGCCCATTTCCACTCTCAGGACTGTATGATTAGAAACAGGCAGATAATAATATACATCTAAAAGCCAAAGAAAATTGTTGTCTTTCCGTTATAGGTATATAGCAGGCCAAATTCAATTGACTTCTGGATCATGCAATTTTCATTCATTTATGTTTCTGTAGGAACTTTCAGAACAGTGAGGAGAATCAGGGTTAGAATATCATGTGTCTTTGCTCAGCTAAACACAAGACAAGATTATTAGTATGTACTTTGTGCACTGTTGGCAAACAAAAAACAAACAACAACAACAACAACAAAATGCTAGGGTACAAATTTTTAAATATGAAAGTATTTTTAAGACTTTGATATTATCAACAAAATCTTAGGCTGGTACTGAGAAAGGCTTCTTTGAGATGGAGAACTTTAGCATAGTGACTAAGAGCACTGTCTACCCTCCTGGAAATCCAGCACCCATGTGGTGGCTCACAGAGGTCTATAACTCAAATTTCCAGAAGATCTGATTCCCTCTTCTCCCTACTGCCGTAGGACACACATGTTGTACAGACATACATGCAGGAAAACACCCACATACATAAATAAAAGGAGAAAGGATTTAAAAAGCAAAATAAACAAACAAACAAAAATCCCAACTTAGCTACTGGTTCCTAACTCAGCACCTACTCGGTCAGTATGTGACTATACTAAAGAAACACAAGTATTTTCTAACCATAGGAAATTTGATCAACCTAGCCCAAATTTAGCAAGGAGAGAGTAGTGCTTCAGATTGATTCCTTCACCCTCTAAATAAATAAAGTTTTTTGTAACAATTATAAAGGCATGCTTACCAAAGTACTATATTCTCATTTCATTCTGATCTGAGATAGTCATAAATTCCTATCTCTCCAACAAAAAGTCATTTATTCATTAAAATTAATTCTGACTAACTTATCAGATCTGTACTTTTGTTGAAAAGCTAAAAGCAGGTTTTAAAATTAAAGTTTTACTTCCAGACCCCAACTCAAAAAGATTTTGTAAAAGATGAATTGTGGTAAGCTTAGTTTACCGAATCCTCTTGTGAGAAATATCATGAAAAATATTACAAATTACAAATATAACAAGTGCTTAGCTTACCCAGAAGCTCACAGAAAATTTATGTAGATTTTATCTCAAAAAAACTTGGTTTGTTTCCACAGTAAATCCCACAGATCTCCTCAAATCACAAACAGAAAGAAAAAATAATAATCCAACAAAATTCTAAGCTTCAAAAAAAACAGATGGTTATTCTTCCCAAGGCAGTGGATGTCAGGCAAAGCAATGATTTGTGAAGAAAATTGTCTTCCTCCTATTTCATACAGTACCAATATTTCTCCCAAGGAAAAAAACTACTACTAATTGTTGGAAATGGTCTAGGAAAAAAAAAAAGAAAAAAAACAAGTGAAGCTCAGTCTGCTAGTAGTGACAACTATCCAAATACCAAGAAGAGTTCTAAAACAAAACTCCCCAAAGGCAGGCACTCCCTCTGAAGGAAAGAACAAATAAGGAAGTGCCTGCCAAACTCTGCAGAGACTCTTCAGGGATTGGAAGATTGAACTTCATGATCTTTCCAATACTAAGAAATCTCAACAACAGAGGGCAAGGCATGAGTAAACAAGGACGAGAGGATGACAACAAAGACAAAAGAAAAGAGTGGAAGGGTAGAAAGTACAAAATGAACATGACCCTCCCAGATGCCTTAGAATTAAACATTTTAAAACAAAATTTGTTTTGATACTATTATTCAGTTTTCATTACCTGACAGGCAGATATAAGTTAAATATTCGCCTTGACCCCCAGTTGCCAAGAAAGGAATCTTTTTCTTTGTCCTCCTCTTGACTTGGACAGCTCCCAGCATTCTTTCATCAAGAGGTGCAAAAATTTCCTTGCTGATGGCAGATTTGGCACTCATTGTAGAGCAACCGAGGAGGGCGCACAGGAAATTTTCTGAAGAAAAAGAAAAGCAAAGTTGGAACTGACAATCTTGTAGGCCTTGTGGGAAGGAGCAGTGAGTGTTCACAGGTGCAGCGTTGTTCAGTTGGCAGGTTAACCTCTGAGTTACAGAAACACTAACAGCAAGTTCTTCACAGTACACTATAAAGATGCAAAGAAAGGGGGGGGGGGTGTTCTTACTACCTGAAACCTCAGCACAATGTGACTTGAAGGGCAAGTGATGGGCTCTGGGGTGGGGGGCTTGCTAATCTCTACCTCAGCTATGCCTTCCCCTAACTGGCAACAGGATCTATCTTCTGCCTCCTTTGCCAGAAACAACTCACGCTTGCAGTTGAGAACTCTAACAACCCTTAAATCTAGTTCTTTATACTCCTTCCAAATCTCCTTTGACTCCAATGAAAACACATTTTTCCTAACTTCGTTCATAGTGGAAATAATTATGTCATCTGCTATATAATAGCTATTTAGGAAACAGAAGACCATTAATTTCACCACTACTCAGTTGCCTTTCCTCCCCTAAGGAGCTCATGTTATTAGTCTCCTGCAGTAGGCCCTATTGTCCACTTCCACTGCATAGACTTGCCACCATCTGGACCCTTGCCAAACCTTCCACATATTCCTTCAGCCCCAGTGGACATGGAATTCTACATCCGTGTCTGACCCATGCCAAATAGGTTGAAAGTGCTTCCCAGAAGTTCCCACTTTATGCCTCTGTGGTTAACTGGTAGTGGGTGACCAACACCAAAGAAAATGAACCAGCATGTTCTCCCAACAAGGCACAAACTAATGCAGTCACAGTCCTAACACAATATTTGGTTTCCCAAAGTTGTATTTCCCTGATGACCTTAATTCTGCTTCTGTTTTTCATGTTCAAAATCAATCTGAACATAAATCCAGCTCAAGTGTATTAGGCAAATCTACTGTATTTTACCATTGTAGTCACAAATAACCTTCAAATCATCACTAACCAATATTTACTCAGGCGATTTAAAAATTCACAGTTAGGCTTAGGGAGAGAGCTAACAAAAGCAAGAGGACCTGCATTTGATAGCCAGAGCTGGGGCAGGATGGGAGGGGGTAGAGGCTAACTGTGGTGGCATGCACCTGTCACCCCAGCACCATCAGGATGAAACAGGTGGGTCCCTGGAGTTCCCTGGCCTGCCAGAATATTCGACTCAATGAGTGCCACACCAATACAGCTCAAAAATAAAACAGGAAGAGGGTGACTGAGGAAAACCATCCAAGGTTGACTTCTGGTCTCCACACATTCACACACACACATGCTTGCACACACATAAACATCACGTGCTCCAATCAGAACTGAAAGTGCAAGGAAAGCCTTTGTACACCTCACACAGCTTGTTTAGAGTACAACGAGCTCCTGCACCCAGCCTGGCAGCACAGTAGTGTGTGCGGTATCAGAAGCTCAAAGGGTTCATAGACAAGCCCCCTTATGTTTGATATTAGAAATTCCACAACAACTTAAGATGCAGTCTCTGTCCTACAAGGGTTGATTACAGACCACATCACAAGGTTCACCGTTAGGCCAGTGAGTTGGCACAGAGAGTGAAAGCATTTGCTGCCAAGCCTGCCAACTGTAGTTTTAATCCCTAGAACCCACATAATGAAAGTAGAAAAGCAACTTCCACAATTTGACATGTCACTTCCATGCATGCTTCATTGTGGCATGCCCTACCTCCTAAATAATAAATAATTTTTGAAATTTTCATTGAAATCCCAGGGATCCATGATGGAAGACCATGGGAATGCCTTTCCACTGCAAAATCACACCTGTCTATATCTATTACCCTCGGCAGAAAGCATGTTATCTTTATTTCTGAAACACAGTAGGTTCTTCTTAACACCAAAAAGACATGCTGACACATGCATCAATAATATAGGGTGCCTGGTTTTCATTTTGCTGACTACTGTAACTGTTGCAAGCTGCTTAGAAAACTGAATTTCTCCCACCATGCACTTGTGTTACTATCCTATGACAGGTTTATGATCTGTTGGGTCATTTAAGAAAAATAAAGAACATTAGTTTTCTAGGACTTCAGTCTTTCATGTCTCCCACTTAAGGAAGCACAGAAAAGAAAGCCAAGGAAGAAAGCAAGCCATATTCTGAAACACATCCAGGGACTCACTGATATGCACCTTCCCCAGCTGGCATGGCTTTGCTTCTGCATCTTGGTTCACACCTTCTCAAGCCATATTGAAAAGTTTATATTTGATTAACCTTAAAAATGGAGGATTTTTTTTATTAACTCTTATTATGATATAAATAATGAAATATCTTTTGAACTGTAATGACTGAATTGATGTACCCATGCATAGCAGAAGATATCCGGTAGAATAATCTTCAACTTTACTTAGCAAACCTCACATTTTTTCATGTATAGACACACACATATAGACAGTCTCTTCTATATAAAAATGAGGAGCTATAGGCTTTTCTCCTTTGAAAAATTACCATTGGGAGAGTACCATATTCATTCTAGGGTCAAGTTTTTGGTCTTGTTGTTCATTTTTCTCAGGACTTTCTGATGTACTTGAAGGTGTATGTTTTTAGTTTCATCCTGGGAAGGTTAATGTACACTGGATTATATATAAGTGGGAAAATCAGAAAGTAAACTTATCATCTCAAATCCAGTTGCACATCTGATGTCCCTAAATCTCAATCTAATAAACTATGTTTTAAGCAACTCTACCTCCTTCTCAGGTTGCCATGCAGTCATTTGGCCAAGTTTAAAAGACATTACCTTATGCAAAACTACAACCTTGACCAGGAAGTTAGCAATTGGTAGAGAAGGGATCATTTTTGGAAAGGGCACATATGCATGTGGATAAAGAATGAGTCCCACGAACATGTTATATCTGTTAGCCAATTCTTCCATGTAGTATAACAAACACTTTCGACTAATAGTTCTCATGAATAGAACCTGAAAGAACCCAGATAAGGTCCAATAGTCAGACAAATCTGATAACATTCAAAGTTTTAAAGTACAGTCACTACTAACTCAACAAGTTATTACTGGTATAAACAAGCCTAGAGAAAGCATGCCAGGGGCCGGGGAGGTGGGGCACACTAGCACAGAAGATCAAGAACCCATACTTAAGGACTCACAAGTGTTACAGTGTAAAACCAAATTAATAAGCTATGCAAAGTATTTGAACAACACTCTTAAAGGAGCCATGTACTTCTAAAAGGAGAAAATAATAAAAAGATATGAAATATATAAATATATTTTATATTAATGTATGTAAATATCAAGAATAAAGAAATTTAAAAGATTTTTTAAAAAACGTTCCCTGTGGATGTTCTCGGCTTACTCTGCTGCACAAACAGGTTTAAAACTATTTTTTTAGTGGGGCTGGTGGCCAGCTGTACTTAATGACTTATTTGTTAAGCAAACTAGTAAACATATTTCATGAACAGAAGCCCGTGGCAGATGCTCTGCACAGATCTACAAAGGAATCCCTACGTGTCTATAGCCCTTCGTGAGTTTACAAAGCACTTCCACATTCAGTCTCCAATGTAGGTCAAGACAGCTGCTGAATTTATCATCTCCTGACTGCAAATAAGAATCATCAGATTGCCTTTTTATAATGGTAACTTATTCTAATTTTAGCCATTTCTTTTTGAGCTACAGATTATGGGAAAGTGTTGATTTTCCCTCGTGGAGATAGTATTTAAGCTGAAACCCACTGAACCAGAAGCTTAGCTATTCAAGAAATGCATATACTGTAGTATAGATGCAAGCTTACCTGAGGTTCATTTTAAAAGCAACATATATGGAAGCCATAATAATCATAAATTTTCCTTGCTTAAAGACAGAGGGGATGGAGTACATCCACCTACTGGAATATCACGTATTTTCTTTAAATCAGGACGGTGAATATACAACAAATGTTTAGATCCTCAGAACCCTCATAAATGAGTGTGGCAGATCCCTTATAATTCCAACCTCAGAGGTCTGAGACAGGGGTTCCCAGAGCCAGCTGGCTAATGAGACTAGCCATATTGATGAGCTGTGGATTTAACTGAGTTCCTGCTTCATTAAATACGGTGCAAGGTAATTTTTTGTATGCAAACCTAACCATGTTCACTTATACCCCAACATGTTACAAACGCTACAAATGCACACCACATACATGAAAATGGGGAAAATGAAAAAAAAAAAAGACTCATATATCCTGATTTGGGAAAATGGGCATTAAATAATGCAGAGTGAAAATAAGGAGGCCGCAGAACAGAAAAGGAGATTCTAAATGTACAGTTCCACTTTCATTTTTTTTATTGCTGTTCTTATCTTGTTCTTGTTTGGGGTGGGTTTTGTTTGAAATAGTAGCCCTGGCTCTCCCAGAACTCACTCTGAACTCCAGGCTAGCTTTGAACTCATGGAATCCACCTGCCTCTGCCTCCTACATGCTAGAATTAAAGGCATCAAAGGCATGTGCCACCACACCTGGTATACTTACATACTTACATCCAGAAAAAAATGTCTGGAAACATGCTACTAAGTCCATATCATTATTCGAGCTCAAAATAAGAAAATAAGCCCAAAAATCTTCCTCCTTTCCTCATTGCCAACAAGCTACAATGTTCCCATAAACATCTGTGACTGTGACTTCAGGCCTCTTCTCCCCCTAACTTGAAAGCCAAAAAAAAAAAAAAAAAAAAAAAAAAAAACCCTTCCACTGAGATCCAATGATTAGACTCACTCAATTTGATTCCAGTCAACACCAAAGCATTGGGAGAGAGGAGGGAGAATGCTATGAGCAATCGAGGGGCTGGAAGACCGTCATTCATTCCTCTGTGGAGCAGAGAAGCCCCTGCCTGGCTGTAGCCTAGTGACGTCAGCCACATGCCACATTTTATCTACTGCTGTAGCCACACACTTTTAGACAGTGTCAACACAAAATGTTGATCACCATACTCAACGGCTTCTGCCACAGTGAAGTCTTTAAGAAAGGGTGATCCAAGGTCCAGTGTAATGGCGCATGCCTTTTATCCTACCACTTGGGAGGCAGAAGCAGTCAGATCAATGTGAGTTCGAGGCCAGCCTGGTCTACAAAGTGAGTTTAGGGCAGCCAGGACTAAAAGAGAAACCCTGTCTCGAGAAACCAAATAAAATAAAAAGAAGAGTCTCCACAACTGGGATACGGATTTGTGAAACTTGACTTTCTGTTCCCCAAATATATACTCTCCTCTGTAGGAGACATTATGTAGCCAGGATTCTTTGGGCGCTGTGTCACTTCAATTACAGACATACACTCCTTTCATCTCCTCTTTCTTTATTTCCTAAATCCATCCTTCACATAGGTTTAATATTTAAAAACAAATCCTGTTCTGCCACAGACCTGGTTTAAGTTTATTTACATTGTCCTTGTATTTGTAAATTGTCACATCATAACATTAACAAACAATATGATAAGTTAGTATGTAAAAATCAAAATATGATGATGATGATGATGCAACTAACAATAATATTTTGTTTTGAGACCATCCCCTACAGGAGCAAGCACTGGAAGTAGCAAAGATGATTCAAATCATGTTCAAATAAAGCCAAAAAGAAAAAGAAGCTGACGGTATAGATCACACACACACACACACACACGGAGGATCTTTAGCAAACATAGAATTAGCCTTTACAGCAGATTCTGACTTGAATCTTAGGTAAATTTTAAGTTTTCTCAACTAAGCAAATTCTATTTCAAAACATGGCTGAGCTAAACCTGTAGAGCGAACCTCCAGTTTTTAAGTATATGAGATCTCTAAACATGTAAAATATAGATAAAGCCAGTATGTTTTCAACTACTATCAAATTAATGTAAAACTTATTTAAAATAGTCTCTAATTCTAATATCAGTTATAAGTCAGGTACTATCTGAATACCTGATTTGGAGAATGGCCCCAAAGTAGTTTGGGTGAGAACTTCAGTGTGTTTTCTGTAGCTGATATGTCATCAGTGGTGTCTTCTGGCATGAAATCTTCCATGGCAAAGAGTGGCACATAAAAACATGATACTTCACAGGCACATTTTTATTATGCACATTTACCATGTTAGCCTAAAAGCCAAGATTCTACGGCCTTCAAAGCCTCAATTTCATACGTGAAATTTAAAATTAGGCTCATTAATGTTCTTTATCCCATCATGTGGCCAAGGATTTAATTCCAGGCTCAACTGGTCTCTCCAGTGGTCAGCTTTATGATTTTGTGTCTGTGTAGCTCAATGAGAATGCTGATAGAAAGGCTTGCTCCAGCTCCTCCAACCACCTTTCCATGTCACAGCCTCAAATTCTGGCAAGAGAAGCACAAATGTAAATTTGGTATTCAAACATCCTTATAGATTCATTTATATGTGGAAAGGAGAAACTGTCTTATAGCCCAGGAAAGTAAGTGGTTAAGTAAATTATTGTAAATCCCAGAGCTTCTCAAGGGCAAATGGGGATTTGAACCTAGGAAACAATTCCAGAATAGTTTCTGTTCCTCTGTACCATTTATATGGAAGAAATCAAAGAGGAGAGGGAGGCAGAAATGTATTCTCAGTAAATCAAAAGCAACTTCATTATTTCATAGTCTTCCTCCAATCAACTTTGTTTCTGATGGACAAGATACTGTTGGTACCCCTGCCCAACAACCACCAAGATGACAAATTGGGCTACGGCCATTCCTTGCTGCTCTCAATTTGTCTTGGATGTGAACATCATGCAGCTTTGTTGGCAAAGACTATCACAGGGTGTCACTAAGATAACCCATTTTCTTTCTGCAAGTTAAACTGGGGACTTGGCACACAGGGTGGAACTCTGCAACAGATGTCCATCTCCAGAAAGAGGACTGTCTGAGCATGGTCTAAAATTGGTGACGTGTAAGAATTCCGAATACTTGTGGCAAAAAAAAACTCCAAGAAAACAAGACAAGAGTCGCATGACCTGACTTTTCAAAACACAGACTTGATCTTGGACCGAGTCTTTGTGCTCCTCCCAGGTGTAGCAGACAGAAGTAAGTTTACTTCAGCTGTCTCTTCGTCATATGCCTCTATGGAAAAACATCATTTTGCCATGTTTGGCTTTTTGTTGTGATTGTATACTTTATTTGGGTAATTAGTTTTAACCCTCCTAGTACAAACTGTCTGATGCTCTGCGTAAAGTGGGCTGTTGCCTAAGACTTTAGTCCACCTCATGTTTAGGCCCTTCTCTCTCAGGTTCATTCCACCACCTAGAGTGGCAACAAAGGACAGTAGCCAGTGAGTCTCACAGAAAACTGTCTGCCACCCTTCTTTTGAGTCCATCCAGGAGTCAGTCCAGAGAAGATCTTGGATGGTTGCCATACGGCAGTTTTCTGAAGCATGTAGGCTATTTTCCAAACCAGAAAAGGCTTAACTCTAAAAGGCACTTATTTCAAAGGTTTCTGCTGGTTCTCAAGGGGAAACTCCTCTTTCTACTCCTTTGCTCTATTGCCCCACTCTGGCATTTCAAAAGCACAACTTTGACCCTCTTGGTCAACACCTCTCATATATTCTACAGCTTCTATCTTCTGTGATGCTTTGGGCAGCCCTCGCTTGCCAGTAGCAATGCCCCAAGCTTCAACAGTTTAAAAGCCTCCAAGGGATGTTCCATATGTTTTGTTTTACTGAGAAGGCTCTCAGAAAGACTTTCATAACCAACAACTATTCCCTTGATACGTTTTTGGTTCCCATGTAGTGACAGTTACCACATACATCGAAAGACACTGTGAGCATTTGCATGTTGCAAATATTACCTGCGGAATCATTGTGGTGACTATTTATCTCATTCAGTTCTACCTAAATCAGAAGCTGAATTCCAAAGCCATACGTGTAAAGAGAAATAAAGTCAGACTTTGGACAAGACACTGTTCTCCTCTTCATTGCAATAGTCTTTCCAAGGAAATTTAGAGAAACATAATATGAGAGTATAAACTATTACACTCGTCCCAAGACAGTAGATGAAGAGAACTGGTGTGAATGGACAGAGTGGGGAGAAGACAAAAGAAAGAAAGCATGGCTGACCATGGTAGGGACACTCCTCAGATTTTTTTTTTTTTTTTTTTTTGAGCACTGGCACAAACATAAGTCCTAGCCTACATTATGCAAGGCCATAGATTTCTAAACCTTGATTTTAGGCCAACTTCTCCTCTTGAATTTTCACAGTTGATGTTTTCTCATTTGGCTGTTGAGGCCAAAAGTGGAACAGGCCCAAGTGGAACAGGATGGGGAGTCCAAGAAGCACAGAATAACCTTGGCCTAGTCCCAACCAATAGATGTCTGTGCTGACTCCAGTTACCAGAAGTCCTTCTACAACCTTTTGGTGCTCTGAGCCACAGTGAGGTGAACACATCCAGGGGAATTCACATGCATATTATCATTCTGGGAATCGACACTTAGGCATTGGTAGTCTCCACACTCAGAGCCAGATCAGCTGTTGTATGGGCTTCTTGGTACCTATTCCTGGCAAGCAATAGAACAGGAAATAGGAATCAGTCGAGCCCAATGCTTCTCTTTGAAATGGTACCCTTCAGCCGCAATACAAAAACAGCACCAGGTGCCTGCAATCTGTAATCAGTGCTCTATTAAAAGGCTCTCAGAAATGGCAGGACTACCCTGATTTCCGCAGGCAGCTGCATGAGGTCCTGCTGGGTAACGG
The DNA here is from genome assembly GCF_964271855.1 of Acomys minous. Taxonomy (NCBI): domain Eukaryota; kingdom Metazoa; phylum Chordata; class Mammalia; order Rodentia; family Muridae; genus Acomys; species Acomys minous. The sequence continues at coordinate 68,973,368 of NC_140489.1, read as the reverse complement.
CAGAGTCTTTACAGGTTCACTAAAGCAATGAACTGGAATGCCAAGGTTAGGACCTGGCTTCAGAAAACTGTGAAATCTTTATGTGGTTGGTATAAATAGGTGAGTAGAGATCCCGAGTTCATGTCTCAGATTATTACAGAATAGCCTATGAATTCAGGTCAGACTCAAGGCCCACATGCAAATGCAGACTCTGCCCCATCCTATCAGCCATTCTGCCATTCAATGTCAATCCCTTTTAATCAGCGTGGTCCAGAAAATAACTAACTTCTAACCTAACTAGCCATAACAATATTTGATAGTGATGAGGGGAGAAAAATCTGTCAATTGAATACTATCTAAAATGAACTCAGCTAACACTAGTATAAACTTAATAGTGCCTCACACTGAGAAATTAGAGGGACGTTAACGTCCATGTGATCAAGAAGCTGGTGTTAAAGCAAAATGGTTACTTTTCTCCTGCCCCAATTTGAGAGTTGATGGAGAGTGAAAAGAAGTCTACACTTGTCATCATTGATCTAAGCCAATCTAAGCCATAGATCTAAGCCTATCAAATAGGATAGTGAATCCACATCACAAGACTTTGTGAAGGACATTGTGCAAATCGGCTCCCATCTGAGGTGCCTTGCCCTTGAGAGAAAGCCAGCATATCAGAATATCTGGTAGCATTTGCCACCACATGTCCCACACAATGTATTTGGTAAAAGCTATTTTCAACTGGCACCCTATTTCATCTTCCAAATATGTGATGGCACAGAGGACATATCTTCATCTCTCCTGGAAAGAAAAATGGAAACAATGGTTCTTGCCTCAGCAATCTTGCCCTCCCTCTACTGGTACTGCTCCCTGCCTAGATATATAAGTTGCCAGCCTAAAGAGAAAATAATGGCAAGATACAGCTGAAGTGTACCGCACTATGAATAGTGCTGTGATCTGGGAAGATGCAGAATGGTACAGACAGTTAAAAAGAAGAGGAAGAGAAAGAAGAAGAGGAAGAGGAAGGAGGAGGAGGAGAAGGAGAGGAAGAAGAGAAAGAAGAGGAGGAAGAGGAGGAGGGGAGAGGGGAAAGAGAAGGGGGAGGAGGAAGGAGAGGAGGAGGAGGAAGAACAAGGAGAAGAACAGTTTTTTTCCTTTTTTTATTAATTTATTCTTGTTACATCTCAATGGTTATCCCATCCCTTGTATCCCATTCTTCCCTCCCTCCCATTTTCCCCTTATTCCCCTCCCCTATGACTGTTCCTGAGGGGGGAATTACCTCCCCCTGTATATGCTCATAGGGTATCAAGTCTCTTCTTGGAAGAACAGTTTTATAGTTTTATAGTTTTACAGAACAAAGTCATAAAGCAAGGCAAGTCTGAGTTACTTTGGTATATACTTCATAGAGGCAGTTACAGCAAGATGGAATAGCTTTTCTATAGGCTTATGATGCTATCTGACAACACTTTTAGCTTTGGGTTGGTGAAAGCCAGTGTCTGCCAAATCAATAGATTCCAAAGGATTTAGCTATTAGTTATAGAATGTTATTTCTGACACAGTGGTGAACAAGGAATGGCTGTTACTGGAGCCAAAACTAGGCCAAGATAAGGTAGCTAGCCTCTGGACCTGTCACAGTTCATTCTCTCCACACTACTGAGATTCTAATCAGTCTCTGCAAGACAGCTTCTTCTCAAGACTTTGAATTCACAGGAATAAGTAACAAGTCCACAAATCAATTGTAGCTAAGAAGAAGCTGATGGGACAAAGGGATAAAAAGCAGAGGTATTGCCCTTTACTATTAACCATCAAGTTGTAAAATCAAATGAGGGCCAAGATCTTCTACCAGGATATCTACCTGGTCTTAATGACCATTTCTGTTCCTAGTATACAGTACTCTTTCTTAAACTGAGGCAATAAACTCATCTGGGGACAAGAACTCTCTCTCTCTCTCTCTCTCTCTCTCTCTCTCTCTCTCTCTCCCCGCCCACCCCTTCATTCAACATTTTATGAAGAATTGTGAGGTTTACAGATCACAGACAAGCTGGAAGTATTCAAGGAGAAAGATCAGAAAAAAGAAGCAAGCAACATGATTCAATGAAGAAGGGGAAGGGAGGGAAGGCAGGTACAGCTCAATCCTTCAGAGACTGGGGGTCAGGAGACACTTACTCTATTAAGTCAATCCTTGAAATGTAATTAAAGAAGTTAATCAGGTCGGTTTACAAGGATTATGCAGGCAGCTCCGCTTCTGTTGAAAGCCAAAGGGAATGAATCCCTTGGGAATCTGTTGGCGCCCTGTGAGTGATCTGGTAGGTCATTGCTTCTACCTGTGATCTATCTGCACAATTGGTGTGCTCTGAGAGGCAGATCAGTTGACTGCAGGTGCTACTGTATAAGGAAGTTTCTGAACAGAATGCACATACTTTAGAAAGTACAAGAAAAGGGAAGTCATCAGATAAACAGGATGCCTTTCTTAAATGTCTGTTTGATATTAAGGGTCATTTGAGAGGGTGGGGATGGAAGAAAAATATGTTTAAAATCATTATCTTGTGGTGTGTATGAGTCCCTGGCTTTATTTTCCAGCACCACACCTCTCCGCTTGTGAAGAGGGTCACTAAAGGGGCAGAGGGCCAAATGGAGGTTATAAATGGATCGCTTTGCATGAATAAATTGAGTTGGTCTGTACATATAGGAAAATACAAATTTTTAAGTACAACACATTTATATTTCTCTTGCAAGTTAAGAGAATTTGGTGCCGAATGCCTGTATCCTTCACTGCCACTACAATCTTAAATGGATAAGTCACCACTTCTTCCTGTACCCTTGTTCACACTAAGGTAAGCATCATTCAGAAAGTTTTCTATGTCTGAATCCTGCTAGTTCTCCAACAACTGGTCCAGACACAAGTCCACTGCTTTCTAGTCACTGAGGATATAGAGCTTGTAATATATACCAAAGTAAACAGCATACAGAACACTTACATATTTCTCAGAAAGGTAGATCAGAACTGAGTTTAAACTAACAAATATAAAACACTGATTAATAGGAGAGGAAAGCTGAGATATGAAATCACTATCTCAAGGTGGGTGATATTGAGCCAAGAGCATAAAAAAAAAGCAAAGCAAATATTTTATCACATAAGCATCTTCCATACTCTCTCTCTTCCAACATGTCTACTGCAAAGTACAGGCCCTTGAGAGACAAATATGGACACCATGAAATGTGTCATGGGGGTGAGAGGAATGTGGAATATCAGCAGATACATGTGTGTCCAACTGGTATACACTTATGAAGAAATTTTCTGTTATATATTTTTTTAAACTTTTCAAATTGCCACACCCAGTACACCAGAAATTCTGCTCATAAATATCTTTCCTGGGTAAACCATTGAATGAGTAGGCAAAGATGCATCATCTAGAATGTGTCTCTACTTGATGAGCATTAGAAATTCCAGCCCAGTGGTTCTCTTCGTCTGATATCCTAGTTAATGTCTGTGTATAAATGCTGGCATTCCAAGCAACTCATATCAAATATGACTCATTTATGCTTTCCTCCTTCCAGTTAAGCATGTCATGGTGTATCTACTACATGCCAAATCTGTACTAGCAATCTCAGAGAGAAACAAGACAGCCACTGCTTGTATCCCTGTGACAATAAAGGCCTATTAGGGAAAATTATTTCTGTCTGTCAGGAGCATGAAACCTCTGGCCTAGGTGGTCACTTAACATTCCAGGTGAGCTGGTCAATGACCTGGCTAAGGGACAACTCCTTGGGAAGGTGGGTTCACCTAGAGCCATGCTGAATAAGTATCACTTTAATGAGATAATCTATTTTCCTTCTCAGAATTCCTGCTGCTAGTACAGTTGCTTATATAAGCCGTGCATTATGGGTGGCTTTTCTGAATTATTCTGAAAAGGGCAAGTTTCCTTTTTTTCTTCTTCTGTCTATCTCCTCTATAAGCAAGTTTTCCCTAACACTTAGGGCTTCACTCCCCTAAAGCTCCCCTTGTCTGTCATATTGCTAACCTAAAACATAATGGCTTTTCCCCCCTCTTCTCTATCTCCCTCTTACAGCTTTCCTCCCCAGGGGTTTTTCTTTTTAAAATCTAATAAAACTGTCCTTGGGCTTCTGTTTGAGTCCTCTCTTAATTTGTTTAAATTAATGCAACTAAGAAGCCTAAAAGCGGACCCCATTTCCCCAGTAACACGTAGAAAGGCCCATCAAGCCCACACTGTCAGGATACAGTGTAGATGGAGCACTGACCCTGGAGTTATGCACAACCACAGCCATCACAAGGTCCACTGGCTTAAAGCCAATGGCTCAGTTACAGAAGAGCTTCACTCTTTTTATTCTTACTCTTATTTTTTATTGTAACTAGCCACTCGTTGAAAGTCCTATAAAGCAAATGTCTTAGATTTCTGTAGTTACCTCCACAGTGCCTGAAGAATGATGAATTCAATGATTCCAAAGCATCAGTGTGAAACAACCACACTGCACATTACTCCCTATGTGAACTACCTTCTATTACATGTTAGTACATAGTCTGATCATTTTCTACATGCCTTTCTAGAATACAGAAGCCTCTCTATGGTTTGAGAAGGATTCCATGGGGTAAGCTTCACTAGCCAGAACCAGCATTGCTGAGAAGCTATGAAGGGAAAGAACACAGTTTTATAAAGCAGGTATTTTTATTCACCAAATTAAGATAAATAACTTAGAACAAATTAAGGTTGATAAATATCCTCCCTGTCACATCTCTGCAAAGGATCAATGACTTAATTAATGTGAAGTCATTTGGTGTTTCTGATGGCCTGGATGCTTCTTGGCTGCAAACTGTGTTGATGCTCAGTTATGTGAGAAATAGTTACGCCACTTTCTGCTATTCCAGCTCAAACCACCTTTCCTAATCTTCTCAGTGGTCTGTAAATATACCGACCTCTCGCTGTACTTGGAAGGCTAGAGAAAGCAAATGATTCAGTGTAGAAGTCATGACAATACAATGTAGGAAATAAAATGTTTCATCCTTTTTTCTAAGCAATTAACTTAGAAGCCACCTGGAAATTAGTCACGATAAAAATTCCCAGGAATAAACAAGCTTGATTACAAAATCCAAGTCCTACAGAAACTGATTCTGTCCAAGACAAATTGAGATGCTCCAATTTCTTAATGGGGCCTGAAAGGGGGGGTGGGGGTGGAGAATTCTACTTTGATGTACAACTGCTATGTTGAGATTTCATTTTATTCTATGCCATGCTACTAAATTACTGAGAAATTCATCTGAAAAACAACAACAACAATAACAACTCCATAGCCAGATTTTAGCAAGGAAAGACACAAGAGGAGAAACTAATGAAAAAGCACATGAAGCATTTCCAATATCCCAGACCATTATACAACCAAAGGACTATTAACATAGTAGGGAAGAAAAAGCAGACAATGAGCAAGGCCCGGGAGTCAGGACTCCTCAAAAAGTGAACTACTTCCAAACATTTGACTTCAGAATCCCAGTAAGGGGGCCGCTCATTGCCAGGCACTGGCTGCATTTCTATACAGAACGCATGGTAAGCCAGTATGGTGCATCTTTCTCATAGCTAGATTGAGAAGTAAGGTTTCCTCATGTTTGTTAAATCAGCATTAAGAGTCTTCACCACAGCACATAAGGCAAGATGGGCAGACACATGCTTCACTATTCTATGGCTAAGTTTAATCTCTACTACCTAGAAAAAGAGGAGGAAGAAGAAGTAGTGGTGGTGGGAATGACAGTGGCAGCTGTGACAGGGTCTCACTAAGTTGCCCAAGCTAGTTGAACTTATTTTTTAGCTCAGGCAGGCCTTGAATTCATTTTGTGGGTACTTAGGATACTCCTGTCCCAGCCACTCAAATGTTAATTGCCTGAACCATCAAAAGCTGCTTCTTATAGAGAACAGTAAATATGTGGTGTTACTATGCGGTGAATACATTAGAGAAGACTTAGGAGACGATATGTAGGAAATGAGTTATGCAGTAAGTAGGGAAAGGTGACACTTCAGGTCACTCTGTGATTCTGAAGAACCTGCTGATCTGTTCTATGAACCACACATGTATGTCTCTCAGTCTAAACTGAGTGACAGAGAAGTGAGTCCTTGAACCAAGAGTCAGGCTACCTACATTGTGGCATCACTTGGAAAAATAAGTCAGGCCAATCATATCCTGAAATCACGCTACAAGAAAACATAACTAATACCACCCATAGGCTGAAAATGCATCCCATTAGTGTCATCCACCCACAGATGAGCAGCAGGAGCTGAAAGTTTGCTGGGAACCACAGTGCAGAAAAAGAGAGAAGACTAATTACACATGTGCAAAATTTGGGACAAAGCTCACCTACAGATTGAAGGCAGTGTGGCAGAGATATGCAGAGGGGACATGAAGGGGGAAGAGAGGAATTTTAGAAAATGACTGTTACATGTAGCCAAATGAATCTAAGTGTGTTTCACACTCTTTACTTATAGAAGATAGGTCTATAAGATGCCCAAATTAGCTCCCACAAGTCACTGTGAGAACATAGGTTAATATGAGTATGCAATTTGTCATGATTAAGGGTGAATATAATATAATGGCAGCCAGGTCAGAGTTTTAAACACACACAGAGCTTTAGCTGTCTATCAGATGCTCAGCTTGCCTGGCTTTCATCATCCCCAAAGGCAAGATAAATCCAGTCAAAAGACATATTAATGCAAGATGACTTTTGTACTTTATGTAAGAGGAAACCAACCAATTCAAGGTTGAAATTCTCACAAACCCAAACCACATTAAAAAAATTTTTTTATTTAATGAAAATAGGCTGGAGAGATGGTTCAGCAGTTAGGAGGACTGTTGCTCTTTCAGAGAATTGGGTTCAATTCCCAGAACCCACATGACAGCTCAGAGTTACCTGTAATTTCAGTACCAGTGGATCTAAGCCCTCTACTGGCCTTCAGACATGAGGTAGACACAATGCACAGTAATGTAGACAAACAAATATATAAGATAACAAGAAATTTTTATCGTATTTTCTCTCTCCCAGCTCCTCACAAATCTTCCCACCTTCCTAAACACACAACTTCACATTCTCTCTCTTTAAAAAACAAACAAACCAAAGATCAGGAAAAAAATAACAAAAAATAAATCAAAATGAACAAGCAAAAGTAAGAAAAGCAACAAGATTAAAAAAAAAAAAAACACCCACACATACATACATGTATTCCTGCATGCACACACATACCACACATGCAGAGAGAGAGAGAGAGAGAGAGAGAGAGAGAGAGAGAGAGAGAGAGAGAGAGAGAGAGAGAGAGAGAGAGAGACATGCAATAGGGAAATGTTTGGTAACCCTCATCAATTTGCACATTCTTCAGCTAGCTGTTTCTCATCAGGTCACAATATGTGCCCTTCTTCTGCACCACAGCTTTCCCAGTGTGGGGATTTTCATTTCATGGTCATGGGTCTGTGTTTCCAACCAAATTCTGAGTAAGAATAAGTAAGAATTCTGAGTAAGAATAAAGTAAGAAGTATCTTAAATGTGTACACTCAGACTTCCTCCCTTATTCCACAGAATTGCCCCAGAAGGTCTCTTGTTAGATCCCTGACTATGAAAGTGACCACTATTACCTTCCATTAGCTTTTCTTTCAGCAGGCATGGAAGCAGGATCAGGAAGCTTAGCAAACCTGTCCTTAAAGAAAAACATAGCAAGAGAGGGAACTAGAAGCAGAGAGGGATGTGTGTACTCTCAAAGCCTGCCTCTAGTGACATCCGTGTACCAGCAAAATGGTACCTACTAACTCCCCGTGTCCTAGTTGGTTTTATATCATCTTGATACAAGTTGGAGTCATTTGGGAAGAGGAAACTTTTTTTTTCTCAACTTCGAAAATATTTCCACAGGATTTGCCTGTTGACAAGTCTGTGGTTCATTTTCTTAATTGGTGATTGATGTAGGAGCGTCCAGCCCGCTGTGGTAGTACCACCCTGGTGCTGGTGGTGGCCCTGGGTATCTAAGCAAGCAGTCTGAGCAAGCCATGGGAAGCAACCCAGTACATAGAGTTCCTTCATGGTCTTTGCTTCAGTTCCTGCCTCCAAGTTCCTGCCTTGAGTTCCTTTTGTGATGGACTGTTACCTAGATGTTTAAAATGAAATTAACACTTTCCTCCCCAAGTAGCTTTTGGTCATGGAGTATTATCACAGCAGTTGAAATTCAAAGATGCTACCCAGTGTCACCAACTGGGGACCAAGTATTCAAATGCCTAAGGCTATGGAGGAAGTGAACATGCCTCATTCAAACAACCACCATACTTTTCAGCCTACTTATGATGGAATACATTAATACCAGCCATAAAGACTCTTAGGTTCGTGTGTGTGTGTGTGTGTGTGTGTGTGTGTGTGTGTGTGTGTGTGTGTCTGTGTGTCTGTGTTCATTGCATTACATGAGTATATGTGTATATGTACATGAGTGAGTGGTGTAAGTGTACCACAGCACACATCTAGAGGTCAGATGATAATCCTGAGTGCCGGCCCAGGTCTTCTACTTTGTTAGAGACAGAGTCTCTTCATTGTTTGCCACTGTGTATGCAAGCCTAGCTGGCCCACAAGCTTCCATGGATTCCCCCATCTCTGCTAACATCTCGCCACAGCAGTACTAGAATTATATACCACGCTACTGCCTCCAGCTTTTATATAGGTTAGAATTTTCTTTGCTTGTAATCTTTCCTAGCCATATATAAACTTTTTTTTCTGAACAAATGCTGTAATATTTTATGACTCAAAATCTTTCAAAGGCTGGCTAATTATTTAACTTCTTTCCTTGATCTTTTGATAGTAACAATATACTTTGGAGAAATCAGTGGTTGGAACATATCCTCACAGATTTATTTTCCTGTTATTATGTTAAGACTCCGCGGCACTCAAAGAAAGAATAAGCAAGCTACCAAGATGAGACTTGATAGCCTATGACCATAGAGTAGGGGAGGAGGTGCCCCTCAGTCTTAGACCTAGGAGAGGGGAAATAGGGTGAATGTGGGAGGGAAGGAGGAATGGGAGGATACAAGTGATGGGATAACAATTTAGTTGTAATCTGAATAAATTAATTAAATAAAAAAAATTAAAAAAGACTCCTTGGTATAGGTGGAAACAGAGAACACAAAAAAGTAGGTCCTCAAATTTATAGAGAGTTATTAGTACATTCCACTGTCATTCCTCATCTTCTACTTTGACAAGAGACAGAATTCCTGGCCAGCACCAAATTACTTGGCAAACTTGCAAATGTCAACCTCATGTGATGCTCCTATACCTAAACTGTTGGGTCTGATATCCCTTTGTAATCAACTACAAAATTCATTCAAAACATTTACGTTTTGTTTGTTTATTTGTTTGTCTTTCAAGACAGGCTTTCTCTGTGTAGCCGTGGCTATATTGGAACTCACCTTGAAGAACAGGCTGGCCTTGAACTCACAGAGATCTACCTGACTCTGCCTCCCAGGTGCTGGGATTAAAGGCATGCACCATCACCACCTGGCTGAAAACATTATCAAAACCACTTGTTGTTTGCATTTCAGTCAAATCTCAGTCCCTTCATCTTTAGGAATGGAAGAGGAGGTGGGTAGGTAGTGATAGAGACACAGATGCAGAGCATGCAGTCCGTGGAAATTGTCTTGTTGAAAAAGTGATAATCAGAGGAGTGAAAGTGATGGATAACAGCTGAAGTTAGAGGAAGGGCTCCAGAGATAGTTTCACACTGCGTTTGTCTGTTTTGCCTGTCTCAGTTTCCTCATCCATACAACAAGAATGATGTTAACACCTACACTGTGACACTGTGATAAGAGTGAAAGGTGAAACCTGGAAAGTGGGATAGATGTGAGGATATACTTTTGGGAATCTAAGTGAGAGAAGTATGGGAGAATGGGGAAATAGAAGGATCCAGAGGGTCCTAGAAACCTACAAGTAGAACATAATGATGGGCAGATCTGGGCCCAGGGGTTCTGCACAAACTATGGCACCAACCAAGGACAATACACGCAGTAAACATTGAACCATTACCCAGATCTAGCCAAAGGACAGGACATTCTCTATAGATGAGTGAAGAGTGGGGACTGACTTTCCCATGAACTCTAGTGCCCCATATTTGACCACGTTCCCTTGATGGGGAGGCCCATTGGCTCTCAGGGGAAGGATAGCAGGCTACCAAGAAGAGACTTTATACTCTATGATCATATACAGAGGGAGGAGCTCCCCCTCAGTCACTGTCATAGGGGAGGGGAATAGGGTGAAAGTGGGAGGGAGGGAGGAATGGGAGGATAGAAGGGATGGGATAACAATTGAGATGTAATATGAATGAATTAATAAATAAATAAATTTTTAAAAAGAGTGAAAGGTAATACTTTATAAAGAATGTTAGAACAACACGAAGAGCATACAGCCAGTAAGTGTTACCTATTATATTTTTCTTGTTCATGTAAGGAAGTCAATCCTGTTCATACAAAGTAAGGAAACGAAGAAGAAATGAATAAGATACGAAAGGATGAAAATGTCAAGATGGCAGACAGAAGGCAGAGAAACCCTTTAAATAAAAGGAGAAATGGCACTGCCTATGAGTGCTACAGTCAGACCTCACAGAGGACAACAGGCCTGAACTCAAGACAGCTCTAAATGTGAAGGAAGCCACGTTAGCACGAGCTTGGCAGCAGAGGACTGCCATCTTCTGACCTGAAAGAATGCTCCTGTCCTTGTAGAACGGGCTATATCCCGTGGACTCCTGAATCCCCAAGATACAAAATGGCCACAACAGACCCTTGATGGGAATTTCCACCTGTCAACTCCAAGACACTGAGTGCAACAGCTCCATCTTTATCAACTTTTCTTGCTCTCCATTTTAAGCAAAATTTCCTTTTGAGAGACAGGTACTACAGAGTAAAACTGAATAAGCAAAAGACCAGGAAACTATTCCTCCAACCTCTCACAGATTAGGACACTGAGGCCCATAAGTAAAAAATTATTTATATAAATTAAAATATAAAAATATTATATTTATTGTTTTATATTTATAAACATTTATTATAGAAAATATATCATATATTATTATGTAAAATAGTTTATTTAAAATACTAAGAATTCAATACAAGTAGTAAACACCAAACCCCTACTCTGATCTAGCCAATGGACAGGACATTCTCCACAGTTATGTGGAGAGCAGGGACTAACTCTGACATGAACTCTGGTGCCCCATATGGGAAGCCCTGGTGGCACTCAAAGAAAGATTAGGCAGACTACAAAGATGAGACTTGTTAGTCTGCGACCATAAAGTGGGGAAGGAGATCTCCTTAGGACATGGACCTAAGGGAGGGTAATGGGGTGGGGGTGGGAGGGTAGGAGGAACAGAAGGATACAAGTGATGGGAGAACAATTGAGTTGTAATCTGAATAAATTAATTTTTAAAAAGAGAGAAAAAATAAAATACTAAGTATCACATTTTGATACTATCTCGAGCTGCTTTATTATTCTCTCCTGCTTCTAATTCTCTCTCCCTCCACAAACCAAACTAATCCATAATGCTCTGCATTGTGTATAGTGTTCTGTTAATCTTCATTTTCTGGAGTTCACATACTAACACATAAATTCCTTTAGTCCTGGATCAAGTACAAATAGCGCTAGCATGTTTCTTTATTATTTGTTCATTATTAGTATGTGTGGGTGGATACACACGATGTGTTTGTGTGAGCGCATGTACAGTGGTGTGCATGTGAGGTTCTGAGGACGTGAATTCAGCTCACGTCACCAGGCTTATGCAGCCATCACCTTTGCCTGCTGACCATTGCATGGCCCATTATGCATCTTTGTGTCACCAACCCAGAGTAGCAACCCTAAGACACAATGCACATATATTTCTAAATATTTACAATTCTTTACACTGTAAAAGCAATATAAATAGATAATAAAAAACAAAAGGCCACAATAAGAACCAATCTTCACAGATCATTGTCAGCAAGCATACTGTACAATCTTCTAGACTACTCTCTATGAACATATAATTCACATGGGCAGAAAAAAGACATTTTTGTGGTATAGTAGGAAGAACCACAACTAACTTTACCTTTAAATATGTATATCTAACATGTGTATGCAGGTATATGTACATAATTAGACACATTTATTTGCAAATGGGGAGGGAAAGAGAATTTATCTCATTTTTAAGGGTAATGTGTTATTTCCTTATACAAACATGTTATTTTATTTATTTTTCTACTAGTCAATATATTAATATTTTTTGGCTTTTCAGGGATAAAAATAAAAGACAACTACTGTGTACTATATGAATATTTGTGTAAAAGTTGATATGTACTTTGAATGTTGATAGATACAGCCAGTGTCTACAACACAATAAAAATTGGGGGTGGGGGTTCAAGATAGGGTTTCTCTGGTAGCCTTGACTGTCTTGGAGTGAGCTTTGTAGAACAGGCTGGAACTCACAGAGATCCACCTGCCTTCTGAGTGTTGAGATTAAGGGCCTGTGCCAACACCACCTGACACAGTACAAATCTTAATTAACCTCCACCCTTAGTGTATACAATTGCTCTTTTCCAGTTCAAGAATTTTTAGTCTTTGTAATTTTTGCTAATCTGATAAGTGAAAGATAAGCTGGTAATAAAATTTTCATTTCTTATGTCAGGTGTTGGTGCATGCCTTTAATCATAGCACTCAGGGAAGCAGACGCAGGTGGATCTCTGTGAGGTCCAAGGCTGGCCTGGTCTACATGGTGAGTTTCAGGACAGCCAAGGCTACACAGAGAAACCCTGCCCTCCCCCTCCCCCCCAAAAAAAAACCAAATTAATTTCTTATGTAATAAAAAGGTGATCATCTTAGTTTTCCAGGAAGGGTTCTTTTAAGCAAAAACCACTTTTCAATAATAACCAAATCATTTATTCTTATGCGTAAGTTAGAGATAAAAATGAGGGCAAATTCTTTTTGTTTAATTACCGGACTATAGATCATATAAACTTTAGAAATAAAAGAAAAATGGCTCGTTGGTTGCTATAGAAACCTTAATTCTAGTTCATTTAAAGGAAAACCAGAGTATGCTAATTGAGCTGTCATTTCAGGAGGACTGGTGACTAGGCACAGGCTGGTCTCTAGCGCAGGACTCTGAAAGCAAACAAGACTGAGCTGAGCCACCTTACCCATTTGTTAAGACTCACATATTTCTACAAATCAACCTGAATCTACTAGCAGCTGCAGCCCGCTTGGAAAACACTAAATGACATAAGCGTTACTGAGATCTTGGCCCTAACCTTGAGGAGTTGCTCTTTTTATTTTTCTGTGTAAAACGGAAACCCATTTGGAGATAGTTTTACTTTTACCATATAGAACTGTCTTCCAAGCAGCAATGCTGCGTATAATATTTAACAGGTTAAACAGCCCAACTTAAGCCATTTCCAAAAATGCACAAAAACAGTACTGTCTGTGGAGAATACAAAGCTTTTTAGCCTTGGCTGTAAATGCTCCTAATTCTCACAGTAGTGAACACAAACCCCCTTTTAGTTAATTATTAGTTGGGAGAAGGTTGGTTATTTTTATAATTGATACAGAGCCAGAATGCCCTGTAATGAAGGATCATGGTTAGCCTTGTGTGTCAGGGGGCGTGGGGGTGGGGATAGAGATTTTAGGCTTCCTTGTAGTCTGCCCAGCACATTATCTTCTAGAGAAGGCACCAGTCATCAAAGGCATAAGCAGAGAGATACATATTCAAATGCTGTGGCAGAAAAAGTGCTTCCGCCTTCACATTCCTCCCTAGTAATCTAAATCATAAACTGTGAACTGAAAGGGTCTAAATCCTTGCGACCATACCTGAGTTTATACTAATAACTTGACTCTTTCCAAGGCCCTGGGTGGCTTCATGATAGGGTTGGTGCACAGAATGGCCAGGGCACGTTTAGGGGGCTAGGGCTTTCAATTCCATGCTCAAGAACTCTTTATTTCTGTTACTACATTTTTATTTCTAGCACTTTCCTTCTATTTTTTTCTTTCAATTTTCATCCCCTTGCTTACATTACCCATTTGTCCTTGCATGTTGTCTACTGTGTCTATTAGAGCCGATAATACATCATAGTCTTTTAAATTCTTTATTTGACAATCTCAGCATCTACATCAGGACACAATCTGGTTTTAGGTTATTGCTTTGTCCTTCCTGAGAGCTTTTTCTTATCATTTGGCATTTCTTATCATTTGTTTTCTGGAATGCGATATATGTTAATAGGAAGGTAACAACCCTCTAGTGTAACAATTTATTTTTCTTCATAATAAAGACAGAGGTTAACACTATCTTCTATAACAAACATACTCCTCAATTTATCTATCCTTATTCTTATTTTTTCTTCATAGTAATTTTAATGAAGACAAAGAGTGACATTATTTTGTACGATAAAGACAATCTTTTTTTGGGGGGGAGGGGGAGTTTCGAGACAGGGTTTCTCCGTGTAGCTTTTGCTGTCCTGGACTCCTTTTATAGACCAGGCTGGCCTCAAACTCACAGAGATCTGCCTGTCTCTGCCTCCCTGAGTGCTTGGATTAAAGGTGTGAGCCACTATGACCAGATGACAATCTTCTGCAATAAAGACAAAGAATGGCATTATCTTCTACAATAAAGTATATTCTTAAACTTATACATGATTATTATGTTCAAATATGTACCTTCTGCTAGGTCTGTGACTTAAAATGTGCATATACAATCACTAGACCAGCATCTCCCATCCAACTATTAACCAGACCTGACCCTGATTAGCTTCCAAGCTAGGACAAGATCAGGTGGGTTCAGGTGGTACAACCAGATACTAGGCAAGCTTCTCAAGTGATCATCTGTAAAATAATTTAAGCTACTATGAAAGATGGACTCACACCATCTGTTATGGTTAAGAGAGAGCACAAATAATCTATGTACATTACAAATTCACTTTTCTTTTAAGCCAAGCATCCTGACACTGCAAGAGGTTACTGTCGAAAACTATTTCCTGAAAGTCGATGACCCTAAAGCTTCACTTCCAGGCTGCTCTCACATCACTCATCCAGTGAGTGAGATACAAGGAGTATTTAACTCCTTCACAGGTGGCCAAACAGATTCTGCTGAGACAACACAATAAGCTCCCTGTGACCAACAGAAGTGCTTAGATATTCTGAAGTTAACTTATGTTAGAGGACGCTATCCCACTGAACCCTGGCTTTGAAAATCGTTAAATGATCATACCCTGACTTCACAGAGCTGGGCAAAGGAAAACAAGTCTGCACTGAAATACTTGTCTCACAGATCTCTAAATGTCAAGATGGAGGAATCAGAGATGGGAAGATGATCTTCCGCTTCTCTATCATTTGGGGAAAGATCCTTAAACTTACAAAAGAAACAAGAACAGGATCACATGAAAAGGTCTCCCATCTGTAATGGAAAGGGAGGTCACCTGCTAAGCTAATCTGCGTAGAGGACCAAAGGTGCTGGGCAGACTCGCTGCTAATTACAAAGAGAGAC
The DNA here is from genome assembly GCF_964271855.1 of Acomys minous. Taxonomy (NCBI): domain Eukaryota; kingdom Metazoa; phylum Chordata; class Mammalia; order Rodentia; family Muridae; genus Acomys; species Acomys minous. The sequence continues at coordinate 68,957,880 of NC_140489.1, read as the reverse complement.
AGCTCTTCCTGGAAGACACCCACTCTCCCCCCTTACTGTCTTAAGTCCTCTTAAGTTATCACTGGGTTCTATTATCACAATTAAAATGTGTCTTTCAGAAGAAACATAACAAGCCCCCAAGGGAAGGATTGCAGCTGTAATTTGATTAGGACACGAGGCCTAATTATGGATGTGCATGAGTCCTTTTTCAGAGAATTCTCAAGAACCACCAGTGCATCAAACTGGACCCAAGATACAAACCGAACTACCAGGCAGGTCAATATCAGTTTGTTCCCTTTTTTAAATTGGACAATGGACAATATAGTACATGTAGCATGAGATGATTCTTTGCCAAAGCAATGTGGTCAAGAGTCATCTAAGATGTGCACCTAGCATCATGTGTTTGATAAGAGTAAGGCACATCTACTAGGAACTAGAGACATAGGTCGATGGTTAAGAGCAATTAGAGCTCTTGTAGGAGACACAAGTTCAATTCCCAGTACCCCTGTGGTAGCTCACAACCACCTAGAACTCCAATTCTAGGGGATCTGATGCCTTTTTCTGACCTCAGTGGATACGAGACTCACATGTGGTATATAGACATACACTCAGGCACAAAGCATAAGATGAAATACATCTTTAAAAAAGAAGACATTTACCATACTTACATAGAAACCATTTAGTACACCATCACTTTCCTTTCTTCAGCCTCATGCTTGGTTGACAACCAAGGCCAGGTCAGTAGTATCATAAAAGCAAATGACAAGATAAAACATCCCACAGGTCTAAGGACATCATTTTCAACATGGAAAGAACAATCCACCAAGTATGAAACTAGTGCAAGAAAGTCCTCCAGTATAAGAAAAGGAAGAAATCAACCAGATGATACGGCAAGTGCTTCCTGAGCCACACATAAAACACAGCACTGGAAGAGATTAGAGAAAACAACACAACGAAGGCTGAGGTCTAGCACCTACCCCTAAAGAATAAACATGTCCTCTTCTCGGGATCTCAAGGGAAAGGTGCAGGTTGACAGTAACAAGTCAGTGGCGGTGGGGGGTGGGGGCTGCCTAAGTGCAAACTGATAAAGAGCTAAGGGAGAAGAAAGTGGCTGATCATTGAATTCCCTGGCAATCTAGTGATATGTCAAGTCAAAGCAGACGAAAGTCTGAAATCACAACTGGCTAGGATTTCATTAGGCTGCATTTGCTATTGCCCTTCCCTCTCTGTTCTTACTCTTCACATACTTGGCAAAGTCACAACTGACTCTTCTTAGCTCCAGCTCAGTGAAATTTAAGGACAGACGGGCTCTTACTCGCCTTGCTCCAGATGCTGTCACACCCACAGCATGACCACAGAGGAAGGGAAAGGCAGTGCTGGAGTGGAGTTGTTTACTAAACTTTGAGGTTGAACACCTGAAGCAAATATAGGACAAACCTAATTAGATTAGAACTCAAAGAGAAACGACCAGAAGTTAAGGTGTCCCTCAGCTTCGAACAAATCACTTATTGTTGAAGTAATTTGAACTGAGTATGTATTACCCCCCAGCTAAAGGCCTCACATTCTGGCACTGTTGTTAGCTCTTTAAGGGTCAGACTCATGTTCCTATCATTTCTAGAACCCCTGGTGCACCTAGTATAAGGTAAACAACAGAAGGATTGAATGAAAGGAGGGAAAATCAAGCATCAGTTTACACTCCTTGGGCTCTACCCTACGCCTGTGAGCGAGGGGGTTAGCACAGCAGGCAGCAGAGTTATCCTTAGTGTTGAGTGTAGCACACAGGCATGCACAGCCCAAGCCTACACTAACCTCCCTCTTGCAAGGCACTGTCTCACTCATGCTAAAAACAACTAGCTTCCCTAATCTGGCATGAGGCTACTAAAATGCAGACTTTGCTTCTCTCACTGACCACACAGCACCAGTGTTAGGTAGGAAAAAGAAGTCAATGGCTAAAATAAACCCCGAAATGTCTAATTCCTCTGCTCTTGAGACATTGGTGGGATGATGGAGATGCGCCTCTCTGTCTCATCAAACCACAGATTCAGGCTGATGGTCTTATTATCTGCGTCATGATGGTTTACTCAGTCTATGGCAGCACATAACTGCAAAAGATGCCATGCACTCTGGCTGTGTGGCTTCATGAAAACATGGATTTGAGTGAGACATTCACTCACTACACTTCACAGCTTTTCTTTCCACATAGAAGCCGTGCTGTGCATGCACATGTGCATAGGTGTAGTTATGTTTCTGTGTAGCAAACATTGATTGCAACTGTATAATTAGTGCCTGAGACTTTAATAAAAACACAGTTGAGACTCTGCTTCTGAAGGAAGATAAAAATCTGGAATTAGGACCCAGACCAAGAAGCTAAATAAAGAACTCTGCTTCCAGCAAGAGCGTCCTTAAGGATGTTATCAGGCCCACGTATACAGCATCTGCATGGCAAGTTCAGGACCCAGCTCTTCTTAGTAAGGTATACTATTTCTCTCAAAAAGACAGCAAAGTGCTAAGTCTCTTCTGGAGGCCTTATATGATTCCATTTCTACCCAAGATCTATTGAACCTTAGGTGTAACACTTCCCAAAATCCATCACATCTTGGCTTGGTACTTTCCAACAGTGGAAAGCAGTTTTCTTCAGAGCTATATTTCACAAAGAGAATACTTCTCTGCTAGGTATTTTACATATCAAACAAATGTGGATACCAGCTAACTTGCTAAACACTCAGACTCATTAGTTACGCAGATGGGCCTCCCAATTTAAACACATGCCTTTACAAAATGAAGGAATGGTATATGTCATGGATTTTTACAACCTCTCAAATGTTAAAGTGCTGGTGTTGACTGGTCTGTCCCATGACTATACTAGCCTACACATTCCTTCGCATGACACTTATGTTGCTCTTCTTCATATTGCCTTTTGCATCTACCACCATCTATTAAACATATACTGAATAGGCATGGCCACTTAGGTTTTTTTGTTTTGTTTTGGATTTTGGTTGTTGTTGTTTTGTTTTTGTTTTTAGTAAAATCCTTACGTGTATCCATGAGAAGGCAGTCAATCTGGAAGACAAACATTTAGCTGCATGAGACAACTTCGCAAATTATAGGTGTGAAGTAAATGTTCTGACTGTGATAGTGACAACAGCAGGAGCCACTCTGAAAGCATAAACAGCCACAGCTTGGGTAGGGCAGGCCTATGCTACCTTATGCCTGTCAGTCTAACTAGAAACCATAATCAGTGCAAGACTGCAAGTCCATCCCTCCCACCTCAGGCATAATCCCCATGCCCTTTGCTGCTGTGACTTTCTTTCTAGCTTATACTGTGTATCAGTTCCTCCACTAGAAGCCACGTATGGGAAGAGGTTTGTGCCTGTGTTGTACAGTGCTGAAAAGAAGGCTGGGTACATTACAAGTACTCAGTAAACTTTGTGGAAAGCATGAGCAAAAATGACAAGATCATTTGGGTTCTTTGTTCTACAGCTGAAGACAGCAGTCATAGTGATGTGACCCTCACATCATCCCAGCATCTTTCACTTCCTCGGACATCTCAGAAGAAGAAAACTACTTCTTCTACCTTAAGCGGGGCTTCCAGAAACCCAGGTTATTGTCTTAATGTCCTCGCATAAATCAAGAATGGACAGAATCTTGGAATAGGACACATTTTTGGTAGTTTTTCGCCACAAGGCCAGGTGTGGCTCGCTTCAGAGTCCTCCCCAGTGTCCTCCCTGGGGCCTCTCTAGGCTTCTCTGAGTCCATTCCAGCACCCAGCATGTGAAGCCAGAGGGAAAGATGGAAATTTCCTTTATATTAGGAGCAATCTCTCTGAGTCCCATATAAAAAAATAGTAGAGACCTTATACCTATCCTTATACATGCTAAGTAGCTAAGTAGTCAGAATATATCTATATATGTATATGTATATGTGTATATGTGTATATGTGTATATATGTATATGTATATGTATGTATGTGTATATGTATATGTATATATATATGTATGTGTATATGTATATGTATGTATGTGTATATGTATATGTATATGTAAATGTATATGTATATATGAGGCAGCCCCAGTAGTTCAGCTTTCCAAAACTGAGTATGAACTTGATAAGTTGCTCTGGACTGTTCTGGAATCATGGGACATTATTATTCACAAGCAGTTGCTTATAGAGCTGTCTCTTTGTTAGTTTTTTGGCACATGAAGAGTGTATTTTGCCAACAATGCCCCTATTTACTTATTCTCCTGTTGTCCCTCAAACATGGTTAAATAATTCTCCCAAAAGAGTGATTAAGGTAAATACCACAGCTTTAAAATATATTAAACAAAACACTTCGAACAAGTGAAAAGTTTTCATATATGCAGAACACTTTAAACTTCCATTAGTTCTTAGAATGGGATAAACATTACTATCAACTAATTTATCAAAGCTTTTAATTGCTAAAAAGCTATCCTAACATCCTCTTTCATACTTTTCAGTTTTCAAGGTTTTCTTCAAATATGCTCTGATCAAAAGATTTGTCTCATGTTTCTTTAGTTATCTTCCCGAGCAAGAGCCCCCAACTTAGCCCACCAGCCAGTCTGTGCATACTCTGTACTAAACCCACAGATGGTGTGGAAAACCCCAAGATGAAGATACAACTTCCATCAGGAGTTCAGAGACGCTATAGAAAACAATTAAAACTAGCCTGGATGACAGCTAGTGTCATTTCTAGGTAGTGGGTGGTGACTTCAGAAGGAGCACACAATTTCACAGGTGTATACAAGACATAAAGTTAAGAGAAGTCAGCAAATGAAATTTTGAAGTAGAAGTCTTTTTGTTGCTGTTCTTGTTTTGTTTTTTAAGACAACGTGTGTCAGTGTAGCCCTGCCTGTGCTGGAAATTTCTCTGTAGACCAGGCTAGCCTAGAACTCACAGAGCTCTGCCTGCCTCTGGCTCCCAAGTGCTGCATTTAAAGGCGTGCACCGCCATACCTGGCTGACGTAGAGAATCCTTACCACTTCTGTGTTTTCTATACTAAAATTGAAAGCCACAGCTTCAGATTTCATCTGTCTTCATAAGGGCTGTTCCCTGTAAGCTTCATTTGGCTCTCTTGTTGATGCTATCTTACAGGAAAGCTCATCCCACCTCTGAACTCTCAGTATCTGAGAGGATGGTCTCTTTAAAACACATTATATGACTGTAAAAATAGTAAATAAAATATTTAAGATGAGAAAAATTAACTCTAAAGCTGTAATTTCCATTCTCAGGGTGCTGAGGCAAGAGAATGACTGGAGTTTGAGAACAACTTGGACTATATAGTAAGTGCACTGCAGCCTGTGTGAGACCCTCTAGCTGACCCTCTCTTGTGAAGCACTGATTTGCTGCCAACTGTTTCCTGTTACCGCATCACAAACATACTCTCTTCATATTAAATGAGATCTCACAAAAATACATGTCTAGAACCAAGTCACAATGACACCAAAACATACGTGGACATGCTATGCAGGACATACTGCCAAACACTGAGAAGCAGTCAGAGCACAGAGAGAACTGCAGATCCGTGCCCCTTGCTCATTCTTTTTCTAGAAATAGTGATGCTCTCCAGCAGGAAATGCTATCCATCATCTCGAAGAGGACAAACTGGCGGGCAAGGGGGTGCACAGTCATCCCAGCACTCTGAAGGCAGAGCAGGAGGGGCAGCGCACAGTTGAGGCCAGCCTGGACTACACAGCAAGACCCTGTCTCCGAATAAAGTCGAACGTGATCCTCAGTGTTTTCGTTTATACAACTACCACAGCAAGTCATTTCCAGAACATTTTTCTGCTCTTCATTTGCAGTTTCTCACCTACCACTAGTGTCATGGGAGGACCTATGCCAGCTGTTTAACTCTGAAGTTCCTAAGGGCAGCGCTTTAGTGTTCCAGAAACACACCTGGACACTCATGCCTCAATTCAGTGGGAATCACAACCACAGTAGGTCTCACCTCCAGATACAATACTGGAATTTTGTGCTCATACCATTGGGAACCCCAACCAAGGCAGTAATGAGCCATTGTTAATTATATGTTAATTATGGCCCATTTTATCATGAATTCTAACACTTGAAAACAGAATTATACCAAAACTGTCTCTAAGATACAGACAAGAACAAGGGGGAAAAAAGCAAACAAGCAAACAAAAAAACACAGTAACAATAATAAAATCCTGGCCCTTGATGTTTCAATAAAACTCAAGGGAACCTATTCAGCAAATAAAATTAGTTCCAGTTCCAGAAATGCACATTTTAAATCTTAATTCAAATTGCTTAAGGCTACTACATACTTAATGCTAAAAAAAAAAGAAAAGAAAAGAAAAAGAAAAGGTTCACATAGATACATATATTCATAACCTTTTTTTCTTTTTTTGTTTTGTTTTTGTGACAAGGTTTCTCCATGTAGATTTGGCTGTCCTGGAACTCATTCTGTAGATCAGGCTGGCCTATAACTCAGAGACCAACTTCCCTCTGCCTTCTGAGTGCTACGATTAAAGACTAAAGATGTATACGACTACCACCTTGGCATTTTTATTTTTTCAATAAAGCATTCACCTACCTTTAGTAAGGCATAAGAGTCAAGACTGCACTTCATGGAAAAACACACACACACAATTCCTTTCCTTCCAGAATGTTCAAGCTCTGGTGAAGTAGTAGCACTTTCTCGACAGGATACCAAATTGTAGAAAGGTGGGGCGCTTTCCTTGGTCACACCAAGTGCCCCAAATTCCTGGCATTCCATAGCTAAAGTTAAAGCTTTATAAATGCACCAACCATCACATACCACATGTTCTCCATGTGGAGATGGGTCTGTTTCACAACTTTACTATGAAATTTACGTATGTGCATGCATGTATACATTTCCTGTTTAATTGAGGTGGAAAAGTACTAAGGACATTGCATAAGGCTGCACCTCCCGGGCGTGTACAGCCTCCGAAAGCCCTGCCAACTGTTCTCAAAGCCCAGTTTCTGTTCTGACCATGGAAACTGCCCCATGACCCTGGAAAATAGAATTAATGTTCACTAGCCAAGAAAAGCTGTTAGTGAGGAGGTAGTCAAACAGCATGCTACTGAATTCAGCTCAACACAGTAAGTCAGATTCCCAAGGCCCTAGGTACCACAAGAGCTAGGAAATTTTAGTGTCCACATTTTAGAGACACGGCGTTCTGGGGAAATGAGAGGCCAATGCTTAAAGCACTGTTTTTGAGCTTTTAGAATTTCAGGATGTTTTCTTATAGAGTTTTGGATAATTAACTGAGAAATGTAAAAATAAAGTAGTTATAAGCACCACAGTTGAGCAGCCAGTTGAATCCTGGATTCAGAGTTGAGTGGAAAATCCATTACTCAAATCCAAGGCCACTGCAGTCTTTTCCTTGGATGCCTGAAATCCTCAGACGTGAATGCAAATGAGCTTCTTCTAAGGTTCTGATTTCCTGCTGTGTTTAAAAACCTATTATTGAGAACTCCCTTCTCTATCATCCCAGGAAGCTTCCACACATACTCCTCATTCTGTATGTTTTCCTCTTTTAAGTGGCATACTATAAGAAAAGGAATTGATGCAAAATAAGCTTAGTTTTGATACATTGGTATAGAATTCAATTTTGAGATTATTCTTCACACACATTATATATATTAATACTCTAAGATGAGGTATTGTACCCATGCAATTCAATTATAATACAAGGTTTCCTTCCAATACCTTGAAAGGGCTATTGCAGGCTGTTTAGGATAATTAAATAATACAAGTTAATTTTTAGTTGATCAATTTATGGTCATGTCAATTACTAGTCCATTTTTATCACAAGAATTTACATCTTAGGTGCAACAGATAGATATTATTCTATAGATAGATAAGGTAAAATAATTAAATAAGGTCTTCAAAATCCTCAGAGACTACAGAATATGGCATTTAAAAATGTTTTTATTATCTTAAAGATTCTTTGACAACAGGACAGGGTAACTCCTGGCAATACCCGGCCTACCTCAAAGAAGATGATGAGCATCAATGAACCTCCTTATGGGAGATGGACTCAAATGCAGCAAACCAGCCACTGGGCAAAATGTCCTTATTTCTGCTGCAGGCAGAACTCTGCCTAAAAATGGGCAAGCTTGGATGCAGGCAGAGTCGACGGACAAATTCTGCCAAGAGAGGGTAAGCAAGTCCTCAATAATTCTTTCCTCACAAATATGTCTGTCAGATATATTGGGCCAGAAGGCTGAAGAGGATGCTCCAAGGTTACAGAGTTTTTGACTGCTCAGGCAGCAAACTGTCTCTGTCATTCTTTTCATTTTGGAAGCTGCTACCCTGCACTTCTGGTTCACCCAGGTAATTGATTTTATTCCTTCTCAAGTCTCTGATGGGGTTGAAGATCAGCTAGTTTAGTCTTACAATTAAGCTTAGTTGTTTAGGGGTTAAGATATTTCTAGTCTAGATATATGTTTTAAGTTGATAGAGATGAGATATGATAGATATTGATTTTTCATTTAGAATTTTAGATGCACCAAGATAAGAAGGATGTTTTTTCAAGGTTGCCGAATACAAACAGCCAAAGCACTATGAATGTAACATGAATGCAGTTCCTGATTGTTTTATGGTTCTTCTTGTGTATATATATATATACACATATATATGTGTAATATGTGTAATAATATAAACGTGTATGTAAAAGAAGAAATATAATAAATAAAACAGACAAAAGAAGAATAGAAAAGGAATGTCTAATTTTACTCAGTGGTCCTTAAAGAAGTTCACGTGTAGCAAAGTGGGCAGTGTTTAAAGCTCCTCAACTTAATCATAAGCTTTGGAACAATGGTGATCTTATTTCATGAAGAGGGAAAATAAACGCAGTTCATATACATCTAACTCCAAATTTCACCTCCCCAAAATATTTAAAGTTTTCATGAAGACAGGTATCGGAGCACACTGCTGAGACAGGGGAACTCGGAGTTTAAGAATAGCCTGAACTATGGGCTATTTTGCTCAAAAACAAAACAAAAGAACAAACTGAAAGAGACAAAAACAAAACAACTTATCCTGGTAGACTTGAAAAGTGAATTATAAAAGAAAAAAAAAATACCTGTTTTGTGTATGGAGGAAGCAGATGATAGCCATTATCTTATCCTTTACAAAACTAAGGAGAACTGTTTTAAAACAAACATACTAGATTTTCCAAATCTAGACACAGAGATCTTCTCAGCTGCGTCTGGGCCCTCAGTGTCAGCACATGATGCTCAGGCAGAAGAGGGGAGGGGGCCTAATGAAGGGAGGGGCTTCAAAAAATAGAAGAAAGTCTCTGCACGACTGCTTCATATGCACCTTCCTCAGTCTGCCTCTTCCATCAGGTCAAGAGGAAGGAAAAGTTTATTTTCTTGCCAAGGTTGAACACTTGATAACACTATATTCTCCTAGGGAAGATGTATTGCACATATAGAAATGGGCTTATTATTTTTTTAAAGATTTTTTTATGTTTATTTGCATTGATATTTTGCCTGCGTGTATGTTGGTGTAAGGGTGCTGGATCCCCCTGGAACTGGAGTTACAGACAGTTGTGAGCTGTCATGTGGGTGCTGGGAATTGAACCTGGATCCTCTGGAAGAATCATCAGTGCTCTTAACCACCGAGCCATCTCTCCAGCCCCATTGCTTTTTTTTTTTTTAAGAAAATGTTCTTTCTATGTAAGGGTTCTTAAAGACCTACTCAAGAGCTTTGAATCATATGCATGCCCCTATTATGCTACTTAGGAACATACCACATAAACAGGAAAAAAGAAAAATGTTAGAAATTTGGTATAGACAACGTTATGGTTTTCCATATGGCTGTAATTAAACTTGGTTTAGGCTGAGCAGTGCCTTATTTCTTAATTCTGCCACTAAGTGGACAAACCAGAAAAGAAAAGAAAAAAATCTGAAATTGTCACTTTTCCTGTGACTGAGATACACTGCAGAGGCTGCCCATAAAGGGGGGGAAAAAAGGCAAAGTAACTCATTATATGGCAGTTTGGTTTGTAACAGTGTGAGCTTTGAGGCAGATTATCAAGGCCAAATTGCCGATTTGCCATTTATTAGATGTATGTGACCTTGGGAAACTGAAGGCCTTCATGGGTTCCTTCTCCGCACCATAAAAGATAAAGGGGTGTAATGTGGTTGTTGTAGTAACAGTGTTTGAAAATTCCTGGTCATATGTCTTCAGCAAAGTCCACTAACTATTATTCTCAATTAGGCTTTGAAGTCCTTCTTGTTTCTTTTCATAACCTAGGAAGAAAATGTTAGCCGGGCAGTGGTGGTGCACACCTTTAATCCCAGCACTTGGGAGGCAGAGGCAGGTGGATCACTGTCAGTTCGAGGTTAGCCTGGTCTACAAAGCAAGTCCAGGACAACCAAGACTACACAGAGAAACTCTGTCTCAAAAAAAAACAAAAACAAAAACAGAAAACAAAAACTAAAATAAAGGAAAATGTTACAAAGTGCTAATTGTTTAGCTTTATCAGTGAATGCTGTTTAAACCTCAATACTTCTATTTCTTTCACTGTAAAAACTATTCTTCTCTAGAAAAAACAGTGTCGTTAGATTTTAGTTTGCTTTTCCTAGACATGAATAGCTGCTGTGTCCCAACTTCTTGAACCTATGATAACATAATCACACCGTTTTTTAAAACCTAGAAAATCCTAAGAATTAGGGCTCTAGCCTTCAAAATCCTTTGTGTGGGGGCTATCTTATCTAATATACTAAATTACCAGTTATATACTATTATATTATTATACACTCTTATATATTATGTTAGTATATGTTATATACTACTGTTATCATAATATATATATATACTCTTATATTATATGTTACTATTATATAATTATTATAGCAAATCTCCCCCTCATTCTCTCAGTAGAAAATGAATTCAGGAAATTAGTGTTTAAAAAGATTAGGCTTAGTAAATTAAAGGGGCAGAATTAGAGGGGAAAGTTTGGGGGGTAGGAAGAAGTCGATGATCACTAGGATGAAAGGCGGAAGAGGCAGGTAAATGTGCACTGCATTCAAAGATGAGAGCTTGTCTGTGAAGCTGGCTAAAGGTGGCTCCCGTGACTTACTTCCCTGCTAGAAATCTCCTGGGACGCCAAAGAACAACATATCGAGGAAAGTTAACTTCTGGCTCTAAACACTAACAAACATAGAGAGAAGCAGCTTCTAGACAGCTGTGTTTCCCTGGCCTTGGACCTCAGCAGGCAGTTGGATAGGGCAGACAGGTAGCAGGGTGGCTAAGCTCTTCAACATGACTAACTAACTCATCAAGAACTGATTGCAAGCTAGCCACCCATTCACTGAAATTCAACACTTTTTCTTTCTGCTTCTGCATCCACCCTGAATTTTCCCTCCGTCCAGATGTTTGTGGTCATAGATCACTTTAGATCTCCCTAGGTAAAAAACTGCAGTGGGGTTCTCCATAGCAACAATACAATTTTATACTGCCGCCAACTCAGATCCAGAAAACACATTCTGCAAGGCTGGTTATTTGATTAGAGCTTCAGAGTTGTGCAGAGTTTTGGATGTATCAAGTCCATAACCACGTTAACTTGGGCCACCTTTAGCTTTATTAATAGCCGTTTATTTCCCTTCTCTGTATCTGAACTAATAGCTTTGTGACCCTTGGGTAAATCTAGTGGAATGTATAATCTACCACTAGCTTTTTCAACTAACCAAAGAGCTAAGAATGCTATCAGACAGCATCTAAGGACTAAAACAAGAGTTTGGTCTGTTTTGCTTTAACCAACCTACCCAATGTTTCCATCAACTCATTTCAAAAGTGTCTTCATCTATGAGCATCTTGCAGAGAGTGATAGAGGAGATCCCCTCCAGGCCTTGGGAGATCTGCAAACTCTCCAAGGTACTGATACCGAGTTTGCTAAGAAGTACCAGACATAGAAGGCAGCCGCCAGAGAGTAATATGACAACATAGCACGATGTGGACATGAAGCTATTCATTGGCATCACCAACCAGGGCTACAACCCTCCTGACACATACATCTTCTAGCTTTTTCCTCCTATCTTTCCACACTCCTGCAGTAAGGATGAATTCTGCAGAGTCATGAACTGTGATGTGGTAGGAAAATCCTAAATTCCAGATTATAGATTACTGTCCTGGTCATAATGTGCCAAAATAAACGGTTTGGTTTTGGTTTGGGTATGATCACAAACTTCTCTAGGCCCCAGTATCTTTTCTTGCAATATAACAGAACTATTTCTAGCCTTAAAGATAATGTTCTAATTTTTTTAAAACAAACTTAATTTTCATTATGCCTTCCATTGTACATTACACGGTCCTCATAAGAATATCTACCATAAATTAAGAGCCTATTCTATGCCAGACATTGTGCTTTTTAACCTTTTGTTTTGTTTTGTTTTTTCAAGACAAGGTCTCACTGTGCAGCTCTGGCTGTGCTGGAACTCACTATGTGTGTAGTTTCAGATTGGCCTTGAATTCACAGAGATCTGCCTGCCTCTGCCTTGCAAGTGCTGGAATTAAAGTTCTTTGCCACTATGCCAGCCTCCTCAATCTTAGTCTTAACTAAGACTTTCAGAGATCTTAAGAAAGCTTGGATTTCTCTGTTGTATTCAACTCAACCACCTTCTTTTCTGTAAAGGCCAAGAATCAATACTAGGCGGCCCTACCCCTTGCTTTTCCTTTTTTTTTTTTTTTTTTTTTTTTTAGGTTTTAAAATGCTTAGTGAAGATGTCCAGGAAAACAGAAGAATAAACAGCTTCATGAACAGCTACGGCCAGAACTAACTAAACATTTACCTTCAGGAAAATCCTAGGAACAAAGCTGTTAATCGAGCCATTTGGGGAGAAAGGAGAAACTACTACATGAGTAAAACAGAATAGCAGAAGGCGGGGAGGGGCGATTTTCATAATAACTTGTTCTCTTTAGTGAAAACTGAAGCAATCCTCAAAGAGCTTCAGGTCAGAATCCAGGTCTCATGCTGAATACTCAGGGCAAGAGGATGCTGTCAATATTACTAAGCCTTGGGAGTGGGAGAGATGGCCCAGTGGTACTGAGCACTTCTATCAGGAAGTGCATAACTGCTTGTGATTCCAACTCTAGAGAGACCCAATATCTCTGGCCTCTGCGAGCATCTTAATGCATGGTCACATACCCATACAGAAACACATACAAGTGTACATAACTTAAAGTAATTGTAAAAATCTTTTTAAAGGATATATTAAGTCTTGAGTTAGAGAAGTGATTCATGCCTTAGTTTGTGAGAAAAAAAGAAAATTATAGTTTCTTGCACCCCTAACAAGCTAGGCCTCTACTAAAAATACAACAGTGACTCCCACAAAATACAAATGCAAAAAAATCTGAGAAAAGAAGATCCAATACCATATAGACTTGTTTGGGGTCACTTTTTTTTTGTGTGTGTGGCTGTGTGGCTGTGTTTTGTTTGGTTGATTCTTTTTAAGAGATAGCACAATGAGACCTGGAGGGAACAAAAAGATGTACTAGTATGGGGAAAAATAACAGCAGAATCAAACATGAACATGTAAGTTTCTTGAGAAAGAATAAAAAGAGCTTTAAAAAAAGCAGATCGAACTGAACTGCCCGGTGGCAGCAAGCTATACTAAAACAGCAGAACACTGCATTCTATAGCAGACACCTTGAGTACCACCCCCGCTCCATCTTCCTTCTCACCCTCAACCTGAACAGCTGTACACTTCTGTCTTTGCTATTCACTAATCCTTTCAGACTTAGTAATGAATGCTGGATAGTGTCTAAAAGATTGCATGTGCAAATTCTATGTCTGTTTCTGATGATAGATGTTAGCATCCTAATCACTGTTTGAGGATTTTCATCACACCCTAGAGATGTTTTGAGATGATCAGACTTAGAATCATATCACAAAGCCAAGTTCTTTTTCCCCCTCTTTCTTTTTCTGCTCGCATAGCCTTTCACACTCTGCTCAAGTATGAGGAGTGCTGGCAGGGGCACTTTGTCGTTCAGAGGAGAGTTTTTTTGGGCTGTTATATTACAGGGTGGTGGGCTTGCTTGGCTTCAGTTACTGGCAAGGCTGAGACACTTTACACATGATAGCAGATGCCTCCAGCATGGCTTCCCACTTACATTCCCTTCAAAGTGGGAGCCACAAGAGAGTCAGTTGACATTGGCCTGCTCCTGGAAGTCAGTCACCTTCTGAAGCCGCATGACCGCATAAGGCAAAATCAAGAAGCAAACTGTCCCAGTTACTGAGCTCAAGATAATAATACTTCCTTTAGCATTTAACATAAAATGATTAAAAGCACATTTGAAAACATTGCTCCTAGAAGACACACCAAAACCAGACAGGTGTGCACAAAATCACAGACAGGTGCTCTTCCACGTGACTCTTCATTGTCAAGAAAACCCAGGAGCTTTAGAGGAAATGCAAAGTAAGTTCTTAGTAACCTGCCGCCCATGGGCCTTATTTGAACCCTAGGCAGAATCTTTGTTTCTTTCCTAATCTTGACACGAGCATAGACACTCTGAACATCCAAGCCCACTAACTGACCTTAGTTATTGTTTTACTGCCTCACAGCCAACAACTGTGTCTTCACCTACCAGACCACCACAAACCAAATAACCTGACTCTCAACTATAACACCCTCAGCTTCGTTTTCCTTACGAAAAGCCCTCTCTCTTTGTGACAAATTCTGCCTCATTAGAAGTTTAATTGCATGTCTATTCTTTCCAGCTTGCTCTCTAAATGTCATCTCTTTGACAGCACATTTCCCCTAACACTAGTACCAGATGTCCTAAATTTACTTTGCTCACTTTCTCCCCAACTCTAGCACCAGGTGATGTCTACTGTAGCTCTATGTCTACAGCTTAGCACCTGCGCACTAGAGAAAGACACACAGAGTCCGATAGCATCACTCAACATGCATAAGCAGCAGCTGTACATAAGCTCTCAGCAGTGTCTGGAAATCCCACCACTGTCAAACCCCTATCCATTTGACACATAAACTGCCACTCCCATCCTAGGACTGTTCCCTAGGAAGAAAGCCATCTTTCCAAGCAACCCAGTTAGTAGGCTAAGGTATATCTAGACAAACCGTTAGTGTCCAGCCTCTATTGTACCCTACTCCCTTTTCTCTTTTAAGGCCAAAACCAACTACATTTTAAGTTGCACTCCATTTTACCTTCTCTAGCTCATTATCAATTATCCCTATGTTCTCTTTTTTATTTATTAAGTTGCCAGCCATACCCCTCCAGCCAGTATTTAACATACCATGGTGGCTACTCTTGGTTGTCAACTTGGCTACATCTGGAATCAACTAAAACCCAAGCAACTGGGCACACCTTTGAGGGTTCTTCTTGATTAGATAATTTGAGGTAAGGAGACTCACCCTAAATCTGGGCCACAACTTCTGGTGGCAGCTCACATAAAAGGACATGGAAGAAGGAAGCTTTTGCTTTGTCTCTGCTTCCCTCATTCTCACTGGCACGTTCATCTCTCCTGTTGATGAGGCATCCCGTCGCTACTACTAGGAACTACTGCTTTGGAACTGCAACACAGACTGAAGACCAGCAGCTCTCTGGGGATCCTCTGGGACCCCAGGCCCCACACTGGGACTACTGAGACAGCCAGTCTTGTAAACTAAACAACTACCTGGTTCTCTGCCTTTCTACTGACAAAAGGCTGATGTTGGACTACTTAGACCATGGCCTGTAAAGCACTCTAATAAGATCCCTTTTAATAGGCTGAAAATAACTTATACACACAGAATATATATATATATATATATATATATAATATTTATATTTATAAATATATAAATATTTATATATATATTTATATATATATAAATTCTATCAGTTTTGTTCCTTCATACGAACACTCTAATACACATACCAAATCCTACACTAAAGCATTCTTACTCAAGTGTCCCCAGCTACTGCCACAATGATCAGTGCAAAAGTAGGTTTGTAATCTAAGTTAGCCCAAATACAGAGAATGCTGAGGCTGTGGGAGATCTATAGAGAGCCTTTTTTTTTTCTTTCTTTCTTTCTTTCTTTCTTTCTTTCTTTCTTTCTTTTTTTTTTTTTTTTTTTTTTGTTTTTTGTTTTTTGTTTTTTTCCTAAAGCTGGCAGAACATGGACCAGCAAATGCTTTGGTACTTTGGGGTAGACTGAGCTTACCTCAGCATGGAGACAACAAAGAGGTGGACTCCAAATAGGAATCCAGGGCTGACTACTCTGAATGAACTCTATGGTAAGCCACAGCCATTGGCTTGTTTGGGTGTAACCTGGTTACCAGGTAACCAGGAATTCTTTTACTTGCACTAGAAAAAAAAAATGTAGTTAATGCAATTGCCAGAATTTCAAACTTGTGATTTTTTTTTTTCATAAGTTAACAGGAGCCAGGAGCATAGGTGTGTATCAGTTAACACTAAATAGGAGTTCTGGTTCCTTTTTATTATGGATCTTAACACTCTGACTGTCATCTGCCCTGGGTCACGTACTTCATTTGGAACCAGACAGAGTCAAAACTTTATTTAAAGCCCAAGTCCTAAAACCAGAGGACAAAGACTATCTCAAAAGAACATTTGCTGCTAACAACAGAGAAAACATATTCTGGGCAGAGAAAAAAAACATAAACATACACTGCAGAAACTCATTCAAATATTTTTACAACATTCCACACTCAAATTTAAACAGGTTTGCTGGATGAGGGAGACTTACCAACCTCCCCTATAACATCCTTTCTTTCCTAGGTGATATCATCCAACGCTGATCCTTCATCTACCATCTCTTCACCAAAATGCCACACTCTTGTTTTATTTCTGACTCACAAACTCAACGCCTACACAACATCTTTACTTGGATGCCTCAAACTCTTCTCCAATTTAATTTGTCCAAAATAAAATTCAGGACCTTCTGAACACTCTACATGATCACCTAGCTAAAATTTAGCCTCCGTCAGACTTCTTACTACACAATGAAGGAGAAATGCAAGGAGACAACTTATTACTTGGGCACTAAATTATCTCTGGAAAACTTGTTCTAAACAGAGTGTTATCATGTGATTCTAACCTGACTAATGATACAACAAGCCTCCTCAAAGCATTGCAAGAACATTGGAAATTATAGGTAGGTCAAGGCCATGAAAAGATCCTCTTATAACTAATAACTAATGTTTCAAACTTCTAGGTGTAATATCAAGTGGGGATTATTTAATTACAAATGTATCAATATTTCACAGATTTTTTTCTACCCCTTGGATTAGGACCAATATGACTCAAGAACAGGTTCCATTTCCAGCACCCAGATGGCCGCTCACAACTGTCTGTAACTCCATTTCCAGAAGATCCAACACCCTCAGACACACATGCAGGCAAAACAACTATGCATTTAAAATATAAATAAATACATCTTTTTCTAAAAAGTAAAAGAAATGAAAGGGAAAACTGTATTCTTTTTTCCTAGGCAGCCTAGGAATACTGCTGCCATAAGCATCTGCCAGGTGTGTCAGACAGCCAATGCATTACTAACCTCACTGCTAACTCACTAGGGGATAGGCTAACACAAAAACTCACCTCTGACTATTTTAATGTCATCCCAAAAGCAATGATTATTTATGAAGAATCACTGTTAGGCCTCTAATCAAACTGAAATTTCTTCTGTAATAAACAAACAGGATAATTCAATGGCTTCTTTAATTTTTTGTTTCAAAAATACCCATTTGGAAAGGTACCAATTTATACCTAATTATTGTACAGAATAATGCAAAGCAAATTTATAAGCTCAATTGCCCTCATCATCCTGAGTAAGAGACCTTTGATCTTAACATCCAACACTCATAAAAAAAAAGTTGCAAATGACAAGAAATTTATTGCATGAGATTTGAATAAGACAGGCTTCGTTTGTAACAAAATTCTTTTTATGTAAGTGTAATAGTTTCCATTTTGGACCCCTCAGGCACGCACACACACACACACACACACACACACACACACACACACACACACATACACACACAGTTCCTTGAGCAGTGTTCTGAACACAATTGGCCTGTATTTACATAAAAATAAAAGTAGCACACACTCAAATAGTGACAGGTTGTAAGTCCTAGTTGTACAACAGGTGCACATGATAAACATAACAATGAAAATTAAAAATTAATTTTTTTGGTTGATTTACCCTTTTCCTAGTCCTGAGATGGTGCTGAGTCAGAAACATGCTAGCAAGTTTCTAGTGATGCCTACTGTATTTTTGGCATGTATCAAAGGTATATCAAAGTTAAATGGGGTTTTAGGGAGTTGGCAAACTAATCAAAGGTAAGAATATAAAAGTCAGATGGGTCATAGAATGCCTGTAAGCATTCTGAGCTTCTTATTAAAATGTTTTGACATCATAAGCAAAGATTGTTGACTATAAGACCTGGTACATCCAGTGACCTAAGGAAGTAGGGTCTCAGAAGCTGCAGCCTCATTTATTGCCCACATATCCCTCAGGGCTACGACAAAAGAAATTAAAGGAAGAGAAAATTCTCTTGAAACCCCAAAGCTGAACACAATTTAAAATGTCTCTTAGGATACTTCCCTGAATGCTGCGATGACTTCCTCTGGGAGTTCCTCATGATGACGTGAGAGAACTCTCCTAAAACGCGAATCCAGCCATTCCATTCCCAGAGCTTATTGCTGGAGGGTGAGCCTGCAGAAACTGGCTCCTCTGCACCTTACTTTTTAACCACATCAATATACAGTTGCCCCCCCAAACATATTCTCTTCCACAATTAGCTCCTGAATTCTTGATAGGAATTCTGGCTGTGATTGTCTTTTTAAACTCAGGAAAGGCAAAGGTTTAGTCTTCCTGCTACCACCACCCCCCCAACACACACACATACACAGGGTTTTTCAGTGTGATAGCCTTGGTTGTCTTGCTTGGTAGATCAGCCTGGCCTTGAACTCACAGTGATCTGCCTTCTTCTGCCTCCCAAGTGCTGGGATTAAAGGTGTGTGCCACCACACCTAGCCAAAGGCTTAGTCTATTAGTAGTTACCATATTTAGTACAGGGTCCAAAGTATAGCAGCTCCCTATCTATTCCCTCAGTGACAGGAAGGCAGACTTACATTTGCATAGTACCAAATAATAAGAGGAAGCTTATCAAATAAAGAAAAGACTTAAAAGTTCTAGAAAAACATGGTAGGCACACATCCCTTATCCAATCCCATAAGTCTACATGTATTTTGGAATTCAATTTTGGCATTTTAGAAAGGTAACATGGCATACAAACTTTATGTTCTCAGAAACGTCAACATCAGCACCACATGATCAAACAATAGCACACACCATCCTATTAAATGAGATAAATAAAGGGCCCTAGGTCATGCAGATCAGACCTGACCAGTCAGTGGGTTATAAGGATGTTCAGAGCCTTTTGGATTTGTAAATCCAGATCAGGATGGTGGGTCCCTCCATCTTTTTAGTGTACACACTTTTTTATGTCCCTTTTCCCCTTTGCTCAGAAATTTGCTGTGGCACAATTGGCCTGTACTTACATAAAAATAAAAGGAGTATGCACTGGAATAGCAACAGAGAGGTTATCTGCCAGTTAAAAGATGACCTAAAAGTATTCCAAGCAGAAGATTCAGAGCTACAGGCAGACATCAGCACTGGCAATTTTATTAACTTCACAGAAGATTAGAAAGATTAAGGGAATGCTGAGATTTCTCATTAAGCAACCAAGAGAGGAGAACAGTGACACACAGCCCAGAAGTAAAGTGATTAGCTGCATGCACAGGCACACACATATGCAAATATTGTTAGGGACTGACCCTTGTCACTGCTTCCAAAATGCATCTCCAATTCTAAGCAAGGAAATATATGCATACAAACAAAAGCATCCTTAAGCGAAGAGTAAGCTATCCTAAATCAACTGGACTTGTTTCCACTTCAAAGCAGAAATGTACAGGCACAGACTATGTTCTCTGAAACAACCAGAAATACTCCCATGTAATAGCTAATGTGACAAATTTGTTTTAGAGCCAGGTGGTAGCATGAGTAGAGCTTGCCCAGAGAGCCAGCAGGCACTTTCCTTCCCAACATCAACACTGTGCTGCTGTGCAACACTAAGAGTTAAGGGAGAAGAGGTTGTGTGACTTTGTTTGCCATAAATCCCAACACCTCCTAACGACCCGCTTTGTGGTTACCCAGGAATTTAAGGATTTTTATTTCTGAGATGGGGAGATGTCTTGGTTCTTGACAGCAAGAGTCATCTGATTCTATCCTACACTAGAGGCCAATAGCATTAATAGCTATCTATGCTTTACTCCAGAGAGCCCTCATTGCATGCCAGGCACGGAGTTTATTATCTTGGAAATCCCAGTTAATCCTCACATTAATCATAAGCTGTCTCACAAAGTTATCACCCCACCTTACACATAAGAAATTTGCTGCTTCAAAAAGGACCCCAAATAACTATGCTGTCTGTTTACTTTCTACTCTGAAAAAGAATGGCACGTCTCATGCTTGTCCTCCATAACACACATTTCTATCGTCTGCTATACATCTTTTTTAGGAAGCATGAGGCAAAAACGGCTCTCTATGGTAAAATTGTGTTCTCTCTGTCCCTTCAGTATACTGCACCCACCCAACCTGGTCTAAGTATCCACGGTATGGCAGGTGTGCTGAAGACAGTACTGTGTATGCCGTTGTCTCATTCCTCAAGCTTTCAGTCTAGACATGTAAGCAAATAACCACGAGTGAGGATGAGCTCATGGGTAATAAAGTCACTTCTGCCTTGAGTGGAAATTTGATTTCCACAAAGGATGTTAAAGTGAACCCTCCACCAAATCTCAGGATGGACAGAAGATGGGTGACGTGGATTATTTCAAGGACTATGACTAGTATCAAGCAGCAATGGAAAGACCACAGTGAAAAACAGAGGCCATGAGGCTGGAGAAGGAGCAAAAGTGAATAACCCCAGCCTCGGAACAGCCTTCCCACACCTGCCTGTTCACAGCCATCAGGGCAGCACCCCGCCCCACGGGATTGGAAAGGCAAGGCCTGGGGCAGTCAAGCAGGCAAAGGGGGCCTAGGAAAATCTGACCACTCCTTCCCAACAAAACTTACAACACTCCTCTCTCCTTCCTATTCTTACCACAGGCCCTATGAGTTCTGATACCTAGTCCCTTGCCTTTCTATGAGACTAACCTGATGACGGTGAGGACAAGACAATATTCACGCAAGAGCTCTTCATCCTGAAGACAGCACAGAAAACAAAATGTGATGAACAGGGCAAGAAAGCGAGGCTTTTAATGAGAATGGAGGCAACACACATCACATTGCCTAGCTTCAGTATCCACCACAATAGCAGGGCACAGCGGTCCTCAGCCTCTCAGCCATGCCCTGGGGCACTTAAAGCTATAATGCTCACACATTCTGAAAGAGCAATGGTTCCTGTGCACCTGGCTCAGGCTTTCTCACCCCTTCAAAGGAAAAATGGTGTCCCTTCTTGGTGTACCATATGTTTTTACTTCTTACAAAGAAAGACTTAAAACTGTTCTCAATTGTTATGAAAATCCCTGGCACCCTAAATGATAGTTGGACACATCCTGATTTCCTACACAGACTCAGGGTGAAAATCCCATGTACAAGAACTCACAAAGACCAAAACAACTGACAGAGGCCTGCCCACACACTTCAAAGTTGTGAGCTGAATCACTTCCTGTGAGAAATGTGACCAGCCCAGACATAAAATATTGGATATCCCAAGTTGTTCATTCAGACATACATTTACTATTCCCAAATTTGATTAAAATATTTACAGAGCTATAAGTCTTTGTTGTTTTGTTTTGGGGACATAGCTTTGCTATATTTCTCTGGCTTGCCTAGAACTTGCTGTGCAGATCACACTGGCCTTTCAACTCACAGAGCTCTACACATCTCTGCCTCCCAAGTTCATGAACCACCCCACACCTAGCAAGCTATAGATTTTAATATTAATTTTAGAAGAAGACAAAGTCATTGCTTGGTTTCCTATTTATACAGAACCAACTAAAGCTTTGTTTACTAATGTCTCAGGAAGTGACTGTAACAGAAAGCCCAGCTATAACATAAAGAACCTCAGAAACATTCGAAAATTCTACAAATTCTCAATGAGTCAGAAGTTCAAGTAGAGTCCTGATTGAACTATACAGCTTTGATTTTCCTCACTGGACAAAATAAATGTATATAAGAAGGACAAAGAGGCGGGAAGAAGAGAAGACTAAAGCATTTAGACACATAAGGACTTTTTCTGCGAAGAAGGAGGAGGAGGAGAAAAGGAGGAGGAGGAGGAGGAGAAAAACAGTGGATATACGATAGTAACAAAATAGATACCCTATTCCATTTTTTAAAATTAATAGTGTAAAATAAAAGAAAAAAGTAGAGGACAGTAAGATACATTAAGTTATCTTAATGAGTGATAAAAATTTTTTTCTTAAGATTCTTACATACACCTCTCAAACAGTAAATTAGTTTTGTCCTTTGTGTCCTCATGCACAGAACAAGGATTTCCTCATCTCTGGTAGACTGAAGAGAGTAATGCACACACTTACCAGTGGCATACTTAGGATAACAGACTAACCATAGAGTAGACACTCTTGAACACTGTGAAGGTAGAGACCCAGCACAGCTCAAGGCAGCTACAACTCTGCGGCTGTCCTCGCCTCCATTTTCAAAAAGCCTCTTCAACCTTCTGAGAATCAAGGTCCTCGGCACATTGTCATCTCTGGGGTTCAACCTTGCTTTGAGGAAGACAGGACCTGAGTCTAAAATAATCTCAATAAAAAATAAACTGAACCTTTCATTCATCTTCAGTCTTCAGAGTCACATGAATCGAAATTCATCACTCACTCTTTTACAGATGACTAAGTAACAAGGAATGTATATATAATTACAAGTATAAAAGATAATATTTGTTTAATTTCAGCCAAGAAAGAAGGAAGAAGTTAAGAAAGAAAGAAACTACTTTTCTTAAATTTGAGCACTTATCTATAAAATAGGCTTTATTTGCCAAGAGTCAACTGTCATCCTGGGACCTGCGCCCACTTGGTAGGGAGGACTACAAGGAAGGAAGAAGTGTAATTGAAGATCACCTTTAATTCATGTAAAAAGCTTTTACAAATTTTCAAAGTTACCTCCAGCAGACACCTAAGGATGCTGTTGTTACTAGACTCATCTTACAGATGGGGTGGGGGAGTTGAATTGGTATGAATAGAAAACAGAGACTAAGTGCTAGAGGCTCAAAATGACTTTGAATGTTCCCTGAGATTCACTGCACATCTCCCTATGCCTAAATGTATGACCACTGCTTCCCACCAAGCACACATGGCGTCTTCCTGCAGACACTCCTCCAATCTTAAAAGAAACCCACTATCTTCCTCTGCCGCATTCAAATGTCAATGGAAGACTTCTTGAAAAATCTCTTTCTTCTCCATTCCTGCTGTAATTCATTCTCTCATGCCTTACCTAAGCGAAGCCTGTTTAAAGTTTGTCGTTTCTCTTAGAGATGTAGTTCTTTTCAATAAGTATTTGATCTCACTTGATAGGCAATTCCTGGGGTGACAGTTGCAGGTTCTGACAACACTGTAGAGTTAGTTGCTCACTGTTACTGCCCATTACAGTGGCCAAAGGATTCAGCAGTCACCCTAATAACTGCATGAACCAAGGACAAGAGAAAGAACTCTTTGTATCTTGTTTTCTAATATTCTAAACTAAGTATATAAATAAGAGTACTCAAGGAATCCAGAATATGTACTTAGCACCTACCTGTAATTATGACTAATTATTATATGTAAATATGACAGTGACTGAAGTAAGGTCGTTATTCTCAAACCAAGAAATTAAACACTTGTCAGAAAACTGTAGACAACTGTAGCTATAGGGTTAACACAGCCAAACCATAGGGAAACAGTATTTATAGTACTCATCCAAGGCATCAGTGCGACCTGACCTACATCCTTCTCAGAGAATAAGGATGTGGGAGGGCCTTATTATACCTACCACAGCATACACCTTGTGTTTCCTCAGTGTTCTGTAACATTCAAAGTACAAAGCACTGTTTGCACATTTTTTTTTTTGGACAGGAAGTAAGTAATAAGTTGAGCCATCTGCCAGCCACTGCAGTTCTGCCATGAACACATCTACACATAAGGTAATGCAATTCTAAAGAAAGTGGTTTAGAATCCCCTGTCAGGTATTCACTGCCAGTCAGGACAAGACAGCAATGTGTTATAACACCCACTTCTGTGCATCTGCTCGGGAATCCTCTATGGGAGTTAACTGTGGTATGAAAACAAATCTCTTAGCCAGGTGATAGTGAAATATGCCTTTAATCCCAGCATGTGAGAGGCAGAGGCAGATAAATCTCTGAGTTTAAGGCCAGCTTGGTCCACAGAGTGAGTTCCAGGACAGCCAGGGCTACACAGAGAAACCCTGTCTTAAGAAAGAAAGAAAGAAAGAAAGAAAGAAAGAAAGAAAGAAAGAAAGAAAGAAAAGAAAAGAAAAGAATCCTTTACTGGGAAAAGTTTTCATGAGAATGTCTTCACATTTCTTTTCATGTGGAAAATGAATGGAATAAAACCCTAACCTTTATAGAAAGTGTGTTTGGCAATCCACAAGTCATCTTTGAAAAGCAAGGCTACTGAGATGAAAGTTGTGCAAAGAAAGGAAGCTCAAGGCTTCTGCCTTGCTTCTGAGCAGTCTCCAAAGAACTCCACAGGCCCCTGAGCTCCCCCTCAGCAGCTGGAACAGCTGGCTTCTCTCTTCCCTACCTGAAGCATCCCTACCAGACCTGAGTAGTATTTGCCAGTTTTGAAACAGATAGGCTTCTAAGCCAGGCAATCAGTTCTGACAGTACAGGGCAAAGCCTTGAAGAAACATACAAACAACAGGGCCTGAGGAATCCTGTCTGGCAACAATCAGTTTGTCCTGAAGCCAGAGTGCCAGGAGAAAGCTTCTCACCACACAGCCCCGGCCATTCCTGCGCTTGGCTCTACAGGAAGAGGCAAGGACAAATTTCACCTTGACTATCTGGCTGCAAGAGGTTTGAGTAATTCCTTTATCATTTGTAATAGGAGGAGCAGCATTATGGCCTGGATTTTAACTGTCCCTTGGTTGGCCAGGCATAGTGGCATATATCAGTGATCCCCAGACTTGGGAAGCTGTGGCAGAAGGATTGGGAGTTTAAACTGAGCCTGGTATACACAGCAAGACTTTCTCTGAAACAACAGAACAACAAGAACAAAGGAGAAACCATATTAAGTGCCCTCAAAAAGTTCATGGATTAAAGGATTAGTGTTATCTGAGGTAGTATTGACTTAAGGAGCCCACAGGAAGGACTTAGGTCACAACGGCATGCCTTCGAAGGGGATCTGGGGACCTTTAAACCTTCTTCTGTTTTGCTTCTAGGCCCCCATGAAATTCTCCTCCTCGGTTCTACCGTGATATTCTATCATGCCACAGGCCCAAAGCAAAAAGGGCAAGCCACCAGGAACTGACATTGCTGAAACTATGTAACAAAACAAACTTTCCTCCTTTTAAGCTGTTTATCATGAGTATTTTGTCACAGTGGTGGAAAGCTGACTACTGTAAGCAGGACTAGGAAAAAGAATAGTAGGTAGCCTACGCTCAACTCCTGAATCTCGTTCTCTCTCTCTCAACTTCTAGTGTTTGTTTGTTTGTTTGTTTGTTTAATAAAAGAAGCATTCCCCCGCGTTACTATTTCAACTAAAGAAATCATAAAATGGAGCTTTCTGCTATTCTGTTAAGATATCTTGTGTTCACAAAAGAAACAAAAATTCTATCAAAGGAATAGAAGCTCTTCTTAGTCGTGAAGGATCATCCATATTCTCGAGAGGTGTTATCTTTTGTTGGTTTCAGCAGTGCTGGAGATTGAACCCAGGACTGTGTCTCATACCAGCACCCTTGGAGCTACATCTCTAATCTGCAGAGAAGGTTTTTGGTACTTCCCTAAATCGCAAACATGCTCAAAGGACATTTTAAATCCAAGGAAAACTACTCAAAGCAATTCCCAAAGGGGCTTTGGCAATATTATCTCATCTTATCCAAATAATTCTATAACTGCAAGTTCATATATAGATTAAATCTCTCATAACTGTAGAATTGTCCAAGTTAGCTCTAGCACTTCGGGAAGTATTCATGCAGAGGGGCTTTAGGATTCTGCGTATTGCTCCCTGCCTTCCTCCCCTGGAATATAAGAGGATATAATTAGGTATTGAACTCTCCTCCCCTGGAATATAAGAGGATATAATTAGGTATTGAATTCTCATGCTGAGGCTGTTCTTTAGTAATTTGTTGGGTGGCAGGGGGTTGGGGGGATGCAGACCAAAAAGCAAGCAAGATGCTTCAACAGGTATTCCACAGAAGATATCCAATTGCTAATGCACAAAAATAAACTTGCTAACCATCAAATAGAAACCAGAGAAATATAATTTAGTACCATAATGATAAAGTCCTGTACAGATACCAGTATGAATAAAATCAAAATGATTTGTCAAACTAAATGTTGGTAAGGTTAATGGAACCCAAACTCAAATCTAATAAAGTAGAAATGATTGCAACAGACAATTGTTCATGTCTTTCTTAGTTAGGGTTTCTATTGCTGTGATTAAACACCATAGTAAAAAGCAAGTTGTGGGGGCAGGGGGAAGGGTTTATTTGGCTGACATTTTCACATTGTAATCCGTCACTGAGGGAAGTCAGGACAGGAACTCAAATAGGGCAAAACATAAGAGGCAGGACTGTTTACAGGCTTGCTTCACATGGCTTGCTCAGTCTACTTTCCTATAGAACCCAGGGCCACCAGTGCCGTCCATAATGTGCTTGGCCCTCCCCCATCAATCACTAACCAAGAAAATGCCCTACAGCCAGATCTTATGGAGGCATTTTCTCAGCTGCCGTTCCCTTCTTTCAGATAACTCCAGCTTGCATCAAGTTGACATAAAACTAAACATCACAATGGACCCCTTGTCAACTTGACACACAAACACAAAAAGCTATACCCTTTTATTTCTTGTTCTTGCCCAAATTCACATTAATTTCAACATTACAATATAAACATTCCAAATTGTAAAAGTCACACAGTCTTAAATTCAAACCCCTAAAAATCCAGTCTTTTTTAAATAGCCAATCTCTTTTAAAATCCAGAGGCTTTTAAAATTCAAAGTTTCTCAACTCTAGGTTCCTGTAAAACCCAAAATAAGATAAATAATATATTACTTCAAGAGGGATGAACCAGGGCACAATCACAATATCAAGAAAGAAAAACCAAACTCCAAACGTGTAAATAACTCAATTTTCAATTATCTGGAATTCACTCAGGATCGCCTGGGCTGCTACAAATGGCTTGTGTCACTTCTTTGGCTCCACCCTCTGCAGCACACACAGCTTGTCTTCTGGGTTCCAGCTGGCTCCACTCCACCCTCCACCACTGCTGCTGTTCTTGATGCTCACCCCATTGTACTGGCATCTCCAAAATGCTGGAGTCTCTACTGTAACTGGATTTCACTTTCACCAATAACCTCTCTTGGGCTCTCTTCAGGGACACTGGTGTAGGTATAAGGTTATTGTGTAATTTAAATGCTAATTTCTGTACCCCACCCCCACATCTGGTAACAGTCCTTGTTCTGAGAATCTCCTATCTCAATGTTGTATAAATACTGTTTCCCGATTGTCCCTGATAAGTCAATAAAGCAGCTTACAGCCATTCTCTGAGCAGGGGAGAGAATAGGGCTGGTCTTCCTGCCAGCCAGGTGACGGGGAGTTATAAGAGGAAGTAAAGGATTCAGCCATGGGCAGATCTCTAGGAGTGACCTGGAGAGAGAGCCAGCAAGGAAAGCTACGAAAATGAAAGTATCACTCATAGGTATGCTGGGAGAAAGCCAAATTAGCTTAGGAGGTTAAGAATGGAGTTAAAACTGCTCAGTTCTTATGCTGTGAATCTTGGTAAAATAATATAATAGAGTCTCAATTATTCGTGTGATCCCACGGTTAAGAGAGAAACTGAGAGACCAACACAATTTTATTTAAAAAACAAAAAACAAAAAAAAAATCTATAACATTCCAGTGGTACTACACAGCAAGCTTCAACTGCCTTCCATGACTCCCTCACATCTTCAAAACCAACATCATATGTGTGACTCTCACACTACCAAGTACAGCTGCCAGCATTAGGTACAATGGTGGCCACTTCTGGAACACAGATTATGTGTGCTAACTCTGAAGACACAATTCCCAGAAAATTTCACCTTAATGATACTGGCCTCCTCTTCATCGGAGCCAATTCTTCAGCCTCAGCTGACCAGCATCCATTGTCCGAGCAAAGCAAGGGTTTTAGTTTAGTGGTTCTGGTCTCTTGTTAATCACAGCCAATTCTTCTGCTCCAGCTGACCAGACTCCACAGATTTGTCACACAAAAGGCCAGTGGAGTCTTTGATTCTTTCCCTCTGAAACTTTACAAGCGAAGTAAAACTTTAAAGCGAAGTAAAGTTCACTGTCTGAACTGCCGTCAACATTTTTATCTTCCAAGCCCCTACAGGACACCTCACAGATTTCTTAACACAATTGTTTTTCTAGCTCAAAGTGTCAGTGTCCTTCCACAGTCTTCCCCCAAAACAATATGCCTGTTACAGCAATACCCAACTATCCTGGTACCAACTTATTTTAGTTAGGGTATCTATGGTTGTGATCAAATACCATGACCAAAAGCAAGTTGGGGGGGGGTTGGCTTACACTTCTACATCATAGACCATTATTGAAGGAGGTCAGAATAGGAATCAAATAGGGCAGGCATCTGGATGCAGGGGCTGATGTGGAGGCCATGGAGGGGTGGTCCTTACAGGCTTGTTCCCCCGTAGCTTGCTCAGCCTGTTTTCTTATAGAACCTAGGACCACCAGCCCAGGAATGGCACTACCCACAATGGGATGGGCCCTCCACCATCAATCACTAATTTAAAAAAATACCCTACAGCTAGGTTTTATGGAAATATTTTCTCAATTAAAGTTCCCTCCTTTCAGATAACTCCAGCTTGTATCAAACTGACATAAACCTAGCTAGCACAATGTCTTAAGACCCAGCAACTATGTATATATGCACATTAGAAATGAAAACCATGATCACCAGAGTTGAAAACTATTCAAGTGTGTATCATGCATAGTTACAGTATATTCATGCAAAGGAATATTATCTACCAATGAAAATGAACAAACAACTGAATTACATACAACATAGATAATCTCACAAACAAAACCAAGGGTTAAGAAGTCAGACTTCTAAACTCCTAGAAGTACAGGGTAGAATCATAGCTACAAAGGGATAGTAGGGAGAGGGGATCTGGGAAATGTTAGGCAAAGAATACAGAATTTCAGTTAGGAGACATAAATTGAAGAGTTTTATTGAACAACAAGATGACAGCCATCAACACTTGAATACTTAAAACCTGCTTGAGAGCTTTCAATTGTTGTCACACAAATAGATGTGGAGCAATGAATGCATCATGAGCTAGACTTAGTTATTCCACAATGCGCACTCACCAATACATGTTGTAAGCGATAGATACATACACACAGTTTTATTTATCTATTAAAATACATTTCAAAACAAAAGGCATAGGATACAGAAGTATGATGTATTTCTATAAACTAAGTGCTTGCTGTGAGTTGTAAATGCATCAATTGTAACATATTCAAAAACAGGAAGCATATAATCTGTAGGCAAGTATTACGTAAAAAAAGCAACACTGACAGAAACATTAATAGACTAGACAGTGAAGAGGGATCCCAGAGGAAGACGCTGTCTAGCTCAACACACTATTGAATCTTTTCTAGCTACCAGATGTATGTGCTCAGTATCTGCAGGGATGCAAACAAACTACAGATGAAGATCCATGTTCCTGCTCCTGAAGAGTTCAGTTCAGTAGAGTTGGAGACCAAGGACTGTTCCTAAAAAGGGATCTGAGTACAAAAATAATCTTGGTTCCCTCTTTAAAAATAAAATTTTTAATCACTAGATAGACCACTGTATGACTGGCAATATCAGAAATGGATCTTAAAAGTCTCATTTTCCACGTCCCAGAAAAAAAAAATGGGAAAATAATCTCATTATTAGCACTGAGCTCCTTACATACACACAACATCCTAACAACAAAGTAGAGGTTGATTTTTGTTTTTTGTTTTTTTTTTCTTTTAATGACTGTTATAGTTATCTACAGATTTAATTTTAAAAGAACTGACTTCAGGAACACCCCTCAGCAACAAGACAGCTTTCTCACCACTATGTAATGGTAGGGTAGATTAAATTCTTCACGAGTGATATTGGATCACTAGGAGCGGTGAGCTTTCACCTTAGATTACGTGGCACACCACATTTCAAAGCAGCCTAAAAATAAAGCCTCCCTGGCTTGTGCCTGCCAGACCAGGCACTCATACCAATAGTTATGGAAAGTGGCTAAAACCCACACATCACCTGCCCCGGAAGTCAGATACTTCCCTCTCTCAAGAACCAAACCAGAGTGTGGGACACGGTGTCATGGGATCCATTTATCACCCGCACAAAAGCACTGACTCTCAGGCTGTGACAACTGGAAACTGGATAGATTTACTGATTTGTGGCTTAAAGGCTGTATTTACGTCTTGTTTCCTAAAAGGAAGTACGAAGGCTCTGTAAATTGTAATTTCCTAGTCCCCTCTGTTGCACATAATAAAGGTGACAGAAACAGAACAAAAATCAACAGTCACCAGCTCACCTGGTAACTGTTGGGTTAACCCATGTGGAAAGCCAGAAGAGATTATTCCTGGTCAATTACTCACACCAGTAGCTGAGACTCTGGGCCGCACCCAGCACAGACTCCAGGTAGGAGAACCACGGTCACTGGTCAGCTTCAGTACCCACTTCTTCAGTTGCTCCCTATTAAGCTAATCCCATCTAACTACCTACATTTACCAGACTCAGAGAGGGCAGTAAAATTGCGAGATTTTCTCAAGGCCAACAGGAAGCAAATATTGGTACTCTTAACCCCAGAAATTTCTACTATGGCTGCACACCTGTGTGCATTGTGCTCCCTTTAGTTTGTCTCATTTGCATCAGAGAGTAATGTAAGTAAGAGAAAGCACAAGGCAGCTAGACAAGGAAGTGCAGGTTCCACCTTACCAAGCATTTGTGGCATTGACTGACAGCTCCAGGATGGCCTGGTCAGCCAAAGCTGCCCACAAGAGCAGAGTAGAAAGAGACTCACCACATGACTTAAAATGACTCAGCTGAGAGGGGTTGGGTGGCGCATGCCTTTAATCCCAGCACTTTTGAGGCAGAGGCAGGCAGATCTCTGTGTTCAAGGCCAGACTGGTCTACAGAGTGAGCCCAGGACAGGCAAGGCAACACAGAGAAAACCTGCCTCGAAAAACAAACAAAACAAAACAAAACAAACACTCAGCAGAGAGTAAGACTTACCAAAACTATGATAATATGAACAGAAAATTTGTCCCTGAGAACTATAATTTAATCTAGTAAGCCATTTCCCACACCAACCCATGCACACAAGTTAAAACCCTTGTTCTTTCGTATACATCGGGGGTTTGTTGTTGTTGTTGTTGTTGCTTTGTTTTGTTTTGTTTTGCTTTGTTATTCAGGGTTTGGTTTGGTTTGGTTTTGGTTTTTGATTTGGCTTTAGCTTTCATCACGGAATTCCTGGCCCTTGGGTAAAGAAAAAGGCAACCAGCATTGCTATTCTGAGACATTATGCTGAGCATGTTTTTGTGAGCTCAGACCTACCCTGATGTGGAAAGAAAACTGGCCCACGTGGTAATTAACTTGCCAAAGTCCCACAGCAAACACTTGATGGAGCCATGTTTCACATTCCGCTCCGCCCCATCCCAAAGCTGCCTTCTATGCAGTGTATCAGCTTCGCTCTAAGTGTAGCACAGGGGATGACAGCATCTGCATCAACCCCAGGCTGGTTAGAAGTGCAGAATCTCTAGTGCCATAGCAGCTGGCTGAGCGGGATTCAGAATTCAAATGAGATCCCCTGGCGCTTCCAGCATGATGCTGAGCACTGCGAAGCCACTCCTGGAAAGAGGGAAGAATGTCTCCACCCGAAGGGCAGCTGCCTCAACCCCCAGGAGTGTTAACCATATTTAGGATCAGGCATGACTCTTGGTGCAGGCACACTGATGCTCACTCACACAATACCAATTAGCACATGAAAGTCTGAATACACTTAGACTTAAAACAAAGAGGGCAATCTTGAGAGAATTCCAGGAAGCAGTAAATGACACTAAAGGTCTACCACAGTCAAATCCAAAGGGAGAAGCTTGGTGTAAGCTGCCAGGTCATCAAAACCCCTGCTGGCTCAGGATCAGGAAGCCCAAATATGGAATCTGTTTCAGAAGGGGAAGGAACTTGGAAACTTGGGGGTCTGAAGACCACAAGGTCCTGACCACTGCCAAGCCAGTTTCAATTCTCAGAAAAAAGAAGTTTAGTGACAGTTCACAGAGACCCTTGGAGCACCCACAAACAAGAAGATATGAATACGCCAGACGCTTTCCCAGGAGCATAAGCAGACCTGAAACTCTTACTTCAAAGTGCTGAGGCCACTTTTAAAACTCTCAGGCCACCATACACTAACTCATATACCATAAAAATTACGCTTTTACAGTGTGCAACTCAATAGTTTCCAAAAGTTATGTAATCATCACCATCTAATTCAAAAACATTACATCACCCCCAAAAGAAGCCTCATGCTCACCAAAGTCACTTCCTGTTTCACTCTCTGCTTTCACTAGCCCTAGCTTTCCTCTGCAGGATGTTTCATGCATGTTGTAGCATGCATCCAAACTTCATTCCTCTTTTTGGATAAATCGTTTTCCATTGTATAGATATACTATGTTTCATTTATCCATTAGTTGATCCCCAGGGTTCTTTCCATCATTTAGTTCTATGACTAATGCTGCTATGAATAGCCACTCATGAGCGTTTATTCCAACATGCTTTCACTTCCTTTGGGAATATACTTAGGAGTGGGATTCTTCTTTATGTAGCCTGTACTTTGCATTTGGAGGGACCATCTAGTTGACTGCACAATAGAGCTTCTACCAATACATGAAGGAGCAATTTCTCCCCCAGGTCTTCTCAGTCATATCCATCCTGATAGATGGGAAGTATCTCCTTGTGGCTTTGATTTACATGTCCTTGCTGACTAATGGCACTGAGCAAGTTTTCATTCTTCTTCAAAGAAATAGCTATGCAAATCTCCTATCTACTTTTAAATTGGGCTATTTGCTTCTTTATTGCTGCATTGCAAGAGTTCTTTCTTGCTATTTTTGAAACTCTAGTGAGGAACTGTCTTCCTGGAAAGTCCTTCCAATGAAGAATCCATCATTCTTCAATGAAGCTGCTACACCAGTTCCATCGTGCAAGAAAGACTTTGGTTTATCAGCAACTCCTACTCTCCCTCTCTGAATCAGTCCTCCCCATTACAATCCCTCTGAGTGTTTCGCCTCCTAATACCCACACACATCTGTCCTGCCATCGTCAGAACCTACCTGTAATCTTTAGTGAATTGAGAAAGCATAGACCCGGTTTTTGGACTACCACAACAGAATCTTAAGTCTCACTCTGAGCAAGGCGCCATCTTTTGCCTCATGCGTCTTGAAATTCATCTACACAGACACAACTGCTAGTCTCCACAGTCCTGCGGCACCATACCACCAGCCTAAAAGGTTCTGCATCTGCGGGAGAATAGGGTCCCACTAGTCTCCCCTTCACGGAGACTTTCTTAGTCACCACAGCTGAAAACTCTCCCTCTGCAATACCAACTAGTCATCGTGAACAGGGTTCATTAATCAATCACTAAACAGAAAACGCCCCTAACAAACCACTTCATCCATTGTAGTATCAGAGATCATATTAGAATTGCTGGCGTACCCTAATTTAGTAATACATCCCCTAAGATACAAACGAACTCAAAATGTTCTGTTCTGGGAATTTCCGACATGAATAAATACGAATGAGTATTTGTTGACAGTGTTCAGTGCAGCACATCTCAGTTTCTTCGGTGTGATGGTGCACATGTCTGGGAGTCTCCATAGGAGAGGAAAATGATAGACCATGCTCCCCAAATTGATATGTCCTTTAGAGGAGCACACCTATTAACATCCACCCCAACAACATTCTTGCAACACGTTCAGAACTTCGAGCTAATCCACTGCTGTTCAAGTCTATCAGATGGACAACAGTGAGGAGAAGCCACTTTATATGGGGGAACAAAGTACACTTGCTTTGTCTTCTAATGTCACCGGCTGGTAGAAACTCTTAACAGCAAACAACAATAAAAAAGAAAAGTAAAGTCTCATGATGTGTAAACTGCCTGGTTTTCTGAAACTTGAAAATAGTGAAATTAAAAAATAAAAAAAGAAATAAGCAAACAAAAGTATTTTTTAGTTGAGCTAGTGCAGTGTTTCTGGGACTTTTTTGTTTAAAATCAGTCTCAGGAAGACTGAGAGCGGTGCTTCTGGACTGAGCTGCGACTCTTGGTGACCCAGTGCCAACAGTGACAATCAAACCCAAGCAGAGGAGAAATGAAATATGATAATGATTGTTTTAGTATAGACTTATTAAGGGAACAAAGACACCAGAGAGCTACTGCTGAGAAAAGTAAACAACAGCGACCAGAAAAGGACAACTTGAGTGAAGTGGGGGTGGGGGTGGCGGACTCAAAGGACAGGACAGGACAAGACACGGCAGCAAAAGGTAAGGGTAACAGCCAAAATATACACAGCCTTATGGGGAGGAGTTTAAAAGCAGAAGTGTTCCTGCTTGTGCTAACTGGGAGAAATAATCTAAAAGAGCTACTGAATCTTAAGAATGGCAACTGTTCTTCACCAAGTGTTGATTATAGTCAGGAAGGCAGGCTTGGGCCTCCAGTTTTATCTATTGAAACATTAAGTGGTACACTTGAGTTTTTGAATAAGGCTTCTGATTTACTGATAAGCCCCCCCCCACCTCACCCCACCCCTGCTGTTAATCATTTTAATGCTAAAACAAAGCACAAATGGAAAGCTAAGATAAAGCCTGTGGGTGAGCCAGGATTCTTTGTGGCATACCAACATAAGAAGTAGTGAAAATGCCGACTGACTTCATATACCCAGATTTGGGTGCTGCGTTATATAAACATTATTTCTTCTTCAGGAGCCCTCCTGCCTCAAGCAGGCCCCTAGTGCTTCTCTGATACCAAGTAGTTAAAATGCAAGATCATAATCTAGGTCATAGCAAGTCATAGTAAGATCTTCCTGCACAGGCCCATGCTTGGGGTGGGAAACAAGGAAAAATGCTTCAGATTGGCTGAGTCTAAACAATGCTAAAAGCTAATTCACCCTGGCACCCTGCTGAAAAGGCATAGCTGCTGCTGAAAGCTATAGGTCACTGCCAAGGCCGCCATCCTCCAGAAGGCCTTGGCTAAATCTGATCACCATGGGTCAACTGGCATCAGGTGCATTTCACACTTCCAGAAGGCCTGGGCAAGCTGTCCATTCAGAAAAATACATTACTAAAAATCCTTCTTAAATGTGCTTTCAGATTATTTTTACCTGTCCCATAACTACACAGTTCCAGCCATCAAGGCTTTGTGCAAACCTTCCACAAATGTCCAAGAGCTTCAAAAAGAAAAAAAACAAAACAAAACAAACAAACAAACAAAACAAAACAAACAAACAAACAAAAAAGGAAATAGAATACTTGTTGGACTTAACCCATTGTATTAATTTGTTTTCTCTTGCTGTGATAAACATCATGACCAAAGGCAACTTGGGGAAGAAAGAATTTATTTGCTGTACATGTCCCAATCACAGTTCATCACTGAGGGAAGTCAGACCAGGAACTCAAGAAGGAACATAGGTAAGCTCCATGGAGGAACACAGCTTACTGGCTTGCACACCATGCCTTGTACAACTCCCTTACTTAAAGAAGCCAAGACCACCCACTCAGAGACTCAGGGTGCCACCACCCACAGTGGCCTCACCCCTGCCCCCCCCCACACACACATCAATCATAAGCAGAAGAATGTCCCACAGATTAGCCCACAGGACAATAGCAGGAGTTCCTCAGTTGACGATCCCTCTTCTCAGGTAACTAGTTTGTGTCAAGTTGGTAACCAGCACACGTGTATAAGGCTCACCAGTCTCTCCCTACCAAAGCACGAGCACCATGGCTCACCAGTCTCTCCCTACCAAAGCACGATCACCATGTCTGCCAAGTCTCTAGAGACTGGAGACTAAGTACCTGACAGCAAGAAAGGGCAATCTTATCTTTTTGTAAAAATATTCATTTGTAAAGCAACTGGCATCATTAAAACCAGGCAATGGGAGCTGGCACATGTCCTGGGGTTCAAAACGCTTAAAGCAACTTCCAAAAGCTCCACTATGAAGAACTAAAATCCTGATCATTTGAAACAGTCCTCATCTCTCTTTCTCCCCCTAATACAAATTGGTGATTCCATAGGCATGGCCTGAGGAGCAGCAGCTTAGTACCATCTGAATCTAGTTAGAAATAGACACTGCGTTAGCGCTGCTGTAAACCCAGAGAATCAGAGACTGTGAGTGGAAGCCAGCAGCTCATGAGTTAGCAAGGCCTAATGCTCAGACTTGAAAAACCTCTGCTCTAGGCTCCAGGTGTATTTCTGGGGAAGCTCGGGAGCCTCATTAAATCCTTGTTAACTGGGTGGCATGTAATCTCTCCTTGTCCTTGCCTCTTAGGTTGGTTTTTAATCTCACAGGCTGATTTCACCGATGAAGAGTTGAGTCCTTAGTTCAAGGTCACTAGGAGAAACCAATCAGAGCCCCATCCCAGGACTTGCTGATTTCTTCATCATCCTTGGATCACAAAGGAAAGTCTTGCTGACACAGACAATTCTGGGGCCCAGAGCCGTGAATGGTGTTGGGGCTGGTCCCATGGTCTCCTCCATTATACCACACTGCCTCCTTCAGACAGAAGAGAGGGATTTCCAACCCATAAAATCAAGAGAAGCTGTTCAAGTGTGTGTAAATAGCGGCCTCCACAGATCTCAGCCACTAGCCCTTGTACTGAAGACTGCATGGGGAGCGGAGAGGCTTCACTATTTGTTATAATCAAGAATAAGCAGACTTTGAAAAACTGGGCACGACACACAGAGACAAAACCTAAGGCAAAGATGCTGCTTTTATGTTTTCTTGGCTCTCTTCATTTCTATTATGTCACTCATGTCTCACAACGGAAATGGAGATAGTCCCCATTATCTCCCATTCGTTAGAAAAGCAAAGTAAACGAAAAACTGAAGTTCAAAGTGGCTAATAACTTGTCCACGAGGGACAACTTGAGCTCGTGTCTGTGTGACCCTAGAACCTGTGTCGTACAGCCCCACCGTGGGATCCCTACATCTGGAAATCTTCCCGAAATGTTCAATCCCCAAGGAAAACCCAGGAAGGAAAAAAAAAAAAAATCAGCAGAAATGGTGAGCTTCTAAAATACCAGCACTTCATCGGAGTGCGAGTGCTCCTTTAAAAACTTACCACACAAGCCAAGGTGTTCAGCCAAAAGAGGTGAAAGAAAAGGAGAAAGAGAAAAGAAAAAAAAAAAGGAAAGGAAAAGAAAAGACAGTGAGAGGCGTATTTCTAGCCTGCATAATCATTCTGGCCTTTTTCCCATACCAGCCTCCAAGGCAAGGCATGCAACCACTCACAGCCTGAGCAGAAGCTCCTCCACACACCTCAACCCTGTTCCTCTACCGTCCCCTCCTCCCTACCCTGTTATGACAACTCCGCTCTCTGACTAGGGTGTAGGCACAACCCTAAAATTCAAAACAAGAAGTGAAAAAAGGTGGAGTCAGGGAAACGGTGGAGATCCTTCACATCCTTGCAATATGTATACTGCCACTTCCAGGGCCTCGGAGTCTCCCAGAACACCTTAGGAAACGATGTAATGAAGCAGAATTCCTTTAGCCCTGGTTCTGTTCCTTCCCCCAAAGTCCATACTGAAGAAACCAGAGAGGGTTGTTATGAAGTCCAAGGCAAACAGGCTCCCATGCATCCCTCCTCCTAAAGAGCTGGGTGCCATTCTAAACTCTCTAACTGACCTTTGGGTCCTGGGGTCGTGATGGTGTAAACCTGGGAAAAGTCAGGAAGAAAAAGCAAGCCATCCATGTACTCCAGCCATGCTGACCCGCCATATGGGTGAGTCGGATTCTGTTGCGCTCTGGACGACAATTCCGAGCCCCTGGCCTTGGCCCAGCCCCTGACCACTTCTTTTGCTGGGGTCAAAGGCAAAAGAAAACCACGGGTCCCAGAAGCCAACCCCATGAGAAGTACCCGCCTCAGTTTTGGCAGCAATGATCTTCCTAGGAGATGCCAGCCTTCACAGATCGGGGGCGGGGGGGGCGGGGGGGGGATTCGCTGATTTCAGAAGAGAGCACTGGCTAGGGGAACAGCGACCCACTGAGTTTTCCAGGCGGCACCCTTGGGGGCCTTTCTGCTTAACTGGCGGTGCGGACCTCAGAGCTCCACCAACTTTCTCACAGAAATTTGCCTTCCTAAGCTCCGACCAACACTGCTAGCACTCTTGGTCCTGGGGTTGCGGAGAATCGGCGACCCAGACCCCTTTTCCGCACGCACAAAGCAGCTGCGACAGGCATGCAGCCCCCTCTCCCGCCACCCTCCAACTTGCCCGCGCTGCTCTCCGCGCGCCTACCCTCTCCGACTGCCCCGCGGCGCGCATCCCAGCCGGCAGCTGCGGTAGCTGCAACTGTACGCCGGGTGGCCTGGCCTCCCCACGCCCGGAGCCTACCGTGCAGCCCGGCTCGTGCTCGGGCGGTGCCTAGTGCGCGGCACGCGTCCCAATCGGAGTCTGTGCTTCCCCGCGGCTGCCCCGCGCGGAGATCCGGGCTGCGGACTAGGCTGGGCCGGCTCGGCTGCTGGCTAGTCGCTGCCCGCCGCTCCCGCGCGGGCTCCTGCCACGGCGCGCGAGGAGGGAGGGGTCGGGGAAACTCCTGGCAACTCCAACTCTGGGCGCCAGAGCTGCAGCCTTGAGCTCTCCCGCTCGCTGCCGCCGAGTGCGAGCTAGCAAAGCCAACCTGCCCCCGCCGCTGCCTGTGAGCATGCCCAGTGCGGCTGTGGGCGAGCCATTGCGCCTTGGCCGGGGGCAAAGATCGGTGGCGGAGGGCTCCGCCGCAGGCGAGGGCCCATGGGACAAGTGCGGGTGGGGGTGGGGGTGGAGATGGGAGGGGCTGGGGAACGCGGTTTAGCAAGTGCAAGAGTCGCACGGGTTGTAGGAAGTTTGTGGGCTGGAAAGGTGGGCTGTTTCTGCAAACCTTTGTAAGCAAACATTCAAAGGACAACGAGAAAATGTGCTACAGGAATGTGGGCCCAGCAGGTGGGGTTTTATTCAGTCCCAAGCTTACTTAGGATGACAAAATCCGAGAGCTAATGGGGCCTGGCAAGCCCAGTAAATGAGTAAAGCGGGGAGGCAGAGCAGCTGTCCTACTCGTAAGTGCTCAGGGCTGTTGTGAAAGAAAAAGCCTGGGTTTGCTGAATTTCATTTTAGATGTAAGTAAGTGGTTAATAGATAGCTTTTTCCATGGAACATATCGTAGTAACTAAATTTCGCCAGAGAACTTAAAAAATAAATAACACTCTAGAATCTAGACCAAAAACCCATGGCTAGGTGCTGTGACTGTTCAGCCAGTCTGAACCAAGGAGTTCGGCGAAGGGGTGCTGAGTGCCTTCCTCTGGTGGTTTAGGAAGGCGCTGGAAAGGAGCCAAGATGATTCATACTGCCTTCAAAGTGCGAGGGGAAATAGGTTTTCCTGACAGGGGAGAGCTAGTGATAAACGCTGGCGCGTTCAGAGGTAGCTAATGAGGAAAGTGGCTTTAAGAAGTAACTTTGAGGACGCTTCATGAGGTCACTGCAAGATAAGCTAGACCAGTCTGACTTCTAGAGCCTCTCAAAGGCGTTTTTGATTCTGAAGCAAAAAGAAGGCCTCTTAGTACCAGTCCTCCCTTTATTCAAATTTTTGGTTTTTTTTTTTTCATCAGGAAGTTTTGCATTGATGTCTTTCTTTTTCATACAGCATTAGAACTTTAATCTGAGTTCTGAGTTCTTTGGCCGGCCTTGCCATTTTGTGTCCTACCTCATCCTGGCCTGACTGTCTTTTGCTGTAGAAGAGGCGGCAAATTCTAGTATATGAAGAGAATCATCCAGGAGTGGTGGCACACACCTTTAATCCCAGCACTCAGGTGGCAGAGGCAGGAGGATCTTTGTGAGTTTGAGGCCAACCTGGTCTACAAAGTGAGTCCAGAACATCCAGGACTACAAGAGAAACTCTATCTCGAAAGAGAGAGGGAGGGGGAGGGAGGGAAGGAGGGAGGGGCAGAGGAGAGAGAGAGAGAGAGAGAGAGAGAGAGAGAGAGAGAGAGAGAGAGAGAGAGAGAGAGAGAGAGAATAGGATCAAGTGGGTCCAGAGGTCCTGTGAGTCCTAGTCTGCTTGTACTTTATTTGGTAAAATATGTTGGAACCAGCTGAGATGCTGGTGCTGGAGGGGGGAAAAACGCTGTGTAATCTAGAGATAAAATCTGGGAAGACATGTGGAGCAGTAGTAAGGAAGATAGTTCGAAGGAGAAGAATGAAGCCTGTTTATGACATGATCACTGATTAATGAAAATCAGAAGCATTTCTCTGATAATCCATCCACGTTCTTCTGTGGTAGGTTTATCTTTTTCTCAAAAAGTAATAACCGGGGTTTTCCCTGCAGACACAGTCATTGCCCCCATCAGGAGTTTAGGTGAGCAAGTGACTCATCTTTCAAGCTGTGTTTCCTTCATCTGTGAATTAGAAGAGAGCTCTCATTGTAAGAGGTTTAGGAGAAGTGATGTGCCACTGTGGGCCTTTTGAATGGTGAGAGTTTATGCAATAAGAAAGCGCTATCCTGTCCTTGATGTTGTCTATCAAGCCGGCTTGACATAAAAGTCCTGCTGCATTACAAAAATTGTCTGAGGTAAGACACTTCAACCATGTGAGAAGCTTTGTAAGGAGGGAGATACGGCTAATAAAACTCTGGAATCAATATTTTACTATTTCAACCATGTTGTTTAGTAAGATCCTCTGATATTAGCTCCTATTGTCACCTTCACTGTTCTTCTTCACCACTTTAATTTTTATCTTTCCCCTACCCCTCCTCAGTATTGAAGCTCTAGACAAGATGGCTGCCCCCTTCCACAAAGCACCATCTAAATTATGGATAGTTTGTAGTGTTGGCTTCAACTAGATACCTGGGCCTTAGCTCAGTGCTATTGTGAATCTCTCTACAGCTGAGGTCATTGGTTGCTCCTTTCACAGAAAACAGACTGCCCTTTATCTGTTGGAAGTATTTTAAGCATGCAGAACTCTCAAAGGGGTGAAAACTGCTTGAGTGTTTACACAGAAGCGTTCCAGAAGTTTTAGAAATGAGGAAGCCTAGCACAGAGCCTATCCCATGACAGGTAGTTACAAATATTTGCAAAATAAAAAAAAGTTTCCATCATCAAACTCTTCCGGGTTTCTGTTGTACCTCCCCTAGTTCCTAAGAATTATTGTTTTAAAAATCATAATAATAATGCCATCAAGAACAAGAACAGGATGTAAACATTTATATAGGGAGGAGCTCACACACACACAAAAAAATACTTTGCTTACGTTTTATAGTGTGTGTGTTCCTGCACGTTAAAGATTTAGCTAACTGCCGCATGTACTTTGTCTCTCTGTTTAAACATTAGAATAATAACCTTTTTTTTTTTTTGAGGCAAGATTTCTCTCTGTAATAGGCCTGGCTGTCCTGGAACTCTCTTTGTAGACCAGGTTGGCCTTGAGCTCACAGTGATCCTCCTGCCTCTGCCTCTTGACTGCTGGGATTAAAGATGTGCATCACCAGGGTTGGCAACATTTTAAAATATATATGAGTAAATAACAAGTGGTATTTTTTAAAAACGCAGTGCAAAAGAGCGTCATACAGAGTGAAGCCAGTTCCACCCTATAAAAAGCTAGTATTGTCTGTTTCTTGCATATAGTTACAGAAATAGCCTGTGTGTATGACAGCAAGCACAGAACCTACTTTTTTTCCTTGAGATTTATTCTTGAAATGATAGAAATGAAAAAGACACTGTAGTTCATCAAGCTGCCAGCTTAAGCACTTTTAACCTGTGAGAAAGAAGTTTTATGTTTGTGAGAAAACATAAAAGTGGAATTTCTGCCTTCCTTTGTGGCACAGGTGATCTCACGGATGCAAGGACATCTGACACTTCTGTGGGTATTAAGAGAAGCCGAACAATGAATTTCTCTACAGCGCCCTAGAACACACTGTGGACCGCAACCTACAATCCCAGTGGATTCAGATGCCGTAGGTTGTCTAAGGCTGTAGAATGAAGTGCTGTCTAAGAGCAAGTAGATTTGAGCCTTCTGGTTCATGCCTGTAATTCCAGCACCAGGGAAGCAAAGGCAGGGGAATTGCCATGAGTTCATGGGTTACATAGCAAGACCTTGGCTCAATAGCAAATAAACAAACAAGCCTGATGAAGTGACATGGTTACAGTTTGATGCAGAGGATTGATGCCATGACAGTATTTTAATAGCTTTACTTAAGATATAAAAGTGCCATTTATACATGTGGACTAGAAACAACTCACAGACATCCTCCTGCCTCTGCCTCCTGAGTGGTGGGATTAAAGGTGTGCATCACCACACCCAGCTTAAAGGTTTTATTCTTTAAGCTGCTTGTAATTATGCTTATTTTCCTACAGAAGTGGTGTCAATAACCTAGCCCCAAGACATATATTAAATGTCTGTGTTTTATAGTGACACCAGGTGTACCTGGGAGCTATACAGAAGAGGAAAACAATGCTGTTCTGTCATTGAGAACAGCAGCAGGACTTTAGTTGGTCCTGGAGTAGGTGAGAAGAATGTTGTCCCCTTTTTGTTTCTTCTCACTTTGCTTTCCTAACATTCCTTTGGAAATCCACACCTTTTCCTCATCTGGTCTTAGTTTCTTCCATCTCACTTAGTTGGTCACTCCCTGTTTCTAAGAATCAATTCATCTTTAGTGTATCACAGGTGAGAACTGAATAAAATAACTTTGTTAAATTAACCTATGCTTATGTGTGGGAAAACTGACCACTTTTCAAGTACATCCAAGATTGAAAGGCCAATTTATTATTTCAGAGAAACACTCCCATAACAAATATTTGGAAGATGAAAAGTGCCAATAAAAAAAAAGGAAAAAAAAAGAAAAGAAAAGAAAAGAAAGAAAGAAAGAAAAAGAAAAAAGCTGTGGCTTGTTGTTCAATGGGAGAGGGATTGCTTAGCATTAACAAACCCTGAGTTTGAGCCTCTGATGCACAAAACAGAAAACAAACAAACAAATATACATACATACATCTCTGTTTTTGTGTGGGTTTGTGTGTATGTGTGTGTGTGTGTGTGTGTGTGTGTGTATGTGTGTGTATGATAAGAGAGAGAAATAGGCAATGTGCTAGTAAACTAAAGATAGATTACATTGAGGAAGAAAATATTTTGTACTTTTAGGTTCTGTTTGGTTTTCACAATGGCTCTCGGCAGTTGTATGACCTCTCGGGCTTGTGACAGACCAGTGGCTGTTGTAGGTACGTATTATATGTGAACTGGGAATAAAACCTGCCATATCTAGTGGCAAGTATTTGTTTAACTCTAGGAAACCTTCAGAATTCAGGTAGATGTGTGCTTCAGATTTTGTTCTGTTCACAGAATACTTAATCTTAGTCTGTAGTTTTATCTAACCATGACAATCATAGCTGCCTTACAACTTGTACCCAACCATCTTTTTTTTACTTAATTTCTATAATACAATAGTCTGAATCCAGAGTACCAACTGTGCTACTTCATTTTCTTCTGTACTTTCAAGAACCATAATAAATACTGACTCTTAACCTCAAATGTTATGAACTTTGATCC
This sequence comes from Acomys minous, assembly GCF_964271855.1. NCBI lineage: Eukaryota > Metazoa > Chordata > Mammalia > Rodentia > Muridae > Acomys > Acomys minous. The sequence continues at coordinate 68,913,886 of NC_140489.1, read as the reverse complement.
ACCATTCTAGACAACTTCTGAAAGACCAGGCATATTTGAGCTCTGCAGTTTCTTCTCTCACACCATAGGAGGTCTTCTCCTGTTCTTCAAATGTTTTCTTAATTCTCTGATTATATTATTTTGTCTTCTAACCTGCATCAGAGAGTTTATATGCCAGTATACAGATAAGACCAATATTAACTAGAGGGAGAAACAATTCCAAGGGAGAAGGAATATGAAAGCAAAGCAAATCTTTATCTTGTAAAAAGACTTATTTGCACTTTGAGCTTGGTTATTCAGTAATATTTATAAGTATCTTAGCTATATCTTCAGATACGCTTGTAGTTCCTCAGATGCTAGAAGCAAGCCTTTGTAGTCTTAATTTGTCCCCACCCAAAGCCCAGCACAGAGACTGAAGCCCACTCAACGACTGACAACTACATGTCACCTTTAGGGTAAGTCATCAAAGGTCTGAGGTAGCTAATTTTAGAGATAACTACTCTGATATTTAAATGCATCTAGAAATGGAAATTATGTCTGCAATAAGCCTTACAACCAAAAGGTACTCTGGGTTCTGAAAAGCCTGGAGTAAGGAAGATAAACAAAGGAAAGAATGGTTGAACTGAGCCAAAAAATAGCAACGAAAACTCAGAGCAGAGGAAGTAGCATGCCCCCATTGGGAAGCTGCACTGGCTAGTTTTATGTCAACTTTACACAAGCCAGAGTCATCATAAAGGAAGGAGCCTCAATTTAGAAAATGCCTCTATAAGATCAGGCCATAGGTGAGCCTATAAGACATTTTCTTTTATTTTTTCTTATTCTTTCCTCAGTAATTTGCTTATTCACTTTACATCCAAATCTCAGTCTTCCTCTTTGCTCTCCCCCAAGTCTCCAGCTCACACGCTTACACCCCTTCTTCCATTCCCCCCTCTTCTTCTCAGAGAAGTGGAGGCTTCCTCATGGGTACCAATCCACCGCAGCACGTGGCACATGAAGTCACAGAAGGACTAGGCACATCCTCTCCCACTGAGGCCAGACAAGGCAGCCCACCTAGGGGGAAGAGATCTGATCCAAAGGCAGGAAAAGAACTGCTCCAAGTCATTTTTCAAATTAGTGATTTATGAGGGCGGGTCCAACCCACCCTCATGCATGGTGGTGCCATGCATGGGCTGGCAGTCCTGGCTTTAAGAAAGCAGGCTGAGCAAGCCCTAAGGAGCAAGCCAGCAAGCATGGCTTTCATGGGCTCTGCATCAGCTCCTAGCTCCAGGTCCCTCCCCTGCTTGAATTCCTCTCCTGACTTCCTTTGATGATGAGCTGTGATGTGGGAGAATATGCTGAATATCCCTTTCCTCCTCAAGTTGCTTTTGTCATAGTATTTTATTACAGCAGTAGTAGTCTTAAGACAGCAAGTATATGGAAAGGTTAAGAAAAAACTCTACAGTCTTTGTTTATCTTCCTTCCTGTGATGATTGACTTTGATTGTCAAATCTTGAGCATGTCTGTAAGGGGGTTTCAGGTTTACCGTTTTTTTTTTTTTTTTTTTTTGAGATTGAAAGACCCATCCTGAATAGAAGCAGTAGCATTGCATGGGCTGGAGTCCTGGACTGACTAAGCTGGGAGGAGTGAAGGGAGGAAAAACTGTGGTCGGATGGATTATATGAGAAAAGATTCTATTTTCAGTAAAAATTAAAAAAAAGAATAATAGACTAAAATAGAGAATGTAAGCTGGACACTGACATACTTCCTCCTGCTTCCTGACCACAGCTGCAATGTGACTGGCTCACTCAAGTTTCTGTCACCATGCATGGCCCCTCCGCTACAGTGGGATATTCCTTCAAACTGTGAGCCAAAACAGCGCTTCCTTCCTGAGTGTGCTTAAAAGCATCTGCCATACAGAAGCCAACTGTCCTTCCCTCACAAGAGGCGCCTAGTAGTTGGTGTGTAGAAGCTGCACACTGTCATGGAAAAGGCATAGATTTTATATCAGAGCAATTTGGGTTTGAAACTTGGCTCAGCTCTTTACTTTAGAATCTTGTGCAAGTTTTATTCTCTATGGGATTTCTTATCTCTAAAATATGTATATTACTATCCCCATGTGGCTTTAATGGTTAAGGGGGAGAATATATACGATACAGTTAACATGGTACGTGGCCCACACAAAATGCTACAGGAGTATTGCTATATTAACTCTCTAACCATTTGTTTTGGTAACTGACAAATGGGACGAGATCAATTATGTATTTTGAGTTACTCATCCAAGGTGTTTCTAAAAAGCCCTGCCATGGCCGCTTGCAATAATAACCCAGATACAACTGTGACCTAACAAGAACAAGGTCACATACACAAAAAGAGCTTTTTAACTACTCTGCCTTTTCCTGTGTATATGCCCCAATGACTCCGCCTTTTAACTATAGTTACCCCCCCCAAAAAATTAGATAGATTTCAATCACAGTGCTTTCAGCATTTCTTAATAGGTTTTCACTCAATTAAGACTTATAAGAAATTGCTTCTCTACCAAAAGGTAGTCTTCAACAATGACTACTTCTAAATTGTGATAGCAAATAGATAAATGTGGCTTTCTCCACAGCATGCCCCTACTAACACCAGGACCTCACACATGATGGGCAAATACTCTGTCATTACCTCTCGCCTAATATTTCTTGAATTATTTGAATTAGAATGCTTGGGGGAATAGTATATAGCAGACAAAATAAGAAACATAAAAATTGTATGGACTAGTCTCCTTAGCAGGGACGTGGCTTGTAAAGCAAATTCAGTTTGGTAAACAAACCATGTTAGTTGCTGGTTCTCATTTTTTTAGTATAAAACTACCCTGTCTCTGTCATGATGCAGAAAAAGCTGTTAGGTTATGAGCTAACAAAGTGTCTCCTAATCTGCCAGAAAACACATGAGTCACTAGCTACACAAAGCTACTGTCTCACTCAGCATTTCTGTGCCTCAGATGTAGAGATGACGGAACAGCACAATTCATGCTCAATCTGAGACAGAAGGAAAGGCCTTCGCTCTTCTTTGTGTGGCTCAGGGCAGCAATTCCTTTTTCACTAAGATCTTTGAGCCAAGCAAGAGACTATGAGTGAAAGAAGCTCATGGTGTGCACTGAGAAGTTTCTCAGGCCCCAGAGGGCTCTGCATAGGCAGACACCTTAAATCCCTCAGTGCTCTTGCCTAGTTTTGGAAATAGAAGGCCTAGGACATAGCTGTTTAAAGTATGCTTCTTAGAGAATGGAATGCTTGGGTGTGGGTGGGTTGAGGAGAAGAGGTCTGGGAGAAGTAGGAGGGAGGGGTGGATGTGATCACACTCCACTGGACACATGAAATTTTCTTCTTGGCCTCGAAGCTTCAGTGTAACCTGGGAGCTTGTTAGGAACGCCCTCCCCATTCCAGACCTGCTGGGTCAGAGCCTGTACTTTAACAAGCTCTCCAGGTAATTCATTTACACATGAAAGTTTAAAAAGCACTGCCCTATAAAACCTAGTGGAGAAGGACTGGAGAAAAACAAAAAGCACTCTAAAGGTGAAATCAATTTTCTTTGCCCTTGATGTCCTGTCTCACTCTAATCTCCGGGCCCTGGCGATGTATATCTAAATCCTACCCTGTCTTGCTTTGAGCCGTCTGCAACATCTCCTCTGAGAAGCTGTACTGATGAAATCAGTGAGGGCTCTTGATAGATCCCACACCTGGATCTATCTCTTCTTTGGCTAATACTATACATGCAAGCTTGGGGCAAATATTGTTGAGACCTTCCTGGAACCTTCTTCCTACGTTCTCAAGAGTGGCGGTCAGAGGCAGACTGGAGAAAAGAATTATTTATAAGAAAGAAAGAGAGGAAAGAAAAGAGAAAGAGCTCCATGGAGGAAGAAAAATATAACTCTGGAAATCTAAGTTCAGCCTACAAGTAAACTGAAGCCTGTTGGATAGAAGCCTTTAAGCAGCATATCACGTCTGTTCCAGAAGAACCTTGATACACATAGGGCATGGGCAGCTTTGGCTTTGCAGAAGCCACCTGGGCTAATGAGTCAAGTCACCCCATCACACCCACAGACCAAGATCTTGCCCAAGGCCAACCTATTTCTAGAAATTGAATCAAGTCTGTTTGCTACTGCCTTGCCCCTAAAGCAAGCATGCCATAGGATCAAAAAATGATTGCTTCTTTGTTCATGTCTATCACCCCACTGAGAGTTACTTATTTTTCTAAACAAGAATATACAAAAAAAGAACTCTTTTTAGAGTCTGGCATTTTTATAAGGCTATTTTTGAAAACTCCTTGGAAATCATAATCCAAGTACTGGTAATGCATCTTTGAGTAAAGAAAATACGTTCCTGGCCGCCATTCCTAAGTTGAGAAAAACACTTTTTTTTTCTCATTTTATTACTTTTATTCAATCAAAAAATTTGACTCTAGATCAGATTGGAGATGTCATATTCACAATAAACATCTTCTAACTGATATATTGGGGTCACTACAATCCCAGCACATACAAGATGGAATGGAAAATGTTTCTAAGGCTTATGAAAACTTAGACTTCAACGGTGTCAATACTGTTGCACTGTATGACCCCAGAGAGAGGCTTTATGGCAAGACCTGGGCTTCACAAAGTGTAGATACATTTTCTTTTCTAAGCATTTAAGAGGTACGACCCAGCCAGTGTCTGTGCCCTGTGTCTTTGTCCCATGTATTCAGAAGGCTGAGGCAAGAGGATCTTTTGAACCTAGCCTAGAAAATACAGGGACACACCATCTCAAAAGTAAATAAATACAATAAAAAATGAAAAAGGTCTGGCTAATTTATCTAAGATTAGTTATTTTGCAGTTACTATGTTATATTTTCAAAGGCAACACTGTGGTTCCTTGGGACAGAATGTTTAGCTACAATCCCGTGATTCCTACTTCTGCAAGCTCTCTTCAAAGAGAAAGTTGTATTATGGTAATATTAATTATAATAGCAAAAATAGGCAACATTTTTCAGAAAATGGACACATAGTTAACTATTTTATCCCACTGATTTAGTGCAGTTTTATATACATAGACTATAAAAAAAATGATAACTAATGAGAATGTTCAAAGCCAACCTAGCTGACAAAATTCTGTCCAGACTCGCCAGACAGTCCACTGAGACCCACGGACCCCTAGGGAGAGAATGGGGGGACAAGAGACGCAAGGAACGGACAGCAAGTCAAAGAATCTAATCAAGCTGACAAAATTTTATTTTTTTCAGGCTGCTTATAAGCACGAGGCAGGATGTGGAGTGGGGGCAGAGGGGGAGCTAGGGTGAGAGCGAGGTCAGCCACCTGCTGCTGTATACCGCACAATGTTCCCTTCATGGTCAGGTAGCCCTGCGCTGGCAGTTTCCAAGAAGTGTGGGACAGTAGGACTGGAGCTAACCTAGGTGAAACATCTATATCTGGTTATTGAGGAAGCTAAAGACAGGAGGTCTCCTGGAGAGTTCTCCGAGAGGTCACTGAAAGGGACGGAGCAGGAGAGTTTTTTGTCAAGCAAAACACAGGGGGTCCAAATGGCCATATTTGCTGAAAGCGCCCCCATCAAATTCAGATCCTGAAATCATATGAGGACGTTACTGCAGCTAAGAAAAGAAGCTTACTCTAGACTAAGCACTATGCTAGATACTGGGATAATCCAGTGAAACCCAAGACCTCATATGCGAATATAGTCCTGATATGCGAACATCAGTGAATGTAATTCCTTAATGAACATGTGTCCTCATATGTGAGCTGTGTGGTCTAATGAAAGAGAAGATAAGAGTAAAATAGCTATAGACTGTCTCATGTTATACAATAAGAATGTTAACATGTAATGAAAAAAGCCTAAACTGGTGCGAGATGGAATGTTGCCATTTAAGCCCTCTTGAATAAGGAAAGAAAGAGTCAGTTGAGAGAAGACTGGGAAAAGAGTGTTCCAGGTGGAACTAGCAGGAACATGAACACAGAGAAGAGAGCAAGATAGAGGCCAGAGAGACTGGAGCACAGCGAGAGAGTTATCACGAAGCTCTGTATGTGTGGGGATGGGAATGGATGCTGATGATGGGTTTTCAGGAGGTACCTTTTCAGTGACCTAAGAAGCCACAGAAACTTTATCAGTAAGGGATTGTACAGGACCAGTCTACACTGAAGGCCACTCTTAGGGTATCTGGTTAAATGGAGTAAAATAAGTGAAGAGCAAAAGAAGGAAATGCATTTGGAAAACACTGTCATCCAGGTGAGGCTGGTGTAACTGGTTTAGACTTGCTTTGAAACCCTACAAAGGAGGAAAGTAAACTGAGATATCTCCAGGGGGTAAGACAAGTAATGTTTACTGATAGATACACTCTGTTCTTTCAGTCACCAGATAGATGATCCTTGACTTTGGCAAGCTTAGAAGTTTAGTACAGAAGATGATTGTAAAGTCCATTTTGGTCAGGCACTTGAGATGTCAGAGAAGTGGAGAAGTGGCACAGACTGTTTAATGCCCAAGTATGGGACTCAGAATCTTTTAGAAGTGGTATCAATACCAGATAAATGATTATGAAATGACTAAGGAAACGGATCATTTTTCAGCCCCAGAGAATTAGAGCTTTAAGTTGGCTTGTTGAGGAGAAGCATTCAAAGGTGACTTCTATGCTAGAAGAGGGCTGAGTATTCTAGAAAACAAAACACAAAAACAAAACAGAATTACAGAAAGGAAGGTGACCTTCTGAATTAGAGGTGATAAAATATGTTCTCTTGTGGTAAAAAAAAAAGTATGATAAAAGTAGACTTGCTTTGTTTTGTTTTTCTACGTTAGAATGGTAGGTTTAGAAACAGTTGGATAATGTTTTTAAGTTCTATTTAAAAATGAAAATTCAGGCAGACATGATAGCTCATATCTGTAATCCCAGAAGTCAGGAGATTAGGGCAGGAGTGTTCGAGGATGTTTTTGTGCACTGTGTATTCAGTGCTAATTTCTGTACCTAAAGATCTGATTGCAGGCTGGACTTTGGCATTATCATTATTATGAAGCATTTTTTTTTGTCTTGGTGTGTTGTAAACATTTCTCCATCTCCTTCTGATTGGTTAAATAAAGAGCTAAACAGTTAATAGCTGGGCAGCAGAGAATAAGGTGGTGGGACTTCTGGAGAGAGAGAGAGAGAGAGAGAGAGAGAGAGAGAGAGAGAGAGAGAGAGAGAGAGAGAGAGAGAGATATGGAGGGAAGCAGAGGGATGGGGAGAGGCAGAGGGAGATGGAGAGCGACTCTGGTGGGGAAGGGGAGTCACCATCAAAACATGGATGAAGAAGCGCATGCCAGAGCAAGCCTAGGATGGCAGTTAATGGGTCACATGGTAGGGAGTAGGCCAGGCCAGTGTTAGAATAACTTAGTATCTGCCCAAGCTACAGTGCCTGGAGCTTTTTGTAAGTAATAGGTCTCTGTGTCATTATTCAGGAGTTAGGATGAGCATAGGGAAAAAAATCATTCTTTTACATGGGAGTAGCACTCTAAGTTCAAGGCCAGCCTGTGCTGCACAGTGATTTTTCAGGCCAACCTGGACAACAGAGCGAGACCATGTTTTGTTTTAAGACCCTCAGTATATAATTATTTTTGATAGCTTAATTGCAGCAAGATAACACCTTAATCCAAAGAAGTCTGGGTGAGATTGCTAGCCAAACACACGCAGTATGAAAGTAGAAATGGAGGATAGTAGGTAAGAAACGGCTTCAAGCTGATGGGAGTAGAAGGAGAGAAGAAAGACGGGAATGTGTGTGGGGACTCAACTAACTCTGAGGATGAATAAACAGCATTTAGAAACCTACCATTTCATGATAATGGGACAGCGGTGTTCTTCTTTTAAATGTGCACTATTGGAAATACTTTGATTGCGTGGTAAACATCAGAAGTTGTGGGTTTTCAAAACAAACTCCAAATGCTCAGTGCCAAGGGAGAGATACTTCCCCATGGGCTGGTGCCAGGAAGCTCCCAACACAATACAGACTATTGTCATTCCTCTTGGTGCTCAGCACTACTAGGCAGCAAACCTCTACTCCTGGAGACACTGTGTACGCAAAGAGGACAAGATAGACACTGAGCTGAAAGCTCCCTTCCTGCTGACTAGCACTCATACTGCTGGAAGGTTCTACCAGGGCTTTTTGAGGTCCAAATCTATCAAACACCATGTGCAGCTATAAACCCTCTGAGAAACAGCATTGAACTACTTGGTAAGATGCCCACTGGTGCAGTAGTTGCATCTTAGTCTTGATTTGAAACCTGATAAATGTGGGGAAAAAACATAAGTTAGTGTTCTGACAGCTTCCCAGACAGATTTGAGTCCCACTCTACATGAAGAACACATGCCTTACTCTGTAACACTCGTTCAAAGTCTATGGCATGTAGAGGAATTTTAATTCAGAACATGGCTGCTCTATCAAGAGATCACATTCAAAGACCTTCTAAGTCTGTGTGATCTGGCTGGAATACAGACATGTCTTTAGTACCAGGAGATAGAGGCAAATAGATCTCTGAGTTCAAGGCCAGCCTGGTATAGAGCACATTTCGGGTAAAGAAATGCATATGTCCAGGTGTGGTGGCACATGCCTTTAATCCCAGCACTCAGGAGACAGAGGCATGGAGCTCTCTTGAGTTCTAGTCAGATCTGTTAAGGCAGTTTAGCTAAGTCAGTGAGTTGAGCGACAGTGCAGTGGAGTTGAGTTGGTGGCAGTTCAGTTCATCGAACTCAGAGGCAATGTTTACTGGAAGACTTTTTAAAATAGAGACAAGATGAAGAAGCAAATTAGACACAGATGAAGACAGAAGGAGCCAGAAGATTAAAATGGATTATTAGAGTCAGCTTGAGGCCAAGCAGAGCCATTCAGTGAGAAATTGAGAGAAGTTGGACTGAATCAACAATCTTGGAGAGGAGTTTGAACCACAACAGCTGAGTCAAACCAGCCATCCAGAGTTCAGAAAGAGCTAGAAAGGGTAAGTTTATTTAGGAATAAGTCTCAGAGGCTGAAAATATTCTAGGCCTAGATTAGGTTGTCTGGAGGCTAGAAGCTTCCAGGACCAGGCCTAAGTTAGCAGACAGAGGAAGTAAACCTCGCAGATGACAATTAAATCAGGCAAATAAAAGATACTTTTACACCTAAGGATGTCACAGGCCCTATATATATATATTTTTGTGCTAAGGGAAGACACAGTTAAGCTGACTTCTAAATAGTTATGTTTATCATCATAGACTAGTGCAGCTCCCAGACTTGGTCAGAGGCAACATTCAAAAGTTGAGGCTCATACTTGGTCAAAGTGCTAAGGACAAGTAACTGCTGAATGCCTGGCCCCAAATGATACAAGCATGTCTACCTTCTGGGGACTGCAGAAACTGAAAGATGGGGAGCAGTGTTGTGGAATGCCATCACTTGGCTATGACATTACAAGTACAGGTATGACCACACAGGAGCAATGACCACATGTATGGGGCCATCTCTTTCCAAAAGGGAAAAAAATAATAAAGAAAAATGATTTAAAAGAAAAAAAAAACAACAAAAGGGACATGAGAGTAGAGTGGGGATTAGCTGGAGATAACAAGGTCTGTAGGAATAGTGTGGATGGGGGTAGTAGCGGTGAATGCACAGCATAGTACAATATTTACCAGTAAGATATTAATCAAACATTTAAAAATTACACCGACACACAATTTCACTGAATGTAAAGATTCATTAATTGGGCAGTGTCTCATCTCCAGATGTGGAAAACGTACCACTTTTTGTGGCAGAACACTGTGTGAAGTGGCTGGCACAGAAACAAGGAAACAGTACAATACACATTTCCGATTAGTTGGTGTCTGGTGGCTTCAGCTTATTTTCCTTATGAGAGAGAGTGAAAGTGGAGTAGACTTCCTTGCCAGGACTGGCGTGCTTGTGGATTTGGCTGTCCTTTCTCGCCTAATTTCTCATAAGGACAGATAAACAACTTAGCTTCAATTTGGAGACTTGAAACGCTAGATGAGTGATGATGACACAGGGCACGGCCTTTTGAGGCCCTGAGCAAGGTCTAACTCTAAGTCAATGTCTTCCACAAATTTCATATAACCCCTTGTGTCAATCAATTTTTTGCATCTCTCTGTTTACTCATCTTATATATTCAATTCCCTTCTCTCCAGGTTAGGATAAAATGTCCACAACTTTGAAACCTGACCAATTATCTATTCTAAGAACATGGCTTTTAAATACACAGACTCCTGCCGAGGATGAAAAAGAGACCTTATAGAAGGCAATTTGCTACATAAAACACAGTTTGAATAATAATCAGTAAATTGTCCATTTAACCCTTTAATCCTAAAATGTCATCCAATGTGACCGTTTCTAGCCATAACCTACCCTATTCAGATGAATTCTTGTCTCCATTTGACAAATGTGTATGAGGGAAAGACCACTAAAAGTAGCAGAAAGATACATATTTAGTATTCTAATATTTAAGACCCAAAGAAAGGAAATGGGACGGGGGATGGTTTGAATAGAAACCACTGTTTCTTAACAGTTTGGTGAAGGGTGCAATGGAGCAAACCCACTAACTCTTATTCCTGTCCTTTGCTTAAATATCTGAGCTATACATTTTTTTTTCATGACTCAGGGTACCACCACCCTAAACTAGTCATGAACTGAAAACAAGAAAGAGGAAGGAGACTTTAAAAGGACTGGTTTCATCAGAGCTGTTGGGAGTCCACTGACTTCCCCTTACTATGTTCGGCAAGCTTTAATTACTATATGGTACTAGAACTCAGATTCATGCAGATTGCCTCCTGGAACCATCTATAGTCATGTAATGTTTACCAAAGCCTGTAAAAGTCGCTGCTATGATGGTCTCATAAGACAGAATATCTTCTTATCATTCACTAGCACTTTTTTTCTTTTTTACTTTTTCTTTTAACTACAGTTAAAAATCAACTAAGAAACTTCAGACGTAAACTATGCTGAGGATCAACTGCGTTTGTCAGATAGCTATAGAATATCCCACCCAACAGAACAAAAACATAAAATTTCTTCTCAGCAGTCTATGAGACCTCTTATAGAAGATCACATTGTAGACCACTAAGCGTGTTTTAACAAATACAAAAGACTCAAAATAGGCCTATCTTTACAGAGCACAATGGAGTAAAAGTAAAAATTGCCAATAAGAGGAACTACACAAATATTTTGGGAATAAACAATACACTTTTGGATGAATCACCAAATGAATCAGGGAGGGAAATTTGGGAAGTTTAAATTTCCTCACAATTAAACAAAATGATAGCACAAACTCTAAAGGGCATGCATCTGTCCAGAAATCGCAATGTAGGCTCTATAGCTGGACTGTAGAAAGATTTCTGCCATATAGATAAAATCTTATAGTTAGCATTTCTCAGGAACTTGAAAAAAACAATCTTCTGCCTGCCAAACAGAGCCACTTCCTTTGGGTACTTTTCCCTGGGTATACCTGTGGTTGCATGTCAAAGCCCTTGCTGGCCTCCAGGCTCCTTGAGATCTGACTCACACATATTGTGTTCAAAGTCCAGGCCCCTCTGGCTCTTCTCATCTTCCCCACTCCTCCTCCACTATGCTAACTCCCAGGCTGTTGCAGTTCACAGGCTTTCCTCCTCCCAAATTCACTCTTTTACAACAGGTTTCCCCTATCCCCTTGAGTTCGGCTATTCTGGCTTCTCTGGAAGAAAGTCCTGACCAAGACCAGTCCTCCTCTTCCTCGCCCTCGTCCTCGTCCTCCTCCTCCTCTTCCTCTTCTCATATGGATGCCCAGCTTCAGTATCACCTGGCATAACTGGGGTGGGGTGTAGATCCTGGCTAGTGACCCTGCTGACTTTCTCTGAGGGCAAATTTCCAGGCTGGAACTGATTGTTATTGGCAATAGCTTCCACTGATGGTGGTAAGCGGGGAACAGAGCTAATGGCTCCTAGCAGGGGCTTCCACTGATGGTGGTAAGTAGGGGTTTCCACTGGTGGTGGAAAGCATCTAAAAAGAAAGGGAAAGAAGGTGAGAAAAGAACCACACACATACACATTTACACTTGATGAAATAAGAGAGACTACCAGCACATAGGTTTCAACAAGTTTCTTTTTTCTACTCTCTCTTACTTTACACATTCACATACATAATACATATATAATACATATATAATTCACACACACACACACACACACAGACACACACACATACACACACTCATTCACTCACATTTTGTGGTGGATGGAACAAACTCCAAAGAGTGCGTTTCAACCCAACCAGCTATTGTACATGCTTTAGTGGATGGAACAAACTCCAAAGATTGAGTTCCAACAACCGTATATACATACACACATCTTTGTGGGTGGAAAAAGATTCCAACAAATTTCATTTTCTCCCACAGCTTATATATCCCAGCAAGATCTTTCAAGCAGTACAAAAATCACAGTGTGGTTAAATTCTATTTTCTTTAAGTGAATAATTACAATGCGAATACACTAGAAAAATATGTTCCTTAGTATCTTCACATGATCAAATGTTTTATGTATTATCGGTGTGAAACAAACATGAAAAAGGAGTTATTTCCAAGAACCCATATACATTTGTAACTAAGCAACTTGTTATATATTAACAGAGAATAAGCAAGCTAGGTAATTTTTCAGCCAGCTTTTCTTTACTGGCAGGCTGCAATTTATGGTTACAAAGAAGGAATCAATTATCTTTAAAAGTAATCTTATAAAAATCTTAAAAGAATAACATATCTAAATTTCTATATAAAAAACAATTAGCCATTTCTACTTTAAATCCTAAAGGTGCTCATCTACTCATTAATAATTTAAAAATCATACCAGGAAGCTGAGGGCAAAAATAAATATAAGAAATTAGTCACCTGGACATCCAGTTTCAGTGAGAGAGTCACATCAGGTAGTGCTAATTCTGGTATTGTCTTTGCTCACCAACCTCAAAAAGTCCCTAGCATTCCTATTAAGAGTGTACTTTTTCTTAACTGCAAATTGTTCCCTACGATTTTCCGCATGAAAGCCAATAGTAAGAATATCTTTACCTAACTTTGCTAAACAATCTATTTTTCCTTAAGACTTTCTACATCACAGCCACTAGCAAAAACATCTTTACCTAACCTTCTTGAACAATCTATTATTCCAAATTCTTTCTAAGGGTCATTGTTAGCAATCTACATCTGCAAGTTCTTTTCAAGGGTGGTAGTTGAATCATTAATCTGCTCCAGCAGCAATGCCTGAAAGAGATCAAGAATTGTTATTGTGAGTGCAAATGATATTGCCCAGTGAGGGGCTGGAAGCCCCCTTTATAGTACTCACACAATTCATATATTAAGAAGACTATGAGGACCACAAAGATAACAAGCAGAGCTATGCTCCGGAACCGCATGAAGTTCTTAGGACTTGTAGTTCTCAGGGTTATCCCTCGCTGAGACACACCCATGGTGGGTATGCTAACCGGTGGGCCATAGTCTATGCATTCTAGAGCTGTTTTGCTGTTTCTCCTGCACAGTCCCCAACATCTTCCTCCTCCTCCTCCTTCTTCTCCTCCTCCTTCTCTTCCTCCTTCTCCTCCCCTTCCTTCTCCTCCTTCTTCTCCCCCCTTCTCTTCTTCCTCTTCCTTTTCTGTGTTCTGGACTCTTCCTAGTGCCTTTGGCTGTTATCGCTCTGTCTTACCTACAATCCCCACCCCCAACCATAGAGCAGGCCATTTTGATAGTTTCTGAACTGTGCCCTTGGTTATATCAGGTCTGGTGCCAAAAACCCAGGAAGGGAACAATAAGCCCCTCTTCCCAGAGGCCCAGCCTCCCCTAACAGAACTAAGCTGCTGATTTGGCTCTAAGCTATGGATCATTCATTTCTGGCAGCTTCTATCACCCATCATGTTCAACTCCAAATTTTGGAGTTCTCCTCTCTGGATGCTTTTCCTCTACCTGCTCTAAACCCCTGTCTTTCTTCTGCCCTGGTAAGTGCCACCTCAGAGCTGTCTACTCAGTTATGATCTCTCTCCTTAGCTTACTGGAGTTTCTCTGTCTCTGTCTCTGTCTCTGTCTCTCTCTGTCTTTGCTCTTGGAGTCTAATACTGCTACAAAGGTCACACCAACACTAGTGTACCAGGCAGCTTCTGTCATCATGCTAGGCAACCATCATATAGACACCTTTCCACTGTGATTCAGTGACTTCTCTCTTTGCTAAGTCTCTGATCTGCCATCATGTCACTTATTCTTCTAAGCCTCCAGTCATTGCCAGACTCCCATGCCCTTCCTTGCCTTTGACCTGTATTCCAAGCTAGAACATCTAGGGTGCAGCTAAGGCAGACCTAAGGAGAAACATTTCACAGCTTAAATGCTTAAGACATCTCAAATAAGCAAGTTTTCAAAAGGAGACAAAACCCAAATCTACTTGTAGTAAATAGCAAGAAATAATAAAGATTTGTGTCAAAATTAATGAAAGAAGATCAAAACAATGTATGGAATTGATCAAAGAGTTGGTTGCTTGAAAGACTTACAGGATTGACAGACCTCAGCCAAGGTGAACCAAAAAGAGAGAGATGAGACAGTAAGATTAGAGAGGAAGCAGAGAATGTTATAGGAGAATCCAGTGGACATCAGAAAATCATTAGACAATATTTTGAAAGTTTTTATGTTTCTAAATCTGGAAAACCTAGAAGAAATAGGTGTGTCTTAAACATTAATGATATATCAAAATTAAATAAAATATGTAGATAAACAGATGTGACATAGAATGAAATCAAAGCAATATTTAAGAATTCAGCACACACACACACACACACACACACACACACACGAGAAAGAGAGAGACAGAGACACACACACACACACACACACACACACACACACACAGAGAGAGAGAGAGAGAGAGAGAGAGAGAGAGAGAGAGAGAGAGAGACAGAGACAGAGACAGAGAGAGACAGAGACAGAGAGGGAGGGAGGGAGAGAGAGAGAACAAGCAGAACTGTGTGGATTCACTACTACTGAGTATAAAAACAAAAAGCAAAACCAAAAGCAAACCCTTTAAATAGGTAAGACTAGTTCTCAGACAGCTCCACAACATTAAGAAGGAAGGAACACTACCAAACTCTATAATGTCAGTATTATTTTGATACAAAAACTTAATATGGGTATTGTTCTTTTTTCTTTTTTTTTATGTAGATGAAAACTCTCAGTAAAATATAAAGCAAATGTAGCAACAGATTTAGAAGATATATAGTGACAAATTTCATTCCATGTTTGCAAGGTTGGTTCAACATATATAAATCAAGAAATATATTGTAATAAATCAATATAGGAACAAAAATCACATGAAAATCTTCATGGACACAGAAAGACCTCTGACATAGTAAAAAAAAAACCTAAATAAAAGGATATCGTATACATTAACTCATAAAATGAACTTACAAAATTATATTTATTTAAAAATGAACAGTCTTTTGAAATCATATGACTTTTTTTTTTTTTTTACATATTCTGGTTAGAGTTTCTAGTGTAAGTGTTCTTTTTTTGTTTTTAACTTTTTATTGGTTCTTTGTGAATTTCACATCATGTATCCCAATTCCACTGACTTTCCCCTCCCCTCATACCTGCTTTCTAGCCTTACAACCTCCACCACAACAGAGGAAAAAAGCCTTGTTGTGGAGGCTGTAGTGTGCCCCACAGTATCCCCTTTTGTGCACACCTCTTCTCTTGCAAATGTTCATGGCAATGACTCATTGCTCTGGTATGAGGCCACTGGCTTCTGCTACTCTAGCAATACTAGAATTTAGGATGATATCCTGTTGTCACCCTGTGTAGTGGAGATCCTGTAGTTTGGGACCTGTAGGAATGGCTCCTTCTTGCACTCCAGTAGTTCATCAATTAGGTAGCTATTGGGATGGGTCAATTCAAAGCCCTCGATCTGGACCAGAGAAGTATCTAAGATGGCCAGCCCATCAGCCTCCAGCTCTCACAGCTTCAAGGCCTTCTAACCCATAAGCAGCACAACCACAGCCAGCTCTACCCTGCTGCCCAGGTGAGGTGCAGGGCTTGCTTTTCCAAATGTGGCATCCAGGTAGGAATTATCATCTAGTTGAGTCATAAATGATGTAAAAGCCAATAGAAATTAGAAGAAGCACATAATGATCCTATGACTAGGCATCTGAGATACTATCTAGAAGATACCAGGACAACAGTCATTTATTTCATCTCAGGCCCTCCTTTGGTAATATTTTCAAGTACAGCCAAATTATAATCCTTAATGCTTTGTATAGACTTAATAATTTTTTCTTAAAGTCATATACTACTTTTTTTGTTCTGCATAAAGCAGGCCAAGTGCCCTATCATATAGCAGAACTATTTCATTTCATGAATCTTCCTGCTAATAAATCTGGACCCATATTTCTGGTTTGCCAATTGGCATTATATGTAGCCATTTTGTCCAGGGAGTTTCCTTTTGATTTAGCAGTTCAGCCTGTTAAGGAACAAGGGACCTGTTCTCTTTTGTAATTACTTCTAGCTGAAACTGGGGTTTTAGGTGCCAGGGTCCAGGAAGGCGGGAAGGCTGGTCAGTGCTATGCATTCATCAGAAGCATCTGGTTAGCTGAAGAGAAAGGGTGTAGTCACATATGCTGGACTGGTTTATATCAGCTTTCAGCAAGTCCAGAGCACAGCAATTTGAAGTCTGCAGGTGATTTCTGGGTAGCATCTGTCAGCCCAATGGAAATATACTGAGACAATATAGGGACAGAAGTTAAAATTAAGGAACTTCCAGAAAAAAAAATCATAAATTTGGAACTTTCAGGCTCATAGTTCTAGTAATTGGGAAAGGGAGGTATCTCAAAACTAAGGGAAGAGATTCCATTCTCAGGAATAGACAGGTGGGGACATTTAGACTGTGCTTATCTGGAGTCTGTCTGACCTGTGACAAGTGGATCCAAGTTTCATGACTTCTTTGACTCCCTGACGCATACATGAATTTTTAGTTTTCAGAAGTAGCATTAATCTGTATTGAAACCGACCTTGTAAAATAGGTGGAGTATACTTATACCTTTGAATCGTAGAAAAAATATAGCTTTGGGTTAAAAAGTATAAACTTTTTTCCTCTGCTCAGAGAGCCAGATACATTTATTAGCCCAATGAGAATTATCCTTAAGTCTATAATTAAATGACAACAAAAGGAAATTTAAAATCTTGAGCTTGTAACTGAAGAGTAATTAGTCAGTGCTCTGCCAGCTTACCAGAACTCCACTGATCAATGTTAGAACTCTGAAACTTTGAAATCTTAGTGTAACAATAGCACGGAAAATGAAAAAATATGAAACATTTTTCCATTATTCATATACCTTAAATTATTTTCATGCTTTTATAACTTGCTTAGACTTTAGCCCATTTTCTTCCCATCTATTCATTTTATCAGACATGAGTAGTTATTATTGAGAGCAGTCATTGCAGGGCATGTTTATTTAGTGAAAAGTTATCTGCTTATCCTTTCATATGAAGCCTGTTAGCAAGACAAACTTGTCTTCCTTTTCTTAACAAGAGACCTGGTACATTTAGATGAACTAACAAGGAGACTGCAGCCTTGGGGGAGGAGGTGATAGCCTGGTGCTAACAAGCTGACAAAGCTACAGTTAATCTAGCCATCAATGCCATCAGAGATCTGCAAAAGATAAATTATAGCAGGAAGTATAATCCAAATGGCCTATGTATCAATTAAAATGACATAGAATAATCCATTATTTAGACAGTCATCCTATGGTCTCCATGGTGTTGGGGGCAGAGGGGAGCATCAGTCTTCAGTTGCCAGGTCCAGTAGGTAAGAAGTTTTCTTGTAGAGGAGGAACATGGGGGAAGGGAATGACCTTACTTTGACTAGGCAAAGTGGGACAATCAGCTCCCAGTGTCCTGCTTTTCCATAGTTTGGGCTGGGTCCTAGCAGCAGGCATGCCATTGGGGCAGTCTCGCCTAGTGGCTAGCATTACCACAATCCAGGTGAAATCATTCTCACTGTGCCCCATCATCACAGATTTGGGGAGCCTCTGTAACCATGGGCTTTACCTCCTGTGCCCCAGTTACCAAAATAATGACTCTGACACTTTATTTTTTATGAATAAATGCCTAGGCCATACACTGACTCCTGTTCCAACTAGCTCATAAGTTATATTACCTTTTTATACCTGGTTACCTTTTCTCAGTTTCATATGTCTCCCTCAGAGTCCGGGGTGAATCCCTTGCCTCTCTTTATGCCAGAGTTCATCTCTCTTTGTCATATCTTCCATCTCTTATTTTCTGCCTTAGCTAAGAGGCTATCAGCTTTTTACTGACAGGTGATGCTTCCATACAGTACACAAGAGAGTAAGTTTAAACATCTTAAATGCTATATTAACCAGATCTCTGACAAGTTTTACGAACATTATTATGAGCTGCTGATCTAAACAATCCTTGCTTATTTTTTTACTTGCTTTAGGCTATACCTTGAAAACATACATGAGAGGTTAAGTAAAGCCTTTTCCTATAGTTAACTACATTAGTACATAGCATGGCGACAACTATATCTTGAATTTATTAAAGAGTTTGATCTTTTATGAGGTTACTATTAACTCATGTGTCTTAATTATCTTTAACAGTTTACAATAAGTTTATAGCTTTTTATAAAATGAGTATTTTATATCTTTATCCCTGCTATGTTTAGCCTTAGGGGGCAGACAATTTCTGCACTGAAGCTTTTTTAGTATTGAGATAAGACTTTTAACTCATAAACATAGTTTACAATGAGACTGGAAACTTTCCTGATCATTTTATAGTACACTATTACACAATATAACAGTTTCTTGTATGACTCAGTTTATCAAAATAGCTAAAGCTTAACAAAGTTTGCAAAGCCAAGGAAACCAGACATGTATTTTAAGTCTGAATATATCTTAGGTAAGGAGAGACATTCTCTAAGCTAGTGGATCTCAACTTTCCTAATGCTGTGAACCTTCAACACAGTCCCCATGGAGTTATAAAATTGTTCTTGTTACTATTTTACAGCTGCAATGCTGCCACTGTTATGGAACATAATGCAAACATTCAACATGTAGGTGACCCGAGGATGCCCTTGTGAAAAGGTCGTTTAGCCTCCAAGGGGTCATGGCCCACAGGTTGAGAACAGGTGATCCAAACCCTTTGTTAGGCTGATTTGATCATTGTCTTGTTGTATCAAAAATATGAATACCTTAATTTTTGCTGTTTAATAGTTGGAGCTTATAGCCATGGCTCTAGTTTTTAGCTTTTTATTTATCTATTCATCAATATCATCTACTAATAAAGACATTATAATAAAATATCTTGTAAACTTTTAAGATGTTCTATAGCCTTATAAATATATTTTAAAAAGCTTTGAACTTATAGTGAACTTGTAGAATGAAGAGATAGATAAAGGATGTTTAGCTAGGTCTGAGTTTTAATGGAAAAATACGTAATCAGCAATCCTGTATAGCTCCTTCTTGGTAATCAACAATCCTGTTGTAACTCCCTCTTGTGTAACATATTTATTTGTTTCTATGATAATTGCTTTTATGGCTATAAAATAATTTTTCTTCTTAGGTAGAGAACTTTGCCTTAGAGGGAAAAAAGAGCTAAAAAAAAAATAAAAAGTTGTTGGAGCCTGTGGCTTTTGCTCCATCCACCAGATGTATATGTATATATGTACATATGCAAGGTTCTTGGAACTTTGCTTGGTGATTCTAAACCCTCCCTCATCTTGGCCCTCACTGTTGTGGAATGTCTCTATTATTAGTCTAGGCATTGGAACGTCTGGGCTTCAAGGTATGTCAGAAGTAACTAGTGGCTCTGGCTGAATTCCCCGAGTAACCAGACTTAATCATTGGACCATAAGATATTTCTCTTTGCCCTGAGATGAGTTCATAGATGTCATTAGATCCCTTCAATTCCCAGATCAGGGTACTCCATAACCAGAATCGAGAAACCAGGAAAACTGGCAGAAAAAAATGTTTCAGGAAGCTTAATTTAAAAAAAAAATGGCTTCTGTGACTTACCAAAAGAAGGCCTCTTGGGGTGGATTGGGTAGGGAGAATGCTTGTTATCTCCTTTTTCAAGCAAAACCATTCACTGTAGGGTCTGGGTCTGAAGGAGGGGAGGCATGTCCCAGAGTTTGGGATTACTATTTGAGTGTATACACCCTAGAGAGGCAGCCCACTGGTTCCAGAGTGAAGAGCCTGGCTCCAGAATTTGTGAGGGACTGGCCTTTCTTATCTTGATGTAGGGCTCCAAATGTTAATCCTAAGATTTGAAACAGAAAAACCAGTTCCACCATTTTGAGTCAAATTTGAAGCAAGCTTTAATTAGATACTGTGTAGGATGTACCTCAGTTTGGACCCTGGTTTGATCCACTCTCTGGAATTCCCAGCTAGCAGCAATGAGACATGTGTTGTAGGGGCATTTTAAGGACAAACCCATATAGTCACCATATTTGCCATGTGGCTTTATTATTTTCCAAGAACTACAACTCCCAGCATTCCAGGAAATTACCTTGTACTTAGATGGGTGGGTGGGGCTTTACCTATTAACTCTGAAATCAGGATTTCTGGTCAATTTGTCTTATTATGAACAACAGCAGAAAAGGAGAACATATATATATATATATATTTGACACTTTAACAATCATATCCTTAATATTAATCCCTACAAGGGAGCTTACTATGGCAAAATGTGTTTGCATCTTTGAAGTATTGATGAGCTCATATCAGATAAGATGAATTTACATCTGCTGTAACAAAGCTGCTGAGACACAAAGGCTGAGAGAGGACAGAGGCCGAAATAAAGCAAACTGTGGAGCTGTCCTACCCTCTAGTTAACACTCAGTGCTGGTTTTAAGAAGACATCTATCCAGTGACTGGTTCCCTATTGTAATGTTAATATCTGCTTATCTTTTCAAATTCTACAACTATTTGAGATTTTCTCTCATTCCATTTTCCTGTAATATAAGAGCAAAACCCAAGGCTTTAAGTATGTCTTCTTAAGCAAAAATAATCATTTGAATAGAATATGCAACAGAAGAATAAGCAAAAATAATCATCTTTGCATAGCAGTTTTCTTTGTAAAAATTTTCTCTAAACTTTAGTCTTAAGATTGTTTGGCACAGAATCTAACTAAATCATAACCCTTTACTATTTAGTGTTATTAAGTAGGGCATACTGCAAATGAGTCATTTGGTACACATTGGGAGTTTTATCGTTAGTTTAATGTCACCGAATTTAATTAACTTAAATTCTCATTTGTACAGCATTATACTTTGGAAAACTATCCTTAGTCAGGAAGTACTTAGCTTGGAACAACAAAAATACATAGCTCCTCTACATGCCGTGGACCACAGGATGAGTTTGGTAGGTAGGGAAACTAAGGCACAAAGTCGTTGATCTAGTGACAGAAATGAGAAGTATAAAGTCGTAAAGGCTCCAAAGCGACCACGGAGGAAAGGAAACTAACTTTAGTAAAAGAGTATTGTATGAGTCAAACTGAGAGATTTTCAATCACTGACTGATGAAATCACAAAACAGTTTTAGGGGGCACGCTGGGGAAAGTGGCAAAGGTTTGTATTCTTGAATCTCTAGAAATCCTAAAAGAGGTAAAGCAGAGTGGGGCAACATGGCACACACCTGTAATCCCAGCACTCAGGGAGACAGAGGCAGGCAGATTGCTGTGATGTGAGGCCAGCCTGGTCTACAAAGCAAGTGCAAGACTGCCAAGGCTACATAGAGAAACCCTTTCTCGAAACTGCCCCCCCGCCAAAAGAAAAATGTAAAGCAGAAACCACCCTTTATTAAATGGCTTCATTTTAGGAAGGTGATATCAGAAATAATATTTTAATATTAAATAAACTATGAAATTAGGAAAGATATGGAACATCTAAGATTACTTCAAGAATATTTACTATATTGGTTTTTTTTTTATTATCATCTAGTCATTCATACTTATTTGGAGGGGAATTAGAACTTGAAGTATTTTCTGGGCTGGGGAGAGAGAAGGTTTAGTGGGTCATGTGCTTGCTATATAAGCCTAGCATCCTGAGTGAGGATTCCCAGACCACAGGTAAAAAGAAGCCAGGTGTTCAGTGAATGCTGGCAACTTCAGCCCTAGTAGGTAAAGACAGGTGCATCAAAAGGATTTGCTTGTTAGCTAGTCTAGTCAAATGGTGGATTTTAGCATTGGTGAGAGATCTCTTCTCAAAAAGCAAAGTGAAGAGGTGACACTGAGGAAGACTTTCCAACGCCAGCCTCTAGACATTCCTGGTTTGCTTTCATGCTTTTGCGCTGGATATATTTTTGTCGACTTGACATAAACTAGGATCATCTGAGAAGAAGGGAACTTCTTTTGTTGCTTGTGTGTATCCATTCCCTCCAAGATTGAAACATTCCATCTTATAGGAAGCTTCTTAACACTGAGGGTAAATAATTAAAAAATAGATTTAGGAAGTCCCTGAAACTGACGAGATTCTGTAGGACCCCTTCTTCTCAAGAATAAACAAGCCGAGCTGCAAAAAGACAAGACCAGTTGCTCAGAAAAGCAAAAGCAGCTGAGCTACCAGAAAGACTTTAGACCAACTGAGAAAGGACATCTTCCAACCCATTGAGCTGCCTACCTGCAGTATGCTTCAGGTCTTTTACTTTCTGTGCTGTCACTCATGCTTGGGTGGGCTTTGGTGATACAGCTATCTTTGGGTCATTTCTGCTCCTGTAAGTGATACCTCACTCACACTCCTGTGTTTAACCTTAAGAAAACTCATTGGTTCACCAAGTTGACCTTTGGCTGTAGTCATGTTTGGTTCTGTTGTGGGATCCCTATTTGGGGTGAATAGAGGGATGTACTATGTCTTTCCAGAAAAAGTCTTGTCACACCACAATGCCTTCACCAGACTGGCCTGTAGGCAAGTCTGTGAGGGCATTTTCTTTGTTGATGATTGATGTGGGAGTACCCTGAAGGAACTGTGGCTCTGACAGGCTTTGCCCTTCTCCCCCATTCCCTCTGCCTTGCTAAAGTATTAGATTGCTTTCCTAGAGCTAGGCCCCAAGGTCTGTTCCCTTATTAGGCCACTTGCTCCTCTCAAGGCTGACTACCAAGGTCCAGCTATGAAAGTATTGATGTCCAGCAATCAACATCCCCCTTTTGTTCACCTAATTAACATGCCAAATCAAATATACCACTGTGCCCTAGCCCTTTCTAATACATTCCTCCCGTTTTCTCTTTTTAAAAGTTATGCCCACAAGAACATTTGATGCTATTTTTCTGCCTGAGATAAAAAGCAGTCACTTAACTCTTCTTTCCTGCTTAATAAAGGATCTCACTGTGTAAACAGGTATTTAGATGTGCTTTGTGCCTAATTCTGGGTCCAAAGTGGAGCCCGCACTGTGCAGGGTTTCCTAACCTTGGTTCTGTAACTCACATGGGCCAGGAACCCTTTTAACATGTTCCAGTCCTCATGGTGCTGGATTGCCTCATCCAACAGCAGCTGATTGGTAAATCCCCCAACCTAGCTGTCCTAAACAGTCTGCGGGTTGTTGGATAAGAGCTGCCATGCGTCTAGTGTTCCCAGTCTGCCCCGTGGGACTGGAGAGACTGCATCTGACAACAGCCTTCACTGGCTTACGGTGGACACCCGTGGACTCACTACTGGTTAGGCACATTCTATTCAGTCTGCTTTGGTAGAGGGCTTCCCACTTTCACTCTTGGTCATCTCACTGCAGGAATCCGCTGTCCCATGCCCTCTCCCCCTCCGGAAATCCTGTGGACAGGTCCCACCTCCCCCCTCAGACCCACAGGGGTCCCTCTCTTGGTGATGGAAACTGCGTGATGACTTCTCCCTCCCAGAGACCGCTCCTTGACCTTACAAGATACATAGGGATGCACGGCATCTCGACTTTGGCCCTCCTTCTGCTGAGGGCCTCCTTAGCTACAGAAACTCCATCTTGGCTATAGTCTCCATCTTGTACTAAGCTAAATTCCCAAAAACAGCTTTAGAGTAAAATGTTCCTGATGCATCTAGAGCACTATGTCTAACCCTAAGGTTTGTTGGTTGGCACCCAGCCTGGACCAAAACTTAGCAGCAGCTAAATGAGCTCTGATTGGCTGACCTCAACCTTGGCCAAGCTATCAAGAAAGCCACCTGAAATATTTGACATAGATACCCACCTAAGATACCATGTATGATTCCCCTTAAGATGCCATGTGTGAAGCACACTGGAACATACAGTGTATGCATGTATCTGGATGGCTCCAACTCTCCATCCCCCGCCCCACCACCATCACCTAATTCATGGTTTTTTTTTTTTTTTTTTTTTGCTTTTAAAAGTTTCCCTGCTCCACCCCCTGTGACATGGTTTGGATCCCCAACCCAGCTGTCTCCCTGATATATCGACTTTTGAATAAAGATACAGTTTGTTGGCTGGAACTCGGATTTCATAGTGGATTTCTCAATTTTTCAGACCCTAACATTGCCAGCAAGAGTGATGGATTCCACCCCCTCCATTCTGACTGACTTGCCTTTGGGGTGTTTCCTCCAGAATCTCAAACAGTTAAACCTTTTAGACATCTAATTCACTATAGTAGCCAGGCTTGATCTGTATATCCACTAGATAATCAATCTAAATGGCTGCCTAACGGCTCTCTGGATTCTAACATTCAGGATCTTTACAGCTTCTGTGAGGGCACAGGAAAATGGAAAGAGATCCTTTAAGGCTCTTCTTTCTCTTCCTCTGCTCCAAGCCCTCTGTCTGACTCCTACACTCTCTGAACTTTTCTACGCACTGCTCTAACCCTTTCTGCCATTTCAGGTCCTATTTAACCCTTTGCACACTGCAGGAATATTGACTGCCAGGTACCCTGTGCAGGCACCCTGCCCATGCAAGCCCCTCTCTTCCAGAAGCCCGCTCCTTCTCTCTCTAATCCCTCTTCTCCACTACCCTCTAGCCAGGCTAGACTCCCTCCCAGGTCAACTCCACCCACTCTCCCTGGGAGGCATCACCGCTAATGTATGGAGCTTTTGCAAACTTAACAA
This sequence comes from Acomys minous, assembly GCF_964271855.1. Lineage (NCBI taxonomy): Eukaryota > Metazoa > Chordata > Mammalia > Rodentia > Muridae > Acomys > Acomys minous. Next base: position 68,888,866 of record NC_140489.1, on the reverse strand, counting down.
CTGGTTACTCCTTTCCCTCCAGAACTACAGGTTCCTTAGGCCCATATCTGCACCACAGTGACTGTTTTTTCCTTAGGTTCACATACGGCTGCTGCGACACCCCTACAAGCGTCCCTCCACCTCTGCTGCCAAGGAGTCCGAAAACTTTTCCCAGCTGCACCATTCCAACAGTCCCGCCTCCTCCTCATGGGCGTGGCTTCAAAAAGCTCCCACCATTCAGCCTGATGGGCAGCTCCCGCCTTCCTTTCTAAAGCCAAATTCTCAACTGTTGATAACCAAGTAAGCGACAATACAGTTTGCCAGTTTGCGGCCTTGTGATATCATCTCCCTCAGCCAAGGCCCTTCCAATTTCCCAACTTATTAACCCTCTCCTGTCTTAACACTGCCTTAAATCTAATCATACAAGAACTGTATTATTTATTATAAACTGTTAAAGACTTTATTTATCCTCTTATGTCTGTGTTTACAAGCAACTACTAATAAACAAAACTTGTCTACTTTAGATATACTTAACAGATAATGGTCCTCAAACTCCTGAGACTCCTTCCTATCAAAAAAACCTTTAAGGTCTCCAAAGAAAACAGCTAGAACATCGAGGACTCCACCTGAACTGTGCTAACACTAGCTACTGGGAAAACCTGACCCAAGCCTCCCCTGCCGCAAAGAACATACCTTGCCTCGTTAAAGTAAGGTCAATTTTTTTCAAAGTTCCTCTACAAGAAATCTTCCCAGAGCCGAGTCTGCCCATCCAGAGGCCCATTGCTCTCTGGGACAACTGAGGATTAAATGCTGCTCTTTTCTGAAAACTGAACTGAAGGAAGACTACTACTGCTGCTTCTGCAGTGAACCACACAAGCCTCAAAGGACTAAGTAAGTCTCTGCCACTTAACTGATACAAAAAACCATTTAAATTATACTCCTTTCTCAAATTTTTTCTTCGAAGATCTCTGTTGACATTGATGACTATCTGTATTTTAACAGCAGCAAACAGCCAGCTGCCTGGTCAGTCCATTTCCTGTGTAGACTTTGTCTTGCTGACAGGCTGTTATGGCAAACAGACAAGTAAGTTATATAGGTCAAGGGAAATGAATGATACAAGGTCTGCAGGTCTAAGACAGGTCTAAAGTTATGACAGTTCAAAACTGTGTTAGGGTCTGAGGATATGAAAGTTAAAGTAAATTATAAAGGGTTGAGTAAGTCATTTATGGATTCAAGAAAGTAATTTAAGGTATATAAGCATTTGGGGTTTATTTCCTTCTCTCTCTGTTACAGTTCGGGTTCCTCCCTCCCTCCCCCTTAGTAAGAATGCACAACCAATCCTCTCAACTTGCTCCTTTCCAGGCGTTTTCTCCTCAGCCCCTCATGCCCTCTTCCCTTACTGGGAAAAATGTCCTTGGGTACCACCTCTCCTTCTCTTGCATCAGAAACCCCTCTCTCTCTCATACTCAGGGCCCTTCTGCCTCCATTAAAAAACACCAATAACCCTCACCCTTAAAGCAGCCTCTGCCTAGGCCTCAAACCATCATTTCTACACCACACATCTTCACATTACAATATTCCCATATTAGCAGTTAAAAAAAAACCAAACAGCAACAGCAACAACAACAAAATCAACTATCCTAATACCCAACAATCCCAACAACTGACCTGACGTGTCCTTTTCCAGGAATTCAAAGACAGCCTCCACCTTTTTGGCCAGACACTCACTATAGACATGGCCAGCTTTCTCTCTCCTTTTTTTTTTTCTCCTGCCTGTTTCCGTATATAGATACCGTCCTCCCTTGCAGTCCTTCCCTCTCTGATAGACAACTCTCCTCTCCCCAGGTCACCCATCTTACATCCTCTCCCACCACAACCCATAGACCCTCAGTATAAACCACCTTGCCCATTCTCCTTATCTCTGCCCTCATGGCCAATTTCCTCTACTCATAGATCCCTAAATACTCACCTCTGATACCCTCCCCATCCCAAGCCACTTCTGGACCCCTTCATTAACTCCTCCTTCCTCTCATCTTCAAACAGTTCCTTCAATTTAAAACATTCTCCTTTCTGTCTCAGATCCTCCACACTCCTGTCCAAACACTTCCAAAGACTCCTTCCCCATCCCTCTCATACACAAGAGGGTCCTCTAGCTACTTCTGCCTACACTTTTAAGTGGATGGCATCTCCTTCCTGTCAGGTGGCCTCATCAGACTAACCTGCCCATTATCAGTAAAGACAACAGTCAAACCAACCTGACGGCCTGTCAAGATGCTGCCCTACATTTACAATTTCCCCTACTTCCTTCCAGGCTACCCTGCTATGTAACCCAGATACCTACCCCTCCTTCAACACGGAGCACTCTTAACCCTCACTTCATGTGTGCATCCTCACCCTTCAGTTCCTGTTCCCTCACGAGTGCCTGTTCCCTACAAATCTCATCTCTTCTCACACTCCTACTTTTCTTCTGCCCAAAAGATTGCCAGACACCCACCACCAACTGACTCCCCTAAGTTCATTAACTGTCCAGATTTCCTTAGACATCAGACATTCTGAACAAACCCTACACTCCCAAGCCATCTCTTCTCTGACACACACACACACACACACACACACACACACACACACACACACTCCTGACCAAACCATCACTCACACCAAGGTGATGCAACAAACTCTTTCATCTCTACTGATAACCTTCTTTAAAGCCTGCACTGCTCTCAAAGAGCCTCTCTTCAGTGCCCTCTATTAATCATAGTCATTCTGCTGATAGCCCAGTTGCCGATGCCCTACCCCCACTACTGACTGCTTGTCCCCTTAACCATCCAAGTCCCCCTTTGGGAACCAAAACCAAGTTCTCTTCAACCTTTCCACAACAACCCCAAAACTGGTCCCAACCATGCCTCTTACAGTTTGTCAAGAGCCTCCCCAGACAGTCAACCATATCCTATTTCTATTTCAAAACTCACCTAAACACCCCAGAAAAGACTACGCTGATATAACAAAAGCCTCTCAGATTATATTCTCCCTACCACAACCAGACACTGCTTTCAGATAACAGTTGGTGTCCAGTTAACCCTATATGGCCATTCTAATTTTCCTGGCTCCTCTCAAGAACTCCCAAGCAGACTCTACATAAGTACTCCTGACAACCCACAGCTTAAGTTTCCCTACCTATTGCCTATTCCTGATGGTGGCATCTCTCCCATTTTCCCTGGTCTTGGGACGCCTCTTCCCAACTTCCAGGACCATGAATCTAACAGTTTCAAATGTACATCCAAGAAAAAAAATTTTTTTCCAAACTCTTTAACGTTACCTCTGTCCCTAGTCCATCTATCCCAGTGGATTTCAAGTCAATTCCAGAGTGAGCACCAGCTGTTTCCTCAGAATCTACCAGCCTCACTGACTACATTTCTTTAGCCTCAGCTGATCCTGCAGAACCTAGACATCAACTGACACAGTCTGCTCCTCCCATCCTTGACCATCAACCCAGCTTCCTTGGGTCCTCTAACAACAACATCCTAGCAACAATGCCCCAATGTCACTAGGAAGCAGGCAGAAAGAACCATGTCCATGTACCCAACACCTAGCCACCCAATAATAAACAAAAAGGAGGGAATAAAGGGACTCTGGCCAGCATGGCTCTTGCAGACCTTGTCCTTCTCCCCCATTCCCTCTGCCTTGTTAAAAAACAGTAGATTATATCCCTAAAGTTATCCACAAGGTCTATTCCCTTATTTGGCCACTTTCTCCTCCTGAGGTTGATTTCTAAGGTCACTATAAAAGTATTGGAGTCCAGTAATCAAATCCTCCCCTTGGATCAACTAATTAACACACCTAATCTAAATTAAACACCTCCTCCTAACATGGAGTTTCCCCTGTTACCTTTATAAGCCACCATTTGCCTATGGGCTATGTCTGTCTTCTCTCTATTCAGAGGCAGTCCTTTGCCCTTCCCCTCCCTCCATCCTGGGACAAATAACACATTTTCCTCTCTCTTGTTCCCTCCCTTCTCCTTCTCCTCCTCCTCCTTCTTCTTCTTCTTTTTCTTCTTTTTCTTCTTTTTCTTTTTCTTCTTCTTCTTCTTCTTCTTCTTCTTCTTCTTCTTCTTCTTCTTCTTCTCCTTCTTCTTCCCTGTCTTCCATTATTTTGAGAGTATGGGGACGTTCCCCACTTGCAGTTTAGTAATAAAGACACAGAGACATCTGTATAGCATAAGGCTGTTAGCTGTTTGCTGAGGCCGTCCCTCAGCTACACATCTAGACCAAATGATCTTTCTGCTCTCCTTCTATCCTTTTGCCCTATTGGAGCAGCCAACTTTTTATTTAACAAAAATCACATTACTCTTTTATACAAAAAACAAACAAACAAACAAACAAAAAGACATAGTGGGAGTTCACTCCGAACCAATCAGCATCAGTACTATACCCAGTCCATCTCTCACTGTTTCCTTTTGGCCAGATTGAAGACTACATGCCACCCCCACAGCACCTTGCTCTTATTTATTTTTATTTCCAGTGGTGTGGAAATTTACATTTTATTATTTTTTAATTTAGTTAATTTATTCAGATTATATCTCAATTGTTATCCCATTCCTTGCATCCTCCTGTTCCTCACTCCCTCCTGCTTTCAGCTTATTCCCCTCTCCTATGTCTGTGACTGAGGGGCACTTCCTCTCTGACTATATGGTCATAGGCTATCAAGTCTCATCTTGGTAGCCAGGTTATCCTTTCTCTGAGTGCCACCAGGCCTCCCACCAAGGGGAAGTGGTCAACTATGGGGCAAATAATTTGTGTCAGAGTCAGTCCCCACTCTCCACTTAACTGTGCCGAATGCCCTGTCCATTGGCTAGATCTGAGAAGGGATTCAATGTTTACTGCATGTATTGTCCTTGGTTGGTGCAGTAGTTTGAGCAGAACCCCTGGGCCCAGATCTACTCTTCCTGATGCTCTTCTTATAGATTTCTAGGACCCTCTGGATCCTTCTATTTTCCCATCCTCCCATACTTCTCTCACCTAGAGTCCCATTAGGATGTTCTCACATCTATCCCAAACTCCTGGTAAGTGAAGACTTTCATGGGAATTGCCTCTTGGGCTATTGTCCAATTATAAGTGAGTATATATAATGTGAGTCTTTCTGCTTCTGGGTTAACTCAATATGATCATTCCTAGTTCCATCCATTTGTCAACAAATTTTGGGATTTCCTTGTTTTTAATAGCTGGGCAGAAGACACTGTCAACAGAAAAAAGTGACAGCCCACAGACTGGGAAAAGATTTTCACCAGCCCTATATCTGACAAAGGTCTAATATCCAAAATATATAAAGAACTCATATTAAACACCACCAAACCAAATAACCCAATTAAGAAATGAGGCTCAGAACTAAACAGAGAATTCTCAGTAGAGGAATATTGAATGGCTGAGAAACACTTAAAGAAATGCTCAATGTCTTTAGTCATCAGAGAAATGCAAATCAAAACAACTTTGAAATTCCATCTTACACCCACCAGCATGACTAAGATCAAAAATTCAAGTGATACCACATGCTGGCAAGGATGTGGAGAGAGAGGAACACTCCTTCATTGCTGGTGGGAATACAAACTGGTACAACCACTTTGGAAATCTATCTCAGAAAACTGTGAATAGGGCTTCCTCAAGATCCAGCTATTCCACTCCTTGGAATATACCCAGAAGATGCTCCAGCACACAACAAGGACCTATGCTCAACCATGTTCATAGCAGCCTTATTCATAATAATCAGAACCTGGAAACAACCTAAATATCCCTCAGTCAAAGAATGAATAAAGAAACTGTGGTACGTTTACACTATGGAGTACCTTGCTTTTAACAAGATAATCTCAGGGAATTCTCTTTTGGGGACAGGTAAGCAAGTGCCATTTACATATCCTGCCAGCACATAGTGCTGCTGGCACAGCAACGAACAATTGCAAATACAGTGACACACCTTCATAGCCAATTGATACAATATGTGTAGGGATAGGGTACTCAAACACTCTATCTCCTGTCTTTGTCTCTTATTCCCTACCTTTTGTTCTTCTAGGGAAAATACTTCTCTTTTATGCTCAGAACTTGGTCTTGGTGGTCCCAAGCTGAAACCCATCACTTTCACAGGCCACTTGGGTAGTCACCCCTGGGCAGGTGGGCCAAGGCCTTCTAAGAAAGCAAACCCAGCAATCCATGGGGAGCAAGCTGTTAAGTTCCTCCCTAGTCCTTCCTTCAGTTCCTGCCTCCAGGTTCCTGCCTTGGGTCCCTTGCCCTGACTTCCCTTCATATGCATTATAGCTGTTAATTGAAAGAGCTTTCTTCTCTAAGTAGCTACTGGCCATAGTCTTTATCATAGCAATACAAACCCAAGTAAGCTATTTTTAAAAGCATTTATGTGAACTTTATATTTCAAAATACTTGCTTGACTCACATTTTTCTATAGAGTTTTAAATGCAGGAACAATATTCTTTAAACTGATACACTAAACAACTAGCCTTTCCTGGTTTATGTTTCTCTTTTATTGTGTTCATTTTCTGACAACATCTTTTTACTCAAATTGGGTTCGGAAATATTTACTGAAAAAATCCTTTGGTTCTCGACTGTCCGGAGATTCTAATGAACCAAGACAGAAAGAGATAGCTGGCAGGTAAGATGTCAGCTGCTGGGGGAGGGGCAGTAAAAAAGTTCCAAATGCATGTAGTGGTTTTGCATAGTAATTGCACAACATTGTAATGGAGCCAAATGCCACTCTATTGTCCAGTTAAAAATATAGTGTGCATCCCAACTGCAATAGAAACTTAGCCAGAAGAACTCAGACCTAGTGGGATCAGTGGAGAAGCAAAATGCTCTGCTTCAGAGGTTCATTTAATCAGAGATATATTTAAGTTGTCCTTACTAATCTCTGTACGGGTGTTCTGCAGGAAACTGTCTAATTCAGTTTAATAAGCATGTGTGATTAGGGATTCATAGCAAATCATTGTATAAAAAGGGGAATAGGAATACTGAAATGCACAATCCATGGCTCCTACCTCCAATAACTTTCCATTTCATAGCGAATGAAGACAGTAAAAATGTGTAACGTGAGACACAATGTCATAAATGCTAGACTAGAGAGAAAACCATGGTGCTGAAAGAGCCAAGAGAAGAAGGAGGAGAAGGAGATTAATTATTGGAAAACCTCAGGGATGCTCTGTCTTGTTACTTGCAATTGAGGGTGAGTGAGACTTTGAGAGTCTTAAAAAAGGGCAAAGATAGGCAGGGCAGTGGGGGCGCAAGCCTTTAATGCAGCACTCAGGAAGCAGAGGCAGGCAGATCTCTATGAGTTCAAGGGCAGCTTGGTCTACAAAGAGAATTCTGAGATATCCAGGACTGTTACACAGAGAAACCCTGTCTCAAAAAAACCAAACCAAACCAAACCAAACCAAACCAAACCAAACCAAACCAAACCAAACCAAACCAAAACACACAAAAAGAAAAAGAAAAAGGAAATGAAAAAATGAGTTCAGTTGAAAAGATGGGATGACCCAGGCACGGAATGGTGGCTAGGAGGGTAGAGCGCCTGTGCTTGGCTGAGGGACAATTAGAGCAAGACAAGGTTGAGGAGTGGTCAGTGGGACTGGATGACGGCATTTAGAAATTGAAGGTAATTCACAACCAATTTATCCCACTGGGCTTTGTTCAAAGTGCATCTTCCCTGTAGCATCTGGCAAGCTATTGTCCGGCTGCTTTTATAATTCTTCTAATGGGGAAAGATTTACCCATCGTTTTTAAAGGTAGCATGGACTGTCGTTATTAGGCGATGAAAAATTTGAGAGTTCTTATGCTGATCAAAAATCTACCACACCCACAATTTTTATGTATTTATATTAGTTTTAACAAACTGCAGAAAATGGCATGAAATGATTGCTTCATAGTGTTTCTGACAGTTGAGTCAAAATTTACATTCTCTTTTCAAGTAAGACAGTGTGAGTCTTTTTTTTTTTTCAAGACACTTTGTACACTCCCTGCAGTTATGGTTAATCCATTCTCCATGATCCCTTGCAACTCTACTTCAGTATAACAACCAGTACTAATCATTGAGGAAGTATGACCTGCTAGGCTTAGGGAGCTTATATACTACCTGGTATAGATGAAAAGTATTTGCATTTTAGGGGTCACAAGTTATCAATAGGAGAGCTATATAGATGTCTATGAGGAAGTTATGCAATAGTGGTGAGCATTCTAAATTGTATTTGGGTAATATCCCAAGAAACAACAGTGCTAAAAAAAAAAAAAAAAAAAAAAAAAGAGCTGAAGGAAGAATTCTTTTTTTTTTTTTTTCTTCCCTCTGTGACAGGGTTTCTCTGTGTAACAGCTCTGACTGTCCTGGAATCACTCTGTAGACCAAGCTGGCCTCAAACTCACATCGATCCACCTGCGTCTGCCTCTCAAGTGCTGGGATTAAAGGCATGCACCACCATTGCCCGGCCTGAACGAAGAATAATAAAAGATGATTAAATTTAGAGGTATAGCAAACAAAATCAGATAGAAGAAAGTGCAAAGCATGTTTTAAAAAGCAGGAGAGAGAAAAGAGTTGAGTAGGAGCAGAGTTTCACAGCATAGGAGATAATTTATGCCCTATGTCAAGGTTAGCGAGGACAAGGACCAAGAAATTAAATTAATAAATTTAAAGGTACATTGTGTTTTTTTAAAAAAAGGAGTGACCAATATATTTCAAAGTTAAGCAACCTGAGAAGCTGACATGGAAAATAAATCAAGTGTGTTCTAAAAAGCTTCCTGAATGTCATACTCTTTTTTTTTTTTTTTGGAGGTGGAGAAGACTGGGTGATTTTAAAGGGCGGTTTATTAAATAGTTCTCTCAGTGGACACTGCACATGTAATTCATTGGTAAAATAACAATGCTACATCTTAAGTGTTTCCTAAATTAAAAACCTTTGTCATTTGATGCTAGTCATTCCCACTCTTAAAGCCACTTGGATGTCATTCTAGCATCAAAGACACCAGGCACCATGACTCAGCCATCTACTCTGTGCTTGTCTCAGTCGCCTGACCTAGAACTGATCATCTGGTGACAGTGGGGCAGAGAGACACTATATCACACACACACATGGAGTAAGACGGCAATATTCAGAGGTTATAGGTGCCTAGCAGAACTACAGTACAAGGGCTTGAATAAAGCACACGTCATGTCTCATCTATTTACCATGACCATACAGTTTTACTGAAGACAGTGTTTCGGTGAGTTGAGACAACCCCAGGAGTGTGAGAGCAGGGAAGTTGGCCGAGCTTCTCACCTGCTGTAGCACTCAGGAGAGTGGGCCCCGCACCTTGCCTGAGCAGTAAAATGAAGCTGGCCTAGCTAGTGTGGGCACAGGTGACCTGGCTCAGAGGACATGAGAACAGGAGAGCTGGCTCTGTCCCTTGCTGGGGCATGAAATACTCTTTATTAAATTATCCTTTTCTCTTTTCTCTAACTTTTTTCTAAATCAAATTCTCAGTCACTTCCTCTTTCTTTGCCTACTTTCATTTGCTCGAGAACCAGCCTTAACCCACTGTGGTAGAAAGACCACTAGTCATATGCTTTTATCTAAAATATGTATGTACTTTGAAGCCAAATTAAGGAACTTTTAATAAATACTTTTCTTTATAAATTCTTTTTCATTTAACTTTGTATTTCACACGAAGCACCCGGATCCCACTCATCTCTCTGTCCCTTCACACTCACTCACTCTATGTCTTTGCAACCTCATTGTGGAAGCTGTAAGGTGTCACAACGTCGTACAGTGTAGCCTTTTGTCCACACTTCTTTATTAGCAAATGTTCATTGCCACGTGTCTTGTATGAGGCTTTCAGTTTCTCTACACTATCAATAGTGGATCCTCACCAGGGATCTATTCCTCTAGAATATCCTGTTGTTGCCGGGTGTCATGGGGATCCTGCAGCTTCGGATCCGATGGACAGGCCTTTTCAAGAGCTCCAGCAGTTCAAAGATGGCCTAGATGTTAGAGTGGGGCAACTCAAAGCCCTGGATTTGGACCTAAGTAGTTTTTGTGTTCTTCAGTCTACCAGTTCTTCTGTCTCCACATCACCAGGATGAGCTCTCCAGCACTGCCCGGGCTAGCTCAGCCAGCCTCAGCCAGCATGTAGCCCTGGCTCTACTGGTACTCGCTCTGTATTAGACCCGGCTGGCCTCAGTCTCAGAGATCTGCCCGCCTCTGTCTCCCATGGCCTGAAATTAAAGATGTGTGCCACCACTCTCCAGTTCAAAATAAGCATTTTAAAAGGCTGATACCATCAACTTCTAAAAGTCTATGAAAATTAGATGACATTACAAGAAAACTGTATATATTATTAAAATCCTTGAGAAATTGCTTTATATAAGTAAAAATATTCTGATTCTGTGTATTTCACTTGACATTGAAGAGGTCACTCATCATGAGCAGATGCCTTGGGAGACCATTGGGACTGTACTCTCATTCGGTCACTTATATTCATGGGGTTTTGGTGAAATAATTCAACTTCTTTAAGTTTAGCTTCCTAATCTGCAACCTACATATTTTGTGAGTTCCTGCCTCTCCAAAATAACATGACACTTAAATGAGATCATCTATGATAAGCACAAGGCAAATTCAGTGATGACTATTTCTATACATGAAAATGGTGGCCATTTAAAAAGTTAAAAAATCGTTAAGAACATAAAGAATATTTTTATCATATAACCAATATTTATTTATTTTAATAATTACAAAGACCAATCCCAGAACCTTGCAAATACTAGATGACTACTTCAGCACTGTAATTTAAAAAATAAGGTATAGAGAATTTCCATTTAGACTAACATAGCATGTACATACAATGTCAACATTTTGACAAAAACAAAATTAAACAAAATTATGATGCACAGATTCTTTTTATATAATTTTATTTCTTAGAACTTGTATGTGAACACTCTATCTATGTCACTTCCACCCTTGCCCTTACCTTCAAGTTCCTCTCATGCAGCTTCTCCCAAATCAATGGTCTTGTCTTTAACTACTATTGTTGTATGTATGTGGGCATAGGTACATATGTATGTATGTGTATATACTCAGTGAGTATCCAGTATTCTCCCTCTCTCAACAGACATTGGCCCCTTATAGCTCTTGATATTAGGTTTTTAAGGCTATTTTATCACAGCAACTGAAATAAAATTAGAAATAAAAATACAGATTTTTATTTGTGTTGACATTCTATTTTTTGAACAATTTAATTATTTTTTCATTTAAACAAGTTAGAAATATCTGGAGGGAAGTTATCACTGACATGAGCTTGTAATCACAGAGAACATGATCACATTCTATTTTCTCCGTTTTAAAATGTTTACTAGGATGCTAAAATAATGATAGTCACTTCACAGTACAGAAAATATTAATGACTTTGGAGCACACATCATTTCTGTAATAGAAAATGACACAATTCATTCTTAGTTCAAGAGGAAATCAAAATACTTTCTCACGAGATAACCATTGAACAATCGCACAGTGCAACTTATTTTCATGGATGACACTTAGACATTAGGGTAATACATATTTACCAGAATGCTTACTGTTTGTCAAGTACTGTGTTAAGCACTTTGCAAATAATAACTCATTTAATTTGATAACTCCATTAAAGTGGTTTTATTTTCCCCTTACAGGTGAGATAACTAAAACAATTAGTATAATACAAGTTGTGGTGATTAGATTTAATTGTCAACTTGAAGACTCTAGGAGCACAGTGAAGGACAGTGTCGATGAGGGATTGTCTTTGGGTTGGCCATGGGTTATGTCTGTGGAGTATTGTCTTAGTAAAGTTAAGTTAATTGATGTTAGAAGGCTTATATCACTGTGAGGAGATATCGTTGCTTTGCAGGGCTATTGAAATACGTATGAAGGGTGCTGAGAAAGCAAGCAAGCAGAAGTGCATGTATTTATTTCTTCTTTGCTTTTAGCTATGTAAATAACGTGATCACCTATTGGAACTTTCTGCCTTAAACACTACACTACAATAATGGGCTGTAAACTGTCATTACAGGCTGAAATAACCCATTTCTTCCCTAAGTTTCTTGTTAGACTGTTTTATCACAGCAACAGAAATAAAGCTAGAACAGAAACCTTGTAGCCTTTAGCCAAACCCACCTGACTTAGTGACTGCCATTTAAGAACCAGATTGGTGTCTTTAATTTAATGATGAAAGGAAAATAATTTCCTAATACACATATCCAGGTGTATCTCAACTACAGTTTACTGCAATATGCTAGAAGCAAAGATCAAGTGAGGTCATGAGTACCAGTGCTTTGGTGTCCTGGAACTCCTCCATTTCCCTTTAAAGACCTCCTCTGTTTACATATGTATGACCATCTAACATGTTGACAAAAATGTGAATCTTCATTTGGAGATTATGATAACATTAGCCCACTGTTTCTAATACACCTGATGGTAGCTTTTGTAGCTTATTATCCGGTTACAATGCATTAATAACCCCAGAAGCATGTGCATCTTGCATTGCAGATCCCTGGCATGAAGTAAGCATGTATATAGAAGAGGAGCTAAAATGTTGACTAATCAGATTCCGTAGCTAAAATTTAGAAATTATAAGTATATGAGAAGCATCTTTCTGGACACCTGGCTGTTCAGAATTTTATATGCTGGCATCTACCATCAAATGTCAAAAAAAATCTAAGGATTATCACAAAGATAAAGAGATATATTAATTTATACATTTGCTATTCATTGCCTCTAGGAATTTGAAGGAAACACTGTGTGAAAATTCCTACAAACCATCTATATTATTGAACTGAGGGGAGGAAACAAGATTCAGATTGAACATATCTTTTATTAATGCTTCACACAGGACATTGCCTTTCCAGTATAAAAAATTTAAAACTAGATCAATGTTCTGATTTCCTAGAGTTTTTCTTCCCTGTCTGGCTGTGGAAATAGTCTTGATTCATTAGATTTTTACACAGCACTTTAAAAACAAGTAAATCCGAAAGGTCATTTCTTCTCAACTTCAGAACTTTCTAGATGTTTAGTGTTGACCTTTGCTTATTTTTATCTTAGAAAGATTTTTTTCCAGTTCATTCTCATAAATTCTGTTGCTATGGATACAGTAATAATAGAAAAGTGTTAAATGAACCTGAACTTCTGGACCATTCAGATGTTATGTTCATCCTAAAAACTAAGGGTGTCACCTATTGCTGAAATGAACTTGATGTTGATACTTCAGACTCAGAACTGGCAAGCTGTGTCATTGACCTCTTTGTAATCAACAGGAGATAAAAATAGTGCGCTTGTCTAAATCCACAAGCTTTGGCCAAGGCTGCCAAGCAAGAGCGTGATGTTTATATTTAAGTGAGTGAATGACTACATGGCTTTCTGCCTGGGAGATCTGACTTCCATGAAAAATGTCACAGAACAGAGAAAGACATAAGTGCGTCCTCTGTGGCTTTCTGATACTTTTGATGGCACTCTTACTTATACATTCATCTACTTTTCTTTTTTCCCAATTTCTCTTTGAGGCAATAAAATGCATTTTATGATACAGAAAATCATATGTGAAAAGGATGAGAAAACTAACAGGTTAAACATACACACTTTCATGTTCAACCCCATTAAATCCCTTGTATCTGTCTTATATTTATCTTTCTGATTCTCTAGACTGTAACCCATGTAGGAAGAATTCAAAATCAGAGTCCAAATTTTATTACATTCTTCATTATGGCAGAGACTCTCAAGTCTGAGAGTGTTTTGTGTTACACGTGCATCAATGAAAGGCAAAGCATGATCTTCCTTTGTTTCTCTAGTGAGTGACACAAAGTTTCTGTGGATAGTAAATTCGTATTATAGTTTAATTATGCTCTCAAGTGAGGTCTCACATTTCATGTTCATGAGCTAAAATTGAATCTGTTCTTAGGAAGTCAGCATGTTACAGACTGGGGAAGCATTAGGCTGCTATGGAGCATAGGTGTAAACATCATTGTCAAGTTTGACTTGCTTTGATCAATCACCAATATCTTTTCAAAATAGTTGGTTTAGTGTAAAGGCTCCTGCCACTAACCTCAACACCTGAGTTTAATCCCAGGATCCATATGATAGAAGGAGAGATTAGTTCCTTGAAGCTGGCTTCTGACCCCCTCCTCCCCGCACACACTCAATGGCACATATGTGCTTACACTCACATACATATACATACACACAAGTAAATAATATAAAATAAAGGATATGGACTGTGATTAGCATAACCATGCATTCATTTCCTTTAAACTAATCTAGTTAACCATATAATTGTAATGGTGCATATTTGTGTAATAACAGTATTGTGGCCATTTTGTTTCCCTGAATGTAAGCTTTAAAGACAATTTTAATCATGATTGTCTGCCCTTGTGTTTTTGAAATGCTTTTGTTCTCAATTTTCTTTTATTCCTTTTGAACTTTTATTATTCTCTCATATGTTACATACCTACCACAGTTTCCTCTCCTTCCACTCCTCCCAGTCCCTCCACAGCTTCCTCGCTCTTCCAGATCTATTTCTCCACTGTTTCTCTTTAACAGCAGCAACCACAAACAACCAACAACACATGGCTTAACAAGATACAATAATACTGGACACAGACCCTCATATCACAGCTGCATGAGGCAACCCAATAGGAGGAAAAGGGTCCCAAGTGCAGGCAAAAGAGAGGGGGGGACCTAGTTCAGACTCATAGAGGGTCCATGTTTGTCACTTAGGTTTCTATGAGCCCTGCTTAGTTGATTCAGTAGCCTGTGTTTTCTCTGTGTCTTTGACCCCTCTGCCTCTTACAATTCTTCCTCCCTCTCTTTTACGGGGTTCCCCTGGCTCTGTCTAGTGTTTGGCTGTGGGTTTCTGCATCTGCTCCCATTAAATGACACCTCTCTGATATTTGGGCTAAGTACCTATATATGAGTATAGCAGAGTAATCAAAGTTTTACTAAATACAGTAGTATAGACGGTCATATGTAGTCTCTTAGACTCTGCAGGAAATCTATCCCATGTCTTCTGGCTTTTAGAGTCTCCATTGTCAAGTTGGGTGTAATTCTTATAGGTTTGCCTTTATATTTTCCTTGACCTTTTTTCCCTTGAAGCTTTTAGTATTATTTTCTTGTTCTTTATGTTTAGTGTTTTCATTATTATGTGGCAAGGGGACTTTCTTTTCTCTTCAAATCTTTTTGCTATTCTTTAAGCTTCTACATTTTACAGGCATATTCTTCTTTAGGTTAGGAAAGTTTTCTTCTATCATTCTGTTAACATATTTTCTAGGCCTTTGAACTGGGATTCTTTTCCTTCTATTTTTATGAGTCTTAGGTTTTGTTTTTTCATAATATCACAGATTTTCTGATGGGTTAGGAATTCTTTAGATTTAACATTTTTTGACCAATGTATGAATTTCTCCTATCATATTTTCTATGCCTGAGATTCTCTCTTCCATATTTTTTATAATATGTTGGTGATGCTTGCCTATGTAGCTTTTATTTGATTACCTAGATTTTCCATCCCCAGGATTCCCTCTGTTTGTGTTCATTTATTGCTTCTATTTTCAATTGTATGTATTGAGCAGTTTTATTCCTTTCCTTCACCCATTAGTTTTTTATTGTCTTTTTAAAGGGGGATTTATTCATTTCCTCTAATTGTTTATTTGTGTTTTCCTGCCTTTCTTTGATGGATTTACTCATTTCTTCTTTACGAGCCTTATCACTTTCATAACGTTACCTTTAAGCTTGTTTTCTCGTGCGTCAGCTCCTCTCATATAAGCAAATTCAGAAATGCACGAGAACACCTGAAACAAAAGTTTTGTAAATGGATTCAGTTTTCATTATATAGCAGAACATTGATTTTTTCCCAAGGTCCCTTGTCAAAGTACTGCATATTATCTCTGCTTATCAATCACCCACTATGAATAGAAATGTTTCAAGGCAGAGTTGCTCATTGATTAAAGCACACTGCTTTCTTAATTGTTCCCTAATCCACCATTCTATCTGAGCTCATGAACTCTTTTGTTAACATGTCTTCGGACTTTTTTCCTGTCTTTCCCATTGGTTTTGTTTCTTGTCTTTTTTTGCTCCTATAAATAAAAAATATTGAACATGTATTCCCCCTCCCTTCCTCCATCCCTTCCTCTGTCCCTCTTTTCCTCTCTCTTTTCCTCCTTCATAGGTCTCTCCCACTCCCTACTTATCCAACTTTATATTTTCTCGATTCTTAAAAAAAAGATAAAAAAGAAGCACACTATTTAAAAAAACTCAAAAGGCCCACAAAATCAGAAGCAAAAGACTAATAATAAAAATGCTCAAACAAAGCGTAATGGGACAAAAAGTTTAGAAGAACACCACTGAATTTCTCTCGTGTTGGCCAACTATTCTTGGCTTGGGTCTACCCAAAAGTATGTTTAATATGAACAGTAAGATTGTTAGAAAAAACCTAGTTTTTCTTTTGCTAATGAGTATCAATGACAAATATATTGTTGGTTAGAGGTGGGAGCCAGTGTTCATTTTTCCCTCTTAGTGCTGGCATCCAATATAGTTTGAACTTGTGCAAACCATGTGTACATAACCACCATCTCTGTGAGTTCATGATTATGTAAGTTCTGCTGTATCCAGAAGACACTGTCATCAAATCCCTTTGCTAGTACAGTCTTTCTTCCTCCTCTTCCACAAAGATCCCTGAGGCCTGAGGGCGGGGTTTGACGGAAACATATCATTTAGGACTGAATTTCTCTGAATTTCTCATTCTCTAGACAGTGTCCAGTTGTGAGTCTCTATGTTAGTTGCATCTAGTGTGGGATGAAGTTTCTCTAAGTGTTGGTTGCAGAGATATGTTTGCTTTATGAAACTAATTAAAGGTACAACTTCTTTTGAGAATAAAGTCCAAATTCCTGACTTGATATTTAAAGCCCTTTGTGATTTTTGTCTTTTCAAATTCCAGTTAATATACAATATACAATTGACATAATTACTTGTTCCCTCAAATAAGCCATATTTTTCTGGACTATTTGCCTTTTCTTTTTAAAAAATGTACGTTGTCATTGCTTGCTTTTTAGCTCTTACTATCCCTTTAACAACTTGAAGTGATATCTTTTTGTAGAACTTTTAATGTTTTGACCCAAAGCATGCCACACACATATAAAGCACAACTTCTTTCATTGTTACATCAGTTCTGACTCTATACCCAGGGACACATAATTTGTTTCTTTCCCTACTATATTTGTATTTGGCATGTAAGTGTTGATGTGTGCTACGTAATGGCATTTTAGATAATAATGAAGTACTTGAGGCATGGTGTTCTCATAAAATTACATAGCCTAATGATATAACAGCTACCTTGCTTTGTGTTAATCATTCTTTGTGATGTCTCTCCCATGGCAAACTCAAATATGATGTCTCAGAACATGTGCCCATTGCTAAGCCATAAATGACTGCATTGCTATGGGGTTGCAGCACCTCTCCCCCAGATGCATATGTTGTAATTCTAATGGAAATAGATGGTAGTTAGGAGGTGAGGCCTCTCTGGGAAGTGCTTAGAGGATTCCCTAAGCCCTAGTGAGCAAGATTAACACCCTTATAGATAAGAATCCTGAGCTCCTATCTCCTTTCTGCCAGCTAAAGTTTCACTAAAAAGAAGCCATCTATGAACTGTGAAATGGGCTTCATCAGACATTATATTTACAAGAAGTATTAATTATTATTCATTTATTATTATATATTTATGTATATGAGTATGTGGAGAGGCACATACACAAATGATAGACAATTATGTAAACCACAGCACCACAAAGACCTGTCTGAAATGCTTATAAACCTTTCTCCCTCAACATATTCTTCTATTTTATCTGGCAACACTCCAAGAAATCTTCTCTACTATTATCTAGGTTCCAGGGAAAGAACTCAAGTAATCAGGCTTGGAATCAGGTACCATTACTTACTTGAGCCATTTTGCTGGACACATACTAACATTGGCACCTTGGATTTTGAAACATCTAAATAGATGAAAAATAACTTTGTTATAAGTGACTGAGTATATACTATTTTGTCATAGCACCCTTAAAGACTCAACCAAGCACAGTATAGATATGCTCTGAGGATGTGAATGAAGTAGATAAACTGAAAAAATGTAACCTATGAGTATTCTTAAATTTGTAATTGAGTAAGGTAATTAGACTTATAAAAAGATAAATGAAAAGCTAGTGCAACTACAGATAAAGCAGAAATAAAATTGTTAGTACTAATTTACTAATCAGTAGACTAATCTTGGGCTATAGCTCAATGGTAGAGTTTTTTTGCCTAGAAACCTAGCATGAGCAGAGCCCTGGATGTGCTCTCTAGCACTGAGTGGATATGGGGTGCTCAGGTTAGTGGTGTAGGAGCCAGAAGAGGGAAATAAGGAAGGGATTCTTTCACGGAAGGATATGAACTTTTCCCCAAGCCTGGAAGTTATGTAGCATTTGCATAGCTGGAAGCAAAGAACAGAGCTAGTTTACTAATGAAGATGATACGAAATCTATGTGAAGTAACAGTTGTTCAGTTACAGTAATAGAATAACTCTGTTAGATTATAAAATTGATCAAGTAGGAAATTCAGGCAAGGAAAGGAGTTTATGGAGAAGATGATAAATTACATTTTGAAGATGAGTCTGATGTTCTGGAAAAATACCAAATAGAGCCAGTTGTAAGTAGTTTGTTTTGTGACTTGGATATAAAAGAGAAAGTCAAGATATAGATTTTTTTCTAAACAAGCACATGTGAGGCAATGAGAGCCACCTAAAAGGGAGTGTACAGAAAGAAGAGAGCAGCTAATGATTAGATTTAACAGGGATTCATATTTAAAGGATAAAGACAAAAGCATGCCCAAACCTGAAACTTATAGGTACTTCAATAGGTGCTAAAGACAACACCTATTGAATTTGGAGAAGTCTAGAGCCTTCACCCATACTGACTAGTGTTCATAGTATGGGAAGGTACTCTGCTATGTGATAAAACTGTACGAATGTGTGTGTGTGTTTCTGTGTGTGTGTGTGTGTGTGTGTGTGTGTGTATACACATATATGCATATAAAGACACACATAATATAGAAATCATGTATATATATATGTCATATTTATATGATTGCTATGGGATATACATCATATATGTGATAGACATGTGATTGATATGATATATATATATCATATATATATATGATTGCTATGTTACAAAAATCAGTCAAGACAGAAAGTAGTACAGAAGGCTGAGAAATTGTTGAGAAGATAGGAAGGGACAAGGGTGTGGTACTTGGTCTGCTACAGTATGAGAACAGTAGAGCTGAAAGAAGCTTGTTTTTCAGAAGGAGTACCTAAGAATGAGGTTGATGTGAGGTAGCTCACCCACTGCCCATTGTCAGAGGCAGGCCATACACACACACACACACACACACACACACGAGAGAGAGAGAGAGAGAGGGGGGAGTACTTGATTTATGACCAAGATTCAAGACAGATAGAAAGATAAAGATTCAATAAAGATGCACAAAAAGTGAGGGAAGAAAGTCTGAGGAGTCAGTGGATTTTTTGAAGATTCTAGTAACAGAAGTGAGGAGAACCCAAATTGGAAAGATTCACCTTCCTTACACAAGTAGGTAAGTAAGGTTAAGACGAAGATTATCACCATATAAGGACATATAAGAAAATGTATAATTTGCTTATATGTCTGTGTATTAATACCCCTAAGTAGTTGATATATACTTATTAGAAATTCCATAAGTCAGGGAGGCAGAGGCAGGAGGATCTCTGTAAGTTTGAGCCCTGCCTGGTCTACAAAGTAAGTCCAGGAAAGCCAAGGCTACAGAGAGAACCCTTGTCTCAAAATTTTCTGTAACTCAAAAACAAACATTTCAGGAGATATTACACTGTAACCATCTAGAGGGACTGCTAAGCGGACATGGGGCAGAAGACTGAGCTAAGAAGCTGATGGGTTTGAAGTTAAGTGATTAAATCAGTTGGTGTGACTTTACCATCCAATAGTAATCAGGAAAAATATTGAATTTTAGGCGAGGGAAACACTATGTGTATGATTTTCTTTTTCTTTCTCTCTTTTTTTCTTTTTTTTGAAACAAGATCTTGCTATATAGTCCCAGGTGTTCTGGAATTTGTATGTAGATCAAGCTGGTCTTGAACTCAAGGAGCTCTTTCTGCCTCTGTTGGTCTCTGATGTACTAGAATTTAAGAAGTGAGCCACCTTCTTGTGCTGATGTGTATGGTTTTAGATGTTAGGTTTCATGTGGAAAGTTGTAAGTTAAAAAGACTCTTGGAGTCTTACACACCTCAAGCTGTGAGCTAATGATCAAAGTGGCACGGGAGGTAAGGTGTAGAACAAAGCACACGCTGAGACCAGAGAAGAAAGGGGCAAAGATCGGCCCCGATTTAGTTGCACAAAGGAGTCAAAAAGAAAGAGCATAAGAAATACATCAATTCCATGGGCAGACAGATCACTGACTGTTGAGATGTTCTTTTAAATTATGGCCCTGTTTTCACAATTAGCTTAGAAATGGGTCATCCCATAATTTCAAAAATTACTGCTCCAGTTTTCCTGCGAAAGACAAGACAACCCCTACTCCATAAAGAATTGGTTCTTTTTAGGAGTCAAAAGTTTCCCAAATGAAGCTCAGACTTGCTCTTAGGGCTCTGTAAACCATGCCTTTACTGCTATTGTCTTGGTTTGACACATTGGATTTGCTACATCATTTTTCACTGAACAGTTTCTGCTGGCTTTTGGGATAAGAGGATATTCTTCCAAACAATGCATCATGCCAATATATATAGAAGCAATATTTTTTAGTATGATGGTCCTTGGGACTGTCTTGGCTCCCCCCCCCTTTTTTTTTTTCAGATTCAGCTGGAGGAAGGCTGATCAGCTCAAGAGAATGGTATCCTCAAATGAGTGTTTTCCCCTCCCAGATGTTTAGTTTTTGTTTTCTTAACATTTTGATGTCTATCTTTTTAGTGGAGGCTCTTTATATTATGGTCATGAATGCGTTAAATAAGCTACCCAGAGAATAATTATGGCAATTCTTTTCATAGATTAAATATACTGGGGTACTTACTAGAGTGCATATGGAAAGGATTCTTACTTGATTTTGTCAGTATCTGAGGGAGGAGACAAAAGAGCATCAATCTGAAGTGTTCTTGAATTATATTTCATAATTATGCAGGAATAATTGACTTCTTTAGATGCAACCAAAATATGCAGAGATCACGGATGCTGGGCATCCGTACCATAGCATGATGAGACACGGAGCAGGATTTTGGAAGTTTGTTCCATAGATTAATACCACTAAAAGTAAGTTTTCTTATTTCAAATCCTTCCTATAACCTTCTTTCTCAGAAATATTTTTCTACCTCTCAGGAATGCATAACAGAAAATTATTCCATATCTCACCCAAGCTTTAAAAAAAAATCCCAGTTTTAATGCATGCTAAGAAAGTGCCAAGAAACTCAAAATAGAAGCCTCAGGACAGAGAAAGATTGTCTTGTTCAGTAAGTTTAAGTGTAGCAGCAGGGGATATTATAAACCAAATTGACCATCCAGGTTCTTTTTCAAAATTCTGGGTTGAAACTTTTAAGACATGAGCTTAAAAAAATAGAGAATATCTATACGAAGTTTCCTTTGAAATCCATGCCTGCTGGCGACGTCCACATATGTAATCCAAACATATGGGTAGATAGTGTTGCTAGGTATTGTTGGCTCAAACTCATTTATTTTGATATATTCTGGGCTTCATTTATTAAACAAAATATAGCTGAGCTGCTACTGTGCATCACATCATGTTTAATGATAGCTGGAGGCTGAGATGTTGAGGTGCAAGTTTATGCACCAGGAGTGGGTGTTGCTGGGAACTTGGAACCGATAGGATTACAGAAGAGATCATGCCAAGAACTGTTCCACACTAGTGCAGCCTGTCACACGTTAAGTAGAAGCCTTCACTGCAGAATGGCCAGACCCCAAACAAAGCTTCCTGCCTTAGCTAACATGGAAAGAATGGCCATAGTGCTTATTAAGTGTTATAGAGTCATTTTCTATGCATGCTCTCTCAAGGGAGGTCAATGTAATCTGGTTAAATAATGTTTGTTTTTTTCCCTAGTATTCATAAGCTAGGATAAATATTCTTTTGTACTTGTAATCTGTTGGCTGCTGGCTAATTGCACATGTGTGTGAGTCATAAATAGGAAGACTGGTATTGAGTTATGTTGTTCTTAGAGTGTTAAAACTCATGGCTTCAGAGTATCTTCTTCCTGTTTTATTTCTTTTTAAAAAAGATTTACTTATTTATTATTTTGTATACAGTGCTCTGCCTGCATGTACACCTGCAGGCCAGAAGAGGGCATCAGATCATGTTATAGATGGTTGTGATCCACCATGTAGTTGCTGGGAATTGAACTCGGGACCTCTGGAAGAACAGTCAGTGCTCTTAATCTCTGAGCCATCTCTCCAGCCCCCCCCCCCCGCCGCTTTATTTCTTACTTCATTATTATTGTCAATAAAAATTGATTTCTGAACCAGGATTAAAATATGAAAGATCTCTCAGACCATAGTTCAAAGTAAACTCACTTCTGAGCTTAAAAAAAAAAAAGATTTGTTTTATTTTTAATCATGTGTACTTGAGCATGTCTGCGAGTGGGTATGAATACATGCAGGCAGGTGCCCATCTGCTGTGGCTAGAGATATGCTCAGTTGTGAGCAACCCAACAGAGGTGCTGGGATCCAAACTCAGGTCCTCACCAGGTTCAGTATGTGGTCTTACCTACTGAGTGATGTCTCCATCCTATATAAAACTTTCATGTAAAGAATTTTATAATGTGGTAAAGAGTGAACATGTTTTCTTCAGTTCCACTGCCTGTGCTGATGGACTGTGTAAGCTTGCTTTTGTGAAATTTCTCTTGTTTTTTAAAATCATATTTTTTGCATGGTATAATTGCTTTTGAGCTGTCTTCCCAGGAATTCTCAAACTTTCCTGAAGTTCACTGCTCTGGAATGTGGATCATTTTGTTTGTACTCCAAACATTGTTTCCCTTAGCACCCAACACATGTCTTAGGCAATGATTAACCCTCCTTGGGAAAGTGTTGCTCATCCTTCCTCTCCCAGATTTATTTTTGCTTCTTTACTCATGCTTTTCTACTCTCTTCAAGTGGATAGGGCTGATTCTGTAGTTTCATGTGATGTTTTCCTTGTGCCATTTTACTTTTACACAGTTTCATTATTTTGTGTTCTTCAGAGCAGGAATTCTGTCTGATCTCTTTGTAGTCACAGTAATACCTGACATAGTACGGACACTGAAAGTGTTTTGAGGGTCTATTTCTAGGTCTATCTCAATCTTCTTCCTGTCCATTGTCTCATGTACGATTCTCATGCAGAAGTTATTTTAATTTGTTGAGTATTAGATGTAATTAATTCTTCACAGTTGAGTGGAGAGTGGGGTCAGACTTTCACACGAACTCTGGTGCCCCATATTTGACCACATGCCCTGGATGGGGAGACCTGGTGGCACTCAGAGGAAGATTAGCAGGCTACCAAGAAGGGACTTGATACCCTATGAGCATACACAGGGGGAAGAGATCCCCCTCAGTCACAATCATAGGGGAAGGGAGTAAGCAGAAAATGGGAGGGAGGGAGGAATGGGAGGATACAAGGGATGGGATAACAATTGAGATGTAATATGAATAAATTAATAAACTATATTAAAATGTAATTAGTAAATTGATCTTGATGAAAACTTTATCTACCAAGATTTGTAGAGGAGTTTTCATTCAGATCATGGCTGCTCTGGCAAGAAATCACATCAAAAAACCTTCTAGGTCAGTGTCATCTGGTTGGTTGGAATATAAACACGCTTTTAATCCAGAAGACAGACGGAAGAAGATATGAGTTCAAGGCCTGCCTGGTATAGAGCAATTTTCAAGAAAAGCTTAGGTCCTGGTATTTAGTATTTTAAATCCTAAACATTGAAAGTAAAGTTAGTTTGTGGAAGGAAGCACCCATGTTTGAAAGTATGTTTAATTGAGTGGCAGAAAAAGTGACAAATCAGAGACAGATTTGACAGAGTAGTATACACCCAAGTCTCAGGAGAAGAGGGAAGAAAGGGAAGCTACTTAAGGGGCAATGCAGAGAGAGAAAGGAGGCAATTTTCCTGGGACGGTGCTAGAGAGATGGGTTACAGAGAGAGAACTCAAGTGAAACCAAATGACCTAGAAATGAGAAGGAGCCAGGAGATTAGAGCAGATTGCTGGAGTTAGTTTGAGGTCAAGCAGTGCAATTTTGAGGCTGAGAGAGAAACCGGATTGAATAAGTCATCTGGGAGAGGAGTTTGAGCCAGATCAGCTAAGCTGAACCAGCTAGCCCAGAGCTTAGAATTAACAAGAAAGGGTTAGCTTATTATTTATTTTATTTATTTATTTTTGTTTTTTCAAGACAGAATTTCTTGTATAGCACTGGCTGTCTTGGACTCACTTTGTAGACTAGGCTGTCCTCAAACTCACAGTGATCCACCTGCCTCTGCCTCTTCAGTGCTGGGATTACAGGCATGTGCCACTGTGCCTGGCTAAAAAGGTGAGTGTGTTAAGCAGTAAGTTTCAGAGACTAAAAATATTCTAGGCCTTGGTCAGATTTAATGGAGGATTGAAGCTTCCAGGTCTAGGCCTAGGATAGCACATGGAGTCAGTAAGCAATAATTGCAACAAGTGATGAAAGTTCTTTTACAAAGATTAATTTACTTATAAAACCTAGAAGAAATTTTATTCCCTTCCTTAAATAATAACAGTCTGTTATATATGTGGTTTTATTCTAAGTTATATTTTTCTCCTCCAACATTCTATTTTCTTCCTCCCAGGCTCTATTTTGGGGTTGGCTGAAAGGGACAGTTGGAGACAATAAAAGATTCTGATGCTAAGGAAAAAAGAGCGTAGAGGAAAAGACTTTGGTGTGGAAACCCCCAAGTCTATGTGAGAATAGGAGGTACAACAGGAAGTGTTATGAATTATCAGCTCAACGTGAAACACTCGTCTAGGCAGTAAACCACTGAGGTATGAATCTACGTATCTACGTATCTATTTATCTACATATCTATCTATCATCTACTTATTTACTTATTCATTCTACATCCCAATCATAGCCCCCTCCCTCCTCTCCTCCCAGTTCCACCATACCCCCTTCTTCCCTGTATCTTCCCCTTTCCCTCAGAAAAGGGGATCCCTGCCCCCTTACCCATCCCAGTATGTCAAGACATCAAGTCACATCAGGAGTAAGAGCATCCTCTACCATAGTGGTGGTGGCCTGATACGGGAGCCCTTTCAGGGGAAGTGATCAAAAAGCATGCAGGAAATTCCTTGTCAATAAGAGCCCCATCCTCCCCTTACTAGGGGCCCCACATGAAGAACATGCTGCCCATTGGGTATGTAAGTATAGGGAGCTGAAGCATGAATTTTAAGGTTGAATAAAATATTCACATCATTCCCTAACTTGGAGATAATTAGCTTTTCAACATTTTTTTCCCCCAATTAAAAGCAATCCATTTCAGGCATAGTGGCACATACAAGGCATAAAGAGGACTTTGGAATAAGCCTGTAAGGTCTTAAAAAAAAAAAAAGAAGAAAGAGAACAATAAAAACAAAACTGCTCTCTACTCAACTATCACTTTGTAAGAGAGAATATAACTTTACAAACCAGTAGGAGAAACACAAAGATTTTTGAGAGTAAGGCTCTGACAGCTTCATAATAATGTATATATATTCTCTCTCTCTCCCTCTCTCTCTCTCTCTCTCTCTCTCTCTCTCTCTCTCTCTCTCTCCCTGTCTCCCTCCCTTCCCCTCAATTTACTTCCCTTGTTTATTGCATTTGGACATCAGTGCCTTGAGACCTCAGTAAACCTGAGTGAAATAATAATAATGATGCAATATATACATACATATTGACATGTGCACACTTAATTGATGGCCTGTAAAGATCTTTGATGACATTTTCCCACCACAACCACCTGATACATAATATATAGTCATAGCGCTTTGACTTTTTTTTGTAACAGCAAGTACAACTTTGAACACAGTCCTTGACTTAATTGCATATTTTCTATGCCATGCTTCTATTTCAATCTCTAAAACAAACTATTATTTGCTGGTCTGGAATTATAAACATAAATATAATTCTGAGTTTTTGCTGTAGTTCATACTTCATCAAATTATATAAAAACAAACGTTACAAAGAAGAAGTACGTACTATATGCCAGGATGCTAGTGTTTTCTCTTCTATGCTGGTTTCTTATGTAACATAGGTTTTACTGGTCCACCTAGGAGTGACAGACGAGAGTTGATGGTGGGGGTCTGAGATGAGTGGCTAAAAGGGCAGCCCTTAAGTAAATCTGCCTGGATAAGGAGTCTTTTGTTTTGCTTTGCTTTGTTTTGTTTGTTTTTTGAGATAGAGTTTCTCTGTAGCCCTGGCTGTCATGAACTCTTTGTAGACCAGGCTGGCCCAAGGCCAAAGATGGAGATTGTGACTAGTGGGGAGGTATATGCTAAGTGTTATGCTATAAATTATAAGATATTTGAATTCCAAAGTTATGAGACTTAATGTTGAATATGACAGCTTCCTGGATTGCCTGGCACTACAGAGACACGGGACATGCAGAGAGATACTTTCTGAAAGACTCTGAATCTTAGCTACTTAGGTAGAGCCCAGATAGGTCTTATGGCCTTTTGAGGTTCTATTTGGGTGAACAGATCATAGCTTTTGGTTTTACTTAGAAATTAATGCCAAAGGAAAGTTGTGATTTTTTTTTGCAAATTGTATCATATCTTAATGCAGAAACATGTCTTCACTGAGGTTATCGACACATAAGTGAAAGAGATTAAGAGACGTACTAGATCATTCACACAGGTAAATTTTTCCTTTAATGTAGAACATTCTGATGAGTAAAATAAGTGTTAGAAATAGTGTGCACTGTTCTCTGAGGGAGGTACAAGTGATCGTTACAGCAATTGACCAATTGCCTCCTTTTTCTGCCTCCTTGTGCAAATAGTCTATAGTTTCTGGCTAATGTGTATGTTTGCTTCCCATAATAAAGGAGTGTGAATTATTTGTCATGTCATAATATTTGTTCTCTACTACTATTGCACATGGTGAGATCAGCCTAGAATGCTTGTTCCGCAAATGGAGCAATGGGCCTGGCTTCTGGCTATTGGTGACCAAGGGAGGAGATAGACCAGATCTGAATCTGTCAGTCACAGGCAGGACCTTTTCCTCCCATGTTGTGGAATGAGTTCCTTCTTGCCTAGAAGCAAGGCTTGAATCACCAGAAGCCAGTAGAGCCCTTTCTAGGGGCAAATTAACCCAGTTCTAGTGATGAAAGAAGAAAAAAAAATGATGTCATCTTCAAAGCCAGTCATCGGCAGGTCACAAGGGCACACGCGGGCATGTGTGCTCATTGTACCTAGGAACATGTACAAGCATGCAGCTGCACTGAGCTCTATCTGATTCTCCTGAAGGGCAGAAGAAGAGGACGCCCCCAAATCTGCAACTATAGCATTAGGCTAATTTTAAATAGAAGGAACTTTTAAAAAAATCCATCAGGTATAAGTCTTTTTGTTTTTCTTCCCAAGAAAAGGAGAAGAGACCACCACACAGAAGAAGAGATGGCCTTCTTGTATTAGAAAAAAAATGGCATTCTTATTATCAAGATGTAGTTGAGATGGGGAGAAGTTTTTTTCAATGAGATTTTGTTGAAATAACCTATGAAAAATATCTTAACCTCTAAACAACTAAGCTTATACTATGAATGTAACATACATACATATGCATATATATACATATGCATATATATATATTTCCTGATTGTTTTGTGGTTCTTCTTGCTGTAGGTAATTTATATATGTATATATATATGTAATAATATAAATGAGTATGTAAAAATATTTAGTAAAAATATTGTAAAAAAAAGAACTCATAAAATCCCAACAATATGGGGGCAGTTTCATAAGGTTCCCTGTCCCTTGATGAACATCTATAGGCAATCAAAAGTTCTGAGAGAGAGAGAGAGAGAGAGAGAGAGAGAGAGAGAGAGAGAGAGAGAGAGAGAGAGAGAGATCATTTTCTCTGATATACAAATAATCAAGCACAAGAGAAACTTTACTCCAGGAGCAAGAGTAACTTCCTTGCTGCTTAAGCACATGGACTTAAGTTTGGTCTCCAGCACGCATGTGAAAGGCCAGGTGTGGTGGCAGAAGCGTGCTTGCTGACAACACGACCAAGCTGAACTGATGACCTCCAGGCCAACGAGAGACTGCTCAGAAACTAAAATGAACATCTCTGGAAAAAATATGTATACACACACACACATACACACAAGTGCACAAATATAAATAAAAAATAAATTAACAATCCATACCTCCCTTAACTTCACTTAGTTCAGATGTCTATTAAATCTCTACTTTCTGTGCAAACTAGTATAAAGGCATTTCACTTTATCACTACTTTAGGCTTTCATTTCCTTGTGAAGGGTCCTATGTCATATAAAATTCGTATTAGATAAATGTCATCTGTTTTCATGTCACATTCTCTCAGGTCCAGTGGAAAACTTTAACGAGTAGAGAAGTATACTTTGTTTCTCCTGGCCTGCTATTTTCTAAAGCACCCTTTTCCTCATGTCCCTGACTCAGGGCCATTTGTAAAGTATCGCTAGGGCTTTCTCTGCCTTTCCAAGCAGGGGTTGAAGCTGGCTCAACTATATTAATCAGGCTGCCTTGGCCAGCTGTAAAGTAATATATTAAGCTGCTATCCTGGTGTTAGAAAAAGGTCTGTTGGCTTCTGTCTGCAATGTACCTAAAAGAAAGCCATGGCATGTCAGATAATCAATACCTATTAGGGTAGCGATCAATGCATACAATCAGGTAATCGTCTAATTAGATTTTCTCCATAGCAGAGTGAAGTTTACCAAAGGAATTCTTGTACAGCAATTTCTCCTTCAAAGGTGAGAGTATCTCTGCAGGGACAGCCATTGTCGCCTGGATCCCTGGGGGGCCCAGGTGATGTGAGGACTCCAGGGCTTGGTGCTCACGTTCGTGCAGATGTCCTAAGTTTTTACTTCTATTATGTTTCTGTGTCTATCTGAGGTCAGATATAATGCCAAATGCAGGCCTGGCCAATCAATTTAGGATTTTTTTTTTTAGTGTGTGGTATTTTGTGTGAAGTGGGAGCTGAGGCAGAAGCTTCTTGTCTTAAAACAAATGGCTGGAAAGACTTAGGCTTCTTGCTGCCGCTTATAGATAATGACTTAGAAAGGCATTCCAGAGCTCTCCTGTAAGAAAGCTGCAATGATGTTAGACTTGCAGTCATTTTCACCTTTGTAGTCTCCTGAGAATTTATGACTCACCCCTGGCCATATGAGTTCTGCACTGAGAGGCTATTGTGAGGTCAGAGAAGGATCAAACAGAAGCAAAGCAATGCTGTAACTGTGAATGTTAGGCTACGCTGACAGAAAAATTATGACCAGCTGCTTTCCCCCACTCTGAAATGATAAATACTCTTCTCTGAGCAGAAGCATAGTGTTCAAAGCATTTTCTGTGTGCGCATTGAACATGACCTTAGTTAGTGGAAGTTTTCCGTAATGAGATTAATAATACTGGCTTATTTTCTTCTCCAAGGAAAGGAAAAAGTTCTCCATTAAAAAAAAAAAAAAAACTAATGACAACAAAAAGGATCTAGATGGAATAAGTAAATTCCTCTAGCTTCTCACTTGTAGACTTTTGATAGCTTAGCACGCTCTCTCTCTCTCTCTCTCTCTCTCTCTCTCTCTCTCTCTCTCTCCCTCTCCCTCTCCCTCTCTCATTTTCACTCTCTCTTTCAAGAGCTTCATTGTAAGACTTAAATTGACCTTTCCTGGTCATTCAGAATTAGAATCCAACTATTCACACATGGGTAGGATCACTTCCAAAGGCCCTGGCAACTGTCTCAGAGATGGAAGCTACCAAGTCCTCCTGGGCGCTCCTGTCTGAGGGATGGTCCAAGGCCTGGAGACACTGTCTGTGAACAGCTATCTTTAATTCCATCCTGCAGGAATTAAGTGCAATGTGTGGATGGCTATATATTTCTTACTATGATCCAGCAATTTCTAAATGTTTCCCCACAGCATAAGATTATGAGGCAGGAAAATATCAGAGTACAAAATTAACAAGAAAATAAAATATAGTTTTACCAGTCTTACCCTAAGGAATACCTAAACGATTACTATAAAGGAAAAACAAACAATTACAGGCCAAAAGAGTAGACAAAATTTGCGAAGAAATTTTTCATTAAAATAAATTAAACTAGTAACAAAACACATCATGAAATAAATTTTTACATTGTCTTGGTGATCTTTCTTTCTCTCTGTGTACCTGTGTACATACTTACATGGATGTACCTGTGTACAGATGCCTGTGTACATGGAGGCCGGAGGACCATCTCAGGTATTGGTCCTCAGTAACTGTCTTCTTTGTCCGTTTGAGGCATGGTCTCTTCGGTGCTCTGAGGTTTGATGATTCAGCTAGGGTACTGGCCAATGGGGGATCACCAGAGAGCTACCTGTTCCCACCTCTTCAGTGCTGAGATGACATAATATCTGTCATGTCCACCGTGCGTCCTTGGTCTGGGAATTGAACTCAAGTCTGTGCTTATTATGGACAAGTGCCTTACAGACTGTGAGCTATTTCTCCAGCCCCTGTGATATGCTTTTAAAAGCAAACCCAACTGCTCTTTCCTTACTAAATCACAACTCTTACATCAGGAGGCTTTTAATTGCTCCTTTCCCTGACTAGTCAAAGTAGGGTCATATTCAAGACAGCTGTAATGGTTATCAGTATTGAATGCTGATATGATATTGATTGAAGCAAGGCTATGCTTTATATCTGACATTGACTTCTGTTCTGCAGATGCATCAGTGTCAGGAGATAGGTAACATCCATTATTCTTTATTTTCTTACTTTCTTTTTTATTTCTGCTTGTTTTTTGAGATGGGGGTCTTGTAGCCTTACCTGGCCTAGAATTCATTATGTAGCCCAGCCTGGCCTCAAACACATGGAGATCTGCCTGCCTCTGTCTCCAAAGTACAGGGATTAAATGTGTGTACCACCATAATAGGTAATATACATATCCCTACTCTACAGGTGAGACTCTGTTGTTTAGTCTGATAACTTTGGCCTTAGCAGTTAATCATCTTTGAGGAGACACAAGACTTAGAAAAATCAACCTGATACTAATATGGCTTTCCCCTCAGAAAGCATTTCTCATAGTAGCAGACGGTACTACGGAAACTTCTAAGGGAGGAGAGTAATCCACAGTAATACCCAGGTGCAAAGCGTCAGAACCACAATAGTGACCAGCCCAGCAAGGTAGCCACAGTGGTGCAATTGTCGGCGCTGCACTGTCCAGCGGAAATAAGACACCAACAACCAGACTTCTTCTTGAGATCTTTACTCAGGATTAAGCTCAGTGGGAATGGCCCCGAAGAGGAGAAGGGCCAAGCTTAAGTACAACTCAAGGGCCAATCAGCTCATGCCAGGTGCCACCTCCTCATAGGTCAGAGTAGGACTGCTCGTCATCAGATCACCAGTTACCCTTGCACAGCCTTTTGCCATATAAGGACTTGTTTATCTTAGAGAGCGCTCGTCGGGATGGCGGAAACCTGAGCCTTGTTAAGGCGCGGCACCTCGCAGCTCTCCACATGCAATAGTGGCACTTACTTTGGGTAATGAACTCATGCCTGGCACTGTAAACCTAGCCAACTGCATATGGCTGGAGAACCCAATCTGGTCACTTTCCTAAACCAATATAACTTCTTCTTCTTCTTCTTCTTC
The DNA here is from genome assembly GCF_964271855.1 of Acomys minous. Taxonomy (NCBI): domain Eukaryota; kingdom Metazoa; phylum Chordata; class Mammalia; order Rodentia; family Muridae; genus Acomys; species Acomys minous. The sequence continues at coordinate 68,857,003 of NC_140489.1, read as the reverse complement.
TTCTTCTTCTTCTTCTTCTTCTTCTTCTTCTTCTTCTTCTTCTTCTTCTTCTTCTTCTTCTTCTTCTTCTTCTTCTTCTTCTTCTTAACCAAGAGAGAATTTATTAGTCAAATATACTTGCAGAGATTCCAGTAGCTGAGATGGGTCAACAGCTAGAATCACACGTTTCTACAGGACAGAACATGCTGCAATCACAAACTCTAGGTCTGGGCTCTGCACCATGGAGAGGGTGGTCCTGCATGTACCTTCACGAGGGGCTAGAGTGTGGGTTCGTTGCTGCTTGCCTTTTGGTCTTTATAGTCCTTTATGCTGGCCTCAAACTTGACAAGCACATGCTGGCAGATATTCAACAGCTCATTCAGGCCTTTCTGAAACGGCTCAACGGCTGGAAGTGCACCCCGAGTCTGAATTCACAAATTAATTTTGCTCTCTGAAGGATGGGCTGTAGTGTAACCACAAAAACTCCACTTCCGGGTTCTTCATGATTATGTACCGCAGAGAGTTTCCTAGGGTATGGTCCTCCTCGTGCAGTACAAATGTCACACACTGTCTATATGTCCCAGCCGCCTGGACCATTTCCAGGGCAGTCTTCCTCTCGCCTTCAGCCATTGAGGTCTTCAATCCTGATATTTTTCTCTCCTGCTCCTGGTCGTCTTCCATCACTGGGCGAGGCGCGTGGGGGGGAGGGGGAGGGGAGGCGGCTCCGGGAGCTCTTTAGGTGGCGCTGGCAATGAGGAGGCTCTTCCCCATATAGCGAAAGGAGTCTGGAAAGGCCCAATATAACTTCTAAGAGGATTCTAAATACTTATGCTGGACCCAAAGGTAAATGTAGCTCTCATTCCTCACTAAAGGAGCATCTTTTTACAGAAGATGAAGGCTAATACAGAGACTCACATTTGGCCAAAACACAGAGACTAAGTTACTGCAGGATCCTTCCCTATTAGTACATTTACTGCAGAACCTCAGCACCTGAGATGCAGAGATCATCCTGGAAGAGGAGGAGGAATGATTGTAAGATCCAGAAGACCAGGATGCCAGCTGAGCATGCTGGGATTATAAGCAGGTGCCACTACTTTCAGATTTAGTACAGTAATTCTTTTCTTGTTTCTTCAGTACTAGTGTTCGACTCCTCAGGAACAGATTTAGGTTTTCTGGGGCCCATACTTCTTCAATCTGGGAGAAGTAATTCTTACTAGAACATTCAATTACAAAGTTCATAAACACAAATACTTATTTACAGTCAGGAATGATATAACACAGTTTGTAAGGGAGCCTTGCTGCTTTAGTCAGAAGTCTTTTTTAAATCATAGACGCTTACATGGCTTCGATGTACTACATAGATTCTAATATGCAGAAAGGCCAGTGCAAGTGAGAGGCCCTAGGATCAGCCGGTACTAGCTTCACAGCAGATAACTGTGAGTCCATTGATTGCTCACTTTATTTCTTTTTTCTTTTTTCTTTTTTTAATTTTTTCTTTTTTAAAAATTAATTTATTTGGATCACAACTCAATTGTTATCCCACCACTGGTATCCTCCTGTTCCTCCCTCCCTCCCACCCCCACCTTATTCCCCTCCCCTAGGCCCACGACCGAGGGGGATCTCCTCCCCTACTTTATGGTCACAGGCTATCAAGTCTCATCTTTGTAGCCTGCCTATTCTTTCTTTGAGTGCCATCAGGACTCCCCAACAAGGGGAGGTCATCAAATATGGGGTACCAGAGTTCATATCAGAGTCAGTCCCTGCTCTCCACATGGAGGATGTCCTGTCCATTGGCTAGATCAGAGTAGGGGTTCAATGTTTACTACTTGAATGGTTCTTGGTTAGTGCAATAGTTTGAGCCGACACCTCCTGGGCCCTGAGCCATCCATTACAATGTTCTTCTTGTAAGTTTCGAAGATCATCTGGATCCTTCTATTTTCCTATCTCCTGTATTTCTCTGACCTAGAGTCCCAGTAGGATGTCCTCACATCTATCCCAATCTCCTGCTAAGTGAAGACTTTCATGGGACACGCCTCTTGGGTTTTATTATAAGTGAGTTTATGCCATGTTGTCTTTCTGCTTCTGGTTTAACTCACTCAGTATGATCGTTTCTAGTTCCATCCATTTGTCCACAAATTTTGGGAATTCCTTGTTTTTTATAGCTGAGTAGTATTCCATAGTGTAAATGTACCACAACTTCCTTATCCATTCTTCAACTGAGGGACATTTAGGCTGTTTCCAGGTTCTGGCTATTAAGAATAAGGCTGCTATGAATATGGTTGAGCATATGTCCCTGTTGTGTGGTGGAGGATTTTCTGAGTATATTCCAAAGAGTGGAATAGCTGGGTCTTGAGGAAGCTCTAATCCCATTTTTCTGAGAAAGTGCCAGATAGATTTCCAAAGCAGTTGTACAAGTTTGCATTCCCACCAATGAAGGAGTGTTTTTCTTTTTCCTTATCTCGCCAGCATGAATTTTTTATCTTAGCCATTCTGGTGGGTGTAAGATGGAATCTCAGAGTTGTTTTGATTTGCATTTCTCTGATGACTAAAGATGTTGAGCATTTCTTTAAGTGTTTCTCAGCCATTCGATATTCCTCTACTGAGAATTCTCTGTTTAGTTCTGAGCCCCATTTCTTAATTAGGTTATTTGGTTTGGTGGTGTTTAAATTCCTGAGTTCTTTATATATTTTGGATATTAGACTTTTGTCAGATGTAGGGTTGGTGAAGATCTTTGAAAGGTTAATTCTGAACCTCATCTGCAAAACAAAAACCCAGAATAGCTAAAACAATCCTATACAATAAAAGATCCTCTGGAGGAATCTCCATTCCTAATCTCAAGCTGTTCTAGAGCAACAGTAATTAAAACAGCATGGGACTGGCCCAGCAGTAAGCTGGTTGATCAATGGAATCGAGTTGAAGACCCAGAAATGAATCCACACACATATGGTCTCTTGAGTTTTTTTTTTTACAAAGAAACCAAATCTATTCAACGGAAAAAGGATAGCATTTTCAACAAATGGTACTAGTCTAACTTGATTTCTACATGTAGAAAAATGCAATTAGACCCATATGTGTCACCATGCACAAAACTCAAGTCCAAGTGGATTAAAGACCTCAACATAAAATCAGAGACACTAAATCAGTTAGAAGAAAAAGTGGGAAAGAGCCTGGAACACATTGGTACAGGAGACAACTTCCTAAACAGAACACCAACAGCCCAGGCCTTAAGGTCAACAATTGACAAATGGGACCTCATGAGGCTGAGATGCTTCTGTAAGGCGAGAGACACTGTCAACAGAACAAAGCGACAGCCTACAGACTGGGAAAGATCTTCACCATTGCTCACTTTAAATGAGGGAACTCTTTAGTCTGACTTTAAATTTCAGTGTGAGAGGAGAGAGAAGGCTGGTTGTGTATGTGTGTGTTTCTATGTGACATTTATATCTGCAAGTATAATTTAGGGACAGACTTCTCTGCTACAAGGCAGCATGACTGAGTATGAGTCGGTTAACCATCTTGGAGCAAGGTGTAGAAACATACACAGGAGTAGGGACCAGAGCAGATTACACAGACTCCTAAGTAGAGCTGGTATGCAGTGGGCCTGGCATAGACTCATTAAGGTCAGAAGCCAGACATCAGGGGGAAAAAGCAAAATAAACAAACAAACAAAAAAGCCCCATAAAACAAAAAAAACCTACAGGCAGTCCATTATGGGTAGTGGTTTCTGCCTTGAGGCAGAGACCTCTGGCAATGATCTCTGCATAGAGTTCTTGAGTAAGTGTTTTCTATGTGTACACTGGTCTGTGGTCAAAGCTCTGTCCAAAGTAACTGTGTTACAGTGTTGTTTTTATGGCCAAATAAGGTAAGACCTAGATTCATAAAAGTGACTGATTATTTGGTGTTGTGTGTCTGATCTTGTTCTAATTTTACTGCTAGTGCCTGATTAGAGAACTTGACCATATACATTTGCTGAACTGTGCCTTGTCACGTGTCATTGTTACAGACATATAGGTCTCTCTCTCTCTCTCTCTCTCTCTCTCTCTCTCTCTCTCTCTCTCTCTCTCTGTAGGTAGATAGATAGGAAGATAGATAGATAGCTGGACTGATAGATATGTCTAGGTATATGTGTATAATTACATCAACTAGGTGTATATGTAGATGGATCTGTTGCTTTTAAAACTGTGTGTAAGATCAGGCCCCAAGAAGCATAAGTAGCAGATAGTTGCAGATCTCAGTCAGGAAGCATGGGGCCAGAGCAATGAACTCTCCTGTGAAATGCCTGAGAAGCAAAGACTGGGCCAGCTATAGGAATAAGGAAGGATTAAACTATACATAAGAAAGAGGAGAGATGAGAATTTCAATTTGAATTACTTATCCTAAATACTCTCACCACTTAAAGTGGAGGAAAACCAAGTTTAGAGTGATTTTTCCAAAGCATTTATCATGATTTGTTTTTACGCTCCTAACTATTAACAGAGTAAGACTTAGCTAATGCCTTCTTGGGAACAGGCTCAAGTATTCAGCTAGCTTTGCTGTTGCACTGTTTGTCCTGAGGGCACCTTTTGTAAGGGATAATGAAGTGTTCTCACTGATTCTCTGTTTGCTTCCAGACTTTGATGTGCTTAAATACATTTTTTGGTGCCGCTTTTGATCCAGTGAAGCCTGAAGCTTCCCTCTATTTCATGGAGGCAGTAGAGGTTAGTAGAGCTTTGAATGACAGAGCATTGGCTGTGTAGCATACAGCAGAGCACAGGGACCAGAAAGGCTTTGGTCATACATATAGAGAAGCTCTGCCGTTTACTAAACATGCTGTTTACGTATCCTATATCCCTTATTTAAAGTCTCAGTTTTCCCCTTAGTAGAAAAACTAAAATTACTGTAGCTCTTCACAGAGTGACATTGGGGATTAAAATAAACAGGGCCAACACAATATGCAGCAAAGTGCCATTCAGAGACTATGCTACACAGAGATTAGCAGTTGGTCAGGAAGCAGGAAGTCAATGAATGCAACCTCTTTACAACATTATGCTGGGAGAGGAACCAGTGTGCATCTGAATTGGTTTGCCAGGAGTGCAGGCAATGGAGCACTGGTGAGAAACATATTTGGTGTAGATAAATGTGGCTGGGTACACCTAAGTCTGAAAAAGGCTAAAGAGCTAGGCATAAATAGTGGCGCATGCCTTTAATCCCAGGACACAGGAGGCTAAAGCAAGAGGAATTATGGGTTTGATACTAGTCTGAGCTAAAGAGGAAGAATATGCCTCAAAGGGAAATAAAACAGCTAGGTAGGGAGGCTAGCCATATATAGACAGCTGGGGTATGCTTGTGAACATAGAATATCACCAAATAATAAAATATGTTTAGACTTTCCCTCTAAGAATGAGGAAATAGTAGCAGGGGCATCGCGATTAAGGAGGACACCCTCTAACTAGACAGGACTCCTAGTGGAGGCAGAGGAACACCAATCCACCCACGAAAACTTTGACCCAAATTTTACCCTGCCTGTAAGATGTGCAGGGTAAAGATAGAGCAGAGGTTGACGAAGTGTCCAAGTAACGCCTGGCCTAGCATGAGACCCATCCCATGGGAGAGATCAAACCCCTAACACTATTAATGGTATTCTGCTCTACTCTCAGACAGGAGCCTAGCATAGCTGTCCTCTGCAAGGCTACACTCAGCAGCTGGGTTTTACCTACCCTTTGCTCATCACGGAGCTTGTCAAAAGTAGATTGGAGACTAAGTATAGAATTTTATTTTTTTCTCTTTCTTTCTTTCTTTCTTTCTTTCTTTCTTTCTTTCTTTCTTTCTTTCTCTCTGAGACAGGGTTTCTTTGTGTAGCCTTGGCCATCCTGGAATCACTTTGTCAACCAGGCTGGCCTCGAACTCACAGAGATCTACCTGCCTCTGCCTCCTGAGACATTTCATATTTTTATATAGAAATTCTATATTGAAATATAGTAGAAAGTCATTGTCCATAGAACCTCACTGGAACAAGCTCCCTGTTGTGCTAGAAGTCCTTACAGGATAAGTTGATGGTTCCCATGCTCATGCAGCTTGTCTCTTGTTCTCATCTGAGGGTTCCTTTGAAGCAGGGGTGATTATGACATTACTTGTTATTGCAGGAGCAGAAGTCTGAGCTTGTTCTGCCCATTACATTTTGGTATTGAACTCATCAAGGAAAGCAAGCCAAAAGATAGATAGATAGATAGATAGATAGATAGATAGATAGATAGATAGATAGAGAAATGGCACAAGGTTTCACTCACAAAGAGGAGAGACTGTATAACATGAGCTTCAGTGGTAGGTGTCAGCCTTGCATACCTGCCTCACGGTCAATACAGGACATTGTTCTGTGTGCACCTGCAGGCTGCAGGACTCTGTTCCTTTTCCAGAGGGGACAGTTATAGTGATAGTGTTTGGTTAGATAATATAACACACAGACACAGACAGACAGACAGACATACATACACATACACACACACACACGGGGAGAGAGAGAGAGAGAGAGAGAGAGAGAGAGAGAGAGAGAGAGAGAGAGAGAGAGAGAGAGAGAGAGAGAGAGAGAGAGAGAACAAGAAGACACACATTGAATCTGAAATGGGAAAATATTTCCGCATAAGGAAACAAGTCCACAACAGGCTGTGAACACTCCTCACTCTTTCTGGAAGCATTCCAGGGACCAGAAGCATTCCCGTATCTAGGAGGAGAGCAGAAGCCTTCTCAATGAGATTGCCCTTCCATCAATGACCTTGCTAATAGGCGCAGGGACCACGTGTGCTCATTGCTGTCGCTGTTTCAACCCAGCTTTAGATTTTCTTTTATAAGAAAATCTGCCCGCATTCAAAGCAGCCACTATCAAAGCCTTTCCTTTGAACTCTTCTGAAGTATAATCTGAGAACATCTGAGATTTAGTGTCTCAATGCTATGGAAAGGGTAGTTCTGACTAAAGCGGAACGTTTACGTTCATTAGGCACTGGGTCAACCCTCACTGATTCAGACATTTGTTGTACTAAAACTTTAAACTTTTTTTAAACTAAGAACTTTACGTATTGTCCTTGGTGGATGGAGAGGCTTGGTGGCACTCAGAGGAAGGATAGCAGGCTACCAAGAAGAGACTTGATACCCTATGAGCCTATACAGGGGGAGCAGGTCCCCCTCAGTCACAGTCATAGGGGAGGGGAGTAAGGGGAGAGTGAGAGGGAGGGAGGAATGAGAGGATACAAGGGATGGGATAACAACTGAGATGTAATATGAATAAATTAATAAAATATATTAAAAATAAACTAAGAACTGTAGAAAATTTCAAATCTCTTCCTGAGAAGCTGTTTCAGAATTTTATATATTTTGAAGCACTTTATTTTCTCCAGTTTTGTGTGCTAAGATGTGCTGTGCACTGACTAACTCCCTGAACCTGTATTAGTTTACTGCAGATAGTTCTTTAGGTAAGAGGCATTTGTTTTCTTGAAGACCATTTTCTTCCTCATCCGTTTCCCTTCAATCCAAAACAAGGTAAGTTTTGTGAGGTCCATTTTCACAGATATACAAATTCCTCAGATTTCCTGTACTATATAAATCAGCATCCATGAATAACAGTAGTTATATTTTATGTTCTCAGTATAAGCAAGTATTAGCTCACCAGTTTTTAAAGAACATTTTATAATGGTGAAATGAAACTTGCTTTAACCACTTAGATGATAGCAGGGTCCCAGGACTTGGGGATGGATACAGCCTGTCGTGCTATTCGTGACTGGAACTGTCTTGGTTAATTTGTCATGTTAATATCATCTCCATCACACTGAGTATCCTGCCTCAGCACCTAATTATTCTTAGTCTGCTGTGTCTTTGTTGTCCAGATGTCAATGCCTGGTAAGATACAGAAGAAGACTGAAGAAGCATCTTAGTCTGCAAGGAGCATCCCCTGGGGTCTCAGGATGGGACAAATGGAAAAGTGGGGTTGTTTGGCAGCTAACTGCTCCTTCCCTTTGCAGGGAAGCTTGGCGTGACTTTAATGTAGCATGCACCAGTCCCATGTGATCCTTTAAATGGAACAAGAGAAGAGAGTCTTTTCAATACAAATAGAACTGTGTTTGAGACCTGACAGGAGAAGTTTCATGAGAACTGCAGAAAATTCAAGAACATTCAGCCTAAGTTCCAAAAGCAATCCATATGAGTTTCCTGGATTCTTATTTTGTTTGTTTGTTTTGTTTACACAGGTTTCCTCATGGATCCCTGGTTTTCCTGAAACTCACAATATAGACCAGGTTGGCCTCAATCTCAAAGAGACTGTCCTCCTCTGCTTCTTCCTCCTGAGCTAGCCATCTCCAATGAGAGAGGACATGCAATGTGTGTCTTTCTGTGTCTGGGTTACCTCACTCAATATGATTTTTTCTGGTTCCATTCATTTACCTATGAAGTTCATTATTTGATTTACATTTTTTTTACTTTTTTTTTTTTTTTTTTTTTTACAACTTAGCAGTATTTGTTAGTCGTAGGACATTTAGATTGTTTCTACTTCCTAGCTATTGTGAATAGAGAAGCTATGAACATGGCTGAGTAAGTATCTGTGAACTAGGATATTGAGTGGTTTGGGCCAGTGACTGAATCATATAGTAGATTTATTTTTCGTGTGCTAAGAATTCTCCATACTGATTTCTAGAGTGGTGGCACCAGACTACAAGCCCACCAACAATGAAAGAAGGTTCTCTTTGCCCTACAACCTTTCCCTCAACATTTGCTCTCAATTGTTTTATTGGTCTGCTATTCTGACAGGGATGAGTTGAAATCTCAGTTGTTTTGATTTAACTGCTAAGGATGATGAACACTTTTGGAGGCATTTTTAGTCAGTTTTCTTTCTTTTGTTGAGACGTTTCTGTTCAAACGTCCAATTTTCCTCCATTTGTTTATTTAATCGTTTTACATTCTGATCCCAGCCCCCTCCCTCATCTCCTCCAAGCCCCACCCCTCCATTCTTTTTCCTATTTCCCCTTCTCCTTTATCCTAGAGAAGAGGAGCCTCCAACTGGTACCAATGCACCCTGGTATCTTAAGTCACTGCAGGAATAAGCACATCCTCTCCCACTAGGGAGTGACAAGATAGGCCAGCTCGGGGAAAGTGACCCAGATTTAGGTAACAGATTCTAAGACAGTCCCTACTCCTATTGTTAGAGGAACCACATGATGATCAAGCTGCACATTTGCCACATACATGTAGAGTTACTAGGTTTAGTCCATGCAAGCTCTTTGGTTGATAACTCCATCTCTGTGAGCCTCCATGGGCCTACATTAGATTACTTTGTAGGTCTTCTTGTGGTGTTCTTGACAACTTTGGCTCCCTCTATTCTTCCTCCAATTCTTCCACAGCATTCCCTGAGCTCAGCCCATTGCTTGGTCTTTGGTGTCTGCATCTGTTTCCATCATCTGCTTGGGTGAAGCCTCTCAGAAGACAATTATTCTAGACTCCTGCTGGCAAGCATAGCAGAGTATCATTAATAGTGACAATCGTGAGCTCTCTCCCTTGGGGTGGGTCTCAAGCTAGGCCAGTCACTGTTTTGCCATTCCTTCAATCTCTGTTCCATCTTTAACCCTACCTTTCTTGTAGACAAGACACAGTTTGGGTAGCAGGTTTTATGTGTGGGTTGGTGTCCCAACTCCTCTGCTGCAAGGCCTACCTGGCTACAGGATGTGTCATCTTTATGTTCTTTAACACCATACATCCAGTTTTTAAAATTGGGTCAGTTTTGCTGGAGGGGGTTCTATGTATATTATGGATATTAATCCTTGGTTGGTTGTAAATCTAGCAAAGATTCTCTCATTTGGTGGGTTTCTTCTCTCAAATGAGGGGTTCCTTAGGTGTTCATTAACTTAGCTTTATGGGTCCCAGTTTTCAAGTTTGGACTTAGTTTCCCAGGAAAATGGAGGACAATTCAGAAAGTTCCTTCATATGTCAACATCTTGTACAATAGTGCCTATGTGTTCTTCCAGAAGATTTCAGAATTTCAAATTGATGTTTCTGATCCACTTGAATCTAATTGTTGTGTAGGATGATGGATATGGGTCTAATTTCATTCTCGAAGCTCCATTTTTTTTTTGAAGATGACCCCTATGCTAATGCATGGCTGTGGCAATAGGGGATGCTGAGTTTGACGATGAGAACAAGAACAAATTCCAAGGAACATCAAGAAGAAGCAGAGGCCATATCTCTGGCAAAGCTCATGGAGTGATGCTTCTGCAGAATCTGCCCAGTATAACTTAAAGAGAAGTGATGCTTATCTTGCTCTCAGAACTATGATTTGGTTCTGGTTGAACAGTTGAATTAATGTCCTAATACCAATAGTCACTGTGTAAAAACACAAAAAACTTATACTCATTATCATTATGATCATAATATCTGAAGACACTAATGGTCTTAGTAATAAAAGGAGATTGGGAGTTGTGATGGGAGATTTGCGAATGAAAAGAAAATGCTTAACATGACACCTTGAATACTCTGACAATCACATGTGCATGTGCTTCAGAACTCACCGAGATACAGAGATGTAAAAAGGCAGAAGTCTGGCTTATTTTATGTGAGATTGAGACTTGATCTTAGGCTGGTGGAGTTAGTGGAAAATTTTAGTTTCTCTTCTTGCTTTTGTTAGAAACGGGTGCTGTGCTCTCATGTATTCAGTATTCTCCCTTGGAGAGTTGCTTCTATACACTGATAAATTATTACAGATCTCAGGGAAGGACGTGTACTAGGAGCTACTAACAGGCAAGAAGGAGTGTTAGAGGAGGTAAGAGATGTACTTTTGCTTCAGGACAACTTTGTCTCCTCCTTGCTTTGTAGTTTACAAGACTTTGATAAGAAAACACTGGGGTCCTGTAAGACTGATAATCTCGTCTGTGCTGTCTTCTCACTGTTTCAGCAAAGCAAATATGATGGCAGAATGGGGTGGAACAGAGAAACATGGGTGGAGATTGATTTATGATGGAAGTGAATGCCAAACAAGGGAAAATTAATTAAAAAAAAAAAAGCCTTGGAAAGGATGAATATGGCCAAATGGTGGGCAGGGTTTAAAATCCAAAAAAGGGTGAATTGGGTGTTTGTTTATTTGTTTTGTGTTTTTGTTTTTTGGATTATAGGAAGGGGATGGGACATTAGGAAGAGAAGCATCCTTCAGGAATATCTAAACCTAATCTGGAAAAAAAGATCTGATGACAAACTCAGCATTCAGTACCACCAGCTCATTGGTCAGACACCAAAAATCAGGGTTTTGTCCACACTTTAAACAGATAGCCAGGCTGTCAGTTGCTCCATGAGTAAGGGAGATTGGCAGATATTATGCTCTACTTAGAAGGAGAAAAGAAGCTCAAAATTCCTGAGTAATTAATACTATGACTCCCACCCACCTCAATGAGGTCTTGACCCATCCCAACAGCACCGTTATCAGAGAATGAGTGACTTGAGCAAGCACATGTATAACAGATGTGGACTCAGGGCTGACTGATTCTAGAATCCATACTACCTGTTTCATGATATTTTGTGGGTATTCTCAGGGATTGTTGTTCAACAGTTCACCCACAACACAATGAGTTAGAGAAACCTAAGGTATTGCCAGAAAGGAACAGACTAACCTCCCAGGAGACTCTGCTGATTTCCAAAGAAGGATGGGAAGAAGGCCCCTGAGGAGTCTGATGAATGGTTCTGCCTCACTCTCCATCAACTGAACTCTTAGCTTGCTGCATCCCAGGGGAACTCTAGTGGCCCCACTTCCCTTCAGTGACCATAGCTATTTTCCAAAGGCTCTTCAGAACCTTAACATGTCTGAAAGGAAACATTGCAAAGAAATGATAAGAAACACAAAGATGTCCAGTCTTTTAAGTGATCAGATGAAAGCAAGTCATATGAATTATTAGACCCTAATCTGTGACACCAGGAGGAGATTTTGCATAGTCTATAGGGTGAAAGCTTTTCAAGATTATGGAGAAATGAAACTCTGATTTATTGATAGTAGGAATGTAATTTGGCACCATCATTTAAATGTACTTGGTTTGCCCAGAATCTTTACATTTTTCTTTAAATATTTATTTATTTATTTATCATGCATATAGTATTCTGACTACATGTAGGTCTGCAGGCCAGAAGAGGGCACCAGATCTCATTATAGAGGGTTGTGAACCACCATGTGATTCCTGTGAATTGAACGCAGGATCTTTGGAAGAGCAGACAGTACTCTTAACCTCTGAGCTATCTCTTCAGCCCCAATCTTTACATTCTTTTAGAGAAATAATCATGCAAATTTGTAGAGATGTTATACAATGATACACAATCAAACACATTAAAAATATTTGAAATCAAGTAAGTATTTATGCATCTGTTAAGTGATAGAGTATTTCTCCCCATGGAGTACTACAAAAACAATTAAAAATTGTAGTTGGACTACATACATCCCAAGAAAATATCAAGTGCAAAAACCAAGGTAATGAGAACAAAAATAATAGGTCTATGTGTTCAAATGCATACAGAGAAAGGCCTGGAAGGGTACACTCTATTAAGCGGTCATTTCAGGAAAAGAAAATGAGGAAAGAAGTAAGATAAGGTGATTCATATATTTTTTTAAACATTTCTTCATGGTTTAGATTTGGGTATTTTACATGTATTGTTGTTGTAATTTATTATTATTTTCTTCCTTTTTTTTCTTTTTAGTTACTCTTCTTTCGTACAATACATCTGGACCATAGCCTCTCCTCCCAAGGCTCCTCCCAGATGCCCTGCCTCTACTTTCCCTCTCTTCCAGATCTCCAGATCCTCTGTTCCTTCATTTCTCTTTAGAAAAGAATAGGCCTCTTTTCTGTTTTGTCTGAACACAACATAACAAGATGTAATAAGATTAGTCATAAACCCTCATATCAAGACTCAGTAAGGAAGTCCAGTAGAAGGAAAAGGATCCCAAGAGCAGGCAAAATAGTCATAGATACTCGCATTGCCACTGATAGGAGTCCTAAAAACCCTCAAGTTAAACAACAACAGCATGTCCACAGAGGACCTAGTACAGACCCATGCAGGCTCCATGATTGCCCATTGAATCTCTATGAGCCCCTATGAGCCCTAATTAGTTCATTCTGTGGGCTGTGTTCTGGTATTCTTGAACCGTTTGGCTTCTACAATCTTTCCAACCTCTCTCCAGGTGTTCACCAAGCTCCATCTACTGGTTGGCTGTGGGTCGCTGTATCTGCTTCCATCAGTTGCTAGGGGAAGCTCTCTGATGACATATGGGCTACGCACCAATCTATGAGTATATCAGAATATCATTAGGAATCTTGCCATTGACTTCCTCCCCTCTCCCTCTGTCCTTCCCTCCCTTCCCCCTCTCTTCTTCCTACTTTCCTTCCTTCCTTCCTTCCTTCCTCCCTCCCTCCCTCCCTCCCTCCCTCCCTCCCTCCCTTCCTTCCTTCCTTCCTTGTTTCCCTAGTTAGTTGTATTTGGCTCTACCCTAGGTCTCTGGGCTATCCAGCATGTAGCTTCTCGCCATCCAGGCAGTATCAGGTAAGGGCTGTCTCTCATGGCTTAGGCCTCAAGTTAGAGCAGTCATTGGTTGGCCACTCCACCATTATCCTTAGCACATCTTGTAGGCAGGATAGGTTATAGGTTTAAGGTTTTGTGTCTGGGTTGGTGCCCCAGTCCCACCACTGGAAGCCTGCATGTTTACAGAAGATGAATGATTCAGGTTCTGTATCATACATTACTAGGAGTCCTTGATAGAGTCTCTCTCATAGGTTCCAGGAAGTTTCCACATCACCCCCTCTATGTCATTCTGGTCATTTTTTTTCTTGTACTCTTCCCCTCTGTCTCTCCTTCCCCAGCCTGATCCCTCCTGTTCCCATCCCGACCCACATCCACTCTACCAACAAAATCTATTTTATTTTACCTCCTTAGGAAGATCCATCCACCCACCTCTCCTAGAGCTCTACTTGTTACTTAGCCTCTCTGAGTCTGTGGATTGTATCCTGATTATCACTTACTTAACAGCTAATATCCACTTATAAGTGAAGACATGTCACATTTACCTTTCTGGGTTTGGGTTATTGCACTCAGGATGATTTTTTTTCTTTTAGTTCGACCCATTTGCCTGCAAATTTCATGATCTCCTTGTTGTTGTTGTTGTTGTTTTTTTTTAATAGGTGAGCGGTTCTCCAATGTGAAAATGTACCACATGCTCTTTATCCCTTTTTGGTTGAAGGACACCTAGGTTGTTTCCATTTTCTGGCTATTAAGATTAAAGCTGTTATGAACATTGTGGAGTAAGTGTCTGTGTGGTAGAATGGAAGGTCTTTTGGGTATAAACCAAAGAATGGTATAGCTGGGTTTTGAGGGAGATAGATTCCCAATTTTATGAGGAACAGCCACTTTGATTTCCACACTAGCTGTACAAGTTTGCACTCCCACAAACAATGGAGGAGTGTCCCTTGCTCCACATCCTAGCCAGTATGAGCTATTACTTGAGTTTTTGATCTTAGCCATTCTGACAGGTATAAGCTGTATAAGATGTTGAACCTTTTAAAAAATGTTTCTCACCATTAGACATTCCTCTGTTGAGAATTCCCTGTTCAGATCTGTACCCCATTTTAAATTGGATTATTTGATTTGTTGATGTCTAGTTTCTGGAGTCTTTTACATATTTTGAATGTGGAATTGGTGAAAATCTTTTCCCAGTCTGTAGGATGCTGCTTTGTCCTAGTGATGATTTTTTTTTTTTTTTGGCCTTACAGAAGCTTCTCAATTTCATGAGGTCTCATTTATTAATTGTTATTCTTAGTGCCTGAGGGATTGGTGTTTTGTTCAGAAAATTGTCTCCTGTGCCAATGTGTTCAAAGCTACTCCCCATATTATCTTCTACCAGGTTCAGTGTATTTATCTGGTCTTATGCTGAAGTCTTTAATCCACTTGGATTTGAGATGTGCGCAGGCTGATAAATAAAGAGCTATTTGCATACTTCTACATGCTGACATCTAGACAGACTAGCACCATTCGTTGAAGATACTTTCTTTTATTCATTGTATTTTTTTGACTTCTTTATCAAAAAATAGATGTCTGTAGGTGTGTAGATTTATGTCTGGCTCTTCAATATGATTCCATGATCAATATGTATGTTTTTATAGCAATGCCATACTTTATTATTATTATTATAGCTCTGTAGTACAACTTTAAATCAGAGATGATGATTCTTTTATCTTTAATTGTTCAGGACTATTTTAGATATTCTAGGTTTTTAATTTTTCCATATGAAATTGAGTATTGTACTTTCAATTCTGTAAAGAATTGTGTTGGAATTTTGATAGGAATTGCATTGAATCATTATATTGCATTTGGTAGGATGGCTAGTTTTACTATTTTAATCCTACCATTCCAGGAGTACAGGAGATCTCTCCGTCTTCTGATATCTTCTTCAATGTGCTTCCTCAAAGACTTGAAGTATTCCCATACAAGTCATTTACTTGTTTAGTTAGGGTTACCCCCAAAGTATTTTAAATTGTTTGGTGTTATTGTGTTGTTCTCCTGGTTTCTTTCTCAGTTCATTTGTGATTTGTATATAGGAAGGCTACTGATATTTTTGAACTAATCCTGCATTCAGCCATTTCACTGAAAGTGTTTATCAGCTGTAAAAGTTCCCTGCTAAACACTTTTGGGGTTGCTTATGTACACTATCCTATCATCTGCAAATAGTGATATTTTGACTCCTTCCTTTCCAATTTGTATTACCTTGATCTCTTTCAGTTGTTTACTGCTCTAGCTAGAAGTTCAAGTTCTAGCTGTTGAATACAGGAAGAGAATTGACAGCCTTGTCTAGTTCCTGATTTTAGTGAAAGTGCTTTGGTTTTCTCTTCATTTAATTTGATGTTGGCTACAGGTTTGCTGTAAATTGCTTTATTATGTTCAGGTATTCCCTTGTGTCAATAATCTCTCAAAGATTTTATCATGAAAGGATATTGGATTTTTGTCACAGTTTTTTTAAGCATCTAATGAGATGATCATGTTGGTTTTTTTCTTTCATTTTTCTCTTTATTATGGATTGCATTGCTGATTTTCATATGTCGAACCATTCATGAACCTTTGGTGGATCTCTTGACCATGGTGGATGATTTTTTTTTTGATGTGTACTTTTATTTAGTTTGTGAGTATTTTTGCATCTGTGATTATGAGATAGATTGGTTTGCAGTTCTCCTTCTTTTGGCATCTTCATCTGTTTTGTGTATCAGTATGACTTTGTTCCCATAGAATGAACTTGGCATTGTTTCTTCTGTTTCTATTGTGTGGAATAAATTAAGACATATTGGCCTTAATTCCTTTCTGAAAATCTGGTAGAGTTCTGAGCTAAAACCATCTGTTACTGGGCTTTTTTGGTTAGTAGACTTTAAATGACTCCTTCTATTTCTCTGAGGGTTATAGGTCTATTCATGTTCATTGTCTAATCTTGATTTAACTTTGTCCTTTTTTTTCGAGAGCTGAGGACTGATTCCAGGGCCTTGCGCTTGCTAGGCAAGTGCTTGACCACTGAGCTAAATCCCTAACCCCTTGATTTAACTTTGGTAAATGGTCTCTATCAAGAAAATTATCAAATTCTTTTAGATTTTCCAATTTTACATAATACAAGTTTTTCAAGTATGACCTAATGATTCCTTGGATTACCTTGGTATCTGTTGCTATATACCCCTTGCATGCTTGCTTCTTTTTGTTCTAGAACTTTCAGGTATGTTGTTAAGTTGCTAGAGTGGTGGTAGGCAATAACTGTTTTTTCCAAGTTGTGCTCTAAGCTCCACACGTGAATGCACAGCCAACAAAAAGTGATAAAAAGTTAAAAAAAAAAAAAGAAAAGAACAGCAAATGTTAGAAAGCAGTTTTTGACCTAGAGGTGGAGGAGAATAGCTTGAGATCATGAGTGAAACCCAGTCCAACTAGGAGGAAAAGAACCGCTCAGGGCAGGGTAGCAGCCAGCACAAGAATCCAGCCTCTTGTATATATCATCAGGTGCCACCCAGTGTTTCTAGTAATATTAGTATTTGTTCCTCAGTGACTGGATTGACTGTGAATTTCAGATTAGTCTACTATTGTTCCCCAGAGGCAAATTTCTTACACTTTTCTCATCTCATATATATATATATATATATATATATATATATATATATATATATATATATATATATATAAATGTTTATGGGTTCATGACAGTGTAAGATTCTTCCTAAGAGATGATAACATATACATACATAAAACTGTTAAAAAATTTTCATAGATGAACAAGGGCAATACCCTTGAGGTTTCAGTCACCCAGATGTTGACATGCAGAATATGTATAAAACAAAGCTCAGGAAACAATGCCAAAGGCAACCTTTATTATTATTATTATTTTTATTATTATATTATTATTATTAATTTATTCATATTACATCTAAATTGTTATCCCATCCCTTGTATCCTCCTATTCCTCCCTCCCTCCCATTTTCCCCTTACTCTCCTCCCCTATGACTGTGACTGAGGGGGACCTCCTCCCTTTGTATATGCTCATAGGGTATCAAGTCTCTTCTTGGTAGCCTGCTATCCTTCCTCTGAGTGCCACCAGGCCTCCCCTTCCAGGGGACATGGTCAAATATGAGGTAGTAGAGTTTGTGTGAGAGTCAGACCCCACTCTCCACTCAACTGTGAAGAATGCCCTGTCTCTTGGGTAGGGGTAGGGATCTGGGTAGGGGTTCGAAGTTTATTGCATGTATTGTCCTTGGCTGGTACCATAGTTTGAGCAGGACCCCTGGGCCCAGATCTGCCCATCATAATGGTCTTCTTGTATGTTTCTAGGACCCTCTGGATACTTCTATTTCCCCATTCTCCCATGCTTCTCTCACCTGGAGTCCCAATAGGATGTCCTTCCCTCTGTCCCACTTTCCTGGTAAATGAAGACATTCATGGGACATATCCCTTGGGCTAGTGTCCAGATATAAGTGATTATATACCATTTGAGTCTTTCTGCTTCTGGGTTAACTCACTCATTATGATCATTTCTAGTTCAATCCATTTGTCCACAAATTTTGAGAATTCCTTGTTTTTAATAGCTGAGTAGTATTCCATAGTGTAAATGTACCACAGTTTCTTTATCTATTCTTCTACTGAGGGACACTTAGGCCGTCTCCATGTTCTGGCTATTATGAATAGGCTGCTATTAACATGGTTGAACAAATGTTCTTGCTGTGTGCTGGAGCATCTTCTGGGTATATTCCAAGGAGTGGAATAGCTGGGTCTTGAGGAAACCCTATTCCCAGTTTTCTGATATAGTGCCAGATAGATTTCCAAGGTGGCTGTACTAGTTTGCATTCCCACTAGCAATGAAGGAGTGTTCCTCTTTCTCTACATCCTCGCCAGCATGTGGTGTCGCTTGAATTTTTGATCTTAGCCATTCTGATGTGTTTAAGATGGAATCTCAGAGTTGTTTTGATTTGCATTTCCCTGATGACTAAGGAGGTTGAGCATTTCTTTAAGTGTTTCTCAGCCATAAGATATTCCTCTGTTGAGAATTCTCTGTTTAGTTCTGAGTCCCATTTCTCAATTGGGTTATTTGGTTTGGTGGTGTTTAATTTCTTGAGTTCTTTATACATAAGAGATTGAAGATGACACGAGAAGATGGAATGATCTTCCTTGCTTGTGGATCGTGAGAATTAACATAGTAAAAATGGCCATCTTACCAAAAGCAATTTACAGATTCAATGCAATCCCTATCAAAATACCTTTTTTCTTTTTTATCAATTATACATAAATAATTTCCTTTTACTTATCTTTTAAGAAAAATTGGATTTAAAAAAGATGACAGAATAAAGAAGAAAGAATGCTGATAATGGAAATTTTGTAATTGGTTGAAGAACAACATCAAGTGGTGACAATTTGCCTGGACCTCAATATTCTTTTAAGCTCATAGCTGGTGCTACAATGTACATAGTGCCCTGTGAAAACAAACTTTCCCCTTTACTGCATCACTTTCTGCTTGGGACAAGCCATTTAATTTTATTTTTCTGTGATCTGAAATTTTTTTTTGCCCCAACTCCTCATGCTTTTCTGATCACTGATACTTTCCTATTTGCAGTATAAGTGACATTTATGACATCTATTTTATATTTGACTAGGGGTCCTAGACTTCCTGTGTAGTAGGCAGAATATTTCCCCTACCCACTCAACACACCTGTGAATATATTACCTTACATGAAAGAGAAATAAATATTGCTTACGGAATTGACCTTGACCCAGCTGACTTTACAGTGAGGGAGATTATGCTTCGTTAGCAAAATTGACCAAATATAGCTATGAATGTTTCCACCAGTAGAAGAATGAGTCACAGGAGGATGTCACAGTGGTACCTTGCCTTGGATTTGTGGCTTTGGAGACAGACAGCAGGAGTTGTAGATAAAAATGTGTTGGAAGCTTCTGGAAGGTGGAAAATGATAGAAATGTTCAGTTTAGGATTGACAAATGGAATGTAGTTTCACCAGTGCCTCAGTTTTAACTTAGTGAGATCACAGTCAGAGTTTTAGTGGGTGGAATTGTAAAATAATAAGATTGTGCTTTTGTACCCTTGAACCTAAGGTGCAGGGAATGTTGCAGAAGAATGGATGCAAATATTCTAAGAGCCATAGGACCATGAGGTTTACTGTGAGATCATGTCTCCTAGTAGTATCAGAAGCTACACCCATAAGTCTCATGAAGTTGACTACCTAGTCATGAGCTGAACAAGGATGATACCAATGACCATGACAAACTGAACAGAGAAAAACACATGTAATTTCAACCCTACATAGCATACTATAGGCAACTGAGGAAAGCTGGGGAAGGGAGAAGTGGCTTCCTCAGGGAAGAGCACATCAATTGGTTGTCCAATGCCGAATGGTTGGCCCTGAAAATATACATACAGGTAGCATTATGTGGATTGAACAGATAATATTTAGGAATATCAAGCAGACTGAAGTAGAAAAAACAATTATTAGATATTGATTTATTTAGTGTACTTAAAGCATAGATTGTATTGCCTATTTTCCAAGCATGGCCATGTCTGCTGCCTGGAATAGAAAGATCTAGAGAACCAACTGAAACAATGAGTTATTGCCCTTAACCTGCTGACTCTCATGTATGATTTTTGAAATATTTGGCTTGCTTGTTTGCACCACCTTGAGGCTTTAGAGTATAAAATGTGAATACAAAACAAACCAGGAACTGAGGCCTTTTAGGTGCTAACCTGGCTTCGGTATACCAGGGAATACATCTATTAGCTTCCACTCTCACTGTTGTTGGAGTACTTATCGAGAAATAGTCACAGAATACCAACACACACACACACACACACACACACACACACACACACACAGGCTTCCCAGGACTTATACATTTTCCCCTCCAGTGTCTAATCTCCTTCTGATCTGACTGGTAGGAACAGGATGGGGGAAAGATGCGAGCCTGCTGTGTGTGCAGACTGTTCATTCCCAAAGGGGACAAATAACTGGATTCTAGTCAGAGTTTCCCTCAAATAGGGTGCATGCTGGCACAAGGGCACAATGACTCTATTTGTTCAGAGGAAAGGACATCTTTAAAAAAAAATCTAAACAAGGTGTCTGCTAATGTGGATTCTGCCAGATGGCACACCCAAGTAGTATGTCAGCATTACTCTACTCCTCAATCAGTGAGTAACTTCAATTCTGGAACGGCACACAAGGAGAAATAGAACAGAATTTGCTGTTTTCCAACAGTTTGAAATCCCATTGCTTTGACTGTAATTGGACCACAAGAAGTATCCACCCATAATATTCTTTGACAGCCTAATGTGTTCATTGGAAAAACAAATTCCTAAGTGAGTGACACATTTTCCCCCTGTGTCCTGTATATCCTATTATTTGCCAATTTCCATCTTATCAGCTAGACTTACTTAATGCTTGAGGCCAAGGTACTGCAGTATCTCTTAATTAACTACTTGCAGAGAGCTAATTATTTTCCCTAAAGTATCTCATCAGGGTACAAAGAATATTGATTTCATGCTGTAAAATGCCTCCGAGCATTTTCAAAACACCACTAAGCTTCTGTTAGCAGAGCTATCTTTTCAAAAATAGAGGATAAGAGGGCTGCATGACAAAAGAAATGGCTTATGCTTCCCTTTTAGTGTTTATTCCTTTCTCTCCTAGGTCCAGTGGGTTCCTGGGGGATTTGATGGAAGCTTTTGCCTTTTCCAACCCACTTACTTCCCTGGGAGAGCAAATAACCCTTGAGATGCCACACTGCACCCTTTCTGCCTGGGTTCCCAGCCTGAGCTTTCTGACAACAGTGAGGTAGGTACAGGGCAGCCGGCTGGTGACACTGCAGCCTGCTAAAGCTGTGGGAAGCCTTTCTGAGGAACAATTGCCATGCTTAACTTTCAAGTACTAGCCTCTTCGGTTTAGATGCAGCCTTGCTTCAACCTTGCTGGCTGAAGTGTATCTGTAGCTTTCTGTAGAAGGCTCAGAACATTCCCCTCACTAAAGTGTGATCAGCAGGTAGGGAGGAGGGCTAGCTACCTAATCATGAAGTTGCCTGGTAGAGGAGCTCTCCCAAGTAGGCTGTCCACTGTGTCCTTGCCATATTGCCTAGCCTGAATGGGGTTCTTCATGTGTGATTCAGTTCACTTATCACACACTGCAGAGAGTCTTCTGGATTTTTTAGTTGGGAAACTTGAGGTACAGAGACTTGGGCTAACTATCCAAAGCAATGTAGCTAGGACAATTTAAAACAAGGCAAGGGGCAAAGTGCTCTGGAGGAAAAGTTCTTGAGACTGAGAACAAGCAATCATTAGGAAGAGTGTTTTCCTGCCTGAACCCTCTGCTGGGTCAGCAGACCAGCACTGCAGTACTGCTTGTTGGGATTAAAAATGATTTTCTTGATCTCACTTTATTTTCAGCTTTTTTTAGCTGCAGCGTATCTTGCTCAAAATGAACATCATCTCACACATAATGCTATCTCCTCCCTTTCTCTTCTTTGTCAATTTAATAAATAGTGATCATTCTTTTTTTCTTCTAGAGAACATATCATATAAAGTGGTATGCTGCGAGAGAAAGTCAATGGATCACCCAAAAGTCAGTGGCTCACAATCTTACCTGCACATTAGGATTGCCTAGGAAAAATCTAAAATCATGCCCAGGCCCCACACACAAACTGCTTAATTAGTGTCTCCGAGGAAGGGGGCAAGCACCAAGGTCAGCATCAGTTCTTTTAAAAGCATGCTAGAGTTTTTTAGCAGTACATCTATAACTGTAATAAGCCCCAGAGGTACCTGGGGATGTTGTTAAAATGCCGATTCTGATGGAAGGCCTAAGTGGTAGTGACAGCTTGCATTCTTGCCCAGTTACTTCATCTTTGGTGTGATGGAGTGGTGAGGCTCCAGACCAGCTGCTCTCAAGCCTCGGTCCCTGGATCTGTGGCATTAGCATCATAAGTAAGTTCTTGTGTCTTGTGTACAGAGCTCAGTAGAACTTCAAGGTGTCTCTAGTGTGTATCAAAGTCAGGGCTACTGTTGAACAATCTTCCAGATTCTAGCTCTCCTGTATGCTTTGAGACAGAGGAGAGAAAGATCCCACAGTGATGTACAGAGAAGGTGTATTGGCAGGATTCTTGTAGAAATAAGAGATCAGACTGCAAGAATCCAGAAAAAAAAAAAAAAAAGTAAACCAGGATGAACACGGGAAACCTCTGAGGCCCCAGGTATCCCAGGAATGGTGTCAAGTGCTGGGCAACATCTGGGATGATGAAATAGGCTGATGTCCTAACAGACCAGATCCCGCTGGTATGGTTTCTTCTTCTAGTACCTTCTCTTACCAGAATATAGATATTTCCCCCATCTCTGCATGCAGAAGAGCAGCTTGGTGGAAGGTTTAGGATAAGCTTACTTCAGTTAGAATAATAAGGCAATTTAGACTTCAATTTCCTTGTCATGGAGCATGAAAGCAATGTATTAATTGTAACTACCTATAAGCTTTTGATGGGAAAGAGATAATGGAAATATTTAAGCTGCCACTGTTCTTGCTTTGCATCTTCATATCTCCAGTTGCACCCAGCAATCACTGCCACAAGTCTGAAACCCAGTCCAAATGTTTGACACTCATTCCTGTGGTGAGTTACTGTCATGGTTAGTGGGCCAAGCTAGCACCTGAGTGGCACCTGAGTATTTGCTGTTTGGAGTTGGATGCCCCCTCCTGGTCCACAGCACATTACCAAATTATGTGTGATATTGCTCCACCTACAGGATACTTTGGGCCTAGACACCATGATGTGCTTCAGGTACCACATGACATTAGCCTCCCTTTAAGGAGACTAACCATTTGCTGACTTCTGATAAACCCATTTTTTAAAATATGTGACTCTAACAAGTTTTAATTTAGCATACACAAAGGTCTATAGTTTTGTACGTACAAAAGTGGGAAACTTTTGAGTTAACTTTTTTTTTTTTTCATAGCTTTGCCTGTCCTGGGGCTTGAATGTAGACCAGGCTGATCTTGAACTTGGAGATCTGCTGGTCTCTGCCTCTTGAATGCTAGGATTAATGGTGTGTACCACTAAACCTGGACTGTCATTTCTCTTTTTTAATTAAAAGATTAAAACATTTATATTTTATGTATATGGGTGTATTATCTTCATGCATGCCTGATGCCCACAGAAGTCAGAAAATGGCAATGGATCTCCTGAAACTGAAGTTACAGATGGCTATGTTGGTACTGGGAATTGATCATGGGCCCTCTGGAAAAGCAACTAGCACTCTTAATCGCTGAGTATCTCTCCAGCCCCAATGTGGTCATTTCTGCCTCCCCTGGAATCACTTAGTTAACAAAAATAAATTTTATTTATTGGTTGTTTTACATTTATTTATTTGCTGTGTGTGTGTGTGTGTGTGTGTGTGTGTGTGTACATGCTCATGTCCTCCACACTGAGCTTTTGTTAAAAAAAAGTGTCATTCAATAAAGGAGTGTTTATTGCATATTTCTGGGATGTACTCGTGACTCTTAGCAAAGATGCAGCCTTTGTAGAAAGGAGTTCAGCACTGCTGAAGGCCAGACTGTCATCTTCCTGGTGCTTTTCTCAACTAGAATGGCCAGAGACTTCTTGACTTGATGTGAGGTAGCATCAGCATTCATCTAAATGTGAGCACAAACATGCACATTTCTGGAGTCTCATGTTTACCTAGATGACATGGCTGTGTCATGATATCAACAAAGCAGAAGCACAAATCTAACAATCCTGAAGACGGTGGGAAATCTGGGGACTTTCAGAGCTACTATGACTCCAAAGGAAGACACCCGGAACAAGTTGCCAAACCTCCATTTCGTGCCATGAAATTCTCACAGTAGCTTTATGAGGTAGGCACTAGCATCAGTTGGATTTCACAGAATGTGGCCTCTGAGACACAGATAGGCTAGTGAACTTGCTCAGTACCACACAGGCAGTGAGAGATAGGATCCAGCATTCTATCCCAGTTCCATGTGGTGGCTTAGCCTTCTTGCTTGGGATAGCTGAACATTCAAGAATCTTGGCAGAACTGCTTGGGAGAGAGCTTGGTGAGCACTGGGAACTGAGGGTTCCTGTCTGTCCTTTGAGCAGTTCAAGATGACTCAAAGCAAAGGTTGCAATCATAAAATGAATTATAAAGTGTCTGTTTTCTGGGGCAAAGTTCTTCATTTTAATGAGAACTTACTTAATATCTTATACAATTTCTCCCAGAATCAATCTCAAAAACTTCAAGAGCTTACTGAGAACCGAAGCCCCTCTCCTGAAGTCAACACAGGTCACATCGTGGGGTGAGAATGTCTGTCTCTGGCTTTAAGCCTAGCTGCTGTTTTTTTCATTTATTAATTAGCTCATCCTGCAGTGTAGCTGACCACCTTTCAAGGCCTTTTCTTCAGATCCAGATGTTTGCTCCTGTGTCTCGTACCATAGGGCCCAAGTTCACCTTTCCTTCTGCAGTTAGAGGGTGCAGTTTTATGGCAGAAAGGGGGAAGCACTGACTAATTCTGGCACCCAGAGTTACTGGTAGATGTCCTGCTTTTGCAGCAAAAAGCATCATGACCCTAACAAAATCCACGTACCTCCTCTAGTCCACTTCCTTCATCACTACAGTGAGAGCACTGAGCAGCTGACAGGCTCATTGTGGGGTGTCAGTGAAATGCTCGTGCCGCCCTTAGCTGTTGTGTGTTTGTTTAAAACAACAGGCTCCATCACACACTCATACATATGTGTCATCCACTGTGCTTATTCTTAGCCATATTTCCTCGCATGCTTCCTTTCCCACAGGTTCACTTTCTGAGTGTTCTCCCTTCTGCCTTGATGCCACATAGACGAATATCTGTAAGTATGTTCATTATGTTATATGTCATCTATATTAAATCTCAGTTCCACATCTGAGTGAGAGCATGCTATCTGTTCTTCAGAGTCAGACTTACTTCTTTTAACCTGATAATCTCCAATCCTACCACCCTTCCTGCTGTAGGAGGTGCTTTTCTTCTTACTCTGGCCAAACCCCTGAGGGAACAATGTAAGGATGGAAGGGATTGCTCTAGTTTATAGTTCTAGAGTCTGCATTTCTCAAGGGGGAGG
Organism: Acomys minous; assembly: GCF_964271855.1. Classification (NCBI taxonomy): domain Eukaryota; kingdom Metazoa; phylum Chordata; class Mammalia; order Rodentia; family Muridae; genus Acomys; species Acomys minous. Next base: position 68,831,410 of record NC_140489.1, on the reverse strand, counting down.
AGACATGACCTCAAGAGCCGAAGTCCAGATAGTCACATTGCATCTGTAGTCAGAAAGCAGGGCTTGAACAGGAAATGGGGCCTGGTTATAAACCTCGAGGCCCACATCTAGTGACCTACTTCCTCCAGTAAGTTTCTGCATCCTAAGGGTTCCACAATTTTCTAAGCAGTGACTAGCTTTGGACCAAGGATTCAAACATATGAGCATATTGGGGATATTTCACTGTCAAACTACAATACCTGAAAATAATATTTATTTTCTCTATCGTTTTAAGTTTTTGTTTCTAGTGAATGCACAGTCTAGTAGAGTAGGCAGGCATTTAAAAATCATGCTTTGATAAGCTTGCATGGTTGTAGAAATAAGTATAGTGAGAAGTATAGAGATTCATTTACTGTGTCTTGCGTGGGACAGCTTAAGTATCAGAAAGAAGAATGTAAACTTAACCTTCAACTATTATAAAAGTTACTTTTCTATTGCTGTGAAAGCCAGTGACATACTTCCTCCACCAAGGCCATACTTCCCAATCCTATGGATACAGTACCACTAACTAGGGACCAAGTACTTATACGCCTAAGAGTATGGGGAATATCTCACTCAAATGATAACCACTATTCCTAGTGTAGAAACACCCAGTAGGGCTGGAGAGATGGCTCAGCCGTTAAAGGCTAGGCTCACAACCATAAATATAAGAAACACCCAGTAGCATGGCGTGCTTGTGAGTTAGTGAGATAGGGTAAGCTCTGAGTTATACAACACTGGGTCACAGAAAATGGGAACCTTGCTTTGTTTTTGTGTTTATATGAGTAGACAAATTGAGAAAGCTGTCATTCTGCTAGGATAGAATGTATTTTGAGGTGAAACGCGTTATGCACATTTTCTTTCAGTTGGCTTCTGTTGGTGTTTTGTATTAGAGCCCCAGGACCATCTCTGAGAGGCTAGCAAATGCAGCAGGGTCTTTTTGTTTTCTTTGGTAGAGCTCTTTTCTCTTTGCCAGATACTTGATCTCATGCGAATACAGCATTTAGACACTGTGAAGTTAATATTGCCAATGTAACAGGATCTAGAATCACCAAATAGGCAAGCCTCTGGGTGGGTCTGTGAGGGATTATCTAGACTAGATTGATGGAGTTCCGAAAACACTCCCTAAATTTGGGTGGTAGCATTGCAGGAACCATGGTCTGAGACTGAATTAGAAGAAGAAAGCAAGCTGAGCATAGCATGTGTCTCCCAGCAGTGTGATCAGCTTCCTCCTGCTATGCTCTGGAGATGTAAGCCGAAACAAAACCTTCCTTTCTTATGCTATCCTTGTTAGGTGTCTCACTGCAGCAATGAGACAAGGAACTAATATAAAAAGCTGGTGTAAGAAGGGGGACTGTTGGTGTGATTACATCTTGATCACGTGATTCGTTGGCCTTTGGGATTGCCTTGCAGGATGTATGTGAAGGGATTTGGGTTTGGGCCTATAAAAGCTCTAAAACACTTTGAGCAGAGCTTCCTGGGCCATCCTAGTGAGAGTTTAGAAGACAATGCTGAAAGATTCATGGGTAGTGAAGAAGAGCTGCCTTATAAGGTTTCTGAGGGAAGAAATACTGTACCTTGACCTAGGATTATGGGCTGGTGTCTGATATTCCATCAAGAATCTGGCTGTATTCTTTCTTTGTTCTGAGATCATGAGTAAAGTGAAATATAAGAGTAGCAAGTAATAAGAATATTGGGCTAATGCGGCTGGTGGAGACAGGCAGGGCTGTCCTGAGGGTGTGGCATAAGCTACTGCTTGCTTTTCTCATCCAGGTCGGCAGTGAGAAATTACTTCCTCCTGTGCACTGAGACAATAGGAAAGGTATCTCGAGGCTCCATGTTGTGAAAAGGCAAGTTCATTTGACAGAATTTTTTCCTGACTTAAAATTCTGCTGAAGGGTTCCTTGCTTGAAGGCAATTGCACAGAGAAATGTTTGTTTAGGATAATAATCAAAGAACTATAGAGGCTGAATGATGAAGCAGCTGTGGGGCAAGTGGGCGAGGCTCTATTCCAAGATAGCGGTAGAGGTTAGCTGCATTGCCTATGGATTTGGGGTTGTGCAGGCATGGACAGTATAGAATTGTGAGGACCATGGAGCCCTTTACTTGATGCCTGACAATGTGTGGCATGATAGGAGTTTCTGTAAGATGGCCCTGAGAGGCCTTGGCTTCAATCTGTGGAAGTTAAGCCAACCTTGCAGTGGAGACTTCAGGATGTTGGAGATATTAGGACCTTGGATCTCTACTATAGAAAGCTGCAGCCATGGAGCAGAGCTGGTTCAAGAAAGAATCCAGACGATTCTCTCATAAGCCCTGTTTCTGGACACAGAGCTGCAGGATGTGATGTATTCCCTATTGGGTTTCAGTGTTGTTTTGGGATGATCATTCCTTCCTATGCCACTGTCTTTCCTTGTTGGAATTTAAATGTTTATTCGGTGCCACTGTATACTGGAAAGATGTGGTGTGTATTTTATCTTATAAAATGTCACATTACGACATTGCTTTGAGTCTCAGAAGAGACTTTGGACCTTTAAATAGCATTGACACTGTTAAAGACTATGACACTCTGAAGTTGGACTGAATGAATTTGTATCAGAAAATGGCCGTAAGCCCATATTGACAAAATGGGGTAGGAAGTCTATGCCTTCAAAGGGGTAAATTGTGATGTCAAGTTGACAAGGGATAGACTTGTGGTGGCTAACATTGGTTGTCTCAGTTTGACAGGATGGAAACACTGGACAGACAAGCCTCTGTGAATGAGTTTTGTAGATCAGGTTAACTGTATGGGAAGACTCACTCTACATCTGAGCAGTGCTGATCTATGGTTTGCCATTCCAGCTGGAAGGATTAGAAGTAGAAGGCAAACCGACTAGAAGCATTCATCCACCGCTCTCCTGACTACAGATGTCCTGTGACCAACCTTCTTCTGCTCCTTCCATGATACCTTTTCTGCCAGGTGGACTGTAACCTTGAACTAGGGGCCACAGTGACCACTTTCTTCATTAAACTTATTTTTGGCCAGGTGTTTTGTTGTAGAAATGAGACAAGTAACTGATGTAGCCCCAGCATTGCTGTTCTTTTGAGGATCATTTTAATCCAACAGAGCAGAATACACTTGGCCAAATTCACTTCATTCACCGATGATTACACCTGGGAAGCTCTGTAGGAAACACATGATATTCCACTTCCCCTTTGCAGTCAATGCCTGTAGCTTGGAGTACATTAGCTGGTCTGATGGCCTTATTGAGTTGAACAGATCATTGACATCTTTTATTTCCAACTTGAATCATTATTGTCTTGTGACTTTGTGATGTTTTTATTACTCTATCTAACAAATTCAATAAAGCCAGGACTCAGGCAGTGTTGCTATCTTCTGAGTGACATTTTTAACAAATGTTCCAAAGAGTGTGGATCGAACACCACCATCCCTGAGCCGATGAAAGGCTCCTTCAGCCTGTATTATTCTAAGTCCACTGCCTTAAGCCTCAAGGAACAATCAAACGTCTGTGTACTGGAGAAAACAGAAAGAGGAAGTGAAGGTTATATGCTCTTTGGGCATTTTGGATTTGATTTGACTGCAATGAGATTTCATAGCCTACTGAATAGCTGAAGGCCCTTTTTATAAATAACTTTCCCAGTTGAATTTGACAATATTTAGGGTGTTTCTAGAAAGTGTGACTTGGATCAGAGTTTTTCAAAGCAAGGTGACCATGTTCACAGGGCAACTCACTAGCTCTGGAAGACTTATATAAATATAGAATTGGAACTTTTCTCTGTGCAACTGGGAGTGCCCTCAAGTGATCTAGATGCCAGAAGGTCACGGTGCTTTGAGGGGACAGGTAGGAGATGCACAGCACTCACACCACTAGTTCACTTTCTTTCAGCATCTTGTCATGTTTTGACATTTTCATGAGCCTGGTTAGGTGAGCAAGGACCTTGGACTTCTGTAATAAAACTATGTAAGAACAGTAACATTAGTAGCAATGTAAGGTCTTAAAGGAGTTGGCCAAAAAGTTTAAAATCAAAATGACAAAGAAAATCTATTTGAAAAATGAATTTTGCTATGGGCTAAATCATGGTCCTGTCCCACTCAGCTCAGGTGTCGGCATCTAGCTCTACTGTGTGAAAAGGTGACCTTTTCTGGAGCTGATGTCTTCACACAGACAGTTTGCTCAAAATGAGACCGTGAGTGTGTGCTCCAACTGAACACAATGAGCCCCTCATAAAAAGTAGAAACTTGGAGAAGAAAGATGAACACAGAGAAGACTGCATGAGCATATGGAAGCCGGGGGGAGATGAATGCAGGAAGACATGCGAATAGAGAGAAGTGAGGGGAAACCCAGGCTAGATGCTTCCCTCACAGCCTCAGAAATAGCCAGTCAAAGTCTGATTGATACTGGGCTTCCAGAATTGTGATGCTTTATGACAGTACTTCTAGCCAACTAATAAAGCCAACTAATTCACTCTTAATAGTGATGTGCCTCAGACATCAAATAGTATGCCTTGGGATATGTAGTCAGTGATAGTGTGAAATCAGAGTCATTTGCAGCTGAGATTCCAGAGTATAAAAGAAAAACGGTTCACAAACACAATGTGCTTAATCACGATGCTGTCAATGGAATTATTACCATCAATAAAAAAATTACATAAAGGTTTTTATTTACTATTAAAATTATACTACTTAATTTAAAATTTATACTATTTAAAATATTTTAAAATTCAGCCTCTAATAATTTATCTTCATTTTTCTATATAAGTAATATGATAATTATGCCATACTATATGTTTGTGATATATAATGTGTTAACATTTACACAGATGTACTTGAATTCTCAGCCATGCCCTATTGACAGGGCATACAATTACAAATTTTGAGGCTCATGATAAAAAACATATTTGAAAAATAGATTTTGCTTAAAGCTTTCTTTTCTAAATTTGAGAATTTCAAGTTCTTCAGATACTGGAAATGAGAAGACAGTTTATCTATGGGAGTTCTACTAGGATAGACAAATTTATAAATTATTTGATTAATTTTTCTATGAAGATACTTAAACATTAATGGTATCTTGATGGGTTTGAGATTTTAAAGGTAGTTTCTAAGATGACTTAAATAATAACTTTTGTTAGCTTTTCCCTTCTCATTTCTTTTGCTCTTCAATATTATTGGTATGATTCTCATAATTATAAGAAAACCAATCAGAGACTTTAAAAACTAAAATGAAGACACATTACCAGTGCATGACTTGGAAGTTTTTGAGTATTATGCACAGACACATCTAGGAGATTTCCCTGTTTTCCTTGTAGAATACCACTCAATGAGGTCAAAGCATCAATGAGCAAAACTGAGCAAAGTGAGAACTTCATGTAAACATGTTATTACACATATAGATATGTACACTACACACCTTCTCATACAATCATACACACTTATCCCAGCATCATACACCCTAGCTAGGACTTGGCTGGGCTTTCATAGAGACCTTGCTAATAGTTTCACAGCATTAAACTATTTATTTTATTTATTACTTTTTAATCTTAGGGTATGGATGTTTGCCTCCATATATGTATATTCATTACATTTATGTCTGGTATCTTCAGAGGCCAGAATGTGGAGTCAGATTCCATGAAACTAGATTCACAGATGATTATGAGCAACCATACTTAGAGCCTCTGCAAGAGCAGTAAGTGTTCTCAACTGCTGAAACGTTTCTCTGGTCGCCATTTTAATTGCTTTTGAACTATGTGAATTTGTGTATGTATGTATGTGGGTATGTGCACATGGGTGCAGCTGTCTATGGAGGCCAGCAGCATCAGATTCCCTTGGAGCTGGAGTTATAGGCAGTTGTGAGTCACCCAACATGGGTACTGGGAACTGAACTTGGGTTTTATTCAAGAGCAGTAACAGCTCTTAACCACTGAACCATCTCCCTACTCCCAGTTTCAACATTTTAAGAATATATAGTAATCATTATTTTATGTATTTTGGATGGCAAGAGTCAATTTAGCTGTGGAGCGATACATGAATATAAAAAGCTATTGATTATTTTACTTACCTCCATCTGCAAATGGACCCAAAGAATACCATGTGCACATGCGTAAGCACAGTGTTGTGCCTTGTGCTTTTCTGTGAAGTTTTCTAATCTGTTCCCTATCAAACAAACAAAACAAATAGACAAATAAACAAACAACCAGAGACATTGGTTGGATTGATCCAGGTGCTTTTTACTTATGCCTTGCACACAAACATGAATATCTTTTTATTCACTGGTCTTATGCACAAATCATTATATGTGCCACAAAGAGCCTGAGTTAGAAGAAAGCTCTAGTTCTATCCTCCCACCTCTCCCAGTGATGCAGTCTAGATAGCTCTATCAACGTTACCTATTGGAAATCAGTTATGATGGCTAATTGTCATTGACCAGTACTCATCTCTATCCCTTTCCCATCTGCTTCCTGGTCTGTAAATTGCTCAGGTATCAAAAAAATTACTTTCTCGGGGCAGGGGGGGGGGTGGTGGCGCTAAGGTAAGGATGGAGAGTAACAAAAGAAATGGGACCAAGTCCTGGGACACTTCATCATTAAGAGATGGGGAGTGAGCTCAGTAAGATGCCAGGAAAGGGGCAGCCCCACAGAAGAGAAGAGATGGTAACTTTACTAAAGGTTTGGGGATCATTTAACATGGCATTGTTTTCAGCATACATACACTAAATGCCCAATGGGTAAACTGCCCAAACCTGTGCCTGGTGGTAGTGACAGGTTAGGAATCAAGGTTCTTTAAATGCCAGCTCTGTAACATGAATTAAGTCAAATCATCTATCAATGTATATTTTTATAACGTGAGAGATATTTGTATTCATAAACACTTCTAACTAAACCAATTGGAACCAAGGTCTGATGTTTATATTGTTGGCCTTGCCACAAGCGGTAAGAGCCTTTATATTCTGTGTATTTTGTGTGAGATACAGGAAAACAAACAGGAGAAATCAGTGAGGTTAGCATCCCCAGGAAGGTTAGTGTAGACTGTGTGAGAAAAGAAGGGCGTGAGGATACCGTTTGCAGTGAAAGGATGTAAGCTAAGTGTAACTCTTCTTGGGAGGAAAGGATTCTGGATCTGGAGGTGGTGTCGGATAGATACAAAAATGGGACTAGAATCGCAACAACGTGTCAGGCCAGCATCTGAGAAGTGTGTAGGTGAACCCGAAGGAGGAAAGAAGAAATAGCTGTACCGTCCTGGCTGAGCTCAATGCTAGGAGAGGAGCTGTCCCTTTTCCAGGGAGCACCGAAATCTTTACCTTGGTCTAGACCAGTACAAGTTCTTTGCTGTGATGGGCGTACGTCACTGAATACAACCAATCTCCGACAGCGCCACCGTGTGGCAGAAAGGTGCACCGTCAGCTAGAAGTCCATGTGATTCCAGTTTGCGCAGCCTTTGGAGTGTGGTGAGTGTCTCCAGCGTTTGGGGACAAAGTTATGTGTGTGTGTGGAGGAGACTTAGAGAAGTATGATTGATAAAGAATATAAAAAATTAAGGTTGGAGGTGTAGCTAAGTGCTGCAGTGCTTTCCTTAAGAGTATTCAAGGTCCTGGGTTAGGGCCACAGGGCTCCTTTTTAAAATCAATCAATCAAACAAACAAACAAACAAAACCAAACAGCAGCAACAAAACAGATGTCAGACACACACACACACACACACACACACACACACACACACACACACACACACACAGAGAGAGAGAGAGAGAGAGAGAGAGAGAGAGAGAGAGAGAGAGACAGAGAGAGAGAGAGACAGACAGACAGACAGACAGACAGACAGAGACAGACACAGAGAGACACAGAGACAGACAAACAGAAGAATTTTAAGGATCTCAGATTTCAAGCATGCAGAGTAATCTTAAGTGACAACTAGAATAAAAGAATTAGAATCAAAGGACAGCACATACAATTCTCAAGGGTTAACTTTTGCCTTTTCCAAGACTGGCACATTCTGTAAGGTTCTGTTAGCTTCAGTTTTCATTCATTAGAAATGAAGTGGAATGATCGAATTTTCACTTTAAATTCAACTCCAGTTCAATGACTTTCTGGAGGAGAAAGTCTCCAACGCTCTTTTGTCTACACATGTCAGCATCTTTGTCCTCGCTCCTCGAGCTTCTGCAGAAGAGGAAATAAATTGAAAGACAGATGACGAGAAAAGCATAGGTCACAAGACACAGACAGGATGGCATGTGTTCTGGCATGTGTTCATGTCGTCTGTGGGCAAAGCTCCAGATTTTAGCCAGGGTCTTAGCCAATCACCCTCTGAGTCTGATACGCCATCAGAGAAAAGTGAGTAAAGAATCCAATCCAAGCCAGTTATTTCTTCTTTGGGAACTAAGTTTTCACTATTGTTTTGGTACTTACCTAATTTTTGGACAATAAATCAAAATTGTGGATTTGGAATGTTCTCTGCTGGTCATTTTGCTCAACTTTTTTTTTTTTTTTAAATCATAGGCAGGGTTGTTGTTTCAAAACCTGAAAATCCCAAACATTCGACTTTACGAAGACTCAGGAGCCGGATGCTAGAGTGAAAACCTACTAGCTCAGGGAGGCAGAGAAAGCACCCAGCTGACCTTCCTACTCAGCTCACGTTCTAGAGGAAAACCATAGAAGCAAACTGGCTCAGTTAACAGAAAAAGGCCAAAACCCCAAGGCTAAAGGCTTGCTGGCCCAAAGCTTAAAAGCCTGCGTCTTCTTATCCAAGCTGTCTTAAATGCCCTGCATGTCAAAGTCCCTCCTACTATTTAATCCCTCTCAGCTGGTTTCTTGCTCTGCCTCTTGACCTAGGGTTAACTTTATTAAATCCTGTGTACAGAAAGCTCTTTGGATTAAAGGTGGGTGTGAGGGCTGGCTGAAACACACCATAATTACCTGTTTATAATAAACAGAAAAATCTTGGATTAAAGGTGTGTGTTAGGGCTGAATCACACCAAATGAAAGACAGATTTTTGTAGTTCACAATCTCAGGGTTCACCATGGGATCAAATATCCTGCCACACAGGGTTTTCGGCAACCCCCTGACTTCTTGCAGCAGACCAAGGCATGCAGGATATGCTAAATATTCTGGAGCACAGCAGAACCCTGCCTCATAGTCAGGGGATGGCCTGGGAGCTGAAGTGAGCACCACTGAATGAGAGATACTGAACTCCTCCCCAGAGCTGCTGTCAAAATATTCACTTGAAAGAAACCCTGGGCATTTGTGCAATGAGCTCTTTCTACTCTTAGATGATTTGGAACTTAGAAAGTATCCTGCTCTTTTTTTTTTTAATTTTTATTTTTTATTACTTTATTAATTTATTCTTTTTACATCTCAATGGTTATCCCATCCCTTGTATCCTCCCATTCTTCCCTCCCTCCCATTTTCCCCTTATTCCCCTCCCCTATGACTGTTCCTGAGGGGGATTACCTCCCCCTGTATATGTTCATAGGGTATCAAGTCTCTTCTTGGTAACCTGCTGTCCTTCCTCTGAGTGCCACCAGGCCTCCCCCTCCAGGGGACATGGTCAAAGGTGAGGCACCAGAGTATGTGAGAAAGTCATATCCCACTCTCCACTCTACTGTGGAGAGTGTTCTGTCCATTGGCTAGATCTGAGTAGGGGTTTAAGGTTTACTGCCTGTCTTGTCCTTGGCTGGTGCCTTAGTTTGAGCGGGACCCCTGGGCCCAAATCTGCCTATCATAATGTTCTACTTGTAGGCTTCTAGGACCCTCTGGATCCTTCTACTTTGCCATTCTCCCATGCTTCTCTCATTTAGAGTCCCACTAGAATGTCCTCCCCTCTGTCTCAGTTTCCTGGTAAGTGAAGACTTTCATGGGACATGCCCCTTGGGCTAGTATGCAGATATAAGTGAGTATATACCATTTGAGTCTTTCTGCTTCTGGCTTAACTCACTCATTATGATCATTTCTAGCTCAATCCATTTATCCACAAATTTCGGGAATTCCTTGTTTTTAATAGCTGAGTAGTATTCCATAGTGTATATGTACCACAGTTTCTTTATTCATTCTTCTACTGAGGGACACTTAGGCTGTTTCCATGTTCTGGCTATTATGAATAAGGCTGCTATGAACATGGTTGAGCAAATTTTCTTGTTGTGTGCTGGAGCATCTTCTGGGTATATTCCAAGGAGTATCCTGCTCTTTTGCTGTGGTTTACAGATTCACCCGTTGTCTTTGTCCTGGCGTCATTCAGCCAGCCCATCTTCCTGAAGTTCCCGCCTTCATGGCAACTGCTTCCATGTGGGGACCTCATCTTCTCACACTGACCACTGACTTTGCAAGGCTGAGGGCTCTTCTTGCCCCCATTGTGCAGGGTGGTAGCAGCTCTGCCGTCCAAGCACACTGGATCCACTAGCTTTGTTCTCACAGTGCCTCTTGCAGGAACCAGGAAAGTTCATGCAGAACAGTATGGGTGTGTGCCATATGGGAAGTGTAGGGCAGGATGACCTAGAAGCCAGATCAATAGCTTTTCTCCTCTCCAATGCTCCATGGCACTACAGGCACTAAGGGGTGTGGTCTGCTGTGTTTCTTGGGAAGCTGTGGACTTGTTGTTTGTAGACCTTCTCAGTTTTGCTCTCGCTGTCCTGATTTCTCTTTCTGAAACTTGACTTTTAGATAAAGCAGCTTCACCTCAGCTTTGCTGCATTTACTCAGGAGTCAGACTGAAACACCTCTTTTTTTGTGTGTGTGTCGTCACAATTGCTTCTGAACTGCTGCCTGCCTGGCAGTGAAATGGCCAGCTTGCGTGCCTTGCTCTTCAAATCCTAAAAGAAAGCTACATAATGCTTTCCCTTAGTTTCCTTTAACCATTGTGTCTGTTAGGTCTCCCACTTTGTGACTCACTTTGATTTGTCCTTATCTTCTTCCAGGCAGCCTCCTGACCACCCTTCGAGCTGCGGCCAGTGCAAGACTGACCCAGCAAGCACTTCCATTATCCCTGGGATTAAGTGGGTATCACTGTTGCTGTCCTGGCTGTGTAAGATTTTTCTTCTGGGAACGCAGTTTGGGTTGTGGTGTGTGACAGGGTAAGATAAAGCATAGGAGAATTAGGATTGAATGAGGCAGGCAAGATTTGCTCACCTATGCCAGCATCTGAGGGAGGTCCACGTCTTATGCTGTTTGCATTTTTTAAAGATGCCTTTTAAACCAAAAGTTTTCTGAAGGTCCATAAAGATTGCAATGTAACTTCTCTGACTTGGAGTGAAACTCAGGGGGATGATTCAGTAGGTATGTAAGCTGACATGAGAGCTCATTCTAAAATTCTTTCCTTCTAAATGCCACTTTCCATTTTAGGCTTTGAAAAATGCCTTTCCTCTCTCTCTTTTTTTTTAATAGTCTTTCTCTTTTATGGACTGTCACAGATTATCCTCTGGGAACAATCACTGTCTCTGTTTTATAGGATGCACAGATAAAAAGAGAATTGGCTCCAGGACCTTGCACAGGCCAGAAAACCATACAAAATACCTAATATAAATAGAGACTCTGAATATGAGCCTGATGAGATAACAGAGTGCTTGGTGAAGACCCTTACTGAGGAAGCCTGGAAACCTGAGTTTGATCTCAGGAGATCAGGTGAGGGTGAAAAGAGAGAACTGACTACTAAGTTGACCTCTGACCTCTCCACAAGTGTCAGGGCACGCATGTAAACAAACAAAAAATGCCTAGTGAGTCTGGGGGTGGCAGGGGAGAAGAATGCTATGAGTTGGTACAGAAAGATGCTCTGTGAGGGGCCATAAAGAAGACACTTTCAGGTTTGCTATATCTTCTAGTAGATTTCAGAGACCACAAGCTGCCTGGGTACTTCCTTATTCCTCAAGGCAAAAATTTCACTGTATACTCTAATAGTCATAATTGTGAATTTTTGTGGAACAGTATCTTTTACTGGGCCAGAGATATATGACAAAATTTTGTTTTAATTTAAAAGCCTACTAGTAGGCTTTATTCAGGAATAGATATGTATATACATATATGCATGTAAAAAAAATGTCACAAAATTGAAGGAGAGTAGATGAGGGATGTAGGAGGGCTTAGAAGGAGGAAGGGGAAAGTAGAAATATAATTATAGTCTAAGCCAGTGGCTTTCAACTTTCCTAATGCTCCAACCCTTTAATACAGTTCCTCATGTTATGATGACCCCCCCCCAACCATAAAGTTATTTTTGTTACTACTTCACAGCTGTAATTTTGCTACAGTAATGAATTAGAATGTAAATATCTGCGGTTTGAAATGGCTTTAGGTGACCCATATTAAAGGGTTGTGTGACCCCCAAAGGGGTTGTGCCCCACAGACTGAGACTAAATTATAAGTCCATGAAGAATCGACGTACAGATATCAAGGCCATCTCTCCATTCAGAATTAGTTCTTTCTGTTCTCACATCAGCTCCTTGTCCCCTGAAGCCCGAGAACAGATTTAGTTATTCCTGGCATATTTGCAGAACTATTTTTAGTAACATGGAAGAGCTAAAGTAACGCGCCATACAGAGAGGAGACTCAGAGAAACCGGTGGCCTTGCAGCCAGGCAGCGTGGATGCTAATGGCTTCTCCCTACCCGGAGCTTCATTCTTCAGGAGGAATAAAGGTGCAGGAACACTGCAAGTTAGGCTTAGGTTTTCTTACTAAACTTCCCCATGGCTCCCGAGGTCTTTGCGATTTCCAGGGACAGTGGGAAGGAGGCCGAAGTACAGTGGGAACGAAGCAATTTGGCCGGTTGTTGCAGATCTCTTGCTCTTTACTTTTAATGGGGTCTGATGATGAGTTTTATAGCTGATTTTTTAGGCAGGGGTTCTGAAGAGATCGGGAAGTTATATGTAAAACAGTGTGTGTTCAACTGTAACACGGGATACTGCTCTTCCTATCATCTTCTTTTGTCAAAGAATTGTGTAGCCACAACTATTCGTGGACAGTCATTCTTGTGGTTATTGTCTCTTTTCCAAGTCTGGAAGCCTTTTGTTGTTATTTGGCTGGGTTGGTGCTTTGTTTGTTTGGGTTTGGGTTTGGTTGTCCAGGACAGGGTTTCTCTGTGTAGCTCCGGCTGTCCCGGAACTCACTCTGTAAACCAGGCTGCCCTTAAACTCAGAGATCCACCTGCCTCTGTCTCCCAAGTGCTGGCATTAATGGTGCACAACCCAGCTGTTGCCGCTGTCACCACCACCCAGATGAAGGCTTTGTTTTATTATTCATTCATGTACACTTCCATTCTTGGCCTAGAACTGACTTTGTTTTTAAATAGTCAGTCAACTTAGGAAAAACCTCAGCCATTGTAGAGGGAATTAAAAACAAAAACAAAAACACAGCACCAGTGACTCCCCCTTGGACTCTGAATGACAGTGCAGTGTTCCACCTTCCCATGAAGTCTAGCATTAGCTATCTCTTCTCTCCCCTGCAGTGACCATGTTGGTTATTCGGGCTTCCTGTCTCTCTAATAAGCAGGATATCCTTCTCTGAATTTCTTCTCTCTGTCTTTAAAACTCGTTCCTGGCTAATGACAACACACTTTATAAGCTCAACTTAAATTGTGCAAATCAAAGACATAATTTGTTTTTATTGAGAATTAATTCTTAGTATATTTTCTACACTTATCTATTTACCTTTACTCTTGTCTATATAGTGTTTCTCTCCTTCCTGGACTAAGGTTCCTATGAACTATGCTAACTATTGTGTTACTCTAACTGGCAGAATGGCTGCATAAAATAATGTGGGTTCCACAAGTATTGAACAAAGGAGTGAGCAGTCAATTACTTTTTTATCAAAGAATTGTGTAGATTTTATGATTATATTAATATAAAATATTAATTATATTAATTATATTAATAGGATTTATATTAATATAAAATTGTGATTATATTAATACAAAATATTTCAAATGTTAGAAAAAAGTGGCCATTTGAATTCCTCAGATAAATTTATATGTATTTGTTTCTGGGGCTGCTGAGGGTTGAACTTAGAGCCTTGGGCATGCCAGGCACCCTAAGGCTTTGCTATGCAGTTTTTGGTATAGAAAGATGACTGGATTTGAAAAGAAAAAAAAATCAAAGTATATGTTGTTTCAATATAGTATGCTTACAATTTGGGGTATAAAAGATATTGGGTTTTAATTAGAAAAGAAAAAAATTAGTTCAGATGTTCTAGTGGACAATACTTGGTAATAATAGTAACTTGAAAATATATGGGGGTAGGTTTTAAATGTTCTTACCACACAGGTAGAACACAGTATGTGAGATAGTATGTGTATTAGTTTTATTACCATTCTAAACATATACATGTATTAAAATGTCATGTAATATACCATAATTGGATATAAAAATAAATGAATGATGAAACATTAGTATAAATGCACATACCAAAATAAAGGTAATAATTTTTCAGTGGCAGATTTTAGGCTTCTCTGTATTTTACCAATCTCTGTTTTCTTACAATAAAATTTTATATATACATGTAATATATATATATATATTGTGTGTGTGTGTGTGTGTGTGTGTGTGTGTGTGTGTATTTATACCTGCACATGTATGTGCCATTGGGTGAATATGGAGGTTAGAGGACAACTTGGTTCTCCCCTTCCATCATTTGGGTTCTGAGACACAAACTCAGGTCATCAGGCTGGACAACAAGTACCGTTACCTGCCAAACCCTCTTCTTAACTCTTATATTGACTCTTAAGATTACGTAATCTGTTAACTAATTAATTCAACAATTCTTAATTGTCTACTTTTTGTCAAGAGTTTTTCTAGAAACTGGATTTACATGCTGACTGTAAAATTCAAATACATGGCTCCTGAGTTTATAGTGCCTTCCACAGACAATTCAGATAGCTTCTTCTCAATCTCTCTCTTTGTTTGACATTATTCATGTGCATGTTTATGTATAAAATACAGGTTCTTTGTACATCATGTGATTGTACTATGGATACTTTGTCTCATTCCTTTTTCATAACAATAACACACATATAGGAAAAAATTAATGAAACTTTGATTAAATGTTTTTCATAACAGAAGAAAAAAACTACATGTTCTTTCTGTGAATATATACACACATACATATATTCTCTCTCTTTGATAAATACCTATGGCAGAATTATTGAGTGTTATGACTAAAAGACACTGGAAGCCTTCATTCTTCCTCCAGGGTAAAACAGTATCATTCTTCAGTTCTTCCATGCTTGGAAACTACCAAGAGACTGAGTCAATTAGAACAAGAATGGTTGTTAATTAAAGTTTGTGTCAGAGTATGCACTTTTAATATCAGAAAGTCCAACTCGGCAGAGGTATCTTAATTATAAAATTTTGAGTTTAATAACTATGGAGATATAGGTCTTAAAGAGCAATATTTTACATAAAATCTTGAAGAAATTTTTAGAAGCTAAAGTATAATGGGGTCAGTTGAAAGGAAGACTTCATAGTTACTTTTACAGATAATTTCATATACATGTTGGCTACCTATCACAGTGAGTGGAAGCAGGAGTATGTGGCACTCTCTGAAACCCCCTCTTTGGTGAGATGATTAACATTCAGCAGTGTAGAGCTGCAACACAAGTTTCAGATCACACCACTTGGCCAGTGTTGATGTCTTGGGTGGAATAGCATTGGCGACAGGGCTCTACGCCAGCTAGAATTTTGTATACCAGGACACACAACTTAATTTTCTATGCACAATAAGCTGAGATAGTTTTTTTATATTTTCAAATGGTTGGTAAGAAAAAAAAGTATGCTCCTAGGACCACTGTAATAACGTGCCACAAGTTAGACAAAAGAAATATATTCTCTTAGATTTGCAGGTGCCAGAAGGCCCAAATCAAGTTGTCAGCAGGGCTAAGCTCCCATGACCCAGAAAGCAGAACTGTTAAACTGGACTTGTTTCTGCCAAGCTTTTGGCAGTGGCTGTCAACCCATGACTTTATGCTGTGGATTATTATTCCTCTCTGCCTTTGTCTTCACACAGTATTCTCATCTGTGTGTGCCCATATCTTTAAATGATGCTTTCCTGCTGTTATGAGGACACTAGCCATATTGTTGTAGTACCACCTTGTTCACTGTTTTAACCTGATTACATCTTTAGAGACTTTATTTCCAAAGTGGCCCATTTCTGGGTGCAGGACTAAGACCTTTTAAGGGGTGTAAGCCAATCAGTAACAATCATATTTCATCTCATAACAATCATAACATATAAAAATCATATGAAGTTCACTTTCAGTATTTGTAAGTATGGTATACATTCCATAATTATTAATTAAAAATTGCATATAGGGAAACTAGGGACATAATGCAGTTGGCAGAATGCTTTCTTATCATGCAGAATTCCATGGATTCTATGCCCAGCACTATTTAAGTAGGGTATGTGAGGGATGCACCTATAATTCCAGCACCTGGAAGTTGGAGGCAAGAGGATTAGAATTCAAAGCCATCCTTGGCAACAAAGAGAGTTTGAAGCCAGGCTGAGATACATGATACCCCCTTCCTTTGCTGTCTGACTATCTGTCTGTTCATCCATCTGTCCACCCACCCACCACCCATTGATCCATCAATTACCTATCTATCTATCTATCTATCTATCTATCTATCTATCTATCTACCAATCACCTGGCTGCTGCTACAATAGCAAGTTAAAAAGCTACTACAACACCATATCGCTTACAGACTCTCACTTATTTTCTCTCTGATCCTTACTAGGAGAGTTTCCTGACACCTGTTTTATATCACCATTCCTCAAGTTCTGAGAAAGTGCAAATTGGATTTAGCTGTTACTGCTGAGAGTACACGCTGCTCTTAGATGAAGGCATATTATTTCATGATACTCAAAGGGGCATGAACTAGAGAAGCCGGGTGAATCAAATGAAGACTTTCTTCATGCTCCACGCCCTCTGTGTATAATAAATCAGCATTTATTAAGTAAGTTTTAAAATAGCAACCACAGCAAAATCACATCTGAGATGCTGAGAACCTTGTAGTTACTTAACTCATGGAGCTGAGTGTCTCAACAGTCAGAGTAGTCCCACCATCTCTCACAGGAAACAACCATTGGGTGCCACAGCAGTCCCAATCTGGTGAGGGAAGCCTGGAAAGTTTCTGGGGAGCCTGTGGTCCTTGGTCCATGATGAAAGCTTGGAAACACTAGTTAGGATGTCAGTGAAGGAATCAGCAGCAGTGGCAACAACAGGGCAAATCAACTTGGAGGCAAGAGAGAAGGACAAGCAAACAAAAGGCAAGAGGATCTTTCTTCTTCCATGTTCATTTTCATCTGGGCTGCTACCAGATGATGCCACCTGTGTAGGTGCTCCCACATCAATCAAGACAATCAGAACAGTAATTCTTCAGGTGTGGCTTCCTACTCAGGCAGTTCTTCTAATTTATGACATGTTGACTTTAGGACCAACCATAACACCCAGTGAACTCAAAGAACAACGCATGCCATCATGCAATGCATGAAAAACATGTGGTGATGCCTGTGTAAACAACCCTACTGCACTTCAGTCATGCATGTCTAACCATACAATTCGGCATAGTGAATGACACTGTGTATACACAACACATTAGTAATAAGAGGCTATGACTGGCTTACATATTTACTACATCATCCTTTAGTGGTTCTTTTAGGATGATGCTTCCTTATTCTTATATAAAAATAGTTACTGTAAAACAATGTGCTATGTTACTCCAGCAAAAGCCTCATCTGGCTTTCATTTAGCTCTTCTCTTGACTGCATCAAGTCCACATGAGGTGATTGAACCAAGCCATGATTTACTTTATTAGTCTGTATAATCCGTCTTCCCACACTGTGGATAAAATACCCTATTCGGCATAACGTAACCGAATGAGGGGTTGTGAGAAAATTAGCGATAGTAAAAGGTTTCTGGATGGTCTGAGCAAAAATTAATTCAAAGTCAGGTGGGTGGTTTGAGGTGTGTCTGGCAGTGCCTGTGATGCAGCACGTGATCGTGTTGAAGCCTTGGTTCTGAACACATGGCAACGAATGCTGCCTGAAGCACTCTCATCATGTTTGAGACTACTACATGCTGTGAGTTACAGTGCTTTTTACTATACACAAGTTTTTTGCTGTCACAGAAATATGATTCTGGGAGCTGGAGAGATGATTCAGTGGCTAAGTGTGCAGTACAGATTTTTTCTAGGGCCTGAGTTTTATTCCCAGCACCCATGCTGAGTGGTTCCTAACAACTGTAACTCCAGCTCGAAGGGATCTGATGCCTCTAGCCTCCATGAACACCCCAATCCACACTCATACAAATACACCCATATACACATAATTAAGAAATAAACATTTAATCTTTCAAAAAGATACATAATGTTTATATTATGGAAAACAAAGACCATTCAAATATCAGCTGGTGTATCTTTGTACTGTGTTGTGTTAGAATGTTTAGTTTTAAAATTACTGTTTGGATAGCATACTTTAGGTTTTACATTAAAAAATTGTGAAGTAAATTTTGCCTTGGGATTTGGACAGAATCTCCAACAATTTCTAATACAGCCTGAAATGTGCTTCTGCTTCTTGGCATTTATGTGATCAGCACGTTGAGCATGCACTAATGGTCATAAAATCAGAATCGATCAACTCTAAACAGTTGAACACAAAAAAAACTCAGTTAGGAACATCCACTTTGTTAGTATGCAAACTTGCTTTTGCCTTTGAACAATAGTAAAATTATATGCATTGCAAATAATTGTTTTAAAATAATTTCTTGAATAGATGAATGTAAGTTTTTCTTTTGGCTAAAAGTAGAATTCTGCCATTCTGAATAATATGGTATGTACATCTTTAGAATTTTTAAGGTTTTCACAGTGCCCTATATTTTACATTTTCACCATGGGTGCATGAGTGATCAGGGTCTTCCACATTCTGAACAGCATTTGGTGATGTCACTTTTCATCTTAGGTGTCAGGTAGGTTTGTAGTGACACTTCACTGTGCCTTGTTTTAGATGGATGACATTGTTCGCATTCCCATTTGCATTTGTGAGTTTTCGTCATGGATACTTTCACTTACACCATTGCCTGCTTCACGGATTTTTATTTATTTTACCGTTTTTTTAAATGAGAAAAATAAATCTTTATTTTAAGTTGCTTTATCAGGTAATTTGGTTACAACAATGACAAAGTAACTCATGCATGAAAACATTGATCAAATGATACTCATAGATTATAGTCATCAAAGCAAATGTGTTTCCTTTAGCATTACCTCTTCCCCGCCCCCACCCCCATCTCATTCTCTTGATTGTTCCCTTGTTCTGGAGCTTTGGGAATTTTTAAAATAATACCAGTCTTAGAGATGCTTTGAGGTGACAATTAGTATGATAATTAAAGACGAGGCCCTGACCCTGAAAGAGAGTGGGGACATGGGAGGAGTTAGAAGAGGAGAGAATGGGAAAAAAAAGAAAAGGAAAATGAAAGGAAAAAAAAAGAGCAATTGTTCATGATCAAGACCTTGGGACCTTTGGAAGGATGAATTAAAAGGAAATAGTTTTGACTCTTATCCTACATTTTCCATTAAAATATATAGCAATGAAGGTAAATGTGGAGAAATGAGGAAGACAAGAAAGTGACCTCTGCTGGAGATGATCCTACACTGAGTGGGAAGAGACGAGGAGCTTACTGATTTTAATTGCTACTATAATTTCAAGGGATAAATATGTCACTGGAGAACGAACAATCCTCTCTGAGATCCTTTGTTACTTCCAACACTGTGTCAGCAGCCATACTTACACATGGCATCTGAGCCGGTGATAGACTTGCCCACTACTGTGTCTCACAGGGGAAAATCTCTGGATCAGCAGGCACACAGGTTCCCACATTAAACAGTATTAACAGATATTTTACAATTCGATTTTTATTAAGTTTGAGAATTGTTTTTATTACTTTTTAAGACTTGGGATTTTTGTCAGATGCAGGGTTTGCAAGTTTTTCCTGCCAAGCTTCAGCTCATCTCTTCATCTGCTTGTTTGGCTCTTTCACAGAGCGGAAGGATTTTGGAAACCAATTTATTTATTTTTCTTACTGGGCAAACTTTATTGTCAAGTCTAGGAAGTAGCTTTATATTTTTACTGAAGTCTTGAGTTCTTTTTGAGTTCTCTTGGCCTCAAGTGCTTAAAGTTTAGAGCAAGCTTGGCCTTTTGCCTTTGGACACATACTTGCCTCACATTACTGCTGGGGAGATTCTCCACCGAGTAATCACTTTGCATTTTGTAAAAAGCTGGGCTCTTTTGTGTGGTTGTATTTTGTGTGGTTCTGCATTCTGTTCCTTTGAACTAAGTGGTCATTTTCTCACTAATGCTAGGCAATCTTGATTATTATTACATCCTATGTTGAACAGATATTTCTCACCTTGTTCTTTTTAAAACTTGTTTTATCATTTATTGCCTTTTTATATTAAATCTTAGAATAATCCTATCTGTATTTACAAATGGTCCTGCTAGAATTTTTGCATGAGTTTTGTTAAACCAGTATACTGAGAAGTCTGTGAGCCAGGATATAATTATTTGTAACCTTCTTTGTTGTGTCATATATCCCAAATGATACTCATTATGTCACATATACCACAAACCATGTGCATATGTGCACATGAGAAGTGTGTGTGTGTGTGTGTGTGTGTGTGTGTGTGTGTGTGTGTGTTGGTGGGGGAGGAGAGAGAGAGAGAGAGAGAGAGAGAGAGAGAGAGAGAGAGAGAGAGAGAGAGAGAGAGAGAGTTTTACTTGTTTCAATGTCTTTCTGCAGAAAGGATTATGTACAAACAACCCAGTGAGGGCAGGCAGGCTTGGGAGCCCTGATGACAAATTGCTAGATAAAACCTTAGTATATAGACAGTTTGAAATGGCTATTTTGATGGAGGGAATTTAGTGCAGCTCAGCTAAAACAAAATATCTCTTATTGGAAACTTGTGTTAGGGTATCTCTATGTGACTTCTAGTCCACATTTGTATGAGAGGGATTCCTTTCATAAGGACTTGTTTTTGGTTTCTGTTTATCTTGTTGTCCACCTAATATATTGCTTAGTTTTAAAACATAGGTAATACTTTCAAAATTATTGAAATAGAAAATCATATATAGGAAATACATCACATCTGCTTCCATCTGACCTGCCCAGAACTATTCAATTCTATCCCTAAACAAGTCACTGTCTTTAGATTTTTAAATAATTCCAAAGAGTGATCAGCACACACATTTCTCACATAACACACTTATGCTGGAACCCTGTCATAAAAGTTTGCATGTGAATTCTAGTTTGATTTTTGGCTTATTACTCTGTTTATTTGGCCAGAGATCTCAATCTGCTTCAGTTTTTAATTAAGGCAGTTTATATTTATGTATCATGGCAGACTTAAGTTAAAACACTTTAAAAAGTCATTTTGTGGTTTGTAATTTTTCTCTCACTTCAGGATTCTAAATAACAATATTAAATATTTCAGTTTAAATTTGGTATTAAAAGAAGGGTCTTCTTCCCTAGTTCTGAAGAAGTTTGTGAACAGGAGCACAGAAGGAGCTCATTCACGACCACACTATCAGTCTGTGTAGACCCAGAGATAGAACAGATATCCATCACTGGCTGCCCACTGCACACACCACATGAAATGATTCAGATGAACTGTCAGAAGGGATAAACTCCATTGGAAAGCAGCTTCTTCTTCTTCTTCTTCTTCTTCTTCTTCTTCTTCTTCTTCTTCTTCTTCTTCTTCCTCTTCTCCTCCTTCTTCTTCTTTTTTCTCCCTCCCTCCCTCTCTCTCTCTCTCTCTCTCTCTCTCTCTCTCTCTCTCTCAACTATCTCAACTCGCTGCATGTCACCCGACCTATCCTTTATAAATGAGGATTTCTTCCTTTTTGCTGATGGCTTCAAGTTCTTAGTTGTTTCTGCTCTGTTGGCATCTGTGTAGTTCGTGATTAATTCTTAAAGCCTAGGTTGAACTAATATCTTGCCAACCAGAATGAGGAGGTGAGTAATTGGAAGTTTTACTAAGAATGAAGCCTCTTTATTTTGCTATGCCTATTATATACAATAGTCTAAACTTTCTTAATTCCTCTTGTTAAATTCATTTTTTCTCATTATCTTCTTCATGTAATGTTTAATTTAAGTAGACAGTCTTCTGTTTTTATACAGGAAAAAAAGTTAGCATGCCCTTCAAACAACTTTTAAGGTTGTGCTTGGCTCATATTGTAGTCGTCTGACCCCTAGTGGTGACAGGAAACATCTGCACCAGGCTCATCGTAGGAACAGTTTGACAGCATTTTCTAAAGGGAGTTTCAGAGAGTGAATTACTTTTCCAAAATTCTCTGTCCTTGCTGGTTTTAGCAATCATTACAGGGCTTCGCTTACAAACACAATGTTTCAGAAAGCCGTTTTGTTATTTGTGAGAACCTGACCATGCATCTCTTATAATAACACTCCTGTGTTTTTATTGCTCTTGAATGGTGCTTTCCAGAGCTGGGTGAGACTTTTGTTGTCTGACACTTAGAGTCCCCTAGTCAGGTGGTCACAGAGTGAAGTTGTAAAGTGAGTCATCAGAAATTGAGATAGCAGTGTTCAGACCAGGAGGGCCTGAAGCATGGCAGACGGGTACAGGCTGGTCTGGAGTCTTTGTAGGTGGCAGATGAAGTTGTGTTGTAGGGAGGCCAAGGGCTCCATGGAGGCCAGGCTATGTGAGGGAGGAAACAACTGCAAGACTTACACATGTTATGTATTCATTGTAAATCACACAATAAGGAACACATGAGGTCAACAGGAAGCACATCCCCAGCCTATAGACTACAGCGTGGATGTACTTACTACTGTGCAACCAATAGATGCTATTTTTAGGGACACACACACACACACACACACACACACACACACACACACACACATGCACACAGATGCACACAGATATATACACTCAAGCACACACACATGCACAGAAACACATTTTTAGAAATGGGTTTAGACTACACATGTCATTTCAAAACTTGATATATAATAAAAAGACCACATTGGACATCATTCCATGTCAGTATATTTTTATTGCCTGTTCCTTCTCTAGTATTTTCTTTTTTCTTTCCTTTCCTTTCTCTTTCCTTCTTTCTTTCTTTCTTTCTTTCTTTCTTTCTTTCTTTCTTTCGAGACAGGGATTCTCTGGTTAGCCTTGGCTGTCCTGGGCTCACTTTGTAGACCAGGCTGGCCTTGAACTCACAGAGCTCTACCTGCCTCTACCTCCCCAAGTGCTGGGGTTACAGGGATGCACCACTGAGCCTTCTAGTACTTTCATTTAATGATGTAACCTAATTTATTAGCTGCCTTCAATTAATTATATATGTTTTATATGTAAACAATGTTATGATAAGATCTTTAACATATGAATACTGACTTATACAAGTACATCTGTGGAATAAATTTCTCTATAGTGAAATACTTTTGGTCAAAGCTTATACATAGTTAAGAAACATATATTTCCTTTTTTACATATGAATGTGTTGTGTGTACATGTGTATATTCATGTTTCTGTGTGTGAGGGCAAATGTGGATGCTGTGTGTGATATTTTCCTCAGATGCTTTTCATCTTATATGTTGAGACAGGATCTCTCCCTGAACCCTGAGTTTCAGCTGGTTTCGAAAGCCAAATTTCTTCAGGGCATTCCCTGTCTCTGGCTCCAATTGCCTGGGGTTACAGGTGAATCAGTCATGAAGTCGGCATTCATGTGGGTCTGGGTACCTGGCTCAAATCCCTGTGGTTACAAGACAAGAGCTTTACCTGAAAGGCATCTCTTCATCCCTAAAAATGCATTTTTAAAGCTATCCATGGCTTCTCATACTTGTTTTCCCAATGCTTAGGAGGCTGAGAAAGATGCTTGCTCTGATCATCAGGGCAGCCTGGGTTACAGAGTGAGTTCCATAAATAAATAAATAGGGGAGGCCTGGTGGCACTCAGAGGAAGGATAACAGGTCACCAAGAACAGACTCGATACCCTATGAGCATTTACAGGGGGAGGAGGCCCCCCTCAGTCACAGACATATGGGAGGGGAGTAGGGGGGAAGCGGGAGGGAAGGAGGAGTGGGAGGATACAAGGATTGGGCTAACAATTGAGATGTAATATAAATAAATTGATAAAAAAGAAGTTAAACAAACAAACAAAATAAATAAATAAGCAAACAAACAAAGATAGCCCTTTTGAAAAACATGATGTCCAGTCCAGCCATAAACTTTATCCTATTTCTTCTTCCAGAGGCAGACCTCTGTGTCCTCCCAGCCCCTTCCTCTATGCCAAACCTCTTTGGTTTTGTGGATTATAGCTTGGTTATTATTTATTTAATGGCTAATATCCAGATATAAGCAAATACGTTCTATATTAATGTTTTGGGGTTTGGGTATCCTCACTCAGGATGATTTTTTTCTACCATACATTTGCCTGCAAATTTCATGATGTCCTTTTAGAGTTGAGTTGGGTGGGAGTGATAAGAATGGAAGGATCAGGTGGGAAGGGGGAACGGAGATGGGATTGAGGGACAGAATAAGGGAAGAGCCAGCTGGCATGGAAGAGCATTTGGGGAACATTTGAAAGGTGGTTGGAAGCTGAGTGTAGTGGAAATTTCTAATAATATAGACAGGAGATCCTAATGAAGACTCCAATTAATGAAGGACCCATATTGGCTATCTTTTGTCACTAAATGAAGCTTCCTGTGGCAGGACTAGGTTTCATGCAATTGAGTTGTTGGCCAAAAAGGTCCCATGGAACTCCCCAAACAACACAAGCTATTTCCAGGATAATAGGTTGCTTTCTATGAGGCTCTATTGCAGAAGACAACACCCACACAACTAATCTAATATGGAGATATTGAACTAGTGCCTGCATAGAATCTTCACTCTCATGTTCTAGTCTCTATGACATGGAAAGGTACAATTTACAGGCTACCAAAACAAAAATTTAAACACCAAACCAACCACAAAACCTTTGATCTACAGTCTGCACTGCCAGTAAAATATACTAGGGTAATAGTGGCACAAATCTTGTGGGAGTAAAGAAAAGATACCGGATTTGACTTAAGGCCTTCTCCATGGTGAGATGGAACCCATATCTGACACTTTGTGGGTGACCAAACATCAGAGTCTAGAGAGCCCAGACACATAGCATAAATCAAATACTATTGGTCTAAAAATAAAAAAGTAACAATAAAGAAACTTCTAATGATACTTTGCTGTGCTTACAGACTGGTGCCTTAAATGGCCATCATCAGAGAGGCTTCCTCCTGCTGCAGATGGAAACAAATATAGGAATACATCACTGACACACAGAAAGAGACCTTGGAACACACAGCTCTAAATATACATATACAGTATGTATATGTAGATACATAGATACATAATGTGCTTTGCATATACATATATGCTTTTAGTTTAGAACTTTTATGGACCTCCTGAATGTGAAAATAAGGGGGTGTCTGATTCTTGTACCTTCTCTTGGAACTCTTCTATTTTTCTGTTGTCTTATCTTGTCCAACTTTAATATGATAGTTTTCATTTTATTTTATTTTGTTTAAAAACGAAACAAAACACTTAAAAAAAATAAGAAAAAGAAAAGGAAAGAAAGAAAGAAAAACTATGTTGTGTGTCCCTGTGAATGTTCTCCAGTCTCTTTCTTGGTATAGATTCAATGCTTTCCCTTACTGTTTTCTTCATGTCGGGTGAAGAGCTTGCCTTCTTTCTGCTGTCTTCTTTCCTGCTTATCTTTACATTTCCTGAAGCTTCCATCACCAGGTGTCTTCCAAGTACCCACTAAGTCTGTCACTTATCATGTTTCTCACATTCTTTTTCTTGGGGCTATAAGGTTGTCTCCCCTGCCCCCTAAGCCATGTTTTCCAAAGTCTATGTAACATGAATCTTCATGTGCAGTGGAAAGATGGCTCATTGTTACATTGTCCCATGCACTACTGCAACATCTTAGGCAAGTGTGTGTTCTATAGACACAGAACCCAGTGCAGCTTGTTAAAAGTTCCGAGAAAATCTGCAGTAGTAAAATCTTCTTACTGTTGCTTTCAGCAGCATATCTCAAAATCATTTTTACATCTTCTTTTCTATTCTCCTGTAATGCTCATATATGTATATATGTATATATATATATATATATATATATATATATATATATATATATATATATATATAGGCAGCCATGCCAATGAGACTTCATGTGTGTACTTCCTCTGATGTCTCAAGGAAACAGTCTCACAGTTTCCTTACATTTTCATGCATGCATATAATGATCATACTGACCAGCCCCACCTCCTTACCTTCTCTTACCCACTGCTATTCCTTTTTCCAACTAGCCCTTTTCTGTTCTTTTTATCTTGTTGGTGAACTAGTATTTTTTTTCATTAATTAATTACTTTATTTATTCACTTTACATCTTGGTCCTACCACCCTCCCTCCTCTCCACCCTTCCCCGTCCCTTACCTTATTCCTCGGCAAAGGGGAGTCCTCCTCCCTACCTACCCACTCCAGCTCATCAAACAGCATCAGAAATGAGTTCATTCTCTTCTCTTGTGGCCAGGCAAAGTAGTTCCATCAGAGGGAAGCGATCGAAAAACAGGCAAGAATCCATGTCAGAGACAGCCCCTGCTTGCTTTCTTTACTAGTCGACCCACATGAAGCCTGAGCTTCCCCTCAGGTACATCTATGTAGAGGACCTATGTCATGTCCATGGATGGTCCTTGGTTGCTGACTCAGACACCACAAATGCCTCTGGGCCCTGGTTAGTTGGCTCTGTCCTTCTTCTTTTGCAGCTCTTGATGACCCAGTATTTTACATTAGGGTTGTTTACAGGAGCATTACACCATATCAGCCTCTACATCACTGAATAAAATCTCTCTCCCTCCTCCACCAGCAACCATTAACTATTAACAATCTTCAGGGATTGGTGGAGAATCATGAACTCTTCCCACATCTATAACAGGGTGTGGGCAGATCCAGTTTTCTGCAGATCTTGTGTAGGTAATTTCAGGTGTTGTGAGTTCTAGAGTACAATGGCTATGCCATTCCCAGAAGTCAGCCATTACAATTTTTTGAAATCATCATTTAAATTCCCTCGAAATCTTCCTCCTCCTCCAATTACATAAGCTATAGAGTATTTGTTTTCAAGACAGGATTCTACCCTTTTTCCAGGCTGCTCTCAAACGTTGATCCTGCTGTCTCAGTCTTCCTTGTGCTGGAGTTATGGGCATGCATCATTGTTTCTAGCACTTGATTATGTTTCTTATCATAGACCCACTTTTTTATATTAATTTATTCATATTACATCTAAATTGTTAGCCCATCCCTTGTATCCTCCCATTCCTCCCTCCCTCCCGCTCCCCCCCTACTCCCATCCCCTATGTCTGTGACTGAGGGGGACCTCCTCCCCCTGTATATGCTCATAGGGTATTGAGTCTCTTCTTAGTGACCTGTTATCCTTCCTCTGAGTGCCACCAGGCCTCCCCATCAAGGGGACATAGTCAGAAATGGGGCCTCAGAGTTTGTATAAAAGTCAGACCTCACTCACCACTCAACAGTGGAGAATGTCCTGCCCATCAGCTAGGTCTGGGTAGGGGTTCGAAGTTTACTGCCTATATTTTCCTTGGCTGGTGCCGTAGTTTGAGCAGGAAGGACCCCAGGACTCAGATCCGCCCGTCATAATGTTCTTCTTGTCGGTTTCCAGGACTCTCTGGATCCTTCTATTTCCCCATTCTCCCTTGCTTCTCTCACCTAAAGTCCCAATAGGATGTCCTCCCCTTTGACCCACTTTTCTGGTAAGTAAAGTCTTTTATGGGACATACCCTTTGGGCTAGTGTCTCGATAAAAGTGAGTGTATACCATTTGTCTCTTTTTGCTTCTGGGTGAACTCACCCATTATGATAACTTCTAGTTAAATCCATTTTCATAGACCCACTTTTAATGTTTTCTGCTTTACCTTGAAATATAACTTCAATGGTCTGTCATCCAAGTGCCTCCACAATGTCCCTTCTGCTCAACTCATACTTACATATGAATAATCCCTTCAAATATTCCTCTGGAGCCTGTCCTGGATCCCAGTCACCTGTAATCTGCTCTGAAGACCTGCTGGCACCTCCCTTCATCTGTCCTGTGTTTTGGCACCAGCTATATTGTTTTTGTTTTCTGTATACATTTAGTAGCATTTTACTCTAAGAGTTGTTCCTCTTTCTTCACTGTTACTCCCAGTGGTAATCTGTGTCTTTGAAATAGTACAGATGTCTGGAAATGCATTGCTCTTCACCCTTGAGAGTACCTGGATCCTTTAGAAACTGAAACCAGTGACCATACTTGCCTCTTCAGCCAACTTAATCAGAAGAAATTCATATTAGGACAAGCCCAATGATGATGACAACTCTTGAGAAAACATCTCAAAATACTTGAAGATTCTGAAGCACAAGACAAAACTTTCGAGGAAATCATTGACTTGACTGAACAACTTCATGTCCACTTATGCTTAGATTCCTTTCTAAGGAAACAATAATGACATTTTGTTACTGAGTCTTTTGGTTTAATGGTATATTAACATTTACAATTGATACACAAAGCTCTTAAAACTTTTCTTGTCTTATATGAGGTCCCAGGAGCTCTCCTATTTGCACTTTCCTTGTGGCATCTGGGGATTCACACAGTTTATGGAAATCTGATAGCTAAGAGGAAGACTATTTATTCAAGAAGTGGAAAGAAGGCAGACAGGAGAAGCAATAACAACTTCTTTGTAAGTTGGGGATTGTCTAAAGATAAAGCAGAACTCAAGTATGAGATCAAGGATCTCACATCTATCTGGTTGAACATACAGGAGTTGGATAGAGTAGAGGGAGAAGCTAATTGTCCAAATGTTTATTGCTTAGTGTCTTATTTTCTTATACTTTTTGTAATTAATTTTTAAAGGATTTCTGTCATTTTTTGTTCTCATTGGTGGTGCTTTTCTTATAGAATATTTACAGTATTTTTGAATTGCTGTGTTGTCATCATTTGTTACTTCTGAAAGGCACCTACTTTCTTAAAAAGACTCTTCTGTGTTTGTTCAAACATATGTTTCCATCATAATTCCCTGAAGAAGTTAGACTTTGCCAGACCTTGATTGCTAATCTGTGAGAGAAATCCTAGGCTAGGCAATACCGGTTATCAACTGTTAGAGACAGCTTGATAAAGATAAGAGCTAGGAAATAAAGTTGAAGGTTGGGGAAATCTAACAGCAAAGGAAATGGGTTGAAAGGTCTTGGTCTTGTGTTTGTAGAGATAAGAGTCGAAAAAACATCAGCCTAGGCCCAGGATCTTAGATGGAAAATTACATTCTTTTTTGCTTGATGCTTGGCTGGGGAGAATATTGTTTTGAATGCTTTAGGAACATTTTAATGATTTTTACATTTTATTTTTAAAACTCTTCCATGATTTTTAAAAATCTCAACTATTCCATTAAATCACCAGATCATATTGCTGAAGTATGCCTAAGTTTTAATGTGTTGGCATCTTTGTCTTCATTCTATATCCATAAAGAAATTAGATAAGGACGCATGTGTATGTGTGTGCGTGCGCGCGCGCGCGCGCACACACACACACACACACACACACACACACACACACACACACACCTGCAAGTTAGAGACGATATTGAAAACTGCAAGAGTCCTTAGACACCTTGGGGGCTAAAAAGATAGCTCAGTGGTTAAGAGCATGGACTGCTCTTGCAACGGACCAGAGTTCAATTCCCACTACCCACATGGTGGCTCATCACTCTCTATAACTACAGTTCCTGGTGAGCCAATACCTTCTTCTGGCCTCTGTGGTACCAGGCACACAGGTTAGCACAGATATTCAGGAAAAAATCTATTCTCATGAAAGAAAGGAAGAAAGAAAGAAAGAAAGAAAGAAAGAAAGAAAGAAAGAAAGACAGAGCCAGAGTTTTACCACTCACAAGCAGTGGTAGAAAGCACTGTCTCCTAATCCTTTATCTGCAGAACTTGTTTCTAGATGTGAGAATGAGATGGCAGAGAAATTCAATTTCTCTTTTTCTGTCATCATTCCATCTTCTCAGTGCTTTTTCCTGAACTAGAGTTATATAAAAATCAATCCTATTACCTGGTGGTATGGACCTTACAGCATTAAGAAAAATGTCATTAAAGGGAATAGTGGCCTTTAAAGGGCTTTTTATTGATTTTCAATGGTTTTTACTACTGTCCTTAGGCTCCCAGACAACATTATCTCTTCCTATTGAAAATTGTACTTTTTGTTCTTAAGCAGAACTTGTCTAGCACAGGAAAACTTCCGGAATCAGTCCTGATATAAAAAATATTCTGTGGAACTCATACGTATGGTGCACTTTGGATACACAATAATGGCCAAGGAAAGTGATGGGGAAAGGAAGTGGAGGTGGAAGAAAGCTGAAACTGAGACAAAGACAGCTGTTGGAAGAAATGCTAATTAGAGCTACAGCTCACTAATACACATAGAGCAGAGTGGCTTGCCTGAGACTCTGAGAGCTTACCTTCATTAGAAGACTGTGCCCAGCATCAATCATCTATGGGTGCTTAAGGATGACAAACCTAACTTGAAGTGCTCATGAGCCCAGGGAAGATATAACAGCTATGGTCCTGGTTCTTCTCTGTTCTGCTCTGAGAATCTTTGAAGAAGTGGACAAAAAAAGGAGAAGCATTTCACTTCTATCTGGAGACCATGATATGCCACAGACACTGCTGGGCCATTGGTCCCTTATGAACACCCTCAGGATGATGGAAGTCTGAGACCAGAATTGACAGAGGAAACTGGGCATGTGGACTGCAGATCTGTGAGGATTTGTTCTGAACCACACCACCCCTTTCCAAAGTGTTCCAAGGATGTGCATCTATCATTGACTCATTCATTTGATTCAGGACACAGCGAGATGAAAAGATCATTTAAATGACACATGTAGAAATTTCTAGAAGGCTATTAAATATAGAATACAAACTCTATACAAAAAGTTGACAATTCTGAAGATTTTGAATGTTCCCAACACAAACAACACATGCCTGATCATCATACATTGTATGCAGGTATTGAAATGACATACTATTACTTGCAAATATACATGAAAGAGTATGTTTCTCTCTGTCTCTGCCTGTCTCTATCTCTGCATATATGATTGAAACACACTGAAGGCTTGTGTTATTCTATGTCCTTAAGAACTTGGATTGTGAGGATGGAGTTATTCTTGAAAACACAGTCCTATTGTGATCTCTCATTTGCAGCCTATGCCATGAAACACATAGAGCAGATATGTCCTTTATGATCCAATCCCAGCCTTCCTTGTCTTCCCTACAAAGATGCTCCTGTATCTAGATTAACTGTCATTCCCCTTCTACTCATTGCCAGAAAAACATTTATTGTCCGTTGTCCTGTTTGCAGAAACTACCTTGTTCTAGTCTTACATGTCAGAATAGGGAGAAGGAATATGTATGTGGCAGGAAGATGGAGTGAGAGAGGAGAAAGTTCTCTGCCTTTTCTTATATGAGTTCTAATTTCACCCAAAGAGGCTCTATCCTCATGATAAAGGATGGGGGAAAGGAACAACATGGGGAAGGGATAAACCAGAGGGGAGAGGGCATATAATCTTTTTTATAAGGCTTTAACTCCCATGAACAAATTGTCTTGCGAAGGTCTCATCTAATACCATCATTGGGGTTTAAGATTTCAACATATGAGTTTTGGGGCACAATAGTAGTAAATTTGTGCAGGATAGAGGTGCATAGACAAATATATTTGATCATTTTAATGAGGAAATTAGTAGCATACACCTAAGTAGTATGAACAGCTTTATTGCCTTTTGTGGTGCAGATTATAGATGGTAAGTGCTCTTAGGTGTGGCGGTTCAATCCCTCCATGAACCCTAAGGCTCCCATTAATGCTTTCAGGCACCTGAAGGCTAGATCTGAGTCACAACATGTGAATGTCTCTGAGACTCTTCCCCTTTGATTGACCTGAGGATAAATTGTTCTATCCATGTGCTGTCTCACCCAGCAAACTAGCCAGCTAGAGAGTACATAGGCATGTACTCTTGGACCACTTTGAAATAAGTCTTCAAGGCCATTGAAAGACAATGAGTCAACTTCTTTACTCTATTATTGTTTCTTCCACTCCAGTACAAATGAGATTCCTCACCAAAAGAGCACTAGGTAAAACTCTGGGACTTTAAAAAGTCCAATTTAAGGCTAATCCCTCTCCTATCGCTTTTTGGGTTAAAATTGGTTTGGATAGATGAAATGTTAATAGGTTGAGACTGGCTTAAAATCTTCTGGCAGATATCAGAGTGTGCTCCACGTTTTAGTGGCTCCACCTTTTTCCCTTGGAGTGCTTTTAAGAACTCAGATAAATTTTTGGAAGGCCTAAAGGAGGATTCCTCATGGAGTTCCAGCCACAGAAAAGAACCAAAGACGACTAATAACTTCTGAGAGAGGGACAACTAGTATATCCCAGGAATCAACCCCCTAATTGGTTATCCAGAACAATGTGGTCGACTCTGAAAACATACATGCAAGTAACACTAAATGGACTCAGTGAGTTGTATTTATATATCTATGTACATATATGTTTATTTAATATAAATATAAATAAATAAAAATTTATGCATATATATTGTTTTTTTTCTTTAATTTATTTATTTGCTTTACTTACTGATTGCAGGCCCTTCCCTTCTTCCTCCTAGTCCTACCCTCTTACCCACATTCCCTTTTCCATTCTTACCAGAGAAGGGAGCTCCCCACCTCCGGATCCCCACCCTCTACTCCTGCCTCCCCATCCCCACTCATTCACTTAGGTTCATAATTCAGTCTTTGTGAGCCCCCATGGGCCTAGGTTAGTTGTCTCTGTTGGTCTTCTTGCCCCTTTGGGTCCTCTTGTCCTTCCCTTGACTCTCCCACATGCTTCCTAGATCTCTGTCTAATGTTTGTTTGTGGATCTCAGCATCTGTTTCGATCCCCCACTGAGTTGAGCATCTTAGAGGACAGTTGGGTTGGCTCATGTCTGCAAGCATAGCAGAATATTAATAATAGTAACAGGGACTGGCTCCCTCCTCTGGGTTGAGTCTCAAGTTGGGCCAGTCATTGATTGGTCATCTACCCATCTTGAAGGCAGGGTAAATTTTCGGTCAAAAGTTTTGTGGGTAGGTTGACGTACCCTTCCCTCCACTGGAAATCCTGATTGGCTAGAGGGGGTGACCATTTTAGTCTACATATGCTTTGCTGCTAGGAGTTTCAGGAACAGTTGCCTACCATGCACAGGTCTCTAGCTTGTCCCAAAGATCTTTATCCATTTCTGTCCTAGCCCTACTGCCTCCCAGCCCCACTTTGCTTTCCCTGCACCTGGTCTCCACCCTCATTCCCCTCCACCTGCCTCTCCCATCCAGTTCCCTATTTCCATTTATTTCTTATATATATTTTATTTCCTCTTCTGAGTGAGGTTCAAGCTTCCTCCTTTGGGCCTTCCTTGTTACTTATTTTCTTTGAGTCTGCGGATTGTGGGTCTGTACTCTATGGCTAATATCTAGTTATAAGTGAGTACATACCATGTGTGTCTTTCTGGGTATGGGTTACAGAATAATCTTTTCTAGTTCCATTTATTTGTCTGCAAATTTCATGATGTCCTTGTTTTTAATAGCTGAGTAGTATTCCATTGTATAAATGTAGCACAGTTTCTTTATCCATTCTTTAGTTGAGGGACATCAAGGTTCTTTCCAGTTTCTAGCTATTATGAATAAATCTACTATGAACATAAGTGAGCAAATGTCCTTGTTGTATGGTGGAGCATCTTTTGGGTGTATGTCCAGAAGTGGTATAGTTGGGTCTTGAGATAGAACTATTTCCAATTTTTTGA
This sequence comes from Acomys minous, assembly GCF_964271855.1. Taxonomy (NCBI): domain Eukaryota; kingdom Metazoa; phylum Chordata; class Mammalia; order Rodentia; family Muridae; genus Acomys; species Acomys minous. Next base: position 68,797,525 of record NC_140489.1, on the reverse strand, counting down.
GAAAGTGCCAGATTGTGTTCCAAGTTGTACAAGCTTGAACTCTCACCAGCAGAGTGGAGGAGTGTTCTCTTTTCTTCACATTCTTGCCAGCATGTGCTGTCAATTGAAGTTTTGGTCTTAGCCATTCTGATGGGTGTAAGATGGAATCTCAGAGCTGTTTTTCTTTGCATTTCTCTGATGACTAATGACTTTGAGCATTTCTTTAAATGCTTCTCAGCCACTCAAGATTCCTCTGCTGAGTATTCTCAGTTTAGTTCTGTACTTCATTTTTAAATTGGATTATTTGGTTTGTTGGTATTTAATATCTTGAGCTCCTTATATATTTTGGATATTAGCCCTCTGCTGGATATAGGGCTGAGGAAGATATTTTCCCTGTCTGTAGACTGCTGTTTCATTTATTGACAGTGTCTTTTGCCTTACAAAAGATTTTCAGTTTCATGAGGTCCCATTTCTTAATTATTGATCTTAATTTTAGTGCCTGAGCAGTTGGTGTTTGGTTTGGAAAGTTGTCTCCTGTACCAATGTGTTCAAGGTTATTCCCCACTTTCTCTTGTATTAGATTTAGTGTATCAAGTTTCATGTTGAGGTATCTGATCCACTTGTCCTTGAGATTTGTGCAGGGTGATAGATACAGATGTGTTTGAATTCAAAATACAAAAAAAAAAAAAAAGTACAAAATACATAAAAGGAGGCCCTGAGTTTGAGAGGGTCAGCAGGGGTAAATGTGTTGGAGGGGGTTTACATGGGGAAGTGGGGAGGGAGGAAGAAGGAAATAAATAATGTAATTATATTTTGATTAAAATAAAATTTTAAAAAATTGTCTTTCATGTATAGAATACCCTCAAGTTGCAGTTGTTTGCTATGGATTAGTTGGTTTCTGAACTTTGGCCTTCTGCTGCTCACAAGTTTGACCTTTGCAGTAAAGCTGTCAGGTCCAGGCCGGACTCGAGTTTCTTAGTTATGCACAAAGATGCTCTTCCCTGAGCCTCAGTGACCCAGGGGCACTAAAGCTACGGAGCCAGACCCTGGCCATCTGAAATCAGTTCCTTTTTCCTTCTGATAATGCATTAAATTTATAAACATCTATTTTCAAAGAAAAATGCATTTATGAGAACATATTCTGGGATGTGGGATGAATACCTGTTTGTTCAAGTCTCCTTATGTGTCTTTTAATTCTCCTCAATCACTTTTCTCCTAGGCTTTGAATATATTTTGCTGTTTATATTTAACATTACATCACTTAAATTGAGTTGTCTCCCAGCACTCAGGAGGCAGAGGCAGGTGGATCACTGTGAGTTCGAGGCCAGCTTGATCTACAAAGCGAATCCAGGACAGCCAAGGCTACACAGAGAAACCTTGTCTCGAAACTGCCCCCCCCCCAATTGAGTTGTCTCTTCCATTTTGTTTTCTTACTTCTATTTGTTTAAATATACTTTTTTTGAGACTAAAAAAAACTCATTTTTCTCCAAACTATCTCATGTTTTCTTCAGTTCTATTTTCCCCAGTCCACAAAGACACACCTGGAAAAAGCACACGCATTCTTTCCAACTTGAATAACATCTTTTCTTGTTTCTAACTTACATTAACTTAGATGCCTTTTATTTTTAAAGTTTGCATTCCACTTGCATTGTAATACTCCATCTCTTATTTATATTTATTTTTCTCTATTAAGGTTGAATCCTTTTCATACGAGCCAAATAATGGCGTTTTAGTACTGGTCAGCAAACACCACATGTGAGAAGCTGCTGCTGACATATCTTCGTTGGCCATATTTGCTAAACCAGAGGTTGAGGAGGATGATCCTTCAGATTTTGATTCTTCTTTGAAAACAAGTTCACAAAGGAAAGCATTGATTCCTTGCTATTCACCACATGTTTCTTTTTTCTTATTTTAAAATGTATTTTATTAATTTACTCATATTAAATCTCAATTGTTATCCCATCTCTTGTATCTTCCCATTCCTCCCTCCCTCCCATTTTCTCCTTACTCCCCTCCCCTATGACTGTGAATGAGGGGACCTCTTCCCCTGTATATGCTCATAGGGTATCAAGTCTCTTCTTGGTAGCCTGCTGTCCTTCCTCTGAGTGCCACCAGACTTCCCCATCCAGGAGACATGGTCAAATATGGGGCATCAGAGTTCATGTGAAAGTCAGTCCCCACTCTGCACTCAACTATGAAGAATGTCCTGTCTATTGGCTAGATCTGGGTAGGGGTTCCAAGTTTACTGCACGTGGGAATGCAAACTAGTACAGCCACTTTGGAAATCTATCTGGCGCTATCTCAGAAAAATGGGAATAAGGCTTCCTCAAGACCCAGCTATTCCACTCCTTGGAATATACCCAGAAGATACTCTAGCACACAACAAGGACATATGCTCAACCATGTTCATAGCATCCTTATTCATAATAGCCAGAACATGGAAACAGCCTAAGTGTCCCTCAGTAGAAGAATGGATAAAGAAACTGTGGTACATTTACACTATGGAATACTACTCAGCTATTAAAAACAAAGAATTTCCAAAATTTGTGGACAAATGGATTGAACTAGAAATGATCATAATAAGTGAGTTAACCCAGAAGCAGAAAGAGTCAAATAGTATATAATCACTTATATCTGGACACTAGCCCAAGGGGTATGTCCCATGAAAGCCTTCACTTACCAGGAAAGTGGGACAGAGGGGAGCACGCGTGCTACTGGAACTCTAGGTGAGAGAAGCATGGGAGAATGGGTTAATAGAAGGACCCAGGGAGTCCTAGAAACCTACAAGAAGAATACCACATATTTCTTGATGGGCATGCCTGTGCTCAAGGCTTTCCTGACTTTAAACATGCTATACTCAGAATTTTGTCCCAGTTCTCTTTACAATATGTAATATTAGCATTTAGCATAAAGTTTATATATTCATAATGATTAAGTTAACATGCAAAATTTGATCAGATCATATGTCTATTAACCAAAACCTTTATTTCGGTGATTTATAGTTACTCATAACATATTAACTGTCATTTTGATAGTGCCTTGAGATTGAAGTTAGGTTTGAAAATCTTTGCATAAAGTAAAAAAATATCTTAATATTTTTCATAACCTCAAAACTACATTTGAAGTACTAATATTATAATGTTTCTCTATTATTCTAGTAGCTATTGAACATCTTAAGGTGATGCTACCGTTTAATATCATTTTTTAAACTAAGTTATTGTTAGGAAAGAGAATGTGTCCATTTCACTGACAAATATATTAAAGGCCTTATCAAAGAAATTAGTATTTTCACCAGACTAAGATGACTTATGGTACCAGCCACACCAGGGTGTCAGGTTCATCTCCAAGTTCAAGATTAGCAGGAAGCCCTCAGTTCACCGAGCACTGCTATCTCAATGGTTATGTTTTAAGAATTAAGAGCCTGCCCACTCCACATGCACAGAAGCAGAAGTCATTAGACTATGGGGCCTAGAATATCAGACTCCAGCAGTCTTAGCCATGTTATTTTACAGGAAAAACCACAGAGTTTCTAGAGTCCAGTGACTCAGACCAGGGTCATAATACTGGCATGGAAGACAGAAAGAAGTGTTTCAAATGGGAGATTTGAGTAGTTCTAGCACATGATAGGAATCTTAATTTGTAGTAGCTCTGCCAAAGGTGAGCCCTAAGTCACTAATTTGTCTTTTACTATCTCTTAACTCTTCACTTCTATTTTTATCTGCCTTCCTTACATATAGATTTGGGCAAATATTCTGATATAATGAGCAATTAAGTGAATACTCTTGTGTGCACTAGTGGCTAATGATGTGCATCATAGTTTGACAAGGGCAAGTAACTTAGTCTCCATCTATCAAGGGCACTGGAGTGGTAAGATTACACCTAGAAGGCTGGGTGGTGATGGTGCACACCTTTAATACCAGCACTGGGGGGTGGGGCAGAGGCAGGTGGATCGCTGTGAGTTCAAGACCAGCCTGGTCTACAAAGCTAGTCCAGGACAGCCAAGGCTACACAGAAAGACCCTGTCTTGAAAAACAACAAAAACAAACAAACAAACAAACAAACAAACAAACAAACCCAAAACACATCTAGAGAAAATAGTGTTTGATTTAGCATTGGGGGACCTGAGTGTACATTTTTGCTAAAAATCAGTACGTAAGATTCTGTTCTATTGTTAATGATATGTTAATTAATTTATTTACTTTACATCCCAGTTGTAGCCCTCTCTGTCCTCTCCTCCCAGTCTCACCTTCCTTCCCTCTTCCTCCTCATTTATCCCTCAGAAAAGGGGAGCCCCCCTATCTATCCACCCTAGCTCATTGAGTCTCATCAGGACTGAGTTTGTCCTCTTCCCCTGTGGCCTGGCAAGGCAGTCCTGTCAGGGGGAAGTGATTGAAAAGCAGGCTACAGATTCTATGTCAGCAGACCCTGCTCTCCTTACTACTGGATCCAGTGACTAGGGAAGCCTGAGCTGCCCATTGGCTACATCTATGTTGAGGACTGGAACATAATCCATGCATGGCCCTTGGTTAGTGCTTTAGACTCCACAGGCCCCTCTGGGCCCTTGTTATTTGACTCTGTTGGTCTTCTTGTGGAGCTCTTGTCACCTCTACGCCCTTTTATCTTGCTCCCCACTTTTTCACTAGACTTGCTATGCTTTGACTACTGTTTGGCTGTCTCTTTATCTGTTTCAAACCACTGCTGGGTGGAACCTTTCAGAGGACAACTCTGTTAGGATCCTGGCTGCAAGATTAGTAGCCTATCATTAATAGTCAGGGGTTGGTTCTTTTTCAAGGGGTTGGGCATTTCCTCAGTCTCTGCTCTATCTTCTACAACTTTGACTTTTTCTTTCCAATTTATAACCACTCGATCTCCTTCAGTTATCTTATTGCTCTAGCTAGAACTTCAAGTAGCATATGCAATAGATACAGAGAGAGTGGAAAGCTGTTTTGTTTTTCTCAATTTCAGTGGAATTGTTTTGGCTTTCTCTTCAATTAATTTGACTCTAGCTAGAGGCTTGCTGTATAATGTCTTTATCATGTTGGATTTTGTCAAAGGCTTTTTTAGTGTCTGATGAGACAATCATCTGTTTTTTTTCTCTCAGTTTGTTTGTATAGTTGACCACACTGACTGATTTTATCTGTTGAACTGTCCCTGCATCTCTGGGATGAAGCCTACTTGACGATGGTGGATGATCTTTTTCATGTGTTCTTGGATTAAATTTTCCAGTTTTTTATTAAGAATTTTTGCATCTATGTTCACGAGGGAAATTGATTTGTAATTATCTTTCTCTGTTGAATCTTTGTGTGGTTTGGGTATTAGGTATGCTTCTGTTTCTATTTTGTAGAATAATTTGAATAGTATTGGCATTAGAACTTCTTCAAAAGTCTAGTAGAATCCTGCACTAAAACTATCTGGCCCTGGGTCTTTTTGGTTGGCAGACTTTTAATGACTGCTTCCACTTCCTTAGGAGGTATAGATTTATTTAAATTTTGTATCTGATCTTGATTTAACTTTGGTAAGTGGTATCTATAAAGAAAACTGTCAGTTTTTTTAGATTTTTCAATTCTGTGGAATACAGGTTTTTAAAGTATGACATAATGATTTTGGATTTCCTTGGAATTTGTTGTTAAATCCTCCTTTTTGTTTCTGATTTTGTTAATTTGCATGTTCTTTCTCTGTCTTTTAGGGAGTTTAGAAAAGAGTTTGTCTATTTTGTTGATTTTCCTAAAGAACCAACTCTTTGTTTCACTGCCTCTTTGTATTGTTCTCTTTGTTACTGTTTTATTGATTTCAGTGCTTTGGTTATTTCCTGGCATCTATTGCTCTTGGGTGTGCTTCCTTTTTTCCCCCTAGAGCTTTCAGGTGTAGTGTTAAGTTCTAGTATATGATCTCTCAATTTCTTTATGTAGGCATTAAAAGCTATGGACTTTCTCTTAGCATCACTTTCCTTGCGTCCCATAAGTTTGGGTATGTTTTACATTCATTTTCATTGAATTCTAGGAACTCTTTTATTTCTTTCTGGACCCAATTTTCAGTCAGTAGAGAATTATTCAGTTTCCATAGGTTTGTAGGCTTTCTGCTGTTTCTGTTGTTGAAATCCAACTTTAATCTACAGTGGTCTGATAGCATGCAGGAGGTTATTTAAATTTTCTTATATCTGTTGAGACTTGTTTTGTGATGAGTGTGTGGCCAATTTTGGAAAAAGTTCCATGAGATGCTGAGAAAAGGTATATTCTTCTGCATTTAGGTTAAATGCTCTATAAATATCTGTCAGTCAATTTGGGTTTATAACATCTTTTAGCTGCAGTACTTCTCTGTTTAGTTTTCATATGGATGACATGTCTATTGGTAAGAGTGGGGTATTGAAATCTTTTACTAGCAGTGTGTGAGGATAGATGTGTGGTTTAAGCTTTATTATTATTTCCTTGACAAACATGCTTGCCTTGAGTTTAGGCATAGATGTTAAGAACTGAAATGTCATCTTGGTGAATATTTCCTTTGTTGAATATGAGGTGTCTTTTCATGTCTTTTTTGATTGATTTTGGTTTGAAGTCTATTTTGTTAGATATTAGAATGAATACAATGGCTTGCTTCTTAGGTTCATTTGCTTGGAAAATCTTTCCAATTCTTTACTCTCAGGTAATGCCTATCTTTGATGCTGAAGTATTTTTCTTGTATGTAGCAGAAGGGTAGATCCTGTTTTTGCATTCATTCTGTTAGTCTGTTTTTTCATTGCAGAATTAAGTCAATTGATATTGAGAGATATCAATAATTAATGCTTGTTGAGTCCTGTTATTTTGTTGTTGTTGTTGGTGAGGTGTGTGTGTGTGTGTGTGTGTGTGTGTGTGTGTGTGTGTGTGTGTGTGTGTGTTTCTCTTCTTTTGGTTTTGCTGATGTGAGATTATTTCCTGTGTTTTTATGGGTGTACTTAACCTCTGTTTGTTGGAATTTTCTTTCTGGTATCTTGTATAAGGCTGGGTTTATAGATATTGTTTAAATTTTACTTCATAATGAAATATCTTGTTTTATCTATCTATGATTATTGAAAGTTTTGTGGGGGTATAGTAGTCTGGGTTGAAATTTGTTGTCTCTTAGAGTCTGCAGGACTTCTCTCCAGGCCCTCTGGCTCTTAGAGTTTCCCTTCAAAGGTTGGGTGTAGTTCTAATAGGCCTGTTTTTATATGTACTTGCTCTCTTTTTTCCTTGTAGCTTTTAATATGCTTTTTTTGGTTGTTCTTCATGTTTAATGTTTTGGTTATTCCATGGTAAGGGACTTTCTTTTCTGGTCCAATATATTTGGTGTTATGAAAGCTACTTGTACCTTTATAGTCATCTTCTTTAGATTAGGAAAAATTCTTCTATTATTTAGTTGAAAATATTTTTCTGGGATTTTGATCTGGGATTGTTTTCCGTCTTCTATTCCTATTATTATTAAGTTTAGTCTTTTTATAATGTTCCAGATTTCCTGGATGTTTTATGTTAAGGTTTTTTTTATATTTAATGTTTTGTTGACCAATATATCTATTTCTTCTACCATACCACCCATGCCTGAAAGTCTTTCTTCCATCTCTTGTATTCTGTTAGTGATGCGTGTGTCTGTAGTTCTTGTTCACTTATCTAGATTTTTCATTTCCAGAATTCCCTCAGTTTGTGTTTTCTTTATTGCATCTGTTTCCATTTTCAGGTCTTAGACATTTTTTTCCAGGCTTTTCAACAGCTTGTTTTATTTTGACTTTCGTTTGGGACTTTATTCATTTCTTCCAAATTTTTGTTTGCTTTTCTTCAATTTCTTTAAGGGATGTATTAATTTGTTTCTAAAAACCTCTACGATCTTCATAAAATTTGTTTTAGGATTGTTTTCTTGTGCTTCAGCTGTGTTGGAATACTCCTGGCTTGCTGTAGTACCATCTCTGCTTTCTGGTGGCGACATACTGACTTGCCTTTTGTTTATTGTCATTTTATGCTGGCCTCTATGCATGTGGGTTTGCAGTGACTATAGGTCTAGGTGTCCATATATGAGTTTGTCTTTGTTAGATGGGTATTTTATCCCTTAGTTTCTGTTACTTCTCTGGTATTATGGACAGAGTGGCCTGTGGTTGAGCAACAGGTCTCTACCTAAGTAGGAGTTGGACTTCTAATGGCCCAGGTGGCCTCTGTTGAGCAGGTATCCTCTGTAAGATGTGGGGCCTGGCTGTAATTCTGATGGCCAGAGTGGGCTCTGGCCTATGCTAGAGTTGAGGGGCCAGGCCATGGTGACTAGGAGGAAACAATTTTAGGTAACATGGGTAGTCACTGAGAGAGTAGGAAAAGTTTTTAGGTGTGTGGCCAACCTGGAGTTCTGGAAGACAGTGTGGCCCCTGCTGAAGGAGGGGGTGCCTCCATCAGAGTTAGACACCAAAATTATGGTGACAAAAAAGAGGAGAAGTGGTTAGGAGTAAAGTGTGTAGGCACTGAGAGTGTAGGAGCAGTCTGTAGGCAGGCAGCCTACCTAGAGTTCTGCCAGCCCGTATGGCTTCTGGTCAAGAATGTAGCCTTCATGGATGATATCTTAAGAAGGAATCAAAATCAATGTTCTAAAACTATTCTGAGAAAAGGAAAATGCATGAGGAATTCGTGTCCGAAATTTTATTCAGGAATGCACAGAGAAGATCATATAAAAACAATTTCATGATATTCATGTAAATTAGAGGTTTATAAAGGTTGCTGGGGTTGAAGGGTACTTATCACTGAGAATTTTGAGCATCTTAATTTCTCATTGAGCTTCTTCAAACAGGACATCCTGTGGAAGTCAGTCCCCAGTCTGCACTTAACTGTGGAGAACATTCTGTCCCTTGGCTAGGTCTGGGTAGGGGTTTGATGATGACTGCACATCCAGGAAAATGGGATAGTGGTGAGGACATTCCTTATTTGGCCATGTCCCCTTGATGGGGAGGCCCAATGGCACTCAGAGGAAGGATAGCAGAGTACCAAGAAGAAACTTGATAGCCTAGCATCATATTCAAGGGGAGGAGGTCCCCATTAGTCATAGTCATAGGGAAGGGGAATGGGGTGAAAGTGGGAGGGAGGGAGGAATGGGAGGATACACGGGGATGGGATAGAAAATGAGATGTAATATGAATGATTTTATTTTTCAATAAAAAATATTTTAAAAAAGCAGGACATCCTTTCACTACATTGAGAGCCTATTAGAAACAGACAGAACAGAGTTATGCTGTCCTCAGCAAAAGATAATTAGGTCAGAACTCTAGCACTGACCTTTATCCCAGAGTGTTCCATTTCTCCTCATTCACTCTTAAGTGAATACACAGTGTGGCATTTATATAAAGCAAAAGATGAGTAATTTGACATTGACGTGAAGTGGGGTTAAATGAGACAGAGTTGGTAGAAAGAGCTCTTTTCAAAATCAAGTTGGGGTTTATGAATTGTTCGGTGAAAAATAAGTGGAAAGAAAATGATCGGTTAGGCCCATGACTTAGAATAGATTTGATGAAGAAAGACCTTGAATGTCTTTCTTGGAGGTGGGGACAGAACTGGACTAGAACATTTCACTCTAGTTATTTCCTGGGGTTGGCAGTCTATAATTAAGTACTGTGAGGGTGGGCTTTTAATGTGTGTATTTCTGTAGAATAAGTAAAAATCTCCTGAGTATTTGAATGTGCTGTCAGTAATCATCTCAGTAACAAAGGAGGTCAGTGATGACTTTCACAGCAGAAGAGGGAAAGCAAGGTGAAGTAAAGAAATTGGAACCAGAAAAGCACAAAAGTAAGTTCAGCTCTGCATGTGCCCTCTGTGATATAGGGCAGCACGTTTCAAACTGTCAACATGTAACATTCATGGAGGCCTGAAAGGTTTGCCGTTTTCTTACCTTTTCTTTCATGCATATGTACGATTGTGGGATGCATGCACATGTATACTTGTGTGTGTTCATGCATAAAGAATCCAGATGTTGATGCTGGGTGTCTTTCCTAATGGTTCTTCACCTTATATTTAGGCACGGTCTCTTATTTGAGCCCTGAGCATACTCTGGGAATCCTTTATTTTTGCTTCCTATGTACTAGTTTCCTGGCTGGCTAGCATGCTGGTCAAACATTTATATAGGTACTAGGTATCTAAAATCTGGTCTTCATGCTTGCTATGGCAAGCACCTTACTCTCTTCAGCAACAAGTTTGCATTTCTAACAAACTCACAGCTTAGGGCTGATGTGCTCAGTTTAAGGACCACACTTTGAGTTCACCATGCTTGAGTATTAAGAGGAGACCTAGGAAAGTCATTTAATACCTTCTGGTATTGACTTTAAAGTTCTTTCAGCTTGTTTAGCAAATTGAGAGTGACTTTTAGACCATTATGGAGCTTTAAATTAAATTCCTGCTTGAAGACAAGCAGGAAGGGTTAGGCACTCTATGAGCAGGGAGAGGCTGAAAAATTATTAAAGACCATCACAGATGTGTTGCTGTCAGATTTTGTACAGTAATAATGGCCAAAGTGGTGCAGGGGACTTTCACATGGTTCCTAATCAAGTGACGTTGAACAACACAGACTTGAGCTCCATGATTATTTTCTATCTTCTTCTTCTTCTTTTTAAACATTTTTTACTATATTCCCCTTTTACCATATACATTTATATTCTTACACATAAATAAAATAAACTACATACAACAGGAATAACCACAAAACAACCAGGAATTATATAAATGTTGCATTCATAGTGATTTTGCTATTTGTATTTGGCAGCCTTGAAGGAAACATCTTTCCTATCTTGGTCAGTCTAAAATTCTGAATGAAAATCAATATCTATCACAGCTTTTCTTCATCATCTTATAATATCTATCTAGACATAAAAACAACTTAAACCCTAAACAACTAAGCTTAACTGCAAAACTAAATCACAAATTTGAGAAGGAATAAAATTAATTATCTGAGTAGACAGAAATTGCAGGTTAGGAACTTCCAAAATGAGAAGATGACAGAGACAGTTTGCTGCCTGAACAGTCACTCAAAGCTCTCTATAATGTTGGAGCATCCTCTTCAGCCTTCTGCGCCAATATATTTGACAGACATAGTTGTGAGGGAAGAACTACTAAGGACTTGTTTAAGCTGTCTTAGCAGAGTTTGGCCATTGACTCTGCCTGCATCTAAGATTGCCCATTTTTAGGCAGAATTCGGTCTGTGGCACAAATGAGGACATTTTCCCCAGTGTTTGCCAAGTTTGAAGCCATCTCCATAAAGAGGTTTTTTTATGATGATCGTGTTCTTTGAGGTTGGCTGGGTGTTGCCAGAAATTAACCTGTCTTGTTGTCAAGCTAGTTGTTAGTTGAGCAAATCATGGTCATGTCAACTACTAGTCTATTTTTTTTTTTACTTTTTTTCTCCTTTATTAATTTATTCTTGTTACATCTCAATGGTTATCCCATCCCTTGTATCCTCCTATTCTTCCCTCCCTCCCATTTTCCCCTTATTCCCCTCCCTTATGACTGTTCCTGAGGGGGATTACCTCCCCCTGTATATGCTCATAGGGTATCAAGTCTCTTCTTGGTAACCTGCTGTCCTTCCTCTGAGTGCCACCAGGTCTCCCCGTCCAGGGGACATGGTCAAAGGTGAGGCACCAGAGTATGTGAGAAAGTCATATCCCACTCTCCACTCTACTGTGGAGAGTGTTCTGTCCATTGTCTAGATCTGGGTAGGGGTTTAAGGTTTACCACCTGTTTATCACAAGAATATATATATATCCTAGGTCTAACAGATATGTATGAGTCTATAGATATATAAAATAAAATTTTTAGATAAGGTCTTCAAAAGCCTCAGAGACCTACAGAATATGGCATTTAAAGATGTTTTTATTATTCCATGTTCTTCTAAATAATGTTTCAGACTGTCCTGTCAAAGCACTGTCCTGTAAACACCATCTTTTCCCATTGGTGTTATAGGAGGCCAACTAATTATGAACGCTTTCAGCTAGCTACAAGAATTAAAAAATTTTTACCAACAGTAGGCTAATGAAAATGTATTAGTTTTCATCTCCTAAGAAGAGCTCTGAGACATATACAGGGGGAGGAAGTCCCCCTTAGTCATAGTCATAGAGGAGGGGAGTAAGGGGAAAATAGGAGGGAGGGAGGAATGGAAGAATACAAGGGAGGGGATAACCATTGAGATGTAATATGAATAAATTAATAAAAATTAAAAAAATACAGCATAAACACACACACACACACACACACACACACACACACACACACACACACACACACACAAAAGAAGAGCTCTGAGAGTAGGTGGCTGCTTGGTTGATTCAGTGGCTGAAGGAACCCAGAGGTAGTTTCATTACAGATTTCTTGATTTTTTTCTTGAGTTGACGGCCCCCATGTTTGTGACCTAGCATGTAGGCTTCCTTGGAGGATGTTGCAGGTGATTGTGATGATAAAGTGTGTATTCTATATTTATAGTGTGAATAGACTGGTACTGTCACTTAGTTGTTTTTGTCCATGGCAGGAAACTTCGTAGACATTAATCCTAATCACCTTGGCTTCTCATGCCTATATATGAGAGCTTCCAACATACTGATCTGGGGTCTGAGGTAAGTGGTAGGAAGATATGGGCAAATCCTGCCTTAATACTTCAGGCTTTTGACAATTTTATCAAGATTTAGTGTATTTTCTTGATTAGTTGCTTGGTTTTTGTTATATGCCATTAAAATGTTTTTTAGGACTTAAATTTTAAAGTAACATTTTTAGCACACGAACGGCTGTGTTGATGGTGTGAGGTATATAGTGCCCACACCAATACTTTAGTAGCTACTTTATAGTCTGTATATTTTTAATGCTCCCTATTCTTTTATACTAGCTAAATTAGAGTGAGATCACTAAAGTCGTAAATAGTAGAAGCAGCTGAGAAAAATCAACTTCCTGAGACAGATATCTCTAAACAAAGAGCTAGTTCTAGTAAACATGCCGTTAGGTAGTATATTGCAAGGTATAGTTCAACAGTTTTGGCATATAGTACACAGATTTAGGAAGAAATCTATTTTGTGGTTGCAGGGCACTGCATTAGCATAAAGTTCACTTAAATTTGTGACAAAAATGTTCTAATACTCCTAAAATTTATATATGTTTTATCTCTAAGAAAAGTGATTCCTAATTCATTGCTTTATATTTCAAAAAATTCATCCATTTCAATCAATTTAACTTAAAATTTCCATTATCTGCTATTGAAAAATATAACCTATAAATTTAATCAAGTCTGCATAAGAAATTGTGAGCTGAATAATTTATTTTTGAGCTGGTGTGGAAACCGGTGAGTGACACAGATGAAAGTAATATATTTGAATATAACTCTTGGGGCAATTTAATATTCAAAGATCAGTTTCATTAAAAATAAGGATACACTGCATTCTGGCTTCATAAAACTCCCAGAGAGAATTTGGTTACAAGCAACAGACTTGTTGCCACTACCCAGGAAGTGTTTGGATTAAATGGCACATGGAAATAACTAGGTGCCTTGTTATGAGCAGATGGGGACATGACTGTGTTCAGCTATCACTGCTGGAGAGTGCTGTAAGGTGTGCCTCTGTGCAAGTCTTTGTCCCTTTTCATCCACGGGGGATGGGTCCCAACATGCACTAGTCCCTTGTAAAAATGAGATTCTAAAGTGTTTCCATGTAATTTGTGTACATTTTCCTTGTGGCTTTCTATCACTGTGATACCACACACACCTAAATATCAGGTACTTATTGTGAATACAATGAAACCATTTGTCATATTGTATTGTTGAGGGAATAACGTCAAGAAAAAGTCTGTACCTCTTCAATATAGACAAATATTTTCTTCGAAATATTCTTTCTTTGATGTTGGCTGGAGAATGCAGTCTTCTGATTAGGAGGGCTCAGTTGTCTGTATTTCTGAAGGACAGGTTGATGTTTTTGTCCCTTACACTCAATAGATCAATTTTTATGATGTCCTCCATGACATAGATACAGCCACTCACTGAGAAGGCCAAATGTGGGAGATTTAGACACCAGAGTTTGTCAAGTTTGTCACTGTAGAAAGAGAGTGAGATGAGAATAAAGGCAAATTATCAGGTTGTCTGTGAACACTCATTCTTCTCCTATGAGCAAAGTTTCCTCTGCAGAAAAATTATGACTTCAAAGCAATATAATAATCTCTATGTTAAGATATAGGGACTCTATTTCATTCTTGGTAGTTCCTCCTGGATAGTTTTCATAATGAACAAAACCATTTGCTTCTCTTCATAAAGGAGACGGAGAAGCAGCATGGCCACGTTTTGTCCATATCCATCTGTGTCTGCGGCTCTCATGTCTAAGCTACATATTGAGAATTGCAAAAGAAGCTGATCTCTGAACTTATCAGAATTACCTAAGTATTTGTTACTTGTTAGTAGAAATTGGTTTTGAAATCTTTTGGCCTTTGAAGAGCGCTGTCGCCTGCCTCTTTGGTGGCTGCCACCCGCATTTCTGCAGCTGCTGCCTTTGCTCTAGCTGCTGGCTGTTTCATATGATTTTTTTTCTGCTACAGGCATTCCTATGGATTCTCCCTGATGTCCAGAGGTTGCTCTGCTTGTATTTGCATGTCTTTTTCTTAAAGTTATTATCTTTGTATATTCGTGCTGCCATAACAAAAAACCTTGAACTGCATGGGTTATGCCTCTGAGTTGTGAAAGCTGGGCCACCCAAAGTCAAGCTGCTTTTGGTGGTATGGCTATCTTCCTGCTGGTTTTTTTTTTTAACACAGTGCAGAGAAGAATCTTAGATCTTTCCTTTTCTTCTCATATGAGCTATAATCCTTTCAAGGAGCATCCCCCCTCATTTGCTTACCAATACCAAAGTCCTTACCTTCATAGCTAATGCTGGAGGTAGGGTTTCAACATTTGAGTTTAAGGACATTGTAAACATTTAGTTTATAGCAGTCACAAATTAAGAGACTGATACATTTTCAAGCAATTATGATTAGTGTGGGGGAAGCAAGCCACTGACATCATAAATTAGGTCTCAGAAAAAAAAATCATCTTTGCATTGAGTGACTTCTCCAGGGAAATCTAGGCTAATCTTTATTTCTTTTCTTAAGTGACATTCTATCCATCTGTTATTATTAATGATGTTTTGGTGATGCCTGCCAATATGTAAATGGAATCACCTGGATGCAATCTGGGTCTATTGGAAGGTGAGTCTCCTCCAGATTTCTGTTGTCATAAGGAGAAGCGAGCATGTTGTTCATCATGAAGTCCTTTGAGAGTTCAGACTCTTCTTTTAACTGTGAGGACAGGGGAAATGTTGTGGAGCACTATCTAGTTTGTACCTTGAGTGACCAACCACAGTAGACATGGAGAGACAGGACAATGGTGGCAAGTTAAGAATGTTCTAGGCAGTTTAGGCTGAACTTCAGAACACCAGAGAAGTGGCTCTGAAGTTGGAGAATTGAGGAAGAAGTGTGAGGAGTGCCTGGGACATTCCAGAGTCGTAGAGCTTTGGTTTCTTAGGTTACATTACCTCATGGTTTCTCTTCCAGAGCTTTGATTTTTTTAACATCAGTTCCTTGCTGATGCAATATGTCTTTAGAGCTGCTGAGAAGACTGAAACCATGTCAGCGCCTGATCTGTTGCTTTCCATGCCTGCTGCTTGACAACTCATACAGATGCCAGGCTCCTTAGGTATTACACTAGTCAGTACAGTTAGGCTCTTTGCATAAAGTTGAGGCCTCAGAGACCTTTCCTTGCTCACTTTGGCACATCTATTCCTAATATATAAATTTAGCTCCTGTTAGGGCAGTCACATATTGGTGAGACTTATTAGCATAGCTTCTGACATTACTAGGAGACACAATCTCACAGTAATCCTAGATAAGTAAGTACCAGTAATCCCAGATAAACACTGTGTCACTGAATCTACCCCTGCCCAAGAAACTTTATTTACATGAAGTCATATTTCATGTGCTAGTCTTTGACTTCAATCATTTACCCAGTGTTATATCTTCGAGATTTATTTATTGTCTAGTTGTATATTATTTTCATTGTTTTGTTTGATTTCAATACCTTATAATTTAGTTCATTTAATTAAAAGTTTATTGTGTGTGTGTGTGTGTGTGTGTGTGTGTGTGTGTGTGCACATGTGCTCATGTGTGTTCAGCTGTGTATAGCAGTCAGGTCACTTCCTGTTATGTGAGTTCTAATGATCAAACTCAGATCATCAGGCTTGGCGAAGCACCCTTACCAATAAGCCCTCTTGTCAGCTTCCCTTATCAATTTTTTTTGTGTACGTGTGAAGATATCTACACTTTGCCTTCTTCTTTTCCCACTTTTGGGCTTTGAAAGTGATGAGCTGTAGATTCACTAATGTCCTTTCATTTTTCACACATGGAAGAATTTCTTGAAGGTGTATGGTTAAGAGGAACCATGGGGTCAAAGGGAGGCCTATCCAGACTCTTCTGTGTACTTTTATCTTATGTGAGTTCCTCTTGGTACACTTTCCACACCTTAGATTGTAAACCCAAGCAGGCAAGCACAAAGTTAGTGTGGCTGTGTCTTTCTCTTGTATTCTTTCTGATTATTAATAAGTTTTAGCATCCTTTTGTTTTGCTTAGGGAACCAGTGAGTGAGAAACCCATTGTTGACTTTTGTCACAGCTCCAGTGATAGCATTTTTCCAGGTAGTTCATCAGAACATTTTTTTTTGTGTGTACTTCAGGGTCATTTTATTATATAGATATAAATATAAACCGTTGATGTTAAGTGTCTTTCATTATATCTTATTGCTTGTAATTTTAGTTTTAATTTTCTATAAATTTTCCTTTTGTTTTTGAGATTATAATAAAATTATATAATTTCTCTCTTTCCTTTTCTCCTTCCAAATCATCCCTTACACCTCTCCTTATTCTTCTTCATATTAATGGCATTTTCTTTCATTAATTTTTATTGCATGCATATTTGTGCATGTACATACATATACATTCCTAAATGTAAGCTGCTCAGTCTGTATAATGTTACTTGTCTGTGTGTTTTCAGGGATGACCATTTGGTACTGAATAAACAAGGGTGTGCTCTTTGCATATGGTTGAGGCCTCAGAGACCTTTCCTTGCTCACTTTGGCACATCTATTCCTATTATATAAATTTAGCTCCTGTTAGGGCAGTCACATATTGGTGAGACTTATTAGGATAGCTTCTGACATTACTAGGAGACACAATCTCACAGAAAATTCTCTGGTCCTTCAGTTCTTACAGTCTTTCTGCCTCCTTTTCCACATTGTTCCCTGAGCCTTACATGTGGGAGTGGTTTGTCTGTATATCCACTTGGTAGTGGGCTCTGCAACTTTGCATTTTGATTGGTTGTAGTTTTCTGTAGTGGTCTTGTAGAAAAGTTTCCTTGATGAGGGCCAGGCACCACACTTAACTGTGAGTATAAAGACAAATATTTAGACTAGTTAGGGAATTTTCTGGTTTAGTTTGTAGGTTGTAGGTTTTCAGTTAGATCCATGACTTCAAAAGCCCTGGGTAGTTAGCTAGATTTCCAGTAATAGCTACGATATCTCTCTTGTTGACATGATCCAATTAGAGAGTTGTTCATTACTGTCAATGTATGTGTACCCCCATTGTGCCCTTAGGGTTGACTAACCCAGTCCTGGATATGGCATAGATATGGGTAGAAATTTTGGGTGTTTCTTTCATTTGGGAGCTTGCTAGTACCTTCTGTTACTATAAAAGCTAGTCATCAGGGAGGGGGCCATCAAGTCAACTCCATCTAAGAGGTCTCTGGGCTCTGTTACTAAGGTGCATGGTGTCTTCAGCAATAGAAACTTACCTTTTACCTCTGGAAAGAAACTAAGGTCAGCACAAATCCACTATATGTTTTGGGAGTCTCTTCATCCACACTGGCCAACAACTCAAGAAAGTGTTTCTTATGTTTCATATTTTTTACAGTGATATTTTGTTCTTAGATGGCATATTGTCAGCCCTAGATAGATGTTTTAAGTTAATAGAGATGAGATATGATAGATATTGATTTACATTCAGAATTTTAGATTCACCAAGATAGGAAAATGTTTTCTTCAAGGCTGCCAAATACAAATAGTCAAAACACTATGATTATAACATTTATATAATTCCTGATTGTTTGTGGTTCTTCTTGCTCTATGTAGTTTATTTTATATATGTATAACAATATAAATGTATATGTAAAAAATTAATAAAAAACAAAACAAAAACCTGTTTATATATAGTATATGTATTATAAGATTTTTCAAGGTAAACCCAGGCCTATTTCTTGAATGAGAGTATGTCCATGACTACTCTGTATGTTTGTTGTTGGTGTATAGAAAGTGTATTAATTTGTACACATGATTATTCATAGTGAATTTATTATTTTTAGATTTTTTTCTGTTAGAATTTCTGAGATGTCTAATGTATTATACCATACCACCTCACTTGAGCTTGCACAGGTCTAGTGCGTGTTGTCACAACCACTGTCAGTTAATACGTACATCAAAACACCAAAACCAAAAACAACAACAACAAAAAAATCAACAGAACACAAACCAAAAACACCCAATGCTTCTTTATAGTAATCCAAAGCCTCTGACTCTTACACTCTTTCCTCTTTCTCTTTCCTGATGAGAATGCCCATGCCAAATGTGGGCAGCACCATTCTATGTGTGGGGGATTTCAGACTAAGTGAAAAGGAGGAAGGAAGCTGAATAACAGTGCTTATTCCTCTCTGCTTCCTGACTGTGGATGCAATATGAGTAGCAGCCTCATGCCTTAAGATGGATTTCTTTTTTGTCACAACAATAATAAAGGTAATTAATGCAAGTGGCAAGGTTTACACTATGATATATTTTATACTTGGACTATTGTATTATTATTATTAACATTTTAATCTCTGTGTCTATCTCTGCCTGTCTCCACGCCCGTGTTTGTGTGTGTGTGTGTGTGTGTGTGTGTGTGTGTGTGTGTGTGTGTGTGTATCTGTGTGTATGTGTATGAATGTGGGCACCTGTGCTGTGGTACATATGAGAAGAGCAGAGGACAACCTCATGTGTAGGTACTTTTTCTCCTTGCTCAAGACTGTGCTTTGTTATTTTTCTCCACTAAGTATGTTGATCTGGAGGGTCCAGGAATTTCTGAATGATTTTCTGGCACTACACATTGTTCCTAGGAACATAGGATGTACATGCTACAACATCTGGTTTTCCATGGTTTCTGGGAATTTGAACAGGTCCTCATGTTTGTACAAATGCTTCACCAACTGGTCCATTACCATAACAATTATATATATATATATATGTATATCCTGAGATAGGCATTAGAACCCCTGGGATTTCAGCAAAATAAAGATTTTCTCATGTGACTACTTCCATCACTCTTACTCTAGGCTACATGTATTCTACATCTTCTAAGACTCATGCAGAATTACAACAGAAGATGGGTTTTAGATGAGCAAGACAAAAAAAGTAAGCATGTAACTCATGTGATTTTTACCTGAAAACTAGTGTTATATTATTTTACTTGTATTGAACCCAACAAAAACATGTAGTAACCTTTAATCTAATGTTTAATTCCTATATAAATAATTTGATCTAATAAGGTATTTTCATTTCATGAAGTTAAAACTCTTGATTCTTCCTGCTATTTACCTAGAGAGAAAATAACTGTAATATGCAATTTGCTACTATTTTTGTGTTGGTGAATCATAGTTTTAAAAATCCTTTATAAACAATTTCTGAGGATTTTTATTATTGTTCATAAAATTATCTTAGAAAGTTGTTAATGAGCAGGGACGGTTCAGAATGATTTAAATATCATCCATTACAAACTCAAGTGGAACTGGTTCAAGTAAGGTCTTACAATTTCTGATTTGGAAGAGAATTATAGACCAAATATTTCATAAAAGTTTGAGTTGATTTTCTAGCCCCGGGGGTACAGTGTTTTCTGCAAGTGACATTTACATAAATATACCTTAGAAATAGCATCTGTGTTAAGTCTGACTATGCCTTCTATCTATAAATTTGAAGCAAGCATAAACATATATAAAATTTCAGATGTGTTGTGTAAGAATAAAGCATCCTGGAAGAATTGACTTACTTAAGTAATGTCACTTACCATCACCCAGAATGTTTAGGACCTGTTTTGAATATTTTATTCTACCCATTAATTCATCCTTTGAAATGTTTGTCTTTGAGCAAGGGCAAACTCTCATTGGGCTTTATGAATCATTCAAATGGTATGTTTGAGGTGATACTTCCATTGACACTTGGAAAAGGCACTGTTTTATCTTTCCATCAGGGTAGGGGAAGAGTAGAAAATCACATTCTCATTCTCACAGTATTGACACCAAGACCTCAGAATTGCATTGGCAGAGGGCAGAGCCTGCTCCTCCAAGACCATAAACTTAATGAAGGTAAGCAAAGAACAGCATGCTCAGTTCCAGGAACAGGTGGGATGCAGCAAGATACTGCTTTCGATTCTGTGTGTGAACTTCAAGCACTGTGGGCATGCAGCTATCAATGCATATTTATTTAATACATTTTGAAAGCAGGGATTATCACAAAACTGTTACATAACTAACCTAAAATTTCACCTCTTTAACTGTGAATACTAAAATGATACAGAGTTTGTTAACTATGCTTATTGAGATTAGCTCAGAATTATGTTTCCATGCCATATTTCATGACAACTGTGACCTATACTGATGCCAGAAACACCCACAGTTAATTACCTTAGGCCTTGACCTGGGCAGTCTTGGTGTTCCTGTCAGCATGAATAACTCTCTACTGGCTTCTTTCAGACCTTATGTCCCTGATATCTATTTTTCATGAGCCATTGACTTTAGAAAATGTGTAGATATAACTCCCTTTTCTACTCCTTAAAATGTAACTAAAATAAAGCCTTGAAATTTGTGTAACTGACATAGTGTTCATGGAATAGGAAGGTATGTTGCACATTACTGGGAGAGAAAGCTAAGTATCAAATCAAGCCCAAACCCTTCTATCTATAGTGGTGATCTGTCTTCATGATATGTGGGTGCAATAGCAGAACAAAACTTATAGGAATAATCAATTAATACTTGAGAGGATTTAAAGCCATCTTCATGAGAGGAAACCCATGCATGAGATTGCTGAGGTATCGAGTCTCTTCTTGGTGACCTATTATCCTTCCTCTGAGTGCTACTAGGCGTCCCCATCCAAGGGACATGGTCAAATATGGGGCACCAGAGTTTATGTGAAAGTCAGATCTCCTTCTCCATTTAACAGTGGAGAATGTCCTGTCCATTGGCTAGTCTGGGTAGGAGTTCGAAGTTTACTGCCTATATTTTCCTTGGCTGGTGCCATAGTTTGAGGAGGACCCCAGGGCCCAGACCTGCCTGTAGTTTTCCAGGACCTGCTGGAACCTTCTATTTCCTCATTCTCCCAGGCTTCTCACACCTAAAGTCTCAATAGGATGTCCTCCCCTCTAACCCACTTTCCTGGTAGGTAAAGTTTTTCATGGGGATGTACCCCTTGGACTAGTGTCTCGATATAAGTGAGTATATACCATTTAACTATTTTTGCTTCTGGGTTAACTCACTCATTATGATAATTTCTAGTTCAATCCATTTGTCCACAAATTTTGGAAATTCCTTGTTTTTGATAGCTGAGTAGTATTCCATAGTGTAAGTGTACCACTGTTTCTTTATCCATTCTTCTACTGAGGGACACATAGGCTGTTTCCATGTTCTGGCTATTATGAATAAGGCAGTATGAACATGGTTTAGCATATGTCCCTATTGTGTGGTAGTGCATCTTCTGGGTATATTCCAAGGAGTGGAATAGCTGGGTCTTGAGGAAGCCCTATGAGCATATACAGGGGGAGGAGGTCCCTCTCAGTCACAGACATAGGGGAGGGGAGTAGGGGGGGAAGCGGGAGGGAGGGTGGAATGGGAGGATACAAAGGATGAGCTAGCAACTGAGATGTAACATGAATAAATTAATATTGATAAAAAAAAGAAAAAAGGGAACACAAAGCGACCTCCAAAGGCTTGAATTCTCATGAATTCTATGCAGTGCTGGTGGAGTGGCTTTGAGTTTTCACTTGCCTGTAGCTTTTTATTTTTTATTTTATTTTTGCATGTTAGACAAAAAGCAATGATAATGTTCTGGGCTTTAGAATTTCATATTTTATTTTTTATGAAATTAGAAAATATCAAATTATGTCATGGGTAGCTTTGTTCTTCCTCTTTAAAATCAGATGCAAAAGTATATGAGAGAAGTTGGGCTACGGGAAATGAATAAAGTCATTGTCTACCCCCCCAAAAGAAATACTTAATTTCTAATTTATTTTGAAGATACAGCATTTTCACACACATTTTAAAAACTTTTGCATCAGGGAACTATTAAAACGCCTTCATTTTTTGCCTCATAAAAAAAAAAAAGAGATTGCTGAGGTAGCCAAGAACCTGAGAATAGATTGTCCATGGACCTAGGGGAGAATCAGATAATATCGTTATGCTAAAGGAACGACCAATACGGACTCCTAGACACATTCTATTATACTCATATGTCAGAACATGGTCCAGGAATAGGGCTGTGTGAGGACAATTCTGAGTGACTGTGAGAACACTGCAAGAAAACAAGAAAAGAGTCTTGTGACCGCAGCTTCTTCAAAGCACGGGATTCTTTTTGGGATGTGTTTTCATGGCCCTCCCAGGTGTAGCAGACAGGAATGGGTTTGTTTCAGATTACTTGTTGCCACTTGCTATTGTTATTCAGAATGTTTATAGCCTGAACTCACTTGAACTTTACTCATATGACCCTTTCTAAATCCTCAAAGTGTAGATTGTCTGATGCTCTAAATAAAGTTGGCTATTGCATGTGACTTTAGTCCACTTTGTTCATCAACTCCATTCTCTCAGATTCTACCACCAGTAGAGAGGTGATCATCATCAGAGAAGCCTCCTCCTAAAGTATGTGAGAACAAATACAGAGACCCACGGCTATACAATGTACAGAGAACAAGAAACTTTGGAGCATTCATTTCTAAAGGGAATGGCTCCATCAAATTCTTCCTCTCAGGGCTCAGAAAACTCTGTAGAAGAGGAAGAAAAAAGAGTGTAAGAGTCCGTGGCTGTACTAGTTTGCCTTCCCACCAACAATGAAGGAATGTTTCTCTTTCTCCACATCCTCACCAGCATGTGGTGTCACTTGAATTTTTGATCTTAGCCATTCCGATGGGTGTAAAATAGAATCTCAGTGTTGTTTTGATTTGCATTTCTCTGATGACTAAGGAGGTTTAATATTTCTTTAAGTGTTTTTCAGCCATTTGATATTCCTCTGTTGAGAATTCTGTTTAGTTCTGAGCCCCACTTCTCAATTGGGTTATTTGGTTTGGTGGTGTTTAATTTCTTGAGTTCTTTATATATTTTGGATATTAGACCTTTGTCAGATGTAGGGTTGGTGAAGATCTTTTCCTAGTCTGTAAGGTGTTGCTTTGTTCTGTTGACAGTGTCTCCTGCCTTACAGAAGCTTTTAGAAATCTATCTGGTGCTTTCTCAGAAAAATGGAAGTAAGGCTTCCTCAAGACCCAGCTATTCCACTCCTTGGAATATACCCAGAAAATGCTCTACCACACAACAGGGACATATGCTTAGCCATGTTCATAGCTGCCTTATTCATAATAGCCAGAACATGGAAACAGCCTAAGTGTCCCTCAGTAGAAGAATGGATAAAAAAACTGTGGTACACTTACACTATGGAATACTACTCAGCTATTAAAAACAAGGAATTCCCGAAATTTGTGGACAAATGGACTGAACTAGAAATGATCATAATGAGTGAGTTCACCCAGAAGCAAAAAGAGTCAAATGGTATATACTCACTTATATCTGGACACTAGCTCAAGGGACATGGACCATGAAAGTCTTCACTTACCAGGAAAGTGGGTTAGAGGAGAGGACATCCTATTGGGACTTTAGGTGAGAAAATCATGGGAGAATGGGGAAATAGAAGGATCCCGAGGGTCCTAGAAACCTACAAGAAGAACATTATGATGCACGGATCTGGGTCCAGGGGTCCTGCTCAAACTATGGCACTAGCCAAGAACAATACGGCAGTAAACTTCAAACTCCTACCCAGATCTAGCCAATGGACAAGACATTCTGCACCGTTGAGTGGAGAGTGGGGTCTGACTTTCATGCGAACTTGGGTGCCCCATATTTGACCATGTCCCCATGATGGGGAGGCCTGGTGGCACTCGGAGGAAGGACAGCAGGTTACCAAGAAGAGACTTGATACCCTATGAACATATACAGGGAGGGGGGAGGTCCCCCTCAGTCACAGACATAGGGGAGGGGAGTAAGGGGAAAGCGGGAGGGAGAGGGAAATGGGAGGATATAAGGGATGGGATAACAATTGAGATGTAATATGAATAAATTAATAAAAAATAAAAATTAAAAAAATAGAGAGTGGGAGTGGAAGACATTAAGGAAACAATGCCTTCTTGACATACAGGAATGATGAACTTATGACTGTGGCAGTGTGCACAGGTTCAAATCTGATGAGGTCACAATGCTGAATGTGAAAGAGGACACAAGGTCCCATTCCTAAACAAGAAGCTATGTGCAACTGACAACTACTCACAAAGGAAAAGTTTCCTCTAATGGAGTCTTATTTGGTATACAAATCACATGTAAGAAGCCCTATGCCAAGAGCAAATGATCAACAAAATAAATTCACTGGTAATTTTGGAGATTTTAAAAAATCTCATAATGCTTTGTAGGGTGTTTTTACCTTTGTTTTTTGCTTATCTACTATGGTTTGCAATTCTCTCTCTCTCTCTCTCTCTCTCTCTCTCTCTCTCTCTCTCTCTCTCTCTCTCTCTTTCACACTGTGTGTGTGTACCTGTCTGTATATATGTTTCTCATACGTTTCCCCCACCCTCTGTTGGTCTGTTTGCCTTTTTACTGGCCTGTTTGTTTTCTTTTTTTTCTTTTTTTAAATTTCTTTTCTTTCCTCCTTTATTAATTTATTCTTGTTACATCTCAATGGTTTTCCCATCCCTTGTATCCTCCCATTCTTCCCTCCCTCCCAATTTCCCCTTATTCCCCTCCCCTATGACTGTTCCTGAGGGGGATTACCTCCCCCTCTATATGATCATAGGGTATCAAGTCTCTTCTTGGTAACCTGCTGTCCTTCCTCTGAGTGCCACCAGGTCTCCCCGTCCAGGGGACATGGTCAAAGGTGAGGCACCAGAGTATGTGAGAAAGTCATATCCCACTCTCCACTCTACTGTGGAGAGTGTTCTGTCCATTGGCTAGATCTGGGTAGGGGCTTAAGGTTTACCGCCTGTATTGTCCTTGGCTGGTGCCTTAGTTTGAGCGGGACCCCTGTGCCCAAATCTGCCTATCATAATGTTCTACTTGTAGGCTTCTAGGACCCTCTGGGTCCTTCTACTTTACCTTTCTCCCATGATTCTCTCATCTAGAGTCCCACTAGAATGTCCTCTCCTCTGTCGCAGTTTCCTGGTAAGTGAAGGCTTTCGTGGGACATGCCCCTTGGGCTAATATGCAGATATAAGTGAGTATATACCATTTGAGTCTTTCTGCTTCTGGGTTAACTCACTCATTATGATCATTTCTAGCTCAATCCATTTATCCACAAATTTCGGGAATTCCTTGTTTTTAATAGCTGAATAGTATTCCATTGTGTATATGTACCACAGTTTCTTTATCCATTCTTCTATTGAGGGACACTTAGGCTGTTTCCATGTTCTGGCTATTATGAATAAGGCTGCTATGAACATGGTTGAGCAAATTTTCTTGCTGTGTGCTGGAGCATCTTCTGGGTATATTCCAAGGAGTGGAATAGCTGGGTCTTGAGGAAGCCCTATTCCCATTTTTCTGAGATAGCACCAGATAGATTTCGAAAGTGGTTGTACCAGTTTGCATTCCCACCAGCAATGAAGGAGTGTTCCTCTCTCCCCACATCCTCACCAGCATGTGGTGTCACTTGAATTTTTGATCTTAGCCATCCTGATGGGTGTAAGATGGAATCTCAGAGTTGTTTTGATTTGCATTTCCCTGATGATTAAGGAGGTTGAGCATTTCTTTAAGTGTTTCTCAGCCATTTGATATTCCTCTGTTGAGAATTCTCTGTTTAGTTCCATGCCCCATTTCTCAATTGGGTTATTTGGTTTGGTGGTATTTAATTTCTTGAGTTCTTTATATATTTTGGATATTAGACCTTTGTCAGATGTGGGGTTGGTGAAGATCTTTTCCCAGTCTGTAGACTGTCGCTTTGTTCTCTTTACAGTGTCACCTGCCTTACAGAAGCTTCTCAGCCTCATGAGGTCCCATTTATTAATTGTTGACATTAATGCCTGGGCTGTTGGTGTTCTGTTCAGGAAGTTGTCTCCTGTGCCAATATGTTCCAGGCTCTTTCCCATTTTTTCTTCTAAGTGATTTAGTGTCTCTGGTTTTATGTTGAGGTCTTTAATCCACTTGGATTTGAGTTTTGTACAAGGTGACAAATATGGGTCCAGTTGCATTTTTTTACACATAGACATCCAGTTAGACCAGCACCATTTGTTGAAGATGCTATCCCTTTTCCATCGAATGGATTTGGCTTCTTTGTCAAAAATCAAGTGACCATATGTGTGTGGATTCATATCTAGGTCTTCGATTCGATTCCACTGATCAACCAGCCTGTTGCTGTGCCAGTACCATGCTGTTTTAATTACTATTGCTTTATAGTACAGTTTGAGATCAGGTATGGAGACTCCTCCAGAGCACCTTTTATTGTACAAGATTGTTTTAGCTATTCTGGGTTTTTTGTTTTTCCATATGAAGTTCAGAATTGAACTTTCAATGTCTTTAAAAAATTGTGTAGGTATTTTGATAGGGATTGCATTGAATCTGTAGATTGCTTTTGGTGGGATGGCCATTTTTATTATGTTAATTCTCCCTATCCATGAGCAAGGTAGATCCTTCCATCTTCTCATGTCATCTTCAATCTCTTTCTTTAGGGTTTTGAAATTTTTTTCAAACAGGTCCTTCACTTGCTTAGTAAGAGTAACTCCTAAGTACTTTATATTGCTTGTAGCTAATGTGAAGGGTGTAGTTTTCCTAATTTCTTCCTCTGCAAATTTGTCCTTTGTGTATAGGAAGGCTACAGACTTATTTGAATTAATTTTGTATCCATCCAATTTGCTGAAGGTGTTTATCAGCTGTAGGAGTTCTCTGGTGGAATTTTGAGGGTCACTTATGTACACTATCATCTGCAAATAGGGATAATTTGACTTCCTCCTTTCCCATTTGAATACCCTTGATCTCCTTATGTTGTCTTATTGCTCTGGCTAGAACTTCGAGTACTATATTGAAGAGATATGGAGAGAGTGGGCAGCCTTGCCTTGTTCCTGATTTTAGAGGAATTTCCTTGAGTATCTCACCATTTACTTTGATTTTGGCTATTGGCTTCCTATATATAGCCTTT
Organism: Acomys minous; assembly: GCF_964271855.1. Classification (NCBI taxonomy): domain Eukaryota; kingdom Metazoa; phylum Chordata; class Mammalia; order Rodentia; family Muridae; genus Acomys; species Acomys minous. The sequence continues at coordinate 68,770,087 of NC_140489.1, read as the reverse complement.
ATTATGTTGAGGAAAGTGCCTTGTATTCCCGATCTCTCTAAAACTTTAAACATGAATGGGTGTTGGATTTTATCAAATGCTTTCTCTGCATCCAAAGAGATGATCATGTGGTTTTTTATTTTCAGTTTGTTTATGTGGTGGATTACATTGATGGATTTCCATATATTAAACCATCCCTGCATGCCTGGAATGAAGCCTACTTGGTCATGATGAATGATATCTCTGATGTGCTCTTGTATTCGTTTTGCAAGTATTTTATTTAGTATTTTTGCATCGATGTTCATCAGAGAAAGTGGTCTGAAATTCTCTTTCTTTGTTGAGTCTTTGTGAGGTTAGGTATCAATGAGACTATGGCCTCATAGAATGAGTTTGGTAATGTTCCATCCCTTTCTATCTTTTGGAGTAGCTTGAAGAGTATCGGTATTAGCTCGCCCTTGAAGGTCTGGTAGAATTCTGCACTGAAGCCATCTGGCCCTGGGCTTTTTTTGGTTGGGAGACTATCAATGATTACTTCAATTTCTGTAGGGGAAATAGGGCCATTTAGCTTGTTTATCTGTTCTTCACTCAACTTTGGCAAGTGAAATTGATCAAGAAAATCGTCCATTTCCCTTAGATTTTCAAATTTTGTGGCATATATGCCTTCAAAGTAGGATCTTATGATTCTTTGTATTTCTTCAGTGTCTGTTGTTATGTCTCCCTTTTCATTTCTGATTTTGTTGATTTCAATACTGTCTCTCTGCCTTTTAGTTAGTTTGGCTAATGGTCTGTCTATCTTGTTGACTTTCTCAAAGAACCAGCTCTTGGTTTTGTTGATTCTTTGGACTGTTTTCTTAGTTTCTAATTTGTTAATTTCACCCCTGAGTTTGATTATTTCCAGAGGTCTACTCCTTTTGGGTGTTTCTGCTTCTTTTTTTTCTAGGGCTTCCAGTTGTGTCGTTAAAGTGTTTATGTGCGATGCTTCCAATTTCTTTTTAAAGCACTATACCACTTAGTGCTATGAATTTTCCTCTTAGCACTGCTTTCAATGTATCCCACAAATTTGGGTATGTTGTTCCTTCATTTTCATTGAATTTCAGAAACTCCTTGATTTCTTTCTTTATCTCTTCCCTGACCCAGGTGTCATTTAGCAGAGAGTTGTTTAGATTCCATATACGTGTAGGATTTTTGTTATTTCTGTTGTTGTTGAATTGCAGCCTAAGCCCATGATGATCTGATAGGATACAAGGTATTATTTCAATCCTCTTGTATCTGTTGAGGCTTCCTTTGTGAGCTACAATGTGATCAATTTTGGAGAAGGTTCCATGGGGTGCAGAGAAGAAGGTATATTCTTTCTTGTTTGGGTGAAAGGTTCTATAGATATCTGTTAGATCCATTTGACCCATGGCATTGGTTAATGATGTTATTTCTCGGCTTAGTTTCTGTTTCGATGACTTGTCCTTCAGTGAGAGTGGGGTGTTGAAGTCTCCCACTATTATTGTGTGGGGATCGATGTGTGTTTAAGCCTTTTTAGCAGATCTTTTACAAATGTGGGTGCCCTTGTATTGGGAGCATAGATGTTCAGAATTGTGATGTCCTATTGGTTGACTTTACCTTTGATGAGTAAGAAGTGTCCATCCTCATCCCTTTTGATTAATCTTGGTTGAAAATCTATTTTGTTGGATATTAAAATGGCTACGCCTGCTTGCTTCTTGTGTCCATTTGCTTGGAATATTTTTTTCCAACCTTTTATCCTGAGGTAATGCCTATCATTATGGGTGAGATGTGTTTCTTGAATGCAGAAGAAGGTGGGATCCTGTTTATGCACCCATTCAGTTAGTCTGTGTCTTTTTATTGGAGAATTGAGACCATTGATGTTGAGAGATATTAACGATCAGTTACTATTAAGAGTCTTAATTTTGATGTTGGTTCCAGTTGAGCGTTTGTGTAGTTGTGTTTTTGCCATGGTATAGTTATCTATTTCCTGAGTAGTTTTGATTGTAGCTTGACCCTTTGGGATGGAGTTTTCCTTCTAGTACCTTCTGTAAAGCTGGATTTGTGGATAGGTACTGTTTGAATTTGGTTTTGTCATGGAATATTTTGTTTTCTCCATCAATGGTTATTGATAGTTTTGCTGGGTAAAGTAGTCTGGCCTGGCATCTGTGGTCTCTTAGGGTTTGCAGGATCTCTGTCCAGGCCCTTCTGGCTTTGATGGTCTCTGCTGAGAAGTCGGGTGTAATTCTGATAGGTTTGCCATTAAATGTTATTTGGCCCTTTTCCCTTGCAGCTTTTAATATTTTTCTTTGTTCTGTATGTTTTGTGTTTTGATTATTATGTGACGGGCAGTTTTTCTTTTCTGGTCAATTCTATTTGGTGTTCTCTATGCCTCTTGTATGTTTATAGGCATCTCTTTCTTTAGATTGGGGAAATTTTCTTCTATGATTTTGCTGAGAAGAGTATCTGGGCCTTGGAGTCTGATATCTTCTCTTTCTTCAATGCCTATTATCCTCAGATTTCTTCTTTTCATGGTGTCCTTAATTTCTTGGATGTTTTGTGTCAGGAATTTTCCAGATTTGGCATTTTCTTTATTGGTTGCTTCAAGATCTGTGATTGTATCTTCTAGACTTGAGATTCGTTCTTCCATCTCTTGGATTCTGTTAGAAAAGCTCAGCACTGTGTCATTCGCCTTCTTCTCTGAGGCCTCACGTTCTCGTTTTTCTTCTGTCTGTGTGTTTATCATTGAATCCATTTTCATTTTCATATCTTGAACAGATTTTTTAATTTCTTTCATCTGGTTGTTTATATTTTCCTGAAAATTTTCCAGTTCCACTCTATGTGCTTCTTTTATGTCTCGCTGCTTCTTCCTGCATCTGATTTTGAATTTTATTTGTTTCCTCCGTTAACATCCTCATTACCAAGGATCTGAGGTCATTTTCTTGTGTTTCCATTGTATGTGAGTTCTCCAGGTTGTTTTCTTTGGGATAGCTGGGAACTGGAGACGTCATATTGTTTTGGGGTTTTTTGCGAATGCTTTTACGCTGTCCCTTAGACATCTTGCCATCTCTGTTTTTGTTGGGTAACTTTCAGAGTTGAGTGGAGGGAGTCTGATGATAGATTCACTTGTTTTCTCACGATTTCCATAGGCTGGAAGCCCTGATACTTCACTGGTGTGGATGGCAGGAGGTTATCCCTGTAGTTTTGGGCTCTCACCACCAGTGATCCTCAGCTCCCCTTTGCTGTGGGTCCTGCAATCGTTCTGGGTCTCTGAATGATTTTTGGGTCAGGCCAAGGTATCCACAACCTTTTGGGTCCCCTGCCAAGTCCAGCCAGGGATACTGGGCCCAAGCCATGCGTCAAGCTCAGCTAGTTTCTCAGGGCCTGAACCGTCTGCCACAGCAGGAGAACTGCGATTGCACTGAGCAAGCACCTGGCGGAAGTGAGCGCTCCGCCCAGCTTGTGTCACAGCAGGAAAACCAAGGCTGCGCTGAGCAAGCACCCAGGGTATAACTGAGCACTCCGCCCAGCCCGCGTCACAGCAGGAAAACTGTGGCAGCGCTGAGCAAGCACCTAGGGTAGAAGTGAGTGCTTCGCCAGGCTTGCGTCACAGCAGGGAAACTGAGACCGCGCTGAGCAAGCACCCAGGGTAGAAGCGAGCGCTCTGCCCAACTTGCGTCGCAGCAGGAAAACCAAGGCTGCGCTGGGCAAGCACCCAGAGTATAACTGAGCGCTGCATCCCGCTCGCGTCACAGCAGGAAAACTGCGTCTGCGCTGGGCGAGCACCCGGAGTATAACTGAGTGCTCTGCCCTGCTCGCGTCACAGCAGGAAAACTGCGTCTGCGCTGAGCCGGAGCCCAGGGTAGAAGCGGGCACTCCGCCTAGCCTGCGTCACAGCAGGGGAGCTGCGCCTCAGGCAGAATTGCCCGCCGAGCCGAGCCAGCCTCTCCACAGCACAGCTCACTGAGCAAACCCAGGACTCCGGGCCGAACCGTCCGCTGAGTCCAGCCTGGGTCTCAAGGCACCACGCGACCCAAATCCTGTCCAGAGTCCCCTCTCCCGCAGCAACTCCCACCGTCCACCACACTAATTGCCTCCACTGGAAGGCTCTGAGCTGCAAACCTCAGCCACCGCCGCTGGCACCGCTGGAGCCGCTGGCGCTGCCGGAGCCGCTGATGGCACTGCTGTCCCCACCGCCGCCAGATCCGAGAAAGTCCTCGCTCCTCCGGTGTGCAGGGGCAGGCAGATCCTCCGCACCCTGGTCCCTCCGAACCGTGGAGCACTTCTGCTGCCGTGGTGTGGGGACCTTGGTGTTCCTGGCTCAGAAATCTGTGCGATTCCCTGAATTGTTCGCAGGAGCTTTCAAACACGGTCCACACTGCTCGCCGCCATCTTGGATCTCCCCCTGTTTGTTTTCTAAAGAAAGAGAAAGTATAGCGTTGCATGGGTGGACAGGTGGGTAGACTCTGAGCAGACATGAGGGAGGGGAAACTGATCAGAATATACTGTACAAAAATGCATTTTCAACAAAAATAAAGACTTGTTACTTGTACAAATGAGAAAAGGTTCACATATTCACATATTCTAATAAAACACAGACTTCTGAGGTCCCATAATTTGATCTCAACTCATGTTGTCATCTTTCTTACATAAGTGTCACCCAGATTTTCTGGTTGTAGACTTCAATAATTTTTCTATGCTTCTCTGTTTATATCTCCTACCCCATTTGAAGTCTCTTTTTGCTATACTTTAAAAATTCTTAGCATCCGGAGAGATGCTACAGTATAATTTCAAAAATACTACAGAAAAGGTGCTTTTCCTGGACTTTGTGTTATGCACCACACACACATGCATGCATGCACACATGCACACACACATTATATTCATTGTAATCTAATTTATATTTTGAGTATTCTGGTATAGGCCATATAACTTCAATTATTTAAAATAAAATCTTTGAAAGTAGGTTTGTGTCTTCCCAATCTCAATCTCAATATTGCATATAATAAGAGCACTCTTCAGGAGACCTTAGTTAGTAACTAACTAGAATGGAGATAAGCCCTTCTCCACGCCAGGCCAGGTCTCAGGGTAAGCAGAGGTATCAGTGATGAATCACAGTAGCAACTCAGGGAAACATGAGTAAAGTTGGAGCACTGCAAAACTACTTTAGTAAAAAGATGCTGCCCCAGGCTTGTCTGGCTTAACTAGGGATGGAGAGTTGTCATTTGTGTGAAGAGGCAAATCAGAACCCTGCAATTCCTCCAACATAGGTAGTTTAATTGCCTTGCCGCCACCATTAAGGGCTTTGAAATAGGAGAAGAAAGATCTGTGTACTAGAAATCACAGCAAAACTCTGGAGGAAGAGTTCATTCAGGTTAGATTCATGCTGGCAGCTGCAGGACCGATGCCAGTCCTTCCTTCCTTCTTAGTCACAGTGTCTTCTTTTGCTCATCACAGCAATAAACCTAATCAAATACCCATTACACTAATCTTCCTTGTGATGAGAACTGGAGATAGAAACTGGTTGGGCAGTTTCATGGTCGAAGACCTGGAAAAGGAGAACTCTTGTCATTGATTAAAGACAAAAATGGTTTTGATCCTGTCCTAGGTGGAGGCAGGAAATGCCATAGTGTCTGGGACCTGAATTTCTTGTCTAATTTATTATCTTTCTTCTCCTTTCACACAGCTGCCTCAAAACTCTATGTAATATGTGACTGAAATTCTGGTCCAGATGCTCATCCCTGTGGTGAACAGCATTAGAATTTGGTCTATGAATCCTTATGGTAGAATTGAGCTATATATATCACAATATCAGCAGTAATGTAATTAATTTCTGGATCATGTGTACTTGACCACTGTCTTAACTGTATCTACTCTTGTTTACAATTGATGTATACTTAGAAAGTCCCATTGCAGTCTAATTCCAAGAGTTGAGTTCCCTTGGTCACCTTCCAAGGCTTGAAAGTCAGCCAGGATGGAGACTCTAAATCTTCACCTCAATTTCAGACTATATCCTAACTGATTTTAGGGTGTCAACTCTTAACAGGGAAATGGCAGGTAGCTTGGAGGACACTGAGGATGGAGTTCACTTCCCACTTTCCTGGCATCACTAGAAAAGGAAGCATTAGCTTTTGCCCTGCTCTCCCCACCCCCTTAGGGGTTAATGTCATCTGAAAAGGTGGAGTTGTTGCCATAGCTTTTTTGAGGCTTCTTTCTCCTGGTAAAATTTAAAAAAATTCCTTTATTAATGAGACCAAGAACTAATGAAAGGGAACTCCAAATTATCTGGTAACACTTGTAGCTGGAAAATGTAGTCAATAAAAATTAAGCATATTTACTATGTGTAGTTTTCAGGAAAGTTTTTCCTTGAATATAAACAAGAGAAGGAAAGAGAAGGAAGGAGAGAGAAAAGATCCTCAGTTTGGAAGCACAAAGAAGAAAGATGTAGGCTGTAGATGTCAGAGTGACGTGTTGCTTGTCCTCAGCCTCTGATGGCATCTTTAGTAAGGAAAAGTTAATTTGTCAATGCTATTATTTTTGGATTTCTGTTCTCTGTGAACAAATGCCTGGAGGATGTGTATATAGCTCAAGCACTTGTGTCAGACTTGGTCTCTAAATGTTTTGTAGCTTCTTCCATCATCTAGTAGATGACTCCAAAGGGATATGAATGGACAGAAAAAAATTACTGATTTGCCAATAGAACATCTGACCAGACAGCTGTGATCCAGTAATGACCCTGTGTTAAGTCACTGATACTTTGCAGTTGTACATCGACATTAATAGTGGCAGCTAAAGTACTATAGTTGGTTTTGTTTCTTTAAAAACTCAGTTATATAAACGTGTTTTTGTTTTAATCCCAAGTGTGGTATATAGGCCTTCCTTAGTTTTCCACAGCTGCTAGCGGATAATTGCCTCATGTGGGGGCATGGTATTTGCCAGCTGAGAGAGTCCAGCTCTGAGAACTCTAGAAGAATATATATATATCCTTCTACATCTTTCTTCTTCATGCTTCCAAACTGAGGATCTTTTCCTGAGACTATAGCATTAAATCAAGTTTCAGATGGAAAAGACACCAAGAAGGGAGAAGGCTAGGAGAACTTTCTTATTTACCCTCTCCCTCCTTCTCTTTCCTTCTCTTGTTTATATTCAAGGAAAAACTTTCCTGAAAACTATACATAGTAAATATTATATATATATATATATATATATATTATATACACATACACAAGTACTACTTGCCAGTATCCAATACCAGATGGACAGAGAAAGAAAATGCCACACATTAATACAATGGGATATTATTCAATTTAGAGAAGGGAATCTTGCCAATTGTAGCATGTATGCATTGTATTAGGAAGATGTTTTTCTTTGTAACAGGAAGGAAAATGACTTGGAAATTCTGCCTACTCTAGAATGTGTAAACCTATCAGGAACTTATCATTAAAATATATGAATTTCCCCTTTCCCAGTAGCTATCAAATGTCAATATCTCCTCAGTTATTGGAAGGAATTCAGGCTCACCTCTCACCCTCCATGTTTTGATTTTTTTTTCTGGTTTGAGCTCCAACAGGTATTGTGCATGATTTACAATGCCTATTAATTCCTATGTGTGTCCAGAAAACAGTTTCCGTGAAGTTCTCTATCACTTCTGACTTTCTCCATCCTCCTTCCAATACTATGATTCTTGAGCCTTGAGGGGGGCTGTTATTATATGTAAATCCATTTAGAGGTAAGCACTTCACAATATCTTTTTATCTGCTTACTAACTAGTTGGATATGTCTATGTTAGTTGCTATCTACCACAAGGGGAAAATTCTCTGAAGAGGGTTAATGAATGCACTGATGGCAGCATAGTTCCTAAGAGGGTAGCTGCTGCTCTTCTCTCTTGAGGATATCTGAAGTGCTGGCTGTGTCTTGCTTGCTGCACCTAAAGCTAACAGGATTGATATCCTTATTCCTACATGTCTCATTCATTGCTTTAGAGTGTTCACAACCTGAAATTAAATTCCTATTTGTCTCTATTTGTGGTAGCATGAAAACATCTTGCTGAAAATTAGCTGTAGGGGCCCCTTGAGATGAAACACAGATGAAATAAAGAGGGACCCTAGATCTAGGTGCAGTGGTAACATGCTACAGTTACTGTTAGTGCCTCCCATTGACTGAAACTACTGAACACTAGAGAACAAGAAAACGTAGTTCCCTGCAAGATGAAATAGAGCAGAGAATATTCGGAAATGGTTTGACAGTAGTTGACCACCATGATATTATAATATGAATACTCCCATCTAACATTACATCTACTTCTATACAAATTTAAATGATCACATATGAAACAATGTAAAATTTATTTGTTTCCATAATATTTTTGCTAGAAATTAGTTATTCCCAAGTATAAACATGACTATGAAACAACAGCCAGAGCTTAGTTTCTTTCCTTAATATTTACTTTAGATTAAATAGTGTCTGCACTTAAGATGGGGATAGATTTATCATGAGTCAAAAAGTATAAAAACATGTAAAGTTCTTGGTATGAATGTATATTGCACAAAATTTTTATGCAAAGCCTTGGGTAAAGTTAGTTGTGCTAAAATGATGTTACAAGTGATATAATAACTCCCAGGGAATTTTTAAGTGAATGATTAGCCTTGGTACCACTGAATTGCTGAATAGTAATAGAACAAAAATAGAAACAATACACTTCTCTCCTGTCCTCTTTGTCATTCTTCAATTTGTTTCTCTATGAAAGCCACACTATGGAAGCATCATATTTGAAGAGAAATTCAGATTTATTCTAGGCCAGAAGAATTAACAATGAAAAGTCCATAATTGTGAGACTATATGCCCAGGAAAAGGACTTAAAGGGGTTATGAATAGCAAGATGGTGAACAAGAGGGGCAAAAATTTTGTTCTGAATGCATTACTCATTATTCCTGTTCATTTTTCTTTCATCAAAGGGCAGTGATTGTGTTTCTCAAGATAAGTAAAAGCACAGCATCTATTCTAAAAAATTGTTCACTTGAAAATTTGACATTTAGGTGGTACAGATCACGTAGTATGGAAGATTTTATAATCTTGTACAAGTTTTCATTCTTTGGTTTATTTGTTCTATACAATCTTCTGGCTTTTAGATGGTGTCTTGGTATGTTGAAACTTTATAATTGGTTGGTATGGATACAATCAGATAAAGAAAACAGTTTTTTGTTACTTGCTTAATTAACTTTACATTTTTATTATTTTAAGATAGCTTTTCATTTGTAGGAAAATTGCAAAGATAATATGGATAATGCTTCCAGATCTCAGTGTCACCAGTATATTACAGTTTGTACTGTACTCAGTGAACCAGTGTTGACCCAATTTTTGTAATTAAGCCCACGTGTTTTTCAAGTTCCTTTAGTTAATATGTTTCTATTTCAGCATCCAAACTTGGATTACATTTACATATCTTGTCCCATACGAGGCCTACCTATTTTGGCTTTGATAGCTCCCTAGACCTTCATTTTTTTTCTTTATAACAATGGCAGTTCTGATGAGTTTTGGTGAAATATTTTGTAAATGTGTTTAATTGGAATTTTGTTGATGTTTTCTTCAAAGACAATAATTAGGTTTAGAGAGGTGGACCCACTTAAATTTCCATTATAATAATTTGATGTGATGTGAGGGCCTGATTTTTAACTGATTACGTGAACCTAACCTTGGTCACTTGGCTGAGGGTGTGTTTGTCTGGCTTCCCCATGATAACATTTTCCTTTTTCTGTAGTCTTTGGAATGAAGTTTCTATGCACAAACCAAACTTTAGCAGTGGGTGCTGCCACATGATCCAGCAGTTCCACTGTGGAGTATATAGCTAAAAGAATATGTCACAGTCTAATGGTACTGAAATCCTTTGATTTATTGCCACAATATTCACAAAGACAAAGGTACAGGATAAACTTTGGTGTCTATCAATACAATAGATATATAGCTGAGAAAATGTGATATATATTATTATTCTTTAAAGAATGAAATCTTCATAATTGCATCAACATGGGTGATCCTGGAGGATATTTTCTTATGTAAAATAAGTCAGGCATAGAAAGATAAGTGATTCTACGCAAATTAATTCCTCAATTGTCACTCACAGGATATTTTTAATTCACTGTTATAGAATTTTGTATATAGATACAAAACAAATTCTAGATACAGTGGTATAGAATTCAAATGTAAGATTATTCTTCACACACATTATATATATATATATATATATATATATATATATATATATATATATATATATATATATTATATATGTGTACTCTAATATGAGTTATTGGACCCATATAACTCAATTATAATACAAGATTTACTTCCAGTGCTTTGAAAGTGCTATAGCAAGCTGTTTAGGAGAATAAGTTATACCAATGAAATGTTAGTAGATTAAGTCATGGTCATGTCAATTGCTAGTCTACTTTTATCACAAGAATATACATCTTAGGTGCAGCAGATAGATATGACTCTAAAGAAATATGAGGTCTTCAAAAACCCCAGAGACATGCAGAATATGGCATTTAAAATGTTTTTATTACTTTAAAGATTCATTGACAGTGAGATAGGTTAACTCCTGACAATACCCAGCCTACCTCAAAGCGGATGATGAGCATCAAAGAACCTATTTATGGAGATTGGTTCAAATGTGGCAAACGAGCCACTGAGCAAAAGGACCTCATTTGTATCAGAGACAGAATTTTGCCTTAAAAATTCTGGGGGGGGGGCAAGCTTGAATGCAGGCAAAATAGACGGTCAAAGTCGGCCAAGACAGGGTAAGCAAGTCATCAATAATTCCTGCCTCACAAATATGTCTGTCAGATGTATTGGGCCAGAAGTCTGAAGAAGATGCTCCAACATTATAGAGTTTTGGGCGACTATTCAGGTAGAAAAGTGTCTCTGTCCTCTTCTAACCTGCACTCCCAGCATACTGAGATTATCACATTTATTCCTTCTCAAGTCTCTGAGGAAATTGAAGCCCAGGTAGCTTAGTTTTACAATGAAGTTTAATTGTTTAGGGGTTAAGATGTTTTTAGATCTAGATAGGTTTTCTAAGTTGATAATGACAATATGTGATGGAGATTGATTTACATTCAGAAATTTAGATGCACCAAGATAGGAAATATGTCTTCTTCAAGGCTGTCAAATACAAATAGCCAAAACATTAAGAATGTAACATTTATATAATTCCTGATTGTGTTATGGTTCTTCTTGCTATAGGTAATCTAATCTAATATGTGTGTGTGTGTGTACGTGTGTGTGTGCATGTGTGTGTGCATGTGTGTGTGCATGTGTGTGTGTGTGCAATAATATAAGTGTATATGTAAAAAAGAGACTTGTAAAATTGAAAAAAGAATGAATATAAAAAAGAAAGATAACTGTGCATATTACCATTTATAAGTGACTTCCGAAAATTTTGTTTTCAAATATGGGTGGAGAAAGTGACAGGAGAATTAGTTGGTACAAATGTGCAGTAGGAATGTAGAAACACTTCTTATTTCCATAACACAGGATTTTTGGATGTTCCCAACTCAAAGAGGCAATAAATATTTCTGCTAGCAATTACATTTATATGGATATGGTCATTAAGCATTGTACGTGGGTATCAAAATATGCTATACTCCATTAATTTGTACAATTACAAGTCAATGAAAAACAAAAACAAGAAAGAAATGCTCCATACTTTAGAATACAAACATATTGGGAGCTTTAATTTTTTATAATTTCAAATGTATACTTAGTTGAAAACTATGAGCTTTCATCTATAAATAAAGGCTAAAAAAACCTCAGTACTATTATTTTAAGTTGAACTGTTTTGTCATATCCCCAAACTTCAGGTAATTTTCCAAGACATACTATCCAGAGGGCATTGATTTAAAAACTCCACAGATTTTTATGCATCATGAAAATTGATCAATCTTTTTTCCAAGTCAGTATCATGTGTATTTAATAATGCAATGGGTTATTTGATACAATATTGACATTTCCAACCAGATTGAGTGAAGAGAAAAATCTCATGCAGTGATATTTTCCCCATTTCTCTAGTAGAGCTGCAGGCTGTACATTTTCATTTTTTCATGCATTTCATATACTTGAAAGAGATTAACTTTTCACTGTTGATGCAGTCTGATTTTTTTTTATGGGACAGAACTCTCAGGCAGAAAAGTGGTTTTCCTCTTCAACTTGCAGGTCTTTGGATATCCATCACAATTTCCCTCATACTCCACAGGCATCACTCTGACCATCTCAGCCAGAAATCCTGATGAAATCAATTCAGTCTCCAGGGAATTATTTGAATCAAAACCATTAGGAGTTTCTAAATGGGCCTCAAGGGTGGCCTTGGATGGTTGTGTTCACAGGCGAGTTTCCATCAGTAATTGAATCTTTCATTCTTGGCATTGTACAAGCAACACTTGTCATGCCAGGTCACTGCAAGCTTGGAGTTTATCTATGAAACAAAACTCAGTAGAAAGCACAAACCTTACTTTGGCAATAAAGGTTATGGAATATTGAGCTTTTTATTTGCAATTCATTTTTTTGCTTGAACAAAACTCAGAGCTACACTATCAATTTAGTTTTTCTAAATATTAGCCTTATAAATTTATTTTATTCATGTATAGATATCCACATTTCTCCATCACCCTCTTCACCTATGTCCTGATCTATCTTTGAAATGTTTATATAACTGATATGTAGAATTGAAGGAAATTGTTGCAAACACTGAAACAACGGATATTAGGCCAAAGTGAGGACATTCATAGAATATCCACTGATAGCTTAGTTTTAAATTTTATTTCGTCAGATTGTACTTGGAGTTGTTCCAGAAAATATTTAAGGCATATCCAAATATCTTCAGTGAGCAAGAGGAAATGTATAACCAAATAAGATTAAATAGAGGTGGGCTATGAAGAGTGTGGTCATCACGAGGCTCTGCAAGCTTTCTTACAGCTAGTCAAAGAAAGGAAAGAACCAAAACTTTTTATGGCTTTGTTTTTTATTAAATCTCCAAACACACTTGCTGCTGAAACATTCATTAACCCCATGTAAGCTGTCAAATATTCCACACACATGTTCTCACAGAGGAAATCACAGCCTTAACTGAGCACATGGTACTGTCAATGGTTCATTATGATAAGAGCCATGTAAAATGGTAGCATCACACTGGGCAGCAATTCAATAAAACTTACACCCCTTAGGAACCTAAGATATTTTGGGCATACAGTTCAATACAGGGACAGAACTAGAAAACAGAGAGTAATTGCTGGGCTGATGTACCTCCCTGAGGGAAAGCTCAACACATATTTTTCTCAAACATTACTCTGATGCCAAATGGTTGTGATTTTCCACAGACTGATCAGTCCCATCTTCATTCCAATGTTCAGGCAAGCGCCAAGGGCATTCCTTTCTATCTGTTATTCTCTTACCATTCAAAGAACCAGGGGTTTTTTGTTGTTGCTGTTGCTGTTTTTTGTTTTGTTTTGTTTTGTTTTTTGTTTACCTCTTCCATGCCTCTTGTATAGTTGTCTCCTTGTGTCCTAAATTTCTATATCAGCCTGTCATTCACGGAGATAAACTTTCTCTTTTTTTCCTCCCAAATTTTAACAGTTTATTTTTCCTAAACCAAAATCAAATTTGATTTCAGTTTTCCAATTGCTTGTGCTTTCCAAAACCAAACAGGTCAGGTTCTGCAAATCCCTATGTGCTCCTAGTTTAAAAATGAATGAGAAACAGAAATTCTTGTTTTCCTTCCACCTTAGTTGAGTCCTTTGTTTATAAACGCATTTTTATATACTGGAGATAAACTTTCTACTCCTGCAGTTATGACCTGTACAGAGACCCTATAACTTAAACAAACAAACAAGCAAAACTTGATGATATCTCTCTCTCCTCTTTAAAACTTCTCAACATTTCCCTGGAACTCTCAGAATAAAATTCCCAGCCCTAACCCAGTGGATCACATAAAGCAATACCTATCATCTCCTACCTACTTCTAACCTATTTAAGTCTACTCATCTTCACCATTTTAATTCCAGTCACACAGATTTGGGGGCCATTTCTTTGTCTCTACCAAGACCTTGATAGTTGTAGTTATTAATTGTTATAGAACCATATTGTAGTTGCCACATTGTAATCACTTGGCTACTGTGTAATTGTATAGTTATAATCACTTTTCATCATGAACAGTAAGTCTCACATAGTAAGGAAGTACATATTTCTAGCTCACTATTAGATTTTTCTAATGTAGTATACTACCAGGCATGGTGTACAGGCATGATATACATTTAAAACATAAATGAATGAGTAATGGGACAAATGAGATGATTATTCTCAATCCATCATCAGCTCTGAGTTATTATAGTGAATTTGTATAGTCATATCCAATTTTACCTATTTCTCTGTTTTTAGACTTTATATGGGATGTAATAGGGAAAAACCTTTATTGCTCTGTGTGCAAGCAGCCATGTCATTCACTTAATTATCATTAAGTTTTGACCTTTTAGGTTCTCAACTCCATCTTAGGGTGGCTTTAAACTCATGAGAATCCTAATTCTGTCTTCTGTGAAGGAATTATAGTTGTGTGCACTCAACCTGGTTAGTCATGTCTTTTAAGTATAGTCATAAATATATATTATATATCTTTATTGAGCTGTCCTGGTGGCACAAACCTGTAATTTCAAAGACTTGATAGGCAGAGGCAAGAGGATACAAAATTCAAAGCCTGCTGGCCTACAGGACAGTCCAGGAAATTTAGTAAGATAATCTCAAAAGAAAAAAAAAACAGGAGTAAGGATATAGTTCAGTGATAGAGCGATTACTTGGTATGTTTGAGATCCTATGTTCAGCATCTATAGTGTGAATGTGTGTATACATATATTGTCTATATGTATATATGTACAAACACATGTCTGTACCTATACATACTTTAATGTGCCATGCTTCGTGCTATATCATTTACAGATGCAAATGAGCCAGTCCTACGAAAGCAGTTATCTGATACTTATTTGGGAAGACAAATGAACAGATACAGTGGCAGAAGTAACTATTTGTTATGTTACTTAAAAAGAAAATTTCAAAAGGATGACCTATTTTTACTTTCTTGAGGAATGACATACAGAAGAAGTATGGAATGATTATCAATGTATTTGTTAACAGGAAACAACATGAAATTAATCTTAGACTGCCTTTCACATTCTTTGCCTTAGCTTGTTGGTGTAGAATTTTATAGAGATAGAAATGACGTAAAGATGTTAGTTTTATCTGGAACCAAAGATTGTACAATTGGGACTTGGCTGAATTAATCCAGCATTTCAGTGAAGAGTAAGGACAGGACAAACTTGGAGGCAGAATGAAGTTCTTTGTTGGACTGATGGGTAGCATCATACACACAGCAGCTTGGAGAGGCTGTGATTGTTGTGAGTCAAAGACTGTGAAAAGATGAGGGCAAGATACAAAGTACATTTCCCCCAAGATGTTATTAAAATCCAAAAAGTGTAAAATCTTGTGATAATTAACATTGATAGGACATGATGACATCTAGAAAATAAAGCTCTGAGCCAGTTTCAAGACTGGGACAAGCCACCCAAACAGTAGGTACCACCACAGCCTGGCCTAGTGTCCCAGACTGAATGAAAAACAGCATTGCCATTTGTTTCTCTTTCCTTCCTAATGGCAGATGCAGTATGACCAGCTGCTTCATGCACTGGCCACCATGCCTTCCCTGACATGACATATTCTACCTTCAAATTGTGAGCCAAAATACTTCCTTCTGAAATAGTTTGTCCTGTATTTTGCCACAATAAGAAAATTAGTTACCAAAATTTACTAGTAGAAGAACAGTTAACATTTCAGAGATTATTTCATATAAAGCCCATGACCATCTGGGCTTAAGGGTCACTCTGCTTCTTTCTTGCAAGTCTTGCATCTGGATATATTTCTGTTCTGGGACTGTTACAACGTATTTGGGTGTCTAATGAGGTCTCTAAGAATTCAACATAAACCCAATACTTTAAAATCACAATGAAATGTTATCTCACCCCCATGGGAATGGCTATTATAAAAGGATTGAAGGTGTCAGGTATTGTAAGGATGTGAAAAAATTAAGTTGTCATTGTTGATGGGATTGTTTGCTGGTATAGTTATTTCAGAGACCATATGGATATGTCTCAGAAACTGGGGAGTAGAAATAGCTTACGATTAGTCCAACTATTGGTATACATATATATATGTATACATATATACATATGTATATACATTGGTATATATATATATATATATATATATATATATATATATATATATATATATATATATACACAGAGTTAACCTGGTTTGTCACAGACACAGTGATATTTCCGAAGTTGTTGCATCACTATTCACAATATTCAAGAAGCACAAAGAAAAGGTCCCAAACTTGCATATGTAGAAAATCAAATGATGTTCATCTATTAAAAAGTGAAATCCTGTACATTGTGGTAACATAAATCATTATATAAATCAGAAGTCATTATATGAAATGAAACAAAACAGCCACAGGAATACAACTTATGTATGATGTCATTCATGTGTGAACTCCAAATGCACTGGTATAGAATCTGAGCCCAGAAGAACGGTAACTAGTGTCTATAGAGAGTCCACGGGAGGGAGAGTCTAACTATGGCTATATAAAGTAACATAAAGTAAGAAGTTCCCATGCGGAATTGTACAGTACAAAACTAGAAGAAAGGCTGTTGATGTTTCAACCATGAAGAAACAATGGTTGAGTATATATGTATCTTCAAATATTATACTATGGTTCTGAATATTATATGGTACCTCATGAGTTTGAATATTTGTTTTAATATAAGAGAAGTCTATAAGAGGATTTGGAGGGAGAAAAAAAAAGAGAGAAGTGATATAATTATATTGTAGCATCATAAAATCAAAGAAATGATTAAAAATGAAAAGCAGAAGTACTATAATATAGGGGAAAACTAGAAATGTGCTTAAAAGACATTAACCTTCCCTTTTTGGCATCTGAGGAGTCCCTCCTGGGAGTGAGTGGTGCACTCATGTGTTCCAAGAAGAGACACCCAGATGAGGAAACTGCTTGGTGCTAGATCAAATGCATGATGGAGACCTTTGCTCAATATACGCAGAAGGATGAGGTGGCTGCTTCAGGAAGATGAGAATTTATGAGATGCCTGGAGAGCATTATAGGCCACATCTGAGGATACTGGGTGCCTGTAATTCATAGCCATGTTGATAGATGATTTAGTATTCTTTAGGAATATGTGACATACATGTCCTTTATGGTGTGAAAACAGAGCATTTCAGATACTAATTTCCCACTAAGAAGGGTGTTTGAAAATAAGTATGATTCAGACAAAACGTTGATATTCAGTGATATATAGTAGGAATAACCAATGGTGTTAGAGCAGTTGCTATTTGGGGATAGAGATAAGCTCTAAAAAGAGCATGAAATTATTCTTTCTATTACAGATGAGAGTAAATGAAGCATCACAAGGGCTGCTAGGTATCACATATCCTGCAACTATAAAATAGTAAGACAGGGTTTCACACTAAGGTTCACAAGCCTTTAGTGAATGGTGAATTCTGGTGATAGTCAATGCCAGCTTTTGCTTTGGTCATTTTCTTTATTCTTTTCCCTCTAGCTTAGACGCCCACATAACACTAATGTGTACCTAGCTCATGTTCTTAGGAATGCTACAGACATTGGCACTTCATTAGTGTGATGCAGATGATATTGTGATGGGCAGGTATCTATGACACTTAGAAAGAAAACTTATTGTTCTTCTTTTAGAGAAGGTTTTTGGCTTGGATTCTGGGCAGAGAGTGAGGAAAAATGATAAATCTGAATGTTTTTCATGTTTTTGTTTTGTTTTGTTTTTTTGTTTGTTTTAGTGAGCGCTGCATCTTTCCAGGGGTTGGCGGTGGCTCAAAGAGAAGTGGTGATTTTGAGTATAACAAAGAAACATATGCATGGTTCTCTACTTCTGACATCTAGTAATGATGAACTGGAATTAGAATTGTATTTATTTATTATTTAATGTTGCTTCAACCTTGTCACTGTTGATATCTGAGTTGGGTAATCTTTTGTTAGGGGATGCTGTCCTATGCAGTCTGTAATGCAGCATTGGAATATTCCTGGCCCCACATCCAGTATGATTCTCTGATATTACCATAATGAATGGTGTGTAACATACATGTATAGTCACATACACATGTTTTTATATATTATATACGATGAGAAAAAGTTAGAAAACTACTATGCCATATAATTAACATAGATCTATTATCCTACATGAAAGGCATATTTACAAGGACACTCCCACCGAAAGAGATAAGCTAGATGCTGAAAATACAGACAGAAAATAGCTACTTAGTGAAAAGCAATTTGCCAAAAAATAATGTTAATTTATTTTTTTGTTCTTCATCCAGTTTCTCTATGTTGTTGGCATGACATTGCTGGCTTATTTTCACTTAACAATTTCTTCAAAGCCAAAATAAAAATTATATTTTATTTAGTGTTGGATTTAGTATTTATAATTTTGTTTATAAGTGCTAAAATTGTCACACATCAATCTGGACCTATGTACAGTGCTGCGGCCTCTTTTCATTAGCTCTTAGTATCTGTGAGGTCTCCTTTGCCAGGCACTATGAAGATGGTTTGGAATTGCCTTTGGTGACATCTCCTGGACAAGAGTCATGGAAGAAACAAAAGAGAAGACCCCTATCTCACAGTAGTTCAAGAACTAATCAAAGTGCAGCTCTGAATGTCTACAGCAGCTTTCATTATTCATAATTCTCTTTTGGATTCATACCTCTTTCAGACAGCTCAGGCTTGAAAAGCTGATGTTTCCTCTTTACTAGAGAAGAATTATGTGACCTCTATGGAAAACATATTTTAAGAAAATGAGTGTTGTCTGTAATCATCATTAGTAGAGAAACAACATTAAAATTTGATGTTATTTCCTCCTAGGAGTTTATTATGCATTACACACTGATGGCACCATACTATAAAACATAATTTAGTATTCTGCTAGTTAAAAGTTTAAAACTTAGCTTTATATCATAGACTATAGACTAGTTTCTTTGACATTTATAATCCTTAAAACTTAGCTGAGGGGAATTGGTGTTGGATTAATTATCACAAAGGAATTCAGCCCCATCCTTTTGTGCAAGAGAATGAAATCACATAAGCAAGGGGTGTTCTTCCACTTCACAGCCATGCTGATTGCTGGTGCTCAAGGATGACCTATGGTCTTTCCATGACTTGATTTGTGTTTCAGAAATATCACTTGGGCAGTGTGGCAGGTGGACACAGGCTGTACAGGGCAGCTAGTATGAAAATTGCAATACCATCGCTTCCCAGGAGGGGATTGACCTGGCTAAAAACACTGACTGATGGAGGGAAAATGATGGATTGAAGAAATAACCAGGGTTATAGTCATTAATAGTCTGTGGTTGGCAGCTTGAGAAAAAGGAAAGCTAGAAGAAAAGAAAGAGGGATGATAGGGTGTCTGGGCTAGAGAAGTTGGCTTGGGTAGATGGCTATTTAGAAAGTGACTGATATCACAGAATGGATGGACTCACATGCAGGGAATGTGCAGGGTGACAGACAAAAGTCTCAGCCTTTCAGGTACTGCTGGGCTGACCTTGTGGCTAATCCAGAATGTCATTCCAGCTCTCCTTTCTATATTGAGAGTGCCCATCCCCCAATCCAGACATGTCTGTGATCCAATTTGTCCTTCTCACAGAAGGTGACATCAATGGGACCTTTCACTTCCTTTATGACAGACTTTTCTTTATGCCCCATATATGACTTTTCCTTCTCTTTCATTTCTTTGGGGCCATTTTTCTCTCATAACACACTGTGGAAAGAGGTTCATAAACTGGTTCAACTCATCAGGAGATCCTTAATGTTTCTCTTGATGCTTGTTTGGTCTTTGAGATGCTTTGTGCTTTCTTAATCTAGTATATTTATTCTCTAAACACCAGTTAGTGGGCCCAGAGAGTGTGGCACCCTTTCCAGTTGATACTTACTTAAATAGTTGAAAATCTATTTAGTACAGGTAGCTAAATCACTTTTGTATTCATGTAAATAGTCACTTGGCCTGTTTCTTGTGGCTGGCGGTGAGCCAACACAGCATGATAGTGAATATGTGGTAGGCCAGAAATGTTCTCTTCATGTCTGAGACATAAAACAGAGAAAAAAGAAGAGTTCCCCAAATCCCTTTCAAGCTCATTTCCCAGATAATTAGGAGGTACACCTGCTAAGGTTTCTAGCTCCGCCCAGTAGCATCAAGCCAGGAACAAGGCATTTAGCAATGGGCCTCCTGGAGACATTTAAGATCCAAACTAGAGAAAAGATGCTTTTCTGTTTTCCGTGTGGGTTATGTTTGAGTTGTTTTCCTGGAGACACTTTGGCCTTTGGCCTTTAAAAGCTTCCTAGCTTGTAAAGGGTCTGCAGTAAAATAGTTTTCTCTACTATAATCATCCCTTCCCTGAGAGGAAGTGAGACACTTTCAGGATTGGAGGTTCTGGAATTGAGCACACTGAAACGGACTCACATTCCATAAGCACCTTCACACACAGCTGACACAGTAGTTACTTCATTTATCTTTGTTTGTTTGTTTGTTTTTTTTTAACATCTGTACCACAGGTGAAACACTGCGAATTCATTTTCATACCCAAGAAAAGGAAAGATCAGAGTCCTGGCCCTTGTGAGTGACAGAGCTCAGATGGTTAAAATCCTGTGCTCCTGTCTGTGAGCCCCTAACATCAACAGAAAGCCATCCAACGGGAGGCCAGTTGCAAGTTTTCTGTCTTAAGAAAACTGGTTTGATTCTATCACTATGAACTTGTTTATTTTAGAATTATTAACACATGGGACAAGGACTCAACCTCTGGGTCTTCAGGTTGGAGACTGGCTCAAGCCTTGGCTGGTGTAAAGGACGAGGGTTCTGTTCTGACAGGTTACGAATCTTCTGTAGGTGAGAGAATAATTTACTTTTCACTTTGGGGATCTGAGAATATAGGCTTTAGCTGTTTGGTAAAAGCCTACTTTTCTTTAACCTCATGAGTTAGTAGCTGACATATTTTTAACTAGGCTTCAGGCTGTTTGGGAAAAGACAAATACTTAGCTTTTTATTTTTTTTATTTTTATTTATTTATTTTTTGTTTTTTTCAACTTCACAGCATTTTTCTTTTCTTTTTTTTAATTTTTATTTTTTTAATTAATTTATTCATATTACATCTCAGTTGTTAGCCCATCCCATGTATCCTCCCATTCCTCCCTTCCTCCCACTTCCCCCCTACTCCCCTCCCCTCCCCTATGTCTGTGTCTGAGGTGCCTGGTGGCACTCAGAGGAAAGATAATACTTAGGTTTTTATAGACTGGTGTCGAAAAAGCCACTGGCCAACAAGGTTTGCCATACCCAGTCCAAGCTGCTGCAATCCCTGTAGTCCGAAGGGGAATCTTGACATCTGTCAAGTGATTGCAATGATCCCAAGAGCACCTGCAGCTGCTTCACTATGAAGAGACTTTTTCCATCTCATCGTGTTTTATTGAATCTTTGATCTGCACCTTCTTTATCTACTTCATGGACATTTCTCTAAATTCAGTATTCGTTTATGTGAAGCGTCTTATAGCGCAAAACTGTGCCAATCCCAGAAATGTAGGAAGAGATGAAAACTTCCAAAATGTTGGGGATTAAAAATATTTCTTTATTAACTAAGAGTTCCATCTCTAAATTAAGCTGTCCAAGGTGTTGAAGGCAGATGAAAACATCCTGTTCTCAGCATCCCCTACTTTGTTAGAAGTAGGAATGTGGGGTCAATTCATATTCAAAACACTATGAATGTAACATTTATGTAATTCCTGGTTCATGATTTTCTTGCTGCAGGTAGTTTATTGTACATGTATGTAATAGTATAAACGTACATGCAAAAAAAAAGAAAAATAATTAAAAGATAAAAGTCAAGGATAATATTTTTTAAAAAGAAGTAGGCGTTTGTCTCTGCTGGTAATGCTTTAGAAATCAAGCCAGACGCAGAAAAGTGAATGTCTCAGGAGAATGCAATAAGAGACACCTGATGAGATATGCACACAGAAGTCCTGGCTGGTTAGCCCATTCTCTTCAAGTAGTTCAGTGGTAACTCTATTATTTCAATTTTAGTTTCTTTAATATTTTCCAGGATACTGTGCAGTCAAGTATGGGCCATGGAGATTGAACATCAATCTTAATTTTCAGGTCTGGTAACCCAGCATGAGTAATACTGCAGGTAATTAGAAGACACAGCAGCTTGACATAGAGGAACTGTTCACTAATATTACAGATAACTAATTTGCTAAAGGAGTGCGAGTCATGCTGATTCCAACTGCAGAATATCTGGATGGGTATGAGACCTGATGGGGTCTTTGAGGTATGAATAGACTTTGGGCAGAGAAGCAGAAGAGTAGGCCTCAGGAAAGCACAGTCACATGATCAAAGGCGAGAGAACTTTCAATCTGCAGGACTGGATAGTTAGTTGTAATTTTGGATGGAGAAATGAGGCCACTAAAAGGAAATCATAGACCCCAGTAGTTAGTTTTCAGAGTTATAGTTCTGATTTTGAGAACCTATATTTGATTAATTTATCTTTTGCTGCATTGTTTCTAGGCAGCACCTTGTGTGCATGCTTGTGTGTCTCTGTGCCCCCGTCCGTGTGTATGTGCATCTATATGTGTGTTTTGCTTGTGACTGAATACAGTATTTCCTGCATGCTGGGCAGGCACTTTACCACGGTGACACTGAACTTGTCATTCTACCCCTTTAGCCTGCTGAGTAATTCTGTCCCCTGTAATTGTCTATACTAAACTTTAACTGATTATATGTCGCTCCTGTTATTTGTATTGCTTTATCTTAAGACAGCTCATGCCCATTTTAGGACCTGTAGTAACCAGGGTTCTTGAGAACGAATAGAATAAATTTATATTGAACAGGAATCCATTAGTTTGGCCTACATGATGTGGTTTAGGTAGTTTAAAACTGGCTACTTTATTCTGGAGAGGCTCAGAATCTGATGGTTGCTCATTCAATGAGAGTGGGCACCTCATTAGGACTAGTCTAATGTTAAAGACCTAGAGGATTTCTGGAGAGCCATTGGTCATAAGTGCACATTTGGAAGCCTGAGGCTGAATCCCAATGTCAGTGAAGAAAAAGTTAGTAGCAGCAACTGTGCCAGCAACAAAGAGGGTGAACTTTCCATGGAGAGTGAAGGGAATCAAATAAAAAGCTAATACTTTTCTTCAATTTCCTTTGTCTGGGCTGCCACTAGGAAGTGCCAACAACATTTAGAGTGAGTCTTCCCAATTTAAATAGTCTGTTCAAGAAAATCGCTTATAGGAATGCCCAGCACTCCACTTTTTAGTTGATTGAGATTCAGGCAAATTGACAACCAGAACTGACCACCACAGACACCATCAGTTCTTCCTTGTCTTGTTGAAGCCAAACTGGAAACCTCGTTTCCACTTTTGCTGTCCATCATGCTTCCCATACAATAGCTAGAACTGTCATTCAACAATAGAAAACTTCAGGCTGAAGAGATGACTCAGTTAGTAAAGATGCTGCGGCTGACACTGATACCCCAAAGTGGATCCTCCAGGACCCACGTGGTGGAAATAGAGAACTGACTCCAGCTGGTTGTCCTCTGATCGTCACACAAGGGCCAGGGCAGGCACATTCTTACCTCCTTAAATAAGTAAACTTAATAAAAAAAAATAGAAATATAAAAAGATTCTTTTACTCTATTGCTTGAAGCATTATGTGGGTTCCTATTACTGATATTTAAAATAATTCATTGAGCCAGATGCGGAGGCTTTAATCCTAGCACTTGGGAGGCAGAGGCAGATGGACCTCTGTGAGTTCTAGGACAGCTTTGTTTGCTTAGTGAGTTCCAGGTCAGCTAAGGCTACACAGTGTCTCACTCTCAACAAAATGAAAACAAACAAACAAACAACAACAAAAATAAAAAACAACAAAACTAATTTAATGAGTGTCTCAAATATTTAATATTAAGAAATTTAAAAATTATAATTATAATATGAGGGAAGAAGAGAACACTCCTGAAAGCACCTCTTTTGGTGGTGCCTGAACCACAGCTTTCTGCCTGTCACAAACATCTACTATTAACAATGACAATAACAGCTCGCCATCACTGGCCACTGCTTCATGGACAGCCAGCACGGCCGTAGGCACAAGCTAATGTTCCGCGTCTCTTACCACGTGGAACTTCAGATTCCTTCCTCTGGGCCATGTGGCTTTATTTCTATCCCATGGACAGTCTCCTCTTTCCTCTACCTTGTCCCATCTCCTTTCTTTCCCAAGATTCTTTCTGTCCAAAGCTCATGGAGCCTTCACTCCATACCGTCCTTCTGCTTTGCCCAGGTATATTTATTCAACCAACCAGGGAGGCAAGGATCAGAGCAGTAACAAGATCTTGCAAGCCAGCAACTAACATCAGAATACAACAGACCAATCTTCAACAATTCTTTTTTTTGTATAAATAAAAATGCCATTTAAAAAAATAATACACAGTAAGAAAAATTATAAAAATCAACAGACAGGATTTATATACATAATGTCTAGTCAAAAGGTATTTGGAAACTTTAAAGAAAATATTATTTATTCTATCTTGGTGAGGCTAAAATTCTGAACCTAAACTGATCTGTAGCTCATCTCATCTCATCTCTATCAACCCCAAAACTTCTATCTAAACCTGAAAACGTCTTAACTCCTAAACAACTAAGCTTAATTGTAAAACTAAATTGTCTGATCTTCAACCCCATCAGAGACTTGAGAAGGAATAAAATTAATTGTCTGAGTGAAGAGGAAGTGCAGGTTAGCAGCTTTCAAAATAAAAAATGACAAACTTTGGTGTCTGGATAGCCACCAAAACCTTTCTATAACTCTGGAGCATCAACTTAAGCCTTCTTGCCCAGTATATTTGAGAAACGTATTTGTGAAGCAGGAACTATTGAAGATTTGCTTACCCTGTCTTTGCAGAGTTTGGTGGTCAACTTAGCCTGTATCCAAGCTTGCCCATTTCAGGCAGAATTCTGTGTATGGCAGAAACTAGGAGATTTTTGTCTAGTGGCTTGTTTGCCACATGTGAAGCCATCTCCAAAAGTAGGTTCTTAGATGCTTATCATCTTCTTTGAGGTAGGCTGTGGGTTCTTCCTGGAGTGGACTTGTCTCATTGTCAAAGAATCCTTAAAGTAATAAAAAAACACCGTTAAGTGACATTTCCTGTAGGTCTCTGAGGTTTTTGAAGGACACTTATTTATTAATTTTTATATAACATACAGAATCATATCTATCTATTCAACTTAGCATGTATATTCCTATGATAAAATAAAGTAGTATCTGGCACATACACATGTGTGTCTATGTAGAAAATATAACCTTAAATTTGAATTCTATACCAATGTAATAAAATAACCTTTTGTGATTAGCAATTAAAGCTTTAAGTTGAGTAGATTCAATAATCTATCTTTTGTATTATTCCTATAAGATATTTCTATAATCCCGCTTCTTTCAACCATTTTCTCTTTACCTAGGAAGAAAGATAGAGAAAAGAAAAAGAAAAAGAGAAATAGGTGAGTCTAACTTCATTTTCTTTTTGAATAAGACCATTAGTAACTTGTAACAAACCCCTTTAAAACAACTAGCATCTATTATCAAAGAAAACAACCAAAATCTATCCACCCACTTTAACTGAAATTGGATGTCATTCTCTGAAGTTTTTTTTCTGCTGATTTTGGGGCATAGAATACCTTTTGAGGGACCCAAATAATTGTGAGAAAAAAATGGTTAAACAAGCTATCAATAATATTTGTGGTTTGATCTCTAAATGTTGAGAAATTCCAGGCCAATAGAAATCATGTTTTGAGAAGTCTGAAATGCTGGACCAATTGAGATCATCATCTTTTTTCAAAGCTGTCTTAGGAGCAGGCTCTGATGAGGAACTGCAATCCTAGCACTTGGGGCTAGAACATGCAAGATTCACAGGTCAGTTAAGGCTGGTTCTCTGTTCTTTGTATAAGCAGAGGAAAGACATCTGTAAATTTTCATTTATAAAATGTACTAATAAGTCATGTGGATTCTGTAACCGACAAGAAGCATTGGCTATGCATAGACATTTCGTGGGTCAGCCACTCTCATAACCACTCCTATGTAGTGGGATTTGCAATATAAGTTACTTGCTTGTTCTGCAGTTTGAATTCACATAAGTATAGACTGACTTAGGTTAGCAGTCTCTCTTTCATCTAGGCCTATTTCATTTGACCTCTTTCAAAAAGTATATATAATATTACTATTACCAGAATATATACAATCATTATCTAATTGAAATCAAAACAAGATTGTATAGATCTAAATGTCCTACTCTTGGCTCTACGGTGCCTAATGTATAGGCCAGGCCGTTATCTCTTTCCCAAGAGAACACTTACTATTTTAAAGACAGGCCAGTTGCCCTGAGCAATAGAAAAGTCATGTCAGAGACAGGTGGCTGACAGTCACCCAAAATTCCCTGTAATGTTGGAGCATCATCTTCAGCTTTCTGACCCAACATATCTGACAGACATATTTGTGAGGCAGGAACTATTGAGGACTTGCTTACTCTGTCTTGTCAGACTTTGGCCATTAACTCTGCCTGTATCCAAGCTTTCCCATTTTTAGGCAGAACTCTATTTGTGGTAGAAATGAGGACATTTTGCCCAGTGGCTTGCTTGCCACATTTGAAGTCATCTCCACAAGGAGGTTCTTTGATGCTCATCATGTTCTTTGAGGTAGGCTGGGTGTTGCCAAGAATTATCCTGTATCATTGTAAATGTATCTTTGGAACAATAAAAACATCTATATGCATCTGATGTTTTTGACGACCTTATCTAACTGACATCTTCTCATTTGGGAAGCTGCTAATCTGCACTCCCTGTATACTCAGATAATTAATCTTATTCCGTCTCAAATCTCAGATGGGGTTGAAGACCAGATAGTTTAGTTTTACAATTAAGCTTAGTTGTTTAGAGGTTAAGATGTTTTTAGGTCTAGATAGGTGGTTTAAATTGATAATCATGAGATATAATAGAGATTGATTTACATTCAGAATTTTAGACTCACCAAGATAGGAAAGATTTTTTTTCAAGGCTTCCAAATACAAAGAGCCAAAACATTATGAATGTAACCTATATTTATAATTCCTGATAGTATCATTGCTCTTCTTGTTGTAGGTAGTTTATTATATACATTGTAATAATATAAATGTATATGTAAATATATTTAATAAAATTATTTAAAAATAGGCATTATGTTTTTTAAAAACTTTATATAAATTCCCATTTAATTTTAGAGTTTAAACATACCTAGGCACCTGGGTTTTAATATTTGTTGTGGCTATTTTCATCTCACCCATTCTCTCCATATGGGATTGATGCTTCTGCCTTTTAAACATGTTACTTGTAGTCTTTGAGCTACCAGGCCATAACTAGTTGAGCTTGTACTTTGTCACCTGTAAGTCCCCTGTGTCTCTTTGCATCAGGCATGACTGCCACTTGGTCCCTGTCTCATGTTTAGAGGGGTAAGCTGGCTGCAGAGCAGTGTGACACCTCAACTCAGTCATGATACAAAGGCTTTTGACGTGGGAGGCATGCAGCTGGCTTATTTGTCTCCCAGCCTAACCTTGGGTCCTTACGTTGACCAACAGAACATATCTCTTAGACCAAAATGCCTATTGGCACCAGTTTTTACAAGGATGCCCCATTATTTTTTTTTATTTTTTTTTTTATTTTTTGGTTTTTCGAGACAGGGTTTCTCTGTGTAGTCTTGGCTGTCCTAGACTCGCTTTGTAGTCCAGGCTGGACTCGAACTCACAGCGATCCGCCTATCTCTGCCTCCCGAGTGCTGGGATTAAAGGCGTGCGCCACCACGCCCGGCCTCAGGATGCCCCATTTTAAGGAGATTGGCTGGCCTTTTTGGAGTACTGTGACATCATTTCTCCTTACATAAACCTAAGATTGATGTGTATCCATCTTTTAGATCAGTAAGGACATATCATTATCTATTATTAAGAAAAAAAACTTACATAGTAATTTTAAGGAAAATTTGTCATTTTGAATCCTACACTGTCTTTGTAAGTAGCTTATCAGCAGAGGGTCATTCCCTGACTTACTGTGTAGAAAAGGCTAGTCTAGAATTTATAAAGATCCACTTGTCTCTGTCTCCATTGTGTTAGAGTAAGGGCGTGTGCCACCACTGGTCTGCTCAAATATTTCATCTCAATTCTAGTAAAAAAAAATCTTCAAAAATCTCATGTTTTAGTAATGCCAAACAACAAAAATATCCTATTTCCCACTATAGGCTAAAAAAAAATCTTTCAAACAAAGAAACAAGAAAATTCCAAGTTTTGGGTCCGTTGTGCCAATTTAAGCATCAACAAATGAGCCTTGTCCATCAACCCTTGGAATTTAGTTGTTGCTAAACTGTATCAGTGGTCCCTTTCCAGAAGGTCTTGACAAACATCTTGCAGAGCTCTAAATTCCAGCCACTGTATCTCTATAGAGAAGAGTACTGTTCTTCCTTCCTTCCTTTCTTATTGCCTGTAACGTAGCGTTGCATCTCTCTGCTTTCTCCCTGGACTTTCATAGAGAAGGCATGGCGATCCATGATCACAACTGTCCAGATGCAGGAAACAACAGCCAAAAAAAAAAAAAAAAAAAAAAAAGAAAGGAAAAAAAAAGCCAAAACATCTCCAAGGGCCCTCTGTCATGGCGCCCTTCAGTCTATGTGGAGTTTTAGGTCTAGCTCTGTCTAGAAGGCTGCCTGCATCCCAGTTTCACACTCTCCAACCTGGCACGTGTTTGCAGCCGTTGCTGCTCTGTGAGAGTTGAACCTGCAGGCAGCTTGGAGCAGTGCCTAGGAAATGATCTGGCTTATAGATGCAAGTGTGTTAGGCTAGTGTGCAAACCTAGAAAAGTTTGGGATAAAAGAAAAAAAAAAAAGGCTAGGCGTGGTGGCATACATTTTTAATCCCAGCAGAGGTGGGTGGACCATTGTGAGTTTGCAGCCAGCCTCATCCACAAACTGAGTCCAGGACAGCCACAGCTACACAGAGAAACCCTGTCATGAACCCCCCCAAGAACAAAACAAACAAACAAAAAACCCAAACAAACAAACAAAAAGCCAAACAACAACAACAAAAATAAATAAATAAACCAAACCAACCAAATCACCTTGCTAAGAAACCATTCTTCCTCTCCTCTGTCTTTCCAATAACTAAAGTTTGGGAAACAGCTTATGTTTCCTGGGCAGGTGTGGCAGGATCAGTTAGAGCCAGTTAAGTCTGTTTGTTTCCTGTTTGCCCTCAGTAGGTTTTAAGCTTGGATTATCTTTTGGGGAACTATTTCCCATGTTAAACTATGATAAAATATGGTTTTTAAGGGTGTGGATACTTCAACTTAGCTGGGTGCCAATATGTTGCTGTCAGTTTAAGGGTAGGGTCTAATAAATGTTTATTATTAGGCCATAACTACTATTACAATGGCAGTATTTTCTGGATCTGAATACAGTCACCTTTTTTTTTTTTTTTTACAAATATTAGAAACATTTAGCCAATTTTCAATGACAATGACCATCAATACCCCAAGCAAACAACCAAAAACCTACACAAGCCCCCTGGATGATTTTGGACAAATAGGGGATCAAATAAAATTGGGAAAAATATATCAGACCAATCTCCAACACATTGTTCTTTTAACATTATGTAGTTATTTCTGCATACCATTTATCCTAAGTAGGTGATAGTAAGGTACCAAAGTGATAGGAGACAGGAGGGTCCGATACAAGCACTTTATTTTCTATAGTATATGGGCCATATGTGCTTTGTATATTGCCTACATTGATGAGACGGATCTGCCTATGCACATTGTCAGTAGGCTAGTTCATACACACTAGAAATGGGATAGTTGTTCTGAGTTAAACTCTTACCAGTATAATTCAGACAGAGATTCTGAATGAAAGTGAGAGTCACTGGCCTTAGTAATATGTAAAACCCTCCAGCTAAGCAGGAAGATGTGAAGGCATGGAAAAAACAGGAGACATTAAGGGGGTAGGCAGCAGCACCAGAACTCTTAGATACAAGCCTGAATACCTGACCGGAGGAGAAGAACAAAATCTGCAATGATTCACTGCCACTGCCTCCACTCCTTTTACAATCTGCTCCCTGGAGATGAAATGAAAGAGAGATCTCTAGGATATTAATACACTGTCTTCTCAGATGCTTTGCTTTCTTAAAAAAAAACCTTACAAATTTAGTTCCTGTTTCTGCTCATTGACATTTGTGGCAATGAGCAGTGTGAGTTGCAGTTACAATAGTAGGTTCATCACTTGGGGCAAACGGACTGCTCTGCTAATGGAGGAGAGCTTGCATGTGTAAAGATCGAAGGTTTAAGGATGTCTTTTCAGTTTTACTGAAATGTTTGTCATAGAAAGAAATAGTTCTCAACTCCAAGGAATAAAAGACTTGACTTATTCTGGAGACATATGAGTTTCCATGGCCGGGGAACATATATGAAGTCTCCCAGAATCAAGACAAGCATCCATAGATATGCCCACACACCAATCTGACTTAGGCTGTTCTGTGCCAAACTGAGGATTAGAAGTTAGTGGGATACAGATGCTGGGGGATAATAAATGAACTTGCAGAGATGGCAGCTGCTTGTCATACATATCTGTGACATCATAAACTCCCACCAGCTTGTTGGCCGACCTCTAGCCCCAGTGAGTCACAAAGTCCATTTTGTTATGTTAGTTTCTGGGAGGGAGAGAGGAAACAATATTTGTGTGAGATTCTCTGTTTCTTCCTTACAGCCCGTGGAGGTTTAATTATCATTCTCTCTTCTGTTCCCTCCCCCCATTTTGAAACAGATTGTATTTATTTCAATAAGTCTATATTAAATCCGTAAGAAAATGACATTATATCACTGATGGAACTAATTTGTTTTCTTTTAGAGCAAAGAGATTTCTTGGCACTCACAAATTCATACTCAATGCTTTTCTGGCACTTGACAGATTGTATTCCTTGCAACTTCTTTACTGTTTTAGAAAAAAATAGCCTTTATTATCTTCTGATGGTATTTATCAGAAAATGACATTTACATTTAAATAAATTTAACCCCTTCAACCAAAAATGCCCAACGGACTCTTCAACTCCTTTTATTCTTATGCCAACCCTACTGGTATCTCAATTTCCCCGTTAGTTGTCATCCATTAATTGGGGGTTAAGGCTTCACCCAGACTCAGGGTTTGCTTTTGGGTTCACCCATCCTCTAGATTTGCTTTCCTAATGAAAGGTAGGTGTTTCCATACTTAATCTTGCTAATCATACTGAGTACTGGCAAAGCCTGGCTCTAAAACAATTTGAAAGTTTAACAACATACTTGACAATAATTTTATTGTTGTTGGAGACATCCCGGGCAATGAATTTTTACTTATATGTCAATTATAAAATTACATGTCCCTATAAATAGACAAAACAAATCTTTTAGAAATAACTGCTATGTAAGAAAATAATATGGAAATATATCAATTGCACATCATGCCTTTTTTATTATTATTTGATTTAATTGGGATGTGCGTGCCATTTATCTTCACACTGGGGCCATGGAATAATGGGAAAAGAATTCTAATTCTGGCTTGCTCCAAAAACTTTTATGCCAATGGGTTGTGGTCTACCATTGTTTCCAGTAATAGTACATGATATTTCCCTCAAAGCAATCTTAGTAATTTGGGGTTTTCAGATCAAAATTTAAAAAGTATGTATAAAAGTTTGAAAAGTTGCAATATATATTCTAGGTTGTTATTTCTTATTACTGCTGTTTGGATATGGGTAGACCTTTGTATTTAATAAGCCAAATGTGTAAGTTTCATTAGTGCACAAAGAACTTTAATTTGTCAGCTTTCAGATAGATATAACTTATTTTAATAATACATTTTAGTGATAATATTTTCTCTGAAATTATGGCCATACTTGGTGTTACTTGAAAGTAATTTAGCTTTGTTTCTGTTTTATATAAGTTAATATAAAATAAGTCATAAAAATCTTTCCTGATGATGTTGTAATTATTGCATTTCTATTCCCTTCTTTTATACAATATTCTCTTACAAAAGCCACATACAGTGTCTCCTCTCTTTTCCCACATTCCAGTGCTCAAGATAAGAAGGGGCTAATGATTAACAGCTTCCCACATTGCCTGTGAGTTAACTCAACTATGGTATTTATGTTCTGCTTGATGGGTTGAAAGACCTCAGAGGGGTAGAATGTGGACCAGGCAGTTGGACACATGTCAAGACATGCACATTAATCTGTGCCCATGCCAAAATTTTTGTGAACACTATATAATAAGAAATAATATAGAACTAACTTTATAA
Source organism: Acomys minous (assembly GCF_964271855.1). Taxonomy (NCBI): domain Eukaryota; kingdom Metazoa; phylum Chordata; class Mammalia; order Rodentia; family Muridae; genus Acomys; species Acomys minous. The sequence goes on along the minus strand of NC_140489.1, from coordinate 68,737,631 downwards.
CTGATTTGTTCAGGTTGTTCTGGTGATTGCTAAGAAGCACCAACCTCAGTTATAAAATTATCATTGTGCTGTGGTTATATGAAAAGTCTGTTAATATTTCATTGGTAGCTTGTGATGGTGTTTTAAAATTAGATTTATATTTGACAGCAATTAAATGCTGCAATGTGCTGGCTGCATAATAGAATAAGGGCTCTAAAATTATTTCTAGCCAATGATCGTATAATCTTGTCTTAGGCACATGAATTTTCTTCCTTTTTTAAACTATAGACTATTGAATAGTTTCATTATTACTGCCTATAAATTCTCCCCTGATGAGATCAGTTTTATAGATATAGGATCAATAATACTTGAGCACATTTGCAGCTGTATACTGCCAAATATTGTTCATTAATGGCCTTAAAGGAATCAGTGCATTTTGCTGGAAGCAAAGATAATGAGCCATTGATTATCTCGGCACAGCACAATTCATGCCCTATTTTATTTTTAATGCAACGTTAAGTTAATTTGTAAAAGATCAGAAGCATTGCTGTATTTCCAAGCTGTGATTAAACAGCCATTGAACTTTTCTCAGAGGACATTAATCAATTCTCATCTCCTCTAATCTCGAGTGTTTAGAAATCAGATGAGTATTACCTGTACTTCTCGAGGATCATCAATCCTGGAAGAGAAAGCATCCTTATGGAGCTCAGCTGAGGAGGTGGGGCGTGCGGAGAGGGGTCTTCCCAAGGTCAATCTGTGGAACTGTTGTAGATCAGTGAGTGGGACAGAAATGTCACTAGAACTTTACCTGACAGCACTATGAGGAGTTTATAGAACTTTGTCATAGAAGATCTGGAATATTTGCGTATTTGTACTTTGGACCATTGTGTAATTTAATTTTCACCTAGCTTTATCTTATTAATGAGATTTTGATTGATACTTTAAGGTCATCACTTTATTTTTTTTCCTTTATTAATTTAATCTTGTTACATCTCAATAGTTATCCCATCCCTTGTATCCTCCCATTCTTCCCTCCCTCCCATTTTCCCCTTATTCCCCTCCCCTATGACTGTTCCTGAGGGGCATTACCTCCCCCTGTATATGTTCATAGGGTATCAAGTCTCTTCTTGGTAACCTGCTGTCCTTCCTCTGAGTGCCACCAGGTCTCCCCCTCCAGGGGACATGGTCAAAGGTGAGGCACCAGAGTATGTGAGAAAGTAATATCCCACTCTCCACTCTACTGTGGAGAGTGTTCTGTCCATTGGCTAGATCTGGGTAGGGGTTTAAGGTTTACTGCCTGTATTGTCCTTGGCTGGTGCCTTAGTTTGAGCGGGACCCCTGGGCCCAAATCTGCCTATCATAATGTTCTACTTGTAGGTTTCTAGGACCCTCTGGATCTTTCTACTTTGCCATTCTCCCATGCTTCTCTCATCTAGAGTCCCAATAGAACGTCCTCCCCTCTGTCTCAGTTTCCAGGTAAGTGAAGGCTTTCGTGGGACATGCCCCTTGGGCTAATATGCAGATATAAGTGAGTATATACCATTTGAGTCTTTCTGCTTCTGGGTTAACTCACTCATTATGATCATTCCACTCCCGGGAATATACCCAGAAGATGCTCCAGCACACAACAAGAAAATTTGCTCAACCATATTCATAGCAGCCTTATTCATAATAGCCAGAACATGCAAACAGCCTAAGTGTCCATCAGTAGAAGAATGGATAAAGAAACTGTGGAACATATACACTATGGAATACTATTCAGCTATTAAAAACAAGGAATTCCCGAAATATGTGGATAAAGGTCATCACTTTAAAAAAGAGTAAGAGAGTTGTATAAAGTCCTTCATCTCTAGCCATTAGGTATCTTCTATCTTTAACTTTGGCTGACTACTTGGACAGGAATTGTACACAGAGATTTACATCATTGTGGAGAAGAGCCTAAGCTACAAGTGGTTTTAGGCGTGTAGACTGACCTCAGAAGAAAATAACTGATGGATGAGGAGAATAAAGTAGCTGGCAGTAGAGCCAGAGGGAGAGAGCACAGGAAAGTGAACCGAAGAAGATCCTGTAAGGCTGCAGATGTTGTGATCTGATCTTGGAATACTTGGCTATGGTGTGCTTGTAGAGGAGACAGACTTCCATCTGGAAGGTATGGAGTGAGAAAAAAGATTTACAGGGACTAAAAACACTGAACAGAAACTATCTTGTAGAAGCAGGAGAATGTCCGAATAGAACTTACTATCTACAGATTGGAGATGACCAGCAAAACAGGTGTATTATTGCTTCAGCAAAAGACATTGGGGTCTAAACAATTGTCAAAGCCCCAAAATGATTACATGAAACACCCAGTCCTAGAAATTCAGTGGGGCAGTTAGGGAGAAACTACAAGCATGTGTCATGCTTATCCATGCTTATCAAAGTGAAACAGTTATCTTGCTCAAAAGGTAGAAGGAATTTCAAAGCCTCACTCATCTCCTACTAGGATTTCCCACATGTGTTTGATTGGATTAGATGGCAGGAACATCGATGGGATTTTAGGGAAAGAAATGTCTTTAACTGGTAGTACAAAGAATGCCTGTGAAAGCTTATGGAGGTTGGCCCTGTAAGTGGGTGGTATAGTCATTCGTTGATTAGTTGATGCTGTCTGATGATAAATGATGGATATCACCTCTACCTGCTCTACCTATGGATTATGGATTAACTTGATGTCTCAGTTGATATTTTCAAGTCTTTCTCTGGTGTATATTTATGTCTTTTTGTTCTTCATTTCTTCTTTCTCTTAGGTTGTATTCACTCTGGATATTTGGCTGGGGAAAAATGTCTTCTAGCTTGACATATTTTGAGTTATTAGAGACCAATGATAAGAGAGATCAGAGCCATGTGTGAAATAGTAGGAAGAAACAAAGGGACTATACACTGATTCCATAAGGCTGCTGACATGGCTGACAACAGGTGAATGGTACTACTGAGCATCTGAGTACTGGTGAAGATTTGTGGGTGCTTTGAGGGAGTAGGGAAATTGAAATAAAGGGAAGCAAGGATTTGATAAAGGCAAAATAAGCTGTAGCAAAATGTTTTATCTAACTTCTGTGGAAGATATTTAACCAAGTTAAGAATACCCCAGCTATGATGGAAAGCTAAATCCTGACTGTATAAGGTTGGGTTTGGCTTTGTATTGTAGATCATAACACAGACTTCAGTAGCTAAAACTTGGCTAAAATCTACAGACAGCATGCTGAGAAAAGAAAAAGCAGTGAAGGTGTCCTGGGAGCTGTCCAATCCCAATTGGTCCAGCATTTCAGACTATCCCACACAGGACTCGAATTCAGCCTAAAATTTCTCAACATTTAGAAACTGGTCCACAAATGCTATTCCTAGCTTGTTTAATCTTTTCTCCAATTTTATTTGGTATTATTCATCCCAAATCAGCCAGAAGAAACCTTAAGAGAATGACCTCCATTTCCTTTAAGGGGGGGTCAGGTAGGTTTTTGGTTGCTTTCTTGGGCTATAGAGGGTTATTTTCAATGGGATTTGCTTATAAGTTATTATTGGTCTTATTTAGAGAGAAAACAAGGTTGGACTCAAGGATGTCTCTCTTTTCCTTTATCTCCTATCTTAGCTTTGGAGATAAAGGTTGAAAATAAAGAAGGGGGGATATAGAAATATATAGGGATGATAGAACTAAAAGAAGATTAGTGAGTCTAATCCTCAACTTAATGTCTCAAGTGTCACTCACAAGGTTATCTTTAATTCACTGGTATAGAATTTTGTATATAGGTGCAAATTATGTTTACTTTTCTATACAGTGGTATAGAATTCAATGTAAGTTTATTCTTCACACACATTAGATATATTTCTACTCTAATATGAGGAATTGTACCCATACAACTCAATTGTATTATAAGGTTTACTTCCAATACTTTGACAGTGCTATTTCAGACTTTTTAGAATAAATAAGTTATACAAGTTAATTGTTAGTTGATCAAATCATGGTCATATCCATTACTAGTCTATTTTTATCCCAAGAATATACATCTTAGGAACAACAGATAGCTATAATGCTATAGAAAGATACGGTAAAATAGTTAGACAAGGTCTTCAGAAAACCTTAGAGACATACAGAATATGGCATTTAAAAATGTTTTTATTATTTTAAAGATTTACTGACAATGAGACAGGTTAACTCTTGGCAACACCCAGCCTACCTCAAAGAGGATGATGAACATACAATAACTTCCTTATGGAGAGGGATTCAAAGTGGCAAACAAACCATGTGGTAAAATATCCACCACAGACAGAATTCTGCCTAAAATAGGGCAAGCTTGGATGCAGGCAGAGTCAATGGCCAAAGTCTGCCAAGACAGGGTAAGCAAGTCCTCAATAGTTCCTGCCTCACAATATGTCTGTCAGATGTATTGGACCAGAAGGCTGAGCATGATGCCTCAACATTATAGAGAGTTCTGGGTACTACTCAGGTTGCAAACTGTCTCTGTCATTTTCTCATTTTGAAAGCTACTAACTTGCACTTCCTGTATACTCAGGTAATCAATTTTATTCCTTTTCAGGTCTCTGATGGGGTTGAAGACCAGATCATTTAGTTTCACAATTAAGCTTAGTTGTTTAAGGGTTAAGATGTTTTTAGGTCTATATAGATGTTTTAAGTTGATAATGATGAGATATGATAGATATTGATTTACATTCAGAATTTTACATGCACCAAGATAGGAAAGATGTTTTCTTCAAGGCTGTCAAATACAAATAGCCAAAACACTAAGAATGTAACATTTACATAATTCTTGATTGTGTCATGATTCTTCTTGCTATAGGTAGTTTATTGTATATATGAGTAATAATATAAATGTATATATAAATTTTTTTAAAAAGTCTAATAAAAAAGAAAAAAAAGAAAATGCAATGAGGGATGGGAAAGCTTAAGGAGTAATGTGGGAGTAGTGAGTTCTCAGAATCTCAAGGAAAAATTTAACATGATTAAGCACATAGAAGAATAAAATAGTAAGCCATAAAAAGGAAGACATATGTAAAGGGTATAACAATGTGTATTATAAAGTATTGTATCAAGTTACTGAAGAAGAAGGAAATATTCAGTGTTTATGAATCCAGGGCTATAAACTTATATAAAATCCTTATAGTATAAAGCATGTGCATAAAGCCACGTACTTACTCACCATTGAACCAAATAAAGATTATTATTCTTTCTGTGCCAGATAGAGAGATATACTATTTAGAAAAAACTAGCAGTGCCAAGTGAGTATTTTCATGGATATGCATACAGACTAAAGGATGCTTAGTCACTTTAGGAAAGGCTTCTCTTTCAGTATTCCTTGCATTCCTAGAAAAATATGAACATTTTAGCACCTTAGGAAGACTATAATCCACACTCTTGCCAGGTCTGCCCCTGACAAATCCATCACACGGCACCCTTTTACTGCTGTTTTATAAGCCCCTCATGCCATGGAGTGGCATTGTTTTCTCAGTTTTACAGATGGGGAACTGAACTAAAGAAGTTTCCAAAGTCATTTAACAAACTACATCCTGATTTTGATCTGAGGCCTCTTTCTGAGATCTCTCATTGCTAGCCTTTCCCAAATCTTATAAAAATGTCTCCACTCTCTCAGACATCATTCTAAGAAGAATGTAACCAAGAAAGTATCATAACATAGCCTTCCCCAGGTAGCCCTGGGTTCAAACATTGGCTATGTCATGTATTAACTTAAAATACTTAAGCTTCTTGATCTAAGGCACCAACCAAGGGCAATATGTGCAATCATCATCAAACCCCTACCCAGATCTAGCCAAGGGACAGGACATTTTCCACAATTAAGTGGAGACTGGGGACTGACTTTCACATGATTTCTGGTGCCCCATATTTGGCCATGTCCCCTTGTTGGGGAGGCCCAATGGCACTTGGAGGAGGATAGCAGACTACCAAAAAGAGACTTGATACCCTAGCATCATATTCAGGGGGAGGAAGTTCCCATCACTCACAGTCATAGGGAAGGGGAATGGGGTGAAAGCGGGAGGGAGGGAGGAATTGGAGGATGCATGGGATGGGATAGCAAATGAAATGTAATATGAATTATTTTATTTTTCAATAAAAAATAAATTAAAAAAAGAAAAAATACTTAAGCTTCTTTGTTTATTTTTTTAAATGAGGCCAGCACCCAGTCCAATTTTAACAAGTGTCAAGTGAGATAAAGAATGTCACCTTCCCAGGACAGTAATGGCACCTAATGGGCTGCCCACAAGTGCTTCAGCTGATCATTTTGTGGACAACAGAGATGCCTTAAAGACAAGATAGTTTCTGCAATAACATAGCCTAAAGTATGGATCATTTTAAAAATACACATCATGCATCTGAGCATTTCTCTAGACTGTAAGGGTTTTAGTAAAAGTCTCTGTTTTGACATATTTTTAGCTATTATTTGGAAGCAGAAATTGTTTGAAGTGCTCTAGAGCTTTCCATGGGAATCTGATTATTTGTCTTACACCTCAATGGAAATAAGTTGTTATTAGACTTCTGCTTAAGTTAGCTGAATTAATTCCACTTTAATTCAAGTTTATCTCTGCAGTGGAAAATGACAGGCATTATTGAGTTCTGTTTCACATTTAATAAGAAACACACACTTCTCATCCTTATGGGAGAAATTTAACACACTGCAGAGCCTGTCAAAATTCAATTCAAGGTTGAATGACTAATGCATCAAAGTCAACTCCACGTTCCATTGGAGATAAAGCTGGTTCCCATTTCTTATCAACTAGATGGGGATGCTACGCAGATCTTAGGAAGCAAAGGTTTAAAATTTCAGGCTCTGGAAAGTCACAAGACATATTTTAGGGGGATTTTAGGAAAAGATATTGCCGAAAGAAATAAATCAGTAAATGGAGCAAGTGAGGGAAGGGGAAGGGGAAGGGATGGAGGGAATGACAGAGACAGACCAAATTGCAGATTTGATTCTTGATACAAGTTCACTTTTCATGGGCTTTGACTTAAAGAAGAAGCTCTGCATAACCCAAGGCTGAGGGGTAGCCTTGTTTGTAAGGCTCTGATATTTCACTGATACTGTTTTACTATCTGTTTAGCTGTATATGTGTGCATGTTTGTGTAGGTATATACACATATGTATATGCATGTGTATGCAAAAGCACAAACATGGGGACACTTTTGGCCCTGGAACAGCCGACTCATTTAATATTCCTCAAGAAGCTGCTAGATATTGTATATGCTGGTCATTTCCAGTGTCACTAGGCGTAGCATAGTGGCATGGGTCCCTTTAAAAGCCACCCCCTGCCCAATCTCGTATCTCTCTTCCTCTCTCTCCCTCTCCCTCCATCCCTCCACCCCGCCCCCCTTTCTGTTTTTTCAAGACAGGGTTTCTCTGTGTAGCAGCCCAGGCTGTCCAGGAACTTGCTTTGTAGACCAGGCTGGACTCGAACTCATAGAGATCCAATTGCCTCTGTTTCCCCAGAGCTGGGACTAAAGGTGTGTACCTCTAAGCCTAGGCTTACCCCCAAACCAACAAAAGGCACTCACTCCACTTTATTCAAACACCCAGCAAGACTGGCGTGAAGGGTGTTATTTGATGATAATGCCGTAGATGACATCTGGCCACAGTGAGGGTGGACATAGGTGGAGGACAAGTTGACTGGAACAAAGGAGGCCAGTACTATGAGACTAAGTTAATTACAGGATGCTCAATACTTCCAAGGCTGCTACCTGCTGAGGAGACTGGCTAATGTGACTGTAGAAATAATTGCTGCTAAATCTTACTGCTTAGTGTCATTGACTTTAAGCGTGCACCAGGGACACTCAGAGATGGTGATGAGAGGAGGCAGGTTAGAATTTTACTTTTGGTGGCTATATCTGTAACTATTCTCATAAATCATTTGCCTGGATAGTACTGAAACCAAGAATCAACACACCCCTAAACATCCACGAAATGCCCTCTTTAACCAATATACCCAATCTTTTTTTTTCTTTTTTTTGAAAACAGGTCCTCCTCCCCAACTATATTTCCTGGTTATGGTTCCCTTACTCCTTCTAGCTCCTCCCCACCTCCCTTTCCATCCAGATTCACCCTTTTTTATCTCTCATTAGAAAACAAATAGGCTTCAAGGAATAATAAAATTAAATGGGATAAAACAAATGTGAACACATGGAATTGTACAGAACAAAAAGAACCTAGGAGAAGGCACAAAAAACAGAGACTCACTCATGCTGCGGACCAGCTCAGTCGGGGATAGGTCCTTGGGATTGGGAGTTCTCAAAGCGTTGGTGGGCAGAGATAAGGTATGTGACAAACAGACACAAACACACAGATGAGTTTGTGTCTGAGTGTATTTTGCAGCTAAGCAGTCTAAGTGTTTAAACATTCATTTCAAAAGCAGGGGAGCTTGCCGTTACATTTTGCCACAGAGAAGATTTAAGGAAGTCAGTGAGCAATCAAGCATACACAGTACAGGTACAGAATGCAAAGTTATTGTGTTGTCATATTTTGAATTACAATTTTGAATGTAACAAATACAGGGTACAGAACTCATGGCAAAGATGTCATCACTTCCAATTTTAAAATAGAAAGAATAGCTCCAATACATTATGGGACAAGGACACTTCAAATCCATTGAGTTCAAATTTTTTTTTGTAGGCCATATACACCTGCACATGCAACCTACCCTTAAGAGTAGTTTGTTTCGTCAGTGAATCTCCATTAGAGAAGACAAAATTTTCAGTTGAGAGTGGTTACCAATTGGAGATTACTCCTGGGTTGGGGATGGGGACATGTGTTTACTTCTTTCAAGTCTAGGATGTCACCTAATACTGTCCTGTGAAGGCTCTGTAAATGTTGCCTCAGTCTCTGTGAGTTCATATGTGTGTTCATGTTGTTGATTTAGAGGGTCTTGGTTCTTTTTGGTGTCATCCATTCCCTCTGGTTCTTTCACTCTTTCCATCTTCACTTCTCCATGGTTCCCTGAACCCTGAGAGGAAGAATCTGATGGGTCTCTCTCATATATATGTGTGTGTATGCATGTGTGTATATATGTGTGTTTGGAATTATATATATATATATATATATATATATATATATATATATATATATGTATATATATATATTAGTATTGAATAGTAGTATTTGGTTACACACACACACACACACACACACACACACACACAAATATTAGTTTTACCCTAGGTTCCTGGGCTATCTAGTGTTGTCTTTTTGGTCACCCAAGCACACAGTATGGATTTTATCCAGTAAAGTGGGCTTTTAGTAAACCAGATATTGGCTAGTTACTCCCACAAATTTTGTACCATCATATAGTAGCATGTTTTGTAGACAAGAAACATTATAGATTAAAGGGTTTATGACTGGGTAAGTGTTTCTGTTCTCATTAAGTAGTATGTAAAGTTCCTTTCTGAACCAGACATCTTAGAACATAGGGATGAAGGCTCTATATAGGCACTGTCTTGACAACTCCATGTTTAATGTGTTGTGTAGGTGTTGACTTCTATAATAAAGCATAACATCAGTTTGTTGAGAGAAACCTATAGTCTTACCAACAACTTGGGTTGTTTTGGGATTCCCATGGGAGCTCATTTGCCAACAATTAAAATAGATGTAATAAAATTCTGATATTGATAGCTTCATTTGGTGACAATAGCCTGTTTTGCCTTTCTCTCCCCTAATATTCAGTTATTTAATTTAGATTTCCTTAATATATGGTGTATACCCAAGAGTTGTATAGCTGGATTTTGAGGTAGATCAATTCCTATTTTACTGAGGAAGTGATACACTGGTTTCTATTATGGTGGTACCAGCTTTCAGTCCCACCAGCAGTGGATAAGTGTTTGCCTTACTCCACATTGTTTGAATTGTTTATATATTTTATATATTAGCCCTCTATCACATGTGTAGTTGGTAAAACCCTTTTTCTCACTCTGTAGGCTGCTGCTCTGTCTGAATAAAAGTGTTCTTTGCTGAAGAGAAGACTCTCAGTTTCTTGAAGTCCCATGTATTAATTATTGATATTAGTATCTATATTAACAGTGTTCTATTCAGAAAGTCTTTCCATGTGTTCATGAGTTCAAAGTTATTCCCACTTTTTCTTCTGTCAGATTCAGTGTATCTCTTTTTATGTTGCTCTTTTTAATATATTTGGAGTTGAGTTTTGAGCAGGTTGAAAAGTATGGATTTATTTGAACTTTTTACATCCAGCCATCCATTTGCATCATTTGTTGAAGATGCTTGCTTGTTTCCAGTGTGTATTTCTAGCTCCTTTATAAAAATCAAGAGTTCATAGATGTGTGTCTTCTATCACTGTGTCCATTTTTGTGCCAGCACCATGATGTTTTTATTTACTGTAGCTCCTTAGTACAACTGGAAATCAGAGCTGGTGATACTTTTGATTGATGATGACGATGATGATGATGATGATGATGATGATGATGATGATGATTAGGGCTTGTTTTAACTCTCCTGCTTTTCTGCGTGTTTTCATGTAAAACTGAAGATTGTCTTTTCAGGATCTGTGAAGAATTGTATTGGTATTTTGATGATAATTGCATTGAATCTCTAGATCGCTTTTTGTAGGATGGCCATTTTTACTTAATCTGATTGATCTGTGAGTATGGGAGGTATTTCTATCTTATGATACTAACTTTAATTTTTTTCTTAGGTGTCTTAGTGTTTTATCATACAAGTCTTTTGCTTGCTTGATTAGAGTTACCCCCATGATGTTTTATATTATTTAAGGCTATTGTGGAAAGTGTTGTTGCCTTCTCAGTTTGTTTGCAATTTGTATATAGAAGGATTTCTGATTTTTGTGAATTAATTTTCTATCTAGCTGTTCAGTTGAAAGTATGTGTCTGATGTTAGAATTTTCAAATGGATTTTAGGGTCTCTTATGTATTCCATCTTATACCCTACAGATTGGCTAAGATAAAACACACAAGGGACAGCATATGTGGTGAGGACATGGAGAAAGGGAAACACTCCTCCATTGTTGATGGGAGTGAAAACTAGTACAACTCTGGAAATCAATCTGGTGCTTTCTCAGGAAATTGAGAGTAGCTGTACCTCAATTCCCAACTATACCACTCCTGGGCATATACTCAAAAGATGCTCCACCATACAATAAGACATTTTCTCAACTACTCTCATAGCTGCTTTAATCATAGTAGCCAGAAGCCAGAAATAGTAGAAAGAGCCTAGATGTCCATCAGTCGAAGAATGGATAAAGGAACTGTGGTACATTTATACAATGGTATACTACTCACCTATTAAAAGGGAAGAAATCATGAAAATTTCAAACAAGCGGATGGAACTAGAAAAGATCATCCTGACTGAGGTAACTCAGGCCCATGTACTCTCTTTTAAGTGGATTTTAGCCATATAGTACAAGAGTAACATACTATAATGCACAGACCCAAAGAAGATAAGTTGTAGTGGATTAAACATGTTTTTGTTTTGATCCCAACAGTGGGATAGAAAACAGACTTGAGAGAGAACAGGCAATGCTTATCCACTAGAAAAGGAACCACTCCTTTTGGGGGGCTTGGTCTTTGACAGCTGAAAAACATCCTAGTATGGGACTCTGAGAGGTATATAAATATATATATGTCCAAAACAAGAGGCTGGGCCTTTTGAGTCTTGTCATCCTTTCTTATTGTTTGGCTATTTATTGCTCCACTTTGAGAAAGAACTGTCCAGAGAATGCTTTGAGGTACTTGGTTCTGGCTGCTGCTCTGGGTCCCAGTTACTACAGTTACAGTCACCTTTGCTGAATTGCTGGATCTGCTAGGATCCTGTTGACTATGCCAGTGGAATTGCCCCAGGAACTGAGTCTAAGAAGGTCTACTTCTCCTGCTCCCATTAACCTCTTTTCTCTCCTATCTAGGATAGGTGAGTTGGAAGGGAGGTATAAGCACTAAAGAACCCCAAATAAAGGAGATTTGAAAAAGTTTAAAGCCTACAATAAATAACAAGGAGGAGTCAAGGGAGAACACTTAAATATCACTCAGAAGAGGAAATAGAACAGACAGAGGTAGTGGTTGAAGAGAGGAAACAAGGTAGGAGAGGGAGTGCAGAGAGATATGAGGGTGGAAATCAGACATGGGAGGAATGGGATGGGAAAACAGAAGACCTGTAGAGAAAAGACAGAGTGTGGGCAGTGTCATTTCTCTAACAAGTTGGAGACATAAGTCAGGGTAGGCTCCTGGAAGCATATGAGTGGGACTCTAGTAGAGATTCCTACTAGCAGGGGTCATAGAAATTGAAGAGAACTCACCCCAACTAGATAAGACTCCTAGTAGATGGAAGGAACACCAATCCACCACAAAAACTTTGAGCCAGTAGAGTAGATAGAGCAGAAATTGAGGGAATGTCCAACCAATGCTTGACCCAACCAAGACCCACCCAATGGGAGGTAGCCTACCCTTGACATTATTAATGATACTCTGTTACGCTTGCAGACAGGAGTCTAGCAGAGTTATCATCTGAGAGGCTCCACCCAGCAGCACTTTGAAACCTATGCTAAGAGTCACAGTCAAACTTTGAGCAATGGTAGGGCATCTTGTGGAAAAGTCAGGGGAAAAAGAAAAGGGCCTAGAGGTGATAGGAGCTCCAAAAGAATACCAATAGAGCCAACTAGCCAGAACCCAGAAGGGCTTGCTGAGACTGAAGCACCAATCAAGATCCATTCATGGACTGGACCTAGGCCCCAACACAGATGGAGCTTATGGGCAGCTCAGACTTTATGTGGATTCTCTAATAATGGGAGCAGGGGCTGTCTCTGACATGGACTCTGTTAGCAGCTTTTTGATCATTTCTCCTTGGTGGGACTGCCTTTTCTGGCCACAGGGGAAAAGGTCACGCTCAGTCCTGATGCAACTTGATGAAAAGGAGTGGATAGGAAGGCAGGGTTCTGCTTTTCTGAGGAATAGGAGAGGGGGAAAGAAGAATAGGAAGTGAGAGTGGGACTGGGAGGAGAGGAGGGACCGGAGTACAACCAGGATGTAAGGTGAACAAACAAAAACAAAGACAAGCCAAAAACTGGGTATCATCAACAACAGAAAATTTACAAAGTCATAGAAACCAAACAACTTTCTACCGAATGTAAAGTGGGTCTACAGAAATTAAAGATTTTCTAGAATTGAATGCAAATGAATACACAACACACCGAAACTCATGGGACACAATGAAAGTAGTTCTAAGTGGCTTGTTAAATGCCTACATTAAAAAAAAAAAAGGAGACATCTCATATTACTATCTTAAAAGTATACGTGAAAACCACAGAAGAAAACTAAAAAGATCTCAGCAAAAATGAATAGATCATAATAAATAAACTCAGGGATAAAACTATTAAAATAAAAACAATAAGAAAATACAAATAATTCATGAATCAATGTCGGGCTTCCCACAAATCAAGAACTGGTTCTTTGTGGTAATTATTAATATTGGCAAACTTTTTCCCGAGTTAATTAAAAGTTAAACAGAGAAGATCTAAATTTAAAAAATTAAAAATAAATAGGAGGCTTAACAGCAGACATCAAGGAAATCCACAGCATCAATAAGGACATATTTTAAAAACTTGTACTCACCAAATTACAAAATCTAAAAGAAATGGATGACTGTCTTGATACAATTAATAAAGCTAAATTAATATTAGTTAAATAATTTAAATAGAAGTATAATGCCTAGCAAAATAAAAGGAGCAATTTAAAGTTTAACAACCAAAACAAACAAATAAAATAGTTCAGGGCCAGATGGTTTTAGTGCAGACATTCAAAGACTTAATTCCAATACTCCTCAAGCTCCTCAAATTATTCCAAAAATAGAAAGACAAGGAATATTGCCCCATCCGTTTTATGAGGCCACAGTTACTCTGGTACCCAGACCACATATAGACTCAACAAAGGAAGAGTATTACAGATCAATTTCCCTGCAAAAATCCTTAACAACACACTTGAAACCAAATCAAAAAATATATCAAGATCATCCACTATGATCAAGTTTGCTTCATCCTGGAGGTACAGGGACAGTTTAACATATGTAGGACAATAAATACACACACACACACACACACACACACACACACACACACACACACACACTGAATTAAAAAAAAACATGATCCTCTTGTTGTTGCAGAAAAGGCCTTTGACAAAATCCAATGCCCTTTCATGATAAAATTCCTGGAGCTATTTGAAACACAAGGAACATAATAAAGGCAGTTTATAGCAAACTTATAGCCAACAACAATTTAAATGGAAAGAAACTCAAAGAAATTTCACTGTTCAGGAATCTGCTTTGTCATTGTTAATAGCCTCACAGATTGAGTATATTAAACATTCTCTTGACATTGTTCTTTTATATTCTTGTTTTTAGTAGATATTTCATCATTTTAGAAGGAAAAACCCCAGCATATACATGGGAAATCTTAGTAAATATTTTATGTGAAAAGTTACATGGCCTTTAAAATCCTTGCATCATATAAAGTTACACTACAAATATAGGCCTTTGTTTCAACAGTAAGTAAATGAAAACATTAAATTCACTTTTTGTAGGCAGATAGCAATTAATGGACCACATGGAAAAGCTACAGTGGGAGCAGAGGCAAGGCCTTTTCCTTCCTCAAGCTCATAAAATCACTTTGGCATGTGTAAAGAAATCAGTGAACAACATTTGTTTAATAAGCAAATTATGTATTTTGCTCTCTCCTCCTAGATATTGATTTACTTGGTGTCCAATGGAATATAATCAGAGCCATATGTGTGTAATACTGAGTTTGGAAAAATACCACCAGAGTCCACACAGTGAGTGTATGTTGGAATCTATGCTTTGCCCTTATTCAGAGTCTCTCAGTTGCCAATATGTGGTAGCTGAAGGGCTCTCTAGCAGGACAAGAATGGCAAACATCACACAGACAGCTTGCTTGTCCTGCTTTTTTCCTCTTCTTTGCTGAACCAGTAGATTCCCTTATTTAGGAACTTCCATATTCCTAAAGCTCGTCACCAAGGTCCATTCCCTTAGATACCCACATCTTTATGCCTCACTCATTTGTGAGGCTGATCACTGAGGTCCAGCTTCTACAACATTAACGTCCAACAATCAAAATTCCCCAGCTGTATGCTCTAACTAATGTGCCCAATCAGGACTTACCAACTCATCCTAACATATCTTAGTATAGATCCCAACTTCTTCTCTTTACAAATCACTCCTGCAAAACTGTTTGCTGCTGTTTTTTTCCCAGATTCAGATTCAGTCTTGATTAACTGATTCTTTGCCTTGATTAATAAAGGATTTCTTTGTATTGGAAACTGGTGTTTGGGTGTGATCTGTGCCTAATTCAGGGTTCAGAAGGGAGCATCTTACAGTGTTTAGGTCCCCTTTAGTAGCACCCTGTGCGTCTCTTTCTGTTGGCATATTTTTATCTACTTTATTTGGGTTCTTACACCTCTACCTCTCTTCCAACCCCCTAACACTAAGTAGGAGAGAAAGAAGGTTAGAGGGGAAAAGGGATGTAGACCTCTTTAGACCAAACCAGCAAACAAACAAACAGCAAACACAGCAACAGAGAAACCAGCAGCAGCAGGGAGAGCAGCAGCCACCTTCTTCCTTCAAGTGCACAGCTCATTTCTGGAGTCTGGCATTCATACCCACTCAGAGTCCTCAGAATTAAACCATCTGGAGCAGGCAAAGATCACACCCCTCTCAGAGCATGAGACAATTATAGTTAACAGCTATGGACAAACTAAGGCAATTTCATATCCTATGCTTGGGATTAAAACAAAAACATGTTTACTTAACATAACTGAATTTTCAGAGGAACCAACACTTCCACTATGTATTTCCTTTCCATAGTTGACTGTTAGAGGATCTGGCTTCTGTAGAGCCAGTGTACTCATGGCTTCTGCGAATTCATGATTTTCATATTCTGCATAGAAGATGGAATTTTACAGCCTGTCTCCTGCTCTTGTATTCTTTTGTTTTATTTTCTGTAATGTTCCCTAGATTTTAGGGAAATGATGTAAATATGTTAGCTAGTGTTGAACCCTCAACTGTCCTTTATTCTCAACATTATGTACAGTCTTGGGTCTTTGCTCTTACTTTCATTCACTGGAAGGAGAGGCTGTTTAAGATTGACAGTAACCTTTGTCTGTCAACTTATATGTCAAGCTTTAGGGAGTGATTTGATGCCATGTTGCTTATCTGTCCTAATGCCTTTTCACTTAATTATAGGTTATTTATTAATAAAGAAAAAGAGACATATTTTTCCAAAATGAAGAATATGTTAATTTATTTCTCAGGAGAAATAAAAAAGATTTTAAAAAATGACAAAATTCCCAATTTTAACCTTTAACTATCTGTTACCAATGAATGCAGTCAATTTTTCCATTTTCTTTTCTTTCTTTTTTTTTTTTTCTGGAGTTAAGTGGAAAAAAAAAGAGCATCAAGCAATGGCAAAGAAAGGAAGTGATAGTGACAGACATGATGCAGTCAGAATAGACACTGATACTTACTGTGGGAATTTCGAGCTTGAAGGAACAGCTGCAAGTGAAGATGGCCATGATGGGGTGGGGAAGGGGATATTTAGGGAGGCTCACATATCTCCATTTCCTGTAATTTATATTTTTGGTAATGGGACAAAACACAAAAACTAGCATGTTAATCATTTTGATTAACATGAATGAAAGCTAGCGAAGGAGGGATGAACCTGTTTTTGTTATGATCCCGAGGGATGGGGAACAGTCTTGCAAGAGAACAGGTGATGTTAATCCACTAGAAGACACACCACCTTGTGCAGGAACTTGACTGTTGCCAGCTGAAAATATCCATAAATAGACTCTGGGAGGAGATATATAAATGAGCCCCAAACTGGAGGCGGGGCCTTTGGAGACTTGGGATACTTTGGCTGTTTATCGCTCTACTTTGAGAAGCTCCTAAAGAGAACCACTTGAGGGAAGGCTTCAGGGCTCCAGGCTCCTGCTGAGGTTCTAGGTTCTGGTTACTGCAAATTCCAGCAGAAGAAATTGTGCTGATTATGCCAGGAGAATCATTCCTCAGAACTGGTATCCTTATGGTTTCATTATTGTATTCTTTAATCTTCTTTTCATATTGTTTAGGTTAGTCGGGTTATAAGTGAGGTACTCTCAGTTAATATGTTCATAATAAAATATTTTGTTAAGAAAATTGAGCCACAAGCTAGAATGAAAGGAAACAGTTTATAGTAACTGAAATACAAATACTCCTGCCCCTCTTTTTCTTCAAATATTTAAAGATGAACTTCAATTTAGTATAGAACATTGAGAAAGAAAGAAAGAAACAGAAAGATACCACTTCATATATTAGGTGGGCAAATGGGTTGGCATTTATAAATTTTTCAGAAAACTCACAACTTCCCCTCTCTTGTCAAAAGTTCCAAGAGAACATTTCTTTCTAAAATATTTTTATTATTTTTCTTTTTTACATATATATTTATATTATTACACATATATAAAATAAACTGCCTACAGCAAGAACTATAAAACAATCAGGAATTATATAAATGCTACATTCATAGTGTTTTGGATATTTGTATTTGGCAACTTTGAATAAAACATATTTCCTATCTATGTGAGTCTAAAATTCTGAATGTAAATCAATATCTATCATATCTCATCTTTATCAACTTAAAACATCTATCTAGACCTAAAAACATCTTAACTCCTAAACAACTAAGCTTAACTGTAAAACTAAACTATCTGGTCTTCAACCCCATCAGAGACTTGAGAAGGAATAAAATTAATTATCTGAGTAGACAGGAAGTGCAGGTTAGCAGCTTCCATAATGAGAAGATGGCAGAAACAGATTGCTGCATGAATAGTGACCCATAACTCTCTATAATGTTGGAGCATCATCTTCAGCCATCTGGCCCAAATTATCTGACAGACATATTTGTGAGGCAGGAACTATTGAGAACCTGCTTAGCCTGTCTTGGCCAAGTTTAGCCATCGACTCTGCCTGCATCCAAGCTTGCCCATTTATAGGCAGAATTCCAATAGAACATTTCAGCTATTGCAGAGATCTATCTTATTAGCAAAATTGTTTTCTTAAGGCTCAACAAAGATTGCATGCTATGTCACAAAGGCACTACATAAGTAAAGTTAATTGCAATTGAACACTTTTGTGCACTTTCACAGGATGTCTAATAAAAAAATTTTATGTCTTACTATTAAATTTTAATGAGATTGGCTATTTGCTTATTTACTTTAAAAATAGCTTAATTGCTTAAATGCAGAGAGTACCCTATTTTGTTGGTTTTCTTTGAGTTTTCGAGAAAAGGTTTTCCCATGTAGCCCAGACTGACTTTGAATTCATGCTTCTTCTGTCTTAACCTTAGGCATGCTGGGATTACTGGTGTAAACCACTGTAGAGAGTATTCTTGATCCACTTTAAGTTAATTTGAGATCTGAGGTTGCTTGTGACACCATATCCAAGTCTTATCTTAAAAGATCAAGACCTTTGAGTGCAAGGAAAATGAATTATTTGGATATAATTTGATGTTATTAAAGGGAAAGGGTACCATGAAGACAAAATAACTGTGTCTGCTGAAAAGGACAGAAGAGTGATAACTTGTTCTGTGCAGTTCTTTCTGCCAACATTATCTGACTTAGCTCTCTGCTGACCTTGGCCATTTCCCTCCGTTTAAATAGTATATATGATGCAATACTCCTATTCTTAATTTGCATTTTATTTTTTCAATCCTAGTTGTACATTTTATTTATTTAATCACTTTATGTCTGATCTCAGCTCCTTCCCTCCTCTTCTCCCAGTCTGCCCTCACTCCCCTCCCAGTACTCTCCTTCTCAGAAAAGGGGAGGCTTCTAAGGGGTACCAACCCACTCTGGCAGCTCAAGTCACAGTAGGACTAAGTGCTTCTTTTCACACTGAGGCCAGACAAGGCAGCCTACTAGGCAAACAGGATCAAAGGGAGGCAACAAAGTCAAAGATAGCCCCTACTCCCATTGTTGGGGGACACACATGGTGACCCTGCTGCATATATGGTACATATATGTAGGGAGTTAAGTACAGCATAGGCAAACTCTTTGATTGGTGGTTCAGTCTCTGTGAGGCCCCATGTGCCCAGATTGGATTACTCTGCAGGTCTTGTGGTGTCCTTGATCCTTCCTCTTGCTCTTCCATAAAACTCCCCAGGCTTGGCCTATTGTTTGACTGTGGGTCTCTGCATCTATTACCATCTGCTGCTGTATGAAGCCTCTCAGAAGGCAGTTATGCTAGCCTCCTGTCTGTCAGCATAGCAGAGTATCATCAGTAGTGTCAAGGGTTGGCTCTCTCCCATGGAATGGGTCTCAAGTTGGGTCAGTAATTGGTTTGCCATTTCCTTAATCTCTGCTCCATCTTTATCCCTACACTTCTTGTGGGCAAGACTAATTTGGGATGAAGGTTTTATGGGTTCATTGGTATCACCCTCCACCCACTAGTCATTCCATGTGGCTACAGGAGGTGGCAAATTCAGGCACCATGTCCCCTTCTGTTAGAGATGGCAGCTAGGGTCACCCCCATAGAATTCCAGAGGCCTCCCTGTCCCAGAGATGTGTCCCTACCAATTTCCATTGTTTCTCCAGGTCCTTTCCTGTCCCACCCCACCTCCCACCCCTACTCTCCCCACACCTCATCCCTGCTCTTATTACCTTCCCCACCCCCTCTCTCACACAGCAATGTTTATATCATGACTGAGTGCATCCTCCTCTTCCCCTGTGGCCTTTTTAATACAAATGCTTGGTATAAGTCATCAGCTTATGCAAGACCTGCTGGTTCCAGCTATTGCTTTTATCTTCTTTATTCCTTGTGTGTTCTCTATTTCTTTTTTTTTTAATGCCAATACCATGTCATTTTTATTTTTTATTAAATGTTTTTACATATAAATTTATATTATTACACATATATACAGCAAGAAGAACCATGAAACAATCAGGAATTATATAAATGTTACATTCTTAGTATTTTGGCTATTTGTATTTGTTAGCCCTGAAGAACACATCTTTCCCATCTTGGTGCATCTAAAATTCTGAATGTAAATCAAGATCTATCATATCTCATCATAATCAACTTAAATCCTTGGTACTCCCATTCAACATCTTGCTGCTTCATACTCTTATAAATTATCTGAAAGCTGAACTGAATTGGAGGACTACTATAGTACAGCTGCTGTTGGCTAGGGAACTCAGTTCTTACTTATTAGCCACTCCATGATGCTGCCTGATGTTCCATAGCTTGGCAGCTGTCCTTCCCCATAGAACAATTGAAGAACACATGCTAGAAGATTATTTTATTGATTGATTCATTCATTCTTTCTTTCATTCATTTTTAAAGTTTTATTCTTTTCTCATACATTACATCCCCAATGCAGTTTTCCCTCCCTCCACTCCTCCCAGTCCCTCCTGCTATGTCCCCTCTCCCCTCTCTCCCAGATCAACTCCACCTTTCCTCTCTACTCTCTCTTTGCTACCAACTGCCAGTAACTCTCAGCCAGAGTTAGCTTCTGGTGAGCCCTTCCTCGGTCTATGCTGGAGTGCTCTCTGGCTTGACCTTGTTAGGTCTTATATAGATAGCTACAGATGCTATGAGTTCATAAGTACAATATGTGGAGAGCCACAGATAGCAGCGCCCCCTGCTGCTTCCCCGGTGCAATGTACCCCTTATGCGCATGCGCAATGCGCCTTTGAGCAAGCCACTTATGCGCATGCCTGTACGCACCAACCAAGAGTGACAACGTGGCAGTCTCTGATAGGACCAGGCACACTATAAAGGTTCTGTGGGAGCTTTTCCCAGGGTCACTCTGGTAATCCAGGTTCCTGAATAAACTGCGGCAAGAAGAGTTCCCCGGTGTTGGTGTCTTTCCTGCTGGTCAGGGGCGGCATCAACAACAATAGCCTTGTGTTCAGAAGATGCTAATTTGAAAAAGTCCTTTTACTGACTCTTCTGTGATGATCCCTGAGCCTTGCAGGTGAGGAATAATGTATATGTTTCATTTGGGGCTAAGCGATCCATAGTCACTTATCTTTTGCACTTTGACTCCACTCTAGTAAGATTCTTAGATGAAGGGTGACAGCTTCACTAATCTATGGATATAAAAAGTATTTAGAAGGCATTTCTGAAGCCAAGTACATTTAGAAAAATAACAGTAGTACGTTTTCCCTTAAGTCATCTGGCATCTCCATCCACAGATTCTTTGTAAAGTTTATAAACAAGTTGTGAGTTCCTTCTTATGATATAGGCCTTAAATCTGTTGGTTAATGCCGTAACATTCATGGCAACAGTAGATATATTTTTCCTGGCCAGTCATTATTGTAGCTTGCAAGGCTAATTGGCTAGGTAAGACTGTTGTTGAGTTTTCTCCCTCCAAAACTTGCATAGCACCTTCTTAGTACTGTGAAGAACCACTAGCAAGGAAGGCCCTTCCAGGCCAGTACCAGCTTGATTTCTCCAGGTACTATGGCTGAAGTCTGTGATGTCTTCACCAATAGGGTTTTATAGTCAAGTGTTGGTGGCAACTAAGAATGATGGCAATTGCCTGTATTGATTTGCGGCTCCAGTGACCAACAGCTCAAACAAAAGGTATCCTATACCTGGCACTAGACTTTTTATTTGATAGCCTATGGCTTCTGAGAAAAACATGGCCCCACATGACCGGGGCTATAAAGTTCATTTTACAATTGGCATCTCAGAACCTTCACTTCAATTATAAACCCAGAATCAATTCTGAATATATGGAAGGCAGAAGCACAAAGTACAAGCCTAGAAAATATACATCACCAAAATCATTAGAGAGTGACCAGCACAAACAATGGCCAGAGATATTGAACATATATTTAAATAATCAGTTTTACATATACCATATTATGTAACTAATCTCTTCACTCAAAAATTTAAAACTATAAGGTAGTCACTAACAGTTTGGAACCAGGTTTATTTGAGAGGTTTGCTTTAATCAGGCTTAAGAGAAGAGAGGCTACTCATAGTCTGGACCATTTTAATATATATCTTTTTTTCTTTTCTTTCTTTCATTCTTTTTCTTTTTCTTTTTTTCTTTTTTTTTTTTGTCCATTTTCCCTTTATGGAGCAATGGATCTGAGTTAAGTTTATTAGGACTTCTGTAGAAGTAATTAAAATATTTCTTTTTATCTTTAAAATCACAAATGAGGTTGGTGTTTGTCATGCAAGATTAAAGAAGGGTATTTAGGGTTTTGTCATCTTGTTTTACTTTTGGACATGTGTATGGGAGCTGAGTCTTTATTTTTATTTGCATATTGAGCTTAATATTGGCATGAGTTCAGAAAGCCAGTGTGAGTAATTTCTTACTGGATAATTCTTAACATATTTACAGACTCTGAGGGGCAACAAAACTCTGTCCCTCCAATTAAGAACACTTTTCTTTTCTTCTCTCCCTGATTGCTGTAGAAATAAAATCCTTGAGGCTTCAGAAAATAAGACAGGACCTTATGGAGGAGGACATGTCTTACTCAGAAGTCCGCTGAGACATTCAGGTTTCTCTTTCCAGTTCTACTTTATCATCTGCCTCATGGGGAATGAGCTAGCTGTTCATCTAAAATAAAAGTTAATAATATGGGCAAAGACAGATGGCTAATCATCCACTTTACCATGTGTAAAGATGATGTGTAATAGACTTTTCTTGGAAACACACACACACACACACACACACACACACACAGAGAGAGAGAGAGAGAGAGAGAGAGAGAGAGAGAGAGAGAGAGAGAGAGAGAGAGAAGGAATTTCCCTAGATAAGGAATTGATAAACCAAAGTAAGGATACCACCAATGTTTTATTGACGTTACTTAAGAAAATATGAGTGAGAGATTACTTACAAGACTAGAAATTACTCAAAGACAGCTGTGTCACCAAAGTCCTGCATCACCAGCATGGGTAAGAGTTGATGAAAGCTGGGATGTACTGCACAGCCTTCAGGAAGCTCAACAGCTTGGAGAGAGCCTTTCCATGTTGCTTCATTGGTCTGGCCCTCTTCTAGACAGCTGAGGCAGTCTTGTTTCTTCTAGGCAGTTTGTGCAGCTAGTCTCTGTTGCTTTAAGGTTGTTTGGCTGGTCCCTGCTTCTTACAGGCAGTT
Source organism: Acomys minous (assembly GCF_964271855.1). Lineage (NCBI taxonomy): Eukaryota > Metazoa > Chordata > Mammalia > Rodentia > Muridae > Acomys > Acomys minous. Next base: position 68,714,492 of record NC_140489.1, on the reverse strand, counting down.
GGGCTTGTCTGAAAGTCTTAGCAGTCTATATTGTCTTATAGAGTCACAGTCACCTGTCTGTACAGTTTACATACTCTTGGGGAAGGAGGGACCTAATAATCTGGTCAGTTTCAGGGACTTCCTGAAATTTTGAGTTGTTTACTTTCTTTCTTTTTTAACATTTTATTTTTTATTTAATTTATTCAGATTACATCTAAATTGTTATCCCATCCCTTATACCTTCCCCTCCCTCCCTCCCTCTGTCCCTCCCTCCCTCCCTCTGTCCCTCCCTCCCTCCCACTTTCACCCTACTCCCCTCCCACTCTGTGACCAAGGGGGACCTCCTCCCCTACTATATGGTCATAGGGTATCTAGTCTCATCTTGCTTATTCTTTTTCTGAGTGCCACCAGGCCTCCCCACCATGGAGAATTGGTCAAATATGGGGCACCAGAGTTAATGTCTGAGTCAGTCCTTGCTCTCCACTCAACTGTGGAGAATGTCCTGTCCATTGGCTAGATCTGAGTAGGGGTTCAATGTTTACTGCACATATAGTCTTTGGCTGGTGCAGTAGTTTGAGCAGAATCCTTGGGCCCAGATCCACCCATCATGATGTTCTTCTTTTAGGTTTCTAGGACCCTCTGGATATTTCTATTTCCCCATTCTACCATACATCTCTCACCTAGAGTCCCAATAGGATGTCCTCACAACTATCCCAATCTCCTGGTAAGTGAAGACGTTCATGGGGCATGCCCCTTGGGCTAGTGTCCAATTATAAGTGAGTGTATACCATGTGAGTCTTTCTGCTTCTGGCTTAACTCACTCAGTATTATCATTTCTAGTTTCATACATTTTCTTCACAAATGTGTGAAATTCTTTGTCTTTAATAGCTGAGTAGTATTCCATAGTGTAAATGTACCACAGTTTCTTTATCCATTCTTCTACTGAGGGACACTTAGGCTGTTTCCAGGTTCTGGCTATTATGAATACGGCCATTATGAACATGGTTGAACATATGTCCTTGTTGTGTGGTGGAGCATCTTCTGGGTATATTCCAAGGAGTGGAATAGCTGGGTCTTGAGGAAGCCCTATTCCCAGTTTTCTGGGAAAGTGCCAGATAGATTTGCAAAGTGGTTGTACTAGTTTGCATTCCCAACATCAATGAAGGAGTGCTCCCCTTTCTCCACATCCTCACCAGCATGTGCTGTCACTTCAGTTTTTGATTTTAGCCATTCTAATGGGTGTAAGATGGAATCTCAGAGTCATTTTGATTTGCATTTCTCTGATGACTAAAGACATTGAGAATTTCTTTAAGTGTTTCTCAGCCACCAGATAGTCCTCTGTTGAGAATTCTCTGTTTAGTTTTGAGCCCCATTTCTTTATTGGGTTTTTGGGGTTGGTGGTGTTTAATTTCTTCAGTTCTTTATATATTTTGGATTAGACATTTGTCAGATTTAGGGTTGGTGAAGATCTTTTCCCTGTCTGTGGGTTGTGTCTTTGTTCTATTGACAGTGTCTTCTGCCTTACAGAAGCTTCTTAGCCTCATGAGGTGCCATTTATTGATTGTTAACTTTAAACCCTGGCATGTTGGTGTTCTTTGCAGTAAGTTGTCCCCTGTGCCAATGTGTTCCAGGCTCTTCCCCACTTTCCCTTCTAACCGATTTAGTGTCTCTGGTTTTATGTTGAGGTCTTTAATCCACTTGGACATGAGTTTTGTGCATGGTGATAAGTATGGGTCAACTACACATAGACATCCAGTTAGACCAGCACCATTTGTTGAAGATGCTATCTTCTTTCCATTGAATAGATTTGGCTTCTTTGTCAAAAATCAAGTGACTATATGTGTGTGTATTCATTTCTGGGTCTTTGATTCGATTCCATTGATGCTGTTTAATTACTGTTGCTCTATAGTACAGCTTGAGATCAGGTGTGGAGATTCCTACAGAGGATCTTTTATTGTACAAGATTGCTTTAGCTATTCTGGGTTTTTTGTTTCCCATATGAAGTTGAGAATTGACCTTTCAATGTCTTTAAAAAGTTGTGTAGGTATTTTGATAGGGATTGCATTGAACTGATGTGTGCTTTAAGCTTTGTTAATAGTTATTTTACAAATGTGGGTGCCCTTTTATTGAGAGTATAAATGTTCAGAATTGTGATTTCATCCTGGTTGGCTTTACCTTTGATGAGTATGAAGTGTCCTTCCTCATCTCTTTTGATTAATTTTGGTTGAAAATCTATTTTATTAGATATTAAAATGGCTACAACAGCTTTCTTCTTGTGACAATTTGTATCAAATATTTTTTCCAGCCTTTTACTCTGAGGTAGTGTCTATCCTTGTGTCTGAGATGTGTTTCTTGAATTCAGAAGAATGTTGGATCTTGTTTATGCATCCATTCAGTTAGTCTGTGTCTTTTTTTTTTTTTTTTTTAGAATTGAGACTATTGATGTTGAGAGATATTAAAGACCAGTAACTGTTAAGTCCCTTAATTTTGATGTTGATCACAGTAGAGAGTTTGTGTGTTTGTGATGGTGTATTATCTATTTCCTCTGTAGTTTTGCTTGTATCTTTTCCCATTGGTGGTGAGTTTTTCATCTAGTAACTTCTGTAAAGCCAGACTTATGGATAGGTAATGTTTGGATTTGTTTTTGTCATGGAATGTTTTGTTTTCTCTGTCAATAGTTATTGATAGTTTGCTGGGTATAGTAGTCTGGCCTGGCATCTCTGTTCTCTTAGAGTTTGCAGGACCTTTGTCCAGGCCCTTCTGCCTTTTATGGTCTCTGCTGAGAATTTGGGTGTAATTCTGATAGGTTAGGCATTATATGTTACTTGGCCCTTTTCTCATGCTACTTTTAATATTTTTTCTTTGTTCTGTGTATTTTGTGTTTTGATTATTATGTATTGGGAAGTTTTTCTTTTCTGGTCTATTCTATTTGGTGTTCTTTAGGCCTCTTGTATGTTTACAACTATCTCTTTCTTTAAATTTGGGAAATTTTCTGGTGTTGGGTAGAGGGAGTCTGAGGACAGATCTACCCTTTTCACCAAGATTTCCATCAGCCAGGAGCTCTGATGTTTCACTGACAGGATGATCTCAGTCCCATTTCCCAAGTTTGTGCTCCGAGCAAGGCCACAGCTCCAAGCTTGCAGTCAGGCTCTGTACCAGGCTCTGGGGACTGCTCTGCCTTCCTCCATGTACCTCTGACTGGAAGGGGGTCAGACCCGCCCATGAGAGTCTCTCTCAGCCAGTTATCTCCAGCTCCTCTGGTCTGTGGCTCCTGGTAGTGTCTTGAGTCTCAGACTGTGCTCTGAGTCTGGTCAAAGTGGCCACAGCCTTCTGGGCCACTGTGTAACACCTGTGCTTTCTGTGGACTGGTGCACAGCAGATGGAGGGGGTGTGAGGATAGATCCACCCATTTCCCCCAGATTTCCCTAGGCCAGAAGCTCTGATGCTTTACTTCCATGATGATTTCAGACCCATTTACTGAATTCACACCGTTGAGCAGGCCACAGCTCCCAGCTTGCAGGGAGGCTCTGGACCAGGCTGTGCTTTCTTTCTTAATGAGTTCCTCTGCAGAAAGGAATGTTCCAATCTGGGAGGAAACTGCTACCAAACAAAAGGGTGAAGATAATTTGAATACTTACTGATTTTTATAATGAACTTTGTAGCACAGGGGTTCCTGAATATACTCTGGAGAAACTGTTCCTATGAGTCAACAGCACTTCTTCTGGTGCTCTTTTCAAAAAACGGTGCTATTGTGAAGGCTACACTATGCTACGCACACAAATGATTATTCATTAGTTAATTCCCCTTTCGGGAGAATTATTGCCTAGGTGCCAAACAGTATGATTGCCAAAGAGATTCTTTTCAACCTGTTCATTGAGTTCCTTTGATTTTTTTTAAACATGAAGTTCTAAATTTAATTTCAGTACATCTAGGGAAAAAGACTCTTTGATGTAAAGCAAAAAGCTACCAGAAAGTGAAAAACTTGGTTTCTTCAAAGACTGTAAAATAAATTTAAATTCCATTTCATTAAGACTCAGTGAATGCCTGCAGGGAGGATAACACTGTGCTAGGCACTGGAATTAGAAATACACAGATGTTCAAGAAGTTCTCAGAGTTAATTGATGAATTGGGTGGAGAAAAGTCAGAGTCATGTAGATTGTACTCTTTTGAAGACTGTACTTGCTTTGATAAATGCTCATAATAGTCTTTAACCTGACTGAAAATTTTTTAGGGAATATGAGGAGAACAGAAATCAGTATCCTTTGAGCTTTAGCTTTGGGTTGAAGGGATACTCATTACATCAAGATATGGCTTAAATAACCAAGGAGGAGTTAAAAAAAAAAAGCTGAAATTAGCTTTTAGAAGGTCATTCCCACCATTTGTAAACCTCAACACTGAAGATTTAGAGTATGTTTACTTTTAAATGCCATTTTAGCCATTCTAAGAGACGACAGCACCAGCGGCTTCCCCTTTTATATCATTAGGAACCATGGAAACCTAAAAAAGTAGTTAGGAAAAGGTCAGAACTGTGGGGATTTCTCCACCTAAATGCCTCCACAGCCACATACTCATAGAGTATGAGATGCAAACAGGCTTTTCTTGCTAGCATTAAAGAAAGGAAGGAAATGGAATGGATTTTCCTGAAGACAGATAGGCAGCTGGTCTATGGCTGAGGGATACAGTTGTCTGTATCAGGTCTCCAACACTAAAGCAGCCCCTCAGTGTATCCTTTGATTCTGTAGGTGCTTTAAAACAACAATCTTCATGTTAACTTTGTGCCAATATCCTTTATTGAACAGAATTCCTGGCCCCCCCACCCCACCCCACTGCATTTTTGTTGTTGTTGTTGTTGAATAGTAGCTGGCAAAATGTTTGAGCTCTGTTTCTAAACTCTAGTTGGCTTAGTTCTTCTCTTGGTCTGTCCTTGCGTCTAACCCAAGCTGTCTTAACTGCCATGATTTAGAATTAACTTTTGGTATGCCAGAGGCCTATTTTTCTTTAAGTATTTTTCTTTAATGTATTTTTCAGTATTTTAAGTCCATATTTGTTTAGAATTGGTTTGACAATAAAAATACACTAAGATTTTAACTGGATGTCAATTAGAGTGATAGAGCATTTGAAGCTATCACAAAATTTACACTATTGTGTTTTCTCATCTACAGACATAAAACATTCCCCATCCATATAAATCTGTTTTCTTTTTACCAAGAATATATTCAATACAGAAACATATATAACTTCCTTTGGATTTATTTCTAGTATTTGATTGATATTTTATACTGTTATAAAGGGAAGATTTTTAAAAATTTTTTATTAATTTATTCTTGTTACATCTCAATGGTTATCCCATCCCTTGTATCCTCCCATTCTTCCCTCCTTCCCATTTTCTTTCCCCTTATTCCCCTCCCCTATGACTGTTCCTGAGGGGGATTACCTCCCCCTGTATATGTTCATAGGGTATCAAGTCTCTTCAGAGGAAGGTTAGCAGGTTACCAAGAGAGGGAAGAATTTTTAAAAATCCATTTTTATTCCTCTCATATGAAAATGATGACAATATTATTTGTTTTTAGATAAAAATTTGAATAAATAGACTTCCCTAAATTGATGTACTAGTTCCCATATATTACCTATAGACTATTTTAAACTTTTAAAATAATACATTTAAATTGAAGTACAATTATATAACTTCCTTGCCTGGTACTCCTTCTAGACCCTCCCTCCAGGTCCTGCCATGTTTTCTCCTTCCAACCTCATCCCTATGCCCTCCTCAAATCGATAGCCTCTTTTTCTTTGATTATTATTGCTACATATATATATATACATACATATATATATATATATATATATATATATATATATATATATATATATATAAAACTGCTGAATCCATTTCTTTTTTGTTTGTGTGCACACGGTTTTAAGGTTGGCCACTTCAGTATCCAGTTAAAGAGCTCATTCTTGGGAGAGCTTAATTTTTCCTATCTTAGTAATCATTAGTTGCCTGTCGTTCTTCGTCTAAGGGTGAGAACTGCTGGGATTTGCAACCTTCTCTTTTACCATGTCTATTGATATGATACTGTTATTTGTTTCATTCATATATCATATCATATTTTTGTTCAGGTCCTACTTATTCAATCTAACTTTGTAACACTGTCGGGTCTAGAACCAGACTAGACTGGTCTTGAACTTCTATCTTCTAGGAGGTGAGGTCAAAAGCATGAGTCACTACTGCTTTCTTTTGTTGTTGTTTTTGTTGCTGCTGCTGTTTTTTTTTTTTTCCTTCCAAAGAATATAGAATATTTTAACCACTGCTGGCTTCTACTGGTGTTTGCATTTTCCAGTATTCTGGGAATTTGTGCTACCTTTGCTGGGTCCAAGTACTGTGCTTGGTTCTTTCTCTTTCCTTCTAGGCTTGCTCTTTTGCCAGTAATTGCCTATGGGCATTGAAGCCTGTATAATAAATATGTGTCAGGCTAGTCTATGGGAAATATTGAAGAAAGTTTGATGAACTGAGTAGCTTTAGAAAAGAAAATATGAAAAGGAAAGGGGAAGGAATTGTTTCTGTGCTTCAATCTATGGAAATACTGAGGGCAGCTTTGATTAACACAAAATTTGATGAATACTGTAATTGGGCATACATATTTTCTATACCAGTTGTCAAAATGATTAAGGTTCATTTCATACCATAAAAGTATTCATGGAGTTTCTGAAAACTCATAGGATTAGTTAAACTTTGAAACAGATTGCCAAAGATCACAATGATATTCTGTTCGTAATGAGCATGCATTCAACCAATATCCAGTAACTTTTGTATGCCAAGCACAGCTCTGGGAGCCTGAAATGCAGTAATGAAAAAAGTAGATAGAAATCTCTGAAATAATAAACACAACAAATAGGTTAATTCTTTTATATAGAAGTTAATAAGAGATACAGAAAGGGCATGGAGATTGGGAATCCTGGGAAGGATACAAAGTACAATTTTAGATAAAATAGCCAAAGCAGGTTTTATTGAGAAGGTCACAGTCAAGCAAAGACTCAAGAAGAGCATTGCAGAGTGGAAGCAACCAGTAAAAGGGGAAGGTAGGAACCCACCTAGCATGTTCAAGGGCATCATGGTGTCACCGTATCCTATTGAGATGTGAAATGCCCTATCAGAAATTAAATTTAAGTTTAAATGTGCCTATTGGTGTCTAAACTTCATACAGTATAAAGTCAGGTTCCTTTTAGGAACGCTGGGTGCTGTCACTAGGTCTGATAGTGAAGGCTTAAAAACTTGAAGTTTGGGGGGAGGGGGGAAGATAATACTAAAATATAGATGAGAATTACCAGTTGGGGAAAAAATAGCATTTAAAGTGGAAAGTTGTGTTTGGAAAATTGTAATGAGTATTTTTTTTATTAAAAAAATTTAAAGGGAAAAAAAAAAGAGACAGCAGAGTAAAAGACAGTGTCTGTGTGGTTGTGGCTCTAAGATATGCAGTGCTGTGTGGACCCTTCTCAATGAAATAGAAGTTTATGTATATTTGCATCAAGGACTGATATGCTCTGGTTCCTGTTTGAAGGAAACACTTCCCATGTTGTGTTGGGGTGAAACTGTAGTGGTGCAAAGTAGAAATGCAAAGACCACCCAAGAACCTCTTGATATAATTTTGGCAGTTCCAATTTGGTCACAATACACTGAGCTTTTTGGTGGTGAGAGGTTTCACCATTTCTGGGAAATAGCACCACAAAGTTGGTAGCTTAAACCAGTTAATTCTTCTGTGGATTGGCTATGTGGTTTTTCTGATGAGGTCTTCTATATTCATTCATATGTCTGTTCCACACTGGAATGGTGGCCTCCACATTTGAGTAGGGCTTCCCTGTTCCCCTTCACTCAGCCCTTTATCCACTAGTATCCTAGGACCCATGGAAGGATGCTGCAATTTGCATATGAGTTAGCTCTAAAGGCTCTGCTCGGTCCCCAGTTGGTGGTAAATTTGAGAAGTGATAGCATCAGCAAGCCTCTGGTTTTATCAACAGGATTTCCTTTGATGAATTCAGATTGGACTGAGATGAGGACCAGTTGGAGGAAGTATGGGGCTGAAGTGTGTCTCTGAAGAATACTCCATGTGATGTTCTTTCTCACCATGTAATAAGCTGATCAAAAATTGAAGCCTCTTCTAAATGTGAGATGAAACAGATTGTCCCCTGAATTGATTATGTCATGTATTTTATCACAGTGATGAATAGCTAACACAGAGAGATATGGGTGCTGCAAGCACTTCCTCAGAGGCATACAATACCCCAACTTCAGAATTATATTTTTCAAAACAAGTGCAGTGTAGGCATATATGACAGGAAAATTAACAATCTATCTCTTTTAAAATGTTTTACTCAGTTAATTTTATTGTATATGTATGGGCACTTTGCCTGCAATGTATGTCTGTGTACAATGTGTGTGTGTCTGGTCCCCAGGGATGTCAGAAGAGCATATTGGATCCTTTGGAAGTGGAATGGTTGTGAACTACTTAGTAAGGATTGACAATTTGTAGACTCAATTTTCTTAACCAGAATATTTTATTAACAACTTAGTGACCAAGCCTATGTCAATTATAACCCAATTAACCAAAACAGTAGGAAATGAGGATTAATGGACACAATAACAAAACCTTAAGGATATCAGTTCCAAGGAATGATTCTTCCACTGGAACCTGGGGTAACCAGACCCCAGAGCCTCAGCAGGAGCCAGAGCTCTGAAGTCTTCCCTCTAGCGGTTTTCTCTAGAAGCGTCTGGAAGGGCAGCGATGAACAGCCAAATCTATCCCAAGTCTCCACTCCCCGCCACCGCCAGTTCTATGCTCATTTATATATCTCCTCCCAGAGTCTGTTCTCGGGATCTTTTTAAGCTGGCAGCAATTAAACTCCTGCACAAGGTGGTTGCTCTTCTAGTGAATTAACATCACCTGTTCTCTCAAGAGACCGTTCCGATCCCACATTTGGGATCCTAAAGAACAGGTTTCTCTCCGTCAACAATTGAACTTGGGTCCTGCTAGAGCAACAAGTGTTCTTAACCTCTAAGCTATCTTTCCACCTCTAGACACCATCTCTACATGGAAAGGATAGCAAAATTATGAAAACAGGCTTAAAAACAGAATAGAAAAAATGGTCTCTCTCTCTCTCTCTCTCTCTCTCTCTCTCTCTCTCTCACACACACACACACACACATATGAGGGTAAAAAGAGGATCCAAGGACAATTTGAGATTTTTGGCTTAAGCATTAGGCAAGGAGTTTCAATGAACCAAAGTTGAGGAAACTAGTGAATTGTTATAATATAGAAGATACCCTATGAGCATATACAGGGGGAGGAAGTCCCCCTCAGTCACAGTCAGAGGGGAGGGGAGTAAAGGGAAAATGGGAGGGAGGGAGGAATGGGAGGACACAAGGGAAGGGATAACCATTGAGATGTAATAAGAATAAATTAATAAAAATAAATAAAATTAAATTAAAAAAAAAAAGAAGAGCTGGAGCTGATCCAAGATGGTGGTGCCGATTATGCATTGTGTCTATGTGGCAGGATGGAGCCTAGAGACCGGGCTGGGACCTACAGACCACAAACCTGGAGAGCTCTAGGAGAGAGGTGCGCACATGGTGCAGCGCACAGGTGGGTGTGTCTTCCGGTCCTCCAACTGGTGCATAGAGGATGGGTGCTCAGTCCCCAGAGCCTGGCTGCATACCTGACTGTGAGCTGTAGCTGTGCTCTATCACGGACTCTGTATCTGGGACTGAACTGTGGGCAATGAAGTGACAGCATCTGGATCTGCTGGTCCAGGATAGAGCCCAGGATCTGACCCCAGACCACTCCGCTCCAGTCCACAGAAAGCCCTAAGGTCCTGTGGCCACAGGTCAGATCTCCAAATCCCAGTACAGCATATGGGTGGTACCTGCATGAGTCTAAGGACAACTTGGTCTACAAAGTGAGTCCGGGACAGCCAGGACTACATTCCTGTCCAGCCCAGTCTTCAAAGTGAGTGCAGGACCCCCAAGATTACACAGAGAAACCCTGTCTCAAAAAACCAAAAAGAAAGAACATCTGGCATTGGTATGAACTGTTACTTTCTGGGTGTTGACCAGCTCTGATTGAGCAAGCTTCCTACAGGATCTTGTTGAAGATGTACTGTTTGTTATTCAGATGAATTAATCCCTGATTATGGAATTCCAGATTTGATTCAAACAGTTTTAAATGCAATACCTTTAAATGCAATAAATACTTTTGTGGACCTCCAGACGCCTCACTAATGATAGCCTTGTAGCAGATTTGTGACTTCAGATAAGCCTCCACTCCAGATGGCACCACGAATCCTGGTATTTCACCATAAATATAGGTAAGTTTGTTTAAGCTTTCCATGTACCCAAGTTGCAATGAAGCTACCTAGAGATGTCTGACTTTACTCTGTTTCTTAGAATGAAAGACGGATAAAATTATTGTCCTGAACTCATTATGAACTAAGAGATAGCTGGTTAATGTATAGTTAGTTAGGTCACTTCTGCTTTATAAGTTGTCTTTCTTGTAACTTTTAGACCTTACCACTCTGAACTCACTGTGAACTTATGTAATGGATATTTAGATATTTAGATTTAAAATATATAACCTGTTGTATTTTAGAATTCATCTGTTTTCGTGATTAATTACCTTTTTTCAACTGTGAGGTAATATCCTTTTCTCAGAAGTATAAGTAAGGTCATCTACAATAAATGGTGCTGAAACTGGGAAGCTTAACTTCAGTTGAAGTTAAGATGCCTGACTTCATCCACCTCTTCCCTTGAACCTTTTCTCTTGACTGTATGTGTTGAGATTGGGAAACCTGACTTCAAGTGAAGTCGAGGTGCCTAATTTCATCCACCTTTTCTCTTGAATGTATGTGTGTGAAAGATTTATTTTTTATCTCTTTCTTATTTCCCTGTAGATTCCCTGTAGATTATTTAGCAGACTCAGGGCCACCAGCCTTCTAAGGCTAATATGCCTGTTTACATTGGCTTATTGGATATCTCCACAAGGAGGCCTATCTACAGATCAAAGAGCCTCCTTTTATGACCCCTGTGCAGTCTTTAGCCAGAAGCCACTTTTACAGCCTTAGCCATAGGAAAATTGTGGTCAGTTTAAGTTTTCCTCCTTGGCTGCAGTACAGCCAGTTCCTAGAGAAGAAACCCTGGGCTCCCTTCCCTTCTTTCTTCTTTCAATCCTGATCAGTTGCCAGAGCCATCAGCTCTGGCGACCCAAGAAATGAAGCAAACTGGAAGGGCATCTGCATCCAGCCCCAGAGAACTACCCTGGATCTCTTCAGAGCCACAGCCAGGCATTAACACTTTCTTAGGTCATGTTTAGCTCCAGGAGCTGTGTTGATGGTGGGGGCTAAAGTGATCTGAGAGGCTTGTGCTGTCACCTGAAGCCATTGTGACATTCTGGACTGGGCTGCCATCTGAGGTGATGTGAATGTCTGAGGGATGCCACCTGAGCCATGGTAACATCTGGGCCCATGCTGCCACTTGGGGCCATGTCTAGGTCTATGGTCCTGGTGCAACTGGGGTCTGTGTTGATGTCTGAGGCCTGTGTTACCACCAAAGGCCAAGTGGATGTTTATGGTCAGTGCTACCACCTAAGGACATGTTGATGTCTGAGCACTATGATGAACTCTACCCCTCACCTGGGTAGCACAATAGAGCTGGCCTTGTTGGCATCAGTGAGAGAGGGCTGGCCCTGCTTCTCTCTGAGGCAGAGTGGGAGAGGTGGTGTGATGTTAGCACGGGAAAGCTGGCCCTGGTTGTGTGGGTATGGGAGAGCTGGCCATGGGGTCATGGGTGAAGGAAATCTGGTCCTGATGGTGTGTGCATGGGATACGTGGCCTCTTTGGTGAAGGTGCAGAAGACCTGGTAGGCTGACCAACACACCTATCACCCAGGTGCAGATCCTGAGCTTTGATCTGCACCACCCCAACATCTACCTCACTTATAAATTATTGTGGTGTATAAAGGGGCATGTCCTGCAAAACCAGGATGCAAATACAGGATGCCCACGACTCAGGGAAACAACAGGATATTAGAGAAGAGTGTCATTTAGGATCCAGTATTAATGATTGCAGAAGTTAGAGACCTTGAACCAGACAAATGACTCATTGCAATGAACATTTGCAAGCTGTTTGGAACGAAGGGTATATACTGTGTGACACACCATGATACACTGCAACTTCTAAGGTGAGATTTTTTTTTTAATTTTGTAAAAAAAAAAAAAACTAATTTTCTTTTTGGAGGAAATTACAAGGGTGGGATGCAGATATGGGAGGATTAGGAAATAAATGGGTTTGGGGTGCATGGCGTGAAATTCACAAAAAATCAATAAGAAATATTTATGTAACCCACCCCAGACACAAAGTATAGAGTCCAAGGAAGTTTATAAGTAAGTATAGTGGGCACAGAGAAAGAGCACCATTGTTTTGAAATGTGAGCCCACTGAAGGTAAAGACAGTTTCTTGGGCATAGACACAAGAGGTTAGTAATAACACAAGAAGCTTCCAGGCTAAGGAGTTGCATGGGGCTTATTAGAAGATCTATGTTATTCAGAGTGGTAGAAGAGCCCCAGGAAAGACTGATAGAAGCTCTTTTCCTTCGTGAATCTAGGGACTATAATAAAAATAAAAACCAAACCAAACCAAAACAAACTGTGAGTAGAAAAACTCTACTTCCACATTGGGTCTGAATATATAGAGTAGTAGCTTTGAGTCTTTAAAACTAATGACAACCCACAACTTAAACACAGTGCCTTATATCAGTGGAATTCATTGTCCTCTAGTACCAAAAAGATCATATATATCAAGGGAGAAGAGAGGAGAAAGAGAGAAAGAGAGAAAGGGAGAAAGAGAGAGAGAGAGAGAGAGAGAGAGAGAGAGAGAGAGAGAGAGAGAGAGAGAGAGAGAGAGAGCACTAAGATGCATACATATTCATGATTTGTCCTTGGTTAAATAGTCCTTAACTCCCGTGAACATTACCAACTCTCCTTTCTTTTCTTTTAGGTCAAGGACTATGATGATGATGAAGAACAGTTACTTCCCATCCTGGGCCACATTGTCTTATGCAGTTTACAAGTAGGATGGTAAAGAGTCAGAACATAATGAAGCTTGTTTGACAGTCTACCCAAGTTAGGGAGTTGGTCTCTATGACCTTTGAAAGTTAATTTTCATCTCAAGATTTTACATTCCAATTATGTCTGATGGACTATTTAAATAAATGATGGTTTTTCTATTAGGAAAGGAAATTAACTAGAATTCATTTTATTTTAGCTTCAAAAAATTAAAAGTAGGTCAACTCTTAAGTATCCAGGGTAATAGGGAACATCTTGGATGGATTATTTCAAACCACAGGTAATTAAGAAAATGTGCAAATTAGGCACTGATTCATAACGTTCATTAAAATTTACATTTAAACTACTACTTAAGCAGCATACATTTGTAGATGAGCAAATCACCATGGCAAAAATAATTTTAAGATAGATATAGACATTTTTAAATAAAACATAGAGTTAAAAATACCAGCAAAGAATAGACAACTATAGGTATTTTGTGCTATAAGATTCCATGTATTTACTTAGAGTGCCCCAAGACATTTGGCAGATATTATCATTTACTTTTTGAGAAGCCAAGGGAGCCATCAAGAGAAGTGTTTTATCCTTCGAAAATATCCTATTCAGTTTGAGGCTGAGTCCTGCCCCACATATTATGGCCTGTTAAATCATTTCCTTCTTACTAAGAAATACTGCTATGTAATTCCTTGTATCAGCACAAAGGCCAAGACAAGTAAAAGGAGGAACTTGAGATGTAGTCATAATGTGACAGTAACCAGCCATAGACCCAAAATTTCACACCTGTCCTGTATCACCTTGAGGTTTTTGTGTTTGTTTGTTTGTTTAGATGATGCCCAAACAGTATATATTATTGCCCTTGGTTGTCTTATAGAAGTAGAACATAAATCCTTATTGTTGTAGACACCATGAATTTCAGACTCAGGACTTGGAAGAATCAAGCTGAATGTGACCCAAGAGCATCCTGCTGGCTGGCTATGAGATTTCTGTAAATGAATTGCCTCTATTATGTTGAAGTATATCCCTTGCATCCCTAATATCTCCAGGACTTTAATCATGAAAGGGCGTTAGATTTTTGTCAATTGCTTCTTCTGAATCTAATAAGATGATAACATCATTTTTGTCTTCAGCTTGTTTATCTGATGGATTATACTTTTTAATATACATAGGTTGAACCATCTCTGAATCTCTGGGATAAAGACTACTTGATCATGGTGAATGATCTTTTCTGTGTGTTCTTGAATTCATTTTGCAAGTATTTTATTGAGTTTTTTTTCATCTATGTTTATAAGAGAAATTGTTATGTGATTCTCTTTATTTGTTGGATCACTAGGTACTTTGGGTATTGTGATAATAGTTACCTCATAAAGTGAGTTGGGCAATGTTCCTTTTTCTTTCTATTTTATGGAATGATTTGGTGAGTATCGGCATTAAGTTGTTGAATGTTGGGTTGACTTCTGCATAAAAATGATCTGGCTTTGGGCTTTTTTCAGTTGGGAGATTTTTAATGAATGCTTATATTTCACTGTATATTATGGTCTTATCTAAATTGCTTATGTAATCTTCATTTAACTTTAGTATGTGGTATGTATTGAGAAATTTATCACTTCTTTTAGACTTTCTAACTTGGTGGGGTATAGAATTTAAGCATGTCTTTATGATTCTCTGCATGTTGTTGTTTTTTGCCGTTATGCCCCCTTCATCTCTAAGTTTGTTGACTTGGATTTTCTCGTGCTGCCTTTTAGTTAATTTGGATAAGGAATTGCCAGTATTATTGATTTTCTCAAAATACCAACTCTTTGTTTCATTGATTATTTGTATTCTTTTTGCTGATATCTTCCTCTATTTTTATTACTTTCTGTCCTGGGTTTGATTATTTCTTATTTGGCTGTGATTTCTTCTTTTTCCTCTACAACATGGTTCTCAACTTTCCTAATGCTGCCACTCTTTAATACAGTTCCTCATGTTGTGGTGATGTCTAATCATAAAATTGTGTTTGTTGCTACTTCATACTTATAATTTTCTACTGTTATGAATCATAATGTAGTTGTCTTAGGCAACTTCTCTGAAAGGGATGTTTGTTCCCCCTCTTATAGGGGTCCTGACCTACATGTTGAGAACCACTATTCTAGAGCTTGCAAGAATATTGTTAAGTCACTAATATAAGAACTCTCTATTTTTAAAAAGTAGGAACTCAGTGCTATAAACTTCCCAGTCCTTTCATTGTGTTCCATAAATGTGTATATGTTATGTATCCTTTTCATTCAATTTCAGGAAATCTTTAACTTTTTCTTAATTTATGTCTTGCCCAATTTTACACTCAGTAGACAATTGCCTCAGAGGTTTCTAAACTTTTCATTTCCAAATTTTCCTCAGTTTTGGTTTTCTTTATTAAATGTATTTACACTTTCAGGTCTTGAGCTGTTATATTCATTCCCTCCATTGTCTTGTTTGTTTATTTTCAAAGATTTTTTTTTTTAAAAGGCTTCATCCATTTTCTCTTTAAGGAGCACTATCATATGCATTTTGTTATTTTAAGGTATTTCTCTGGTATTTCAGCTACGTTGAAATTTTCAGGGCCTGCTATGGTAGTGTGACTGGCTACTAGTGGAACCATATTGGTTTTTTTTGTTTTTTGTTTTTTTTTTTTAATATGCCCTCTGGCATCTGGGTTTGGAAAAAATTTAATTCTAGATGCTAAATTCAGCTCTTGTTTTTGTTTCTGTTGCCTTCTCTGGTTCTTGGGAAGGTATGGTGGCTGTGTGTGGCCTAGTCAAGAATTCTTCAGCAATCGTGCGATGCATGGCCAGTAGTTTTTCAGAGCTGACATTTGGGAATCAGGGTGGACTAGGAGAAGAGATCTTAAGGAGGCAAATGGAAATAAAAGGGTGTTCCATTGGAGTCAGGTATACTTCATCCTCTGGGAATGGGGGCAGAGAACGTGGGGAGGTGAGAGCAGATAGTCTCCTACAGAGTTGATAGGATACTGGGAGACTGGATATGGGAGCGAGGAGTGAGAGTGAGGACTTCATGTTTACCTACCTGCTCAGCTGGCCTACTTGCTTCTCTGGCAGGCATGGCTGAGGAATTCCCAGAGAAGACTCGCTGGAACTGGGGCTGGAAAAACAGGATAAGTGGGAGGAAGGTTGGAAGAGAAGATCTAGAAGATCTGCTGGAGATGATACTAGAGAATAGGGATAGAAGAGTAGTAGCTGAGGCTGGTGGTCTACTTCAGAGATGGGGTAAGCCTAGGGAAACAGATTTAGAAGAGATGTGTGAGAAGTGAGGACCCAAAGTTAGGCTGCCTGTTTCTTTGGCCAAAGTAACTTGCAGATTTCCTAAGGTATATGTTGAGTGGGTACTGGACAGGAATGATGAGCTGGAAGAAGGAGGGTTGGAGGTGAAGAACTTCATGAACCACTAGACATGGGGGCAAGGAGGAAGGGGAGGTATAGCCAGGTGTTAGCTACAGAGCTGGGAATAAGATTGGGATATTGGATTGAGAGGAGAGGGGATTAACACTCAGACAGTGCTCTCTTGAGCTGAAGTTAGCTTATGTGCTTCCCTGGCCACTATGGCCATCAGGCTCTCAGGGAATGCCTGCTGGAGTTTGGGGCTGAGATAATTGGACAAGCAGCGGGAAAGTGGGTTGGATTAGAAGATCTAAGCGATCTGTTGGAGATGGGGGCAAAGAGGCAGTAGAGCTGGGGAGGAGACTGGGGGATTGGATTTAAAGAAATGAAAGGGGAGGTGAAGATGTGCAGTTGGCTTATCTGGTTCATTGGCTACAGCAGCCTGTTTATTTCTAGGGAACTCCATTTAGAGTTGGTGGCTGGTGGGTAGATCTTAATATAGGGTGGGGGGTATGTAGTGGAGGAAGATACTGAGGAGGTTATTAGATTTTTGGTCTATAAATTATGAGCCAAACTTCCTATTCTTCAAAATAGGCTCATCAAATCTCATCAAATTTACATGATATTATCCTCTCATAAATTAATTTTCATCACGCCAAAATGCAAATGTTCAAGCTAGAAGACAGATTCCAACAGTCCATGTACTCCATGTATGTTGTATAGGCATCTGATAACAATGCCTGTCAGGCCTTGATGATGTACTTAGTACTAAGGTAAATGTGCAGAGCAGATTCACATATGAACACATTGTTCCGTAAATCCACAGCCAATGCAGATTTATGAGAGTCATTATTCTGTTCTACAGGCTGCTTCTCCATTGAATGTAATGAGCTGAAGTAGGTTAACAGTTCATTTTAATCTCCTTGTGCCTGGAAATCAAGCACTCCCTGGAATCACAGAACACATGTCCTTCTCTTGTTCTAAAATTCAAAGGTGACTTTCTGATAAATAAATCTTCCTCGAGAACAGTGACACAGGGAATGAGTTTGAAGACTTATTTTAGTGTATCCATTGAATGTTATACACAACAGCTACCTGTTGCAGAGCAGAGAGGTAATTTGTCAAACCAGAGATCTCATGGAAGATTTGTTTTAATTGATATCTGTTCCTCCACACCTGGCTAGTGCATTGAGTTTCTCATTGATTCTCTCACCCACATAATTTCTTTAATATTTAGAGGGAACACTTGCAAGCAATCTATTTGTGGCCTTTCACATAAATCTCAAGTCGTTTCTAACATGGCTTAATCATAATTAAAATCACTTTAAATAAAAATCTGCCAAACAAATGATAAGTTGGAATCCTACAGCATGACTCATATATGGAAGGTTCACTGATGAGGTGTGAATATCTCAGCAAAGCACTGCCAATATTCAATATCTCCCTCCTTGCTTCTCTCCTTCTGTCCCCTATCTCATGTGTGTAAAAGTCAATATGCTTTATTTACAAGGCTCCTGTAATCACTGGACCTTCTAGGTTTCAGGAACACATGGAAGTTATTACAAGGACAAAAACCACGCCAACACAATTATCCAAAGAGTAGAATTCATTGTACATCTTCCAACTTCCAATATCTGAGTTATTTCCAACTTGAACAGTTTGTTTTCAGAAATGACTTGCATGTATATAAATAACATACAAACTTTTCTATATAATGAAGATGTGAATGGTCTTGAGGCTATTGCTACTGATATGTAGTTTCCTAGCTTTCCCTATAACCATATATGTACTTCAAGTTTTTTAAGTCCAACATCTATATGTATGTGAATATATGTACGTGTGTGTGTGTGTGTGTGTGTGTGTGTGTGTGTGTGTGTGTGTGTGTGTACATTGTCCTCTCCAAAGTTACATTCTATTAAGAGGCCTCCTTGATCAAAGAGAATTTAAGGAATCACATTTTGACTTAGGACTAGATTTTGGTATGGTCAGGACTTGTTAGTAGCTCTCACCTTATTCCCAGGAACTTACCCTTGTCATTCACCTGTTGCAGGTACCCTCTCTAAATATCCTCCTATGGTTCACATCTTGGTTTCCATTGGTTTGAGCTGCTTCTTCACAGCTTATAAATGCTAGTTCCTATTGGGTCACAGGGAAATTTATTTTTGGCTTATAGTCAAATATTGTTGTAGGTACTTGTCTGAATGTGTGATTATACCTTCCCTCTAAGAAAGAGATTTGATGCTTACCTGCTCATTGCACTTTCTTTCAAAGAACTGTTTTGGGCTCTCCTTTTTACTCTATTCTTTAAGCCTATCTTATGCTGATGTATCTGAAATACCTGAGTGTTTTAGGGAGAGTTTCTCAACCTCCAAACTTAACTGCTAGCTAACTCCATTTTGGACATGATGGTGCTAACACCTGGGTTTGTGCATCAGAAGCAAGGGTATTACAATATAGTAAATAAATTGAGGTAAAAACAAGTTGAATTTAAAAAACCTATTGAATAAAATATAGTTTCCTAGTCCTTAAAAATAGTAATTAAAGTACTCTTAATTAGAGGAAGGCAGAGATCTATGAAAATTTACTTTAAAAATTAGAATTATCTGAGCCTTTGAGCCAAGATCTTTAGAAACTGATGGCAACCACTTTTTATTATGATTAATTTTGCTTCAGAACTTGTGTATTACTCTTTCTTCATATTTAAATATCATTAGTAGTACAGGATCAACCATAATTACTATAAAATTTTGATCATAAATAAAATGAAAAATCACTCATTATTTTTCTTCATAGAATAATTGAACAAAAGATTAAAAAAATACTGAGTGGAATAAAGAAACATGTTAAAAATATTAAAAATAAGTATATGTAAGAGAGAAATCAAAACTATTAGGTTGGTGAGGATTTGAAAATTTCAGGTAATATATCTAATTGCTGTTTTTAAAGTATTTGGTGCCTAAGGATTTTATGTAATTGTCTTAATATTTATGTTACAATAATTAAAAAAAAAAAAAGCAAGAGATCACCAGTCAGAATGAGCCTTGCTGTGGTTGTTTGATTAGAATGGCCTCCATAAACTCATATGTTTGAATGCTTGACCCATAGGAAATGGCACTATAAGGAGGTGTGGCCTTGTTGGAGGAAATGTCTCACTGTGGAGGCAGTCTCTGAGATCATATATGCTCGAGCTATTCCTAGTGTGACACAGTCTCCTGGTCTCCTGCTGCCTGCAGACCAAGATGTAGAACTCTTGGTTCTTCTCCCTGAAATTTCTTGAACCAGACCCCCTACCGTTCAAATCACGCTCAGCACCGCTGTCTGCAATGCTTCTTAATGTCCCATTAAGCCCCGTTGTAAGCATTTTACTGCTTTCTTACTCCAAAGTCCCCGAATCTATAGTACTCCAAACAAAAGCATGGCCAAGCCTATCACAGCAATACCCTAGGCTCTGGTACCAACTTCTGTCTTAGTTAAGGTTTCCATTGCTGTTATGAGACATCATAACCAAAGCAACTCTTATAAAGGAAAATATTTAATTGAGGCTGGCTTACAGTCTAAGGGGTTTAGTCCATCAGCGTCATGGCTGGAAATATGGCAGCATGTGGTGGGGCCTGCACAAACTGATGCATCAACCAAGACAATGTATGAAGAGTACCTAGACATCCTGTCCGGATGTAGCTGATGGACAGCTCATTCTCCATGTGTGTGTGGAGGGGTGGTAGATGGCACTGCCTCTGTCATGAACTCTGGTGCCTGTGATTTGATCACTGCCCCCTTGGTGGGGCAGCCTTGTGAACACACAGAGGAAGAGGATGCAGACTGCCATGATGAGACCTCATAGGCTGTGATCAGATGGTTGGAGAGGAGTCCCCTCCCCCGTCAGAGGTCTAGAGGAGGTGAATAGGCCAGAAAAGGGAGGGAGGTTCAGAACGAGAATATAAGAGTGAGGGGATAACAATCTGGATGTAATGTGAATCAATTATAATAAATAAATTAATAAAAAAAGAAATAAGAGTTGTAGATTAGTATTAGGTTCAGGAACCAGGTATATATCTGTGGGAGAGTATACTTGGGAATTTGAAGTATTTAAATATTCTTAGCTAAGAATATCTTAGTTTTTAGAGACAAAGTTTCTTTGTGTAACCTTGGCTGTCCTGAACTTGTTTTGTAGACTAGGTTGGCCTTGAACTCACAGTGATCCACCTGCCTCTGCCTCACTGAGTGTTGGGATTAAAGGTGGTCACCACCACACTGGCTTAAGTGACTTCTTAAACTAAGAATCATCAGGGTTTCATGCACATTTGAGAAGTCCAGGAATTCAGGCTTTTATTTTGATAGGGGTTTTTATTTTTTGGTTGTTTGTTTGCTTATTTTTGTCAAACAGTTCTTTCTCTGTCCTCCTGCTCCAGGTTTCCTCTGGAGAAGCTATAGAATCTATATTAATGAACTCAGAGAAAAGATGGGAAGGCTTACTTATTGTCATGCACATGATAAACTATTCTAGGTAAGTTATGCTAACTCACATTCACCAAGTAGCATGTGTTTTTCACTTTCTGAAGGAGCTATTTTTTCATAACAGCCTAGGAAATGTGGCTATATAATCCCTATTTTATGGGTAGGAAAAAGTTCATTGAAGTTCAATTATCTCGCACAATATACAAGAAGAACTTGGTAGAGAACAGAGAACAGATTTGAACATAAGGTGTCTGATGCCATGATTGCTTTTGAACACTATCCATCTCCTTCCTTCCTTCCTTTGTTCAGTTCATTCATTCTTCTATCTCTCTCTCTTTCTCTCTCTCTCTCTCTCTCTCTCTCTCTCTCTCTCTCTCTCTCTCTCTCTCTCTCTCTCTCTGTGTGTGTATGTACTTGCTGAGACCAAGAGTTCACATTGTGTGTCTTCCTCTATTCCTCTCCAGTTTGATTTTTGTGGTTCAATGTCACTCAATGAACCTGGAACGCATTAATTCAACCAGGTTGCCTGGTCACTCTCCAGAGATCTGTATGTGTGTGCCCACCACTGCAAAGTCCAGGGCTGGAGTCCACAAGTTCACAGCTGCCTTGCTTTTTTTTTTTTTTTTTAATTTTGATCCTGGGACTTAGAACTCAGGTCTTCACACTTGTGAAGTGATAAGCACTTTTTTAAAAAATCAATTGAGCCCTTTTCTCAGCTCCAATATTGTGTTACTGAAAAAAGGAAGCACTGAGCATCCCATAAAATAGTCCTTGGGATGTACCTTGTTGTTGTGGGTTCCTCCTCTTGCTACTGCCCACCAATCAGGAGACACTAACTTCGAAACAATTCCTCAGTAGTAATTTTCCTAAAGGAAGTATCCTTGAACCAGCAAATGCACCAGCTTTCCTGTGTCAGGTAGGAAAGCCCCGGTGGAAACTACAGAGCTCTTGGGCCTTACACAGTGAAAACACCACAGTGATGTTCAGTCTTGGAGGGACTTTTGTGAGAGCTGTGTGCCTCTCACAGTGTTGGTTCCTAGAGAAGACTATTTCACCTTTCAGGGGGGATTATTTAGCATTTGTGGTTTCAAATAAATAATTTTGAGACTGAGCTGTGACATTTGTTTCCCTCTTGACCTAAATTGACATGGTTTTACATCTCTGGTCTTTGGATGCTTGGTCTGGCACTGTGTGTATGGGACTGGCAGTGCTGGCTGCAACTGCTATGAACACAACCTGTTCTGTATGTTCAAAGATATTTCGGTGGGTGCATGGTATTAATGGTAATTAGTTGGACTTTAGTAGAATGAACTATTAAATGAAAGTTATATTCTATCCCAGACAGTGTAAATTTTGATCATTAAAAAACTGGTCAGCAATTTAGCAACTAAAGTTTTAGAATGACTATTTGATGGGACTGCTTATATGCTTGGGGTAAAGCATGCTTCCTAATATAGATCAAGGACTGAGCTTTAGGCCTATATGGAAAAACAAAAAACAAACAAACAAAAACCATTTGCCTTATAGAAACTGACCACAGTATTTCTAGAAGGTCCCAGTAATCACTAGAACTCTCTTGTGTGTGCAAGCAAGAGCCTGTAGCACCACTTTTGCACTTTTTCCCATGTTGATCCAAGAATCATCTTTATTTTCTTTATTGGCTTCTGAGGCCCAGCCACTGAGAGGGAAGAGGGAAGAATGGATTCCATGTATCTATTATGTACCACCTTTGATCCTCAGGAGGGCATATAATTCCCATGATGAACACTTATTTTCTCTTTCTTCTGAGACTTGGGACTCAGGGGCCATAATGGCTTCCTAAGAAACCCGTAATTGGTGGAGGAGGGTGAGAGGGAGGGGAAAGGGAGAAAGGGCGGAAGGGAGGGATGGTTCACAAAGTTCTGTGCCTCAGTATTCCTTATCTGACAACAAAGACCTGGAAGATTCCTGGAAAACCACTGGTCAATATTCCATGTTGGAAACAGCAGACTAAATGAAATCTTCCTTCAAGAGTGAAGGCCAAGGAGACCTCTGAGTGCAAGGCCAGCCTGGTATACAAAGCAAGTTCCAGGACAGCCTGAGCTACACAAAGACACAGTGTCTTGAAAAACAACAACGAAGAGTCAAGGCCAAGCAATCAAAAGTCAAAAAGTTTTCTTCTCTCAAGGCCTCTTATTTGGGCTGTTACCAGAAGATGATGCTCAAACTTAAGGTTGATTTTGCCTCATCAATTAAGATAATCAAGACATCCCCTCACAAATATGCCCCCAGACCAATATAATATAGACAAATCTTAATGTGTGTTCTTATCCAAGGTGACTCTTAGTTGTATCAAGTTGACAATGACCATCACAATACACTTGCTTCCTATGAGGTTGTCTTATTGGGGCAGGAAGACGTGCAAAAATAGAGTTAGAAGCCTAATATTTAATTACTAGCATAACAATAAGTAGAGTTTTGGGGATAGTTTCATTGAGTAAGAGATCACTGACTAAACAGAACTATGGGTCCTATGTCCTCTAACTTCCCTGTTGAGGAGTGTAACTGGGGATGGAATTAGATATAAACAACAAAGATTTATCCTTTGAAGTGTTCTGAAAACAGGCTATACTTTGGCCTCCTCAGTGTTTGAAATTGCTCTTTTTTGATAGTAGCCACATGTATAATCTTAGGTGACAGCTGAGGAAGCAAAGGACAGTTTAAGAAATTTCATATATATTTGAAGTCTTTGCTCAAAGGTATAAACTCTGATAGTAGGCTTGAAATTTCAAGACATGGTTTGTTAAAGAAGTTTTAAGTGAACAAATAACTGATAACTTCTTAGCTTAGAAAAAGCCAGAAAGAAAGTACTATTTCAATTTTTTCTCCTAGAGGAGATGTTGGAATTCTTACCTTAAATATCTACTAGGTACCTAATTGTCATAGAATTTTCAAAATTTGCTTATATGCTTAAAGTAATATCTTTATATTCTTTCTATGTGATTCCACATAGTTAATAACATGGTCAATGAGCTTTTTCTGGGACAATGGTGAAAACTTTCCATGGATTCAGTTGTTTCTAGGGGCTGAGAAAAGTACCTGATAGTTAATCCTTAGTGCTTCCAGGCTACCAGCTGAGAAGCATCCTTGTATAATCTCTGTACATCCTTGTACAAATCTTTCTCTGCTGTATCTTCTTTGTATCTACTGCTGGGTGACATTTGTGTTCTTGAATATGAATTCAACTGATTTATAGTTTCTTGTTAATTCTACCCTTCTGTGGTTAGACCTGCTAATGAGGTGGCCTCAGCACTGACCTGCATTTAAAAATCTTTTAAATTTATTATAATTTATTCAGATTGCATCTGATTGTCATCCTCTGGCTTGTATCTTCCCATTCCCACTTTCTCTCCCTCTTTTATCCTATTCCCCTATGGTGGGGGACTTCCTCCCTCACCATATAACCACAGCCTATCAGGTCTCATCTGCATCAGGTTGCCTTCTCTCCTTTCATACAGCAGTATCAGAAATGAGTAGTGGTTTAATTAATGATTTAGTTTTCTAATATTGAAAAAGCCAGGCTTTATATTATCAATAACATACCACAGTAGAAACTAAATTAGAAGGAATGGATTGATAACAAAAACTGTCATGAGGCAAAGAAGGCCAGATGAAAAGCCATCCCAAAAGCTGTGATGAATGGGTACAGGAGATGAATGCTATGGAAGAATATGGAAAAGAGTCACGGAAGACCTAGAGTAGTGGAGCAGAGCTTATCCCAGTCACAAACACTCTGTCCCAGCCTCATGTCATCTATCTTTGGGGAATGTTGGGGTCATTGGGTACATGGGGATAGCGGATCACATAGTATCTGTAGCCAGGGGCATTGTACCTGTGTCTTAAATGTAAACTATTTAAGTTTGCTTTCTGATTTGTCATGAAGGCTTTGTTTTATGTAAATGAAATGGAAAGAGGCATGTCCTACATAAGTATTGCTAGAGTGATGATGATAGTTCTTGTTATTTGAATTCTAGATACAAGACAGAAATATTAAGACTCTGTGAGGAAAGCAAGGGGAGGGAGTTGGCCACCTGGGCTTTGCTAGGTCAGATTAGTTTGTTTCCTGTCCCTGTGCTATTGATAGACCTTGTAACAATCAAGGATGATTGGATTAAAGTAAAACTAATAAAAACCGGGCTCAGTGGCTCACACCCGTAATTCCAGCACTTAGAGAGGCAGAGGCAGGTGGATCTCTGTGAGTTCGGGGCCAGCCTGGTATACAGAATGAGTCCAGGACAACCAAGGCTACACAGAGAAACCATGTCTCTAAACCCTGATCCCCAACTAATAAAGAAAGAATATGCCCAAAACACATGTTTTGAAGAAACAAGTCCTGAAAGCCTCCTTTCAAAGTTGGCTTCACCTGTCAACCTGACAGAAACTTAGAGTTACACAGGAAGAGGCAGTCTCAATTGAAAAATTACTTCAGCAGACTGTGGGACATTTTTAAAATTGCTAATTGATAAAGGAGATCATAGCCCACTGTAGCCAGTGTCATTCCTAGGCAGTGCTTAAGAAAAGTTGCTGAGCAAGCCAGAGAGAGCAAACCAATAAGCAAGCTTCCCCCATGGTTTCTGCTTTAGTCTCTGCCTGTGTTCCTGCTTTGAGCTCCTGCCTTGGCTTCCTTTGATGATGGATTGTAACCCCATGAAATAAACCCTCTCCTCATTTGCTCTTGATTATGGTATTTATCACCGCAAAGGAATGCCAAACTAGGCCTGTCCTTCTAAAAGCAGGTCAAAACAAAACAAACAAACAAAACCTACCTTAGATAAATCTATAATAAATTGTCAAAAATCAAATGTGAAGCAAAGCAAAAGCAGCATCTTGAAATTAGACAGAAAAGCAAAGCATTGTGTTCTGGAGGGCAATGATGCAATGACTGTAATGTCTCATCAAAGACACAGAAGCTGAGGTGCAGTGGTGGCATTTGAAGAAGGCTCCACATGGAGTAGTAGACTTCACAAAAGAAAAACATGCAATGACTACTCCCGTCACCAGGCTACAGCAGACATGGAAGCTTCTGGAGATTGTTCCGTTGTCCTTTGTATCTGCTAGGCTGTGCCAGTTCTGTTCTCCTTTGATTAGTGGTACTAATCAAATGGAAAAACTAATTTTACCAAAATGATAAACGACTGGTGGGTACTGACTTGCTTCATTTGTTTGCTTCTATTTCTTCCAATACGTGCTTTTATGAAAATACTCATTTGTTTTTGTTTTGTTTAGATGCATTTTCAGTTCTATTTCCCTCCCTGCCTTCCTATAAAGAATTTTGTTTTCATTCTTGCTAACTTCCTTTCTGTCCCTAGTGTTCTGAGGTCTGCTGCTCTTAAAGTAATTTCACTTCCCCCAGCATCCCAGGAGCCTTTTCTTTCTTTGCTCCTTCTGCTTCAGTTACTCTTTTTATATCCCCTTTTCTGTTTTTTTTACTTTCTGCTTAGAATTTAAGCCTGAACCAGTAATGAAAATAGTTTCTTCTTTACTGTGTCTTTTCTTACTTTGAGAGAAAAGAAAATATCTCCCTCTATGAATATGAATAAGAACAAGAAAGAAAAGATGCATACTTCAAACCATTCAGGCAATTAATGCAGGAGAGCAGTATGTCTATGGTCCGGAAGCAAAGTAAACAATGCATCGTTCTGAAACTTTTAATAGATGATGATACTGAACAAAAGGAGGGGCACTTAACACTCAGGATGTTACGGAATCTCTTTTCTTTTTCTTTTCTTTTTTTTTTTGGAATCTCTTTTCTTAAGAAAAGTATCATAGTCTTGTCATTAAGAAATACTATTTTCTTTTATGTTGTGTATTTTTTTTCTTTGCCATATCACATCTGGTTTAAAAATATATTACTTCTTTAATGAAATCTGTTTAGAGTGGTTATGCTAAAAACAGAGCATTTATATAACACGAATTTTGTTTAATCTGGTTCCTTTTGTATCGTAAGTAAAGCATGCAAATTTAATCTACAGTGAGCACATTCCATTTTCTATTATGATAAGCCTCCCTTTTGGCTTACTAGATTTCATGAGATTGGCTACAATGAATTTCAAAGCACTCTGAAAGATTCACAGGTAATAAAAGCTTAGCATTATGTGGCTGGCATTTGATTGTGCTGCATTTTCTTGATTCACTATACAGAAATGTTGGGAGACAATCAGACTTCAGTGCTTTTACTTGGACAGTCATTGGTTCATTTTCAGTGTATTTTCTATCAGTTGTGCTGATAGCTAGTGCCACGTGATTAGTGCCACCATGAGTAATGAATAAAAAGTGAAATTTTTCATTCTATTTACACAAATTATTTAGAGAACCGGGAACCTTCTGTGTGGCAGGTGTATGTGTTCCATACCAATAGGCAAACTGCTATGACGAAGTGGACTTCTCATGCTAATTTCTGTTAATGTTAAGAGCCCTTTGGCAGAATTTCACATCTAACTTGTAGAAACAAAAGACCATAGCTGAATGATAGAATAAGACAATAGTTGATATGTTTGCAGACTGGGAACAGAGGAAGCAAAATTTAAGTCAGAGGTGAGATAGCTTCCAAGGATTTACTTCTGTGACCTTCTTTGGTCAGCCAGATACTACTTCCAAAGGGCCTCATAGACTTTAAATGAGCTGGGAGCCAAGTGGTCAAGGTATGAGCCTATGGGGTATATTTTAGATTCAAATATAATATTTTGTTCCTGATCCCTGAGTCTCATTGCTGAAATGGGTCTCAGCAGATTGGTCTGGCTGCTGCTTGCTTCTGGACAGGAATAGATGAACCTCAAGATTAGAGGTCTCATCTCTCTCTTTCTCTCAGGGGCAGCTAGAGCACTTCAGGGTTGAGGCTTGTGGCTTGGGCACAGAGTCAGGCTCCCATCCTCTCCGGGGGGGAATGAGGGTTACAGTAAGCTCCTTTTCAGAATGAGACTGCAGGTCTCAATAGGAATTGGAGATTTGGGAACACCACAGATGCCATAGCTCTTTGGACTGTCTATTTCCTACCTTGTCCAGCACAGCAGGGGATGTGGACAGATGCTTAGAACCTACTGACATACAGGGTGAGATCCAAGCTCAGTGGGTGCTTCCCGAGCAGCCTGACTTGTCCAGATGAAGGAGGTGATTCCAAGCACTGACTAGGGGCTGGAAATCCTGGAAGCCGGGTGTGTCTCAGGAGATCTTCTTTTCCTGGAAAGATGAGTGTAAGACAGTCATATGAAGTGAGGAACCATGACAACTATACTTGAGAATTAGGGACTTATAAACCCTGGGCAGTGAGGGTGACTTGTCTAATTCACTAGGGCTAAGAGTGTCAGGATACTTCATCTATATCTAGTGGTACAGTGTATCAGTAACAAAGGTCCTTTACCACAGGAAGGAAAACTGTACTTAATTATCCCATGTGTAAGGGGATGGCACCTAGGCATAATTAAGGACCATTTGCTGGAGGCTAAGCTCTCATCATGAGGTGGGGTACTTCCTGGCATTCCCTGTGCTTATTATCAGGAAAGAATCAGGCCTGTATTTTCTTTTAGGACTACATGACTCCCTTACAAGATCTGCGGTTACCAGATCAGGTGGTGTGAGAACCCCGCTGAGAAAGGAAATCCAGTTCTTCGTATATCGAGCTCAAAATTGGCTATATGGAGATGTACTTCAACTTTA
Source organism: Acomys minous (assembly GCF_964271855.1). Taxonomy (NCBI): domain Eukaryota; kingdom Metazoa; phylum Chordata; class Mammalia; order Rodentia; family Muridae; genus Acomys; species Acomys minous. The sequence goes on along the minus strand of NC_140489.1, from coordinate 68,685,907 downwards.
AGCAGCAGAGTTCCACAGTAGTCTTTTAGCTATGAGCCACTGTAGGAAAAAAAGTTACACACTTGCAACATACAATGGTGGGGATATAAATTCTCATTCTAAAATAGAGAAGCAAGGAAAAACTGGCCAAAGCAAGACTGAAGTTCACTGGAGCAGACAAAAATGTGTTTGGGGTTTGATATAAACTCAAGTAGACTTGAATAAAGCTTCCCCATAGTCCGGGTGCCTATAGCATATATGGGCTCACTCTTGGCCTGACTCTATTTAGTGGTTGTATTTTTCCTTAGATATTTTGTATTCCTGAGATCTCAAATATCCTATAATATACCTTTGAAGTTATGATTCACAGTTAGAACCTTGCAAATAGCCTGCATGAGGGAATTTTTGAAAGGAATTTGATATTGCTACACTTTATTTTGCCTCATTGGTATGTCTTTGGACTCCTGATTATATCTTCCATAATCCTAAAAGCAAAACTATTGTGTTTTTCATGTCTGCTTAATTATAACTAAACAGATGATACCAAATTCTGCTTTGAGCTTGAGAAATACTCCACCCACCTCGAAGCATGGCTATAATGTACTTTTTCGTTCTTGGACAGCTAAATATAGCCCTGTCTGACAGTGCAACCTTGAAGCTAACTCTGTTGAGGCATTCTTTTCCAAGGAAATTCATTTGCTTTAAAGCATTAGAGTGCTGTGTGGAAGGGGTCTTACCCTCTAGGCACTTGTCCTTTAATAGGAACAATCTCTGACAGTTTTAGCCATTTTGTATAGGCTTGCTTTGTCCTCATTAAGTGTATACTTTTGGGGGCATTTCTCTGCTCTGCTTTTAGCTGTTAATTCTTCCAGTAAGCCTTGTGAAATGCCAACAAACAATAGCCACATCATAGCCTGAATGCTATTCTGTCTTGACATTTCTTTGGCTTAATTTCTTTTGACTTCAACCTCACTTGATTTTTCAAGATATGAGTACAGCTTTGACAAATTCTTTACCAGAATTTAACATGAATGGTCTCTAGCTCAATTTCCAGTAGAGTCCTTATTTCCACTTAAAACTTTATAAGCGACATCTCCACATTTGTACTGTGTTTGCTTCTCACCAGAACCACATCACGTTCTTCTTACTGCAGTCTAGAGCTATCTAAACTGTATCCAGACACTTCTACTTTCTTCTCACAAGCCCAAATCAAAGGCCTGAAACTCACATGGTCAGGTTTAAGTATAGCAATGGGTTCAGGTGTGCTCTGATGGGTTCAGAAGTATTTTATTTAATCATGGCAGAAAGGCACAGTTGTAGAAGTGTCTCTGTCTGTGGGGGAAGAAGTATGATCAAAGCTCTTCACATGGTGCCTGACCAGGAAGCAAGCGGAAAGGGTAGGGTTGTGTGGAGCTTTTAAAGGCCCAGTGTTAAGATTGAAGATGAGACGGCATGCAACAGATAGGAATATGGAGAGATTTACTGTAGAAGCGTGGGAGAGCTGGAAGTGGGGAAGTGAGGGAGGGGAGCCCTAGGAAAATAGAGATAGAAAGGCAGGAGAGAGAGAGAGAAAGAGAGAGAGAGAGAGAGAGAGAGAGAGAGAGAGAGAGAGAGAGAGACAGACAGAGACAGACAGAGAGAGAGAGAGAGAGGGAGAGAGAGAGAGAGAGAGAGAGAGAGAGAGAGAGAGAGAGAGAGAGAGAGACCCCAGATTTTTTTCTCTGAAAGAATTCCTGCTGATGGAGCTAGAGAAAGGGCTTAGAGCTTATAAGCATTTGCTACTCTCACAGAGGAAACAGGTTTGTTTTCCAATCCCCACACTGACTCTTTACCACATTTAACTCTGGCTACAGGGGATTTAATAGCATCTTCTGGCACCTTTGGATACCAGAAATCCAAGTGGTTTACATATATATATATATATATATATATATATATATATATACTCATCTAACTTTATGTTCTCTCTCACATAGACCCATAAAACACAAACATGCAATAGGACCAAAGAAAAGACCAATAAGGCACAAATGCCAAAATGCAATAAAGTGAAAGAAAAGGCCCACAAGTTGTTTTTATATCAGAGATGCAGGCATGGCTCAACATATATATGTTGATAAATCTAATCCACTATAAAAACAAAATGAAAAACAAAAACCACATGATCATCTCATTAGATGCCAAATATATTTTTGACAAAACCTACTAACTTTTGGGAGAATAAAGGTCTGTGTGTCCACAGATCATCAGGAAAGCTAGGCATGTTAAGCACCTAGGATTGTCCTTTAAAAGGGAAGGATATATAACTTGTTTTTCCAGAGTTGAAAATTGGAGTTGATTAATAGCCTGTTTGCTGGGCCAGGTCATAGCAAGACCCTACAATTAGGACCTGTGGTAGCTAAGAACCCTTACATTATTTGTATAAACAGGGGCTCCCACAAGCTCTCACAACCAGGACCAGAGATACCTAATTGTCTAAATGACCCTTATACATATATAACCACGAACTCTTGCAAGCTCCTCCAACTAGAACCAGAGGTAGTTAATATCCAAAATGACCTCTATGCTATCTATATGATCAAGGCCAGGCCAGATCTTTCCTTATCCCTTAAGCTAGTACAGGTAGCCTATCTCTACAACACATCTTTTTTGGAAGAAATAATGTCTGGATTACAACTTGACATAATTGTGCTTTCCTGTACACTGAGGATTGTATTACATCAAGAAACTTTTCCCCTAAATTATATTGTGTTTAAATATGGTGCCAGTAAAACACTTCACATCATACTCTAGAATTTTGATCCATCTTTGTGGACTAAGTCAGGTTGAACTGATTTTTACCCTTGCCTCTGTGCAGATCATTTTCCTGCCTGCTGTGATATAGGCAGGAACCCCTCACAACTCCCAATTCATGATAAAATTTATGAAGAGTCTAAGGATACAAGGGACATACTTCAATACAATAAAAAAAATGTACAAAAAGCTCATAGGCAGCATCAAACTAAAGGGAGAGAAACTTAAAGCATTTCCATTAAAATTAGGGACAAGATAAGGATGTCCACTCTCTTCATACCTGTACAATATAGTATTTAAAATTTTAGCTAGAGCAATAAGACTACTGAAGGAGGTTAAGAGGCTACAAATAGAAAAAGAAGTCAAGTTATGTTTATTTGCAGATGATATGATTTTGTATATTAAAGACTCCACCAGGAATCTTCTATACCTAAGGAACACTTTCAACAAAACAGCAGGATATAAAATTAACACAAAAATCAGTAACCATTCGATATACAAATATCAAGTGGACTGATAAGTAAGTCAGAGAAACAATACCTTTTATCATAGCCTTAAAAAAATATCCTGGGGAAGCAATAACCAAACAAGTGAAAGACTTTATGATAAAAACATTAAGACACGAGAGAAAGTAATTAAAGAAGATATTAGAATATTGAAAGTTCTTCCATGCTCATGGATCGGTAGAGTTAATATAGTGAAAATGACTATCTTACTAAAATCAGTCTACAGATTTAATACAATCCCCATTAGCATTCCAACACAATTCTCAGAAAGGAAACAAAAAACAAAAAAACAAACAAACCAAAATACTTCAGTTTTATATGGAAACACAAAAAATCTAGGATAGTTAAAATAATCATAAATAATAAAAGAACTTCTTGGAGGCATCACTATTCCCAGTCCTAAATTGTACAACAAAGCTATAGAGATAAGAACATCATAGTATGGGCATGAAAACACATACGTTCATCAATCTCAAGTTCAACACTCAGAAACAATTTCACACACATAAGGACACCTGATCTTTGACAAAGAAGCCAAAAATACACACTGGAAAAAAAAGATTCCATCTTCAACAAATGTTGCTGGCCACAGTGGATAGCTGCATGTAGAAGAATGCAAATAGATTCACTATTATCACTCTGCACAAAACTCAACTCCAATGGATCAAGAACCTCAAATTAAGATGAGATACTCTGAATCTGATAAAAAACTATGTGGGGAATAGTCTTGAACTCATTGGCACAGGAAAGATCTTTTTGATCAGGATATTGATAACATAGGCCCTAAGACCAACAATTAGTAAGTGGAAATTCATGAAACTGAAATTTTTCTGTAAGGCAAAGGGCAATTTCATTTGAGTCAATTAGCAGCCGATGGGATGGGGAAAATGTTTCCCAAGTATCCTTTTGATAGAGGTTTACTATCTAAAACTAAAAGAATGAAAGCAAAACAACTTGAACATCAAGAAAACAAATAATCCAATTAACAAAAAAGAAGTATAAAAATAAGGAGAAAGTCCTCTACAGATTGAAACATAAATGGCTAAGAAACACTTAAGGAAATGTTGAACATCCTTAGCCATCAGGGATATACAGGTAAAAACTACTTTGCAATTTCACCTTATACCAGCCACAAAAGCTGAGATCAATAAAACAAATGACAGCTCATGCTGCTAAGGATGTAGGGGAAGGGAAATGTGTATTCATTGCTTGTGGAAGTGCAACCTGGGGTAGTTACTATGGAAATCAGTGTGGTGGCTCCTCAAAGAGCCAAGACTCAAAACACTTTTCAAGTGCTTACCTCCATATGGCCTGTGAGGGTGATGTAGAGGACGAATAAAAACAGCTTTTTTCAATCAGAAGCATGGAAGATTCCCAAGCTTGGCCCTTCTTCTAAATAATTGCTGGTGAATTACTGTACTTATTTTGAAAAGTAGTTATTCTGTGCCTCGTATTTGGAGATATTAATGAGTACTTTGGTCACTTTGAGACTCAAATGAACTTAAACACTCCCCTAATCTATTTTTTTCCCATTTTTTTCAGCTCTGCCACACAACATTGCTTTTACTCTGATAGGCAGGTGCAAACCGATGCTAGTGCCAGGCATCTGCCATTGCGTGCCCATCATCCTCCCACCTAAAGATATATTTCTCACCACAATGAATCAGGAAAGAGCTTTAAATAAAAAATAAAAGTCTTAGTTTTAGCTTTGACAACACTTCCCCACTGTATTAGTCAGGGTTCTCTAGAGTAGCTGACTTACAGAGTGATTCTCTTGCTATGTAAATAGAAAGGGATTTACGCGAACGACTTAGAGGCTATGGACAACAGCTACTTATATTAAAACAATATCAATTTTACATTAGAGGATATTTTACTTAAGTACATGGGTAACAGCTCTGATTGAGAAGTTCTGTTGAAAGCGGACATACAAGTTACATCTTTAAATGGGGGACATGATAAAACAGCTGTGGCACCTGTTCTGAAAGAACTAGTGGAAATAAAAATAATGGCAGTTGCATCATCAGAGATGTTTCTTTGTAACCAATTGGGTAGAAATAGTTACTTTAAAAATACACTTGCTTCTCTTAATCTGTTAGGTTATTGGTATTTCCTTCTAGGAATCTTATGCGGAAAGAAGGAAGAAGGTGCCAACCAGGGGAGAATTTGTTTCCTAGAAAGAGATTTCAAACAGCTCTGTCTTAGGTATAATTATTAGTCTTGTGATGAAATACCACATCTAAAGCAACTTGAGGAGTAAGGGACTTATTTCACTCATAGTTCCATATAACAGCTCATTATCAAAAGCAATGAGGATAGGAATTCAAGCAGGCAGAATTCTGGAGGCAGGAGATGATGCAGAGGCCATCAAGGACTGCTCCTTACTTGTTTACTCTTCATGACATGCTTTGCTTGCTTTCTTATAGAACCCAGTGCCACCAGCACAGGGAGACTTATCCCTCACCTATAAGTCACTAATCAAGAAAACGCTTTACAAGCTTGTCTACAGCCCAATATTATAGGGGGCATTCTCTCACTTGAGGCTCCTTCCACTTTGACAATTCTAGCTTGTGTCAAAACTAGCCAGTACAAGTTCTGACCACTTGTCAGACCAACTTATAGGATGGGACTGAAGTACAGACAATGATGGGCCAGTAGTCAATGGGACTACACCTTGATTAGGAATGTTGAGATGTGCACATCTTTGGCCCTCTGTGTAGAAGAATGTTAATGCAGAACATGGATGTTCTGGCAAGAGATCACATCCAAAGACCTTCTGGGTCATTGTGTTCCACCTGGCAAGAGATCACATCCAAAGGTCTTCTAGGTCTGTGTGATCTGGCTGGGATACAAACATGCCTTTAATCCAGGAGACAGTGGCAAACTGATCTGAGTTCAAGGACAGTCTGATATAGAGCAAGAATCAAGTAAAGAAAACCTTAGATCCTCAGCTGGGACTTTAGAGAATGTAGGACCCATATTTCTGTTTAATCACAATCTTTTACTCAATGGAACTATCCCCAAAATCTACTTATTGTTTTACTTGTAATTAAACATTAGGCTTCTAACTCTCTGGGCTGAGAGAAGTTGGATTAAATAAATCAGCTGGAGGAGGAGTTTGAGCCAGAACAGCTGAGTTGAACCAGCCAGTCCAGAGCTCAGAAAGAACAAATAAGGGTGAGCTTATTAAACAGTAAGTATCAGAGGCTGAACATATTCTAGGCCTAGGTCAGATTGTGCAGAGGCTAGAAGCTTTCAGGACTAGGCCTAGGTCAGCAGAAGGAGGTAGTAAACCTCCCAGACAACAATTGAACGAGGAGAATAAAAGTTGCCAACCTCAATGTGGTTGGTAAGAAACCCAATGTGATTGAAGAAGAAGAAAGCTCACAAATGTTGCAGAAGCAGAGGACATGACAGAAAGCAGCAGAAGAGGAGAAATTTACCTGGGATCATTTCCAGGGGAAGATTCAGTTCTTTGAGTTCAGCTGGATGCCCAGAGAGACTCTGAAGGCCTCAGAGCTGTGGGAGCCTCAACCCCAGAGCAGGAGCCCCTCAGACGGTAAATCACAGCAAGCCAGCCCAAAAGACAATTTTAATTATATAAGACAGACTTTTCCTGCGTTAGCAATGGGAAACTCCATTTAAGACCCCCAAGAGTAAGGATAGGAGTTGAGGCTATAGAACAGTTGCTTGATAAAGCCACTGCAGTAATCATTGTAATTGCAACCAATGGAATAACCTTCTCTACTGTCAATTGCAATTTTATATTTTGCCTCTCAAAAAATGGTTGAAAAAGTAGCTGTATAAGAAGAAAAACTATCTACAATAATACAAAAGTTTGAGAGACAAGGGCTAGAAAAACTAAGAGAACAGAAAATGCTTAGTTGTGAACCTATGGTAATTAATGAAATTGATGGTCAAGGTAGATAGCCCATTGATAATGGATAAGAAGCCTGGCTCAATGGACTGAAGGGCAGCTTCCTGGTAGGGAGCTGGGCTATAAAAATATTTTGTTGAAAAAAACATGTTATGTTTTAGGTTAGTGAAAAAAGTAGAATTCTACCAAACAACATTTAAAAATAAATTCCTGATTGTTTTAAATGTGAAAATCACATTAAACACATCTTGCTGTTTAGTTATGCATTATGTTTTTGTAGCTTGATAGGAAAATTTTCATTGTGATTAAAATAATTAACAAAAAATCAACTTGTATTTCCAATGAATTATGTATTGAGGTGCTTGAAGTAAAGACGGACTGGGAAAGCCTACAGCCCTGGGCTAAGCTCAACTTATTGTCTTTTTTTTTTAAAGTAGTTCTCAATAATAAAAAATATTATTGAGGAGCAGTATGGATCAAGTGAAAGGCAAAGTAGAGTCCTGGTAGATTCTATTCGTGAGAACGTATCAAGCAAATATGATTTAAATTCATAGATAGTCTCTGAAGTGAAGTACATTTAACTTAACTGATTATGACAACTGAGCTTCAAGAGCTGAGTGCATAAACATGAGGGAGTTCTGATGTCACCTGGCTCTGCCCTCTTAAGTCCTTCTATCTCCTTGACGCAATTAGTCTTGATCAGTTATGAAAGGATGAAGCCATTTCAGTCCAGCTGCTTCTAACAGTTGAAGTGCACTGCTTGCAAATTCAACCAGAGTGCAGTGTTTTACCTGACAGCCTGAGCTATACTCCATTCACTTAGAAATATTATAAAGTCAGAATTCTCACTAGAATGTCCTCCCCTCTGTCTCAGTTTCCTGGTAAGTGAAGGCTTTCGTGGGACATGCCCCTTGGGCTAATATGCAGATATAAGTGAGTATACAGGCGGTAAACCTTAAACCCCTACCCAGATCTAGACAATGGACAGAACACTCTCCACAGTAGAGTGGAGAGTGGGATATTACTTTCTCACATACTCTGGTGCCTCACCTTTGACCATGTCCCCTGGAGGGGGAGACCTGGTGGCACTCAGAGGAAGGACGGCAGGTTACCAAGAAGAGACTTGATACTCTATGAGCATATACAGGAGGAGGTAATCCCCTTCAGGAACAGTCATAGGGGAGGGGAATAAGGGGAAAATGGGAGGGAGAGAAGAATAGGAGGATACAAGGGATGGGATAACCATTGAGATGTAACAAGATTAAATTAATAAAGGAGAAAAAAATAAAAAGGAAATTAAGTAGCAAAAAAAAAATAAGTAAAGTCAGAATTCTCAAATCAAGTCTCTATGGAATTCTGTTTTAAGGACACAAATGCAGATAAGTGAACAGGTGCAAACATCAGGGTCTTTGTGCCTTTTGTTTTCTAATCATTACCAGTAACTACTGAGAAACTTTTAGGAGGCCTCATGAGTTAGAAAAATTCCTAGTAGATTTGCGATGTTGAGGTGAGGCCAGTGAGATGGCTCAGTTTGTAAAGCTGGAAGCCTGAGTTTGATACTTTAGGACCCATGCAAAGGAGGAGGGAAATAACTGACTCCACGTGTGTACTCCACAGTATATATACACACAGAAAAATAAAGAGATAAATGCTGAAATCTGTGATTATGGATCTTCTAGATCAGCTTATGCTTATATTATTACTTTTTGTGCAATACGAATTAATGTTTGGAGGGAAATTTCATAACTGAATTGTGAACCCTAGTTTTCCTTGACATTAAGCATTCCAGTTTCAAGAGTTTCCATATAATGAATATTATGGAGATGGCTTCAAATGAATTAATTTTTGATAATTCATCTATGGCAGGAGATACCATGTTTAAGTAGTAGTTGCTTAATTATTTGTAAATTTTTGTAATTGAATGCTTGAGTGATTTTTGTTAGTGTTTTTTCTCTTTTCTTTAAGTAATTTATTCAGATTACATCTCAATTGTTGTCCCCTCACTCGTATCTTCCTGTTTGCCCCTCCCTACCTTCTTTTTTACTCTATTCCCCTCCCCTAGGTCTGTGACAGAAGGAAACTTTCTCCTGCACCATATGACCAACAGCCTAACAGGTCTCATCCTGGTACCTGCTTACCCTTCCTCTGATTGAGACTCCAGGTGAAAGAAGCATGGGAGAATGGGGAAATAGAAGGATCCAAAAGTTCCCAGAATCCTACAAGAACACCATCAAGGCTGGTGGATCTGGACCCAGGGGGGTTTGCTCAAACTACTGTCCCAACCAAGGACAATGTATGCAGTAAACCTAGAACCCCCTATTCTGATATAGCCAATGGACAGCACATTCTCCTGAGTTCTGTGGAGAGCAGGGACTGACTCTACCATGAACTCTGGTGCCCCATTTGATTTTTGTTGTTATTTTTTAACAGAATCATATATTTTTCAATCAAAGCTTTCTTTTTAAAATCTATTTTTGCCTGTTCTTTCTCCCCATTCTTTTCCAGGATTATCTTCGTCAATGTTCTATTGCTATGAAGAGACATAAGAACCACAAAAACTCTTAGAACAAGCATTTAATTGGGGCTTGCTTACAGTTTCAGAGGTTTTATCTATTGTCATCAGGGAAGCTTGGTGGAAGGTAGGCAAACATTGTGCTAGAGAAGTAGCTGCAAGTTCCACATCTGGATCCTCACACAGCATGAAGGAAGACTGTGGGCTTAGAATGGGCTTTTTGAAACTTCAAAGTCCATCTCAAGTAACACACTGCCTTCAATGAGGCTACCCATCCTAATCCTTTCAAATAATACCATTCCTTGGTGACCAAGTATTTAAATCTATGAGCCACTGGAGATGCCCCTATTCAAAATACCACAAATATCATCAACTGAATATCATGAAATTATATGCTTTTCCCTTCGTTTTGCTGCCCTACTCTATCTACTTGGTGTACTTCAGAGTGGACCTTTAGTATTGGTCATGGCACTCGGGAGGTACAGAGTCTCTCTATGTCCTATGACAAAGGTCTCAATACCTGGGAACAGAGCAGGTATCATGAGTACGATGCCTTGTTCTTTCTCCTCTGGACTCTGTCTCAGAGGTACCAAAATTCCTACTTTGAGGCTGTTTGAAAGAAACCTTACTACAAATAGTTATTTTGCTATTCCTTACTACTTTTGCTCTTAGTGGAGCAGTACCGGTCAAGTGGAAGGCAAAGGACAGAGCTGGTAGATTCTACCCTTGTCATAGCATGCCTAATAGTAGCCTGATTTTTGGGAAGTTTCATATATTGTCTTTTTGGTATTAGTTTTCTTCAGCTCTATTTCTAATACCTCATGAAACCAACTTTAGGGTATTGTATTTAGACAGTTCATGAAGCATGTCTGAATCCCAGTGGTGGATGTGACTTGAGCTTCATCTAAATGTCACTGGATATGACATTCTCCAAACAGATGCTTTTCCATCACTTCCCCACAGATCATAATAATCCTGCCATGCATTGAAAGGATGACTTCTCCATTTAGGAATCCAGACCCTGGTGGGTAATCAACTTTCATGTAGGCAGCGTGCCCTTGACATGTTTCAGTCTTTTGGCTACTGCTGGGTTCTTCTCCCTGATCATTTTCAGTATAGTCTCAAGGCTCTTCCTGACTATCCACTCATTCCTCTTTAATCTTAGCAAATATATTCCCAACAATTATGTCCATTTCTAAATGGACTTTGGCATCTACTGTTGGGAGGACTTTAACTGACAAAATAGTTCATTACATACAATAACTCATACCAACAAGGAACATGCATACACAGGCAAAAACACATGACTTCTATGGACACAAACCACTAGTTTTCTACTGTTAGCAAGAAAAATTATCTGAAAATTAGTTGGTTTAAAACTACCATGCTCTCAGTCTCCCAGAGCAGAGTGTGGGTGCTTTTTCTGTGGTCTCCAATGCTCATCTGCAATCTCAAGGAAAGACTTAAAGCTTGAGTCTTTGAGAGACGTGATGGAGGGAGCTGTCATAGTTCAGACTCCTTTACTCATACATATGATTACTGATGCCTGCTGCTAGCTGAGGTCTCAGTTGAAGTTGTTGTCTGGCATACATGTAGTCTGATTTCTTCACATGTTATCAGGATAAACTCTGAGAGAGGTAAAGATCAAGGTAAAGAGTATATACTAGTATGGAAGTCAAACATTCAAGAATTCATGAAGGTCCTCTCAGGTTCAGAAAGACATAGATTCCAGATAGAGTGACAGGATTGTTGAGAAATACATATTACTAGGGATATTATTGAATACAATTTAGAGAAATGAAATTGGCTGCTTAAAATAATTTCTAGATAAGGTTCAGAAAATTAAATAACAAATTCCAGCTATACTAGAATTAGAACATACAGGAGAAAAACTTAATAACAGAAGCCTACACACATGTGGAACGTGAACAACTCTCTACTCAGTGATAACTGAGTCAGACAAGTCATAAAGAAAAAAATTAGGGACTTCCTATAATTTAATAAATATGAAGGTAAAACATACCCAAAATTATGGCACACAATGAAAGCAGTGCTAAGAGTAACATTCATAGCACTAAGTGACTTCATGAAGAGATTGGAAACATTTCATACAAGCAACTTAATGGCACATCTGGGAGGATCAATACAGAAAACGTGGCCATCTTACTAAAAACAATATACAGATTCAATGCAATCTCTATCAAAATAGCAGCACATTTCTTTACAGGCAAACTGTAATTAAACAGTATGGTACTCTATAGTAATAGACTGGATGATCAAAGGGATCAAATTGAAGACCCATAAATAAACATATATCTCCTCTCAGAGTGCATACTAGGATGTTTATCAGTTGTCAAAGATCATACCCCCAAAAGAGGTGGTTCCTCTTCCTGTGAACAAGCATCATCTGTTCTCTCACAAGTCTGTTTTCAGTGGAAAAACACTGCACACCCTCACACAAGTCTGTTTTACATCCCACAGTTGGGATCAAAACAAAAACATGTTTACAAGCACTGCTCTTCCCATTGATGGAGAAGCCCTAAGCACACACAGAGGAAGGCGATGCAGGCTACCCAGATGAGACCTTACAGGCTGTGGTCATATGGTAGAGGAGCAGGTCTGGTTCTGTCAGATTGGGGAGGGGAATAAGGTGGAAGAGGGATGGAAGGTGAGAATGGGAAGATATAAGTGAAGGGATAACAATAGGGATGTAATCTGAATAAATTATAATAAATTTAAAAATAAAATGTAAAAACAGTCATGGAAAAAATGGAAGACCTTAGATTAAGAGTTCATTGATATAATGAGGAAAGTGATAAACCTCTCAAAATACAGCATGGAAATATGAAAATTCACAATAACAAAGATGAACGTAACTTTAAAACATTTTAGTGTGTATCTCTGAAGGGGCCATAATTAAGATGACTCCAGTTTTCTTTCATGAATCAAACTGACATCAGATTTCTCAAAAGCAGCAATAGATATGAGAAGATAATAGAGATGCCAGTCAGGGGATGACAGTTGGGGTCCTAGTATTTGGGAGGAACAGGAGCTGAGGGATTCCAGGCTTTTTTCTGTCATTGTCAACTTTGTCTTTTGCATATTCATCCAGACATCAACCTATGACTAGAACTGTCTAGACTATAGAAAAAGACTCCTTGGGTTGATTGAATGACCTGTGTGAAAGGAAGCTGGCAAGGACATCTTTCCATCTTGTTGCATGTGATCTGGGGTCAGTCAGTAAGGTGGTAGAGCACTAGCCTGCTAGGCTATAGTTAGCCTAGCAATTTAAGAATCTCCCAAGGAAGCTATTCACCCAAGAGAGAACAAGTTTGGCCCAAGCCTCAAAAATTGGCACAAGTATATATAAGTCAACATGTGTAGCAAATGCAGGAGAGACTGTTTTCAGAGCTTCCTCAAGAGGCTCCGTTAGTAAAGAAGCTACCAGGACGTAGCCCTGAAAGGCCATCTGACGGATAGAAGAGGTTAGTGAGGTGAGGGCTAGATAGGTGAAATCTGCTGATATTGAAGACTTCCTGCTCAGGTGTTAACTTTTAGACTAACTCTGTGATATGGATTTTGTTATCATTCCTACTTTACAGACACTGAAATTGGTTCTGAGTGTTTAGAGTCATTCAGGGTATTCAGTTATTCAGCAGTACACTGGGAACACAAACCGATACAATCTCTTCAAGTATCCTTTTTCCTTTGTTCTCATTACACAGTCTCCTTAGGGAAGGAAGAGAATGCCAGGCAGAAGAAACAATATATTCAAAGGTTTAGAAGTCGCCCAGAGGAACGCTAAAGACAGTGCTTCAGAAACAAGGGCTGTACAGGAAAGTCTTGTAATGAGGTCAGGTGAGAGAGACAGATAAGAAAGCTGATGCATGGCTTTGTAGTTTATGTGAAGGACTTTCCCTGTTCAAGGTGAATTACAAGACACAAAGAGTTTTAAGCAGAGCTATCATAAGGGGGCGGGGAGTGATACAAATGGGCCATTCATAGATCATGCAAGAATTAATAGTAGTTTACCGAAGATTGCTCTGGCAAAAGGATGGACCAGCAGAGGGTAGAGATGAAAGGTTTTTAGCTGTGCCTGAGACTGTGCCCTCAGGAGCTGGAGAAACCAGAGTAGCAGAGGAGGTTTTTGTTTGTTTGGTTTGTTTTTTGTTTTGTTTTTAAGACATCTGAGGACTGTTTAAAATGGCCAGTGTACCCTGGCTATCTAACTGGTACACCCACAGCAAGGTTGGCAAGAGAGAATCTAATACTTATTAACTGAGGAAGAAAAAAATTGAGTCATCTCCCAGTGTCTTGGCTAATTTTAAGAAAATGAATAACAGAAGGAGTGCTTCTTTTAAAGATTTATTAATGTCAGTAGTGTTTTCTATGGTGTTTTAACAGTGTAGCAACACTTACCAGGTCCAGAGAGTGGCGTCCCCTTCGTCTGTCTTGATGGCGTTCTTTGGGAGGACAGGCAAACCTGATGACTGATGGCTCTTATGTTCAATGAAAAGGGTAAATTTTACCCTGCTAGATAACTGGAATATAGGGCAGGAAAGAGGGGATGATCATAGCAAAGGGTGCTCTGCATGTTTTTGTTTTTATTTTTTATTGTTGCAAACTATTGGGTATCAAAAATATAGAAGCAACTAAAAATAGAAAAAAGGTACTCTCTCTGTCACCCAAATTAGTGCCAAGAATCAACATATTAAACTCAAGATTATTCCTATGTGTATTTTGTAAATATATAAATCCAATATATAGAAAGAGCAAATATGTAGATTTTATGTAGATTTTGTGGTCTGGGCAACAAATTAAAAAGTATTAGCATCATAGACTGAATAATTACAGATGAAGTATAGTTTTCTTTGTCTAGATTTTGATAGAAGATAATGTTCCAGATTAAAATGTCATCTCAAAGGATTAAAACTGACTTATTTTCCCTCCAACTAAAATTGTGTTCATATAGTTACCAATTTCTTTTTCATTTCAAACTATATATAGGAAAACAGCATCTATCTATACATCTACTCACTTATTGACAAATCATTTTTTTTCTATAATTAGAAAAAAAACACTATAACCATTTACTACTTTAAAGATCAGGTTGGTTAAAAGAAGGAGCTCCCTTCAGTAGGTAGTTCTACTCTGTTATAAACATTTAATTAAGCTTACAAGTGCCATGAGATGGAACTGAGCATCTCAAATAAGTAGAACATAATAAAGTTTCAGGTGATAAACAGTTACTAAGTATCTTTCATAGTGAGGTAAAGATATAAAATAAACTACTCCACTGCAACTTTAATTAGCACTGTACTTTAAGCCTTTTATTTGTAAATGACTTAATAAAGGAACATACATTTACTTCATTCTTGAGCCACTTTATTGAGATGAGCTGTAAAAAATGCATAAGGTCATTTTAGAATTATTGATTACTTTTATTAAAGGACTTTACAGCTTATTAAAACATATGGCTTCCACAGTTGTTTAGTGGATTAGAATCACATGAACTGATACCTTAGGTGCCTTAAGCTAGGCCTATGTATCCTGTAGGCTGTATGTATTCCAAGACTGCTGTTGAGTATGGCTTAACCCATTTAATGGTAATGTCATGTGACATAGTCAAAGAACAAACAATTTTGGTTTAGATCAGTGGTTTTCACCTATTCCATTATACCTTCTAGAGATTGAGAAATTTATGGGAGAGTTTGTGGGTTGTCACAAATACTGAGGGTTCTTACATTTGTTTGGTTAATGAGACCAAGATGTTAGGAATAAAAATGGTTTTATAGTCCATATGTTTTCCCCACATACTACACTTCAGGCCTTCCAAATAGGCTATTGGTCATTAATACAAGAGAACCCCATGTAATAATATATTCCTAGAAATTATTTATATACAATACAATTTTGTTTTCTTTTCAGAACTTTACAAACATTGAATGTGTGTGGGTGACTGAGTATGGGTGTGTGCATACCATAACACCACAGCACCCATGTGGATGTCAGAGGAAAACTTGTGGGAGTTGGTGTTCTCCTTTTACCATGTGGAGTTTGGAATAATTTAAATCAAGTTGTCAGGTGTCGTGGCAAATGTCTTTGTTCACTAATCCTTCTCAATGGTCCCATTGTGTATGATTTTTAATTTTAAACATATATGTAATTAACGGGAAAGTCTGGTGCTGGTGATAGATATTTTATTAACTAGTACACTATAAATATCTCATCTGTCTTTTACTGGTATTGTCCTAATCACAATGTTTCTATAAAAACAGGGAAAAATATGACTTTATTATATCTTCTAAGTTTGAAATACTTATATGTAGGCCTACCTAAAAACTTGTATTGGCAAATATTAATTATTTTGTTATATACTGTATTTTAACTTTAATACATATTTGTGTACATTACTTAGACATGGATACAGATAAGCTATATTTCTATGCATGTTCATTGTAATAAAATAAATACTAGAAAAGGTATGTTAGGTCCTATATATTAAGCAAAGTTTTAATATCATAAAATCATATAGATGACTCCTCAGCAACTTAATTAAATATAGTAGTTCACAAAAAAGATGTGAAAGAGAAATGTTTGTTCAGTAAAAGAGGTTGAGTGGGAGATGGAGGGAATAGAGAATAATGGGGGATGAGAATGACTACAATTCAGTATGCACATGTATGAAACTGTTAAAGAAACTACTCCTCCACTGCTGGTGGGAGTGCTAACTTGTACAACCACTTTGGAAACCAATCTGGTGCTTTCTCAGGAAACTGAGAATAGGGCTACCCAAAGACCCAGCTATTCCACTCCTGGGCACATACCTGAAAGTTTTTCCATCATACATCAAGGACATTTGCTCAACTATGTTCATAGCAACTTTATTCATAAACGCCATAATCTGGAAATAACCTAAATGTCCCTCAACTGAAGAATGGAAAAGGAATTGTGGTAGATTTACACAAAGGAATACTACTCAGCTATTAAAAACAATGAAATCTTGAAATTTGCAGGCAAATGGATGGAACTAGAAAGATCATCCTGAGCGAGGTAGCCCAGACCCAGAAAGATATACATGACATATACTTACCTAGTGGCTATTAGCCCAACATAGACATCCTCTGAGATTCTCCACTCAGTGGGGGATTGGGGCAAATGCTGGGACTCTCTGCAGGACATCAGGTGGGAGTGGTATGGAAAAATGAGGGGGCTGGAAGCACACAGAGGGATCAGGAGCCCCACAAGGAGACCATCAAGACTGGCCAATCTGGACCCAGGGGGGTCGGCTGCACAAACAGTTGTACCAAATGAGGACAATGCATGCAGCAAATCTAGACCCCTGTTCAGATCTAGCAAATGGACAGCTCATTCTCAATGGTTGTGGGGAGAATGGGAACTGTCTTTGACATGAATCTGGTGTCCCCAATTTGATCACTTCCCCTTGGTGGGAAGGCCTCACAGCACACAGCAGAAGTGCAAGCAGGCTATCCACAGGAGACCTAATAGGCTGTGGTCATATGATGGGGGAGGAGGTCCCCTTCTGTCAGAGGTCTAAGGGAGGGGAATAGGACAGAAAAGAGAGGGAGAGTAGGAATGGAAACGTACAATTGAGGGGACAACAATCGGGATGTAATCTGAATAACTTAAAGTAAGTAAAAATATCAGTAACTTGGTTGTATTATAATTTGTGTAGTGTGTCAACATAGGAGATTTATTAAAAGAAAGATAATTTGGGGTAATTATGATCATATCTTTAAAAATTATTTTTAAGTAAGATTACTTAACATTTTGCCATTAAATATTGTATTTAAATTTGGTTTGTGTAATTTTTTGCCTTATTTTTAAAGTTATACTTATCTTGAGTGAAGTAATCTTGGTAGAAACACATGTTAAATCCTTGGTGTGGTAAATATATTAACAATGTACTCTGGTGCCCAATATTTGACCACTTCCCCTTGGTGGGGAGGCCTGATAGCACTCAGAGAAAGAATAGGAAGGCTACCATGATGAGACTTGATAGGCTGTGAACATATGGTGGAGGATGGGGCAGGGGAGGTTCCCTTCTGTCAAAGATCTAGAGGAGGAGAATAGGATGAAAGAGGGAAGGAGGGAGGAGCTGGAGGAGAAAAGCAAGGGGATAACAATTGAAGCGTAATCTGAATAAATTAATAAAATATATATTAACAATGTTAAGATCTTGGTATTATTTCAAAAATACATTTGAGTACCAACCATATGGTAACTAATAAAGATAACCCACCCACCCACCTCTAGGGATAGTGTAGCCTGGTAGTTTCAGCAAATTAACCCAAGATATTAGGATGTGATAACTTAGTTGTCTTCCCTGCATCATGATACGTGTGTGATATAATGTCAGGTTAGGTGGTAGATTTAGAAAATGTAAGATAAAATTTCTGTTCCCTATAGCACCTATTTTTCTACCATTATATAGTCCATAATTATATTTATCTGTGTATCTATCTATCTATCTATCTATCTATCTATCTATCTATCTATCTATTATCTATAATATATTAGAGCAATGTTGCTTTTTTTTCTAGCTATGTACTATCAGCTTAACCTTGAAAATATATACAAGAGACTAAATAAAGTTTATTTCTGTAATTAGCTAAACTAGCATCAAGCAAGACTACAAGCAAGATGATTTGTAGGTGACTGACTACTAATTTGCATCTCTAATCATCCTGAACAATTTGCAATAGTTAGATTTCATAAGACTAGAACTTTATATCACATTTTAAAATAAGTTGCATATATTCAATACATTTAGCAAAAGTTGGACAAAATAACCTTAAATTTCTATTAATATACAACAAATCAGTTTCATATATACAATAAATTAAGCAAGAGTTGAACAAAACAATCTTAAATTATATATATATATATATATATATATATATATATATATATATATATATATATATATAATCTACATTTTAGCCTATAATCCTATATACCCCCTTTTCTTTTATCATTCCCTTTTTCCCTCCTTTTTCCTAACACCAGAGAAGAGAAAGAAGAGAAAAAGAAAAAATAAAAGGGGGAAATAAAAAGATGCCTGGTTTTAACCTTTACTTTGTTTCTTCTCTTACCATGACCAATCTATAACCCACCAAATGACCAAAAATGTTCACCCCATCTTTAGAAATAAGGGCATCATAGTCTTAAAATTATTTCTTGCTGTCTGGGGGTAAAAGCATCTTCTGTGTACCCTTAAAAAATTAGGATATTCACCACGTGATAGAAAAGCTAGCTATATCTTTTTCTGTCTAGTCTCTGTGTTGTGTTTGATGTCCAGTCTGTCTTTTTTTTTTTCTGTCTGATCTTAGTGTTGTCCATCCAGTCATTGTTTTTTGTATTGTTTTGTTTCGTTTTGTATAGTCTTTAAGTTTTCTATGTAGTCTCTGTAGGATTGATCATTTGGACTAGCCCTTTTGATTTTGTATAGTCTTTAAGTTTTCTATGTAGTCTCTGTAGGATTGATCATTTGGACTAGCCCTTTTGATTTTGACCTGGATGTAGATTCTTGAGGAAACCATAACTGAGGCAGTCTGTGAGGCTGAATCGACTGGGACACTTTATCTTCACTGAAAATAAACAAACTTTTAAAGGTAATATTACAGGTACAGTTCTGCATCATGAGGACCAGGTAGTCCATAACATTCATTTGCTATGCAAAGACATGTCTCAGCTAGCAGTAAGTCTTTCCTGGTCAGATCTAATCTTTATAAGTTTTGTTGGTAATCATATCTTTTCATTCCCTATAAATTCATAAGCATAACTACATCTTCATCTCAAAACTGTTGCAGGTTTACATTCTGCTGTCAACACAGTTCTTATACTAAATGGGTTGATTTATTTGTACAGTTTTAAAAAATAAATATAACCCAGCGTCTCTCAGCAGCTGTTGTTCCTTTTTCACCAACATCAAGAAAATTTAGAATTAACAAAACATTATTAAACCTGTCTCTGTGGGTCTTTACTCTCCCTTTTGTTTTATAATCATTTCTTCTGAAGTATGATTAACTCCTTCAACGGCTTGTCCTATAGGATTGTGTGGTATACAAGTAATGTGCTTCATTTGTAGTATGCAAAGAATTTATTCATCTTACTGGATGCATATACAGGAGCATCATCAGTCTTAGTTTGTGCAAATATTCCCATAATTGCCATTATGAGAAAAACTAAAGCTCAAACTTGGAATTAAAACAAAAACATATTTACATAACACACTGAGCTTACAAAGAAACCAAAACTTCCATTACACCATAGTGATGAAAACAATGCTGTAAAGCCACAAAACAGACCTATAGATTAATGTAACAAAACAAAGGAACTATATATAACCACACGTAATTACAGATATCTAATCTTTGACAAAGATGACAAAAATATACATTGCCTAAAAACATATTCATCAAATAGTTCTGAAAAACTTAGATCTCAACATGCAAAATGTAAAACCAGATTCCTACCTCACACTGCACAAAACTCCATTCCAAATCTACCAAGGATCTCAGCATAAGATATGATACCCTGAAAGTGAAAAGGGAGAAAGAAGAGCATATACTTCAACTTATGTATGTAAATAGGGACTGTATAGACAAGACTACAGTATCTCAGGAGATAAAACCAATGATTGTCAAATGTGATCTGACAAAACTAAAACTTCTGTACAACAAATCAGTCATTACGAAGAAGAAGCAGTCCACAGAACAGACTCTTATTACCAAGGGTTTATATTGCTGTGATAAACACCATTACCAAAATCATGTGGGGAGGAAGGGATTTATTTCATCCATGTCTTATCATGGTCCATTACTGAGGGAAGTCAGGATAGGAACTCAAGGCAGGAACTGATGCAGAGACAATGGAGAAATATTGATTACTGGGTGTTCTCCAATGATTGCTCTGCCTGATTTCTTATATGTAGGCCCTCCTACATCAATCACTGGCCAATCCAGTAGGGGATATTTTCTCAAATGAGGCTCTCTCTTACCAAACGACTCTAGCTTGTGTCAAGTTGACATAAAACTAGCCCACGCAAGGAGAAAATCTCTGCCAGGTATACATCTGGCAGAAGATTAGTGTCTAGAATATACAAAGGACTTCATAAAAATAAACACCAAAAAGCAAAGAATCTAATTAAAAATGAGCTATAGAACTTAAAAGAAAGTTCTCAAAAGAAGAAACACTTTTGGCTGATAACCAATTTTAAAAAGCTATCCCATTTTTAACCATCATGGAAACTCAAGTTAAAACTGTGTGAATATTCCATCTCACCCCAGCCATTGCTTGAGTATAAATTTTAACAAATGCTGGTGTTGTTGTGGGGAAAGAGGAAGGTTATACACCATTGGTGGAAGTATGAATCAGTTTAGCCATTCTGGAAAACAATCTGGAAGAGGAGGAGGGGGAGGAGGAGGAGGAAGAAGAAGAGGAGGAGGAAGAAGAAGAGGAAGAGGAGGAGGAGGTAGAATGGGAGGGAGAGGAGGGTAGGAGGAGGAAGGGGAGAAGAAACTAGAGCTAGGACTACCATATGATAGAACTTTACCATTCTTCAGCATATATCCAAAGAAATTTATTATATCTTACTGCAAAAAATAGTTTCACATCCATGTTTATTACCACTGAAACTACAATAGCCAGAAAAGGGAATAATCTAGTTGTCCATCAACTGGCAAATGGAAAATAAAAATGTAGTCATATATACAAAGGTATATATATGTATATATATATAAGAAATTATTAAATTTAAATATATATGAAAAACTCTGGAAAAATACAAAGTGAAGTTGTTCAGACCAAAACTCATAAGTACCACATGTTCTCTCTGAAGTCCTAGCTTTAAAGGTTTTGTTTAGTGGGTTTAACATAGAATTTTTGTTTGTTTGTTTGTTTTTGGTTTTTTTTTGTTGTTGGTATTTTTTTCCTTTTTTTATTAATTTATTCTTGTTACATCTCAATGGTTATCCCATCCCTTGTATCCTCCCATTCTTCCCTCCCTCCCATTTTCCCCTTATTCCCCTCCCCTATGACTGTTCCTGAGGGGGATTACCTCCCCCTGTATATGCTCATAGGGTATCAAGTCTCTTCTTGGTAACCTGCTGTCCTTCCTCTGAATTTTTATAGAAGCTAGGGAGTTAGAAATCTAGAAAGGGGCCATTAGTTGGCAGCTGAAGTTACAGTGTGGGATAATGTCTTATGAGTGAAATAAAGTGAAAAAAATCCTGAGGGTAGAACGGCAAAGGGCTCAGGCTGGTAGCGGAGTGGTGATGAGTGATGAGGTGTTGGGCTAGGGAAAGCTTAACAAATACAAAGTATGCTTGAAGAAGATACTTGTGGACGCTTGCAGTTCCAACTAAAAATTATTACAATAAAAACATGGTAAATCATTTGTGGCATGAAATAACAGGAAAGAATTCTGGGAATTAAAGGTATAAGTGGGGCCAGGGACAGGCTGTGAAGAAAGGAAGAACAGGGTGAGATAACCAAAACTAAGGATGTATTAAGAAGCCTTATGGAATACTATGTAAGCTAATTCAAAGTATTTTTTTAAAGGGAATTTGAGCAGCAGTATGCCATATTAGTGAACAATGCTCCCAGAGGCCAGGAGTTATTAAATAAAAGTCTCAGCACCAGACAGGGGTTACCTCCAGGTTATTTAGAGAGGCCCCAAAGGCACCCTAAACAGTAAAGAGTACTGTCATTGCTATTGGTTTCCCGGCTAACCTTGCTGGGAAAATCTTACTGCCAAAGACATTGCAAATTTTGGCTAGAGGACACAGAGAAAGTAATCTTGACTGACCAGGAAATTCCCCACGGGCTAGCTTTTATATTTCTGGATGGTGCTGTGCACTGTTCTGGTAAATAGGTGACATCCATGTTTTCATCTAACACTGAGCCCTGCATACTACAATAGCATATGACAGGCAAGATGTACCCTTTGATGTAATAATGCTAAGACTGTTTATGGGATGAGGCTGTTGCTTTTGATTGGACTTGAGGCCTATTCTACAGGATGGATTTCATGCCTGGTACTGTTAGACATGGTCAAAACCTATGGCTAGGGTAATCATAGCATCTAGGGGAGAATCTATTGCTACTGTGTCTTAATGATAATGTTATCAAAATTGCTGCTGAATATTTATGTTTTTATTCATTGACTTGGGCTGCTCTCAACCTTTGTCAGTGAAGTTTTTTATTGTAGGGATGGTATTTAATGTGGAGATACATTACTGTTCAAAGTGCTGAGAGTGCTCAGCAATAGATGTTACATTCATATCAACACCAAACTCTAAAGGCTCAGGAGACACCGTGGATGAGGGGCCTGAAATAATATGCAAGAAAAAGTGATATGATACTCAGGGTTGTCTCGTAAATGAACTGACCATAGCAGTGGTTATTTACATGAGACCTGCACAAGATCTAGCCAGCAAACACTTTCAGCATGGACAGATGAGGAACTCCTGAGGTCCTATCCATAGCCACAGCGGAGAAGTTATTAGCTATTAATAGTGGCTGAGCAAAAGAGAAAATATTACTTTTCTTAGGAATGTGGTCCTACCACATCACTGGTAGGACATCATGACCATTTGCATATGGGCAGCACTAACCAGACTCTGTGGGTAAAGAATATTAAAATTATAAAAAGAGGACATGAAGTCAGGAGGGGGATAAGATGGAGCAGGGTCATGGTGAACTTGGAGGGGGAGTGAGTTGTGGATATGATCAAGACACATTGTATACACTAATGGCCCCTTCAAGAATAATGAAAATTAATGTAAAAAGGGTACCTAATTTATAGCTATTCCATATTTGAGGTAGTGTTAAGGAAGAAGGGTATTTATTGAAAAGGATAAAGTGCAACTGAAAATTAAGTATGAGGAGGAAGTGATGGTGAAAAGAATAGATTAGCAGTGGTAGGCAGTTGATTCTAGAAAAGAACTGGGAAAGAGCACACACACACACACACACACACACACACACACACACACGTGTGTGTGTGTGCGTTTGCTTTTTAAAGACTGGATAAAATAGCATATATTTTTATTAAAAACAGAAAAATGTATAGCTATTGTTGTAAAGTAAAAATAAAAGAGAAATGGATTTTGGAAATAATATTTTAGTGAAGGACATGGAAGAATCTCCCTTTGCTCAAAGCTGCTACTGTCTCGGTATTGATATATTCCAAATTGACAGGACTGTAGCCCTGACTCTTATTCTCCGGTCCTGACTCTTGTACCTCATGACTTCTTAAAATGCTGCAGTAGTTTTGTACTTAGCATGTCCAAGGCAGCAATTATTTCCAGTTTCTCTCTGCCCAAAACTCACACACTTGAATGTGTGGATCCCCCTACTTGCTTTTCTTTTCTATTTTCTGTTTCTTAGATAATGTTACCCAAATAAGTACACAAGTCACATTCTTTTTTTTTTTTTTGGTTTTTTTTTCGAGACAGGGTTTCTCCGTGGAGCCTTGGCCATCCTGGACTCACTTTGCAGACCAGGCTGGCCTCGAACTCACAGCGATCCGCCTACCTCTGCCTCCCAAGTGCTGGGATTAAAGGCGTGCGCCACCACGCCCGGCCATCACATTCTTTTTTTCTTTCCTCTCCATATTCAACTGTCTACCATTACCAGTTCTAACTATTTCTGCCTTCTAACCTTTAACATTATTGCGTCCTTGATTTGTATCCCTTTCAAATTTTTATGAAATTTAACAAGACATCTTACTTCCAGCGTTAAAGTTTGTGATAAATTTGCTGCTTATCCCAACTGTCTCTATGGTTACTGGATAGGCAACTGCTTTAACTTATTGTAGTTATAAATCCTGTCTTCAATTATAAATTAATTTAGCCTTTTCATCAATATTTTAGTAGTAAATCCTACTTTGGCTTATTTCATTTTTGAATTTATTGAGTGGAAGAACAGCTGTATTGAGCCAAGAAAAAAAAAAAAAGCTTGGTCTTATTTACTGCTCTGTTGATGTGAAGTGAAACCATGACTAAGGCAACTTACAAAAATGTTTATTGGAGATTACAGTTTCGAAGGTCAGAGTCTATGAACGTCATAATGGGAATCATGGCAACATGCAAACAGGCAGGATGCTAGAGCAATGGGTTAGAGTTTACATTTTGGTCAACAAACAAAAGGCAGAGAGGTGGGGGATGGGGAGAGAGAGAGAGAGAGAGAGAGAGAGAGAGAGAGAGAGAGAGGGAGAGGGAGAGAGAGGGACAGAGAGAGAGAGGTCAAAGCCTGCCTCCAATGACACACCTGTTCTAACAAGGCCACACTTCCTACTCCTTCTTGAAATATACCTCCAATTGGGGACCAAATATTCAAATGTATAAGCCTATGGGGGTCATTCTCATTCAAACTACCGCAAGCTCTATAGAAATCCAAGGAAGAGGAAAGACTCACATATTAATTAGCTTGCTTACCCTCTAACCAACCAACTCCTTCCTTACCCTAGCCCCAGTAGAAATGTTAATGCCATCATTAAGTAGCAATGATGTTTGTATGAAAACACCTGCTTTGGATTATGTGCTTCTCCTGTTAAATTCCCAAGGGACATTTTCTGTAGAAAGATGAAGTAGCTGGGAAAAATGGCTTTGTTTAAAGTTGGCTATAATACCTGAGTATATTTGGGTGGAAATGAAAAAACAAACAAGCAAACAAAAAACAAGAACCCAGTACCCAAGAGTTGTGAAGTTTATTTCATGAGATGTTGAAAGAGGGAACATTCTCTGATAGAGATATTTCCCTTCAGCTCTAAGGTATTGCTCAATAGGGGCATTTCCTCAATTGCAAAGCAGAGCACTTGGATTGCTGAACTGATGTTGCCTGGTTTGAATAAATAACCTTTGTAAACACACTTTATAATCCTCAATCAGTAAGGTTGTTAGAAAGTAGAGCTTTAAAGAATATGCTTTCCAGGTAACTAGTTCTCAAAGAAGAATGATATGCCTTGTCAAATATTTTCTTATTAAATATACAATCACAGTAGATATAGTAAATGCAAATGTTTCAGTTCACCTATTCCTATTTATTGCAAAATCTAGCTAAAACTGGACTTTGAATGCAACTTATAAAGCAGTCTGACTTAGATAGATTCAAAGCATTTAAAAATATTAGAGAGAAAACCACTTATATTCAAATATTCAAATATTCAAAATATGTACTATATTTTGGTCTCATACTCTTATCCAGAGAAATCAGACAGCAGGATGTTACAAGCTAGGGCAGAGTGGACCACTTGAGTTAAAGGGCACTTCCAAGTATATAAACTTTCAGGATGCTAAGTCATCTGCTATAGATATACTTGCAGATTTATTTATATCTGTTTCTGGAGGATTTACAATACCTAAGATGTGGAATAAGCTGTGGATAGTCATCAACAGATGAATGGATAAAGAAAATATGATACATATATGTGTTGGAAATTTATTTATATATAAAAAGAAGTGTAGTGATTCCGTAAACAGGAAAATGGGTGGAACTGGAGAGCACTAGGTAAAGAAAATAAGTCAGATACCAAGCTTTCTTTCACATACGGAAAGAAGACTTAAATCTGTGTATGTATATGCCTCCTAAATATGTATCAGTATGCCTATAGATTAGTGTAACTCTCACTCCTCATCAGAGAAGCTTCTTAATATAGTAGACAGTGGCTATCACGGAGATTTGCTGCTACTCAAAGCATAGACATGGTCAGATGATGAACCGAAGATATTTCACTGCCTAACTTGCAAGGCTCAAGGAACAGCACAGAAGAGGGAGTAGAGAGAGTATAGGACCCAGAGGTCAAGGACGACTACTACAAGGTAGTGTATTCTGAGTACCACAAAGACATTCCATTCAAATTACAGTCACTCTGGTTCCCTACAGTACCTGCAAAACATCGAGCTAATCACCATTCTAGCATGAATTGGAGAGAGGCTCTTGTAAGCATTTTTTAATAAGGAACCAGAACAAGGGAAGTCATGTTTAGAAAGAAGATCATACTGAACACTGCTCAGTTTTCAAATAGGGTGCTGTATAATACAGCTGTGGTGCTGTGGTCCATCTATAATGCTATAATAAAATGTGAGTGTTCTGTAAACAAAAATATTGACCACAGTGTAGAGTTGGGAAGTCTTAGACCATAGCACGTGGATTTCATGACTGGTGATGGTGATTTTTTCCCACAGGTGGCTATCTTATTCATCTATGCTTCCATAGTAGAAGAAACAAAGAAACATTCTCAGGCCCCTTTTATAAGGACACTGATCTCAGTTATGATTGTACGACTTCACAAAGACTCCTTCTGCTACTATTACTATCTTCTACAGTTAGGGTTCAACATAGATATGTTGGGAACACAGGTATTCAAATCACAACATACAACCACCCAATGCTTTTTTGGCAACTATTTGCATGGATATATTTTCCAATCTTCTAAATTTTAACCTATTGGAGTTTTGTATGTAAAATGATTTTATTATAGACAATCAATATTTGAATGACACTTATGCTCAATCTTTCAGTCTCTTTCCTTTGAATATTCTGACCATGTTTTTATTCTGCATATCTGATAATTTTTCACTTCTAATTAGTTACATTTCTAGCTTCCTTCATTTCTCTTTTGTTGGAGTTTTACTGGCATTTGCTCAGAGATGGAAATCAAAGTTGTGAATGAATAGCAATCTAGTTTATGTTGTCCCAGAATTGGTCTCAGTAGCATTCTAAGTTGTTTTTCTATGTCTCTGTTCTCCTTGCTTTATGTTTTTTTAGTCACTGATAACATCTCACTGTAGAATATGCTAATTAAGATGAATTACTTTGGGGATTCTGGCATGATGGCTCAGTAGGTTAAAAAAAAGTACTTGCTACAAAAGCCTGAATTTCATCTCACAACCCATATAAAGGTTGAAGAGAACAACCTCCACAAAAATTATCACCTAATCGCTGCATGCAGGTTGTGGCACACACACTTTCATAAATAACTAACTATAATGTTTAAAAATGTTAAAGAAAAAAAAACGTTTAAGTTTTGGCCAGTGGGATAGAACATCAATTAAAGGTTCATTTGGTGTGTGGTTCCTGTCGACATAAGGTAGACCACATGCAAGTCATGGCATTCACAACCACACATGTGTGTCATTTTCACACACACACACACTTTAATAATTATAGAATTTTAAATTCATATTTTATAGTTTTATTTTAAATCTCATAGGAAGTAAAATCACATGCCCCAACCTGCACTAATATATATTAAATATTTATGAAGTTACTATTCACAGTTTCTTTGTTGTATAGCTTCAGATTATCTTAAGTTACTCACACTGTTTCCTTCATCCCCCCCATCCCCAGATACTCCCAGGAGCACTACTCGTAGGAAAGACCATTAACAAAATGTCTCCCCTATTTGTTATCAGCTGTGACTTTTGTTAGTCATTTACTAACTTTTCGAAACAATTCTTGTAAAATCTATATTCTTTACCTGGGTGGCCTCTCGTGTCCTGGGGTGTTTAAGTATGTTTAGCTTGCATTTTTGAAAGAGTTTACATGAATTCTAGGAGGAACAAAGGAAGGAAATGAGGAAAGAAAGCGAAAGGAATAGAAATAATATGCCTCAGCCCTTGGTTATTAGTTACCTGTGGTGGCACCTCTTCAATAATACAAGCCTGTTTCTAACTTTTATTTAATGTTTATTTCTTTAAAATGTTATTTATTTGATGTGTATGTGTGTATCCCTAAATGTATGTACCTGTACCACAAGCATGAACGATGTATAGATACCAGAAGATGGTGTAAGGTCCCCTGGAAGTGGAGTTACAGATGGTTATGAGCAGTCATATGGATGCTGGGAACTGAACCTGGGCCATCAACAGGAGCAACTAGTACTCTTAACTGCCAAGCCATCGCTGCAGTTCCAGCTTTTACTTCTTACTGTCGTTATGGCTAGACGTTAGTAAACTGAAATTTTATGGAATTTTTAAGACATCTAAACAGGCTTTAGGCATGCATGTGATTTCTAAATTCCTCATAACTTTTCTCTCCAGGCCTTTTGTGCTATATTGTTTGCATCATCTCCATGTTGGCCTTAGGTAGAAATGGATTAAATTTGCAATTTAAAAAATAATACTTTTTGGTGATTTTTCTATTCAGAGTGCCTTGTGTCAGACTTTTTTTTTTTTAAGTCCCTGGTAGCTCTCAACAGGTTAAAATTAGAAAGCAAATTTATTTAAGTATGCCTTGTCTTTTCTATAATCATGACTGCACTGAAAAAAAAAAGAGCTATTTTTAAGTCTAGTAAAGAGGCAACATGCAGAGCTCTGTATGACATATAAAATTCCACAAAGTTTTACTATCGTTAGTTTTAAGTTTCATCATCTTTTTCTTAACAATGTTTATTTGCTACAAGTTTCTAGGCTTTTTCAGCATCTAGGCAAGACTGAAGCCTACAGTTTAACTTTTTCGTGATGCTTCTTTAGAGCAGAAAACAATGAGAACTACTTGATTCTTCATTTTAGCAGTTAAGCTCTAAATATGTCTCTTATAAACTAGTCTAAGATCTTATAAACCAATGTAACTTTTGTTTTTTAAAACCTGCGATCCAGCAGTTATAAAGTGGCTTACATTAAAAAAAAAACAGATAAAATATGAAATGGATGCTCCCTGTCAGTCAGTGCTGAACACTTACAAAGTATCAAATGATTGGGTAAACATAATAAATCTCAATTTCCAAGTCTGCTACAGACTCATGACCTCTTCCCTCATTTAATTTTTAATGTGAGATTAACGCAAAAAGATTAGGAATGGACAGTCTTTAAAATGAGGAGTAATCTGCACCAATGAAAGAGATGTGTTGCCTGACCGAAAGAAACATGGATTCACTGTGTGTCAGAGGTTCTTTTAGGGTCAGAGCCTGTCGCTGTAACCTGTGTTCTTACTGCTTACTGACTCATACAGTTCCATTGTGACACTTGCTAGAATTTATGAAATCCTAAGGGTAGTCCTAGGTCTCAGGCATCATCACCACCTTAGCTTACAGGTATGAAAAGAATGAGCTTAAAAGAAGAACTTTCTATTACTTGATTTCCCTCTGCAACTTAGCCAGCGCTGTATTTCTGTTCTTTGATATTTTCAATCTTTCAGTGCTCCTGAGACATTGCTGGTTCTGAGTTACTCTCATATCTCCTGGATAAGCATCCTGAGTATTGATACTTTCAGAGTTTGCCAGTTTGAGTCCCATGTTAAGATAGGACTACTAAGAGTAGTTTCTCCATGATAAAGAATACTAAGGCACATCTTGCATTCAGATTTATTCTAATTTGTTACAAACAGTGAAACTCTCAGTGCTTTGAGCCAGCTCTTTCACTTTATTCTGCCCTCCACATTATTGCTTCTTTGTTGCAATGATTAGTGCAATGCTCTGCAAGATTTATCAATTCTCTTCAGGAAGTTTGTATTCCCAATGCTTTTCTTGTCTAAGATTTGTAGTGTTCTAAATATTAAAAGTGTCCTAGGTATTAAAATAAAGCAATCTTTTCTTAGCTGCTCAGGTAGATTTCCTCACCTTGAAAATTCTGAATGAAACATGACTTAGCTTGCTTCCAGTTTTCTTTGACATCTGAAAAGCACAGTTATGGTTAAAAGAGACTATAAAATGAAATAAGTGAACAATCGTAAGTGGGCTTCCCTAAATGGACAAATTACCAAGCTTCCTTGTAAATATTTATGTTTATACCCATAGAGGAGTAGTGTTGTTCTCAGCCGGGACCACAGGGATCCTTTGTGCAGAAGGTGGTGCTTCATGCAGAGACTCATTATTTGTTCAAATGTTGAGAATAAGTGATTGTTGAGTGCTCATCCATAAACGGGCCATTTATATCACCCCCTCTGACTCAAGGTTCAGGGAATATGGAAGAGGAGAGGAGGAAGGAATGTATGAACAGGATGTTGAGAGGTTGCCATGAAGTGTCACCATCCATATACAACACTTCACTGGGATTATGTACATGCAGACACAGTGGAGACCTGTACAAGATCAGGCCTTTCAAACTTCAGTCCTCAGGAGAGGAGGAGAGTCAAGGCACAGACACAGTGCACATTTGTACAAGATCAGGCTCTTCCTCCTTCAATCCTCAGAAGAGGAGGAGAGACAGGCTCAACCTCTATCTGAGCAGCTCTTGATGGCTAATGGTTGCTTGTAGGATGTATTTACTGGGGCACTAGCTGGGAAGAAGAAGGAATTCGGAGCAAAAAAAAGGGGGACGCAAGATGGCAATGCAGGTAAATATACTGATTATGAATCTTTCAAAACTAAGGAAATAGACATTAATGAATCAAACAGAAGTCCCATGGCCAAAAGTTCACAAATAATGTTTGGTTCTTCCTGTTGCTACAGTTTCTGATTTCTTATCCTTTGAACACCTTCTCCTTGAGTCTGTTCCATTGTGGCCCTTTGATGAGACAGCATTTATTTCACCAGATATTCCGCAGTCATCTGGATGCCTATCTTCCCCATCCTCTGAGTGTAAACACTTAGGACAAAGTGCCATTCAGGGCACGGCCAGAGCAGACAACTAAGTTTGAAAATAACTACTCCATCTACCGTTGTTAACTAGGACAAATTACTTCAACCACTCATCACCTAATTTTACCCTAATCTTTCTGTGAGCATTATTAAAATGATATATGTAAATTTGTTATATTAAAAGTAAAAAATAAATTATTTTATAAAGTTTTTAATAACCTATTTACTATATTATTGACAAACATATTTGATCTGATTTTGTTTCTAGAAGTACAGATTTTCATTGCTCAAACAAAACTCATTTTTATAACATCACATATAATACTAAGTCATTAGACAACTAAAATGCTTTATTCAGGGACTTTATCTGCATCTTATGAATATTGAAATGTTTCCATTAGATTAATTAAGAAGACATCAAATTTTCTATTCAAAATCAACTAAGCGGGCCCAATCAATAGATTCCTTTCTTAGGTCATCAAATCTCTAGCCCATATCCAAATAGTGAGGGACGAGGCATGCATGGCTCAGTGTTCAGTGTAGCCTATATTTCTCTTGTGACATCTATGCAGCCTTGCTCCTCGGGGCATCTAGTCTGAGTTGAAAGATCTATATCCCTCTGAGTTGCACTATAACTTTACATACATTAATCTTTTTTTCTAGTTTTTTAATGACTCTTATTTTCACTACTGTAAATAAATCTCAAATCCTTCAAATATTTGCTCTCTTATCAACTCCTAAAGGCCTTTTGTGAAACTTTGATCACTAAATTTAGCCTTTATGTTGTAAGTACCCCTTGACAAATGCTGATCTTTTACCAAAGACATAATGGACTATCAGGTATAAGACTTATATAAAAAAGCAAGTTGTACCATTGGGGTTTAAAAATATGTACCCTGAGTTAGGGGTATTGAGCTAACTGGTAAGTGGAAGCATGTGATCATTACTGATCAGAGAGCTGAGCCTAAGTAACCCTGAACTCCAGGTGTCATAATTCATGACATCACTGACCTGTCTGCTGGCTGCTGCCTTCTCTTTGCATAGTAAGTACATCCCCAAGCTCTTCTTTCTTCAGCAGTTGAATTGGTTTTGAACTCCACTTTAAGCAGAAGCTTTGCTATTGTTTTTGCTCACTTCTATTTTGGAAGCTCTTATGTCCTCATTTTTAGAAACTTAGCTTGAGAATAAAGCATATTTTTGCATATATATGAATATATATCCTTTTTGTGTAATTTTGCATTTGTGTAAATATGTGTGGATTGATATAAGAGATATATTTATGTGCTTGTAAAATAGCCACTATCTTATATGCTGTGTGTGTGTATGTTCAATAATCCCCATCAATTATATAAAGTAGATATCTCCATTATAAGATGAATAAACTTAAGGACAGACAAAATTAAGTCATTTGCCTGGGTCTCATATCTCAGAGCTTCCGAGTGGCTATAAGGACCCTGCTCTCAATGTACATGGTTATGGAGCCTTGCGTACTGGTTTAAACTTTAGTTAAATTGCTTGTGTGTAGAACAATAGTTCTACTTATGGCATTTCTGTTGCCAGCCATTTACTTGTTCATGTGGTTTTCATTTAAACATGACCCTAATGTCACTTTAAGAAAGAATTGGAATGACTCCTTTCTCATACAGAATCAGTGTTTTAGATGGGGCCATATTTAATAAGTATCCTTTACTGAGCAATCCACTTTTACAGGATTTTCTTGTCATACTAGTGGCACCCACAGCTAGTCTCAAACAAGTTACTATTTATGAAAATGGACATCATGTTCAGGAGATGCCAGCTACCTTATCTGATTCCTCCATGTTCTCTGCTTTAGTTCCTGCCTTGACTTCCTGGTGTGGCTTCCAGAAATGAAGCCCCTTTTACCCCAAGTTACTTTTGGTTGTGATGCTGATAACAGGAGTAGAAAACAAACTAGAGTAGTTACTAAGCTACAAGATCGGTAGAAATAAGTAATTGACACAGTAGGCTCTTCTGTGTTATTAGAATTCCTCATCTGTATGAATTTTAATGACAGATTGCTACATTAAATTCAGAGCAGGATCAGAGTTTATGACTGGAGTCAATATGCCTAATATTTCTAAAATTGAAGTTCCATATATGTCAACCTGATTTATCAATAGTCCATCATTCAGTAAGTCAACTCCACTGTCAGTGCCACCTAGGAATTTATGGAACCAATTACTCTTCAGGGGCTGTCACTTGGCTTTTACTGTGTGGTGTGCAGGAACATTTTGCTGAGGATAATTTGTAAGTACAGATAAGTCAGAGGGGAACAGTTTTATGCTGGAAAGAAAAAACACAACCCAAGATAAGGAGCTAAAGTATAAAATTGTAACAAGGATCAATTAGGTAATAAAATAATTATCTAGAAAAATTTAAGAACATGTAGTCAGAGATGAAAAAAATCCTTTGGAAATTTTTTTTTAAAAAAAGAAAGTATAGGAATAAAATAGTCAGAGACCAAGAAGCCAATTATTGTGTTTCAGCTCTAGATAAACACCAACATTACCTGAAAAGCTATAAAAATTGCTAATGAAGCTAAGGGAGACCTGAGTGAAAACGTTAGTGGCCCCAGGTGATCTGAATGGACATTTAAGGCACAGAAACTGATGCATAAGTATTTGTCAGTCCCTTAATTGAGAAAGAAAACAGATGTGAATTATACAGAAAGTTTAATGTGAAACATGCATTTTCAGAAAAATATCTAAATGTTTATTTTATGTACAAGTCCTTAAGCTGAAAATCAGACTTTAAACCCTGACAATGACTTAATAGTTCCATTTCTTCGTGTAGCTGTTTAGTATTTGTTGATATGTGAAACAACTATTGTTTATAACTACAAAATAATCCGTATGTGGCATTACACATTTGTCCAAATTCATAGCATATATAGCACCACGAACAAAGTCTGAACTATTTGACTTTAGGGCCACTGACCTAATGTACCATTCAGGTGTGTGTGGCTGGTTAGTAAGAACTTTGTGCATGTGTGGGAGCAATGTGTAGGGATAGTTTTTTCCCCTCCAAACATAAAACCAATCAAATGGCATTTACTACTGCATTTATTTATTATTTCTTCAAGAATTTCGATATTTAAATCTAGCAGCTAGAATATTGGCTGTCTAAAATTTATAACTACTGTTAAGGTAGCATGTTAGACATCACCCCACAGGCTCATGTGCTTGAAAATTTGGTCCCCACATGTCAGTACTATTTGGGAAGATTGGGGAGCCATTGAAAGATGGAACCTTGCTGTGAAAAGTCAGTTGTTACAAAAAGTGGGTGAGCCTTGAGATTTTACAGCCAGGCTCCACTTCCTGTCCACGCCACTGTCTTACTGCAGATACAGTGTGACTAGCCCCCTCCCACTTATGTCACCATGCATTTCCTTGCTGTGAAGGACACTATGCCTGCGAACTCTAGGAGAAAGTAAGCCATTTCTCCTTAAGTTGTTTCCTACCAGATAGTTTGTCAGAATGAGAAAAACGTATTAACAAGCCTGTTACAATCATAGTCACACAGCCTGGAGGCCAGAAGCTCAAACTCATCACCATTAAGCTAAGGGCAGGGTATCTGCAGAGCCATGTTCCCTTCAGAAGCTCTTCACCCCTCTGCCTTCCTGGCTGCCACCATTCCTGGACCTGTGGCAGCATCACTCCATTTCCTCCATGGTGTCTTTATGTGTGTGTGTAAATTCTGTCTCGTTACATATATGCATATTATTAATTGCCTTGGAGACATAGTTGTTGGGTGTTCCCCCTATTGCTGTTACTCTGACAATAGTAACAAGGGAAAAGGGTTTAATCTGGCTTGTAGCTTTGGTTATAGTCCATGGTGGTGGGATGTCACAGCACAGGACCTTGATGGAGCTGTTCACATTGCCTCCATAGCCAGGAACAAAGAGCCCTATCAGTTCTCTTTTTCCATTTATATAGTCCAGGGTCTCAGCCAGACAATAATCCTGCACAGTGTGTTGGTCCACCCCCCTCAGTTAATATAAGAGAACCCCAAAGGTGCATGATCAGAGGCCCCTTACAGAGGCCCACCGGTTAATTTTATCATCCTAAAACCCACAGGTTTTTTGTTTTGTTTTGCTTTGGTTTAGTTGTTTTAAAAATGTCCTAAGGATTGAACCTACAGCTTTGTGGGTACACTATATGAACTATATCCCAGGTCTCATATCACTATCTTAAAGGCACAACTTTAAGGACATTTGCTCTCCCTTAGCTGTATGAGCTAACATTAATCCAGGGGTTAAGAAGCAGAGATACTGTTTGAGGTGGGAGCGATTTTTAAGCCTGGCATAAATTCCAGGTTAAAATATTGACCTTGAAAAAGTTTGCTTTGAGACAGGTTCTAGACTAGAATATCACTGACTGTGCTTCTGTTGTCCTCGAGGCTGGTGAGAAGCGTGGAAGACTGGCACTGTGTCTTCTCGTCCATGACTGAGCTTCCCAGTTCTGCAGATGGAGCTTTCCGTATTTCCTCCCTACCAACAATGACAGCTTCTGAGGGGATGTTGTATGAATACCAATCAATAACCCTGCCTCCTAGAGCACACTAGTTATAGAATAAACACCTTATTTTTAAAATATGGATAAGCCACATCTCATCTCCAAGCAGTCCTATTTAGGCAGAAAAGACAGATAAGGGTGAGCTGTTCCATATACGTTACAATCGGTGTAATATGGAAGGCCCTAAGTTTTCAGGAAAGAAAAGGAATTTTTTTCCTCTCTCAGAATAGAAGCAGATAAACGTTAATCCAAACCCTAAAAATATAATCAGCCCAGGGGTTGCTGCTGTTTAGCATTCCCAGGCAGTACATTGCTTCTATAATGTAAGCAGTAGAAATAATCACAATAAGCTTATCTCTTTGCAGAAGTCATGGAAGGATGAAATGAACAGGAGCAATAGCCATCACGCTTCCTGCCGAAACACGGTATGGAAATGCACTGATCTGAGTGATTGGGCAGCTTTAGAAACGCTTCCAAAATAGTTTGCAGCATCAGTGATAGTCTGACCCTTGGTTTTGGAAGGTACTATTTCCAGAAATTCAGAGGTATGTGGGTGGACTGAGTCATTCACACCCTTCTCAGAATGCCCTCTGCTTTTCCTCCTCCACCAACCATGAGCAATCAGCTACTTTCTGCCCTGCGGAGAGCAGGGGCTTACGGAAGGTGCTTCTGATCAAAAGATAAGAAAAGCCAATGATAAATTTGAATCCTCATTAAATCAGCGTTCATTAATTTTTCTTCAATTCTAGTGCTCTGACTTAGCCAAGGTATTAACAAGAATGTTTGTATGTAGCAATATTAATAGTCTAAGACTATTTTTACAGCTAAATGTTACTATGGAGAAAGATGAGAAATAACATAATGTAACATAATATAGAAGAAAATGACATTGGATGTAGTTGTCTAATAGTTCTTGTGCGCGCCTGCGTGTGCGTGTGTGTTTCTGTGTATATGTGTATGTATATGTGTGTTTATGTTTGTGTGTATATATGTTGGTGTGTGTGGATATGTGTGTATGTGTTTATGTGTGTGCATGTATTCATATGTGTGCATGTGTTTATATTTGTGCATATGTGTTTATGTGCGTGCATGTGTCTATGTTTGTGTATGTGTCTCTTTGTGTATTTATGTTTGTGTGTATATGTGTCTGCATATAAATGTGTGTATTGCTATATGTGTGTTTATGTTTATGTGTGCATAAGTGTGTGTATATATATATATACATATATATGTGTATACATATGTATGTATATATTTGTGTCCAGGTATGTGTGATTAAGATTGGTGTATACTTCTTAAAGAGAAAGCATGAAAACATTGACAATTTGGATTCCCTTGGCTTCAGAAATCCATATGATCCCAGGCTTCTTTCAAAATTATTCATGGGGCTTCCCCTCGAGATTGTCTTTATGAGTGAGGCCATGGTTATGTACCACATTTGCTCTCACTCACTCTTGCATTGCTTTCCAGAACTTCCTGCATTAGACTTCTTGAGTTGACTCTCAGTAATTAGATATCAAGAGCAGAGCTGGATATCCCCCCTGCTGCCGCTTAGCTTTACCTGGCTTTGACTGTTTCCATCTCCTGTGCTCTGTGGTGCCAGAAGAAGCCTGCCTCCTTGCTCTGCCTCCCTCTCATTTTTGTTCTTGAAACTCTACCAGGTGTATGTCATTGGATCAAAGAGTGTGGCTTCTGTGGTGCAGCATGCTTTATAATCCCCATGATAAACAAATGTTTATGAAAGCCAGAATGAAGCCTGCTAAGAACAGATTTCGACTTGGGGACATTGCAGTGTCCTTCAAGAAGTGATGGACACAGAAGCTAAATGGAGAACATTCTGTCTTTTGTTCTTGTGGGCAAAGGAAAATTCCCTAGATACAACTTTCTGGTAAGAGCTTTGAGGTAAAGTTCTCTTAGAAGAAGGCCTATGGTGCCACTATTCACATGTTCCCTAGCACTTCCAGTACACTTGGCCAGTCAGTAGCCAACAACCCACAGAACACAGCCTGTGCTTTACTCTGCCCTTTCCAACACATGGTGAGGCAGCAGGATAACCATTACTGAAAAGAGCTGCTTTCTCAAAACATTCAGAGGACTCTCATGTAGACTGTGCTTGCCCCTGTCATCACAAATATCCTATTATCTGCCTTATCTTTGGCCCACTGAAACATGCCTTTTGATAGTCTGGAGGGTGCAGAGATAGGAGCATTAGAAAATGCTAGGGTGTGGTTCCAGGTCTTTCCATCAGGATTCAGTTGCATCTTTGGACCTATTATATGTTTATACTGGACCAGATTATTTCTTAGGTACCCACCAGCTTGACTTACTTGCCCATCAAAAATGCTCTCTGTTATGTGATAAATTTCAATTGCTAGTACTTACTTTGCCCCATGGATGGCTCCAAAAAGCACACCTAGTTTTAAAGACCTGCTCTTCTATAAAAAATGGTAACAAACTACATGGTCATTTTGATGTCCAGCTCTACATATTGTCATATCTATATTGGGCATTTAAGTAAGATGAAGCCGAGGCTTCAGAAATTAAGGTTTGTATTGAAGACTTGACCTCAAAACTGGTCAATGATTGGCCTGAAATTTGGTTTTTTTTTTTTTCTTTCTTGAAGAGTGGCATCCTTTCTACCTTACCATAAACAGTACTGAACAGTATAACTCAGAATGTAGAAATATCCTCTGGGTGGTGAAGAGTGTACATAATACATTTCATTTGCATCGATAACAGATAACAGAAAGGTTACTGCTACTGCCAATATCTGGATTTCTGTGATGTATATGATATATATCTATTCATAAAATGCCAGAGTTACCAATACAGCACCCACTTTGGCATCACAACCTACCCTTCAAAGCAGTCCTGTTTGCTTCCTCTCTCTGAGTGTGGTCCCCATTTCATGTATCATTGATCCCTGCCATTTGTACCATGTCCTTTCTTTGGTGCTTGTGATAAATATTTTAGTATCCTTTATAAACAATCTTTCTGAAGAAGAGACAAGTTATATCTAATGATATATATCCAGGGGTCATCCCTACCAGAACTCTTACCTACACCACTCTTCCTTGTATTAGGAAGGGAAGCTTAAAAAAGACATAGGATGAAATTCACCTATCTATTAGATCTCATGAAAGAGAGGTGGCTAGGATCTTTCTTATATTGGCCTGGCTACGAGCTCCTAGAGGACAGGAACTAATGACCAATTTACAGTGTTATAATTTTTCTTATTAGATTGTCTTCTAATACAATCTTCTGTGCTGTTTGGTAAATTCTAATTGAACTAAATTTCATGAAATGGAAGACAGTATCATTTGAAGTCTATAAAAGCATGTTGTACATTGGGAATATAAAAAAAGAAAAAAGAACAATAAAAAGCTCAATTAATTTCTTCTCCATGAACTCCCCACGAACCGCCCACAGTTAGGAGAGCAAACTGCACTCCGAGCTTCTATTGTCCAGGCACAGCCTTTGTTTAAAGAGCTAGTGCAAATTCCAAAGCTTTAGCTTATTGAATTTAGCTCAGTGGCTTGTGGCCAAAAATTTAATGAGAAATGAAGGTACTGATATCCTCCGCCATTCAATTCTGTGCCACCGGGACCACAGCTGATGGGACAACGAGGTGGCTGACAGTTTAACACAAACCTAATATATTCTGTCTATTTGTGACTTTCATCAAATGAAGTCACCTTCATAACAATGGCTTGCAGCATGAGGTTTTCCTCCTTTTCCATTTTTGGCCAAATTTTGAGAGCAAATATGGGAAAATAAATCCCTCTGTCCTCTTTTTGCCTTGCAGAGTTGGGGAGCAATCTCAAGTCTCAAAGTAACAAGATGAAAGTGAGATCTTAGAATTTGTAAAGCTAGGGAGATTTGCTTTATAAGTGTTACAAGGATAAATATGGAACCCTTAATGCCAAAGAACAATTGATAATTGAGTGAGACAAAACAAGGAAGACAAAAAATAATAGGGCAAGAGCTACACAGATCTTGGAACCCCTCTTTCTGTATCTCCTAGTAAAAGGTAGATGGCTCTCAAATTTCCCCGTATCTTTACTGTTCATTGAATATTCAGAATGTCATTGTCTTGTGGTGGCATGTCTGAAACCTCTGAAAGATGTGGCTTCTACTTCATTCTATGTAAAATAGCACTATATCTATGTAGGGAAAATGAGGCTGTCATTAGCCACTGTGTTGTGTATGTGTGTGTGTGCATGTTTGCGTATGTGATTGTATGTATGTGTGTTTCTTCTGAGATCTAACCTAGTATGTCACATGTCACAAATTTTATCACACAGATGAAAAATATGAGGAATAATAAATGTTAGCATCAGCTTTTCAGTTTTAAGGAAGTCTAAGCATGGAGCCACCTTTCTTGCTTTAGAAGGAGAGATCTAGGAAGTGTGGAAAACTGAGCATTAGATAAATAAAGAGAGAGTTCTTTAGCCCGGGGTGTTGCTGAGGAAGCTTCCAGTGTTTGTTTGTTTGTTTGTTTGTTTGTTTTAGTACCATGCAGGCAACACTAATTCTAGAAAAGCTGACACCAGACTAACTCAGAATTCAAACTCCAGAGCTGGAGCCACTGCCTTAACAAAAGAGGAGTCAGGCTGAAGCTGACTTTACTATGTGCTGCCAGGCAGGTGAGTGAACATAAATTCCAATAATAGGTCACCGAAAATGTCACTGTAATTATAGCTACCTAAAGAGATAGTCCTTTCCAAACATCCAGTGAAGGCTGTGTTCTCAGTGAGAAGCTGGGGGTTAAAGAGAACAAACATCTTTTGTAGTGACATCTACCCAATTCACTCTGTAGTATTAAATTAGGTCAGGTCTAAACGGACTTATCTTTAAAGTTATGTTAGCTTTAATTAGCAGTAATGCATGTCATGTATGAATTAGTAGCCCAAGTCTTTCAGTTCTATGCTTTATTTTATAAAAATTCTGTGCATATGTCAGATAACATGCTAACTATTACATTCACATAATTTTATTTTAGCTTTGAGAATTTGGGTTTGAGCATCATAGAATGAAGTAGACCAGAATGGAGAATAGTTTTTACATTTTGAAACTCCATCTTGGGACAAAATGAACCTAGCAGAAATAGAAATTCTTTGGGGGAAAGGAATTGGCTCTTTTTTCTCTCTCTCTCTCTCCTCTCTTAAATCATAGATCAAGGCCACGGATCCGAAAAGTGAATTATTCATGTGCATATAGATGTTGTGAGCTGTGTTGATTAGACCAGAAGCTGGATGGTACCCTTAGAAAAAGTCTGCAGGCATGCCAATATGTTTTCTTAGGCAATAAAAGGCTATAAAATATTTATTACTTTTTAATTATTTCATTAATGGCAATGTTCTTTCCAGTTCCAGCTGGAAGGTTGAACTTGATAAATGTAGGCACTATTTTTGAAACTCTACTTCATTTGGGGTTCTTTAAATCTGTTTCTCCCTTCTCTACCCCAATCCCTTCCAACACGAGGTACGAAAGAAAGAAGGTTGGGGGGGGAAAGGGGAGGGTAGTTGTCCTTAGCTACTTCCTGCTGGTTAGGGTCGTTGGGTTCCTTGGGCCAAGTCCAATTTTCATTTCAAACTTCTCATCAAACTGCATCAAGAGCAACCAGGAGCAGCATGGGGGAGCACAAGCAGCCTTCTTTCTTGGAGCCCCTTGTCTCTCTCCTGGCTCTGAAATTTATTCCCCCTTGAGAGTCCTCAGAATTAAACTATCTGCAGTTGGCAAAGAGCCTCTCTCAAAGCTTAAATGAGGCAAATAGTTTGCTGCTGTGGACAACTTGAATCAGCCCCATATCCCACACCTGGGATTAAAACAAAAACATATTTACATAACTGAGTTTTCAAAGACAGCAAAACTTCCCCTACAGATAAAGGAGCTGGTCAATTGTCATAAGAATTCTACTTAGAAAAAATATTTTTCTAATGTAAATACAATTTTATATGACTAGCCGTAATATCCTATTGAGATAATTTTTATAAGATATGTCAATTTGTGACAAGGTACAGAGCTAGTAAGAACTCATGGGGTTTTAATACACTGGGAAGGTTTCCTGGGTATTCAGCACAGGATATGAGGAATTTCAACATTAGCAGAAATGCTTTAAAATAAACCAAGAAAAACTAGTGACTCTTCTTGCACCTATGAAGGAGGTGAGGTCACATTGAAGGGACCAGAAGATACAGAAAACCACAACCTTACCAGAGTAAAAATCCTAGGACTAGACACTTCCTCAAAGCTAATGCCTCTGGGAAAATAAGGAACCACTGGATGTGGTCAAGTCAGAGGCAAACTCCAGGGACAGTGCAAAGGAAAGCTGTATACTCCTGGAGGTGTTATCTCTGGGAAAGTGTCCAGATTTTCACACT
This sequence comes from Acomys minous, assembly GCF_964271855.1. Taxonomy (NCBI): domain Eukaryota; kingdom Metazoa; phylum Chordata; class Mammalia; order Rodentia; family Muridae; genus Acomys; species Acomys minous. The sequence continues at coordinate 68,643,775 of NC_140489.1, read as the reverse complement.
CAATATCAAAAAAGAAAAGTTGTCTTTTTCCAGGGGCAAAGAAAGGAGCAACATTAAAATGAAGAGAAATTGCTTAATCCAAACTGCACATTCTGTGGTTTACAAAGTCGATATTTAGAAAGAGTCACATGGGTGGGCCTGACAGTTATCATACTGAGGGACATCAGACAAATGCTCAGGGCTATGACAAGCTCAGTCCTCAGTTGCAGAAACCATCCACAGCTTATGTAAATACTAGTCTCTTCCTTATCACTTTTTAGTATTGGTTTAGTAAAGATTCTTATCTTCAAGAATGCTCTGGCTCTTGGAAGACAGTATATTAATAATCAGTCTCCCTATAAAATACCCTCGCTGTTGTCACATTGGTCATTGCTAGTCAAGGAATACAGTGCAATAACTTCTTTAACTTGGCAGAAGGCACTGCATCAGAGATCTCAGAAAAACTTCTCAGTAGGGGAGGGTTTATAGTAATATCTGGGCATGTAGTTCCCATTTCTCGTGTGTAATTTCAACACAGTGGCCCACATTGGAATATTACGTGCAATGTCAGATAGTTAAAGTAGCCTGTAGAATAGATGCCAATAAGCTTTGTAGTCAGCTTCAGAGAGCTCACTGAAGGTCCGTCTCACACTCGGTACAGATGGAGTAGAAGAACTGTTTTCCTTTTTATACTCTCCAGTGCGCGCGCGCACACACACACACACACACACACACACACACACACACACACACACACAAACACAGCGGGTCCTTCGTGCTAAGAGAGCAGCAGCCGCAGCAGCAGCCGTGGCAGTGGTTTATTATTCTTTCTCCAGAGTTCAAAAGAGCCTTCTTATAGGCAGCAAAACAGGAATCCTCCTCCCAGGTGAAAATCCCTCAAGAGGTAATCGCACACAGGAGGAAAAGTCTCGAGGAAGGGAGGGGAGCGTTCTCAGAGCAGTAAACACGACTAGCTAACCAAGATAAACACAGACGTGGAAGCTGCTAGAAACAGGACATGAAACAGCAAGACAGGCAGGCAGCCCAGTCGGGCCTGGTTCCTACACTTGGGAGCTAATGCATAAATCAGAGGAAAGGGAAGGCGCATTGTTGTCCGCTCTGCTCACTCAAATAATGACTAAAACTCAATCTGAAATAGCATGTTATGCAATTAGCGTACTCCTTTTTGTGAGGTAAAAACTGCAACATACCCTTAAAAGATAACTTGTTTTCTGTTTTTGGCTTTGTCTTCATTTGACTTTGAGGAAGCAACTCAATTTCTCCATGTTTTTATTCATCCACTGTAACTGTGGCTGTTAATTAGAACTCATTTCCTAAACATAGCCTGTGATGCAATGATTTCACAAGCCAATTACTTTACCAGTAACAAGTGCCCTTGAGGTTGGCAGAGGACAGATCTTTCTTGTGGCCCTGGTCAAGGTGTTATGGCCATGTAGGATTATTATTAAAAACAATAGAAAAACGCTGCCAAAATACTCATTTAGGCAGTAGACTACTTTCATTGACATAATTGGGAAAGAGAAACAGTCATCAACAAAAATAATGTATGTCCCCAAAACAGATAACTAAGGTTTCCACTCTCCCCACCTAATTAAGTTTGAGTACTTATGCTTATATGAAGCAAACAGTTTGGAAATCATTGCAAATTGTGATTTCATAGGCATATCCAGTGTTTGCTACTTTGTTGGTTCCTTTCTCTCTCCCACTCTCATTAATCTCCGAACACTAGATAGGAGAGAGAAAAGGATAAATGGGAAAGTGGCATGATTAGGGGCATGGAGTTCCTTGGAACAAGTTTGATCTTCATTGTCAGAATATATAATTTCTCATTTGCTTGTACATAACTACTTAACAAACTTCAACCAAGATAAACAAACAGCATCCAACTGCCAACCAGCCACCAACAGCAACCCCACCTCCTGGGACCCTGCCTTTATATATTCTCTGAAAAGTTCCCAGAATTCCAAAGTCATACACTTGACAGAAACTATCTGCAGCTGGCAAAACCAGGCCCCTGGGAGAGCGCGAGGCAAATCATAGTCACCTGCTGCAAAGCAACTTCATATGCCTATATGTGGGATTAAAAAAAAAAACATGTCCCCATAGCATTTCTGTGTTTTTTTTAAAAAGAAACTAAAATTACAAAATTTTTACTACATATAGGCTTCTTAAATTGGTAAGTCTTCATTTTTAAAGAAAGTAAATACTTGCCTTTAATATCTCATAGTAACAATGACAAAACCATGATTTCCAAATGACAACTCTTAGTTTGAGCTCAGAACATTTTACTGTTAAAAGATAATAGGAATATGCTTTTAGATGTACACTGAAATAACAACAACAGCAACATGCCTGAAAGTGTCCTAGTGCTTAGCTTTTGGGTTTATTCCATTAATGCAGAGATTTTGGGTTACTTTCTGCTCCCTGTTCTATACATTTCTATGTATTTCAAGTAACAATGACCACACACACACAACAAAAGCAAACCTCTGCACCAGTGGCTTGTTGTCTCTCACTTAAGTCATTCTGAAGCTAGTTTTCCCCAATTATTGGTGTTTTTATTAGGTGTATGTTTAGCAGACAGGACGGGAAGGATCAAGATCTCTATGTAGCCCAGGCTAGCTTACACTTCTGTTCTAGCTTTAACCAGTTGAGATTATAGTCCTGTGAGACTTCCTTAATCTTCTTCAAAATATTTATCTATATATTCATTTAGTGTGTGTGTGTGTGTTTGTGTGTGTGTGTGTGTATGTGTGTGTGTGTGTATGTGTGCATACAATACCCACCTGCTGATGCTAGAGGGCAATTCTCAGGAGTTAGTTCTTTCCTGATATGTTGTGAGATATGGGATTGAATTTAGGCCTATGAGTAAGTGTTTCAACTTGCTAAGACATTTCTCTTGCCCACTTTACCTTTCTTAACAGCTTTGCTTTTTCTGTCATTTGTTCTCAAACATTTTTATATGTAGACTAGCACACAGTAGATGTGTGAAAAGAATGCCAATTCAATACAACACTTGCAAAATCTCTCTTAACTTTCCAACCCATAATTTATCTGTTCATCCAGGAAACCTCTGCATCTGTTCAAATAGGAATTATTTTTCTATCTATATATGAATGAATGTCTACTGAGACCAATAAGTTACACAAAAATTTGCTTATTGGATCTACTTCATTTCTATCTTAGAGTTGCATTCTTGTTTATTTATTCTATATTTGTTACTTAGAAAATATTTCAACATAAAACAAATATACATTATGCATAGGAAGCCCAGTCATAAAGTGGTGTCAATACTGTGGGAACTGAGACATCATAGTAAGATTATTTATACATTGTTCTCTTGTCTCTGAACCCGTCCCACATTCCACATAGAACCAGTCATAATTTGAGGTTTTAAATATATTTTTCTCCTGTTAAAATTATTTTAAAATTCATGTGTATATATCATATTACTTAACTTTGTGATCTTTGGTTTGCACCTTAAAAGGGTGAGAGCACCCCACAGTTCCCTGTGGATGTCTATGGGCTCATTTATGATGCCTTACTTGCTGTAGCCTAGTCACGTTCTTTGCCAGGAATACATAAGTATGTGAAATTACTCACTGATACACGAGTTTATCCATATCATTGTCAGTGAGCATTTGAACATTTGAGTTATTCTGTATTTTTCATGAATATTAATGCTTCTAAGCTTTTAGGCCATCTGCAAGGGTCTCTATGCATTTAGTTATGAGTAGAGTTATAAAATACACATGTATTAGACTTTAGCAGATAAGGGAAGAGTATTTTGCAAATTGACTATAAAATGTCAGTCCTACCAAGAGTGTGGGATTGTGGCAGTTGGTCAAAAGTAAGTATATGATGTTTTTATATAACAATATTCTTATATTCAGGAATTTTGGTATACATGATGCTTTGTCTGGAAGTTAATTGCTTTCTGAAATGGAGATTGCATTAGTATCTTTTTTATTCTTTTTACCAATCACAAGTTAGAGCCTCTGCTAAGCCACTTGTTCATGTCAGATCAGAACCTACCACACCATGAGATAAAACTGTGAATTCTGTTATTCTGTTACTGTATTAGGAAGGCTGTACTACCCCAAGCCATTCCTCCTTCCACATTAATGCACTGCATATACCCACAAAAACTGCAGGGGGAGGATACACCTTTTCTGTCCCAAGCTTGAGTCTTCATGCTGGGCATTTATGCCATTGATCTTCATGCCTTCATTTTATTCTACTGTAAGAAAGTCTGGATTACTGAGAATATGAGAGCATTGCAGCTGTGAGTAGTATACTGTGTGAAAGGCCTAGAAATTCACAAGGTGGTGGTGATGATGGATTTTCCACTACAAAATAAGTAGAAAAAGCTGCCTCTTAAAGACTCATAAGCAGGCCTCCTTTAGAGTCGCAAGCAGAAGAAAAGATCTCTGGATGAGGAAGCATCGGCTACATATGCAGGCATCTTCAAAGAAGTACACATAGCTGTGTAATACTGGATAGCAGTGTTACAGACATTAAAAAACCCCAGAGATGTTCTTTTTCCCTAGAGAATATTTACAGATAGTTTTAGGCCTACAAACGCTCAATGGTGGGCTCAGGACCGAACAAATAGTTACCAGCAGATGGACCTAGACTAGACTCAGAGCATCTTCATGTTTATCCCGAGCACAACTTCCATTAAGATGCAAATGCTTTGTATCCACTACCCTTGCGTCTAGTTTTACTTTGAGTCATTAAGCAAAAGCAGCCTACTGTATGCCAATTCCCAAGGAGATGGTAAAATGTAGGTTATAAAGTGCAGTACTCAAGGTTTTCTGCTATAATAAAACCTTTTGCCAAAAAAAATTGTATTTGAATTCTTATGCAACATCCAATCCAGGGCTATCTGTGGATGTGGTGCTTTGTAAAGAAATGTTGAAGGGGAGGGGGAAGAAGGGAATAAGGAAGGGAGAGAAAGAGAGAGAGAGAAAGAGAGAGAGAGAGAGAGAGAGAGAGAGAGAGAGAGAGAGAGAGAGAGAGAGAGAGAGATTGAGACTGGTTAAAGATATGAGGGAATGAGAGAAGGAGGCTCCACAAGCCATAAGCAAGGTCCACAGGGACCTGTGAATACAGCATAGGGTACACTGTAGAGTATCACCCATAGGTAGCAAGGAAGCAAGGCTATTTGGATATTTATACACTTACAACTCAGCCTCCTTAAAGGTGTTCTCACAGTGAGAGAGCATGAACATCACCAAGCACATACAGTATTCCAGATAGCCTGCTTCCCCTTTTCCATGTGCTGTCAGGACTTCCCACCAAGGGGAAAGATTTGAAGTTGATAATGGGCAATGAGAAAGGTCTTCCTCCAACCTTCTCCATGGGATGGCTTATCCTTCCTTCATACCTAGACTATATTTCCTTTTCAACAAGAATCATGTCCTTTTTCTTCTTACCTCTTATGAAAGTGACAACATGGCTATGTGTCACTACCTTGTGAGTAGCTCTCCCTCACCATGTTGCAGCTCTCTGACTGTATGAATCATACTCTCTGTAGTGGCTTCTAGGCTTGACCTGTATGGTACAAGTATAAAAAGTATTTTTTATAAATAGTTGGTTATGGAATCAAATGAGCTTTTGGGGTATTTTCTCACATCTTCCATAAAAAAAAAAAAAAAAAGAAAGCAGAAGGGCAATGTCCAGAACACTATCATCAAGACATTAAAGCAGAGGAACAGGAAGTCTGGGGAACCTAAACTCTTCAGTTGACCTTCCTATCCAGCCCTGAGCCATTAAATTGATTTCAGTGAAGCCACTTGACACAGGTCATATAGTGCTGACAGCCCATGATTTTCCCTCTTGATATGTTTCCCTAAATTTTTTCTGCTCATTAGAAATATGTACTTTCTCCCTTTATTAGTAAATATTCCTATCATTTTTCTTTATATTTACTTGCTCCAATAAGCAAAATTAACTCATTCAACAAAAGTTGAGTGTTTTTCAATGCTAAACATCCAGGGAATTCAGGACCATATATGATATACTTTTAAAATCTGTCAATCAATAGGAAACATAAATGTAAACACATCACTGAGATATATTATTTATACTGTGTCAAATGTATATTGAGTGAAAGGAGATTGAATCCACACAAAAGGAAGTGGGTAATTCTAATTTTTTATTAATTTATTCTTGTTACATCTCAACGGTTATCCCATCCCTTGTATCCTCCCATTCTTCCCTCCCTCCCTCCCATTTTCCCCTTATTCCTCTCCCCTATGACTGTTCCTGAGGGGGATTACCTCCCACTGTATATGCTCATAGGGTATCAAGTCTCTTCTTGGTAACCTGCTGTCCTTCCTCTGATTGCCACCAGGTCTCCCCCTCCAGGGGACATGGTCAAAGGTGAGGCACCAGAGTACATGAGAAAGTCATATCCCACTCTCCACTCTACTGTGGGGAATGTTCTGATCATTGGCTAGATCTGGGTAAGGATTTAAAGTTTACGGCCTGTATTGTCCTTGGCTGGTGCCTTAGTTTGAGTGGGACCCCTGGGCCCAAATCTGCCTATCATAATGTTCTACTTGTAGGTTTCTAGGACCCTCTGGATCCTTCTACTTTGCCATTCTCCCATGCTTCTCTCATCTAGAGTCCCAATAGGATGTCCTCCCCTCTGTCTCAGTTTCCTGGTAAGTGAAGGATTTCGTGGGACATGCCCCTTGGGCTAATATGCAGATATAAGTGAGTATATACCATTTGAGTCTTTCTGCTTCTGGGTTAACTCACTTATTATGATCATTTCTAGCTCAATCCATTTATCCACAAATTTCGGGAAGTCCTTGTTTTTAATAGCTGAATAGTATTCCATAGTGTATATGTACCACAGTTTCTTTATCCATTCTTCTATTGATGGACACTTAGGCTGTTTCCATGTTCTGGCTATTATGAATAAGGCTGCTATGAACATGGTTGAGCAAATTTTCTAGTTGTGTGCTGGAGCATCTTCTGGGTATATTCCAAGGATTGGAATAGCTGGGTCTTGAGGAAGCCCTATTCCCATTTTTCTGAGATAGCACCAGATAGATTTCCAAAGTGGTTGTAGTAGTTTGCATTCCCACCAGCAATGAAGGAGTGTTCCTCTCTCCCCACATCCTCGCCAGCATGTGGTGTCGCTTGAATTTTTGATCTTAGCCATCCTGATGGGTGTAAGATGGAATCTCAGAGTTGTTTTGATTTGCATTTCCCTGATGATTAAGGAGGTTGAGCATTTCTTTAAGTGTTTCTCAGCCATTTGATATTCCTCTGTTGAGAATTCTCTGTTTAGTTCCAAGCCCCATTTCTCAATTGGGTTATTTGGTTTGGTGGTGTTTAATTTCTTGAGTTCTTTATATATTTTGGATATTAGACCTTTGTCAGATGTAGGGTTGGTGAAGATCTTTTCCCAGTTTGTAGGCTGTCACTTTGTTCTTTTGACAGTGTCTCCTGCCTTACAGAAGCTTCTCAGCCTCATGAGGTCCCATTTATTAATTGTTGACATTAATGCCTGGGCTGTTGGTGTTCTGTTCAGGAAGTTGTCTCCTGTGCCAATATGTTCCAGGCTCTTCCCCACTTTTTCTTCTAAGTGACTTAGTGTCTCTGGTTTTATGTTGAGGTCTGTAATCCACTTGGATTTGAGTTTTGTACAAGGTGACAAATATGGGTCCAGTTGCATTTTTTTACACATAGACATCCAGTTAGACCAGCACCATTTGTTGAAGATGCTATCCCTTTTCCATCGAATGGATTTGGCTTCTTTGTCGAAAATCAAATGACCATATGTGTGTGGATTCATATCTGGGTCTTCGATTCGATTCCACTGATCAACCATCCTGTTGCTGTGCCAGTACCATGCTGTTTTAATTACTATTGCTTTATAGTACAGTTTGAGATCAGGTATGGAGACTCCTCCGGAGCACCTTTTATTGTACAAGATTGTTTTAGCTATTCTGGGTTTTTTGTTTTTCCATATGAAGTTCAGAATTGAACTTTCAATGTCTTTAAAAAATTGTGTAGGTATTTTCATAGGGATTGCATTGAATCTGTAGATTGCTTTTGGTAGGATGGCCATTTTTACTATGTTAATTCTCCTGATCCATGAGCAAGAAAAATTATTCCATCTTCTCATGTCATCTTCAATCTCTTTCTTTAGAGTTTTGAAATTTTTTCAAACAAGTCCTTCACTTGCTTAGTTAGAGTAACTCCTAAGTACTTTATATTGCTTGTGGCTAATGTGAAGGGTGTAGTTTTCCTAATTTCTTCCTCTGCAAACTTGTCCTTTGTGTATAGGAAGGCTACAGACTTTTTTGAGTTAATTTTGTATCCAGCCAATTTGCTGAAGGTGTTTATCAGCTGTAGGAGTTCTCTGGTGGAATTTTGAGGGTCACTTATGTACACTATTATATCATCTGCAAATAGGGATAATTTGACTTCCTCCTTTCCCATTTGAATACCCTTGATCTCCTTAAGTTGTCTTATTGCTCTGGCTAGAACTTCGAGTACTATATTGAAGAGATATGGAGAGAGTGGGCAGCCTTGCCTTGTTCCTGATTTTAGAGGAATTTCCTTGAGTATCTCACCATTTACTTTGATTTTGGCTATTGGCTTACTGTATATAGCCTTTATTATGGTGAGGAAAGTTCCTTGTAGCCCCGATCTCTCTAAAACTTTAAACATGAATGGGTGTTGGATTTTATCAAATACTTTCTCTGCATCTAACGAGATGATCATGTGGTTTTTTTATTTTCAGTTTGTTTATGTGGTGGATTACATTGATGAATTTCCATATATTAAACCATCCCTGCATGCCTGGAATGAAGCCTACTTGGTCATGATGAATGATATCTTTGATGTGCTCTTGTATTCGTTTTTCAAGCATTTTATTTAGTATTTTTGCAACGATGTTCATAAGAGAAATTGGTCTGAAATTCTCTTTTTTTGTTCAGTCTTTGTGAGGTTTAGGTATCAATGAGACTATGGCCTCGTAGAATGAATTTGGTAATGTTCCATCCCTTTCTATCTTTTGGAGTAGCTTGAAGAGTATCGGTATTAGCTCGCCCTTGAAGGGCTAGTAGAATTCTGCACTGAAGCCATCTGGCCCTGGTCTTTTTTTTTGCTTGGGAGACTATCAATTATTGCTTCTATTTCCATAGGGGAAATGGGACTATTTAGCTAGTTTATTTGTTCTTCACTCAACTTTGGCAAGTGAATCACTCAACTTTGGCAAGTGATCTATTTTTTAAATTGTTATAAAGGAAGAGATAAAATAGTTTTTTTGCATACTTCTCATGTCACTTAAACAGACTTTGGCCAGTCCCCAGCCACTCCTTCTTTTCAAGCATTTATCCTTTTATTTAATAAACTGTGTGTGTGCAAGATACTGTGACAATAATACATTAATAGATATTGGTTACAGATGAGATATTAAATATACTAATAACTTATCTCTGATCACATCTGTACAGAAAAAGATATATGGCCATGGCTAGGGGATGGCAAATGTTTTTCTTTAGCTGCATTGTTTAATGAATGGGGCCCTGGTACTGTGCTGATGTGACAAACTCACAATTGCTTGGTGCACTTTGCTGGCACAGTGACAAACATTGCTTTGGGTAACAACTGGAATACCCTCCATGATGCTCTATGCAGGAAAGCAGGAGACTAGAGAGAGTTAACTAAGAACTCCATATCAGTTATCACTCCAACAATTCATAAGCCTATATGAGACAAGGCTCTAAAGGCTGATATTAGAAGGAGATAGGAGATCACAAGTTAAATTTTCTTTGGCTTTCTTATGTCTTGAGGAAATGTGTGGTATTGCCCTCCTCATATTTATTCATTTTTAAGGGACAGGAGGAGCAACAACCTTTGAATATATACTATCATCTTGTGCTTGTCCACAGCATCTGCACCTGTTCAGAGTCTGTTAGTCACAGCTGAGGAATCTGCAAGGATGGCAATACTATGTCTGCTTTGAGGATGAAAATAAAATCCACATAATCAAATTACATTTTAGAGTTAGACATCAACCTAGAAAAGTAAGTATACAGATACTGTAGGGCTGACTGAAAGAATGTTTTTTTATAGATACAAGTACTTTTATTTTATTATTTTATGTATCAAAGTGTTTGCTTATAGATGTCTGTGGATTTGATATGAGCATTTCAGACAATATTGTTCTGGAAATAGTAGCGTATGGTTAAATATATACTGAAGGCCGCTAGAGTCTGAGGTCTAGTTTTGAGAACTGTCAAGAGCATCTGGGCAGTAGGTTTAACAAAAGGTACAAACTGACCCAGTAGGCTGTTTTGTATCTCCTTATCTCAGCTCAGTTGTACCCTTTCCTCTTATCCAGATCCTGTCGTTTACTAAGAGAATTAGGGGAAAAAAAAAGGTGAGGGTTTAATCTACTTTATCACAGCAGTAGCTCACTAATAAAAATGAAAGGTGACAAGGCAATACAATTTCATAGATGAATGAACTCTCAAAATTTTATGATCATGCTTCATTTTATATAGGAGAAAGGAGAAAATTAATAAAAATTATTTTACTTACTCAAGCTCACAGAGCTCCTTATGGATGGAGTTGGACAAAAAATCTAGATCTTATAGTAAGTAATCTGTTCTTACCACTTTTCTCCCAGCTCTTCATGAAAGGTCTACAGTTTCAGTGTAGATACTGTCAATATAAGCACATCAAACTAACTGCGAAAATGTTAATATGAACAACAGTTAGAAATAATGAAAGGACAAGCAGAAAATAATTTAGTAGAAAAAGTTCAAATCTTAGAATTCAAATGTCATGAATATTCAAAATACATTACATTATATGCTTATTAAAATCATATTGGGGCTGGAGAGATGTCTTAAGAAGTTAAGAACAGCTAAGCTTAGTTGTAAAATGCAACTATCTGTTCTTCAATTCCATCAGATACTTAAGAAAGAAAAAACTAATTACCTGAGTATACAGGGAGTGCAGGTTAGCAGCTTCCCAAATAAGAATATGACAGAGACAATTTTCTGCCTGAAAAGTCATCCCAAACTCTCTATAAGCCTAGTTGTTTAGGAGTTAAGATGTTTTTAGGTCTAGATAGATGTTTCAAGTTGATAATGATAAGATATGATAGATATTGTTTTACATTTATAATTTTAGATGCACCAAGATAGGAAAGATGTTTTCTTCACGATTGCCAAATAGTAAGCCAAAACACTATGAATGTAAGATTTATATAATTCCTGATTGTTTCATAGTTCTTCTTGCTGTAGGTAGTTTATTGTATATATGTGTAATAATATAAATGTATATGTTAAAAAAAGAAAAGTAATGGAAAAAAAAAGGAAGATAAGAACTTCTATCTGTTCTTTCAGAGGACTTAGCTTTGATTCCCAGCACCCACGTGAGAGCCAAGATCTTCTGTAACTCCAGTTAGAGGAATATCCAATGCTCTTTTCTGGCCTCAGTTAGTACATAAATTATTGCATAGAAGAGAGCCAACCTCTGACACTATTAATGGTACTCTGCAATGCTTGCAGACAGAAGCCTAGCAGAGTTGTCTTCTGAGAGGTTCCACCCAGCAGCGGTTCATAACAGACGCAGAGACTCACAGCCAAATGTTGGGAAAAGTATAGGGAGTCTTGTGGAAAAGTGGGGAAAGGAGAAATGGACCTAGAGGTGACAGAAGCTCCACAAGAAGTTCAATAGGGCCAACTCACCAGGGCCCAGAGGAGCTTGTGGAGATTGAAGACCAACCAAAGACAGTGCATGGACTGGACCTAGGACCCCTACACTGATGTAGCCAACAGGCATCACAGAGTTCATGTGGGTCCACTAGTAAGAGGAGTGGGGCCTGTCTCTCACTTGGACTCTGTGGCCTATTTTTGATCACTTCCTCCTGGTGAGACTGCCTTGCCAGGCCACAAGGGAAGAGGACATGTTCAGTCCTGATACGACTTGATGAGCTGGGGTAGTGTGGGGGCATTTCTCTTTTCTTGGGAATGGGGGAGGGGGAAGGGGGAAGAGGGACGGATGGGACTGGGAGGAAAGGAGGGAGAGGGCTATGATTGGGATGCAAAGTGAATAAATAAATAAATAAATAAATAAATAAATAAATTTTAAAAATTGCTATTTGCCTCACTTTAAGGTCATGTGGCCCCATTCACTGTTGTTCTTGTTCAAATGAAACTAGAAAACAGACAGCTTCTAAGTCCACATTAAGATAAAATTATATTTAGAAAGTTAACAAAATAAAACTTTCTTTGATAAGAACGTTAGCATTATCTGATGACACACTTTTTTCTGTGTTTATGTTCTTCACAATGTATTACACAGGCTGAGCTACTTGGCGTGCTTCACTCTTCTGAGAATTTCAGTATTTTACTGTTTATTATTAGCAAATTCCCCCTTTATCACAAAAGACAAGACTGACATAACAAACTAAATTTCAAGATTGCTACTGTTAAAACCAAATCAATCATGTGATTACATTCTATAATGTAGCAAAATATTACAAAGTCTTTGAATTGATTTGTTCTTGCAGTTAATTCAGCAGATTTAGGAATATTTTGAATGGCAGTCTAATCTTGCTTCAATGGTATACTCCAACTTTTATATATTATAATGTCAAAAAACTCTTGATGACATAAAATTTTCAAATAATTTCAGTTAATTTATCATTCCTTCATTTATCATTTGCTAAATGCGACATTATAGAGGGGCTAACAGCATGGCACTAGTAAAAATCTTGTTTTTTAAAAATTACTAATGATATACCTCACTCTGTAAGCATTACCTGCCCCATAATTCTTTTGTAAATAAAATACTCAGTTTACAAATTTGGTTTAGTAATTAAATGAGATAGTGTATTCAAAGTATTAAAGCAACTAAAGGGCTTAATGCCTTCCACTCTTAAAAATACTCTCCTATAAAGTTCTATTATCAAGATGAAATACATTATGACTATGAAGCTTTCTGTTAAATATCTGACACAAATAATTTTTTAATAATAGCATTGAAAACATATATGTGGTAGGTTTTGAAAATATCTTAATAGATATTGAGCAAATCACTAAGTAGTGTGTGTGTTTTACATTCCTTCAGTCTTTCATTACTTAGTATCTTTCTCCATAAAGCAACCAGGTTGGAATATGACTCATAGTCTCTTCAAGTGTGGAAACATGGAAAAAATGCACAACATAAAAACAAGACCGAAGTACAGCCTTCCAGATATAGTGCTCAGACCCTTGGCTACAGAAAATGGATACACAGTCACTTGTATTTAGAAGCTTGCGGCCAGGAAAAATAGAATAATATAAAAACTGATGTAGCCTGCTGTCCTTCCTCTGAGTGCCACCAGGCCTCCCCATCCAGGGGATGTGGTCAAATATGGGGCAACAGAGTTCATGTGAAAGTCAGACCCCACTCTCCACTCAACTGTGGAGAATGTCCTGTTCATTGGCTAGATCTGGGTAGGAGTTCAAAGTTTACTGAAAAAAAAAAGCTGATGTAGAGATAGAGAAATGGTCTTTGAAGATAAACTTATTTTTTTTCCTGTTAGAGAGCTAGATCATTGAAGGGAGAATTGATTGGAATAGGAGTTAACACACAATGAGATGAGATTGTGAGTGCCACTCACGTCTCCATAACTAAGAGGTAGAAACCTTTTGAAATCTTCTGCAAGAAATCTGAAAAAAGCAAGATGATGTTTATATATGTGGAAGCAACATGCTTTGTAGTGCATTATTTCAGTAAGCCACTCTATTGTAGAGTATTCTGGGGAAATGATAAAAATGCTATAAATAGTCAGAGAATCTGAGCTAAAGTATGGTACTGCAGAGCAAAACTGTATTTTTTTTTTTCATGTTATTATGAAGTTTCCTGCAGGTCTTCGGCAACTGATGGTCCAAAACCATAGTGTGCTCTGTTCCCATACCAGCTTCTGCTGCTGGGAAAGTAAACAATTAGCTACTGTTTTTCTAATAAACCTGCAAGCTTTTGTCATAATTTTGAAAACTGATATAGACATCTTTTCAGACCTGGAGAGGACTTAGTGTGTGGGTTACTACTGATGCTTTCATAAGACGGCTGGTTCTCCGGGTTTCCTCTCAGAGAAAATGAGTTCTACTTACTCCAATTACAAAATAACCCTCAAGTGATAAGGAAATCACAGACATTCGGGTTTCTTTGATCACTGCAAGGACATTACTCTGCAAATTCATAAAATTCTGTATATTCGGTATAGGTAAACTCCTAAATATCTGTATTTTTATGCATGTAACTGCTGTGGCTTTCTGTCATTCAAATTCATAGACTTTGACATAGAGGTCTGACTTTTGGTTTATAGAAACATTAAGTGTTCTAAGTAACCTGCTGCACTTGTCTCGGTAATCATAGTGCCTTCGGACATATCACTTACACTTTCGTTTAAATCTTCAATTGACATATTCTTTTTAAAGATTTGGCCATTTTTCTTAATGTTTTTCTTCATCTACTCATTATTCTCAAATGATTGTATCTTGTTTTCCATTTTTATTTATGCAGCTCAGTCACCACTTCTGTGTCTACCACTTTCTTTATACTTGTCATTAGCTTGCAGAGGTATAGTTTCTTGTGTTATTAGTTTAGGACAGCATTGGTTTCAGCATGATATTGATTTATGACTTTTCACCTGAAAAAAAATGGGAACGCAGAAGAGCGTACTTTCCTTCTATGATGAGCTCAATAATGTTTTCTTTCTTTTTTTTTCTATTTTGTAGCTATGTTTGTGTAGATAGTATCTGGAAAGATCTTCATTCTTTTCTAAGGGACTTTTCGTCTTCACTTTCTGCCATCCTTCCATGAACTACTTGTCCTCTAAGAAAATGGCTACTAGATATTATTAGTTCAGAACCCCAGCAGATTGTGTTCTAAACAACTTTATGGAATGTGTAATTTTTGTTTGTTTGATTGGTTGTTTGATTGGTTGGTTTTTCGAGACAGGGTTTTTCTGTGTAGCCTTGGCTATCCTGGACTCACTTTGTAGACCAGGCTGGCCTCGAACTCACAGCGCTCTGCCTGCCTCTGCCGTCCTAGTGTTGGGATTAAAGGGAAGGCGTAATGTTTTCTACCTTGCCAGGTATTTTAGCTTCTCTTTACTCTAACATTACTGGTACAATAAAAAGGCAAAATATACTTTCTGTCTGCATTCCACTTCATGTGATCAGTGCGAGAAGGAAAAATAATGAGAAGCTAACTCATTTATTTTCCAGAACATTTCAAGTCTGTTTTGTATTTCCATTTATCAGCCATTTGTCGGGTCCTAAATGTTATTTCTCAGGTACAGTAAATAGCAACTCTTTGTAGAGATAACTTCTGTCAGGCTTATATCTGAGGCTGTTTCTTACTAAATATGTGTATACACAGAGCAGTGGGTGTGAGATCCCCATAACACTTAGTAATAAAGGCTATAGTTATTTACAAAATACTTTCTATGGCATCATGTTTTAGAGGAAAATTAGTATAAAATGTTTACTTTGATGCATTATCAACTTCCTTTTAAACTTTTTATTTGCTTATTAAGTACTTAAGTGTCTGACTGTAGCAAGTCTCTGTAATTTCTACCCAAATTTAAAAAGAATAGAATTTATCCCACAGCTTTGAACAATCCTGCCCATCTATAGATGAATGATAGAAAATTTCCATAATTTGTGCCGAGAGCTTGTTGTGTGCAGAAAAGCTCTATGATTAACATGCAATCATAGAAAATGAATCCTGAGAGTTTTTCTTCATTGTTACAGAAATACATAGTCATTGAAATGGCTTGAAAAATTCCTGGATCCATACGGGCTCACAGAGACTGAACCACCAACCAGACAGCAGCCCTGGGACAAATCTAGACATCCCTTCCCAGACCCCCATCTAACAGATATATTGCCTGGTCCCCATGTGGGATCTCTAACAGCAGGAGCAGTGGCTGACTCTGACACTACTGCCTGCCCTTGGATCCCTTCCCAAGGCCTGGGATGCCTTGTCTAGCTTCAATAAAAGAAGATGTGCCCGGTCCTCCTTGATATGCCAAGGTGGGCTGAAACCCATGGAAGGTCTCCCCTTCTCTGAGAAGAAAAGGAGGGAGGAAGGCAAAGGGAGAGAAAAGGACTAGGAGAGGAGGAGGAAGGGAAAGTTCCTGTTGGGAATGTAAATTAGGTAAATAAATATATTTTTTAAACAAATAAGCCAACACTATTGTATTGGTTTCTTTCTTCATGGTTGACACCTGAACAAGTTGACAACCAAAGCAACTTGAAGAAGGAAGACCATATTCTGCCTTATAATTTGAAGGATGTGGTCCCTCATGGCAGGGAAGGTAGAGCTACAGAAGCAGGAAGTCAGGGAGTGGCTGGTAGCATCATCCACAGCTGGTAAGCACAGAAAGAACAGAAAGTGATGCCAAGCTGTAATGCCACAAAAGCTTTCCCTGTGGACCCATTTCCTTCAGCAAGGATCTATAATCTTCCCAGAGAGCATCACTAGTTGAAGGTCAAGTGTTTAAACAAGTTAGCTTATAGGGAACATTTCATATTCAAAACCCAATGCACTGAATACTTTTCTTCCTAGAAGTAAGATATTGTCACTATATGGTCCAATCTTAATTGACATTTCACTCTTCATCTAAAGGAAATGTTAATTTTGACCTTGATCTTCTATTAGTGTAGGTGTGGCTTGGCAGATGGCCCACGTTGTCTTTTCCTCTCAGCCTTGTTTTCATTAATGAGCTACATTTTTAATGTTATTTTTATTATAATTTATTCACATTACATCCCGATTGTAATTCCATTGCTATTATCTTCTGGCTCCCACCTTCCCTCCATCTTCCCACCTATTCTGACAGATGGGGTCCTTCTGCCCCCACCATCTGATCACAGCCTATCAGGTCTCCTCTGGATAGCCTGCATCCCCTTCCTCTGTGTTCCCACAGGGCCTATCTGCCAAGGGACAGTGGTCAAATCACAGGCACCAGAGTTCCTATTAGAGTAAGTCCCCTGCTCACACGCTCCCCTTCCCCACTTGGAGAATGAGCTATCTATTGGCTACATCTGAACATGGGGTCTAGGTTTTCTGCTTGCAATGTCCTTGGCTAGTGCATCAGTTTGTGCAGTTGCCCCCGGGTCCAGATCTTCCGCCCTTGATAGTTTCCTTGTGGAGTTCTGGACAATCCCTCGCCCCTACCCCATCCTTTCATCCCCATCTCTTCCATACATCTCGCAGCACCTCACCCACAGGTGACCCCCACCCTCAGTCCCAGTATCTGATCCCCCTCTGGGTAGAGTCTCACTTTAGACTCCATCAAGATTGTAGAGTGGGAAAGAGGCCAAGGGATATCATGGAAACGTTCTTACAATGTTAACATCAAGTTCCTTTCTGGTTTTGTACTCTGGCTCAGAATAATTTAAATAAATGATTTCCTGTTGTATAACTCTATGAATCCAATTCTAGGACTACTTTTGGGATTCCTCTAGAACAGAGTCTACAACGTAGATGAGACTTTTGCACTTTTATATATTAGATAAAGTAGGCTGGACATCCATCCGCATCCTGTTTCTCTGTGGTCTACCACAGACTCTAGGGTCTAGGCAGTTGAGGTCCCTTATCTTACCAGGTGTCCACTTGGGCTACACAAACTCTCCGTGTGACCTACATCTGGTCTCTTTGAAAGGCTCCCATAGAAATAACTTTACATGGTTCTTGACACAGTTGTTTAGTACATGGAACTATCTTTACCATCTACTAACTACAGAAAAGCTTATCAGCATCCCAGAGTCTCTAATTAAAGAGCCATGCTCATTTGTCTTCAAGTGAGGCGATAACAATCCCTGCCTTCTCCATCCCAGGGGAAGTGCGCAACCTTATTTCTCTATAATCCCCTTTTGAAAATGCCTCTCTATACTCGGCACTTTTTTGTCTTAATAAATCTGATGGGTCTCAAATATAGAGTAATAATTCTTAAACATTTTCTTATAAATGATCTATTTGGTCTGTCACCTGTCTTAGTCATACAAGACTGACTTTGTATAGGTGTTTCAGTAGACCTTTCTCAGCTGCTACAATGTTTCTGATAAAAAAAATAATGAATACCACAGTGTGTTGAAAAGGGAGCTTTTTACAATCCTTTTAGGCCATTTGAAGGCTGAATACTTAGGAATATCAACAAAAGTAAGTTAGTCCTTTACATTTGTCCATTAGTTACAGTTACAGCTGTAACTCTGCAAGTAAATCAGCTTTAGGAGTATCACCTATAAAATTAGGATAATAACAGTACCCATCTTATATTCTGTTGTTAACATTAAATGAGATACAACATTGAAAGGATTTAGGACACTGGTAAATAGAGAGATACTAGGCAATAAGTATATGCCCTCATTGTCAAGTGGGTTTAAAACTATTTTCCAGGCATTATAGACTCCTTTGTCTTAAAGACCTCTCCTCACAATTTTTTCTCACCCCTATCCATATATTTCATCTAACATAGCACTTGGGATGCAGAGCAGATAGTCTGAGGCCTGGCTGGGATGGATCCAAATCTTCAGTTGCGCATGAATAGAGTTTAGTGTAATCTAATTTTTCTCGACCTTGACCCTTAGGTGACCACGGATAACTTTCCCATTCTGCTTTTTATTTTTGCATTCTGTATGGCTTATTATATAATGCCACATTATATTATGTAAAATATATTAAATTATATTTGCTTTGACTAAGATGACAGCTTTTTCATTTGGAGAAAAATGTTTTCAGTATTTCTGTAATGCTTTTTTTTTTAAAGCACAGAGCAGACTTGTCATTAAATTACTAGAACACTTGCCACCTCCCTATCAATTTGGGTTGCCCAGGGCTGGATGGACTTAATTGCAATGATTTCTGACAACTATAAGTGACAATGACATTCTTGCCACCATGTTGCTTCTAGTCTACAAAAGAAGATGATCAATATTCAGGAGAGAACTGAATGACTTTTTACTAAAATGTGTTCAGGAGTTTATATTTGTTTCCCATCTGCAAAAAAACAAGATGAATTTTCAACTATCACTTAGCTGAGCTGCCCTGTATAGAGTTTAGTAGTATGTTGAGTAGACCATTTTGTCTAGTTATTATTAGATAGAATGTTTTTTCTTTTACTTAAGTATCTAAGAAAATGCCTTTAGTTATTATTTCCTTTCATTGTTATCTGCTAGAGATACACTATTTTTTCTAATTTTATTTGATATTTTAGCATATACTTCAGATTGATGCCTGTGCAAGTAAAGTATAGGGACTTTCATTAAAGTTCGTCCTCTGTCTCTCCCATTGATGAGAGAAAGGGTCAGTATTTGGGAAGCTTTTGTCCCTGTTGTCCCATAGGATGAATAAGAGAGCAAGGAGAACATCGCTGTCTTTTATAGACTAGAGGATCTCATGTAAATAAATGATGACATTTGTTTGCCTAAAAGAATATTTGCCTCCATTTTCGGTTAATAATATGAGCCACAAGTACCTAATATTTTGGAATTGGATTTTATGCACTAAAAAACTCAAGTTTTTGCTTTTAGCTCCTGCCTTACCTACAGATGAGGAAAGGCAAAGACAGCCATTAAGCCGAATAGAAGACAACACAACATCAGACATCATTTTCTTCATAGTAGGAAACCTCAGAGTGCTCTCTGATTTGCATCTACCCACAATCTGCTTATGTGTTAGGCTTGTTTTACTTGCAGTGCTTCCCTGGTTCTTAGCCCAAAGGCTAAGTCTTGAGTTCCATGTTTCTTTTTGAATCTGTCTACTGCTTGATGTTTTTCTTCATTTTTTAAAAATAACTAAAACTGTTTCCAAAAATCCCATACCTGCCAGGTTTTGCTTCCTGTTCCACTGGAACACCAATTGTGCCCATTCAACACGTTTTCATTGCTTCCTGGTTATCTTTTACTGCTTTTCCTATGATTTCTAATTCTTTTCTTTCTGTGTATTTCAATATGGATATCTAGTTAACTTATTTTTTTCTTCAGCTGTGACTGATTGGATAGGAAGAAGGCTTTTTTTTATCTAAACACTCATTTATTCAGAACATATATTATTATTCAGGAAAAATTTGTCAAAAACTATTACTGATATTGGAAATGCACCAGTGAGCAAAACACACAAAAGTTTTGCCCTTATAGAAGAAACTTAATTTCTATGCAAGAAGAAAGACTCAGAGAAAACATAATAAATATGCATACATTACACAGTATTTTAGAATGTGCTAAGCAGTATGGAAATAAAAAATGAACATAGCAATGTCACAAATGAAGTCCCATCAGGAAAGTGACACTGGAACAAAGAGGGGCAACAGAGGAAGAAGTCATGTGAAGGCAAGCTGCAGAGTCCCTGGGTTCCAGCAAGCTCACTGTGGCTGCTGTCAGGCAGCAGGGACAATGCTAGGAACAGTAAGTGAGCTATGCATTCCTGAAGTGATACTGGCTCTATGAAGGTTAGAAGCAGAGGAGGTTGTGAGATAAGACTGCATTCTGGATATATTTCAATACCGTACCAATGGACTGGACAGACATATCATACAGAAAGAGAGAATGAAGCTGAAGGAGTCCCTAAACATTCTTTCCAATGGCTGAGATGAAGAGAAGAGTTAGATTCAGATAGGCCAAACTATGCTCCAATATTTGAAGACCAACATAATTAAGCAAATGACTACATTCCTAAACACTGTGATGGCTATTACTGGTGGTCAACTTGACTACATTTGGAATGAACTACAATCCAGAAATGGAGAGCACATCTGTGTGAGATGTTTTTCTTAGTTTGAAGGGGGTGAGTTGACTTATAGTCCTGACCCTTGAGGTAGGAAGACACAAAATCTTTGATCCAGATCTTGAGGTAGGAAGACACAGGTTTTTAATTTGGATCTTGAAGCAGAACCTTTAACCTATACAATACTTTCTGCTGGAATTCTATATAAGGACATGGAAGGAGAAAGCTTTGCTTCTGCCTACTGGACCTCACTTTGCTAGCACATTCACTCCCTCACTAGCATTCAAGACCACTTCTTCAGAATTCCAGCATATACCGAAGACCAGCTGAGACATCCATCCTTATGGATTGAACACCTACTGGATTCTTAGACTTACTGCTTACAAGCAGCCACAGTTAAATTAGCTGGACTGTAGTCTGTAAGTCATTCTAATAAATGCCTGTTTTTTTCTATATACATTCATTCTATAATTTGTTACTCTAGAGAATCTTGAGTAATACAAATACTTTATTATTTTTGATACACATGAATTTATAATTTTCCACATTTGATGTATTTTCTATTTCTCCTTTTAGGATGTATCCTCAAATATTTTCATCAATTTTTCCAACAAATGCACCACCAGATTTGAGAAGGTTTCTTTGTGGAGAAATGAAAGCAAGGGAAGCATGTATTTTACAAACTTCTATTGAATGAAATAACAAATGCATTAAAAGACAAGTGATTAAACTGACACTTGTTGTGTCTAGTTTCTTAGGGCACCGTGGGAGTTAAATAATTTATAAAAATATAACCAGATTATTGAAATGAATGACACTCTGCAACTGTGACTTTAAACATTAATACTGACATTTACATGGCTTAGAAGGCAGGTTAGCACAGTGATTGACCATAGAGGCTTTGGGGTCATCAAGCCCTTGATTTTGATCCTTGTAAAGATATTTTCCAGTTGAATACCTTTGGAGAAATTACTTCAGTGCCTCCTTTGGTCCTGTAGTTTGGGAATAGTAACATAATCCTCACAGATTTGTGATTTCTCAATAAAATTATGTTCACAATGGTATGGGGGCACAGTATGTTTTCAATTGCACTGCTTGGTATATTTGTTATTTATGCTTAAAACATTTTCTTTTTGTTTTTGGAGACAGGGTCTCCCTGTGTTAGCCTTGGCTGTCCTGGACTTTGTAGATCAGGCTAGGGTCGAACTTACAGCGATCCGCCTGCCTCTGCCTCCAGAATGCTGGGATTAAAGGTGTGCGCCACCATGCCCAACTTTTGCTTAAAACATTTTGAAGGCCATATTGTTCTACTTTTTTGTCTTCTGTACAAGCCTCATAGCCTTCCCATTGCATTTTAGTTATGGTTTTCCTATCCAACATATCTATCTTTCCAAAATCAACTTTATGCTACATGTTCTTGTTGAATTTTCTAAGGATAAAGGTTAATAACAAGAGAGCTGTGGTACATTTACACTATAGAATACTACTCAGCTATTAAAAACAAGGAATTCCTAAAAATTTTGGACAAATAGATTGAACTAGAAATGATCATAATAAGTGAGTTAATCCAGAAGCAGAAAGAGTCAAATGGTATAAACTCACTTATATCTAGACACTAGCCCAAGGGGCATGTCCCATGAAAGTCTTCACTTACCAGGAAAGTGGGACAGAGGGGAGGACATCCTATTGGGACTCTAGGTTAGAGAAGCATGGGAGACTAGGGAAATAGAAGGATCTAGAGGGTCCTAGAAACCTACAAGAAGAACATTATGAAGGGCAGATCTGGGCCCAGGGGTCCGGCTCAAACTATGGCACCAGCCAAGGACAATATGTGCAGTAAACTTCGAACCCCTACCCAGATCTAGCCAATGGACAGGACAGTCTCCAAATTGAGTACAGAGTGGGGTCTGACTTTCACATGAACTCTGGTGCCCCATATTTGACCACGTCCCCTGGATAGGGAGGCCTGGTGGCACTCAGAGGAAGGATAGCAGGCTACCAAGAAAAGACTTGATACCCTATACCTTGATACAGGGGGAGGAGGTCCCCCTCAGTCACAGTCATAGGGGAGAGGAGTAAGGGGAAAATGGGAGGGAGGGAGGAATGGGAGAATACAAGGGATGGGCTAACAATTGAGATGTAATATGAATAAATTAATAAAATATATTTTTAAAAAGGAAGAGAGGTCTGCAGGAAGAAAGTGTCAGGCAATAATATTCAGCAAAAGTGAGTCATGTGACTTTAGACTTAGGTTTAGAGGCCTTTCATTTCAAAGCCAGTGCACTTAACAAGATTTATGTCGCACTCCTTTTGTAATATGTTGTTATGTTGAGAAGATCAGCAAAGTGACACAATAACAGAAAGTTCTAGTGCTGCAGGAATATCTTCCTGAGAGCATGCAACTGGCTCCCCTGCTCATAAGTCTCAGGCGGCTAACATCTGCTCTCTTAAGAGTATGTAGGGAGTGAAGAAGGAAGAAGGCAGGGAAGCATGTCTTCAGGGCCTACTGATGTTGAGCAAGACCCCTTCCCACCAGGAGCCTGCACAGAGGAGCACAGGAGACCTTTGCTGCAGGGTGTGCTGTGGGCCTCCACTGTCACCGTACTCATTGGCTAACAACCACTTCCACTGCCACCTTTGCTCTTTTGAAAGGAGCTCATTTTCAGTTTTACACTTTGAGTAGTAAAATGATAATACTGTGGTACATATAAAAGGTAGTAAAACTGACTGGTAGACAACAGCTTAGTAAAATATGTTAAATATTAAAACATACCATTTGATGACTTTTCACAGAGGCACTGAGGAGAAGCTTTAAAATTTAAATTTAAAAAGGTTGTCTTTGGAAATGACATTTCGGTGATGTGCCTAGTGAGATTTTAAATATTTCTCAGCTGCCAAAGAAAACAGAATCTAGAAGCTGAATGCTATGCTCAGCTGGAAAGGTGCACCCCTCCATGGAGGCTCGCTGTGAAACTCATGGAGGCCTGTCTGTCATGTGCTGAACAGTAGCCACACTGTCAAGATATAACAAGGCCAGCTAAGGGATGCTGGCTTTGAAATGCAGCATTGTGTAACACACAGCGTGGTGACAAATGGAGGAGTCTATCTCAAGCTGCCAGTGCTTCAGGAGGAATGAATGCAAGGCGGAGTGGAGCTGAGGCAAGCCGGCTGTGGCCTCATGAAGCTTATATAAGCTTATATGGACATATAAGGTTTTACAAAGAAAGCATTTTTGCCCCCAATTAAGAAATGTTGGCTTCTTTTTACCTTGGAACAGGTACTTCGTGATATATGGATGAAGTTGCTGGCCATTTAACTGCACAGTGTAGCTTATGATCCCACTCATGCATTTTCCCCCATCTGATCCTTATCTACCTCAGTTTCCTACGGCAAAGACAATTCACACCTAGGGTTATAAATGTGAAGACACGTAGAGCGGTTAATGTGAGCACACGTAGTTGCCATGAGTGTGAAGGGCAGAGGACAACTTGCAGAAATTCTTTTCCTCCTTCCCCTATGTAGATGCAGGGGCTGGAATTCAGGTCATCAGTCTGGGCAGCTGGGGGATTTCCCGTTGAACCATATTGCTGATTTTAAATGTTATAATTTTAGCCAGAACTCTAGTAAAGAAATTCAGTGTCAGAAGGACAAATGCTTGGGACATTTTTTAAGAAAAAATTTGAAATGATGTCCCCAGGAGGAGGAATTCTGGACAGTGCAGATGTTCAACAAACTTACAGAATTCTGGGCTCCTTTACCATATTGTCAGCTCCCTATAATATAGGGATTAACTAATGGAGTCTTGGAAATTCCCAGGAGAGTGTAGTCTTCAAGACCATACTTAATGTTCTTCCTTTACCAAAGTGTCTCAATAGCTCTGGATAGTCCCAGGGAATCTCAATTAACGTAGGATTGTTTTTACAAAACTGAAATAACTAGTGCTTTCTTGGTTTGAAGTGTAATGGCTGCCACAACTTTGGGCTTCATGAATAAATAAAGGTCTCAGGAGGAAAAAACATCCATAGAAGCCAGGGCACTTTTGCTGGAAGCATGTGTCTCAGCTCTCTTCTGCTGAGTCTTCTGTTTTAGCAGGATTCATGCCATGCTCTGAATCAAGTAGGTCCTGCCTACCATGCTTCCTGTCCATTTGGCTCCCTGCACCATCTTTATTTCTATTCTTATACTCTTTTCCTCATGGCTATCTCTTGCTCCTTCCACCAAACATTTATCCTGCTGAGGACTGAATGCTGAACTCTCATCCTGTCAGGCCTGTCTTCAGCCTGGTGGCATCTTGGGTCAGGAGTTTGGTCTAGGATGAAGAGCCATGCATCACAGAGCATGTGGTATACTGCAGAAACCACCATCGTGGGCTATATAGTTCAGAAACGAGCCATGCACATGCTTCCCTATTGTTGGTTCTGTTTATTAACAATTAAACTTTATTGTACAACCCAACTAGCATACACAAGAAGGAAAAAAAAAAGGTTAAAGGGACAGAAGAATGAACCTTCCGGTATCCATTCCACAGGATGGGTCCTTAGGTGTTTCTCCGTCCTGCATGCTGGTCCGGCCTCTCGCTCCTCTCCGAGTGCTCTCCTCTTCTCAACCTGTTGTTTTGTCTTCTCACCACCTTCCCAGTCACATGCAAAGGGTGGCCTCCTTCTCCCTTCGAGGGTCAATTAGGAAAACAATAGCCACGGTGGGGTTCCCAGGTAGGCTTCAGCACTGATCATTAGTTTTTTGTTTTTGTTTTTTTTAAAAGATTTATTTATTATTATATATACAGTGGTCTGTCTGCATGTACACCTGCAGGCCAGAAGAGGGCATCAGATCATATTACAGGTGGTTGTGAGCCACCTTGTGGTTGCTGGGAATTGAACTCAGGACCTCTGGAAGAGCAGTCAGTGCAGTGCTCTTAACCTCTGAGCCATCTCTCCAGCCCCTGATCATTAGTTTTAGTATCCCCAGTTCTCATACAGTATCCATCAGTAGCCACAGGTCTCAAAAAGTATTCATCAGTGTGCAAAAGTCTTATAGATTATTATTTGTATTGAGAAACTTGTGAAATATATTAACTTGTCAAGTAAATAGATGGATTATAAATGAATATTCCTAGAAGACATTCCTGCTTCACCACAGGCTGATTAGAATTACAATGGTTTGGGAGAATTTAGAATGCTGTAAATCTAGAGTGAGATTATCCTGGGCTAATCATTAGCTCAGTGAGCTTTTTATTATCCTCTTCTTTTTTGATTGTATGAAGAAACCCCTAACTTCCATTCACCAAGGGAAAATTGAACAGTCAGGTAACCCCTAGGGCCCATAGCTGAGATGATCCTGCTATTCTGTACTGGCTATTTAATATTTCCATTAATATATTTTGAAAAATGTTTTGATTTATGATTGTCTTTACTCTTGTACTTCAAAATATCATGGATCTGTTGCCATGTTGGAGCATGGTATTTGGGAAAAGCCCGAAGCTGTATTCCTGGGTCATGATTACCCATTTTTAGCTTCAGAATTCACTCTCCTTTATTCCCATTGAAGTGTAAGTTGTGTTCTGTATTGATGAGATGACTGTAAATAAATTTTAAAAATGATCACATGAATGAACGAACTAACACAGAAAGATCTTAAATTAAGTGTAGCAGATAAACAAATGTAATTTTGATTTATTCCATCTTTTTGAAAAAATCTTGAAGTCTTGTAGCAGAAGAATTCGGCAAGAGAAGTAAAGATAAAATTCTATGAAAAATCATAAGAAGAAATAACTTTCAGCTGTAAGACTGGACACGTCTTTATGGAAGAAATGTACCTATGCTTATTTGAGTGATGTGAAAATTGTAGACTTGAAAATTGTGGTCTCCAGGTAGTGTAGACATCAGGCAAGAGGGCAGGTAAGGAGATTTGAGGGAGCTGGCAGCAAATGGAACATTCTCTGTGTACCAGTGCCAATCTAACCCGAGCCCTTTGCTCATCTCTCCTTTACACCATTTGAAAAACACATTATTACCAGAAATATAATTGGAATTCTACTTTTCCAATCCTGGTCTATGCGTGGTTTACCTGGTATGACTTTTATTGTATTTGTATTATGTTGTTATCATAGTTTCTATCACAATAGGCTCTGTGGTGGTTTGAATAGGAGCCGCCCCCCCCCCCCACAGGTTCTGCATTTGATGCTTGGTCACTAGGGAGTGGCACTACTTCACAGGGATTAGAAGGTGTGTCCCTGTTGGAGGAAGCATGTCACTGGGGTTGGGTTTTGGCATTTCATATGCTTAAACCAGGCCAAATGTCTCTTTTTTTTTTTCCCTGCAGTCTGCTGATCCAGATGTAGAGCTCTTAGCTGCCTCTCCAGCACTATGTCTGCCTGCACGCCGCCATGCTTCCTGCCATGATGATAACGGACTCAGCCTCTGAAGGTAAGCCAGTCCAAATTGAATGCTTTCTTTTATAAACATCCCTGCGGTCATAGTGTCTCTTCCCTTCATAAGAACATCAGCAAGGACAGGCCCCTTGCAAGCTAAGTTTTTTTAAAATGTATTTTTGCTTCTAGTTATCAGCTGACTGAATTAGGAATGTGGCTTAAAAACCCCACAGACTTCCTTCTTTTCTTTTTAAATTTTTAATATTTGAAATAAATACTTTGCAAAAAAAAAAATCACACACTGAAATTAACCAGACTTTAAAGTCTTTTCCCTTCAGTGAACTTCCTTACCATTAAAACTCCCCTTGGATTGGAAACTGTGGAGTTTCACATTAGATTTTACACCTTCATATCCAATATATCATTAAACACTTATCTATCACCAACCCTAAAATAATCCACAAAAGTTAGAACTAGAAAAGCAATTATCTTTTTATCCTCTTTCAAAGCCATGTCTATTGCATGTGTCCAATCCTTCCTCATGCTCTAACATTTAGCTTTTCTTGTTGTCCTCATGTTCCGCTGTACCCACATGTATATTTGTTTGCATATACAAAAATATTATTGGCTAGGTTCTACAGATGAGGGAGAACATACATAAATATTATTGGCTAGGTTCTACAGATGAGGGAGAACATACATTTTTCTTTTGATATTATGAGATCATACTTAGTAAACAACAACAACAATAACAACAACAACAACAACAATAATAGCTCTACTTTTTAATCTCTGGGCAGAAGTGTGCTTCAAAGTGAATTTCCTGAAAGACTTGGGTGTTTTTTTCATAGCAAGTCCTTTCAGGTGCTGGGATGTTCTGGAGCTCAGAGCTTCTGCTCTATAGCAATTCATTTTATGGATCATGAAACTGAAGGTCAGAGAACATGCTGCTTGCTTGACATTCTGGAGGTGCTTAGAGGCTCACAAGGACACTTGGACTTGAAGACTCACAGGAGAGGTAAGACTTGGCATGTCACATCAGTCCGGGGAACTTCCTCTCTGGGAGGCCAAACACAGACCCTCTGAGATGCTCCTGGACACAGAGTAGACTTGCAGGGCATTACAGGGAAAGCAGGTCTGAAACGCCCAGCTGACTAATTGGAGATTCTTTTTGGAGTTTGAAGCTAGGAAGGAAACTCAGCGAGATTTGGGGATCTGAGTCATACCCTGCTATTCTGGTTAATTACTGCAACTCTGCTTGAGGCAAAGTGACTATTGCTAAGTAATAAAAATAGATAAGGCCACAAAGGACAGTGGGTAATTGTTATGGAACTTGACAACACTTTAGAAAGATAAAACTAAAAACAAAAGGAAAACAACACAGAAAGAAAAAAAACTATAAAATCTGATATTCTTTAAAAAAAAAATTCCCATGTATTTATTTAATCATTCTATAGGCTGATCCCAGGCCCCTCCCTCCTCTTCTCTCTCCCCAACCCTCACACCCCTCCTCCCATGCCCCATTCTGGTTCTCAAGGGTACAGGAGTCCCCCAAGGGGTATCAACCTACTCTGGAATAGTATCTGATATTCTTAACTCCCTACAGTCAGAGACCAATGAAAGCAATAAAATATTATCTTTATATGCTTGCAATTCAGACATGGATTGAATTTCTATTTCAAGTGAAACCTCATTAGTAAATTTCTGTTTGGAGGTTTTTGTTGTTGTTGTTGTTGTTGTTTTTGTTGTTGTTATTACTAAACAGATTTAATAGGAACATGAAGACAGACCTTTGAGTTTTTTGCCACAGAGTAGCTAGTGTAATGACTGCAGTCATTGGCCAACACTTCATCCTCCCAAGTACAGAAACATGTATGGCTGGACAGCAGTGTTAGGGCTTGGCTCTATGCTTAGTGTCCTGATTAGTCAACAGTGATGAGATTGAACTGTTTACTCTTCACCAGCATTTGATTTTCGTTTTGTTTTGATTTCTTTTCTTTTTGGTTTTACTTAATTTTAGTTAATTTAAGTTGTGTATGCTTCCCTTTTCTTTTTTTACCTTTTGAAGTTTTATCACTGTTTATATGTATCACAAAACCTTTGGGGCCTTTTCTTGTACCTCACTGTTCTAGTATCCTCTCTTTTGTTATGATAAAACACTCTCTGATCAAAAGCAAGACCAATCATATCTTAACAATCCCTCAAGTCTGTCTCATAGGAACAAATCCATTTTTGAATAATAGTAAGGTATTTCGAGTTGACTATTAAAGATACTCAGGGACTGCATTTGTAGTAGAGCTAGACAGATTCACTAGTTCATAACCCTATGCCTTGAAAACCCTTAGGGTATCAGGAAACTGTGGGCTGTGAAACAGTAGCACAGCGCAAGCACATCAAGTACTGAAAGACAAATATCAACTCTGGCCACAGAGGAAGTGAGTAGAGAATCAGCTAAGCTTTGCATATTGGGGAAAGTTCTCAAGAAAAGAAGATTCTTGATGGACTGCCGGTCTACAAATACAGCAACAACATTTCCCTTGCAGTTGGAAAAGAAGAGAGAATGTGTTGGCTCTATTTTCCTGTGAGCTTCAATAAATATGAAAAGATGGCTTGTTCTCAGACCTCAGTTCCTCAGAGAAAATGCAACTTTTGCCAGGAGTAGGGTTCTACAAGGTATCATGAGGAGACAGAAAACATTTAGAACTTCCACTACACCAGAAAGTTTCAAACTGCTCCCAAGATGCTAATGGATGTCAAGATAAAGAACATTTTATAGTCACATAGTTTTGGAAACAATAAGATTGATAAACGGATTATAAGCACTATATGGAACTATCTTAATGTACTAATAAATACCAAAAAATTCCAAAGGGCATACCTTGGCAAGTGTTTCCAAAGGAACTTTGAATTTTTTTTTTTACCTTGAACATTTTTTTCCCTCTCAAGTTGGAACTGGATATTCCTAACATAAAGCTTATTGTTTTTTTTTTCAAGCATGTCCCTATCATTTCCTCCCTGTCTGCTTCTGGTATTCCTCCTCTGAAGAAAATCCTAGAAACTCTTTGTGCTCGATACCTCGTCTGCCACAGAAGGAAAGGAAATACAGTCAGAACTCAAAGGCTTGAGCACAGGCTTTAGCCCAACAATATAAGTACTCTCAGTAATCCTTGCAACCTGTTTGAATTTCTGTTCCTTTTTGTACATTGTCTAAAATGGTTATGGGGTGGTAAATATTCTCAACAAACTCAAAGGCAAGAGGACATTTGGCTTTGCTTGGAAGCTGAAGAAACAAAACTAGGCCACACACACACACACACACACACACACACACACACACACACACACAGAAGCTTGTTTGGAATGTATGGGTTAAGGGAGGCTCTGAGGTTCCCATGGCTCAGTTCCATGTGGACCATTGCACCTGTGTGCCCTTCAGCTGGGCCTGCTTGTGGATTTTGGTTTGCCAGTCTCCACTCTCTAAAGAGCTGCCCAGGGTGTGACTGAAGAGTCAAACAAGGACAGAGGACCCAATTAGCACTCACCCTTTTTGAAAAGGGCCATCTGGAGGTATAATCTTATGTCTTGAAAAATTGGCAACTCTCTTTCCAGAAAGCCCCATTTGGTAGTGTTTAAAGAAACTACTCAATCCAGCTTGACTTTTACGGAGTTCTGAACCTTTGAGCAAAATGGGAGAGATGCCAAGCTTGAAGTGCTTCTGAGTAAGTCCCTAAACGTTGTCTTCTTCCTCCTGCTGTTTCCCTTGGAAGAAAATTCTCAGTAAAGCTCAAAGCATAGTTGGCCTAAGCAACCAAATCAAACTTCGGATTTGTAGGATGTAATCCAGGGAAAGTTAAATGGCCCATTTAAACTATTTAACACAACTCTTATAACTCAAAACTTTATGGCTGGCATCTATGATCTTCATTGTGGTAGGCCTCAGCAAGATAAGCTGCTTGGGAAATTACTAAGTGAGGAGTGAGTGTTTATAGTAATTCTTTATAATAAGTCTTTGCCTTGTGGACAATGAGTCATTGAGAGGTCACCTGTATGTTTTTTAAATAGTGTTAAAAATCAACCTATATTATTTGTTACTTCCCCTAATTAATGTTGGGATCAGTTTGAAAACTCCTGGGCAAGTCAAATTTGGCAACTAGACAGCCCATAGTGAGGAGAGTGAATAAGCTGGATTGATAAAAGATAGTATAAATTAAATAAGCAGAAATACAAACTGGTTTTTACTGTCACTCTCTGAAATATATTTAATTATCACAAGACTATGAATTCTTGAAAATCCCTAGACTTAACACTGCATTCATGAAATACCACTTAATTAGAGAAAGGGATTCTATGAGCAACCCACCCTTGGGACCATGATGGCATCCTAACCATGCCCCGGCCAACGGTGCTAAAGGGTGTTTCCCTCCATCCCATAGGCAAAGCATTTTGGTTTCAGAATGTGTGTATGTGGGGCTGGGAGGGCAGCTTTGGGAGGACTTTGGGAGATATTCTTCTACCTGCCAAGGAGTGGTGTGTGTGAGTTTGGAGTGGGTGCTTCTGTAGCTTGAAGGCCATTGTGGGCCCCACAGAAGCATCCTCACTGCCTTAGGTGACACAGAAGATAAGAATTATTTCCGAATCCCTCAATCCATCTGTTGCAGAGAGCACTGGGTTGGTGGGAAATACAAGTTCCTACCACCTGATTTCATCTGCTATTGCGTCTTCTGAGGTACCGTGACCCCACCTGGACCCAGCTTGTGCTGGGCAGTGAGGAGTTAAGGAGTTCACAGGAGCTGATTTCCTTCTCTTCCTATAATATAATAGAAAGTTATATCCTAAGAAGGATGAAGGGACCATGTGCCTCAGAAGCCATCGTAGCAGTGAGGCAAAGCACGGGGCTCTGGGTCACGGGCTCCTAAGGGCTTCCTTCAGGACAGGCGCACACCGATGATAAGAGTTTTGTTTGTAATAAATCAAAAGCACAACTGGAAGTTTGAGAACTCTGACTGATGATTTATGAGTATCTATAGTTCTAATAAAAGGACATAGAACAATTGTATCAAAACAGAAAAGGACACATTTTAGTCTTTTAAAAAGTGTTAAGTTAGGAAGCAGAGCTGTTCTTTTTGACTACTGGCAAGAAAGGGTGCCATCTAGAGGCCTTGCCTAGAACTTCACTTTTGAAGCGTTACCCTTCTGTGCGACCTTGAGCTGGTTATTCTGTAAGGAAGGCGCTTGGGACTGAGATCAGAAACGGAGCACTAAGCACTGCCACATGGTGATAGAGACAACTAGAGGACAGATTCTGCTGACACGGCGTGAGAGTCTGGGACTTGTCTATTCCTAAATAATAAACTTCCTCTGTCTCCCCTAGTTGTCTCCAGTGTCTCAGAAGCCTTTGAGCTCTGTAGTCAGCTTTCAGTAAACCTTCCTTCCAGGCATTTGTAGTTTTTACACAGAATGAACATGCTTAAATATTTTATTACCTCTTTTAAGTTTGAATGTAGAAATGTAAATTTATGAGGTGATATAGGTAATTTTAATAAGTTCCAAGTGGAGAGGAACGGGAGAACAAGGGAGGCACAAAATCAACTCTAATTCTGCTTTGACAAGCGTAGCTAGGTAATAGCCAAGGCTGACAATGTTACCCAGCACTCATGATTCAGGCTCTTCCTAAGCAGTAATTTGTTTTCCCCGTTTTCAGCCAAATTACTAAACTATGTTGAATTGTTTTCTGGGTGCACTGGTGTTTCCTGCTGGGCCACGATAAACCTAACATTTGAACTACTTACCAAAAATGAGCTTTGAAGTCAATATAATGTCACCACTGTCATATAAAAGATGTGTGATAGCATTTTCTCACCATCATTTTGGTAATGTGAGAACTAACAAAACCTGAGAAAGTGGCCAAGGTGAAAGTCATTCCCAAAGGAAGTCTAATGAAGTTGGCAACAGACAGTAGGTTATGAATCCCTGAATGAGAAAGTGCAGAAATGATCTTTTCCTACCAGGGAGGAGAACACAGGCAGGCACGGGCTGAGCCTGGAGTCTGTAGTACAGGATTTTCTGCTGTGAGTGTTTGGATAAGTGCCTTTGTGCTTTGAGAAGGCTTTTCACTGACGGGACACATTCTGGCTTTTGCCACACTAGTGAGCTACAATGAAACCATGCAGACCCCAACATTTCAAGGTTAATCTTTTTGGAATTTGTTCAAAGTGCTCACTGCCCCTTGAGATGGTGGTTAGTGGTACTGAGCTTAGCAATGACATATAGAAATTATTATATCATTTGTTTCCAAACTTCAGAAACCACTTGTAAAAGCTCAGAGTTTGTTTGCCTCGTTCTCTCAGTTAATTAAAAAGAGGATGTTTTTATAGCCTCAAGTGTAGTGTAATTTATAATAGGCCTTTCTTCCTCCTGTTTTTAATTACCAGCTTTGCATGGTGGACTATTTTTCTTTTTATTGACTATTTAGGCACAGATTCCTGCGACCAGTGTTAATTGGAAAATAAGTTCTATGAATTTTATCCCCTTCCAGGAAGGCACAAGGATGAAATTACTTGAGTAGAGTTTATTTCCGTTTCATTGTCCCCACTCTGAGCTGATAAGGAGAGTCTTTTTTATCAGATAATTTTTCTTTCTGAGCATATTAGATGTGAAAATTTAGGAAGACTGAGATGAGAGTGCAGGTACAATGGATGTTTTTCTCTCAGCATGCCTATGGTGGAGAAGAAAGAACTCTTGAAGTCTTCCAGCAGAGCTCGTGACCCCTTTAACTCAATGAATGATTCTATGTATGTCTTTGTATCTACTCAATATGATGAGAGGAACCTCACAAGCGAGCAGGCATGCTGCTCTTTAAGTGACAAAGGCGTCTGATGTTAGGATATGCTGCCCACTTACCTTGCAAGTTACTCTGGCAAGCAACTGGAAAGACGATATTTTAAATTTATTAATCACAATCCACAGAGACTATTTTCCTCCCATTTTGACCATTAACATATCAGTTACTCCAGGAGTGGCAGAGTTAACTGTCAGACCCCCTGGTGAATGGAACACTGTGGGACCTTCCCTCGTACCTGAGTGCTGTCCAAGTCACTGAGCAGCCTTGGCTGTGGCTGTAGATGAAAAGAACAATTCATTTTTCTCTCCTCAAACATTGTTTAGGTCACACACAGGCTGTTAGTGATGATCTTCAGTTCCAGTGCTTATTCTTGGCCTAGAGAGAGGAATGGATTCCTTTCCTCTAAAAGCTTCACAATAAACTTCTGAACTGTCAACACAGAGAAACCCTGCAAGAAGATTTCTGAACTCATAAGAAAACTCTAAGTCAATGAGACAAGAGTCTTGTATTCTGTTTCTCCATAATATGGGTTGTTTTACGGAATGTGCATTTGTGCTCCTCCCAGGTGCCACAATAGGAGTGGGCTTACTTTAGACTACCCAGTATCATCCACAGTGATGTTTCCAAGCAGGAGGTATCCTCCTGACTGCATGCAGCCTAAACTCATGCGACCTTGTCCTTGCAACTGTAGACAGCTTGAACTCAAGTGAACTCTGCTCATATTATCTTGCTTAATCCTCAGAACACCCTCAGAATATAAATTGTCTGATGCCCTGAATAGAACTGTCTATTGCTTGAGACTTTAGTCCACTTCATTTTTTAGGTTCCAAGAGCTGTAACACTGAACTTCACGTTTTTATCAAACTATGATGTCACCATGTTATCTGTTCCCCACTGATATCCTGACTTTGTTGCTAACATCAAAGGAAACTTTTCAGCTCTATCTGCTGTCTCCTTCTAAAGAGAAGCATAAAGGATTTCTGTCTATAGAAACTATCTCAAACGCATTGGTTTCAGGGAAGAAATCCAGGTGACAGCATTTGTGACTTGCTCTAGATTCCAATTAATTTTGAACATGAATCTTAATTTAGTTTGTCAGCTTCTACAAAACCAAATGTCTTTCCCCCCCCCCCCCAAAAAATATTGAGTTTGAAGATCAGTTTGCAGATTACTGTCTCAGTAAGTTTTTTTCAGGCTGTAACAAAATGCCAAAGATGAGGTAGGTAGTACACAAGAGAAATGTATTTTTCATGGTTTCTGAACAATGGGAAGTCTAAGATTAAAGCACTTGCAGATTCAGTGACCATTTCCTGGTTTGTAGATGACACTTTTTTTGTCCTTTTATGATGTCCATTTCTCCTCACCACCACTGTGTGGAGAGTGCCAACAACCAGCACAGGTTCCCAGACTTACCACTGAGTCACCTCCTGAAAGGCACAGGTTCCCACACTCACCACTGAGTCACCTCCTGAAGGGCACAGGTTCCCACACTCACCACTCAGTCACCTCCTGAAGGGCATAGGTTCCCACACTCACCACTCAGTCACCTCTTGAAGGCCCTACCTCTTTGCTTCATCATCTGAGAGGTTAGAATTGCAACAGGGGAAATTTTGGATGGATGGTTACTTCTAACCATGTTAAACCTTTGATGTCATGAATTTATAAGGTTCTTTCCATGTACTTAAGTATTCTTTAATTCCTTTTCAAATATGTTCAATTTTAATAATAAACCCTTGCTTGACATTTTGTTAGTTTTAAAATAGTTTCCTATTACATGCTGTTACAAATATAACTGCTTTATTTTTTTCCTCTTTGGATTGTTCACTTCTAGGAAATATAATTGATTATTGCATATCAGCCTTATATATTCTGTTACTCTCATATATCGGTGACCTGTTTATAGATTTGTGTAGTTTTCTATGTCAGTAGAATTTACTATTTATGTAGAAGTATAACACATAGTAATACTTACCACATCAAGATGACTTTTACTTATTTTTGTTGTCCAGTTTCTCTAGCTAGAATGTCCAGTTCATTGTTAAGTATCAGTAGTATGAGAAGGCATTATTGTTTTCTCTTGGATACTAGAGGAAAGCATTTACTTTTCATCACTAAAAATCCCACCAACTGTGGGACTTTCATGTAAACTTTCTTGTGAGTCCACCGCGAGGATCCTGTGTTTTCCATCAGTATATATCCTTGCACTTTTAGAAGGATCCTGTTGGTTGTGGCCTGCCGTATTGTTTCTTTTTTTTTTTTTCCCTGTACTGCTGGATTTACTTAATATCAGTTTGTAGAGAAATTTAAAATTCATGTTCAAAGGGGTTATTAGACTGCAACCTAATTTCTGGTTAGTCTTTATCTCATTTTACTTCAGAGTAGTATTGGCCTCATAGCAATAGTTAGCAGGTGTTTTCTCTTTTACTTTTGAAAGCTTTTGTGAAGTATTGGAGTTGTTATTCTGTATGCATGAGATGGAATTCACCACTAAATCTATGCAGATCTAACTTTGTTTTTTTTTACTATTAATCCAACTTCACCATTTGTAGCAGTCATATCTAAATTTATTATTTATTCTTAAATGAGGGTTTTATAGTTTTGTCTGAAAAGGAATTTGTGCATTTTACCAAGCTTATGGGAAAAGAAAGAATCTTCAACAAATGGTTCTGGTGTAACTGGATGTCAGCATATAGAAGAATGCAAACATATCCATATATATCAGCCTCAACAAAACTCAAGTCCAAGTGGATCAAAGATCTCAACATAAAACCAGATACATTGAACCTGACAGAAGAGAAACTGAGGGATTATCTTGAACGCATTGGTACAGGGAGACAACATCTTGAACAGATCACCAGTAGCACAGTTATTTAGATCAACAATTAATAAATGAGACTCATGTAACTTAAAAGACTCTGTTAGGCAAAGGACACATTGAGTAAGACAAAACAGAAGCCTACAGAATGGGAAAATATTTCACCAACCTATATCTGACAGAGGGTTAATTTCCAAAATATATAAAGAATTCAAGAAACTAGACATCAACAAACCAAATAACCCAATTTAAACAATAGAACATAGATAGAAACAGAGAATTCCCAACAGAGTGATTTCAAAATGCCAAGAAACACTTGAAGAAATATTTAGCATCCTTAGTTTTCAGAGAAATGCAAATGAAAACCACTCTGAGATTCCATCCTACAAATATCAGAATGGCTAATATCAAAACAATAGTGACAGCTCATGCTGTTGAGGATGTGGAGCAAGGGGAATACTCCTCAACTGCTGGTGGGAGTACAAATTTGTACAGCCATTTTGGAAATCAATATGAAGGTTCCTCAGGAAATTGGAAATCAACCTATCTCAAGACCCAGCTATACTACTCCTGGGCATATACCCAAAAGACACTCTATCCTACCACAGAAACACGTACTCTATGATATTTATAGCAGTTTTATTCATAATAGTCAGGAACTGAAAAGTCCTAGATGTCCCTCAACTGAAGAAGAGATAAAGAAAATGTGATATATTTACACAATGGCATATTACTTAGCTGTTAAAAAAAACACCATGAGAGTTTCAGGCAAAAGGACAGAACTAGAAATAAAACCATCTTGAGTTAGGTAACCTTGACCCAGAAATGCAAGCATGGTGTTAATGTTAGTAGCTATTAACTGTAAAGTAAAGGATAATCAAGCTGCAATCCACAGACCCAGAGAGGCTAAGTAATAAGGAGGGCTCAAGGGTGTATTTGTGTGTGTGTGTGTGTGTGTGTGTGTGTGTGTGTATGTGTGTGTCTGTGTGTGTGATGAAATTTTCTAGGATGGGGAAATAGAATAGATAATGTGGGTGGACTGGGATTAGGTGGAGACAGGAACAGGAGGGATTAGGTTAGGGGGAGGATGGAGAAAGAGAGCACTGAGACAGACAACTGGAAGTGTGGAGGTGTGGCACAATTCAGGGGCAAGGTAGAAACCTAGTGCAATGAAAACTCCCAGGAACCTATTGGCTCACCCTAGCTAAGGCTCTTAGTAACAGCGGATATGGAGCAGGAACCATCCATCTCCTATAACCAGGAAAGATTTCCAGTGGGAGGACTGGGACACGAATCCAGCTACAAAACCTTTGACAATCAATTTCTCTTTCTAGCAAGATGTGCTGGGGTAAAGGTGGCATAAAAATTGTGGGAGTGGCCAAGTGATGAGTGGTCTAGCTTGAGACCCATGCCACAAGAGGGAACCTACCCCTGACACTGCCTAAAGGATCAGATACCAGAGGCCAGATGACCCAGACACCTAGGATAGAATCAAATATGACCAGTCCTCCCCGAAAAGTAAATGGAATTATTCCTAATGATATTCTGCTATACTCATAGACAGGAGCCTGGCATGATCACTACCAGAGAGGATTCAGCCAGCAACTGATGAAAACAGATAGAGATTCACAGACAAACATTAAGCGAAACTCAATTAATCCTAAGGACAAAAGGGAGGAAGGATTGTAGGAGACAGAAGGTTCAAGGACACTACAAGAAACAACTACATCATCAAGATTTCTGGACTCATAGGGGTTTCCCGAGACTGAACTGACAATCAGGGAGCCTGCATGGGTCTAACATAGGACCTGTGCATATGTGTTTTTGTGGAACTGTTAAATAGAGGGACCAGGGCCTATTTCTAATGCCTTTGCATGCTTTGGGGACTCTTTTCCTCTTATAGGGTTGCCTCTCCCTGCCTTTATATGAGGAAAGGTGCCTAGTCTTATTGCAACTTGATGTAGCACATTTGTTATCTCTGGGAATCCTGCCTTTCCTGAAGGGAAACAAATGAGGAGCTGATGGGGAGACGGGTGAGGCAGAAAAAGACAGAGGGGAAACTGTGGTTGGGGTATAATATATGCAAGAATAATTTAATTAAAAATATCTCTGGCTTCTTAGTTCCCTTGCATAATATGAGTGCCACAAAAGACCTTCTTTTTTTTTGTTGTTGTTTTTTTTTTGTTTTTTTTCATGTTTTTTTTCCTCCTTTATTAATTTATTCTTGTTACATCTCAATGGTTATCCCATCCCTTGTATCCTCCCATTCTTCCCTCCCTCCCAATTTCCCCTTATTCCCCTCCCCTATGACTGTTCCTGAGGGGGATTACCTCCCCCTCTATATGATCATAGGGTATCAAGTCTCTTCTTGGTAACTTGCTGTCCTTCCTCTGAGTGCCACCAGGTCTCCCCCTCCAGGGGACATGGTCAAAGGTGAGGCACCAGAGTATGTGAGAAAGTCATATCCCACTCTCCACTCTACTGTGGGGAGTGTTCTGTCCATTGGCTAGATCTGGGTAGGGGCTTAAGGTTTACCGCCTGTATTGTCCTTGGCTGGTGCCTTAGTTTGAGCGGGACCCCTGGGCCCAAATCTGCCTATCATAATGTTCTACTTGTAGGCTTCTAGGACCCTCTGGGTCCTTCTACTTTGCCTTTCTCCCATGATTCTCTCATCTAGAGTCCCACTAGGAAGAGCCTGGAACATATTGGCACAGGAGACAACTTCCTGAACAGAACACCAACAGCCCAGGCATTAATGTCAACAATTAATAAATGGGACCTCATGAGGCTGAGAAGCTTCTGTAAGGCAGGTGACACGGTAAAGAGAACAAAGCGACAGCCTACAGACTGGGAAAAGATCTTCACCAACCCCACATCTGACAAAGGTCTAATATCCAAAATATATAAAGAACTCAAGAAATTAAATACCACCAAACCAAATAACCCAATCGAGAAATGGGGCATGGAACTAAACAGAGAATTCTCAACAGAGGAATATCAAATGGCTGAGAAACACTTAAAGAAATGCTCAACCTCCTTAATCATCAGGGAAATGCAAATCAAAACAACGCTGAGATTCCATCTTACACCCATCAGGATGGCTAAGATCAAAAATTCAAGCGACACCACATGCTGGCGAGGATGTGGGGAGAGAGGAACACACCTTCATTGCTGGTGGGAATGCAAACTAGTACAACCACTTTGGCAATCTATCTGGTGCTATCACAAAAGACCTTCTAAGGTGTCCCAATTAGAAATTCTCTAGGTTTTATCCAGGAGAAGTCTGTGATTATTATTATTTTTACTTCAATAAGGAGCCTGCTGAGGCAGCCAGAACACCTGGAACAGCAGTCCCTAAAACTTAGTACTTTTTCAACAACATCAGCTACTGGCAAACTTTTGGGAATGTGAGTTCTCAGGTTCCTCTGCAGATCTTTACAAGGGGAATAAAAATGCCTCTGAATGTCTATAATGTAGAGTGCTCCCACACTGAGGCATACAGCTGTCACATCTGTGTGGATAAGGTTCTGCTATGACATTCATATTTCTCTGTGTTTATTGTCTATTCAGATATAATATCTTTTCTTCACATATTATATGGAATATGGGCGCAAATTTTATATTGAATAACCTTAAATAGATCAAGGAAATAATTACCTTACAGTATTTTTTAATAGAGAAGACAACTATATTCTGTGAAATAAATTTTTGGTTTGAAGTTGTATTTATAATTCTTACCATGGCCTTGTGATATAACTGCACAGCAGAAAAAGTCAAGAGACCTAGATTCTAATCTGAAAATTAGAAAACTGTAAATTAACTAAGCATTAACTGCCACTCTTGAACAAATTGAAAATCATCCTCTCAATTTCTTTATCTACAAAGTATAGAAAATGGCTTCTCAAACCTACTCACAAAATTGCTGTTGGAAATTAATTAATCAACAAGTTCAGCAAATGTATTAACTCCTGCATGCTAGGCAATTGACATAAAACACAGTGGGTGGGGAAATCCTCTTCTATTGCCAGGGGACACAAGAGAAGCATAGCAAGGAAAGAAATCATTCGGTAGCATGTCATATGGTAGTAAAGAGTACTAGACAGAGAATTGGCTCAGGGAATGGTCTAGGGAGGAGGGAAATAGGCTTTCAAGTGGGTCAGACATGGGAATCCCATGAAGGAACAACACCAGAACAGTGACCTGAAGGACACTGCCCAGCAGTCATGGGAGAAGAGAATACCAAGTAGAAGGAAGTCCAAGCCAAATTCCCCATGCCAGGTCTGCTCAGTGATCAGGAAAGGGGCCATGGTGCTTGGTGTGGTTTTAAGTAGCAGAAAATGACTTCAGAGTGGTGTCAAGGGTTGGGAAGGACACATCTGTTTTTGAGGATAGTTGTGTAACTGAATGTTTCCTGGGTGAGTAGACACCAATCTGTCTACTCACCCCAGATAGAAAGCCCAGGACAAACCAAAGTACAGATACCACCAAAGTCCAACTTGATGAACCCTGAGTTTTCTTAGGACTACTTACAGAGCAAGGGTGAGTCGTTACTTATAGGAGCAGAAGTGACTCAAAGGCAGCTGCATTGCCAAAGCCCAACTCCAACATTGGTGACGGCTCTCAAAGTTGAGAATCTGGAGCAGTCCCGCACAACCTGCAGGCAGCTCAACAGGTTGGAGGGTGTCGTTTCTAAGGGCCTTAGATAGTGTAAACCTCTTCCAGGCAGCTCAGTTGGTGTCAGGAGTCCTCTTTGCAGCTCTGAGTCCTTCAGTCTGAGAAGGATTCTAAGCTCTTACTGTTTTTTTCTGGCAAGGAGGGGCCAAGTCAGTCTGGTCAGTTTCAGGAACTTCCTGAAGCTACTTTGAGTTGTTTGCCTTCCTTTTTAGAGAGCTTCTCTGCAGGATGGAATGTTTCACTCGAGGAGGAAACTGTTAGACAGCAAGGCTCTTTTCAGGACATTAGCTATTGTCTAGGATAAACTTAGAGCCGAGAACTGACATGATCTCATTAGTTTTCTGTGTGGTCACTCTGGCTGCTTGGGCAGATGAGAACCAACCACTGCACCACAGAAATTGAAAGAAGAGACCAGTTAGGAGGACAGTGGTGGTATTCTTCAGGGTAACCAAAGCAATTGTGAGGAGTGGTCATAGTCTAGATTTTTTTGGCAGGCTGACTCATTAGGTATAGAAGAGGTTGCTCTTATGATCCGAGCAGAATCGAAGGGAAGTTGACACTAGGCACCCGATTTGA
Source organism: Acomys minous (assembly GCF_964271855.1). Classification (NCBI taxonomy): domain Eukaryota; kingdom Metazoa; phylum Chordata; class Mammalia; order Rodentia; family Muridae; genus Acomys; species Acomys minous. Next base: position 68,601,736 of record NC_140489.1, on the reverse strand, counting down.
GTGAATAGGAAGGTACAGTTTCTTTTTCATATCTGCCTTTTTCTTCAATTCCTGTGTCCGATCAGAACAAGAATCTTTGTGTAACGTCTCATAAGTAGCACTCTGTCTAACTTCAGCATTCCTTCAACAGCTGAAATTTGTATCTTGAAACATGAGTTTCATGAGGTATAATGTGCAGAAAGACTTCAGAGTTCAGTCCAGAATGTATTTTACAGCTTCTTAGGATAGGGTCAAGGATCTGAGAAAATCCACAAAAATCTAGGATCTTACACATGCACACACACACACACACACACACACACACACACACGCACACACACACACACACATATATATACATATGCACATACATACAAACACAAACATACCATATAAATATTAAACACGCACATACACACTTGCATATATACAGTTTATTTGGAGTATCTTTGGCTTATTTATCTTCTGCTTAAATCTCACAGAACTTATACATTTAGAGCTATATTGGTCTATTTATCCAGCTTTACCTCTGGAATAAATGCTGAGCCTCCTAATGACTCTAGTCCTACTAATTTTCCTAAAGCAATGTAGGGTTTTGTTGTTGTTGTTGTTGTTGTTTTTTGTTTTTTGTTTTTGGCGGGAGTGGGGGGCAGTAATATTATCTCTCCAAAAGCCTTATAGATGAGTCCTATAGGGTAAATTCTGAATTCCACATTACACAGTCCCACCACGATGCCTCCTAATTCAGGAGCATGTGCTTTCAATGGCCTCCAGTTCCTCCAGATACATTTTGTGATCTTCCCTGTGGGCTCCAGAGGACCCCTCTACTTGGGTGGTTTCTGTTTATTAATACAGCCTGATGCAGGAGTTGTTTTTCCTACTGGCTATGGCAGTCTTCCATCAAACCCTAACAATGCACAGTGATTATGCCTTTCTTATTGTCTATTTCCTTGAAGTAATGCTAATACTTATAGTCATAGGTTTATTCTCAAAATGTATTTCCTTGATAGGCCAGATTCATTCTTGCTCTCTCTAATATCACCCATGGCATCCTCACAACCCAGGCAGGATATGTGTTCATAGATATTTGCTGAACAGTTCTTAGTAATTTTGAAACAAGCATGGTATAATGTAAGTACAGTAATAGTTCTTGCTATTTTCTACCTCTAGTATTTTCCAAGCTCGTTCTTGTTCTGACTCATATTCTTTCATTCTGTAGGCTTGGTAGGCTTGCATGAATTACTACGGTGAATTTATTCTCACAGACTGCTGACAACATTATAAATAGACTTTGGCCACAGCACCTTGGTGCCATGGGAAGTAAAAGAAAATGGAAAATTTTCTTCCTTAGGAAGAGCACACTTCTGGGAAAAAGGAACTAACAGTAGGCTTGATCCTTCTGCAAAGAACAGCATGTAACTGCATGCACACTGCTTATGAGGCTCAGCACATGTAGGCTTGCTTCCTACCACATAGTGTTTGGAGTCAAGAGGTATTTCTGATGTATCTGGGGACCCACTTATTCCTAATAGGACTAGGAGTTGTAGGAAACAGGACTTAACCACATGGGAAAAATTCTGCAGGTGTTGTAGAAGACGAGACAGAGAATTCAGACAGTCAGCTGTGTTGATGGATACACAAATGCTGGAAAGAATCTTTAGGGACACAGATGTGGCCACCAGAAATGGTAAGAGTGGGACCTTGGCTGGGTCAGTTTATCTTGAGGGGAGAGCTCATTGGGTAGTCTTTACAGAAAGTCTAAGGCATAGAAGCCTCCGCCTTTGAAGTTGGAAAAGCAAATACCTACTTGGAATTGAAAAAAAAAATCCAATCCTATCTGACAGTCTGTCTATCATCTACCTACCTATCAATTTACACACACGCATGCACATGCGTGTGCACACACACACAGGCACACACACACACACACACACGCACACACCTTGCTCAATATGAGGCACTGATGGGTCCTGAAGAAATGTTTCTGCTTTTTTTTTTTTTTTTTTTTTTTTACTGGAGTCAGAAAAGAGAACTAGAGCTGGAATCAAGATACAAGATGCTGCTTGTTGTGAGAAGAGGAATTAGAGCAGTGAATCTGCAGCAGCCAGCCCTCGGCAGAGGCCAGAATCACCACAGCAGACTGCTCTGCATCCCTTTAGCAATTCAGATTCTTGAGCCATGTCCCTGGATGTTACACCCCAGAGGTCCTGGTGCTCCCAAGATTCTGTCTTTCAAAGCTGCTGAGGTGTTTTTGGGATGCAGTCGCACTTGAATAGAGCTTCCCACATTAACTTCCTGGACTTGGCTTAGCCACAGCACCTGTATTCTTGTTTTCCATGGAGAAGGTAGGCTGCGAGGTTGAATGGAGCTCAGATTGCTGCCCTGACTTGTTTTTGCCATGGTTTGTTCCCTGCAGAAGGCACTCTGAAGCTGCCAAAATGCCAAACAGCACAGAGGGAGCTGGAGGCTGTCACAGGCAGCGAGACTCCTTGCTGACCACTGGATGGCATTGCTGTCCTTCCTTTCCTCACAGGCTTCCTGTTCAGCATTCAGCAGAGTTAGAGCGCTCCTGCTGCCTCTTGCCAGTGTCTCCTCACAACAATGAAAAACAGTGCGTGGAGACTATCAAGTCCCTTGGCCAACAGGGAAGCCATTTCAGAGCCAGGTAGGCCCTGTGTGGACATACAGGACAGCACATACAAGGTGAAAGAAATGCTTCTTGTTTTATAAAATTGGCCTCCTTGGCTCCTCCTGGGATCTGTTTATAGGCCAGGCTCTCAGAATTGGGGAATAAGACCACCGAAGACAAGTCCAGGAGAGGTGAGCAAATAAGGATTTTTAACATGAAAGTATCTGAGCCTGCAAAACTGCTGAATGAGAAAGTGGAATGCTTTTATCTGATTTTGGAGGCAATCTGTGTTCAGTGAAAAGAGCCATTTGTTTGTTTGTTTTTTATTTACTGCCCTCTGGTGGAAACCTATTTAGAATTTAATTTTTAAAAAGATGTCCCAAATAGAAAGGAACAAAGAATCTTGTCACTTTGAAGACACAGTCCTGCAAAGTAAATACAGGTTTGTATTTGGAAAGTGCTTGGGGACAGGGCCAGCTGCCTTACTCAAGCAACCGCTAAGCAGAATTTTACACCATTCATGTAATCAGAGGTCACAGGAAAGCTCAGGAGAAAAACCTCATATGTTGTCATGTGCATGTTAGAATAACACTTCCTGTTCTTCCAGGGCTTTTAATTTTTGGTTATGAAGTCGTGAAAACGTAGTGTTTTATGTTGTATTTCTGACATTTTTCACCCCACTCATGTTTTCCCAAATGCTCAGCCAGTTTTCAAAGTCCACCGCACTCACAGGAGGCAGCTTCTCTGCTGGAAGGAAGCACAGCTCTGCCTTGACGCTGCCGCCTTGTTGACAGGCTGCTTGCTTCTGCTTAGTCTTACTAATGCACTAGCAGGATGGCCAAGCTCCAGTCCTGGAACTGAACCCCAGGTTTGCCATAGAGACATTTGGCTGAATCCTGGATTCAGAGGGAATCTCAGCCCTGGGGACTGAAGAGTGTGTCTGTGGGAGCAGAGAGCTGGACAGTTCCCAGGTCTGCCTTCCACTCTGTAGTTACATCTGGCATTCCTTTGCTTCATGCTGTCAGTCTCAGCAGCAAACAAAGAGAATAGATAGCCAACTGAGGAAATATTTAATCCCTCTCTTTTTCTTCCTTTCCTAGGAAATTAAATTTCTCTGCCTTTCCTTTCCTATTGTGTGTATTGTAGTGAATGGAGCTATTACTTGTCCACCAGGAAACATACATGTGCATACTGTAAAACCCGATCTATCTTTTTAAAAATATAATTCACACTCCCTTGCAAGACCCTTACAATCAAATTTTAATGCAAATCATCCTCATAGAATTTGGGTGATAAGGAGACACTGTTTGGGTCTATACCTATTTCTGTTGTGTAGTCTCAGCTATTTGACCGTAGACTAGTTGCACCTCTATTCTTGGGAGAGTACTAGTGTGCCTTAAGTCCAGAGATGGCCACTTGGTTGTGCCTCTGGGAATGCTGCTGGTGCATTTTTCTTTGTGGCTACCAAAAAATTTGGAATAGCTCTCTGAGTGTTGGATACCCCTCCCAAATGCCATTAATTTAAAGTATTGGAAATTAAAGGCAGTGGAATAGAATGTATCTCCATATATATAAATATATGAAGGAGAGGAGGCCTAACAGAAGAAAATGCATAAAAGTGTCTGAGGAGGAAGGAGCCAAGCACTGCTTCTGGTTAATTCTGGCCTCCATTCTGCAGCTGAGTTTACTGGAAGAACATTTCTTAGTGTGGTGACTCACAAAGGCATAAAAACAAAGAGTAAATAGACTCTTGTGAAGAGGACAGCTGGTTCTTTGATAGCCATATAATGCCTAGCTCTGGTCCTCCACTTTTCAGGGCTCAGCATTTTGGACAAAGAACATACCGAAAGTGCATGTGAGACTGACTCCCATGGAGTTGGCTTGAGAAGCCTCAGTTCACGATGAGTTTGTTTGCACCTAAGTCACATTCCATTTCCCATGAAGCAAGCTGTGTAGGAAGCTTGGTGGTCTGGGTTCAGAGCCAGTTTGATGCTGTAAAACTGTTAGGGAGGCTGTGGGTCCTCACACACGTGGCATGGCCTGTCTCATCAGACTCCCCTCTGAGAACATGTGGGTGTGAAGTCCCAGGACTTATCATTCTGTCCATTTCTGCTATACTTATAAGCTGCCTGCTGTTCACATGATCTTTCCTTAAATGTGGTTTAATGAAATTGTTTAGACTTACATCTGACTAAATTACAATCTCATTTCAGCCTTAGCTCCTTGATGTCTCTTCTCTCCAGTCACTTCAGTTAGTGTTTTCAATGTTTTCTTGATTTTCTGGCACAAGTTAAGAAGTCTCTGGGTGTGTTATAGATGTCTGACCACAGGAACATGGCATGAAGTATTGATACCTTCCATTGGACAGACATATTTCAGGGCTCTGAGGAGACAAGCTATGGTTTTCCCTGTGTTCAGATTAATATTACTATGTTATATATTCTCTCATGTTTTATTATAAGGCAATGGCTCCTTTAAAAAAAGAGCAGTCTGCACTGAGAGCAGGTTAATCCCACTATGTTCTGGAAACCTGGCAGAATCATTAATAAGGAAACCAGTTGTGTGTAGGTTTAAATTAATCAGCAAGCAGCCAGCAGCCAGAAACCTGAGGGGAGGAGAGAATGTTTTCCCTTGAAAAGAGAAAATATACTCCTCTCTCACTGAGAACAATACACACACACACACACACACACAGAGAGAGAGAGAGAGAGAGAGAGAGAGAGAGAGAGAGAGAGAGAGAGAGAGAAAGAGAGAAGCACAGAGGGAGAGACATACACAGACACAGAGAGAGACAGACAGATAGACACACACACACACACACACACACACACACACACACACAGAGAGAGAGAGAGAGACAAAGGCACAGAGAGAGAGAGAGAGAGAGAGAGAGAGACATACACAGATACAGAGAGAGAGACAGACAGACACACACACAAACACAGAGAGAGAGACAGACAGACAGACAGACAGAGACAGACAGAGACAGAGAGAGACAGAGACACACACACACAAACACACACACACACACACAGAGAGGCACAGAGAGAGAAACATACACAAACACAGAGAGAGACAGACAGACACAAACACACACACACACACACACACACACACACACAGAGAGAGAGAGAGAGAGACAGAGACAGAGACAGAGAGACAGAGAGACAGAGAGACAGAGAGAGACAGACAGAGACAGAGACAGACAGAGACAGACAGAGAGACAGATAGAGAGACAGAGAGACAGAGACATAGACATAGAAAGAGACAGAGTCAGATATATTAATGGAGAAACAGGTGCATAATGTCTATTTTGGCTGTAATCTTTTCTCCCTTAGGGTTCCTGTAAAGCTGTGCAAAAGAAAAGTTAAAATCTTTGAAAGATGGGCTGTGCCCACAGGGGAATACTTTCAAACTGTGAAGGATCAGAAGACAGTGGAGGCTTATGTTTACATTGGTAGGGAGAGTTATTTGGACTTTAATTCCAAAAGAACAGGGCTCACATTTAAAACTTTAGATCAAGTGAGGTGAGAACAGGGACACAGCCGTGAGATAAGAGAGCAGGATGCAGGATGTAGGATGCAGGATGCAGGATGCAGGGTGCAGGATGCAGGATGCAGGATGCAGGGTTCTTGTTGAAATCATTTATCATGTTTCTTCTTAGAACTAGATTGAAGAGTGCTAAGAATAATTCTAAGTCAACAAACAGCAACTAGGAGCAAGGAACAGCCATATAGCTGTTTAACACTGGACAGTATTAAAACATTCAGAGTTTGTATTACGTCTATATAAGTAAAAAAAAAAAAAGATTCAAGAGAAAAGAGAAAGTTACTGATTTTGAACCAAATGTATTTGATTACAAGTTTGTGAGATACCATGTTTTAGTTACTTTTCTACTGCTGTGAAGAAACATTATAAACAAAGCAATTAATAAAGGTATTTACCTGAGGGCTTGCTTACAGTTTCAGAGGGTCAGTTTGTGAACATTATGGCAGGGAGCACGGCAGCAAGCTGGTAGCCATGGTGTGTGCTGGAGCTGAAGCTGAGAATTTACTTCTGATATGCAGAGAGTGGTGGGGGGCGCACTGGGCTTTTGAAACCCTGAAGCCCACTTCAGGGCACACTTCCTTCAATCCATCCACAACTCCTCCAACAAGGCCAACCCCTTCCCTTCATCAAAATGCTGAATCAACTAGGACCAAACATATAAACAAGTCTAGGTGGGCAATTCTCATTCAAATAACAGTTTATTTCTTTACATTGTTACATCACTAAATCTAAGCATTTTTTTTTAAATATATGTGCTTACTTGTTAAAACTGAGGTGGGTTTATTTATTTACTCATTTTACACTTTCTTCTGTCTGTCTTTCTTTTTTTCTTTCTTTCGTTGGCAGCCATAATGTAGCTGAGAGCACTCGGCGCACACTGGATGTAGTTGTATTATACTTAGAGGTGAATTTGAACTGTGGCATCTCCCAACAGAAACAAGCTTGACTGGCATGCCAGAGGGCCCAAACCTCTGCCAATTGTAGAAAGTATACTTTGGACAAATCCTCTACCACCCTGTGTTCCTTTCTTGTGGATATCCCAGATGAGAAAAAAAAATGTTTAATAAGTCACAGGGTTATCAAAATAACCAAACTAAATAAAGTCAGGTAACCAGTGCTAAGGAAATTAGAAATAAGTATAAAGATATAACACTGTATGTTATTCCCAAATGTGTATTTTTTTTAATGGATACATAGCTCTAGCTTCTTATGTGTAGCACTGAGGAAGTTGCTTTACTTTCTCCATGTATTAAATGAAAAAGATGGACTATGTCATCCACTCACAGAGCTCTGGCTGTGATACAGAATCTGTTCTTGCTGTGATAATTATCTGGTGCTCTAGAGCATCCCCTATGCCTAGGTGTACCCAAGAGAAGACATTGGTACCTGTGGCTCAAGAGGAATATTCACTTTTATCTAATGGAATTGGTCATATAGTCATTTAAAAGAATCTTTGGATAAACTGTAGTGGGGTAGGGCAATTGGATTATATATTTTCTTTCAAATGTTTATATTTGTATAAAATTGTCTTTAAAAATGCTGTTATATTACTTTAGAATCACTACCAACACTCTTGGCATGTATGCAATGAGTTTGAGAGACAATGTCAGGTCCAGGAAAGCTGGACAGCTCTGCAACCTACATAAGTAGAAAGATAGAAGGCATCACAAGCCTTCATTCAAGAAAAGCAGATTATTTCACTTTATGGACCTGCACCACAGAAAGAAGGGAACTGGTGATTATCATATCTCCAGACCAAGGAATTAAAGGAGGTTTGCTGTCTTCAGTGTTGGAGCTCCTTCCTTGGGTGGCTGCATAGCTTGTTCCCTCACTGACTGCATGAGGCCATGCTCCCAGCATTCCATATTTTAAACTAGCAAGCTATTTAATATGCTTTGAGGATATATACTTTACTTAAATTTGAACGTTCTTGAAAAGTGGGAAAATTTAGTGATAATTGATTTCACAAGCTAATGACAAGTTTACAACTGGTGGAAGGAATAACGGAAAATACCACCAAAGGAATATTTAAATCAGGTCCTATATAGACTATGTACGATCACTCACAGAAATCCTCTTAACTGAAAGGCAAAGCTGAGATATTCAGGAAGGTAATACCATACAAGGAAAGCTTTTTATTCTTTTCTCTCTCTGCATCTGTAATATACATGCATATAATACGTACTTTGTATAATTAAATGCTATATATTCTCATATGTCTGTATATAAAACATAAGTATATATGGCTGTTGTTATATAGAAACACATGCATTTAATATAACTACATAGACATAAATATCTGTATGTTTATGCCAATATATCAAGATATCTCAAAATGTGGGTATTTAAACACAGCTAGCCGTAGAGTTTTGGACATGTAGACATATAGATTGAAATAATGACACACCATATAGGTGTTGAAATCCATTCAAATATATGAAGAACAAATAAAAAGAACACTTAAACAGAAGCACAAACATGTTATTACTAATTTTAACCCCAAGCAACTATCTCTGTTTTGGTGAGCATTAACCCTCTTTGGTCAGTTGCCTGCTACTTTATATGTGTAGCAGAATTCACTATTGTGGTATCTCACTGACTTAAATTACTTAGTGCTGACTTACAATATGATCCAATCTTCCAGAATCCTTCAGGACATTTCCAGCTTTCAGATGGGATTCTTTTTTCCATCAAGGCTGGATTTACTTGCATATGATGCGCCTTGTGGCTTTCTGCAGATTATACCTCATCATAGTGGCAGTGGCTGTTTTCGGCTCCTTAATTCCACAGTTTCCACCAGCCAATGTAGACAAAATAGCAAGTATGACACTATTATTGTGGATAAACAGTTTGACATTGTGTTAATCTGAACCACAATGAACATAAATATTACAAACATGTAAGGCATATTTTATGTCTTCCTTAACATTAGTGTTTGGTATCATAACCTAATGTAATATATTAAGGATCTTCAACACAATTTTTATTCTGAAAGCTGTTAAACCCCTAGATTAAAATAATAGAAATGCAGTTAGGAGTTGAAATGTTCTTGTTTATTAATATTATGCTCTTATCTTGTTCCTCCAGTCCAACACAACCTATACGACTGACATGTAGTTATTTTAAATTGCTTCTTAGTGGCTCCTGCTCTAAGGCTTGCAATATCTATTAAGAATCTTAATGAGAGGGATTATAAACCTTCTTGCCAAAGATAAACAATATAAATGTTTTGATGAGAAAGGATAAAGTGAAATGGAATTTGAAGGTGGTATAACAGCAATCACCAGACTGGAGAATTTTTCCTCTAGAAAAGAGCCTTATCCCAGTCCAGTGTGGAGCACAGCAGCCTGGCATTAAAGCATGGCTTTGTTTTGTTTGGTTTGTTTTACAAAAAGGGATACACATTTCATTGCATGATAAATTATTGGCAAGCTATCACTTTATGGCAAGTATTATTTGCCTGGACCCTTCATAGGAAGCATTTGCTGTCTCTTGTCATATCCTAGTTTATTGTTTTCTTCTAGTATTCAAATGGAGATAAACAAAATGAAATGAAAGTAACTTAAATATTAAGATACCTATTCTGCATATAATTCTGGATATCTCAAGATTTTGTGACTGGAACGTCTTGTTCTGTCTGAATTCCTATGTGCAATTTGGGGTGTATATGAATGATGTGTGTCTAAAGATCCAATATGATACTTCTAATTGTTATTTATCATTAATAATGGATTTGAAAATCCTCTTGTTTCTCTTCTCCTTCATTACTTCATACCTTCTTGATTTCTATTATGTCCTCAATTCCTTTAGCCTTACATGTCCACGTGATACCATAGCTAAACAATAAAACTGGGAAATTTCTGTTTATTTGATTCAAACTTAGATACCTAAGTTGTTCCTTAGATCTAAGTTAAAATACATATTGAAAATGATTACAAATATAATTTTTGGAAAATGACATATATCTCTACCACAAATCAATAATATCAATCAGCTAAAATTACAAATCTGCAGCTACGCAGCAAGTGAATTCTCTCTCTTGGCAGAGCATTAAGGAGCTATTGAAGAACTTCATTAAGATGCCTAATTTGTGTCTCCAAGGAAGGGAGGAATCACTTTCATTGTGCTCTGATAGTCTGCCCATATGACTGTACATAATGATGACCTTCTTTTCTTGAGCCTATCGTCGCATTTTACAAAACAAATGGATCCTAGTCACCATTACTGTTTTCACACCTAACAAAACAACTTTATACTTTGAATTTTTCTTTCTTTCTTCAGAATTGAATAGTTTTTGTTTTATTTAAACAAACAAACAAACAAACAAACAAAAAGGTGAAAAAAAAACCCACACATCCTTATCTTGTCCGTGGAAGTAACCAGTCCATCAGTATAAAAGCTGTCTATTATTTCAATGTAATTATGAAAGCTCTGATGGCCATTTAGTTTAGGACCTAGTTATTTTTTAAGACAAATCTGAACATTTTGTATAGCTAACATGTGATTCGTGGTTTTTACTATGTCGTTTCTCTTTGAAATGACTTGCAGAAAAGCACTCTGTGAGCTCAGGTAAGACTTTGGCTTAAAAATGGATGATTTGGGGCCAATGGGTTAGAGGAGGAAAAGCTTCTAATATATATTAAAATTAAGAAAAAATATTGTTTTTTTTTCCTTTCTATCATTTAAAAAAGTTTTCTTTGTAATTTATTCATATTACATCCTGATTGTTATCCCCTCACTTGTATCTTCCTGTTCCTACCCACCCTCCCCTACACCTCTGAATGGGGGAACCTCCTCTCCCACCATCTGACCATAGCCTATGAGGTCTCATCAGGATAGCCTGCATCCCCTTCCTCTGAGTGCCCTCAAGGCTCATCCCCTTCCTCTGAGTGCCCTCAAGGCTGTCCCCATCAAGGAGAAGTGATAAAATCATGGGCACCAGAGTGAATGTCAAAGGAAGTCCCTGCTCCTTCCATAACCATGGAGAATGAGCTGTCCATTGACTACATCTGAACAGAGGGTCTAGGTTCTCTGCATGCATTGTCCTTGGTTGCTGCATCGGTTTGTGCAGGCTCCCCTGTGTCCTGATCCACTAGCCTTGATGGTCTGCCTCTGGAGCTCCTGATCTCTCTGGGTCTTTCCATCCCCTAACTCAAAGAACTCAAGAAGTTAGATGCCACGAAACCAAATAATCCAATTAAAAATACAGAGTTAAACAGATACTTTTCAACAGAAGAATATTGAATAGAAGAGAAATCCTTAAAGAAATGCTCAGCATCCTTAGTCATCAGGGAAATGCTAATTAAAATGACTCTGAGATTCCATCTTACACCTATCAGAATGGCTAATATAAAAAACTCAAGTGACAGCACATGCTGACGAGGATGTGGAGAAAGGAGACCACTCCTCCATTGATGGTGGGAGTGCAAACTTGTACAACCACTTTGGAAATCAATCTGGCACTTTCTCAGAAAATTGGGAATAGTGCTATCTCAAGACCCAGCTATTCCACTCCTGGGCATACACCCGAAAGATGCTTCACCATACAACAAGGACATTTGCTCAACTGTGTTCATAGCAGCTTTATTTGTAAAAGACAGAATCTGGAAACAACCTAGATGTCCCTCAATTGAGGAATGGATAAACAAATTGTGGTACATTTACACAAGAAAAATATTGTTAAAATGAGCTCATGTGGTCATTTTCTGGAAACCCAGATATGAACTGGGCCAGAGAGTTCATCTAACTGGCCAGTATTTAACTAAAGCTTACTTCAAATTTTGGGGAAGGAAAAAAAAAAAAAGAACGGAGTGTAGTGGCATGGATCTGTGATCCCACACTCAGAGAGAGATAGAGATGGGGCAATTTCTGTAAGTTTGAGGCCAGCCTGGTCTACAATGCAAGTCCAGGACTCCTGGAGGCTACACAGAGAATCCTTATCTCAAAAAAAAAACAAAAAACAAAAAACAAAAAAAAAACCCATAAAACCAAACAAAAACCAAAATAAATAAATAAATCCTAAGTTCATATTTAAGATGTGTTTGGAATGGTTTTGAGCCTCCCTCTGCTCTATAAGATTGTCCTTTTTGTGTGTAGAGGCCGGCATGGCCGCTGAGCTGGTACCCAGCCAGTGTGCTTCAGCAGAACCTGGCAGTTCCTGGTCAGCAGAGCAGAAGTCATAGAATGCTTTGGGAGCATCCAGAACCTGTGTTGCTAGTTTCCCCGTCAAGGGAACTGATTGGTTCAAAATACATCCCACTTTTACTTTATTTCTTTTTAATCAGAGAAAGCAGTAATATGAGGTCACTCCTAAATTTTGAACTCAAACTGTATTCAAACAGAAAATTTGGATTTTTTTTTAAGATAGGGTTTCTCTGTGTAGCCTTGGCTTTCCTGGACTCGCACTGAACACCAGGCTAGTCTCCAACTCACAGAGATCTGCCTGCCTTTGGCTCATTGAGTGCTGGAATTGAAGGCTTGCACCACTGCGTCCAACTTGGATTTCTTTTTTAAAAGCAGAAATAGAAAAACATGGAGAATATATAGTGAAAAATAGTCTAGGCTCCAATCTCATTACAGACTCTTTCATCTGGCATGAGATGCAAATATCTTTTCCCACAGGCAATAACAATGAGGCAGAGGGAGAAGATACGATATGGGCAAATTATATAGGGAAGAAATTGAACTTCTATCTCTGGGTATTTGTTTATTCTGAAGTAGTAAACTTAGAGTTGTTTGTAGTTTTGTTGTTCTTGTTTATATAGTTGTCTCAGGATAAATGGGTTTTTATGAAATCCTTAGAAGAGCATTAACCAATGATGAAACACATGTAGTGAAGCAATCTGTTTAATCCTTGTATGATTGTGAGTATAAAGTTTTCTTTTATGATGACTAAAGTCTGTTATTTTTATACTGTTCAAGTCATTTAGAATAAGTTGGCTGTTAGCCATGAAAATATTTGAAGGCAGTAGTCATATGCTCCTTGGAGTAAGATGTCTTGATCCTTTGTGTATCCTTAGTATTGAGAGCTTGTGATTCAGTTTTACGGTCATGCATCCTACCAGTTTCTATTAAGTTATAGATTATTAGACAAAAGCCATAGTACCAGGGGGAGGATATCTCCTGAGTATCTGTTCATCAAGGAAGTTCCAAAGGTTACCCAAGGAATACATTTGCCTACCATAACTAGATGATAAGACCCAATTGCTGAAGACACTACACGTGACATATGTATGGTGTGAAAAAATTAAGCTAGAACTAAACTAGAAGATTCCTCCCTGCCAGCTATCATTCATGGTCCCAAGAGGTATTATGTAGGCAGCTGGTGGACAAAAGGCATCAGTGGTCTTACCTAGACATGAATCCTGTGATTTACAAGACCAGGCTGCAGGCAACACAATAGCATTACTACTCTTCTTGACCTGCTCCCCTGAAGAGAATCCATATTGGTACTGAAAGTGTGGTCAAAAACCTTCGGTGAGGGAGGCCATTCACCCTACAGAGGAAAAGAATTTTTTATTTACCTAAATTGACAGGGCATCAAGCTGCCTTCTACACCTTTATGTTTATAGCTACAAACAGATGCTACTCTCAACCTGAATGTGAGAATCTTCTCTTTTTCAAGGAATGGGGGGTGGATAGTTTTGAAAGGTACTAAAAATAATTGGTAAACGAGGGTTCAATCTAAATAAGACATTTAGATAACCTGTTCAAAGGCTTGGGGGAACATTGTAAAGTGGACAGAAAGAATATAAGAGCCTAAAAAGAGAAAGAAGGGAAAATCATCTTTTAGGCAAGATACAGACATTTTAATCATGAGCTTGCATCAACTGCAGATGCTTACACTGAGTTTGCACGTGAATGGACATACCAATGGTCAGCCATGGATGGAGAAGGGGGTCAGGGGTCTCTTATCATCAGTGCTGCTGATTGATAGATTCAGGGAGATGAAATTATTGCCTTCACTATTTACTCACTGATGATCCCACCAAGGGATGGTTTCAATACAGAGGTCACTCCAATGGCCCCGGTTAAAACAAATGGGTAACAAAACAAAGCCATAAGGCATGATTCTGGGAAAGGTATTGGTTGAAGGTTGACTTATAGGGATAAGAGGGAGAAAAGGGTGGGGAGAGAGTGGCCATATATACCTGTATGCATTCATCAACAAAATTAACCAATCAACAAAACAACACAAGTAAGCTAATAAAATGAAGTCACAAGCCAAAATACAAATAACCACTTAAAAAGAATAATCACAGGTAGAGTTCTAGAATGTGTGCTATTTGAGTGTATCTAGGCTCCATTTTATTTTTTTTGAGTAAGAGCCACATTGTCCTTTCTGCTTAGGTTCAGTTATGCTTGAAGACTGTATCATATGTGGCGGTGATGTGTATGCTGTTTCCTTATTGCCTTCAGATTTAGTTGTTTCTCCAGTTTAAATTCCTCATGCAGCCATCTCTCTTGAAGACAGACCTTCATCTTATTAACCTCAAATCATTAGTCTGGTCTAAAAGCATAATGAAGTTTGACTGTAATGCCCAGCATGCTTTCTCTCCAAGTGCTGTGTTAATAGAAAAGTTACTTTCTAAGACACTGAAAACCATTTTGGATGGTCTAGAACAAAGGGAAGGAATCCTTTTTACTAACCTGTTCTCACTGTGGAGCATCACCTGAAGATGAATGCTTAAAAATTGCAGTTCGCTATTAAAGTTTCTTAGTGCCTAATTTAAGTTTTCTCATCTCTTGTCAAAACCATTGTGACTGACCTCGTTAACTCCCTTGCTGAAGTGTCACCACATCATGTTTATGTGCCCAATGCATTCTGCATCCTAAGGCTATCCTATTCAGTAATTCTTTTCAAAGAAATAAATTAGATGCATCAGCCATAACTTACTGATAATAAACCTAAATTGAGTCCACTAGTCCAGATTCCAGCAAATTTTATGGAGGGTGAAATGTAGTGGAGACTCAGTCAAATGCACTGATTGGGCTCAAATATGGCCTGATGCTTTGAGTTTTCAAGAATTATTCAACCAAGCCACTGAGATATTCTACTTTACATACTTTGGCTCAGGAGAAAATTAAACTAGCACATCCAGTTAAAGTGTTTTCAACAAGAAACTCACTAATATTTTAGATACAGAAATGATTTGCACAGGGAACTTAATCCAAAATATCAATACCTATAAACGTTGGTCTAAAACTTTTACCTAGTAGCTGCTTATTCATTAAGAGAGACCTGCATGCAATGTCTATCTATCTGATCCACTGGAAATCTGTCAAAGAATTTCTAGGAAAAAATAAGAAGTTTATTTTTATTTTCTTACATTGGCCAGAGATATATATGTATGACACCTTTATATTGTAATGGCCTGGGGTCTCACTGACTTCCTTTCACTGGTCTTTCTTTGCATTTGCTCCTACAGCTTTGCAGATAACTGCTCTGTTATGAAAGTGATTCTTGGACTATAGAGACAAAACCCAGAAGCTAAATATGAGTTTTGGAAAACATATTATATGTCATGAAATCTAACTTTCAAAGTAGTTCATATTGTGAGGTTTCAAATAGCTACCCTGAGTTCCTCAAAGACAGGGAATCACTGTAATCAAAGACACTATTCCTTTTGGAGAGCAGATGAACATTTACCTCTTAACTCATGGTCCTGTTTCTTCTGTGAAAGTAGTGCGAGTTCAAATCCTTATACCAGGTAACTTCTGTACTTTTAGAAAAGTACTGATCTAGTAAATGCATCTTAACAACTTTAATATTTTGTATATATGCATGCATGCATTTATGTGTATATGTGCGTGTGTGTGTGTATATCAGCTTGTACACACACCAAAGGACAATTTTCAGGGGTCTGTTTTCTCCTTGCTCTGTGGGTCTTGGGGATGGGGCCCAGGTTGTTAGATTTGGGAGAAAGGGCCTTTCCCAGCTGAGCCATCTCAGTGGTTCTAACTGGGCACCTTAATACCAAGAACAAGCCTCTTAGCCTATCTCTGCCTATGGAAAGGAAAAGGTAAGTGCATGCTATTGTCATGGGGAAACCTGGGAGAAGAACAATTGGACTGTAACTCAAAGACTTGCAATCTTCTCCTGGCTCTTCACTGCAATTTGAAGTTTTGTGTATGTGTTTCACCGTCTATGAGATGAGACCTGAAACATCTTCTTGAAATATAGAAGAAAGTAATTGTGATGAGGAACCAAAGCTGACAGGCTCTAACAAGGCAGCATGGCTTGTAAGCATGCATACCTAAGCCTTCCTACCAATGAAGCAGCTGTTTCCGTGCCATTCTCCGTCTCTACTTCTACTTTTCAACACTCAATGCAAATGTTGAATCCCATACTTTCCCATGGGATAATTTTGGATAACTCCTCTTTTCTTCAACCAAACTTCTTTCTCAGTTTTTTCAAAATCAGTCTTGGCCAAGAAATATCAATTCTTCCTTTTAATTGTTCTACTCTTTGCCCGCATTGTCCCAATCAGTTGTCACATTTCTATTAAGCTAAGTAAAAAATTTTCTCATTCTGCATCCCTATAATTTCAATGTTTGAAAATATAATGAATGTTTAATTGAAATTTTATAAAATACAAGCTTTTGGATTTCCTAGTATCACTTTATTCTTTTTTCTCTTCAATCTCCTTGCCCCAGCTTTATTATCCCTGCTCCAAATCCTCCTTTGAGATTAAAATAAAATCGAAGACCTAGGGCTTCCCTACTAAGACCCTATTTCTGGTTTTCTACTCTCTGTAACTCCTAAATACTTATCTTTATTTCCAATTTAAATAAAATCTTTTTTTTTTAAAGAAAAATGTCCTAGTCTTATAATCTACATACTATAAAAAAACCAACAAGGTTCCAATTCTAAAACCTCAAAGCACTTTCAGAATCACTAGAAACAAGTGACTGGGCAGTATGGCTTCTGAATCTTTATGTTTAAGAAGCATCAGTTCTATGCACCAGGATGGAATGTTTGTGATTGCCTGAGACTATCTAGATCTTACTGCGAGCACAACAAAGAAAGAACATGAAGTCCAAAGCAGAAATATGCATGTGTCTTAGCAGACACTATGCTTTCCTCTGATAATGTCATTACTGCTGGTGGTAATCATATTGCTCTGCAAACAGAATAGATTTTCATTTTATTTCATGGTCCTAATGAATAGATCTCTACTTATGCTACTACAAGTCATTTTAGAACAGCGTCTTCTCTTCCACTGCAGTGAGAATAATGGATGATCTTTTCTACAATTACTTGGCTGTAATTAAATCCGGATTTTGCTGACTGCTCTAATGGTTGAGTGCTGAAACTTGTTGCTGGAGGTTTGTGGTATCAGTGGACTGGCAGTTCTATTGCATAGCTATCTCCCTGGAGGACGGGGTATGATTTTATCAGGCATAGAGCCCTTTTCAGTACATCCTGGGCTCAGCAGACGTGAGTTCAGCAGGAAAGAGGCAACAGTTTGAGCTGCTACCTGTTCTAGTTGTACTTAGACTTGAGAACTAAATAGCTTGCAAACATTCTCCTGTGAGGTGAATGTGTTTGTGTAGGCTAAGGGCATGTGCATGAGGAAACGAAACATTAGGTATAATCACTAGATGGACCAAGTTCCACTGGGGACAGGGACATTGTTGTTCTCATTTCTGTGTCCCTGCTCCCTTTCATGGCATGGAAGTTAGCATATGGAAGGTTCTCAGTTCCATTGCAACCAATTTTAGACCTGAGTTAGGCCTGAGCAGATCACATGCAAGTGGGGAATCTTGGTTCCTAAGAAATCTGGATCTCAAGGCCAACAAGGATATTTGTCTTCTATGATATTGGTCGAGAGCATGCCATTGTTAATTTGGGTACGTTTAATGTTCAATATCTTTTCTCCACAGCATCATGATTAAAAGAGAATACAGTATTTTTTATCTGAATGGGTATCACTTCATGCATCCAGTTGCTTTCTGTTCTAAAATCGTCTCTTCACTGAGCAGTAAACATTTCTAATGGTTCATAATTCCTTGAAATACCTAATCTGAATCTATAAGTTTGTCAATGTTCTTTTGTGTTTTCAGTTTTTCTTATGAAATAAACATGGCTTTCTAATATTATACACATAAATTCCTGAATAAAAATTATATTGCTTTTCCTGACTTGTTGGAGGACAATAGAACTCTAAGAGCAGAAGAGAGAAGGAGTAAAAGTAGAATGTCAGAAAACCAAAGAAGGAAGCTATGGTTTCTAGAATGCATCCTTCCCACCTCCCTCTCAGTAAAATACAGGAGAATACTTGTTAGGGCACACATCATGTGACATTTTTGTTTCTGGTCCTGTGCTTTTTAAGGATGACAGAGGTTTTTTTGAGGTTTCTTGTTTACAACGTTGAAATAGGAGTTGTGGTTCCATCATCAGATCCCATCCTGAGAATTGCTATTGCCTTCAACAAACATTTTCTTCACACTTTACCTAGACTTTCTAAGATAAGACAGCTAACACCAAAAGTATTCATCTGTGCTACTTCATCATTGGCTTCCTTTCTGCCTGGCTTAGTTTCAAGTAGCACCTTTTGGGTTCCCAGTTATGGTATAATTTTCTGAGAGATAGTAGAATGTAGTGGCATGGGTGGCTCTTCTTCAATTTGATTAAATGTTTCATTTTGCCATGGTTAGTCTAAGACTTTCATGCGATTGAGAGACAATTCTTATTTACTTTAAAACTGGCCTTTTAAATTCTTCTCTAGACTTGTTTCCTATGTCTAGGTAACAGTTAAAAAGAAGGACAAGTGAAAAGAGATTGAATGGCCTCTCCATTGGCTTTTCTTGCCTTTTGGTATGAAGGATAGGGACATATAGACCTGTTTGTATTGATTAACTGCCTTTTTCTGTATCTTTCCTTCTTACTAAGTTTGAAAGGATGACTGACAAGCCTATCATTATCTTACTCTTTGCAGTGGTTTGCATGAGAGTGGCCTCCGTAAGCTCATATATTTTAATCTTTGCTTCCCAGTTGGTGGAACAGTTTTGGAAGGATTAAGTCATATGGCCTTGTTGGAGGTGATATGTCACAGGCCATGGACTTTAAACTTCCAAAAGCTCATACAGATTGCTACTGTTTTGTGGATCATATATAAGCTCTCAGCTACTGCTCCAGTGCCATGCCTGTCTGCTAGCTGCCATGCTCTCTACTACGATAATCATGAACTAAGCCCCTGAAACTGTAAGCAAGCTCCCAATGAAATATTTTCTTTTATAAGTTATCTTGGTCATGGTATCTCTTCACAGCAGTAGAACCGTAACTAAGACACTCTTTAAGTTACAAATTTTTAGATGCAGTCATAAGTTTTGATTGTCCCTATACTAGAGTGGGAGTATAGGAAAGACCAGAAGAGCGATGTTTTTAAATGAATCATGAGAACAAAATGAGCATATCCTGCAGTGCTGAAGGATAGTACTACAGGGGTAAGTGTTACAGTGACCCAGGCATCGGTTTCTCAAACTGATAGTCTCATCATTCTTAAGGTGGAAATACCGAGATCCCTAGACAAATCATTCAAGATTCAGAATTGTTACTTTCTTCTAGACTTACATAATGAGAAACACAGGAAGAAGGATGATTCTGATGTAAGTTCTGGTGTGAGCCCCTCTGGTATAGTGCAAGTACACTTCCATCATACAGCAATGAATTTAAATGGAAGTCCATCACTTGGAGTCTTAACCTTAAATACGTTCACAACCTCTAGAGCATAGAGCCTCAAAGTCCTTCTCAATGAAAAGATTTAATAACAAGTCCTCTTCCTCCTCTTCCTCCACTTCCTCTTTCTTCTCCACCTCCTTTTCTTCCATATTGTAATGAGGCTCATACAGCTAGCAGAATGAGTTTTATCTAGTGTTTACTCTCTGCCAGGCATTTGTTGCACATGTAATGTGTTTGTTTCTTCACTGTCACTAATAAAGCATAGCATCTACATGTGAGAACACAGAGACAGAAAGAGGCTGAAGGGACCTTTTAGGCTCTTTTGATTTGTGATGGATAGAGTGAAACTCTCCAGATCTTGTTCATAATTACCTTCATTTTGTAAGATATCTGACTGAAAGTTTGGATACTTTTCTTTTCATCTTCTTGCCTCTTATTTTCATTTTATTAACTATGGAGAAGTTGTTAACTATCCATTGGTTATAATTATAAAATATGGTTACTAGCTATGTCTGAGTAAAAATTGAGAACGAAATCAATATATATCCAAGATAGAGTTTACAATATGAACATTTTGGAGGGCATTGGAGGAAACCAGTTCCAGGAGCCCTCTGATTTTGATCTTTTCTCTCTCTGTAGCTAGATCTGCTTTATAAAAGAGGAAACTATAGGAACAAATCTAATTTTTTTTCTACAAGTTCTCCTTATACTTTTAGAAATTATTGAAACCTGCAGAAATTTTGTATATATTTTGTTTGTTACACAGAGCCTCACGTTGTTAACTCAGTCTGATCTTGAACTCATGGCCATGATCATTACCTTCCTCTTCCCCTTCTTCTTCCCAAGAGCAAGGTTTACAGCATGTGCCACTATGTCAGCCTTACATACATTTTATTTATCAAAATTACTGCATTTGAAATAAAAATATACTTATTATAAGCACTAACTTATAAAATCATAATTATTACATACTACTATTAAAAATTATGAAACTGAGACTGGAGAGCTGACTTACTATTTAAGGGAACTTGCTGCTTTTGTAGCCGACTTAAGTTCAATTCTCATTACTCACACAGGCACCCAGCTGCCTGTAACTCTTCATACGGAGGGTCTTACATGCCCTCTGGCCTCTCTCGGCACTTTCAGAAACATGACATATGCTTATACAGACATACACACATACAATAAATGACATAAAAGATACATCTAGAATAATATAAATTATGAAGTAAACCATATTTACAAACTGAATGTGCTAGGGAGAAGAGTGACGTTTTGCTAAATTATTAAAAACCTGCTTCATGTTTGGATGTATAGGTGTTGACTGGTATTTGTTCTTCTGCATTTTAAGTGCTGGAGTATCATATCAGGTAAACTTCGGGAAACTCCCCAGTTTAGTCCAGGAAATAAAAAAACTTTTCTGGCAATAAGGTTTAGTATTAGTATAAAAATGCTTTTAGTATTGTAGATCTTCTGGAAAGGCTTATGCTCACCAAAGCCTCTCAGACCATCCTTTGAGAGTTCTCTTCAGTAGTTTACAGTTTGATGGAAGCATACAGTTGATTCAGTAGACTCCAATCCTAAATCTCTTTCCTACTGGCAAGAGTTTTGTGGTACTAGTTTATCAGTTGACAATTAGAGTACACTCTGGCCTGGGTGCGGTGATGCGCACATTTAATCCCAGCACTGGGGAGACAGAGGCAGGTGGATCTCTGTGAGTTTGGGGCCAGCTTGGTCTACAAAGCAAGTCCAGAACAGCTAGGGTACTGTTACACAGAGAAAAGCTGTCTCAAAAAAACAAAACAAGAATTACAGTAAACTCATTTGTCTGTAACTATGGTGGGAACACCAAAGAATATGATATGAAACAATAAGGAGATACTGCAAAGCAAGAAAAATCTATCTGGCTAGGCTATTATTTTTAACTCTGACAGCTAAGGAAAACCAGCTACAAATTCAATATAAATGGAACAGAAATAAGAGTGAGAAGCACAATCAAATGAGTTTCCATGATAAGGAATTGTGTGTGTGTGTGTGTGTGTGTGTGTGTGTGTGTGTGTGTGTGTGTGTGTGCTCACTAGAGGTTTTCAGATGCCAATAAAACAGATTTTTGTAAAATCATGTGTTAGGGGTTATACAAACATTATCACTTCTTTTTTTCAGCAGTGAGCACTTGAAAGCAAGCCCAAGATGAAGTTACTTGAATTTTACTCCTAGTAAATTGATCACTTCAGTGAGTAGTCATTCTAGTACCAGTGTTTATTTTTCACAAAATAAACAGTATCCTTAATATCCTATTAGCTTATGTTAAAGTCAATAAGAATGACAGGAAAGAAGGATAAAATGGTGAAATAACACAAAATATCTTAAAAGGAAAAAAGTAAATAATATACAATATCTCTGCTATATGCTCAGTTTCTTTACTTTCAGTCTTTAAGAGTAACTATGACATACTTTTTAACATTGTCATTGATGCTGTTAATAAGAATACAGCTTTGCCTTTAAGTGTAGAAAAGGTTCAAATACTTTATACTCTGCATATATGTAATAGCCAATTCAATTTCATTGCCACTGCAGAGTATCACAGAATTACAATAGTTTAAACAGGTTGACTCATGCTATAATAATGCATGTTTTTATAGAAGTGCTACATAAAACATATACAATGAACATAATGTTTAGTATACCATAGATTATATTTGGCATGTTCAGTAGTTATTTTATAAGCATATCTGAAATTTTATATCATTCCTAACAGATGGGGGAATAAACAGTAACAGGACTTGTTAATCTTTTTATTATACATTGGGAGAAAATAAGTAATAATGTTAGGAAAAAACATATTGAGGCTAGAAAACTATATAAAATGTTTTAACACCCATTTAAAAATCTTGGGGTAGAACAGGAACATAAAGTACCTTAAAATGTTTCAGCAGCATCTGTTATCAGTAATGGCTGCTCTATAAACCAGCTTTGTACGGTAAGACAAATATTTTCTGGCTAAAATACAGCCAGCTGTTTTCTGAGATTCAGGAAACAGATATATGCAGAGTACATGAAATAGTGGAGGAAAACTTCAAAACCTAGAGTGTAAAACAAATTAAAGTAAAAACAAAGACTCATTTCTGCCTTGGGTCTAAAAGTACTTGGTGACCCCCACCCATCTCTCTTGAAGATGGACAAAGTCATGTCACCCTAAGCTTCCAAGCCTCAATTGCCTCCTAGTGCTCACAGCCTAGACCTGAGTGTGGAGTATTCCACCATGCACCTTCTGACACATCACATGCTTCAGTGTCATCCTGGATCACTGTTGTTTCATCTTTTTCTGTGATTTACACATCTTTTCTATCTTGGCAAACCGTGCTCATGTTCTTACCCATGTTCTGTTTAGGAAACACTTGCTCAATTTAGAAGATAATGATCAAATATTTTTTCCCAATGTTTACAGGGTGCTGGGAAAAGGACTCAGCTTCCACCAGCATCTTTACAGAACACTGTTTTCATACCTCCATGCACATGCCTATTACGTTGTGCATTCATCACGTGCTTACAGTCTCCTCTGCACTGTGGGCAATGAGATGCTGTTGTAACTTCATTTCTGTGTATGATAGTAGGAACTACTATGTATAATAAAAATATTAACAAGTCCTGTTACTGTTTATTCCCCAATCTGTTAGGTATAATATAAAATTTCAGATATGCTTATAAAATAACTACTGAACATGGGTAAATGGTAAGGATTTCTGAAATGTGTTTTTTTTTCTATATAGGTTTTTAAAATATATGTTAATTGTGTTTATTACCTGGATTGTGGTGCTAGTATCATGGGAGTTTCCTTTGTATACACCAAATTGTTTACACTGATTATGAGTTGTCTTTGTATGCCAGTTATGTCACAGTACGTTATTTTGCAAAAGAGGAACATAAAGAAGTCAGAGCCTATAGCAGTCCAGAGAAGACCCTTGGCTTCAAGGCTGGTATTCTTCATCTACTTGGAAATCAAAGGATGCAAGATACCTGGGAATCAGCAGCACTGGTGTTTTGTAGCTCTCAGTTTGGTCTTTAGGTCGCTGTGCAGTCTTGGTGGTCCTGCTGATCAGAACCAGTGTGTGATCGGTGCCACCATGTTGGATCTCCTTAAATGCATTTTAAGAGACATGGAATTCTAGTATTCTGTTAAAAATGAGGCCTGGAATATAAATCTTCTGGAGCAAGTAACTGAGGTGGTGGCAGATTAAATTTAGAGCAAAGGTCAAACGCCCTTTTGTGAAAACATTAAGCAAGAAAACAGAAAGAAGCAAAGAAAAGATTCTTGGGACAAAGTGACAAAAGAGGGGAAAGTTCTTTACAAAAAAAAAAAAAAAAAGGAGCTGCAGACAAGCAAAGACCAGGGTCTCTTATACTGAAGAACTATAAGGTAGAAGCCTTTAGAGTTAAAGGGGAAGTGTTTCATTTGTGTGCTCTGCTTTATTTTAATAAAAGGCAGTAAACCTAGAAAAGAATTAATTTGCTTTAGAGAAAGCTGATCGGAACAAATAACTACATTTTTTTTCCACGTGTGATAGCACAACCAGGGAGGGTTATCAATGAAGATGGGAGAGACTTGTGTGTGTGGAGGGGCTTCTTCTCTTGCTGTGCCGTTTTCTTTTCTGCCCTTGATGCTTGCATGGCTTAAGGTGGAAGCCAAAACACCTTGCTGATTGGCTCCCCAGAAAGCGCTGTAGTTTCAGGGATCTAAAAGCAGTCCACCATCTGGTACTTTTAGCTTTAAACAGCCGAGGTTTTTTGGAGATTTGGGGAATCTTTAATCCCCTGTGGTCTCTCTAGTCTACCCTCCTAACCTCTAGCCTCTGCCTCTTGCCTTTGTTGGTTACAATACACACATTTGTTGCTCTTCACCAAGATAATCAATTAAGGTGTTTGAGAGTGCAAAATCTTATTTCATGTATAACAACTACTCTTTCTAAAAAAACAGTACTGTAGGAAAGAAAAAGAAATAGTGAAGAACAGTGGGGTTTTGAGTATTAATTGGTGGTGGAGGAATTTGGCCACCAACAGTGAGATGTGGGTAGCAAGTTAGTCATCTGTTCAAAAGATTGACATTTTCTGCTATCTTTCTGTTATCTTTGCCTTTAGTTCACACCGGTTTTGAAAAGAAAAACAGGAAACAGTCTCATGTGTGGAGATACTGACTAAATCAAGCTGAGGTAAGTGTAATCCAACTATAAATACAGACAAGTCAAAGCATCGGAGTGGCTCAGTCGACACAGAGGGAAAGAAGTTGGTTGACCCTATCACACATAGGAGACCCATGAGCAGGGAGGAGATACCTGTTTTCTTATAGTTTTTCCAAGCTGCCTGAGGTCATAATGAAGCCCAGAGGAGTCCAGAGGCCCTGATTGAGCCTCTCCCATCACTCATTTCCAAAAATTTAGGAAAGGTAGCTTGGGAAGCAATTAAGGATTTATTTTTCAGCCTTTTATTGCTTTTTGTACAAAATCTGGATCTTTCAGCTTCTGTTATTGCTATTTATTTTAAAGCACAGATCCCAGAGAAATAAAGCAGTTCAAGATTTTATGTCATATTTTTCCTTTTAAATAACCAGAGGAGGAAACAAAGCACAGATGAAAGCTCACACAAACCTGCCAGCAGCACATACAATATGTATGGTTCCTTTGTTTCTCGTGTCATATTTGTTTATTCTAATTTGACAAATAAGGAAGACTTTCTGTGTCTAAAGCACTAAAAATGTAGGCATAAAAATTTCTTGCATTTCAGAAGATGAAAATTCAGGGAGATAGAGCTATAGATGACCTGATACAAGGATTCAGCTAGGGTATAACACTGGAGTTAGCATGCATCTTTAGCTTTCATCTGTCTTCTGTGATGGTTTGAATAAGAACGGCTGCCACAGGATCATGTATTCAAAGAGTCAGTTCTTAGCGGAACTGTTTGGGAAGGATTAGGAGGTGAGGCCATGATGGAGGAGGTGTATCGTTTATGGCAGGCTTGAAGTTTCAAAAGATTCCTTGGATTTTCAGTGTATCTCTCTCTTTATTGGTTCTAGGTATAGATGCCAGCTCTCTGCAGTCCCTTCACCCTGTGAACTATAAGTAAAATTATATGCTTTTTTTTTTTTTGGATAAGTTGTCTTGGTTGTGATGGTTTATTATAACAACAGAAAAGTAACTAAGATACCTTCTCAGCTGCCATTTTTTTCCCAGGCTACAATCCATGGACTCAGTCAGTTCTACATGGGCCCAAGCCTCTGGCTTCTTGCCCTGACTTTCCTCTAGTGATATACAAGAAGACATCCACAGAACCACTCAACTGTTGTTTTAACGATGTAGAAATATAGATGTGTTAAGTTGTTTTCAGTGCAGGAGGTACAGGTCTCCTGATGGGTGAGGGAACAGGAATTGATGCCTGCTGTTTCTCTTTGTTGTCACTTAGCACACATTCTTGTGGCACAGAGAAGCCTACTAATGGGTTAACTGCTTAATATCAGATCACCCAGGCCTAAGTCCTTGCTCTTCTCTGTCAGAACTCACTTGTCCTTGTGTATACCACAATCTTCAAATGTTTATGTTTAGAACAGATATCTTCTCAGGAATCTAAGATTATAAAGCTCATCAATTATCAATCAAATATTTCATTTAGTTAGCAAATAAATAAAAGTTAACATGAAAAAATAATTTCTGGATACATTTTGATCTCATATCTATTAATACTAACTTCAGCTTTCTAACAGTCATACCAAAACTGTAGACATATCTTTGAATTTTTCCTTTCATGCAGACTTACCATACTTCATACACAAAAAAACGGCTTGGCCTTTGAAATGTAGGCACAATCTGAGCACAACAGCCTTCTACTGCTATGTCCTCCCCAAGGCTCTTTACTTTATGAGTGGGTTTCTCCCTAAGATCTCCCATATATTACCACAGCCACTATCCGGCCTATAATATTATAATGTTTACCTTCTAACATTGGCTTTTAATCTTGAAAAATGCTTCCGCCCCTTGTTAAGAGTTATGATTTCAATAGAGATAGCTATGTATATTCATGATCAACATTTCAATTATATCTTTGGGGCAAGATAGTTTCTTGAGATGATTTAAAAATGCTATGGAGACTAATAGAGCAATATTTCGAATAACACTCTGTAACTGGAAAGGTTGAGCTATTACTCTCTTAAATTGACTCAGATATGCTGAGGTCAAGTCTTGGGGCAATGTTGTTGTTCTCTTCACCTATAACTTGCATACTTGCTCACAGGGGCAGAGGTCTGGGCCAGCACTCAGGGAACTAGTGTCATTCCTGTACACTTAGACTTCTTTCTCCTTGATGGGACATTTCTGTTCCTAAGTCATTAGTGGATACATACTACACAAAGCTGTTGTATTATCATTAGTCAATGACAGATAAATTACTTCCCATAAGAACCTAGTAAAAGTATATTAAAATCCCTAGGTGTTTCTTCCATTAATTGTGTATAAAACTGTGTCTTGATTATGCGTACAATGTAGGATTTCTTTTATTCTGGAAATTAGGTCTGTATTTTTCATCACCTGCCAAAGAGATAGATGTCCCAAGAAAGAACAGACAACTGCTCAAATAAATAGAGCATCAGCTTCACTCTTCCACATTTTTTCCTCAAAGGTTTTATTCTGTGTAGCAACATGGGCTTTTTAATTAGAAATTTCAGAGCTAGTCTTTAAAAAGCAATGATGAGTTAACAAACTTTATGCATCTATAGCTGGGTAGGAAAGCTGATGGACATATCTTCATAGGAAACCGTCAAGAGTATGAAGTTCATCGACTTCAATACCCCTATAATCTAGACCAGACTATGACATTCTGAAGGCACGTGGGAACCACTTCTTATTCAGTGCTTCTATATCGCCGTAGTCTGCAGACACAATAGCCTCCAATATCTTCTCTTTCCTGCTTCCTCTTTCATTTTCTAGGTAGTTACCAGATCCTCGCTAGACACAGAACAGTACTGTCCTGGCTCCAGTTCTTTGAACAGGCCTGTCCTTAGAGCTTGAATAGTGGATACCAAGTCCCAGAAAATAAGTACAAGATTGGGAGTCTGAAGCCTGCGTGGAATCCCAGCTCTGCTATTAAAATCACTCTGTGACCCTCCGCTGGTCACTTAACCTACTGTGCTGCTATTTGCTCATCTGTAAAATTGCTGTCCCTCTTAGGCTCTTTGTGAGGATAAAAGAAAATAATAGGTGGCAAAGTGCAGTGAATGGTAAAAGTCTAATACTAAATCAAAGTATTATCATTTTAGAAATTTATCCCCGAGTAGTGCTGACATCGCCATACAAAAGTTGAAGCTGCAATTAGGGGCCTGCCTCATCTCTGACCCACCAATATGAGAGTATACTCCCAACAGTGACCCAATTTCAGGCACCCTATGGCTACCTGCAACTCTCCCTTCTTATGCTTGCTATAGGTACAGCAGCTCAGAAATTATTTTAGGCCAATTTCAGCACCAACTAGTCTATAGTCTTACTTTTTAAACTATTATTTCCAAAAGATAATGTTATTTAAGCTGTTAGAATCCTACACATCTCTACAGGTTTATGTAATTTCTTTTTTGTTTAGGTAAACAGATCCTGACTAAAGCCTTCTATGTGCCAAGCCTTGGGAACACAAAGGACAATGTCTACCCATCTGAGAGAGCCGGCAGCATAGTACGACTAATTAAGAAAACATGTTAAAAGCAAGAGGACCCTTTCCATGAACGTGGACTACAGGCTAAGCCCAGTCCTAGAGGGTTTTACTGCTTATCATTCATTCCACTAGTTCCCACTAGTCAATCCTTGGTCTCCAATATTAATTTTCTTGTTGAAGTGTCAAAATACTCTGGGCAAAGCAATTTGAGGGAGAAAAAAACTTGTTTGGGCTTACAGTTTGACATACCATGACATAGAATCCATAGCTCTAGGCTATTGAGGCAGCTGGTCATGTTGACTCCATAGTCATGCAACAAAGAGAAAAGACTACAGATGCTCACATCACTTTCTCCCTTTCATTGAGTCCAGGTCCCATGAAATAGTGCTGCCCAGAGTTAGAGTGGATCTTTCCAACTCAGTTCACCTAATCTAGTCAATGTTTCACATACATGCCCAGAGATTGTCGAGATTGCATCTAAGTGACCAAGGTTATAACCACTACACTTCCTAACAACTTCCGGAAGCAAGCAATTCTCCATTCATTTTTAGCGCCGACACTTAAGCTTCAGAAATGTTAAATGTTGTGTTTCCAAAAGGATGCAGAAGTCACTGTGCTTGACTTTTATATTCTATGAGGAGTCAGAAAAGCACTTAGCACCAATGAAAGCAAGAAAATGAGCTGTAGAGTGACATGTAGGGCTAACCTAAGCACTTGTGTGATATCTGAATGTGACATGTTTTCTTTAGCTGAGGCATTCTTTTTTTGTTGTTGTTTGTTTGTTTTTACATTTTGATTTTGTAAAACATGCTAAATGATTATCCACAAAGTCCTCTAAGATATAAGGTACATGTAATATTAAAGATTTTATGGTCCAAATTTCAAGTCTTTAGACAATTAAAAGCTTCTTTTCATGAAAGTCCTACACTTTAGTGTCAGATGCTTTCGTAGGGGCCCATGATTCTGCCTTGACTACAAAGTTAACAATGGCTTGTTTAGGTCAGTGCTCTTACTGTACATCAGCTGCATTTATACAATTCTTTTATAATGAATTCTGGGGTTTAGGGGTAACAGAAATATTTCATTATACTCTTGATAATTAATGATATCCAAAGTTCTACTGTGAGAGCTTCATTTCTCTTTACATGAGAATTTTGAACACTATTATGTTAGAAATACATTCTAAAAATGGCAAGCTTTAAAATAAAAGATCAGAAAACTGGGTTCTATGAGCAAAACATGAACTGAGGCCTGCTTCTGTATAGTGTTATAAGATTTTTAAAAAATATATTTAAAGACTATTTTAAGGGACTAGAGAAATGGCTCAGTGGTTACAAGGACCCAGGTTCAATTTCTAGTACCCACACAGCCACTCACAGCTCCAATTCCAGGAGATTGAATCCCTCTTCTGGCTTCTTTGGGTATTGCACACACACGGTACACAACATATATGCAAACAAAACACCCATACACATAATGTACACATAATAAGAAAACCTCACAAAGAGAATATTTTAAAGTAATATCTAGCAAATACAATAACTATCCCTTTAAGAAAATGCCTGGCCTGGGCTGTGATTCAAGTTATAAAGTATACGTTATTTGTCCTGGAAAATAAGTGTCCATGCAGAGCAGAGAGAGGCCAATAGACCCTGCTAATGTTTCTCACTTCCAAAGTGTTTGTGGGAGCCAAGGAGACATGCCACTCACTTCTCCTTCTAGAACAGAACTAAACTTTGCAAAGAAGAGTGCACTTTCTACCTATGATGCCTCTAAGATCTTGCTTTTATTAATTTTTATTCTTAGAGAATTTCATACAATGTACTTTTTATCATATTCTTTCCAGTTCCACATTGTCCCAATCCCTCCATGATGCCTACATGCCCAACTTCCATGTGCTTTATTTCTCTAAAAAAACCAACGCAGCAGATGAAGGAAGAGGAGAAAGAAGAGGAGGGGAAGGAGGAGAGGCATGAGGAGGAGCTGGCGGGTGAGGATGAGGAGGAACATAAAACATGGAGTCTATTTTGTGCTAGCCACTATTCCTGAGCATGAGACCTGCCCTGGAGTGTGGTTCCCTTCCAGTGTCACTTCACAGAAGAGAACAGATGTTCGCTCTCCAAATAGCTTCTTCTGACTCATTTTCAATGGAAAGTCAGGTTTTTCCCTGGCAACTTTGGAAGGTGCCTTACACCAAAGATAATAAATGAATTCTAAGTAGATGTGTGCATGTGTGTGCGCGGGCATGTGTGTGCATGTCTGTGGAGCTTACCACTTTATCTGTTGAGGTGGGGGTCTCTCCATAAACTTGCAGCTTTGCCAACTTAACTAGTCTAGCCAAGTTGCCACCGAGATCAGATCTCTCCTAAATTTTGGGACTTCCATGGCTGCTAGTGACCTGAACTCCAGGCTTCACACTTGCAGATATGCTTTATCTACCAAGCCATTTTTCATGGCACTGTTACACTCTTAATTTTATATGAAAGACATGAGATCTGTGAGTCTCATGTGAGTGAGTGAGTGTCTTTCCACAGGGCATAGAGTGAGTCAGTCTTAGGACTACCTTTGTAGCTTCAGGATTCCCATTTTGAACTCTATCTACCTGAGTCCCCAGTTCACTTTTTAAAAGGACACATTACTGGCACCTGTGTTACAGCTCTGTCTGAAATCTATCATCATATCTTTTTGTTTCTGCCCCTTCCTTTTTTTTTTTTTTTTTTTTTTACACACTTGTTATCATGCCATGACTTTTTGTTGTTGTTGTCTGTATACTGACTTTGAATAGACACTAAGAACTCATAATATCTTTTATATGTTTGCTTGGGTCATTTTGTATGTATATTCCAATTTTGGTTTGCTCAGTTTTGGTCTCTCTCTCTCTCTCTCTCTCTCTCTCTCTCTCTCTCTCTCTGTGATGCCTATATGTGTATTTTTACATGAAGGTCAGAGGTCAGTGTCAGGTGTACTTGAACTGCTTATTTTTGAGCTGGAGTCCTTGGGACTTACCAATCCAGCCACACTGACCGACCAGTGTGCCCTAGGAATCCTCTTGTCTCTGTCTTCCCAGTCTTGGACTGTGGGTGCTGGTTCCAAACCAGGTCCTCATGTTACATAGCATGCAAGCACATTACTACCTGAACCGTATCTCCCACTCCTATATTTAATATTTTAAGATTAGATTGTTATTGCTAAAATTTCAGGAAATATAAAACAACACAAAGAAGAAAATAAAATTTATCGTGTCCTAAGGTTTTAGGATAACCACTGTGGTCGTAAAGATTTAAATGACCCCTGCAGGCTCATACATTTGAATTCTTAGGGAATGACACTATTTAAAAAGATTAGAAGGTATGGTTTTATGTGTCCTTATTGGAGGAAGTGTGTCACAGGAGTGGACTTTGGAGTTTCAAAGGCCCAAGCCAGTCCCAGTTTCTCTGTCTTCCTGCTGCCTGCAGATGTGGCTCTAGAACTCTCAGCTACCATGTCTGTCTGTGTGCTGCCATGCTCCGCACCATAGGAATAAAAGACTACACTTCTGAAAAGAAGAGCAAACCCAGGTAAATGCTTTCCTTTGTAAGAGTTGCTATAGTCAAAAGTGGTATCTCCTCACAGTAATAGAACACTGACTAAGACAGAAGTTGGTACTGGGAGTGGGGTGTTGCTCTGACAGGCCCGGTCATGTTTCTTATTGGTAGACTTTGAGATGTTGGATTAGCAAAGCAGTTGAATGCTTTAAGTGAGGTTTAATAGGCCAACCTAGTAGGAACAGTGAAGACAGTGGTGCTGAGAGCAATGTAGATTATGATGGCCTGACTCAGGCAGTTTCAGAGAAGAGTATTAGCATGTGGCTTAGAGGTGTTTCTTGTGATATTTTGGTGAAGAATGTGGCTGCTTTTTGTCCCATCTTAAAAAGTCTGCTTGAGGCTAAATTGAAGAGTTTTGGATTAATCTCCTCTGCAGAGGAGATTATAAAAACAGCCTAGCATTGATTGTGTCACATGTTTATTAGTGGCCAGTCTTATGCAGATCTATAGTGAAAAGGCACAAGCTGAGTAAGGAAGAATAAAAAATGTACAGTTTGAAGAGAAAGGGGACACCAGGAAGTTTAATGGAGCTAAATCGGGTGCTCAAAGAGATAAACAGATTAAAGAAAATCCCTATGCCAAATGGAATAAAGGGAGTGGTAACCCCAGGCCTAGACTCCACCCAGCTAAGCTTCCAACTCATGAAAAAGAATTAAAGGAAAGCTTTAGCAGTAAAGAAAATCATCAAAGCTCGAAAGCTGATGCAGATGTAATTAAACAGGGGAGCCACATTCCAGCCCCAGCAAGCAGGAGAATGTGGTGGCTTCAGCCACATGAAACCAGCACCAGAAAAAAAGTATGATACAATCAACAAAACTGCAGCGCGCTTTGACATTAGACATGAAGATACAGAAGTTAGAGCTTGCCCTGCTGGTTTTTAGTCTTGCTTTGGTCCAGTATTTCTTTTTTTCTTTTCTTTCTTTTCTTTCATTCATTCATTCATTCTTTCTTTCTTTCTTTCTCTTTTTTTATGTTGATTTTACAGGAGGTTACGGTTAAGAGAATGTAACTATCAGAGACTTTGAACTTTGGAATTTTAAACAGTTGTTACAGACTTTGGCACTTTTGATATAGAAACAAATGCATTTTTTTTTTTTTTTTTTTTTTTACATTATAGTATAGCTACAAGCTTGTGGAGGCTAGGGAATGGAATGTGGTGATTTGTATAAGAATGGCCTCATATTTTCATATATTTGAATGCTTAGGGAATGGCACTACTTGAAAGGAGGTATGGCCTTGTTCAAGTAGGTGTGGCCTTGTTGGAAGAAGTGTCTCATTGTTGGTGGGCTTTAGGGCTTCAAAGCCCCAACCCAGTCCTCGTGTAATTGTCCCTTCCTGCTGCCTGCAGATCTGGATGTAGAACTCTCAGGTCATCTGCCCATGTGTTACCTTGATCTCACCATGAGGATAATGGACTAAACCTCTGAAACTCTAAATAAGCCCCGATTCAATGCTTTTCTTTGTAATAGTTGCTGGAGTCACAGTGCCTCGTCACAGCAACGGAACACTAAGACACCACTACAAAGATTGTGGTGAGATACTTAAAAAACAGTCTTGAGGTAATAGTCCATGTATATCTATATATAAACACATAAAATACATGTTACATATTTTATGCTTTTATAGTTACTTATTTTGCTTATTCAAATTTTAATAAATTTTCTATGAAGTTTTATAATAATGTATTCCATATAGTATCTTATGTATTTACTGCTTTGCTAATAAAATACAGAGAAATTTTCTCTCTCTAATTTGTTGGTTGTCTTAATAATCATTATTTTAGACAAATCTTACTAATTATTTACAAATTGTAGTTATTTTTAATAGTACTGGAGATGAACCAAGGGCCACCTGCTCTGTAGGCAAACTGCCTCCCACTGAGCTGTGTACCCCAAGCACCATGTCCACATTGTAAATATTCAGGATAGATGTGAATTACTGGGTGATAAAACACAGTTCTTTCCACCTTATTAATTTATTTTAGCAAACTATTTTTCAGATAGATTAGGCTATTCACATATACTAGCAATGTAGTGATGGCCCTTTTCTTGAATCCTTGTTGCCATGGTAACTGGCAATTTAAAAGAAAAAAAAGAGAGTTTCCCTAAGAGAACTAAGAAGAGTAATATAAGGTTACTTAATTTTCATTTCATTAGTTACAGAAAGATAAGTGGAATTCTTATTGTGCATTTATAGGTCATTTATACTTTTTCTGTAATAAATTGCTTATTTTTGCACATATACTTATTTCATATTAGAATAGTAATTTTTCTTAACTGGGTTTTTAAAATATACTAAGTTTCTTGATCTTTTTAAGTTGTGTGCCAGAAATATTTTTCTGGTTCCTTATTAGCTAATTTTATTTGCAAATATTTTTATTATTGGAAGTTATATGACTAAATCTATCCTTTTTTCACAATTTTTGAAATTATACTGAAAAAAATACACCCTCCTTCATTTGAAAATATAATTTTTTTTGCTTTTAATAAACAAATTGAAGTGCCTGCATTTAACTTTCATTTATGATTTAACATAGCCTGAAGTTACTTTGGTATGTGGCTTTCTGTTTGATTTTTGCTATCTTATACATAGTAAAAAGAAAACAAGAATAAAAACAATTTTTCACATATAGATTTCCTCCTTTCCTGCACAGAAGTACATATGTAAAGAAAGTTTAAGTTGTAAACATTATGACCTCCATGGATCTCTCAGGAAAGAATGTTGTCTCTAATGTCTTAATGCATTAAAAGACCTTCAAATGAGGCATTTCCTTTTCACTATATTTGCATGATCTTTGCTGATGTCACATCATAAGGCAACTAGGGCAGATAGTGCTGATATGCAGAGAAAGAGTTCCCCTCAAAGTATGGACCACAATGCTTGTTGGAACTCATCACTGTCCTGACTTATGCTGAGTCACTCTGCCTCTGTCTCCATTGCTAGGTGCTCCATAAGGAGAGTTAGTGGATGGACATCCTTAAGCTTGTAGAGCATCGGGGCACACAGAGACTAAACCACCAACCAAAGACCATTCAAAGGCTGGACCTAGGCCCCCTACACATATGTAGCAGATGTGCAGCATGGTCCACAAGTGGTCCCCTAACAATGGAAGTACAGCTGTCTCTGACTCTGTTGCCTGCCTCTGGATCCCTTTCCCCTATCTGAGCTGCCTTGTCAGGCCTCAGTGGGAGAGGGTCACTTAGTCCTGCTGCTACTTGAGGTGCCAGTGTGGGTTGTTATCTTTCTGCTTCTCTGAGAAGAAAAAGGGGAAGTGGGGGGAGGGGCATGAGGGTGGGACTGGGAGGACACAAAGGAGGGGCTGAGATCAGGCTGTAAAGTGATGAAGTAAATAAATAAGTAAACAAACAAACAAACAAAAAAGCACGGAACAATCATGTCTTTCAGTTAGTTCAGTGGAAAATATTATTTTTCACTATGTGTATGTATGTGGCATGTGTTTTTTAGTAACAGTAACTGTAGAGGCCAAAAGCATCAGATTCCCTTGAAGCTGGAATTAGAGGTGATTGTGAACTCTCTGACATGGGTGCTGGGAATAGAACTTGGGAAGCCTACAACTAGAACATAGAAATATAGGCAGATTTGGGCCCAGGGGTCCCGCTCAAACTAAGGCACCAGCCAAGGACAATATAGGCGGTAAACCTTAAACCCCTACCCAGATCTAGCCAATGGACAGAACACTCTCCACAGTAGAGTGGAGAGTGGGATATTACTTTCTCACATACTCTGGTGCCTCACCTTTGACCATGTCCCCTGGAGGGGGAGACCTGGTGGCACTCAGAGGAAGGACAGCAGGTTACCAAGAAGAGACTTGATACTCTATGAACATATACAGGGGAAGGTAATCCCCCTCAGGAACAGTCATAGGGGAGGGGAATAAGGGGAAAATGGGAGGGAAGGAAGAATGGGAGGATACAAGGGATGGGATAACCATTGAGATGTAACAAGAATAAATTAATAAAGTAAAAAAAAAAAAAAAAAAGAACTTGGGTTCTCTAGAGCAGCATGTGCTCCTAACTACCAAGCCACCTCTCCAGCCCCTCGGATAAATTTAGATACATTGATCCTTGTATAAAAGAGTTGCCTTTTCTTCCCCCTAAAATTCCTATGCTCTGTACACTAATCTTAAAGGATAGATAAGCAGAACCTTAATCATTTAGATTGGGGAACACTGAGTTGCAGATGAGTTTATATAATTCATGGAAACCACACAATAACTTGGATGCTAAAGACTCAGGCAGGCAGCCCCTTCATTTACTGTCTGGCTGCATCTGCAGAGCTGTTGTGTCTGCTTTAATTAGGGCACATTTCCAGTTTAGAAGGGGATGACTGCAGCATCTATTTGTTGGTTTATGTGCCAATAACATCACAATGGCCTAGGGTTTATTTGCATTAACTGCTCTGGGGAACAGGTGGCTTTTTGATCATTACCTTGCTATGTTCAGCCTGTCAGGGGCCAAGAGAAGAGTAATAGGGGAGGGATGAAGTTGATAACTACAGATGCATTACTGCTCCATGTTGTGTCTTTTAAGAGGCTTGTAGCTGAAACCACAGGATTTGGTCTAATGAGACAGTGGAAACTGAATACACACAGTGAGTTAAATCTCCCCTTTTTGATCTGCTTCAGAGGCTATCTCTTGTTTTAGTTTTTAAAAAAAAGAAAAGAAAAGAAAAGAAAGAAGGAAAGAAAGAAAGAAAGAAAAAAGTAGTAAATGGTCTGGGTGGAAAACTCCAGCCATAAAAAAAATACACTACAGATTTGACTAGCCATTTAGAAGGGTCACCTTTCTCAAATGAAATGTATGTTTGTCAGGTTTTTCTTCTATGATATTTACTCAGCATCTGGTGACTCAAATTTACCTTTGTAAGCAATGCCCTCCTGGCTCAACCTTTGAGCTTCTAATCTACACATTTGATGCCATGGAGTATCATATCTAGCCTCAGCTTCCACACATGGAGACTGACACTTACCCTAAGCACAAAGGAATCCAAGCTCTCTGGTCTTGGCAAATGTTGGGTAGTACCAGTTCCTCCTCACAAGGATCTCTCGGTGCCTTCTAGACCAACAGCTTCCCATACTCCATGCTCAGGTGCTGATGCTGAACTTGCAATGCCAGCTGAGGGTAGCCCAGTGTTCTTTCCTTCCTGACTTACTCAGTGTGGAGATGAGCTGTGGAGGACAGCTCAGCTAGTAAGTGTTTGTAGTCTTCCATCATGGAAACTTTTAAGGACACTGTCAAGAAAGTAGACATGCAGCTGCTTTGCTCTAAATCTAGTTAGCTTAAGGACATATGTGCCTAGGAACACACTGTAATTAAAGTTGGGCCTGTACAACTGACTTTAAGTCATAAAACCAACTTATTGTTATTTTCTCATTCTCTGACTTGCATCTGGAACTGGCAAGTGAAAAGTTCAATTCAAGGTCAGCACTGGATGCTTAGAAAACCCAACATCCCTATCCATAGGAGACTGGGATTTCCCCTTAGACAAGCTATTGAATTGGCTTTTGTGATTGTTCTTAGCCGTTTCTTTTTCATTCACTCATTTATTTCCTCCTCACCATTTATAGTTATTTGGTAGCTCTTGATGCAAGACAATAGCATGTTCGAATGAGATATTTCTGAGGAGATGTAGGATCTGACACCTTCACTTATGTGTTCCATCTAGCACACTCTCTGGCTTCAGTCAAGATTTGAAGAATAAAAAATAAATTAGTGGATCATCTTGGGTGCTATCAAAAATTCCTCAGTGGTGGCATAAAGGGCCCTGTAAGTGCATCTTTGCTTGCTTGCTTTTCTCTTTGTATGGGTGTCACTTCTCATTCAACATCCAAGGTCCTTCCTGAAAAATAATGAGTATTGTGAATGGCATTTGCAGTTCATTCAGTTCCTTATTGCCTTGAAGCCCTCTGAAGAGTGGTATTCTTTCTCCTGTGTGAATTGTGGAGAAGACTTGTGTTGAAGCTCAGCTTTTTATTTCATGTCAGAAACAAACCACAAAAACTAAAGAATTAGAAAGCCTAGTTGTATTGTAAACTCCATGTGGTATGTTCTTCAATAGGGGTCTCTTTTCCAGTCCCAAGCCATATAATTGTTTATCTTTATATAAAGAAAGTAACATCTCATTTTTAATAAAATGTAAGCTTTCAATAGTAATGGCGCACAATGGAACACATCTTGTATATGTTAACACTTGTTCCCTGGATTTTACCTGATTCTTATAGATTGCATTAATTATTCCTGTCTCCCTACGTTGCTCTTCTAGATAGTTCCAAGTAACATACTGACCACATATATACATGAGATTCTCTATCATTCTGTAAGAAACATGAGGATGTATCTGGAGTCAGAAGGACTTAGCTGTTCCTTGGCTGGTTTTACCATCCTTTCTTTGGCTACTTCACCCTAGAGTGGCTCTTTCTTCATCCATAGGACAGAGATATATTTAATACCTATTCACAGGGACATTTGTGAGCCTTAAATTAGATAATTTCCACAGAAAATTTAACACAGTCTCTTGCATATAGTACCAGCTCACTAAATGTTAGCTATTTTTACTATAGAACATACTAGGATATTCATCATAAAAGAGATGAAGAAAGAGAAAGACAGAGAGAGAGAGAGAGAGAGAGAGAGAGAGAGAGAGAGAGAGAGAGAGAGAGATCTGCAGGGATAGCTCTTCCAGGGAAATGCAATTCAATTTTCAGCACTACTGTTGCTGCTCTAGTTGGCAGAATGAACCTGGGAGAGCAAGGGCTAAAAATGAGGCAGACTAAAATCTCACACAACAGCCAACTTTACTCAGGGCAATTCATATTCCGCATGTATTCTGAGGATTAAGCAAGGTCAAATGAGCGAATGAGCAAGGTTGCATGAGTTTAGGCTATCTACATGACAATCTAGGCTTGTTTTTTTTTTTTTCTTTTCCTGGCTTTTATTATTTTTTTTAATTTTGTTACATATACATTTATATTATTACACCTATATAAACTAAACTACATACAGCAAAAGAACCACAGAACATTAAGGTTACATTCATAGTGTTTTGGCTGTTTGTATTTAGCAACCTTGAAGACATCTTAATCCCTAAACAACTAGGCTTAATTGTGAAACTCAACTATTTGGTCTTCAACCCCATCAGAGACTTGAGAAGGGATTGGAAGCATCATTCTGAAGAAGAATGGGCGAAATGATGGATAATCTGAAATAAACCCATCCCTGCTTACTACAACTGGGATGGGCACAGAAGCATGGTCCAAGAACGACCCATGCTATGGAAGAACAGAAGTTACAAGACTTGTTTCCCTAGCATTACTTCGCAAGTTTTCAGAATTCTTCTCACATAGCTTCATTTACAGACCATGTTCTGCCATACTACTGGCCTCCAAAGGCACTCACACACATGTGAAATACACGCACGCAGACATGTACACACACATAAATAGAAATAAATCTTTAAAAAGGAGCAATGAACACACAAAGAAATGTGAATACACATAATTGAGTTTCACGATCTCTTGCTGGTAGGACTCTAAAAGATATGAGCCTCTCTGACTCAGAGTAACCCCCTGGGAAGTCACCTCTGCACACTTGCAGCCAGGGAGCCTGGGCCTAGGCATCTCTGTAAGGGCTTCTATTAAGTTTCAAACTCAGGACAAAAGGCTGAGGTGAATATTAAAAAAAAATCATAGCTTACTTGGCCTCTAAGTTCCCTAAGCATCTCTCAGTTCATACTGGTTGGGTTAGCATACCCCAGATTTACCCTGAACTCTCCAGCTCAGGGGCTTGGCCACCCTTCCCACAGATGCTCTTTCCTATATAATGCAGCCATTTTGGCTACATGCCCCTTTTGTACCTTTGGGATCCTGGCTGCTGCATCTGGTTGCCCACTCTACCCTCTCCCTTCCTTCCTGCTCCTCACATGGCCCAGCTTTGCCTGATAATGTCCACTCTAGTTCTCCCAGTTATCTATAATAAACCTTCTCCTCCATAATACCTAGGAACACTCATGTTGCTTTTATTTTTATTTAATGTTGTTTTCTTTTTTAAATTAATCTCCATCTGAGGACACACAGCCTGGGAACCTGAGAGCCTAGGAGCTTGGACCTAGGCACCTCTGTGAGATCAGTCTCTGAGCACATGCAGCCTGCAAGCCTAGGCCTAGCCTTCAAAATGAGCAGAACAAGTCACGTGTCCCATCTCCCCCCTTAGGTTTCATTTTCCTAACTAAAAAGCTGGTGCTTTCAAGATAATGGAAATTAGAATATGACGTTGCCTCCGAGGGAAGGGTCATGCTAATGTGGGAGAGAAATGGGTGTCCTCAGCAGGAAAATAATAGACTACAGCAAAACAAGCCTCACACATGGTTAAAAAGATGCATGCAAATAGCAACAACTTGGGCATTTCATTATATCTAGAACTGTTCTCATTATAATGTTCTTTTCCCTATTAGCTTCAAATGTGCTCTCCCACACACAATTAAGTTACCTCATGTTCTACTCTCCTTAAATTCCGTCTGGGTAGCTCCTCCCCTTGCAGGATAGCTCTTCTCTTCCAATACTAGTATAGAAATAGGACAAGGGTATTGGTCCACACAGAAGGGGCTCACTGCCACATGGGAAAAAGATATTGCCAATTAACTGCTGGCCAATAGCCAGTGCTGACAACCCAGGGCCTCTAAGAAGAAGGAAAGAGAAAGCAGACATTATGAGAATGTTAGATACCCTAGGACCACTGAGTCATCGTGGAAAGGCCGAGGGTATCACAGACCAAAATTAGTTTGGAAACATTGTACTTAGCCCAAAGACCACCATCAAAATGGTGGTGAAGTTTCTTATTTCAGGACAAATATATATCCCACCAAAAGTCAAGAATGAAGACTACATGGAAATTGATAGTGGCCTGAGTTCAAGTCCTGGCTGTGCCTCTTACTAATATTGCAATCTTCACTATGTTCTTTAATTTATCTAGGATGTAGTCTCTAAAGAGTGGCAGTGATGACATTCATCTGATTAGCTATTACATATGACATAGGCTAATCTACAGTAACACCTGACATGTTTCAGTGCTCATTTCTAATTCCTCTTCACTTTCTGGTACCTGAAGGGCTTCCTAGTAGGAAGTAGAAACCTGAAGATTGCAGATCCATAGATCAACAGCTCTGACTTGAAAGTAATAGCTCAAGTGAGTGGCAGCTACTGTTTCTCCAAGTCTACCCTAATGCTGATGTGTGTGTGTGTGTGTGTGTGTGTGTGTGTGTGTGTGTGTGTGTGTGTGTGTTTGTGTATGATGTGCCTCGCAATACATCCTGTCTATTTGGCATGGTACCCATTTAAATAACATCATAACTTCATTTCATGCATGTGTTTTTAGTGCATAATACATCATCCCAAGTAAATCCCTTTGCTCTGTGTAGTGTGAGAATCACTCTGGCATTTGTGGAGTTTGGGTCACAAAGAGAGAAAAGGTTCTCACCCAAGGTCAGACTGCATCTTCTGCTTATGACTTGAGAGCTCACGCTGTGGGCCTTGCAGCCTGGATCACTGGAATGTTTTGTTCTTGGTTTCTTCATCTTGTCTTAGGTTAAGTCTCATTTGTTGAGCTTGTAGGCTATACCATCACTTACCTCTCCTCACTGAATCTGATCCCATAGTTATTGTTAGTCAAAATTCATGCTACAAAGCCCAAACCTATGTATTTCACTCCCCAAATTATTTAATGTAGCAAACTTGATGTTTGCTTCCCAAACAACTGGGCAGCCTAAGGAAGGGTGCTCTGATTTTTTGTTTGTTTGATTTATTGATTGTTTGTTTCCTAGAGTTGATGACTTCTAGATTACCTACAATGCATCTGAGGACTCTGGCAACTGAAACAAGAATTTATTGTTGACACTAAAATCAGGGTCCAGGAGCTGCCATCACATTTAGCACGGACACTGGTTAATATCCACTCAGTCAGCCCATGGGCTCTGGCTCCTATGCTACTGAAACCACAGCTGTGTTGCCACTGCCACTGAAGCACTGTGGCAAGATGTTTTTGCTAGTGAGGTTGGTCTCAAATAATAGTCCTTTTTCTCTCAAATCTCATTCAAGCACAACTGGAGGTAAGTTCTTCAGATTTAAAACTTTGGTTGCAAGAAATACTGGGTTGTGTGTAATTGCCTTTTCTTCCTCTGCAATGTGAAGGTATTCCAGAAGGCACTACCACCTAATGGAAGGCAGAGGATCCAAACAGATGGGATACTGAGTTCAGTCTGTTCATCAGGAAAAGAGACTGGATACAATGTTGAAAAAATACCAAACCAAGGCTTTTTACATAACGGTCATGTAAGTGAAGGCGGGGTCATGGAGAACTTGACAGCACTCAAAGTTTCCTGAACATAGACTGACTAAAATCTAATTCAAAGTTATACTATAATTAACTTGACATGTTCTGGGAATCTAGGTGCTCTCACCATGTAGACCACAGGTTGTCATTGGAGCCTGCCTTGGTTTTGGTGACTCAATATTTTACTCTTTGCTGAGTTACATCAATGCAGTTTGTTGAAACACCTGCACTCAGATCCAAGACTATTGTTCTATGGATTGAAATGTTTAGTTTTCTACTCATAGGATATAATGGTTTAACTATAGAAAAAAGATTTTAATATTATCCTACCTTTATTTCTTAGTAATTATCAAATTAGTCCAACTTTAAATGGTATCAGGATGTTTAATTTTAAAAATGGAGTTGCTGTATAACATTTTTTTTTTTAAAAAATGAAATGAGATTTCGCTTGGGAGTCAGAATTTCCAGCTGTTTCTGAAATGGCCTTAAGCTTATTTTCATATATATATAATCATTAATGATTATAAAATAAAAGTATTGATTGATTCTGAAAACTTTTGAAGATATTCTCCATCTTGTGCTGTCAAATATTCAATTGAGATTTAATTTCTTATGAAGAGACAATCAAACACATTCATTTCTTAAGCTGGCAAAATATTTTGTCCTTAGTGAACAGTAAAGTTATATGTATACCAAAAAACAGTTTCAAAACAAATTCTTTATGCTTTGTTATCAGAACACATTAGATTTCTATACCTATTTAACAACATGTTTACAAGGATCACATAAAAAATGAATGAAAAAGGATTGTAAATGCAAAAGCCTTAAGAAGTCCTGATCTAGACTAAAGATGAAGGAACTGGCCAATGGTACTCAAGAAGTAGCTTTGGAAAATAAGACAGTTGAGTGGTGAACCCAGGAAGAAAGTTATCACAGTCCAAGCAAGGCAGAGAGTGAAAGGCATGTGTTAGTAAAATACGGTAACAAAACAAAAAAAGTTATCCACTCCAGCCAGTTCAGTAATTGGGGGCTTTTGGTACACTCTCTATTTACAGCTTCAGTTTATGTAAAGTGTGAACATGGTTGAGTCTATGGGAAAAGACATAGATTCACTGAGTCTCAGGTGTCTCCTTCCCCAGAGAAGCTCTCTGCCGACCAAAGGAAATTGTTATCCATGACCACACTCATGCCTCTTTCCATCTGCAGTCCTTTCCTTAATCTCTTCACTATACTGAGGTGCAATGTAACTGCGTTTTGGGTGTCTTGGAAGGAGATATTAAGGAGGAATCATATAAACTAGTCATGGTGATAAAAATGTATTATTTGCTCCCTTATGAACAAGAAAATTTTAACTACCTTAATAGCATTGTCATGTGAAAATTTCAAAAACAGGAAATATTTTATACTAGCTACAAATAATGGTAAATATCACAAAAAGTTCGGAAGAAAATGAAATTTAAGAGAAAAAAAAGATTCATACTGGGCAGAAGACCACACATCTTGCATTCATGGCACCTTTGGTTTGATGTCAAGCACAACAAAGAAAAATAATGAATTTGTATATATGGCATATCACAGACATAAAGGATAAAAGGATGCTATGTATGCATATATATATAAGCTGTTCTGAACATACATACACATATACATCTATATACAATATATAATACATACAAATTATA
Organism: Acomys minous; assembly: GCF_964271855.1. Taxonomy (NCBI): domain Eukaryota; kingdom Metazoa; phylum Chordata; class Mammalia; order Rodentia; family Muridae; genus Acomys; species Acomys minous. The sequence continues at coordinate 68,557,601 of NC_140489.1, read as the reverse complement.
CATTATTAAATCAAGGCAGAAAATGATAGCATTTCCAAAAGTCAAAGTTATTACAAAGTTCCCACACACTAAAAATTACTTCCTTGACAAGATAGCCTTTGTGAAAGGAGCTTTTCAGCAAACATATTTTGACAATTGATACCCCATGAGCACCGTTTGTGGAAAACAGTTTTTTGCTGTAATTTGATGAAGCAGGAAGTGGAAATCGATAGAACATTGCCAAATGCGTTCTGTGCTGATGCCCTTGCTTTCTCTCCTCTGCTCCTGTTCTGCAGCAGATAAGAGAGAGGAGGAGCCAAGAACAGGATATATGGATTTTCTAAAACAGCAGGACAACAAAGGAAGGAATGCTTTTAACTCTTGAGTTGTTTTCAGCACCCTGGCATGCATTTGCTGTGTAGCAGTAGAGGCTGGTTGCAAGCCCAAGGATCCCCCCAGAACTTCAAGGAGAACCTTCCTCCTCACTGGGTCTTGTTGCTATGTCTCAGCACGGCTGGTTTCCATGACAACCCGGCCAGTGTCTAGCTAGGATTTGCAAATACTTCCCAAAGCCCATTAGTCTTAAAATCTTTTTTCTAGATTTTCACTTCTGCCTTAATGTCCCTAGCCTTCCAACTACATCTTCTCTTTTTATCTTCTCCAATTTTTGAGATGAAGAACACAAGATTTTGTAGTGACAAAAATACTTAGCAACCATAAACTAACAAACAAACCTAGAAAAACATAAGGAAATGTGGCAAAAGTGGCTCCTGATTGCCTTCCTGTCTGCTCCCTAATTGCCACTAGGTATCTCCTCCTAATTTAGACCCTGGAATGCTGGTCTGTGCTTTCTTGCTTGACTTTAGTCCATTTGGAGCTGGCAAAATGACACTGCAATGCAGTAGCAGATGCCTCAACTTTACCCCTCACTTGACCTTGTGACCTTGAGCTTCTGTGAAAGAAAGAATGGGACTGAGGATCCCTGAGGAACTTCTTAACACTGGCTTCCCATGAGCTCATATGCGCAGGACTCACTCTGCCCACCTTTGGGAGAACTGGCATTGCTCTAATAAAATATTCTTCCTGTTAATTAGTGATTAGACAATTCCTAATCTTATATCAAGAAAATGATAGAAAAGTAATTATTTCTCAGAGCCCACTTTATTCCACAGTTCATGTAGGAATGAGACACTTGGGAATATCTCTACAGAGACAGCACTAGTCCTGTGTAAAATGTGAGTGTGAATGCAGATTGCCATTCCCTGACTAATTTACTGCTGATCCATATGTCTCAACATTATTCCAGAACCATAATTTAACTGTTTATGAAAACCATATTGTAACATGTCCTATAAAACAAAACTGTGTTCAGTAGCAGCTCTAAAATAAAAATATATTTATGTTTCCTGTGGTTCTGCATGCTCTGGGACACATCCACATCCTAGTTACCTTCCCGAGCATCTTGAGAGGTCAATCACCAGATGTACGAACATGAAAACATGTATGGCAGGACCATGGTTACAAGAACATGTTGCTAAGATTATTGATATGATCTTTAATTTTCTTGTGGATTTCCAAGGGAGAATTCCATGGTAGCATTAATGAATTTGGGTGCTCTTGAGAAAGAATTGCTATAGTGAGAGAGGTTGTAGCTAAGGACAATTGAGGGATGCTAGACTAGTCTGTGGCAGGAAGATGTATCTAGGTTATGCTTTGCCTCAACAAGTTAGATGAGAGTTAAACTTTTTGTATTTGTTGGAGTGAATAAGGGTGTTTTTACATTCTTGTGATTTCCAGCTTTCCTGTTATAGTATAATGTCAGAGGAGATCCTGAACTCAGACAGTCTTCTGTGCATTTCACCAAGTGTGTGAATTAGAATCAAGTGAATGGTGCTGTCCCTCAAAGGTTTGTTCCAATCTTTTTCCCCCTAAATCTAAGGCACTTACACCTGTTGACAGGCAATTTGATTGCATTAAATTTTGAATCCTTTGCTGTCTTTTTTTTTTTTTCACCTCAAGACTGGGTATCTCTGTGTAACCTGGAAGTCATTCTGCAGACCAGGCTCTCCTTGAACTCAGAGATCCACCTGCCTCTGCTTCTCAAGTGTTAAGATTAAGGGTGCCTACCACCACTGCCCACTATCCCCTGCTGTCTTTATAAGGTGTGTTTACACATGTTCTGAAGGCTTACATTTTAGTCAATGGAAACATTAAGTCATTGAGAAGAAAGAAAGATCAGCAAATGTCCGGTCCAGCAGGACCAGTAATTACGGGGTCATGAGGGGAGCCATACCTGAGAGATGAGACGAGAAAGAAAGAGGCGAGACCAAGTAGCGTTCCTATCAAGGACTGTTTATTGAATCAAAAGCAAAAGCTTATATGGGGTGGAGGCAGGAGCTAAGCAGTAGTGGGGGCCCAGAATGCCTCCAGATGATCCCAGCAGGGGAACATCTTGTGGTTCATCTCGGAGCAATTTCTATCTTATCTTAGCTAACTATCTCTAGGAAAGTCCTGAGCTAACCTGCTAAATAACATCTGCAGGGGGTGAAAGGAGGAAGTTAGCTAACCTGCTAAACAACATCTGCAGAGGCTGAAAGGAGGAAGTTATGCAGAGGCTGAAAGGAGGAAGTTAGCTTTGGAATGGGGCATCAGTATCTTTTCATAGCCAGTAGGTCTTTCTGAATGACCCCGGGCTGGCTCTAAACAAGCAAATAAAAAAAAATTGTATAGCCTTTGGAATCTTGTCAATAGGTAGGCATCTTTGCATTTTCTTATGGTTACGTGTACTATCTGAGAAATAGGAGGCATTTTTACTTGGGAAATTAACGATCTGGCTGGATGTTTTGAACTATTTTATTGCATTGTCTCTTAAGAACTGACATTTGATTACATTTAGCCTCAGTTTCTGTTAGCAATTACTTCTTTAAAATAACTCTTTAAGATATGGCCCCCATAGAATATTATCTCTAAGAAAAGTAAGATCTTTAAAACTAGAAATATCTGTTAAGTTTTTGAACACTTGCATTAATCCAAGAAAGAAGTGTTTTTATTCCTAATATGCCCAAAGGATTTGAGATGTTTGGGATTCTGTCACCACCTGGCATACCTTTGGCTGGGGAGGTGCTTTCACAATATTGTTCAAGACTTTTGGAGAAAATTCAGAAAGAAGCTTACACATCAAAGTACAGGAAATCCAAGTTAAGCTTTAGGATAAATGTTCAAATCTCTTATCTTTTCATATCACTTTTTTTGCTGTAATCCCTGCAAAGTAACCTTTAATGATCAGGGAGGAGCTCAAAAAAGGAAAAGGAAGGAAAATGATTGGATTTAAATATCTGATTAAAATAAAAACATCAGGAAATGTTGGCATTCTTAAAATGTGAACTGAGTGCGAGTAGGTTGGGGGAAAAAGAAAGATTGTTCAAAAATTTGCATAAGCTTCTTACAATAAAAACATATCTCCCAGTGAGAACAATTTTCCTTAAAGATTTACTGTAACCTAACTGATAGGCACCAATTACCATCAGGAGAAATAGATAATGAGTCCATGTTATTATTGTTGTTATGTTTGTAAGACAGAGACAGAAAATAGCACCTTCCTCACAGTTTTCTGTGTTCACTTACTTGTTAGTAAAGATTAAAATTGGCTCACATATAGTAATGACCATAGTAGCTGGAACATTGTATAGTGCTATGTAAGAGCTTGCTAATATTGTTATTTCTGTTATTGATAACAACTACATTTTTTTTTATCATGCTTTAGTGCAGGATTTCTCAGTCTTGGCAATCCTGACATTCTGGAGTGAATAATGCTTTGTTTTGAATAGGCTGTCATGTGTGTAGGATACTCAGCAGAATATCTACCTTTTATTCAATAGACATAGGCTTCATTACACTCAACTGTGAAACCCCAACACCTCCAGACAAATGTCCCATGTAGAGGCAAAGTCACCATCATCACCAATGTATCTCTGGCCTTATACCCAGTGCTTTGCATATGGCATACCTTTGATAATACTACTTTAGCCTGTAGTTTACAGATAGAGAGAGGTAGGAAAAGGATAGATAACTTGTCAAAGTTATACAGTTAAAGATGATAGAGAGAGAAGTGTGTTTGACATAAATCAGCATTGTTTACAGCATTCCTACATCCATGGGCTCTGGGAAGAGAAAACAACAATAAGTGTTTATTATTGTTTCTGAATGGAAATTTTTCTTCTCTGCTTCCCTTCATTCTTTTTTTTCTCCTTCTTCTTTATTTTCTTTTTCCTCCCTCCCTCCTTCTTCCTTCCCTCTGACAGGATCTTGTGTAGTTCAGGTTACCCTCTGACTTGCTGTGTAGCCAAGACAGACCTTGAACTTCAACCCCCCTATATTCATATTCCAGGTGATAAGATTACAGGTGCAAGTCACCATTCCCCAGTGTAAGTTTCTTGACTGTCAGATATTGGTGTAACAGTGGTGGGCTTGTAGAATACAGATAATGACTTGTGTAGCCCTTTTCTTAGTGGTACAAGACTCATCTGAAATACTAATAAAATGATGGGAGGCACGTTAGAGTTCCTAGAATGTTCTCTTTACTTATGCCTTATTTGCTGTTCTATTGATGTGAAGAGACACTATGACCAAGGTAACTCTTATAAGAAAAAGCATTGAATTGAGGGCTCGCTTACAGTTTCAGAGGCTTAGTCCATTACCAAGATGTTAGGGAGCATCATGGCAAGCAGGTCTGAAGTGGCAGTTGAAAATTACATTCTGATCCATATGCCTACAGAGAGAGAGAGAGAGAGAGAGAGAGAGAGAGAGAGAGAGAGAGAGAGAGAGAGAGAGAGAGAGACTGGGCTGGTGTGGGCTTTTAAAATTCCAAAGCCAACCTCTAGTGACACTTTCTTCAACAAGGCCACACACCTCTTGGTCCTTCTCAAATAGTGCCCAACCCTAGTGAGTTAGCTTTCAAATACATGAGCTTACAGGGGCCATTCTTATACCAACCAACACACTTGGCTGTCACATCTTTAGCATTTTGTTATAATTAAGTACTTACTAACTATCCAAAGATAGGAGAGATGCTGTTTCACAAAGAACTTTTCAAATAAAAGAGGTTGGTTATCATAGCTGATACTTGTCAGCAACTGTCTTTGAAAGTTTTCTCATTTCTCCTAAATCTCTCTCTCTAACAAAGGGATTTGTACATGGGAGTAATGTGACCCAGCCTGTTGGTATCCCCTATTTCATGTGAAGGCAATCTTGGTATGCAATCTAAAATTGTAAATCATATAATACTGAAGGGACCACAGTCTCCCTATTCTGAGCAAGATGAATGTTTTAGGAGAATTTTATGGCGTCGGTAAGGTTTCTTCCATGTGGAGTGGGTATGTCTGCAGTGACAGTGGCCAAAGTACATACACAGAGAGGAGAAAAGATGAGAAACAAAGCCTTAGGCATTTCTAAATTCTTGACTTCAGTTATATCCGAGTCTGTGATGTGCAGATGATTCAGCCTGTCACATGATGTCCTATGCTAGCCAATCCCTTTGAACTGCTGACCAGAACCATTCTGACCTTTTTGATCAAGAAAAATTTTAATAATATTCTTCTTATCTTCAAACTTTCAGCCTCCAGGGTATTTGATGATGCTTAGCATGGAGGGCTTTGCTTGCCTCCCATGGACAGAGTTCCTATTTAACCCTTTTGTGAAGATTTCATAACTCTTGAAGTATTATGAATGTTAGGTTGGTTGAGTAATAAAGGTGGTTGCTAGAAGACCTTGTGAAAGCTACTGAAGATATTCAATGAGAAAGAAATGAAATGTCACATTATAGTACAATCAACAAGAACTGAGGTAAATTAAAGTAGGAGAGGAAAAGATGTTGAGTTAGCCTCCCTGTATGTTAACAACTCTTCTCCATTGCGGACACCCATTAATGTTTTAAGCCAGCAACCTCTTGCCTGATTATAAATGATGTTGGAGAGTTTATTATCTTTGGTCAGTGAGAGGACCTCATTGGGGATGGTTATTCACTCAAGTACTTGTTACGAGCCTATAGAGCTTTCCAAAATTTGTGCATAAGTCACAGGACCAAAAAGACAAAAATGTAAACTTGAATTTGCAATCTAACTTAGAGAACACAGAGAATGATGACGTAAACAAACTTTAAAGAAATCAAGGTAGAGATCAGGAAAACTTCTAATTTCAAGTAAGATCAGTCCTTTTGAAAATTTATTATTTATCTACATCTCAAAACTTCATTGTAAGCCAAGGCTTGCAGAGACATCAAGAAATACTTACTCTCAGCACAGCAGTCGGCAATTTTCTCAATTTTATCCCTCTCAAAGCATAACGTAAGCACAATTTTATGCTTAAAAGAGAAGAAAAGCATGATGGGTAAAGACAGCATGCCTAGGCTGACTATTGTTATCTTTTCCTTTTGTCTTGCATGCCACCTCCTTGTTTTCCATGCAAATCCATGTTATTTTATTTTTAATTATTGAAGAAATCCATACTGATCACCCATCCTGGAAATGAACTTCTTCCCAGGTTGAACAACTCTAGGTACAAATAACACAAATCCCACAAATCCCACATTCCTAGTTAGGAAGGGAAAATCCAAATGAAATGCTGATGCGTTGAAATAGGCATGTCGGTGGGGTCACTGCATTTGAGCAGGGACAGCACAAAGGAATTCTTTTCTGTACTGGTGAGGTTTTCTTCCTATACTTAGACTGTCTTGCAAAACAGCTACCATCTACATGTGGCTTGGGCTCTAGAAATGGGATACCTCCTCCGAGGAAACACATTTTCATTTGTATTCATTTTAGTGAAAACTTCAATAGTGGTGGCTAGTGGTCACTATATTGGCCATGTGGTCTGCACTCTTGTGTAATACTAGTCATTTAAGGCTCTCCAGCATCATGTGCCTTTGATTTTAAGACAAAAACTTCTGAGGGAAGAATCATACTTTTAGGGAATTAGGTGCACTTTTGAGCAGAAATGAATTTTATATCTAATCTCTGGGTTAAGTACCAAGGCAAGACAAAGTCAGTTGTGCAGTGGTTAAGAGAGGAGGCCTGGTGGCACTCAGAGGAAGAATAGCAGGCTACCTAGAAGAGACTTGATACCCTATGAGCATATACAGGAACAGGAGGTTCCCCTCAGTCACAGTCATAGGGGAGGGGAGTAAGGGAAAAATGGGAGGGAGAGAGAAATGGGAGGATACAAGGGATGAGATAACAATTGAGATGTATTATGAATAAATTAAAAAATATATTTTAAAAAGCAAGAGAGGAGGCATACATGCAATTTTGCTGACTGGAAAATAGTACTTTCTCTAGAACCCAGTGTTCTCAAGTCTAGTGCAGCAGTGCTGTTCTATTCTGTGTTGCCCTCTTCAGAGTCGTTGCCTTCTGGTTTACATGAGTAGCTAAAAAATAGGATTTGCCATTTCGTCCCCTGTTAAGTTGCCAAAGGCATCTCCTTATGCTTACAATAAATTCCTCTAGCTCCTTTCCCCTTTCTCTTCTTCCCTTAGGAGAGATAATTGGATTGTGTGATTTCCATTAAACGTAATGTACCACATGCAGATGAAACACAATAGCAAAATGCATTTAGGTAGAATCTCTGGGAAAAAAAATGGTCTGGGTGCTTTTCTGATTGTTACAATTAGCTGCAAAATTATTTGTGGCTTTGTACAATTAACTGCAAAGACTTAATTTACTCCTTTAAAAATACTACTTATATTACATAACCCTGTGAGCAAATTATCTTTTAGATAAGAGGGGTGTGGTCGTTGTTCTGCTTTTATTCTGTCATGCACTGCATCCATATAAGAGCAATACGTACAGGGTTTTACAGACACACCAGTATTCCACATAGTGGTGCTCTAAACCTGCAGAAGTCACACACATGCGCTCTGCAATTGCTGGATAATAATGCAGTGAACCTGGTTGCTGTTGGAATTTTCTCTGAAATGGACTCCTGATAAATTTTCTTTAAAGGTATATCTTCGAGCACACATCATTTTGCAGGACAGACCCTTTGTATATACTCAGAAGTGATGAGCTGAACAAATACCACTGGAGGGAAGGGCCATTTGAGAAAGTGCTGCCCCATCTAGAAAGCTAAAATAGTCATTTCTTTTCCCTTTTATTACTATCATATTATCAGATTTTAATTAAGTTCATGATAGCACACAGTGGTTAAGTTTAAGAGTCACATGCTCCCGACAAAAGGAAAACCAGTTCAATATTAGCTATTTCAGGTTCCTGGGTTGCCATTCTTTTTCTCCTACCCCAACATATATCAGTGGAGAACTGGAGTTTGAGGCCATGAAGCCTTTGTGAATCTCAGGGTGAGAGTGTTGGACCAGGAACTAAGCAGTCTTGGAAAGGACTTAACTTTTAGCAATTAGAGCAAACAATTTGACATTTGTAACTACAGAAGCATAAAAGGAAAATAAGGTAAAATCAACTGACATGGATTATGCTGGAGAAATTCTGATACTCAAAGCCCGGTGCTGTCTGGTAATCTTTTCTTAGTTACTGTCTTTAGCTAGTACTACTATAGCTCTTTTAATTAATTTTTGCTTATAATCATGAAGGCATATGGGTGGGAAAGAGCAGTGTCAACACTCTGCTTTACGGGAACTTGAGAAATCTGTTGTAGATACTCTACCTACCTTGTGCTTGGGGCTTTGTTTTAGATTTTGTTAGGTATGTGTCCTTTGTTCTCTGTTAAATAAAACCAAGTGGCTTAAATAAGGAGTATTGTCTATCTTGTGAATACGCAAGTCTTTGGTTTTAGCTTGTTTTGTTTGTCTGTAGCTGGAGTCCTCTACACACTTGAAATTGGCAGCAAATCATTTGACTGAAGTTATTGCAGGATCAGACAAACAAGTTTTCTTCCATGTGGTCTAACATTTTCTCAGTTGTTAAGTCTAGCCTCGCTCCCACAGTGGTAATGTAATTCTAAGAAAGAGTACAGAACACATTATATACCATGAAGGGTAGAGCCAGACTATCATAAGCTATCCCTTCTGTCATGTTGTAGTCACCAGAGCAAGTCACCAGATCCAGCTAAAGGGGCAAGGAACACAGGCTACCTCTTGATGGAAGGAAAATCAGAGCTAATTATTTTTTGCAATGAATCTGTTCAAACTTATGCAGGCTCAGAAATATGGAAAATTAGGGTCTACAGACAATCTGCTGCTATATTTGAGGGATTTCTTATTCTCAATCCTTATGTGTTTGTAGATGGGATGGCTCCTATATCAAAGGCCAAATGGATTGGAGTAGGAAAATCACATTTTTTAATACAGGTACTGCACATCAAAGGGAAATACTGCAGTTGAAGGCCCAAAGCTTTAGCTTTCTAGCTTTTACAACTTTTTCCAAAAAAAAAAAAAATACAATACTTCAGAGAAATAAAAAGACAAAGGCAAATAATTTTGAATTTTATGGATACAAATGGCAAGGAGGCTAGCAAGGGACATACAAAGGATCACTCAAATAAATTTCTCTGGTGTCGTAGCTCAGCTGATGATGGGTCGGTATTGCAGAATTAACTTTTGTTCTCACACGAGGCACAGAAGGATGCTATTTTTGTTTATCACTGCAAACCTGTGTCCCACTTTTACACAAAGAAAAAGAAGGCAGAGAACTTCTACACCTGCTACTCCTTAACTGCCTACAGGTCAATTGTCCTTCATATTCTGGAGAGGTATATTTTGGGTTCTTCCAACTCTAAGTTTGTGAAATCTTAATATTGAATCTAACCCCTGCCCATTGCTGCCATAGCATGGAGAGAGAGAGAGAGAGAGAGAGAGAGAGAGAGAGAGAGAGAGAGAGAGAGAGAATAGAGTAGAGTAGATAGGAATGTAAGGGAGAGTTTGAAAGGAGAAAACAGAGGGGAAGATGGTGTAATTATATTATAATGTCAAAAGGAAATAAGAATGAAAAACACTTGTAGGAAACAAGGCATGTCAGTAAGTTTGAATACTAGAAGAAAAGTGTTTATTATCTAATAAATTCACTCCAATTTCTTCATGGTTACTGAAATTTTAAAGTGTAAGCATGAGTAAAATCACTGTCAGTATTCAAAAACAAATTACAAACAACCATAGACCAAGGATTTGTACATGGCAGAACATCCATGAAGAAATGGTTTATTTATTATATTGGTCTTTTCTATTACAAAGCAGAATGATGCTTGTTATTATCTGTATTGTAGTTCATAATATCTACAAGGCTTCTCCAAATTGCAAAGAAATGAAATGACTATACATTGCTAAGACACTATAGGATTGATTAAAGGTGTTGAGTCTTACTTCTGGCTTGAGAATGTTGTTGCTCTACGCTGAATATCACAGAGAATCTTTAACTTCACAGGACTATGACACATTGAACATCTTAATTAAAAACAAGGTTAATCTGTTCAGCCTGTCTTAGAACTGGTTGTCAGTGAGTTAGGCTTATCATAATATATATTTACTCTGCTCTCAATATAAAACTATCTGTAATTAAACACAAGAGCAAGGGGTCAGTGGACAGCTGTGGCTCAAGCCTTTCATCCTGGGTCAATTTTTCACACACATGTTGCTATAGTCCGGGGATACATGTGAGAGATCATCTGTTTTTCTGCTGTAAGAAATGGGTGTCTAAACTGGAGAGAAAGTATGTGAAGACCCGCATGGAGATCACATTTCAATGCTTGTAGCTTAGTAGACTCTCTCAGGGATGTTGAGAAATATTGACATCCATGTTTTACCTAAAACCAATTAAAATATGAATCTCTTGTGAGTTGGGCTCAAGAACTAGTATTTAAAAAGAAGTTCCTCTGGCAATTCTGATCTGTAGTTAAAGTTGAGGACCACATCTGAGGTGAATCACCAAAGGACATCACATCAATTAATTCCGTATTTGATTTTACTCCAGTGTCTATTGCCTTATTCTTAATTTAATTTTGATTTATGTGTATAGTGTTGCTTGCACATTTAAATTAAAAGGTAAAATGCTACTAATTGTATCTGTAGGCTAGTGAGCAATTTTTAAATCAAGTGCTTAAGTACTTGGAGAAAGATGTCTAAAAACATCCAGTGTTTATGGTAATACACACATGCATATATGTAATATATAATATATATATAATTTTACCCATGCACACATACATTATCATATAACTTTAGGGAGAATTCAGAAAAACTCTCTTTCAAAGGCATAAATAAAATTTAGGGTGGGATATTTAGACTGTAAATCCAGCCTGGAATGCTCAATGTTAAAAAGAAGTCTGAATTATTGTACTCATATGGAAATTTGAATAGAAACCCACACACCCATAGGCTCATATATGCAAATGGATGGTTATTAGGGCATGCCACTACTTGAGAGGAATTTGGAGGTGTGATCTTGTTGGAGTAGGTATGGCTTTGTTGGAAGAAGTGCCTCACTGAGATTCCAGAAGCCCAAATCAGGCCCAGTGGTTCTCTCTTTTTCCTGCCGCCTGCAGATCTGGATGTAGAAATCTCAGCTCCTTAGCCCCTTCTTCAGCATTATATCTGAAGACGCAAGACACCATGATGCTAATGGACTAATACTTTGAAACTGTAAGCAAGATACAACTAAATGCTTTATTTTTTGAGAGTTGCTGTGGTCATGGTGTCTCTTCAAGCAATAGAACACTAAGACAAACCAACATGTCTAAAGACATGGAGAAAAGCAGAATAAAATATCCCGCCAACAATAATAGAAGCCTTTTTCTCAGACACATAATAATAATAATAATAATAATAATAATAATAATGATGATGATGATGATGATGATGATGACACTAAGAAGTTGAAAGAAAAATTGCTTTTCATTGTTCTGATTTATTTTATAAAGTTACTTTAAAAACTTCTCCTTCTTGACTAAATCTACATTGGAAGGTGATGGTATAAGACGATCAGTAAACCATACCTCATTTTAAATTTGCAAAGTTAAGAAATGGAAAACCATGTTTTTCCACATGTGGTCTACATTCTGGAGGCTTGGAAGAAATGTGGCCTTTTCTTCCCAAGTGAATGGGGAGGAAACAACATCCTTCACCTGGGCATAGTATTGCAAGAAGCAAGCAGTGCCTCCTTGGTGCATCGGAGGATTTGCAAACATGCACTCCAATCTCACAGACACGTATGGTCCAAGGGTTGCTGTTCACTACCAATGATCGGCCATGTCTGGGATGTTTGATATATTGTTATCTACCAGGAAATACAAGTCACCTGAATGGCAGGATGGGAATTTACAACATCCTTTAAAAAATTATTATTCATTACTTTACTGAATATTCTCAGAGAGTCAGGCAAAGAGGGCCTGCTGTAATTTACCTTTTAGAAAATAGAAATTAAAACTTACATGAGCAGGGCATGGTGGGCCATACCTTTAATCCCAGTACTTCAGGAGGCAGATCTCTATGAGTTCAAGGCCAGCCTGGTCTACAAAGGGAATCCAGGACTACACAGAAACCCAGCCTCAAAAAACAAACAAACAAACAAAATATTAACTTAAAAACATTACATGAAATAACTTTCCCAAGCGGGTTTAAAAATTCTTTCATTTTTGTAAATATTGCACACCTGATTTTATTATTGTAAACCATTGTGTAATGTAATGTTTTTCAAATGGATACCTGAGTCCATTTAAGTCAGAAATGTAATTCTTTTCTTTCTTTTCTTCTTTGTTAATTTTCTTTCTTTCTTTCTTTTTTTCCTGAGACAGGGTTTCTCTGTGTAACAGCTATCCTGGACTCAATTTGTGGACCAGGCTGGCCTTGAAATCACAGAAATCCACTTGCTTTTGCCTCCCAAGTTCTCAGATTAAAAGTGTGTGCCATCACGTCTGGCACAAAAATGTGGTTCTTATTATCCTTTGTGAGGGACAGGGCACTGAGTATGATATGAGCTTGTGACATACATGCTTGCACGCACACACACATATATAATACATGCACATATATACATACTATATATATATATATGTAATGAAGAATATATTTTTTCAGTATTTGTTGCTAGTAGATAAGATTTCCACATGTAATACACTGCAGGAAAAATATATCATTCTTTCAACACACATGGACACACACAAATAGACAAACATGTATACACATATCACTCATTTACACCATCAGAGCATAGTTTATCACTTTCCTCTTGATGGCTAGAAAGTTAAGTAAAGCTGCACTCATAAACAATTCCAATCTCTGCATTATCTTTGTTCTCTGTGGTAACCTATTGTAACTTTCTTCAGATGAGTTCTGATTCTCTTAAGTTTTAGAACTTAGATATTTGAGAGAAATTGCTTTAAATATATAATGCAAAACATCAAAGTCTAGGCTTGAAAACTGAAAAAGTGTAGGTAATTAATTTGGTTTGGTATCCTCTTTTTCTCTTCGTGTAAGACTCATCCCCAGTGAAATGACCTTGCTCTGTCTCCCTCCAGTTCTAACACTTTAAGGAATCCCTTGCTGTGAATCACACTGTTTCTCAGTTCTAAAGAAGACTCTTGTGAGTGGCTCTCCCCTGTGGTTTTGCTTTGGCTAATTTGGATGGACCACAATGCTAACTGAACTTCCTAGAATATCATTTGAGTGGTGAGTTGTCATCACACTAAAATTTCAATGTTGTTGCAAATTTGCAAATGTGTATTTTTGGAAGCCAATTTCTCAAAGGTCAATACATTGTAATTTCAAAAGCTGGACAAGATTTTTTACACCTTTATTCTGGCCCAGCTTTTAAAATCTGTAACAATAATTAACAAAAGAGTTTGGCCATTTCCTTTGCTGACAGATATACAAACATTTGTAAATATGTGTACAAATATATATATTTACATATATTTGTACATATCTGACATATGCATGTATAATTTGTACTTATCTGTACATATGCATATATATAAGCAGGATGTACGACTGTATGTATGCCTAGATTTCTCTAAAGCATAGGATAGAAACTTTTCAAAGGAAAAATGTCAATGCAAATTGTGTAAAAGTCAACTATTATCTTCAATTAAAAAATATATCATTTATTCCTGATAAATCACCGGTTCACATGACTTCCTGGAGCAGGAAATAGGCTTAGAATATAGGAACAGCTATTGGAATGTCTGCACATTATGCCAAGTCTGGCTCTTTTCAGTGATCAGAATGAAGGTCTTTTGCTGCACTTTGACAGTACTACACTAAGATCTGTTAGAGAAGATGATTATATCAACATGTGCCATTTGGTACCGGAGAAAGATGAGAACATGTTGGTAATAGTTAGTGTTTCTCAATTTGCATCAGCATTTGCTTTCAGTAATGTCTAGGTTTACATTGTCATTTATCTACAAAGGGAAATTAGTATCTTACAGCAGTATATTCATCTAATGACATTACCCCTCATTTGTATAATTTGAAATATATAAACAACATGGAAACATTTAGGTAAATGATAGAATTGTTAGGATAACTATTCAGTAAGACTGAGCAAATTAAAAAGGTACATACCCTGAAAATTGGCCATTGTGGACTTCCAATGCCTCTTGTCATTGTTAAACATTTTTCACCATCTTTCTTACATCCCTTATCTTTCTTTTGGCTAACAACAATGATAATTTTTACAGTTTTTAAAAAAGGCTTAAATGTTTAAGGTCAAGTTGTTGAGAATTTATGTTTCATTTTATTATGCATGATACAGAGGAGAACATATATGTGTGTGTGTGTGTGTGTGTGTGTGTGTGTGTGTGTGTGTGTGTGTGTGTGTGATCATTTCTTTATTCTAAGTAAAAGCTAGAAGTTGGCTCGTTTCAAATGGAGAAATTTGTAATAGCTCTAACGGTCAATTAAAGAGAAGACCTCTACCTTCTCCTTGTGGATGGAGAAGCCTAGAGAACACTGATGAGAGAACTCCTTTGTCTATCCCAGTTTTTAAGATTTCTTATTCTACATGATTATATGATGTAGATACAATAGGTTATTTGATACAATAGGTTTCATTTGGCATACAAACTATATGGGCAATATATACATGATATTTTTGTCTCCAAAGAAGCAGTGAAACTTAGAGGGATGGTTATAGGCTTTTAGGAGGTGAGGATTATGATTTATGCTCCGCTATAGGTAAGGCACTGCAGCTTTTTCAATTTCATTTTCCCCTCTATAAAAAAACAACTACTCATTTTCTTGGTAATTAAAGTTGTTCTGATCTTATCAGGCTTTGAGAAAACAGTATGCTCCTATAGGCTTCACAATATCAAAATTATAGGGAGTCACCAAAACCAACATTCTGAAAAGTAAGTTATTATCTGACTGAACTTCTCTGCATCCCTTCAAATATTAAAAATGTAAATTTCCTATGCAGCACTGTTATTAAGGTAATGCCAAGTTATTGCTGTTTTCTCAAAGCTTCATTTCCCATTTTATAAATGGACTCTATGCCTTACATATAGCACTGGTTTGTTCTGAGGATCATTTCTCATGTTTAGGTATATTCTGTTTGAGTTTGGTAGCTAGGCATATTCTTTTCTGAACAGTAGCAACTCATTTTCATAGCTAAGTTGCACTATATATACAAGGAACAGATTGAAGCCCAAGGGTTTTGAAAACTTCTCATTTTTCATATAGATGCTCAATCATTGCTGTTGGGTGAAATAATCTGCCAGGTTGAAATAACAGTGTAAGTAATATTGATGGAGCTATGATGTGATTAATGTATTTTAAGATACAAGGACATCAAAAAATAAAATGAGGCATGCTGCATTAAGCCAAACTTTTCACACACATACACTCTCTTTTGAGGGAATTGTGCTTTGAACCTTAGGCCACTTGGTCTTGAAAGGAGTCATAGACTATTATTCATTAACCAAGACTTTGGAAGAAGTGCTACTGGAGCCAATAAATGAAAATAAATCATGGTTTTCTTTCTTTAAAAGGAAGTCTTTTATCAACTGAGAGGGGATTCTGGAAGTGGTTATTGTTCTAGAGGCCTCTCTTCATTTTATGTTTTTTTTTCTTCATAGCAGCCTTATTCTTTTTTTCTTTCTTTTTTATTAATTTATTCTTGTTACATCTCAATGGTTATCCCATCCCTTGTATCCTCACATTCTTCCCTCTCTCCCATTTTCCCCTTATTCCCCTCCCCTATAACTGTGCCTGAGGGGGACTACTTCCCCCATTATATGCTCATAGGGTATCAAGTCTCTTCTTGAGTAATGAAGATAACTTGAGAAAGATGAATAGAATCAAGTAATTCTCATTAACACATGGTAACGCATCACATCTGTGCTCCTATGTCTAGCACAATAAATCCGAATGTATTTTGATACCAGACATATTCACCGAATTGTAAAGTTTTACAGTTACACAATTTATCTCATGTACTAAAACAATATAATATATAAAATTATGGCTTGAGATTAAATAGAGTTTACTAATCAAAGAAGACTGAATTTAATATGAGTTCAAATCTCCTAGTTAGGGATTTTAGAAAACAATCCTGTAGCCAATGGCACTGGGAAAATTTAAGGTGACTCTCCTAATAACCTTATTAGCTCACATTATTGACTTAGACCATATTCAGATCCTTCAAAAGCAGTCATAATTTCCCACAAACTCTCAAATCATTTTAAGTACAATTTGCCTCATTATTTTACATAACTTGTTAATTATAGTCAAGTCAACAATGAGGCCTCTGATTGAGCACTGTTGTTAAGTTTAAAAAAGAAACTAGCATGTAAATATCATGATCTCCTACTTTTTAATAGCTGAGTAGTAGCCCATTGTGTAAATGTACCACAGTTTATTTATCTATTGTTTGATTGAGGGACATCTGGGCTGTTTCCTGATTTTAGCTATTATGAAAAAAACTGCTATAAACATTGTTGAGCAAATGTCTTTGCTGTATAGTGGAGTGTCTTTTGGATATATGCTTAAGGTGGCAAAGTTGGATCTTGAGGTACAACTATTCCCAATTTTCTGAGAAAGTGCCAGGTTGATTTCCAAATAGGTTGTATAAATTTGCACTTCCACCAGCAATGGAGGAGTGTTCCCCTTTTTCCACATCCTCGCCAGCATGAGCTGTCACTTCAGTTTTTTTATCTTAGCCATTCTAATATGTATAAGATGGAATCTCAGAGTTGTTTTTATTTGCATTTCCCTGATGACTAAGGATTTTGGGTGTTTCTTTAAGTGGTTCTTGGCCATTCAAGATTCCTCTGCTGAGAGTTCTCTGTTTAGCCCTGGACTCCATTTTTAATTGGGATATATAAATATAGTTGGTGTTTAGTTTCTTGAGGTTTTTTTGTTTGTTTGTTTGTTTTGTTTTGTTCTTCAATATTGTTTTGATATTAGTCTTTGTTGGGCAAGATCATCCTGAGTGAATTAACCCAGAACCAGGACAACACGCATGGTATGTACTCACTTATAGGCAGATATTAACCATACAGTTCAGGATAGGTATATGGCAATTCACAGTCCTAAAACAGTTAAGTAACAAGGATAGTCCAAGGGGAAATGCTTAATTCTCACTCAAGAGGGGAAATAGAATAGACAGAAAAGTGGATGAGGAGAAGGAACAGGGTAGGAGTGGGAATATGGAAAGAAATGAGGGTGGGGATCAGATGTGGGGAGAGTGTGGCCAAGAGACCAGAGGGCTTAGAAAGAGAAGAGAAACTAAGGGTAGTGACATCTCTGTGACACTGGAGACCTATAAGAGTGTAGTCTCCTGGGAGGTTATGAGGGTGACTCTAGCTAAGACTCCTATGAGGGGGAGATCATGGAGACTGAGGAGACCACCTCTCAGCCAGACAGGGCTTCAACCCAAAATTTACTTTGCCTGCAAGATGGACAGGGATAGAGATAGAGCAGAGATTAAGGGAATGTCCACCAACCTAGGGCCCACCCTGTGGGAGAGAGCCAACCACTGTCACTATTATTGATACTCTCTTATGCTTGCAGACAGAGTAGCATAGTTGTCTTCTGAGAGGCTCTACCCAACAGCAGACTGAAATATAGGTCACAGCCAAACATTAAGTAGAGTGTGTGTGGGTAGTTTTGTGGAAGAAGGGGAAGGACAGAAGAACTCAGAGGGTACAAGAATTCTACAAGAAGACCAACAGAGTCAAATAACCTGAGATTGGTGGGACTTACAGAGACTAAAGTGCCAAACAAGGACCATACATGGACTGTACTTAATAGGACCCTTACACATATGTAGCCAATACGTCACTAAGTCTTCATGTGTGTACTCTAGTAAGGAGAGCATGGGCTGTCTCTGACAGATTCTCTGTTGCCTGATTTCTAATCATGAAAACCTGGTGGGGCTACCTTGCCTGGACTCAGTGGAAAAGGATGTATTCAGTTGTGGGGGGTTCCTTTTTCTGAGGAGTAGGTGAGAGGGATAGGGAGTGTAGGAAGAGAGGGTGGGGCCAGGTGGAAGGGAGGGAGTTAGGTATGCTCAGGATGTAAAGGGAATAAATAAAACTTTAAAAAAATAAAAGAAAGAGAGAAGGAATGAAAGAAGGAAAGAAATGAACTAACCATGTCTTGTCCACTCATTGGTCTATAATGTAGAGCATCGCTGAGGATCTTGGGCAGGCAAGAGCACATTAGGTAAACTACTGATATACCACTGAGTTCTATTTTGTACAACCTGGCACATATTTATTATGTCTCTCCTAATTTTTGTGGATCTTAAGGATAAAAATTTATCTTTTGAGAATCCACACTCAGTTAAGGGACATATTATAAATGTATGTATAGCTGTATACACACACACACACACACACACACACACACACACACACACACACACACACATTCACACACACACACACACACACACACACACATCGAGTATTTGAAGTAAAATACACAGAAAAATAAAAGCTAAATTTCAAAGTAGGAAACTGATGTTCTTCACTTGGAAAGATCAGGAGAATTTCAAAGACTAATAGGATATGAGAGGTGAAAAGGACTAACTTTGGGACTGGCAAACATTACATGTCATATGAATGAGGTTGGGTTTCTGTCATGATGATGTGCTACAGCAGTCATAAACATAAAGAGTAAGATAAATGAGGGCATTTGTTGGCATATGATTAATATTTTAACTATTAAGGATTTTATATCTTAAAAATCATAGAACACACATGTGTATGTTAATAGACATGCAAACTTGTATAGAGGATAAGGCGGAGCTAACAAAGCATAAATGAATAAATACAGCTATTTATCAATAAATGTTATTCATAACAATGTTGATATGTAGTCTATTCTTTCTAATACCTGTCTTAGAGAGTCAAAATATCAGTAACTGGGAAATTAATTGATTTGAGAAGTATATATATTTATAGATTATATTGAAGTGTTTGTTTATAAGTCAGTGATATATAATCATTGTTGTTGATGAATAGTATAAAATCATAGTTAATGCTTATTTTACATCAAGTATTATGTTGTACTTTCTACAGATAGACTTTAAGTTGACACTCACTCGAGCATAGAGATTTTCTTTGAGGTAGCGTATCTTAAAGGTAGTTCCCCTTATGTTCATAAAAGTAAATGCCTCATATACTGAAACTCAGAAATGCCTCTCAATTTGTTCAGAAGGCCTTTGGCTTGTTTGCCCCAAACATACCCATTAATGATCATGCATACCTGCCAGATGATATCTACACTATAGGTAGAGAGATGGATAAAACATACATGACTCTATAGAGCTCATGATTTACTAAAACATAAAATGTGTCAATAAGCAATTGTAATATTAAATAGTATACAGCAAATATATATATATATATTAGAATTCTAGCCATAATAGACCATGTATAGGAAAGTCAACGCTAATATTATAAATATACTATTCAAGACAGTATGTAGGAACATTTCATCCTATATTTCCAGAGGACATTGAAGATATTGCAGGCACAAAAACAAAAGCATCTATGTGTCAGAGACAAATTAACAGCTTCCCTATGGATTTTGCCTTCCACTGCAGTGCATCAGACTGAATGCAATGTTTTTTTAATTGCTTATACAGTGAACAGTTATATAATATAAAACCAGTAATTATGAGAGCAGAGTAAGGGGAACGATGGGAAGAAACTGGAATTTTTTTTTAACTTTGATATATGCAGAGGAGGCATGTGTGCTGGGACTCATGTGTCTGGAGGGAACAGGTAATATGGCTGGAGCTGCTTTCTTCAAGAGGCCCATTATGAGAGTTGTCTAAGTGGCAGGAAAGTCGTAAACAGAACTCAGGTACTTTTTTGTGAAGAAATGGCTACTTTGGGGACAAAAAAGCATCCCTTGTGCTAATGCTCAGAGAATAAGAAAGGAAAGAGAAAGAGAGTGGGAACAAGTGATTTCTCCCTACGTTTTCTCATCTTGAAGCATCCATTTATTACTCTGTATAGGCTGACCTGATGGAGAGGCACCAACCAATGCAGAAGTGCTATGTGCAGAGTCTTTGGTTTCATTTTCACAAAACTGAAGCTGTGGAACTGGGTAGAATTGAAAGGCAAAGGCTGAACAGATCACAGCTTCAACACACAAATGTCTAAGGTGTGTGTTGGGAAGTTATGGCATATCATGGTCTGCTTTTTTACTGTAACAAAAGTCAACTTCAAAGGAGAAAACTGTTGTCTGGGCTCAAATATTTGAAGGTTTCAGTCCACAATTATTTGATGTTTTGCTTTTGGTCTGTGCTGGAGCAGTACATCAGGCTGTGAGCATGTGGCAGAGGGAACTGCTTATCTCATGGCAAGCAGGAACTGAACGATAAGTAAAGGGTTAGAGTCTTAATATCACCTTCTAGACCATCTTTCCTAGTAAGCCAACTTCCTCCTTTTAGGTTCCATCTCAAAATGGTTCCACCATATCTCAACAGTGTCTCTGGCTGTTGACCAAGTCTTCAACACATGAGGATCTATGGGACAGCTATCCAAAGTGTGGGAAGCACAATGTTTCATCTGATGCCAGGTGAGAGGCTCAACTTAACCCTCTCAGGAATGAAAAGCTACCCAATATGTTTGGGAAAGTAAATATACAGGATCCTTCCGTCTTTTATTGTACACTGTATTCTTGGTCCTGGAATAAACTTGCTTAGTGTTTATTTATTATTTCAGAAATATTTTGGTAGTCCTTACAGCTGGATTAACTGCCACTTCACTTTTTTGGATCTTGGGGTGACTATAGTGTTAAATTGGTCTTTACTGAGAGAACTTCTGACTTGCCACTGATCTATCTGCAGAAAAAGTCTTCCCAATTCAGCACTTGTTCTTCTATTTTTATATTGCAGTTATTTTTAGTGAAATATGTTTTATAGCTTGATCTTAGCAGTCTCTATGCAGGGCTTCTGCATGCTGTAAGAATGTATTTTTCTAG
Organism: Acomys minous; assembly: GCF_964271855.1. Lineage (NCBI taxonomy): Eukaryota > Metazoa > Chordata > Mammalia > Rodentia > Muridae > Acomys > Acomys minous. The sequence goes on along the minus strand of NC_140489.1, from coordinate 68,536,228 downwards.
TCCAGATACATGAATAAAATTAATACATCTTAAAATATAGGAAGATAATCAAGCATTGGTAGATATAAGTGACGTAGAGATGGGCACATTTGTAATGATACTCTCTTGCTTGCCTTTTTAGACTACTATTCTGGATGAATAAAACAAAAAGGGAAAGATAGAAAGAGTTAAAAGAGTTAGGAATTGTCAGAGATTTCAAAGAGAATTGCTCTAAATAATTCAGGGAATGAGAATAAATCTTATATTCACTCATTAACTTGAATTTTTAAAAATATCTTAAGGACTTTGTAGAACTTTAATGGGGACATTTAAAATGTGATGAGCTATAGAAAGATTGAAACTAATAAGTATATTCAGAATTGTTCACAAGGAAATCATGGGTCTTTGTTAGTCTTAAATATTGGCTCTATTTTTTTGGATGACAAATCTAAAATAATTACGAATGCCTCTAAATAATTTTAAAGCAACTAAAAATTCTGAAGGAAGATGATTTCTTCTGTGTAGAATATTTTTCTATGCCCAGTGTGTCATCATTTAATAGCCTTGATATTAATAAATTATTGCAATAGACTCTAATAACAGTGGGTTCTATGTGACAAGAGCAAATTTTCATTGCAAGTGAGAACATATATTATGATCAGACACAGGGTACTTGAATTGAAGATAACCACTCTATTAAAATAAAAAATAATGAAAGTGATATTAGAAAAGAAAAACATGTCAAGTAGATGCATGTGATAAAGTATATAGTAATTTTAATTTTTTCTCTTAACTCTTTATTCTCCTGAGGATTTAATATCTGAACAGTTAGTCATAAAATATGTGCTGTAGCTAATTGGGTGACATGATTTGAAATCAGACCAAGTAGTTTGGCTCTCTTTTATTTGAACCTCATGTTATAAACAAATAAATAGAAAACCATACATACTCTAGATAAAATACACAGAAATAACCTGGATATTGTGCTACTGTATGGAGGGCATGTAAGCAACACCATTGTGCTCTGAAACTGAGTATATAAGTCAACATTAGTGTAGTGTAGGAGACAGTTACCATAGTGTTGGTATCTCTTCGGGAGGTAAAGCCAAAACTAGATGTGATGTGGAGGAGAGATGTCTAGAGAAGTTGAAATTGTGTTGGGTTACAGGTTTGGAAGATGTTTCAATGTACGCATTCCCATCCTGTGGGCATTTTTTTGGCTTACTTCTGGGCAGGATGGTAGGCTAGTAGTCATCTAATATTAGTTGTATACCTGGGTTAACAAGACAGGTTAGATAAATGAAAAAAAAACATGCAAAGTAACATAAGCCACTTATTAACAAGTAATCTAAAATGTCATGACTCTGACCACAGAACATTAAGGCAAGTGTTCTTTCTTTGAAGGGGTTTCTGTGAACTGCATTTATTGCATGTCCAAAAGATATACCAATTGGAAATAGAAGTATAATTCATTCATTCATTTGATTAATCTACTTTTTTCTTTTTTACATATACATTTATATTATTACATATATATACATTAAACTACATATAGCAAGAAGAACCACAAAACAATCAGGAATTATGTAAATTACATTCACAATGTTTTTGCTATTTGCATTTGGAAACCTTGGAGATAACATCTTTCCTATCTTGGTGAGTCTAGTAAATCAATATCTATCATATTTCATCTCTATCAACTTAAAACATCTAACTAGACCTAAAAACATCTTAATCCCTAAACAACTAATTTTAATTCTAAAACTGAACTATCTGGTCTTCTACTCTATCAGAGACTTGAGAAGGAATCAAATTTAATTACCTGAGCAAACAGGAAATTCGGGTTAGCAGCTTCCAAAATGAAACAATGATAGATTAGTCTACTTTTTAAATAAGTATATTAAGCATCTACTATGTTCTGACAATATGATAAGAGTTAGGAACAGAGAAAGTAACGAACAAGACTAGTTGCACAGCCATTTTATGTGTGTAGTCAGTGGGATTTGATAACAGGCTCATGGACTTCACCTAAATACTTCAAGGTCATGTTGCAAGACCTTACCATCAAATTTATATAACATTATTAGGATATAAACAATATTGTCGGCTTCCACATTTACTTCTCTTTCATTCATCCTTGAAATGTGTCATCCTATAAGTAAAACAAAAACCATGTGTTGTCTCTGGAGACATCTACTGTTACTTATTTAGCCACTTGATACCTGATCATATGTTTCTCTTGTTCCTCAGGATCCCTTGTGCACAATTTAATTAGAAATGCAACATGCTCATTTGGGTTTTGGTTCCTATGAGTATTTACACAATTGATTAATCATTATGGTTTTTGTGAGCACTTGATCTGGGTCTGGTATGGGGCTAGCTAGTGCAAAATTCACTCGCTGAATGCAAAGTCTCCTAAGATAAGGTACAGATCACACGACAGAATCCTGAAGAGAATATCAATATGGGTCCTCATATTGACCATTGGACCCAAACAAAGGTCATTTTTAAGTTGTCGTCATCTACATTGTCATTCCCAATCTTCATTTTAGTGAGATGATTCTCATTACTAAAAAATGAGAGAAAGAAAAGAAGGAAGGAAGGAAGGGAGATAGAAAGAAACAAAAAATAATTTCCTTGAGACTCGACAGCTAGCAGGCTCTGGAGGAAGTATTACATAAAAAGTGCTAAATAGGACCTCGTTTTGAATGAGCAGCATTTGGTAGTCTTTCTGAGGATGTTTCCCTATCTAGCTGCTTTTTCTGAGAATTACCTATCTGCCCCGTTCTCAGTATGTGGCCCTGGAATAATAGTTGTAAGGGAAGGTTACACATACCTTAGTTGTTTTAAGTAAATGCAGACACTTGGCCAAATCTATACCCATTAGATTGCTAATCCAAAATCGGGACCGATTTTTAGTTAGTCTTGCTTTTCTAGGATGCATTTGTGGACAAGGCCTAGAGCTTTCTTGATTACTTTTCTGAATTTAGTAGAAGAAATGTAAGTATAGGGTGATAACAAAGAAAATGGGAGGAAGATGCAGATAGAGGTGGAGGTAGAGAGAGTGGGGATAGATAGATGATAGACAACAGAGATACATAACACTTCACTAAGCTAGGATGACAGAGACACAAGGGTCAGAGCACACAGAGAAATGAATAGAAAAACACATAAGACACTGAAGGGCAGACTCCCATAGTTATGCCACGGAGAGGCTGAGATAGACATGTGTAACACAGAGAACAAGAGCAAGTTAGAATGACAGAACAAGAGTGAAAGAGATGGAGGGGTGGAGCAGTGAAGGAGAACCCAAGGAGAAGGAAGAATAGAGGAGAGTCATCACCATCCATTCTCAGTGCTTCACAGTCTTCAAGTCATTGTGTATCACCGGTGTCTTTGTGCCTCTTTTTCTTCTCTCCATATTTTTCTGTTCCTAGATAAACCCGCACAGCTGGTATTTATTTGGGTTTCCTTTTATAGCTTGAAAAAAATATTTAGGCATGTTTACCACAGTGGGAATTTGGAGACAACTTATGTATACATAGATGCATATATATTTTGAAATGGATTTATAATAAACACTTTAAACTATAAGCAGATTAATATACTATAGAGGTTTAAAATAACCCATTCTCTTGCCACAGCCTCTTTCTTCTTCCAGTTCAAAATGAAAGCTGTTTTATGAAAGCAAGATTCAGGAAAATGCTATTAAGACGTTAAATGTTGGGTATTCTTTCATTTCTAAGGAAATAAACAAGTAAAATTTAATTTCCTTACCAGGCACCAAAAGCTTGAAATGATTTCTATTACTTTGTCAACTGCAGTCATGGATGCCTCTTACCAGGGAGCATCATCTGGCTTGTGTCTCTGCTTTGGAAATTGCTGTGCTTTGTGTTGTGGGTGCATGGTCTTCAGTAAAGGAGGTTCACAACTCCCCTGAGGTAGCAGAAGTATATCTCCTAACTTGACAGAAAGTTCACAGCACATCTTTATTCATTCCTGGAAGCTCCATCCTTGTAGAGCTCAGGAAGGTGTTAACTGTTCTTTAACCCTGCCAAGCACATTTTCAAGCACTTCACATTTATACCTTGTTTGGCAAATATCTTGATTGCCATGTCATTGGTAGATGTGTTTTATTCCGGTCTAAATAAACTGTTTGTTAAAGCTGTTCAGAGAATCCAGTGAAAGTATCAACTCTTTATGGGAGAGCAAGGGTTACCACCTTTACAAGAAGGGAAGTAATTCTGGGCATATTAAAGCCTTCTATGGTGTTATATGTTGAAATAATTTGAAATTCCCTTCTGTTGGAAATCATTCTGAAGCAAAGGGAACCATCTATTGTAAATAAAGGATAAATCCAAGTAGTTCCACAGAGATGAGGAGAATAAAAATGTCTCATGATTTGCAGTTTCAAGAGTCCCAGACTTCTTTGTACCTAAACCCAAATACACTTGTACTGCAGTCATTATTTTCTGTTACTTCTTAGTCTTTGGGTTAGAGGAGTTGATAATGCTTTGGGGCTTACCTTTGACACAAAATGTTACTGTCCTCTGTTTTTCTTCTATCAAGCATTATATTTTTAATATTTGTCATTTTCCTTTTAAAATAATTGTGATTAAACCTAAGTATCAACATCAAATTTCTGTCTATATTCCCTAAATAAAATATTAAAATGTTCAGAATCTCCTTGTCCCTGGTTTTTCTCCTTCTCCTCTTCCTCTTTCTTCCCTCTCTCCCTCTCTCCCAAGACAGTATGACTGTGCTCAAGAAGGACCAAAGCTATAAGTAAATGAGGCAATTATTAATGGCAGATGTGATGATAGAAAAACATGCTCCAGTGAAGTAGCTGGAGCCGTCATATCATTTTTCCATATTTGTATTACAGTGAGCACCTTTTGAAAGTTAAAGATGTCATATTTCTCGTGTCTTTACAAAGTCACTAGATGCTCTTCCATCTGAAAGTTCTGTTAGCCTTATAGGCTCCTACAAAACCCACATGATTGGTACTTCTGCTACTTGACTGAACTCTTTATAATGTGGTAGCCACTTATGAATAACCACTTACATCCTGCATGGCTATAATTATTAAGCATTACAGTGATCATATTACCTTTTGACTTCATGATATTCTCTCTCTCTCTCTCTCTCTCTCTCTCTCTCTCTCTCTCTCTCTCTCTCTCTCTCTTTCGTTTTTTGAGACAGGGTTTTTCTCTGTAGCCTTGGCTGTCCTGGACTCTGTAGACCAGGTTGGCCTGGCATCACACTCACAAAGATACACCTGCCTCTGGCTCCCAGTGCTGGGATTAAAGGCATGCGCCACCACCACTTGGCTCATGATTCTCTTTTCTATACTACAACCTATGTAATATGTCATATGGTTGATTGTATTTCTTTTGTTGAAAAATACAGAATTCACGAAAAAAGTATGACCCTGCCATTTTATAGGAAACATTGTGTTTTTTAAGACTTATGTTGGGGGCTGGAGAGATGCCTTTGAGATTAAGAGCACTGGCTCTCCTCAAGAGTACCTGAGTTCAAGTCCCAGCATTTACATGGAAGCTCATTGCTCTCTGTAACTCCAGTTCCAGGGTATCTGACACCCCTTCTGGCCTGTATGGCACCAAGCACACACATTGCACACAGACATTTATACACATTATATTAAATAATCATAACAATTTTAAAATAATTATTTGGGAAATATTTATAATGCATTGTTAATGACTATAAGTAATAAACCATTTTAATGATATATCCAATATATTGATATTTATTTGTGTACATATACAGAAAAAAAGAATGTGGAAAGATATCCTACAATGTTATCATGAGTATCATGGTACCGGTAGTGTAAATTATTTTATTGTTATTTGCTCTTTTAAGCAATTAAAAAGTGACCATTTAAGTGCTTTGAGAAGAGCACTGGTCCTTGAGAAGAGTGGTTTCAGAAGCCTTACTTCATGTTTTATTTCAATGTCAGCCCTGATGTAGATGTTGATGTATTTAGGTATGACAATTACCACTGAGGCCCAGAAGCCATTTGTACAAATGAACACTACTTTGCATTCTGTTTAGCAAATGTTTTGAATAGAAACACAATTTACAAGAGACCCCAAGGGTATCTCCACAAGATCACAGTCCTATCTGTAGACAGAATACAAGAGGACCAGATAGAGAAGAGGTGGGAAAGGCTATGCCATCACTCAGATGTTTAACGCTTTTTTTGATGTTTTAAGTTTTACATGTCCCTTATAAAAGATGCCACTGTACATAGCAGCAGTCTCTATCCTTTCATGTTCTGCTACTGTTTGGACTGTTTTTTTTTTTTTTTTATGAAAATTGTGTCCTTGCCATTTCAGAAGATTAATGCCCTCAGATCTCATTATTGTGCTGTTGTTCTCTGGTGGTTTCTTTGTTTGCACATTGTAATTATGGATCACATTAATTGCTCATGAAACTACAATTTCTTCTTTTTATCTTTGCATATATTTCAAATACCCATTGTAACTTCCCATGTTGTACGAGGTGGATCTATTTCACTGCAGTGCAGCAGTCACAGTCATTTGTCTTTTGCCAAGCTCTGAGCAGTGAGAGCTGTTAGTGGAATATCCACACTGCTGTTTACAGGCTGCCCTGAGTGTGGGTGTCAGTGCAAGGCTCCACAAAACACTCCATGGCAGCCTGTTTGGGTCTTCAGAGTTACCATAATGTGGGGCTATATTTGTTACTTCCCTTAGCAACCAAATGCCCCATCACAGCAAATTGATGGCTATAAAACTGGCCTTTATGATAGATACCCTTTTTATTTAGTTACCTCAAAAGGGTTTACCGCATTATATTTTGTTGTCACATTGACTACTAATGGGAACCATAAAAGAATGATTCCATCTTACATATCCTTTTGATTTTCTGAAAGCTTTGGCAGTATTTACCAACAAGACTTCCACATTTGAAGATCTCCTTTTGGATAACTCAATGGGAGTTTTATGAAACCAAATCTTCTTACTTATGTGAAGTACATATCCTGCTATCTAGCATCAAAATAATGAAGTGCTTCTTATAAATCTGGCCACCTAAAAATGACAAATGATTGTATACAGAACACTAAAAAAATTCTGTGGGAGAAATCCAAACTACAAAGTAATTCAAATCACTTCATTTGTAAATAATGAGAATTTAATGAGTGTCATATTCAAAACCTCTCTAATTTCCAGTGTTACAGCACAGACTTTCAGAGTACCTGGCTTTTCCCTGCTTCATCTGGAGAGTGCCCACAGAGAAAGGTAACATCTTCAGTCTGGAAGGGAAGGGCATAAGGACCAGGCTTTATTTGCGAACCCAGACTACAAAGGCAGGCTCTCTAAGGTGTTCCTAACAGAGAAAGGATTGTTCCTGGAGGCATGGGCATGGGAACACGTTCAGGAGAGCTGTGGGGAATGACTAGATGGAGTTATCTGAACTCATCGTGGACAACACAATATATGGCCTGTTATAGAGGTCTGCCTATGAAGACAGCGTGAGCACAAGGCAGAAGCAGGGCCAGCTACAATTCATAGTTCTGTCTCTACTAATATATTTACTAATAAAATGATTATCCAAAACTTTTGCAAGTTTCGACAAGTATATTAAAACGAACAAATGAAACAACTTAAGCCCATCTCCTTCTTTCCATAATAATAGTGTAGTTTTTTGAGTTTTCTAATTCTTTTTTTCCCTTTTTTAAAATTAATTTATTCTTGTTACATCTCAATGGTTATCCCATTACTTGTATCTTCCCATTATCCCCTCCCTTCCATTTTCCCCTTATTCCCCTCCCCTATGACTGTTCCTGAGGGGGATTACCTCCCCCTGTATATGCTCATAGGGTATCAAGTCTTAAACATAGGGTTAAACACCATTAAATTAATAACCTGTTTTAATTTCAAATTGGTATTTTGCTATTTAATATTCTAAATTTAACATTTATATTTTGTTTTAGTTCTGAAAAAGTTATACAAGTTTTAGTACTAAAACATGGCTTTGATTCTTCAAAATGGTAATGATAGTAGGGCTACAAATGCCATAAAGTTCTCACCAAAAAGAAGAAAATATGAATGCACAACAATAAAAGTAACGATTGTAATAATTTTGCCAAAAATGAACTGAGAAGTATTTCACTCACTCCTGTCCTCTTTGTCTCCTTTTCTACCCCCATAGACTCTAGAAAGAATCAATACGTCCTCTGTCAATGTAACTCATTCAAAATGATTAGACAAGTCTAAACCTTAGTAATTTCAGCCAATATTTCAATTAATAGTTTGTGTATATGACATTTGCTTTGTGTGCTGTTCTGTTGGCAGAATATATTTCTATGAGTGAAATTGCTTAACCAAATGTAAAATACACTTGTCACTTTATTAAATACACCAAAATTGCCCCATTGGGCCAAATGACAAATGCACTTGCCATTTTGTAAAATAGGCCAAAAGTTGCCCACCCTAGAGTATTACCACTACAGATGCACGAAAATGTTCTCTTTCTACATTATGAGAATGAATTATCATGTAGAAACACTGATTTTGTAAAATCAATATGCAAAAACTTTATGTCAGGACAGTTCAAGTTCGTATTCTTAAGTTTGTATGAATGAAGCTGTGCATCTTTTCAGAGCTTGCTTTACAGAGTCAGGGAGACTTCGGAGACAGGCTGCTCTGGTTGAACATTGGCCAGACCCGGAGCTGATGGTCAGAGGCAAGTTTGTCAGGAAAATGGTGAGCTATGAGGACTTGTTAAAACTACAGAGCTAACAAATGGAAATGCTTGGAGTAGCGCCTTGCAAAGAGTAGGATCTGATGCTTTACAATGTCCCTGTAATGGTGAGAAAATATAAGTGGGCCCAGTGGCTTTTAACCGCTCAGCCTTAGTTCTGACAGGACATAAAAAATCCAGAGGAAGCAGAGATACTTGAAAGACCCTCTCAAAGCCTGTCTGAGATTTGCTCCCAAAGCACTTGTGATCATTTATAAACTATTCTTTTCTCCCTCACCAATCATGTCTGTGCAGCCTCAGTTCTAGTCCCATCAGCCCGTTCACTTCAGAAGATATAATGTCCCAATCCCTCCTGACCTGCTAAGACTAGATTCGTTCTCAGCTCCCGACTCTTCTGCTGAGCACACTGAAGTGTTCCAGAAGAGATTTGATGCTCAGGTCAAGCCTGAGCCATGATCAAGTCTAGCCTGAGAGATGTTAACACTCAGCTTGTAGTCTGTGTGTGTAATCTGAGCCCAGCTTTAATGGGTGTTTGTGGTTTGCTCCTTTATCTTTGTTTCTCTGAAAACTCTAAGCCAAGCTTTTATTAGCCCTGTGGCCAGAATCAATAGGATAGTTTCTAAATACTTTCTCTAAAGATCTGTTCAGAGTTTACCTTTCTCTTAACTTCTCATAACATTCAAGAAAACATAAAACCAATAGGTGGCTGAGTTAAGAAACTTTTTTGTTTCTGGCTTGGGGCTTGTTCACTTAGGCCAGATCTTCCATATTGCAGAATTCTGAGAGTGCTGGAAAGCCCATGTGCTTGGACTCTATGTACGTCATGTTGCCAGAAAGCTTCTGCCCATGGTTTCAAAGTCTGACAAATACCAGAGAATGAGTTTATGAACTGAACTACCAGCTCAATATTTTATCTGATAGTTTATTTACCTTTGAGAAAGGAACAAGATATTAGCAAACTGGGAATTCACTGTATATAAGAGAGTTTTCAGTGTTAACTTCTTGATTTTCCCTTTCTATATGCAAGTTTCCCAGAAAAGTTGTGAGGGGTGTGTGTGTGTGTGTGTGTGTGTGTGTGTGTGTGTGTGTGTGTGTGTGTGTGTGTAGCCGTATGAGTGCAGGTACCAGACATGAGAGTTGGGAACCAAACTTGAGTACTTACAATGCTCTTAGCTTCTGAGCCATCTCTCCAGTACCCTCTTCATCTATAATCTTTTATTATTTGCATTGTGCTAGGCAGAAGGCTCCACTGAAAGGCAATTTTCCTAACTAGTAGTCTCCTAGAGGCAGCTAGAATTCCAACAATTCATAGAGGACAAACTGGATACAGAAAATTCATGAATGTTTCCTAAAGTCTTATCACCAATAATTAGTAAGATTAGAACTTAGAAGAGTCCTGCCGTGAACAAAGGATTCTTATTCATTTGTAATATTATTTTTCTATGAAAGAAAACTCAGCGGATGGCCCCAAATATGCAATCAAATTAGACAAGTGGACAGAGAGCAAGCAGTATTATACAAGTTCCAAGAAGGCTGTGCTTGGGTTAAGAGGACTTGTAACAACATCTCTTGGTGTATAGTCAGGCTATGACAATTGCAGAGATTTAGCAGAAACAGTAACTAGTAGCTGTGTATCTCATATACTCCATACATTTACTGTCCTGAGCCTGACATCACTCTGACATACACTCTGTATGAGTGGACTATATTATCCCAGCCTTAGGTAGGAGATCTAAAGACCCACTGAATGTTTGCATTGAGGCTGGGAGGTTGTAGAGTGAAGAGAATTACCAGGGCAACTGAGCCTGCACACCTTCACCCACTGTCCTTGATTGTGTCCTTTGATGCCGAGCAGATGTAACAGACCCCTAGATAAGTACACTTTCTATCAACACATACTGGTTTTCAGTGGCAGCTTTAATTTGTAGCCTTGACTATCACAAAATGATAGTTTCAAAGCAAAGTTTAAAATTACTTAGAAAAATCACAACATAAAATGTGTTTTTAAACAACGTAAAACAATTTTCGCCGGAACAGTAAAGACCATGATTTAAGTAGAGCTATTTAGAAACTTATTTCTTTAAAAAGCTTCTTCACCTTTCAAAATGTTACATACACAAATGATTGGGCGGCAGCCACTTACGGCAGAACGCATTATACAAATATTTTTATGACTTCCAAACGTCTATAACCTTTACCTCTAGCATGCATTCTCAGGTTTTTCAACCAGTAATGATTTTCTGTTTCCACAGTGATTATTTCAAAAGACAATATGTTTCCAGTAGATGAGGTCAAGGAATACTAGGTTCCCTTCAGTCTTTTATTCTTTGTTGGTTTCATCTCTAGTAATTTGTCTACAATAACACATATGACTTGGAGAACACTAGAGGAAGACAAAAATAATCAGAAGATAGTTAATTATCGAAATAGCCTGTTTATTTCTATACTGAGAAAAGAATTATTATCTGATGTAGAATGAAAGATTAAAAAAGTATGAAGGCTAAACACATCTGCTTCTTTGTTTGATTTAAGAATACAGAGCTCTTGAGGTTTTTTTTTCCTGTTGACTTCACAAGTTAAGGCATAGAAGGAACGTGCCAGAGAGAGTTCATAAAACACCTCAGTATGATAACACATTTTTTCTCCTCTTAAATTATGATTATTTTCTGTTTTTAGCCTGTACACTTAAAAAGAGCCTTCTTTATAATGATGCCTCAACTTGGATTCATGGATCTACAAAAGAAATATGGATCTTGTCAAGTAGGCTTACCATCTGAAGCCATTTCTGTTTCACCTTATAGCTGAGGTGTAGATAAATTCCCAAAAACAAGTTCATGAAATTGGACTTCAAATTTATAATTACCATGACATTAAATTGGTGGATTTGTATATGATTGTATGCATATGTATGTATTTTATATATACATACTTTTGTTTTATTTTAATTCATTTCTTGTTTTCTTTTTATTGAATATAGATTTTTTCCCTCACATAATATATCCTGATTATGGATTCCCTTCCCTTTATTCTTCCAAGTTCTTTCCATCCCCCCTTATATCTGGATCTATCTCCTTTCCATTTGTAATTAAAACAAAAAGGCCTCTATGGGATAACAACAAAGTAAAATATAATAAATGAAAAATAACTATTCAGAGTTGGACAAAGACAAGCAAACAGAAGAAAAAGAGCTCAAGATACAGCACAAAAATCTGAGACCCACGTATTTGCAAACTCAGGAATCCCCCAAAACATGAAATTGGGAAAATAATATATATGAAGAGAACCTGGTGCAGACCTGTGCAGACCCTATGTATGCTGCCTCAGTCTCTGCAACTTCATATGAGCTTTGATCGTGGTGATTTAGAGGCCTGTGTTCTTGGGATCCTTCATTCCCTCTGACTCTTACACTCTTGCTTTCTCCTGTTCCATGGGGTTTCCTGAGCCTGGAGGAAGGGATTTTTTACGTACATCTTTTTTGTTGGAGGTTGCCTAGGGAACTATACAATTCTTTTATTAATTATAAGTGCAGAAGAAATCAATTTTAGTGAAAATAATAACTGTACCATCATGTTCAAGCTTTTAAAGCTACATTGAGTCAATGATTGCAAGATTAAAAAAAAAATCTTTGACTTGAGTTCCTATACAAATGTAAACTATAAATTATATTTTTCAACAGTTCAGATAAGCTCTAGATAAATTTCAGTGCTCAACTGTTTTTGGGTAGTGGTGCCACGTGCCTTTAATCCCAGCACTTTGGAGGCAGAGGCAGGTAGATTTCTGTTCATTTAAGGTCACCCTGGTCTACAGAGTGAGTTTCAGGACAACCTGATCTACACACAGAAGCCCTGTCTAGAAAACCAACCAACCAACCAACAAACAAAAAATTCTCAAATGTTTATTTTATTCACCCATCAGTTTATTTTGTATCAGTTGCTTCATTCCTATCTCTATAGTATTGTGATAGATACATAGGCATTAATACAATTTTCTAATTTGTTTTAAGAATGTAACAATTAGAAAACTGCTGAAAGTTAGCTTTGGCTTGAGCCCTCTATGTATATGTTTAGTTTGCAATCAGTTTGTACATGGAAGGTGACGGCCCTTCTCTTCCTACTCTTTAGTATCTTTATTTTTACTCCACGACACTATAAAGTGTGCACCCCTAAAACAACTAACAATAGAATTGTGGGGAATTCTTAGCAATAAACTAATTTTATACTTATTCAGACAATTCATTTTCAGTATTGTAGGGTCTACAGAGAAATAAAAGTGTAGTCTTTTCCTACCATAATATACAAAAGCAAACAGCAGTAGCCTGGGAAACACTACTGGTTGTGAGTGAACAGGAACCCGCAACTCAAAATAAAGCTACTGTGTATTCAGCCCATGTGCTGCAAAGCATGGGCTAGTACTGCTGCAAGGATGGAAGCTCACTGCACTGTCAGCAGGGACTGGGAAGGCCAGGGGGGGGCCTCTAAGCATAAGAGTAGCTTCTGCCCAATACTTATGAAGCTAGGGAAATGAGAATCACTTCATTTTATTTATTCAAGAGATTAAGTTATGGTTTGCACTTGTGTGGTACTCTATCCAAATACAATTTCCAGTTCTCTAAAGGTTCAAATTCATTCTATGTCCAGTCATGCTAGCCTCCAAACAGTATTCGGTCACAAAAAAGTTTCAATCTTTGTGCTCTTGCATTATTGAACACTCTGAATATTCCCCAGGCCTACTCACTCCGAAAACACTTTTCTACCATATGCAACTGTCTGAGAAAGTCTACTTGTATGCAGTAGATTGCTGTTATTCATTATTCATTACAACATTATTTAGTTGAACAACATACCAAAGAAAGCTTGGTTCTGTTGTGGGAAATGTACAAACTCACAGAACTAAATTATTTTACTATAAATGCTTTAAAAAAGAGCAGGCTTTATGGTCCTCATTATTTGGTCTGTGCTGAGGAAACAAGTTTTCTCCAATGGAAAATAAGCCATAAAGGCAGAAGCTATGTGATACAGTGTATCAATAAAAGCTGGAGGTCTAGATTCTGCTAGCAACACAGCAGATGAATATGGAAATCTCATTAAAAGTTTTACAATTGACAATCAATAAGTATTTAGTGAGGAGCCACTATGTGCCTAGAAGTGCTTTAATTTCAAGAAATACAAATTTTACTGGTCATAAAATGTGGCTGCCTTATGACCTTCGTTGCTATTCCTTACCATGTTGGGATAAAAAGTTTTTTAAATTTTTTTTTTTAGCAAGATGCAACTGTAAACTGCTGTTGTTTCTCTTTGCTACAAGAGAACATCTTCATAAGAAGGCCTTTATATTTCTTCAGCAGTATTAAGTAATAATTTATCCAATTAAACTTATAAAAATTGTAAACCATTAAGTAGAAAATTTTTCCTGTCTCTCAACTTCCCCATGTCTCTCTCCTCTTCCTGCTTTCCTGAGTTAGGTGTGTAGGGGCGTCACTAGTTTCTCCTCATTTTTCTGTGGATTTGACCTAAAGAAAATTGACAAATCTGCCTTGAAAACTATAGTTTCACAAATGACATTAAAATAATAGCTATCTTTACTTTTTAAAAGATTTTTATTTTCAATTGTATGTGGGGGAAGGAATCAGATTCCCCCTATAGCCTGAGGTACTGGCTTTCGTCTTCTGAGTTAGCTGCTTCTGAAGGTCTACTAAAGAATTTGAATTTTGAGTCTGAGAACTTCGGTTGAATAAATGCAGTTGGGTGTGTAACATAATAATAGAGCTAGAGCTCTTGTCTAACATGCAGAAGACTGCTTTCAATCACCATGGCTAAAAGACAATACATGCAGGGACTTTCCTTGATATTGCATGAACTCTGCAAAACACTCTTTTGTGGTATTATATTTCAGTTTGGCAAATTGTTACCATTAGAGAAAACTGGGAATGTAATATAATGGACTTCTTTGTATTAGTTTTTAAAAATTGCATATAAATCTATAATTATTTCAATAGAAAGCACAAAAGAAAAAATAGATAAATGATGTCTTTTCTAATTATGTTTCCAGTGTGACTGATGGCTATCAGGGCAGTCAAAAACTTGCAAGATGGGGCAGGTAAGGCTGCAGCTCAGTGGTAGGGAGCTTGTCCTGCACGTACAAGGTCCTAGGTTCAAATCTCAATTCTGAAGAAAAAGAAAAATAATAAAGAATAAAGGAAAACAATTTGAAGTTGAGCTTAAATTTTACAAACATGAATTACTTCAGATCAAAACAATGTATGTTGGGACTCTCTAAGCCCAGCCAACAGTAGCTTCTATATTAGCTTGATGTGCCTTGGGCAGATATGTATTTTAGAAATGACAGCCATTTAAAACATCTAAATAAAATGAACTTTAAACCAGCTTTTAAATCACCATTTCCACAAATGTAAAACTAACATTTTAAAATTAATAAAATATAACATGTTTTTATTAAAATAATATAAATGGTAATATCTAAGTGACTGTAAAAGCACTTAAACTAAAAAAAAAAAAACCCCTTTAAAGTTATTATTAGTTCTATCTTATGTTGTTGTAACTACAGTCATTTACAGTTAAGACAAATATGCAAGTGTATGTATATTAGAGCATTGCTATTTTTTTCCTGACTTAGTACACAATGGAAATGCTTAGAGCACCTTGGTCTTCAAGAGACAGAACGACTGAGCTGAAATGTAAGCATTTTTTTTTTTTGCCTTTCAGTCTGTGTGTATGTCTACTACAATGGTGCAGGGCTCTCCTTTCCTTTATTATCACTTCCTTTTCAGCATATTCACCTTGTACCATCCCTTTGATAATGTTCTCCTGTGTCTATGACATATTTCAAATGGCGGTGACTTGACTTGTCACCTCTGCCACCCTCATACACCAAGTCTCTCTATGTATTAGGTTAGTATCCTTTGTAGATTTTATGGATTAACTGCTGTCTATCCCTCAAAAGTGTGCCTACATTCAGTTTCTTGAATTCTGCCATGGCACTTATTACTCCATATAGTTCAAATAGCTTGACTGTGTTCCTTTCTTAAGAATGCAGGTTCGCTGTTAAAAATGAGAAATATGCTGTGTCTGTGCCTCTGGAAATTTGGCTGCATTATCTTTATTTTAAAAATGGTAACAAACATTTATTAAGAGTTATAGCCAAAAAAACCCTTAAAATGCTTCGCATTAATATAAATTGGTTTATGTAATTTCATAATACCTTATTAAAAACATTTCACTAACCATATTTTACAGGTAGTAAGACTGAGGCATGACTAATATTATATTATAACTGAAAAAAAGATTTAGTAAGTGACAAAAACAGCATTTACACCAAAAAATCTAATTATTTTATTAAATCTGAATATCCAGGGTGAATAGTGGCTTTGATCTATATGTCCAAAAATGCTAGTGTCAAAACCTTTGGTGTTTGTGGAAATGAGCTGCTTTCAAGGTAGATTCATTTCACATGTAATTAACACTAAAGTCTTGAGGTGGAATCTTTATAGATCAGAATGAGCCATGCACACAATATGATATTTTATAAGAGAATGAAAGGAAAAAATGTGGAAGATAGGATGTTCAGAGAGAGGCCAATTCATTACAATAGAGTGAGTTTTACATTTTGAAATGAGAAGTGAGGCCAAGGTTCAGATGATTCAGCCACAAAGTAAGGAGTGCTAGTAGACACTAGAAAAAGAGAGCAAGGGATGCCATTCCAGAGAAGTTTCAGAATGACCAGAGACGCAGAGTGATGGTTATAGGAACAGCTTCGTTTGGGCATTTTCTCCCTAAAAGTTAAGAAAAATTCTGTTGTTTGGAGGAAAGAAAACCTTTGAAATACCTTCAATAAGAATTCATCCTGCTTATAAAACCAAAGACATAGAAGAAAGAAACGTTCACAGTAAAAACTCTGTTTAATGTAGATGCAAGAACTCCCAACAAAAATGTTACCACATTTAGCTTGGCAGTGCATCCTAGCAATTATATGTCATTTACCAATTGGAATTTATCCCAAGGATATATGGTTGTTTTGAAATACTCAAATTAGTAAGCATGGTGCATCATTTCATCAGAATGACAGATAAAAGCCATATGATAACCTCAACTCAAGTAGAAAACATTTGGCAAAATTCAGCATTTCTTCATATTAGATCCTTCATCAATTGGGTACAGAAGAAGTATAAATCAACAAAATAAATGTCCCATATGACAATTTCATGGGTAACATCTTTCTGAATGGGTAAAAACTGAGACCATTCACTCTAAGTATTGAAAATCTTAGCTAGAAGAATGAGTTGAGTGAATAAATAAAAGATAGTCAAATAGGAACAGAAGAATTAAAATTACTCTTACTGATAGGTGAAGGCAAAGTAAAAATCCTGGTAGAACTGATAAACATGGTAAGGGATATTATAAATAAAATCAGTGTTTTTATACATTAATGATAAAATTACCATGAAAGAGAGAAAAAAAGTATTATTCATAATGTGACAAAGTCAATGAGTAAAGGTTAGAAGAGGCTGTGGAGATACCTCTGTCACTAAAGTGTTTGCTAAGGAAATTTGGGGACCTAAATTTAATCCCCAGAATCCATCTTTTAAAGTAGGTATCAGTGTACACAAACATAATTTTCTGGAGGTTTGCACAACCAGCCTAATCAAACTGGGGAGCTCCAGGTCAGAGTGAGAATCTCTCTCAAAAACCAAAATGGATGGATTGCAAGGATTGGCATATACTCCCTATGCATACACATACATGTATGTATACACAAAGGCACTCCCCTCCCTTGCACAAGTATAAATTGAGGTAATGAAAGAAGAAAACTACACTGGAAATATTAAGTGTTATGGTTCTAACATTTATAAGAACCCCAAAGACCCTGAATAGGTAAAGGGATTTTAAGAGAAAAATCAAAACAGGAGCATTACAATACCTGTCCTCAAAGTATCCTGTAAGTGACAGCAACTAAGTAAAACAATAAACTAGGGAAATACCTCAAGACTTTTGTGAAGGTGGACAGATAGAAATGACCTCAAAGGAGTAGATCATAAAAGCAAAGAATTTGTGAAGAGCATTGTATTAACTGAAAACTTTACCAAATGGAAAAGAGTGTTTTCAAAACATTGAATCAACAAGAGATTGATATATATGAGAGGAACTTGGTACCAAAACTAAACAAACAAACAAACAAACAAATAAACAATGTGACTTAAAGATGGCCCGATATGGGACAAATGACCTGAAAGCAGATGAGCATCAGGTATATGAAAAGTGCTCCATTTGACAAATCATTGGTTAAATACAAATTAAACCCATGATGAGATAGCAATCAGAATGGTATAGACATGCTAAAGAGGATGTGTTGTGTGAAAGACCACAGGGCATTAACCCTACACAAAAACCTACAGGCAACTAAGGAATATTGAGAAGAGGAGAAATAATCTTCCCAAGGGAGGAAGATACTAATTGGTTTTTCAGTATGAAGTAGTCAGCCATGAAACATTCACACACACACACACACACACACACACACACACACACACACACACACACCCCATTGTACAGACTGAGCAGATTATTCTTAGGAATATATGTGTATATACATATATGCAGATAACAATAATTTTTCTCATATATTTTTTGTTTTCAGTACATCCCAACTGCACCTCCCAGTTCCTGCCCCACTTCCTCTCTCCCTCAGATCCACTCCTCCTCCATTTCCCTTTAAGCAGGCCTCCCAGGAATATCAACCAAACATAGTTTAACAACACACTAAGCCTGGGTACAAACTCTCATATCAAGGCTGTATAAGGCAACCCAACAAGAGAAAAAGGGTCCCAAGAGCAGGCAAAAGAGTCAGAGATACCTGCACTCCTGCTATTAGGAGTCCAACAAAACACCAATCTAACAACCAGAGCACATATGAAAAGGACCTAGTGCCGACCCATGCAGGGTTCATTGTAGGTTCAGTTTTCTTAACCAACATATTTTATTACAAACTTATTAACCCATACACCTCTTATAACCCAACTAACTGAAACAATAGGAAAAAAAGGATTAAAGAATAACAAAACCATAAGAATATCAATTCCAATGAATGATTCTCCTGGCATAATCAGCAGGATTTTTTCTGCTGGAACCTGGAGTAACCGGAACACAGAACCTCAGCAGGAGCCCGGAGCCCCAAGTCTTCCCTTGAGCTATTCTCTCTAGGAGCATCTCGAAGTGGAGCGATGAACAACCAAAACTACCCCAAGTCTCTAAAGGCCTTGTCTCTTGTTTCTGGCTCACTTATATATCTCCTTCCAAAGTCTGTTCAGGGAATCTTTTCATCTGGCAACAATCAAGCTCCCATACAAGGTGGTTTGTCTTCTAGAGGATTAATTTCACCTGTTCCCACAAGACCGTTCTGATCCCACACTTGGGATCATATCAAAAGCAGAATTTTCTCTCCTTCAGTTCATGATAGTGGTTCCAGTCCTGTGAGCCCCTATGGGTCCTGCTTAGTTGATGTTTGTGAGTCATGTTCTCATGGTGTCCTCAATCTTTCAGACTCCTACAATTCTTGCTCCCCCTTTCTGTTGGCTTCCCCAAGCTTCAAGCAAGGAACAACTTGGAAATCTCTAAATTGGGCTCTCACTCCACCTAATGTTTGGCTATAGGTCTCTGCCTTAGTTCCCATCAATTGCCAGTGGAAGCCTCTCTGATGACTATTGGGCAAGGGACTTGTGTATGAATATAGCAAAATATCAATTAGGTATAATTTTGTAGGTATTTTCCCTGTCCTAGTTCTTTGGGCGTACCAAGCTTCTGTTTCCTGGCCATCCAGGCATTATCAAGCATGGGCCCATTTCATGGCATGGGTCTTGTGTAAGGCTAGTGATTGTTGACCACTCCCACAAGTTCTGAGGCTCAATTGCCTTAGCACTGAAGGCAGGATAGACTGTAAAGGTTTTGTGGCTAGGTTGATGTCCCAATCCCACCACTGGAAGTCGCCTGGTTATGGAAGATAGCTGGTTCAGGTTCTATATCCTCTATTACAGGATTACTCACTAGAACCACATATAGAATTCTGAGAGTTTCTACTGCACTATTTCCACATGGCCGTAACCCCAAATGCCTCCTAATTCCAGTTGTCTCTCCTTATACTCTCCGTCTATTTTTTCCCCAACTGGATCCCTCCTGTTTCCATTCCCACCTGTTCCCAGTTCTATTTCCCCTTTCCTGGGAGATCCATGTGTCCCCCTTAGAGCCCCCCTTGATGTAACAATAATTAATAAAAAAGAGGCCATAAATTTGAAAGAGAGCAAGGAGCATATGAGAGGGTTTGAAGGGAACAGAAGGGAAGGGGATTGATGTCATTATATTATAATCTCAAAAAATAAAATAAATAATAAAAAGAATATAATGAATGCTGGTGAGCGCTATGAAAATGAGAAATGCTCTACATTGTTGGCAAGGCCTTTCAATGGATAATATGGAATTTCCTCACTATAAAACAAAACTAGAAACATGACTGCCATATGCCCTAGCATCGCCACTTTATATATCTGAATGAAAGGAAGTACATCATCTTGACTGCTATACTATTTGCAAAAATCAAGAGGTGAAACTAACTCAAGTATCTATCAAGTGATAAATGGATAAGTGAAGTGTGGTGAATATTCATGAGGGAATACTATTCCTTTCTAAAATGATAAAATTCTGTCATTTCCAACCAGATGAAAGTGGGTGTTATTACATTAAATAAGCTAAGATAAACACGAGACAGATACAGCATGCTGTCACTCATAGGTGGAATCTATAAAAGGTGACCTCATAGAAGTTGAAAGTATGAGGCCTATTATTATTACACTTTGAAGAGAATTCAGGGAGGTGGTAAAGGAAAGAAGACAGAAGGTATAGGTACATACATAATACAGTGCATGATAGGAACAACTTCTAATGCAGTAGGAGGATCTATATATGTCAGTGGTGGAGTGTTTGCTTGGCCCACACAAGAATTCTCAGTGATGAAAACGAAATCTATAGCATAGCAGAACAATTAAGTGTGAGAGTACTTATAGTGTAGAGAATTTTAAATATCTCAACACATACACACAACACACACACATACACACACACACACACACATATACACACACACACAAATGATAAATGTCTGAGGTGGTGGTGTGGCCATTTACCTTGATCTGCACAGAGGATATATACATAGGATACATACATACATACACACATTACATACACACACACACACACACACACACACACACACACACATATATATATATATTTGAAACCATGAAATTTGCAGATGTGCATCATGATAGCTCTAGGCTACTAATTTCAATTCATTATGCTTTTAGAGTAATTCAGTAAAGATTTTGAAGTGAATGAATGAATACATTTTTTGTTTGCTTGATGTTGTAGGCACGGTAGTGAACACTACAAATAGAACATTAAAATCTCACTATCCCTCTCATGTCTCTACTATGTGGGTATCCGTATGCTAATTCTCTATCCTCTCTTTTGTTTGTTCCTACACAACTACAGACCCCCGCCACACTCTGTTCAAATAACATCTATTATTTCCACTGCAATCATTCCCCCAAATATCTACTCCCACACTGAAAACTTTTAGTATCTCTCAGTGATTTAGGAAGTAAAGTCTTGCCTGTGCATTGCTAGTCTGGACCTTTTGGTGGCATCTCTTTCCACTTAATCTCCCAGCATCTTTGACTGCTACTAGCCTAAGCCACCCTCACCTTGGGTCTGGATCACTACATAGCTTCTCAAATTCTATGTTGGTGAGCATGCACATTAATTCAGATAATATTAGACCTGCACTTAAAGGTTACTGATGGTTTCCCATTCCACTGATGGTAAAACTCCAGCTCCCGGTGACCTTCAGGCATGAACTCACAGAGACTCTTAATTCCCTCTGCTCCTACACCCTGAGCCCCAGGGAGGTAAGGAGACATAC
The DNA here is from genome assembly GCF_964271855.1 of Acomys minous. Lineage (NCBI taxonomy): Eukaryota > Metazoa > Chordata > Mammalia > Rodentia > Muridae > Acomys > Acomys minous. The sequence goes on along the minus strand of NC_140489.1, from coordinate 68,514,517 downwards.
TGCAAAGAGTCTCCCTTTTGGGCCACTTCAGATTCCTTTCTAGTTGCTCTGATAAAATACCCCGAAGAAAGCAATTTAGAAGACAACACTTGGTTTTAGCTCATAGTTCCAGATTACAGATCCTTCAGAGTGGGGAAGTCATAGCGGCAGTCGCTTGAGGACGTTGGTCACTTCACATCCATAATCAAATGCGCAGAGCAGGGAATTTTCTCAGCTCATTTACTTTACTCTAATTCACTTTAGAATTCTCTGCTTATGGAATGGTGCCGCCTCAAGTGGGAGGACTCCCCCATCTTAGTGAATGTTATCAAGACAATCTCTACCCCAGACAGGTCCACAAGCCAACTTGATCTAGCCAATCTCTTGCTTCTTTGTCTGGAAGGCTTTCTTGAGAAAGGAAACTCTGTCTCTTGTTTCTCTCTCTCTCTCTCTCTCTCTCTCTCTCTCTCTCTCTCTCTCTCTCTCTCTCTCTCTGTGTGTATGTAGTGTGTATATGTGTTGTGTGTATATATATGTGTGTGTGTGTGTGTTATATGTATTGTGTGGTGTGTGTATGTATGTCTGTGTGTATTTTTTTGTGATCTGTGTGTATTGGCATGTTAACAAGCACATGTGCTTGCAGCTGCATGCAGAGACCAGAGGAAGATGTTTAGTGTCCTGTTCTATTGTGTTCTGTCTTATTTGCTTGAGACAGGATTTCCCAGCAAGGCTTTTATCTCTGCCAAGTACCAATGTGGAATTACACATACCCATTCATAATCAGATTTTACATGGTTACTGGGGATCCACACTCAAGTCCTTATGCTTGTGTGACAAGAACTCTTTCCACCAAGCCATCTCCAATCCTTTGATCTGTATTCCAACTTCATCCCTCAGAGGAGTTACCCTGGCCTCCTTTTCAACAATTCCAACACCCTATTCCACAATAATTTATTTCCATCTGCTAATTTCCTTAGCATTTATCACCATCTAGTATACTATATGTTTTAATTTTTAATCTTTTTAAAAAATTTTTAATCTTATTTGCTCTTGCCACACTTTGAAAATATTGTCCCCATAGGTCAGGGACTTGTGTCTATTTTGTTAAGACTGTTTCACCAAGTCCTATAATGCAGCATACCAAAAGATATTAGATGAATCTCTGTAATGTTTTCGATGGAGAATGTTTAGTCCTTTCACAGAGAATAGCCCAGAAAGGCTCTGTGAGCAAGGGAGGGATGAGTCTTGTGCTGGTTAGGTTTTTGGCATCTTGACACAAACTAGAGTCATCTGGGAAAAGAGAATTTCTACTGAGAAATGTCTTTATAAAATTAGCCTGTTAATAAGAATGTGGGGCTATAATCAAGTCTATGGGTATTTTTTGTTTAATTAGAATTGATGTAGGAGGGCATAGTCTACTGTGGGAGGTGCTATCCCTGGGTAAGTGGTCCTGAGTTATATAAACAAAACAAAACAAAAACAAAAACAAAAAAACCATGAAAAAGGAAGGAAGGAAGGAACTAAAGAAGGAAGGAAGGAAGGAAGGAAGGAAGGAAGGAAGGAAGGAAGAAGGTTAAGCAAGCCATGAGGAACAAGCCAGTGAGACTCCTCTGTAGTCTCTGCTTCAGTACCTGCTTCCATTTTCCTGCCCAACTTGAGTTCCTGAAGGATTCTGTTAGGGATGAGTAATCCAAATAAACCTTCCCCCTCCCCCCCCCCAGCCAAGTACTTTTTGATCATGATGCTTTGTTACAGCAACAAAAAGCAAACTAGGACAATTCAGGAGAAGGGGGCCGCCTCATTATCCCAGAGATTCTAAGCAAGGTCTGCCCAGCTGGGACAGATTGCTATTGATATTGAGATACTTGAGCAGGAGCTATCCTAGTATATTCCAGTAGACAACTGGAGGTAGCACTGGCAAAAAAGCTACAGGAATTCTGAAGGCACAGGCACCCCATGTCTAGCAAAGCATAGAGAACCCAACACCAACAGGCATGCTCAGCAGGTAAGAAGCTTGACGGCAGTCAGCCTGGGAAAGTCTGCCCACTCATGAAAGCACTCATCTCAATTGAAATAGGGCTGTGGACAGACCATCTAACTCTAGGTAGAGAAGCAACCATAGAGATGAAGGCTAATTCTTTTTTTCAGTGCATATGTTCATTATGTAATGACTAAATCAAGTTTATCTGCATGTTCATCACCTTAAAACATCATCATTTCTATACATTTCCAAATGTATATGAGGTATATGGTACAATAGTGTTAACTTTATTCACCTACACATGTACTAGATAGTTGACCACAGTGACATTTATCTTTCGTTCCAGATAGGTGAAAGGATTGCTTTAAACTCACCCAAGCAATGTAGCAAGACTTTTTATTCAAAGCAAAAACACTCATAAAATGATATATTATTATCAATTGAAAGGAATAAAATCTCATCCTCAATCCAAACACTTGTGGACCCACAGCAATTGTGTTAAGGGAAATAAACTAGGCACAGAAAGACTGATGTTGCATAATCTGACATGTGTGAAATTTAAAATATTTAAGAGATAATTTTGATGGATCTATATAATTGTTTGGTCAACTTACAAACCTAGAAGAATACATTAGGAATTTTGCTTCAAAGTCTAAAATATCTTGATATAGGCTGATTTCCAGATATAGACCTGTTAGCATTCCTAAAACAAGTCCAGAACCAATAGCAAATGAAGTTGAGTGTCAGTTCATAGTATGTGGTAATCAACTCTTCTAAAATCCAGAAATTACAAGATAAAGATAAAAAAAAAACTGTGTGACAGAAGAAGAATGACAGTCAGAAAGCAGACAGTCCCAGGCACTTGGGCCACCTGCCTCTTCATCATGCAGAACTTTCCTGATTATTCTTTCCACAACTAAATACAATTCACACAACCAAATGAGGTTTAAATGTACCCACAGGTATAATTTAGTTTGCCAAGAAGCAAGTTTTAAGATTGACTTGCAGATCTGTTTAGCTTGGCATTGATGGTATAGTTTGCTGCAGGCTCTACATCTCCTGAGCTTTTCAAGACTGTGACACCTGGCTTCCCCTGAAGGCATTTCATTTTGCTGCCTTTAATTATTTTTATTATCCTCTAAGACCAAGCCCATGGGTTTCCTGCTTTTTCCCCCTTAGGGTGAAACCTTCAAATTTCTCACTTTTACAAGTTTATTTAGCACATGATGTTATCTTTGTAGTAGAAATACCTGTTTGCATAATCCTATCTGTTTACTGTTGGACTGATGGTCAGGATCTGGGTCTGAGTCAACTTTGTGCTTCTTCAGTGTCTAACGCAGTGTCTTAAATTTGGGAAGACAGAATAAATTGCTGATTCCTATTTATATCTGAGTAATCTTTAGCCACCTAAAAATCAGGCGTCTTCAGAAAGTTACCAGTTTATTCATTTTCACGTCACGTTAGTTATTTATGTCATCATTAAAGTTAATCACTGAGGAAAAAAAGATCAATTTGAAAATATTCAATCCAGTCTGTCTGCTTCATGATCCAAGGAAGTGAACCATGCTGGTTAAGGTCAAGTGATTAAGTTAATTGGATTGGATGACCACTTTCTGAGTGAGTAATCCTTTACTCACCACCAACCTTTGAATAGTTGATGTAATCAATTGTGTAGAGTCACAAATAATTGTAGAATAAAGTGACTTTAAAGTTGCTCAGATTGCATTGTGGATTTATTTGCTATCTTCTTTTTTAAAGGGACTCAGGGAAATGAGGTAGATAAGGGCATATTGGTATATCAGTAGGGAAAAGAAAAACTTTGGCCAGGTCTTGGGCATCTGCAGAAATGAAACACAGTGCAGTTATGAGGATAAGAACATTATTATTATTATTATTATTATTATTATTATTATTATTATTATTATTATTATTATAGTGTGTGTGTGAAAGACAGAGAGAGAGAGAGAGAGAGAGAGAGAGAGAGAGAGAGAGAGAGAGAGAGAAGGGGGGGGCAGGTGCTCCATTGTACATGTATGGAGGTCAAAAGACAATTTTGTGGAGCTGCTTTACTCACTCCATTTTTGTTGGGCTTTGGAGAATATAAACTTAGGTTACCAGGCTTATGAAGCAAGTACTGTCTCCCTCTGAGACACATATCCTGCTCTAGAAGAGATAGTTTTGACCAAACAGTCTGTAAGCACTGATTACAAAGTAAACTTACTAATTGGAAGAGATGAGCAGAGGCAGCTGGGATCTGGGTCCTGCTCTGTGATGGTGATGTAAGCTGTGCTCCTGAGTCTAACCGTTTTGACTGCCCTGTTCTCTAAATGCAGCTTTTTTTTATATATATATATATAGATTGTTCTCCTACAGCTAGATGAGTTACTTCAGTGTCTGCAAACATTACATGAAGGGTAAGACTGACTTAGCTAATAGAAAAGGGAAGGGAAACGGGTGTGAGTCCCAGTTTCTCCAGCGCTATTGAACTACTGGTAACATCCAATCCCATATTTATGTAGTTGCCATTTTAAAGGCTCGGTGTATAACATACTTTGTGAGAGAGCCACAACTATCCATTCAAAGAATGGATATATTTCAGTCTTTGAGTATCAGCAGCACTAGTCCCTGACAAGCTCTCTACTTAAGTATGGTTGCATTAGAAAGTAGTAAGAGAATTTCCCATGTTTCTTGTGCAGGGATGGTACCAGCAAGCCATGCAACTTGTGACAGGAGATCTGTGTTGGATTACCCTGATTGTCCTGATCCCACGCTGAGGCACAGACATTTCTGCTGTTTATTTTTATTTGAGTGTGTCACTGTTAGGTAATTTTATTACTATTTTTGCTGCTGTGTCCTGTGACAATGTCTGACCAGTGTTTGGGGTGAGTGTTTTGTTATTTGGTCAAGGAGATTAGCTGCTTGTTTAATTGAGATCCTAAAACAAGTTTTTACCTTTCTGGCTAAGGCAGAAAGGGCATAACATATTCCATCTCGCTTATTTCCCTAGGATTTATTGGCTTTCTTCAGCCTTCAGGGATCTTATGAAATCAGGATACCATGCTTACAAGGCTTTGGGGAGGAATCAGCAGTTGCAGCGGTGATAATCATACAGTAAATAAAAGCACAATTGGCCTTTTATGTAAATTTTGATTTATTGTTATGTGATTGACGATTTGAAGCAAAAGCCACAAAATCAATTTCAAAGATGACAGCAGCTGCCATGTCTTTTATTGTTGTAGGGATTAATTCCATGTATTTGTACCGAGTAGGTCTATTTTTAATTGAAAAAAAAAAACACTACAGAAAATGTGTGGTGACTAGGGATCTAAAGATTCTGAAGCTGAAATAGATCTGAAAGATTTTCTATCAAAACTTCTCATTTCACAAAGGAGTTTAAAACGACACACCACAGCTTCATAGAGCTATTAGCAAGAGGATTAGGGATCCAGTTACTGTCTTGAGTGTACGTGTAGTTTCATTTTCCACAGCCATCTTCCAATATCTTCTAGATATACGCCCATAGAAAATGACACAAGTCTGATTGGTAGGTTCTCTCAGAATACACAAATCTCGGAAGACTGAATGAAAGAGTGCAATGCGAGAAAACTCGGGATGAGCTGTGCTCCAGCAATTAGGCTTCGACCTCTCTGCGGGTATTGCTGAGTCTGGTGCCACCACAGCTGCCCTTGCGGGGGGGGGGGCGTGGGGGTAGGGGTAGGGGTTGGGGTAGGATTCTGCGGTGGTGGAAGTGGTGGAGACACCGCAGACTGATCTCCCTGAAGCTTCTTTTGGGGTGCTCTGAGAAGGCAGCAGAGGGTGCAAGGCTTTCACCTTTTTCCAGGGACTATGGTGGAGCTGCCTGTCTTTTTAGCTTTCATGATCCTATACCTATGCTTTTCCTGCCCCTTCCCTCTGCTCTGTAATGTTCTGTACCAATGGTATTAGCACTAAAAAAAAAAATCACTTCCAAGAGTTTTACATACGGCTTCTGGGAGGTTTGTAAACCGCCTCCTTCTGGCCTGCTTATCCAGCCAACTTCCCTGAACTCTTTTAGCTGCTGTAGCCATTTGACTTTTCTGCTGGGCAGGTAGTAGTAATTTGGGGGCAGGGTCCTTAATTAGATTCCAGCAGCTCAATTCCCTGGTTCATTTACCCCGAAGTACCTTCAAATTGAATTGTTATTTTGTTTTATTTATTTTTTTCCTCACTGCCATTCCAAATAGGGGTGGATCCTGGGGAATTACACAGGCTTCTCCTTTTCCCTTGCTTCTGACGAATCCTCCTGCCCTTTTGCATCTCTCTTTTCCGTTATACTTTCACAAACACATGCTCTGTACCTTCTGCTTAAACTGCCTGCGTTTCCTCCGTGAATCAACGTGCTGCACAACACGTACAGTCCCAGGGCCAGATGAATGGTTTTCCATTAGAAGTACACTGTGCCATCTGGGGCACCCGGGAAGATAATGCCACAAAGACACCCCCATCTCTCACACACTCGGAAGGGAAGATTTGTGCCTTCTTGCCTGCTTCTCCTCTACCTCTGCAGTGCAACGTGCCTGGGCTCTGAAATCTGTGTCATTCACTGCAGTATCCCAGTGCACTTTGCAGCTTGGGGTGGGCGAGCTTGAAATGGGATTCTGTATGCAGGAAAAGGTAAAATACAATTGCAATCCAAACTGTCAACACAGACACAAGGGTTTCGTTCACTTGAAGCAATCAGGTGAAATCCTTGCTTCTGAAAGAGCTTACCTGAACAAGACGACTATTTAACAAGAGCAAGGCCCTTCACTGGACCACAAAATTAGCATTTGCTTATTTCAGCACCTTTGTTATTTCTTCAGTGATTGAAAGTGATTGGTGGAGAGAAGTCTTTTTTGCTGCATAAGCCTCCTTAACTGATTTTTGTTTGTTTGTTTGTTTGTTTGTTTGTTTGTGCTTGCGTGCTTGCATGCGCGTGCGAGCGTGTGTGTTTGTGTGTGTGTGTGTGTGTGTGTGTGTGTGTTTGTGGCACGCGACCTGTGTGTGTATACACTTCCATTTTTTAAGCCTGTTAAGACAATGCTGTTGCCTTAAAAAAAAAAAAAAAAAAAAAAGAACAACCTGTGATTAGTATTCTGCATAAGGCACAGTCTTCATTGCAGTAGATACACAGAATCTATCTTCACTTTCACCACCTGTCACCTGAGAGTTTTAGAGTGATCTAGCTTTGAGATTGGAGGAAGCAGTCCTTCTGATTCGCATCTTTGCTTCTCGCACCCCTCCCTTCTGTCATTGGCACTACATCTACAGTGACCTCCAGTCCATTTTTTATTCCTTTGTCAAATCCTTTTATTCATGGGAAACTGAAGGCACCTGTTTACTAGGAATAGAAATAGAAACACAATAAAAAAAAACAGTTTGATAGATGATCTAGCCTATTCTCCACACTTCCCTGTTGTTTTATTGATTTACAGAACACAAAGGCTAATCCGAATTTACATTGCTTGTATTTTCCCCTGATCTCTAAGGAATTGTTCCCCTTTGCTCAGATTAACCAAGCCAATTTTTTCTTTGTATCCAGTAGCTCTGTGACAGTCAAATAGCCTGTCAACTAATCAATTTATACAGCAAAAACTAATTTTTACTTTAAACAAACATCCTAACATTGTGTTGACACAATTAAATGATTTCTGAGTTATACCATATATCTAACACACGCCCTAGGGAGCAGGTAAGAGCTAGAGCTGAAAACAAGCGCACGTGCTCCGGCATCAAATTAAATATTTTTCCCCTTAATCCTAGCACCAGCAGCTGTTAGGTATGGTGGCTTATTGCACATGGCCTACATAATGAGGCCGATCCAGGCAGTTCCACCATCTCCACTGAATGCTGAGTAGCTCTGCTCTCCCCAAGGACATTACGAGTTACTGAGATTGGAAGTTCTCACGCCAGTGAGGAGCCTCGCATACATGTTTGGAGATGAGGGGAGAAAGCGTTCAAAGCTGGAGCTTCTACCTTGATTAAAATAGAAGGGATTGGCTTCCTGAGTGACTGGAAACTGGCAAACTCCCCAGAGTTACAGCAGGACAGAGGAAGGAAGGAGGAGGCAGGGCAAACAAGGAAATCTTTGCTCTCTTTGAAACCTGTCAAAAAATTAGGTCAACATGATTTTGTATTTTAATGAAATAACTTAAGGGTAAGCCTGAGACCTGGAGGCCACTAATACTTTTATGCTAGAGTGGTTTGTCATGCTTGACGTAATGTCTGGCTTTGCCTAGGAAGTATTGAAGCTAATGTTCTCCATGGCTAATCGGCCCTTAGCTGTTCCCGTCCTTTTAAATTTTCAGTAGCTGGAGTATCAATATGGATGTTCCCCTTTCTAACAATATAAACACAGTGCAGGCTGCACATCGTCATTTCAATTGTCAAAACAGATGAAAGGATTTCTGATACTCCAATTAAACTAACTCGCAAAAATCATTTTAAAATATGCTCCATAAAATAACCTGAATGTTAAAACACCCGCACCTCCAACCACTCTTCCGACTGCATCGTTAGCATTTCCCCTTCCGCAGCCGTAGCCCTTATCTGATTTGATTACTTTTAGAATGAATTTGGTTTTGAACATGAATGCTGAGGAAGCTAAATTGGAAGAATAATGGCTTGGCATTTTATGTCATTTGGTTGAGATTGCAGGTGTGGGAGTCAGGCCGGCTCTTGTAACTTGTGCTTGGCTATTTCCCCTTTAATTTTCCAAATTTGAAATGGATTGCCTGTTCCAAATTACACCACACTTAAGGGACTTGCAAAGAATGTTTATGATTTAGGATCCCACATTATTGCCTTGATGAAAAATTATGCAGACACAGTTAGAGCCCTACAGGAAAACTACATCTTGTAAAACAAGAGTATTTGACAGACCCCAGGAAGCTGAGGATGATAAAACGCATTCTCAGCTCCTTTTGTTATTAATCAAAAACGAGTATGTGCTAATGGTGTCCTGTAGGATCGGATAAGAGGGCTTGCCCAAAGATGGTTTATCACAAGATCATTGTGGTCAGAAAAAGTAACAACTGTGGTCCAGATGATTAATAAAGTTTTCTCCTTTGAAGCCATATTGGTTGAGGGATAGTTTCTCAGTAGCAGGATTGGTAATAATCTTCAAGTTCCCAAAATAACTCTTGGGTTAACAAATAGGTATATCCTTAATAAAAGAGTAATATTCTATTTATAAGCCACATTTTTTCAAAATGTCAATATACATATCCCCATATATTGTTAGTTTGGTTTTCTGTGTTAGAGCTCAGTATTTGTTAGGTTTGTTCTGTCTCCTTGGAATGCCCTGTAGTCCTGTGTAAGACTGCTCTCCAGCTTGGGAAAGCTTGCTCACTCTGAATCATATTTTACCCTATTTACATAGCATGTGGAGCTTAGTCTCACTGGTGTTTAAAAAAATACTTTTACTGTGTCATTATAATAAAAATAGGTTTCTAGGTGATGTGATCTTAGTACTACTTTTATTCTGGCTATTCTTCTTAATTAGTAATTATGATCATTTATATCCAGAGGACTTACTGGTGCATTTATACTTTAGCCTAGTCACTTCAGCCCCCTAACTATTGTTTCCTGTCTCTGACTTTTGTTTATATTTTAGCCTAGTCACTTCAGCCCCCTAACTATTGTTTCCTGTCTCTGACTTTTGTTTTGCCCCTTTTTTCCCTCTGTTTTATTGTTGCTGTTATTGTTTTTTGTTTGATTTGTTTTCATTTGGACTAGCTGAGTATTTTTGATATATTTAAAAATCCACCCATTAGCTATTTGATTGTGTCTTTTAAAAAATCAAGTTTTAGTTCCTGTTCAAAGGGATATGGCATGTTGATCTAACATTCTAAGTATTTAATATTTTACGATTTCAGTAAGTTATAAAAGCTTATAATCAAATACATTAATTTTACTTTCTTTTCTTTTTGTTCTGGCCCTTGTACATTTGGGTACCAGGTAATGTTATATATATTAACTTTTATTAATTACACAAAGCTAACACAGTGGCATCTGTTTGTAATCCCAGGTCTACAGCAGACTGAGGCAACAGGATTATGTGACCCAGGAAATCTGAAACCCATCTGGACAACATAGTGAGATCCAATCTCAAAAACTAATAATAATACATTTGAAAAATGTGTATGGGATTTGTAGTTCTGTTGTAAAGCCTAAAAAATGCAAGAAGAAATAAGTCTGTTTGTTTACCAAATTATTTGTCATGATAAATACACTTGATTTTCCTTTAGAGGAATACATTTTTATTTCACCTAATATCCTGGGAATATTTTCATTGGAAACAGAAGTCTTGATTCACAGAAATATTTTGTTTGATGGCCTACTTTGTTTTCTGTTCTTAGCCTACAATATGTTCTTTTATCTGTTTCCTAATTTTCATGATTGCTGATGAGACGCTTGCCATTATTTCTGTGAGTGTTTCTCTCTTTGTAACATCATTTTTTTTCTGGCCACTTTCAAGTTATTTTTCCCATCTTGATTTTCTGTGGTTTGATTATGACATATCTGAGCATACTTCTCTTCAGTTTTCTCTGTTTCAGGTTCACTGAGTTTGAATTAATACATTTGTGTCAGCAATTTACTTTCAATATGATTCAAAAACATAAAAGTCCTTGGTATGATATTTGTGGGCATTCTTTCTACTTTATCAAAATAAAGGAAAAAAAAAAAAGACACCAGGCATTACAATTGATATTACAGAAAGGTGTTAGCTGTTGATCACATTGATATTGTGTCGACTAGAATGCTGCTAAATTGAGGAAGCCTGATATGAGAAGTAAAGAATAGTGACAGGACAGGAGTCATATCTGAAAAATTAGAGGAAAACTATGCAAATTGAAAAGGCAGGACAGTATCACAGGGAGATGGCAATGGTGAATGTTTACGTCCTTTGTAGCACAAGGAAGCCAGGTATATTTGACCCTGCTGAGTAGAAACTGCAAACACACTACTCTGGATGAATGACTTAGGAGTGCCACCATGCTGGTCTTACCTATTGTGTCTTAGAGGAACGTCTGCAGATGGGGCAGAGGTGGCAAAAGAAAAATGAGCTACTGTGGCAAATTTTAAGGAATACATATGTATATATCCAAGGTATACACAGGCATATGTTTTTTGCCACATTAGCGATTGGAAATCTGAATGCCTGATAATTTTCCACTGACATTCGTCAGAGAGTTATAAATGGAATTGCATATTTTATAGCCACAATTTTATGAAATGCTTGATAATAACATTATGAAAAAGAAAGCCCTAGATAGAGATAGAAAAATGTGGGTAATTTATCTACAGATGCCATTAATTGATCCCTTACTCTTTCTTGGGTTTCAGGTTAGAATCATACAAATGATTTTAACGATTTCTCCTAATAATTAAAAAAATCTCTTCATTATTTACTTCTTTTATAACAGGGAAACAGAAACATGGGTGGTAACAAGCTTACCTATAAGGTGATAGAAACAGATAGTAAAGTAAGCATTTGGTCTGAGAACATTAGCTACCAATCATCAGGTAACACTACCAGGTATATTAACTATGGATTTCTTAATAAACAGAGAGAAACTGATATTCCATCACTGACCCAGAATTTTAAAGGCTGGAACCAATGGATGATAATCTAGATGGTAGATGATAATTATTCTGGGATATATTGGAAGTCTCCATTTAGTAAAGGTATATTATGCTGCAAGCCCCATAGCCAATTGCTGCACATTCCAGGCCTCATGGAGTAAGTGAGGGAGAAGGAAGCCTTTTTGCTAAATCTAAAGTAATTAATTAAACAGAAGTACAGAAATCTTTGGAGAAATATCACAGTTCAACATATTGTGTTATCAAAGGAAATAATCAATTATGCACACCACATTCAATCACATCACCTTTCAAAGATGTTCAAAGAAAGTTGCAATGCGTTCATGAGTCTTTGGATGGATAATTGGGTCAGAAAAGGTGTTTTTGAGAGTTAAATGAACGACTCTAAAAGGCAATCTTTTTAAGAGGGCAAGAAAGGCAGCATTCTGGAAATAAATTTTTCTTAACTTAGTACTATTAGGTCTGACTTCTAAAGAAATCATGAACACCAAAGATGACAAGGGACAGAGACTCAAGTAGAGTGATGTTCCAGTGACCCCTCTGGTAAAACTCTGAAAGAAAAAGACAGGGCATAGAAGGGTGGTATAGAGGGACAGCCTCTACTTGTTTTGTTACTTTTTCTCTCTATGAAGAGAGTGAGCTTTGGAAAAAGGAACTAAAAGCCCCCCAAACTGAAGGAAATGATGAGATGGTATATTTTGCATTACTCTTTAGTTATTCTATCCAATCCCTCATGTACTTTTAATTAGTTAATAAATTAACGTGTGTGCAAGTGTGGTCCTCTATGTACACATGGGTATGGAGGCCAGAGGCTCACTTCATCTCTTATTCCTCAGAAGCCTTGATTTTGAGACATAGTCTCTTGCTAGTACTTGGGTTTCTGCAGTTAGGCTAAGCTGGACAGAGAGAGGCCCTTCTATTTCTGTGACCCCACTGCTAGGAATATATACATGTACAATCATGCTGTGATTCTTAAAATAGTGTATTTTTGAGAATTGTATGCACTTTGATAACTCGTGACATTCCCTACCTCCTTCCAGATCCTCCTCCACCGAAGTAAATGTTCTGTCTCTCTATCTCTGTCTCTCTGTGTCTTTTCTCTGTATCTCTCAATTTGAAAAGTAGAGTCCAGTTTGTATTGGTTGATTATTCCTGAACGTAGGACCTGCTACTTATTTACTAATTTATTTATTTATCTCTTTAATTATATATATATATTTTTTTTTCTTTTTTTTTGCTTGCATGTTTGTCTGTGTGCCATGTGTATGATGCCTGCTACCTGGGCATGTAAAAATAAGTTCTTCTGCATCAGGCAAAGAGTCAAGTCTTTGCTACTCCTTGGGGGACAGGGAGAAATACAGATAGTATAATACATCATAAAACTATCATAACTGCTCCAGCAGCCACATGAAAGCAGGTGCTGGTTACTCAAACAATCTAAGCCTTGGAGAGCCATTTCTTACAAGCCTGTCATCTATTTTAACTCTGTAATTGAGCCAAACTCTTGAAGCTGGAATATATAACATGAAGTTTGAATGACTGAATCATGATCTAAAATAACATCTCTCAGCTCTTGAGGGTCTCCAGCGCCTAAGCTAGTAAAAATGGTTTTGTAGATAAGGTATGAATTCCCAAACTGTCCAATTTCTCAGCAGGATCCTACAGAAGGAATGGTAATTAACTGTGTGTGTGTGTGTGTGTGTGTGTGTGTGTGTGTGTATGTGTGTCTGTGTGTGTATGTGTCTGTGTCTGTGTGTGTGTGTCTGTGTGTGTATGTGTGTGTGTATGTGTATGTGTGTCTGTGTGTGTCTGTGTGTGTATGTGTGTGTGTATGTGTATGTGTGTCTGTGTGTGTCTGTGTGTATGTTGGAAGAGGATGCACTGTGAATTTGGGAAAGATTGGGGCTTGGGTTATATATGGGAGGATATGTAGGAAAAGAAGGGAATAAATGATGTGTCTTAGTTAGGGTCTCATTGGTGCTATGAAACACCATGGCCAAAAAGTAAGTTAGGGACAAAATGCTTTATTTCAGCTTCCACTTTCATCATTGAAGGAAATCAAGACAGAAACTCAAACAGGACAGGAACAGGCAGGAGCTGATAGCAGAGGCCATGGAGAGATGCTGCTCACTGACTTGCTCTCTATGGATTTTTCAGCCTGCTCTGTTATAGAGCCTAGGGCCACCAACCCAGGTATGGAATCACCCACAGGGCTGTCCCTCACCAATTATTAATGAAGAAAAATCCTCACAGTCAGATCATAAGTGGGTATTTTCTCAACGAAATTTCCCTTCATTCATATAACTCTAGTTTGTGGGTCAGGTGACATAAGATTAGCCAGCACATTATTAATTATATTTTTATTAAATTGTAAAAAAAAAAGTCCTCCTTTACAGATGAGCACTGACTCCTGTGCCCCTGCCTAGCTCAGCTCACTGTCCTTTCACTCTTAGTGCCTGTTGCTTTCTTTCCATATTAGAGACACAGTATATATTTCTTTAGTCCATTTTCATTGAAGCTTACAAATTCCTGTGATTTATAAGCTTCCCAATCCCTCTTTCTCTCTGGCCTAGAACTTTCTTTCTCATGAACTATATTTTCTTCTATTTTCTTAGTACTCAAAAGTCATAGTCAAATAGGCATCCAGCTTAATATGTCTAAAAACCTTTGAACATTGTACCTTTATCAAGCATCATTAAATATCTTTTCTTGTGACACTATATGGTACCCTAATAATATCCCCAAGCTTCCCATTGCTCTCCAGGTAAATTTTCCAATGTAATTAACATTTCCTTTCCCATTAAGAATGGAAAATGAATCTGGGAGAAATTAAGAAGGTCTTTGGCAAGACCTTCAGCCCAAACAACCCCCCCCCCCAAAAAAAAACCCTAGTGGTCACCGAGGTTAGATCTGGGTGCTGCCAACTACCTCCAGAACTTTCTAGTCCTAAATAAGATTATACTGAGGTTCTGGGCTCATTTCCCCCAAAATAATACAAAATGTGTAGCTCAGAGGATCATGGTGCTTCTGTTATGAGAGGATTTGATTAACTTCAGCATCCTTCAGAGAAAGGTGGTCACTGATTGGGGTACTTTAATAGTAAGCCAGATTCATAGACACATTGTCTTCAGGTTAATGAAAGTGCCACTGTGCTGTGTTCTTATGAAAGACGGACATTCAGTGTTCTATTTTATTTTGAAGAATAATTTGAAAGAGATGATAAAATTCGTTTATTGAAAAGGCATCAGAGTGATAAGTAAATTCAAACTCATGACTAATGACTTTTTGAAAGAACCATTGCTATTTGATTTGGAAGTAAGATGGCATGAGTGTCACAATTTTTATGTCTGCATAAATTCTATTCAATAGAGAACTTAATGAAACTACAACATTTCAGTTTAGCATGGGAATCAACACAGAAATTCAAAGATATTCCAAGATGATTCTTTCCCCCATCATCAAAGAATATGTATAAAAGTTACAGATGTATAGAAAGACTTGTCCTTTGGATTGAGCCAAAATTTAATGGAATTACTCAAGAATGAAATGAGCTAGCCTTTCACCTACCACTAAACGTATTCAAGCACATGGTGGAAATCTACTTGGTATAGGAGCTAGGGAAGTAAATTACCCATCATGTGAGTGATTGAATAGTCTGACCTTTAAACACTTCTAGCCTGAGATGCTATGATTCTTTCATATGTGCCATCTCTGTCCCTTAATATCATAAATAATAGAGATATAACTGCCAAAAATTACAATTACATGGTACATGTAAATCATCTGCTTGCACATATAAGACTTGTTCTTACTCTTTTAAGTTGAATAAAATTATAGGGAACCCAAGGCAAAAATATAACAAAATTGTGAATAAAAGGGAAGTCAAATGTCTATATGTTTGCACATGTCTATGCTGATATACTAAGCCTATGTAGCAAATACAAACTTGATGGGTAAATATTAAGTAATGTTTTCAGAAAATACTTGTTTTTTGAAGTATTGTATGTGAAATGACTTATGAATTAATTAACATTACTTCAGCACTTTATTATATTCCACTGAAAGATCCTTTTGCTCAAACTGAAAAAGTAACACTCTCCTCACAGTGAGCATCCCCTCTAATGTTATCATGTCTGAGGCAGTTGAACACACTCCTCTCAATGAATTTTATAAGCCAAGACATTTTTGTAAGGTGATTTGATCAGGTAGGGAAAAAACACAACAGTGAACAGACAGAACAATTTTGGAAACACGGGAGCAGAATTTGATAAGTTCCTGATGTTTCGTAAGAAGAAGAACAACAAAATGCTCAGTTTTTAGGTCTTGCAAAAAGTAAAGACAAGAAAACTGATTATCAAGATACATATGGAACTTCCCTGAATATGATCATCTTAGTAAGCCCTATATGTAGTTTCCTACTATGCATTATGTCATTTTGCAATTTTCAATAGCAACATGACTTTTTCTCCAGGTGGAAGAAGTAATAAGATGCAATACTAGTTGCTTCAAGCTAGCAGAACAGCTAGCAGAACAGATCCTAATTATAAATTGGATCAGGGGCAAAAAAGAATGCATTACTGAGTGCTTTATCCATAGAATCATCTGCAATGTTATATAATCCTAGGAGAGGCCCTTGATTGCTAGGGTTGTAGTAAAGTTTTATTCATAAAAATGACTGGTCATAAAACACAAGCTGTATTAGTTAGGGTTCCCTAAAGGATGAGAACTAATAAAAATGTGTTTGCATGTGTGTGTGTATGTGTGTGTGCATGTATGTGTGAGTGCATTACACACACACACACACACACACACACACACACACACACTCATGACTTATTTGAGTGATTTACAGGCTACCATTATAATGTTGAACAATGACTGTCTCCTGATGGAAAGGCCACAAATCCAGTAGTTTTTCACTCTATAAGACTGGATTCCTCATCACTATCAATGTGGTGGTGGAGGCCTAAAGGATTCCTAGAGAGCTGGTGGTCTTGAGTTGATGTTGGAATCTGGAAGAAGGTCATAATACCAGCTAAGAGATACCTCAGCAACATGATAGCTGAACATGCCAGAATAACAACAAGCAGGAGAAAAGCAAACACTTCCTTCTTTCATGGCCTCTTATGTGGGCTGCCACCAGAAGTTGTGGTCCAGATTTAGAGTAGGTCCTCCCATCTCAAATATTCCCATCAAGAAAATTCCTCACAGGCATGCCCAGCTGCTTAGGTTTTAGTGTGTTCCAGGTGTAGTCAAGTTGGCAACCAAGTATGGCCATCATATGTCAATCCTTTTCTGAGTGTGTCTTCTGATCATGCCAAAGTCCATGAAGGAGAATTATAAAATAAATTGAACATGAACTTTCTTTTGTATATGGGCTAATTATTTTGTGCATTTCACTATTTCTCACGTGTAGAATGACAGGGTTGGCCACTTTCCTGCAAATATCATTTATTTCTCTATTGCATATCACAATTTGAAATGAGAAATATGAGCATATCATTAGTATGGAGAGAACTTTGCATTTCCTTATGAAGCTGAGAAATGTACTTTGAAGATCTGTAAAGGGGTGTGCTAGAATTTGGCTGTTATTGCTTTCAATATGTAGACTACTTTGGGTAGGATGATAATTTTTACTATGTTAATTCTACTGATCTATGAGCATGGGAGATCTTTCCAAATTCTTATGTCTTCAATTCCTTTCTCCAAAGACTTAAAGCTTTTAGCATACAAGTCTTTCACTTCCTGGTCAGAGTTATCCCAATATATTTTATATTATTTGAGGCTATTGTGAAATGTATTGTTTCTCCGATTTCTTTCTCAGTTCATTTGTCATTTTTATATAGAAAGGCTACTGCTTTTTGTGAGTAAATTTTGTATCTATCTACTTTGCTAAAACTATTTATCAAGTGGAGTAGTTCCCTGGTGGGATTTTTGTGGTCATTTATATCATCTGTAAATAAAGGTACTATGACTTCTTTCTTTCCAAATGTGTCCTCTTGATCTCCTTAAGTTGTCTTATGGCTTTAGCTAAGACTTTAAGTACTGTTGTGATTATGTTTGTAGAGAATAAACAACCTTGTCTTGTTCTTGATTATAATGGGATTACCTTATGGTTTTCCCCATTTAGGTTGATGTTGGCTATGGGCTTGCTATAAACTGAATTTGCTCAATCATGTTCATGGCTGTTCTTGTCATAATAACCAAAAAGCAGAAACAACCTAGATGTCCCTCAACAGAAGGATGAATAAAGAAAATATAGTACATTTATACAATGGATTATTACTCAGCTGTTAAAAAAAGTGACATCATGGAATTTGCAGACAACCAGATGGAACTAGACAAGCATCATCTTGAGTGAGATAGATCAAACCCAGAAAGATAAATATGGTATATATTTACTTATATGTGGATATTAGCCATTAAATAAATAATAACCAAGCTACAACCCATAGATACAGAGAGGTAAGATTACAAAGAGGAGAGACTTTGGGGGACACACATATATGCCTGAGAAAGAAAATTAGAATAGATTTTATGGGTGCACTGGAGGGGGGAGGGGAACAGAAAGGGAGAATCAGATGGGGAAAAAGGGACTAAAAAGGACAAAGTCGGCCAGGTCCTAGGGGACTATCTCTGAAAATGTCTTTAAATTTTAGCACATCACTCATCACTCATCCTCTGAATCAGGGAAGCCAAAGAGATCCCACACAGTAGGCTTTACTCTGTGTACATAATATAAAGAGGAGAGTCAGCACAAAGGGAAATTTACACCATACTTCCAGCAGAAGCCATAGTTAAGCAAGTCATTCTCACAAATGAAACAACTGGTTTTAAAAAGGTTAAAACACTTGGGGGTGGGGCTCTCAAGCCTGTGACCCCTAAGGATCATATCCTCAAAAGGCCTTGACTTAAAAAAAAAAAAGAAGAATTTTATTTTTGGCTATTTTCATGGTCTTAAGCACACAGGAAAAAAAAATAGCCAAAGATTAAATTAATTGATATGCTTGGCTTTTTAAGAGTTCAGAGAATGATACCTCTAAGACATTAGACTTAAATCCATGCAAAAGTTATATTTAGACAAATATAATGACTTTCCTTCCCAGATATAAGAGAGTATGGCTATGGCTTAGTTTTGAAACTGAAACACTTAGACAGCACCTGAAGGTGTGGTCTTAGGCTTAAAATCAAACAATGGTCCAATCTCTCTCCCCTTTACTCTCTAGAAACCACCTTGGAGGAGGGGAGATATCAGATGAATTCTAGCCATTTTGACAGTATCAACCTGCCTTGAAGGTTTATTAACCTGGAGTCCAGCCTGGGAGACCAAAAGAAAGTTTTGCAAAAAGAGAAGGAAAGAATCCCACTGAATGGATATTTACAAAAAGACTGCACATAAAGGGACCGAACTTACAAAGAGGTCCTGATGGAATGTAATTCAGAATTAAAACTCCCCTTTCTTCTGGCTTCTTTGGATTATTTGCATATAGATTGCAGTATTAATTACTCTTGCCTTTATTTCTACCTCAAATCTCTCACCAAACAATAAGCAAATACTTTGTTTTCCTCCTACACCTGGCTATTATACAAATGAAAAAGCAGACTTGATTTCAGGACCATAGGTAGGTCCACTTGAAGGGTACGCCAACTCCCATACTTGATGATCCCACTCAGCAGTAAGATACTAGATTCAATCATTGTAAATTTTCTAAATAACAGTAAGGGTAACCTCTTCAGAAAGGGCAGTGATGAGGACAGGTCATAGAAATGGAATAGTTTGCTGACAAGGGCGTCAGTCATGTTATTAGCCATAAACCAAAAATGTCCTGTTTCTGGAATGGGGGCCAGGAATGCCACAATTTGCAGTGTATATGCCAGGGAAAGAGGGTGGCTTGATGTTTGGTATGGTTAATTATTTTAGGCATAACTTTCTAGAGAAATGCATGTTACAGTAGCCTTTATGGGGGTCCTATGAAGGCACATTAAAGAGAGCTTCCTCTTTGGCCTGGAGGAGACCTAACATTCCAAGCCATGTAACATATAAAAGCTAGTCTACGTGGGCCTGACAGCCAATCACCTGAACATTAGACCAACTCCAAGGAAGGAAGTTTTACATTAAGCCATGGTAAAGAGATAGGAAGAGTAATTATTCCTTTGATGAAGTAATATATTTTACTTACTGGAACTCCTGCCCCTAGTACAGTTTCTTTGAGAAATTCACCCTTGAGATTCTGTTGGGTCTGCCCACACTCTGAGTCCTGATTAAGAAATGCTTGTCTTTTCCTACTACTTTACTTCTGTTTTTCTGTCAGATGAAACCAAAAGCTTAACTGTGCTTTTTAAGTTTCACCCTTTCTCCAAAGTTCTCCCTGCCAGGAGATGGCTTGTCCACCTGCCAGCTTAACTGGCACACTCAAATGGCATGGCTTTTTCTCTATTTCTTCTCCATTGTCCTCTTCACAGATGCTTGATTTATAGATTACCACCCTGGAGTTTTTCTTATAAATTCTATTAAAAATGTCCTCGAGTGAAAGAAAGAAACAAAGAGACAAAGGAAGAAGACTGGAAAGAAGGAAAGAAGGAAGGAAGGGAATACATAGGAAGGAAGGAGAATAGACTTGCAGTGTCTGCCAGTGTGACTTTAGGAAAGAGAATAGCTCCTATAGGCTCGTTGTTTGAGTGCTTGCTTGCCAGTTGGTGAACTGTTTGGAAAGGATCAGGAGGTAAGGCCGTCTTGGCAGAGGTGTATCAATAGTGGTGGGCTTTGAGGTTCACAAGCCCATGTGATTCCCAGAGACTGTCTGGCTCTGTCTCCTATGTGTGAATAAATGTTAAGTTCCCAGCTACATACCTGTCAGCCTGTCGCTCTGCTCCCTGACATCATGGTATGGACTTGAAACCTTTGCAACTGTGAACCCCAAAGTAGATGTTTTCTTTTATAAGTTGCCTTGGTCTTGGTATTTTGTCATAGCACTTGAAAGGTAACTAAGATAGTTAGAAATAAGTATACTGTTCTTAAGTGTGTCTCAGGGATAGGAATTAAATGTTGGTTAAAATTAAAAAGACAATTAAGATCTCAGATCAAAAGCAACAGTAGCTGCAAGTCTACTGAGAGAGAAAATCGAAATTTGAAATTCTAGGCAGGTGGTTCTGAGACCATGACACCCCCAAACCCTCCTTCCTTAGCTCCTGTATCTCTGAGCTTGACCCATATCAGCAGTAGATGCAGGTTGCAGACTCTGAGATAACAGTTGCCTAAGCAGAGAAATGGGTGGATGCAGGGGTCTCTCTCTCTCTCATACACACACACACACACACACACACACACACACACACACACACACACACACACACACATCTGCTGATTCTGCCTCAAGGCCAGCTCCAGTAGCAGACATGGCCAACTAAAACCTGTGAGGAGAAAGCATTTTTCTAGATTGTTTTATGTAAGACTATGCCCTTGTGTATAGGAAATATACACTAGAATACTGAAGTATAATAAGAGTTTCATGTTGTCAGTAACTCAGTTTATATTTTTATGTGTACATGGCAAGACCAAATACATATGAATGCCTTTACTAATGTGGATGTTATTCCTATAGATGCTAGAGTGCTACTGTTTATTTTAGAATTCTCTATGTGTAACTCCAGTTTCATTAGTCAAAATTTTAAGTTCCTGCTTGCGTTAGATGTATCTATTCTTATGGCTAACCTCTCTGTGCATCACATCCTCTTTAGCTTGTCTAGTGTGTGGGCTAGATTTCTGTTACTAACCACAGGCTTTTAAGATGAACTCAATAGAGTGGTTATACTCTGCTGACCTAGTCAGGGCACCCACTGTGTTGCTTCTCTGCCACTGAATTATTTTATTTCTCCTTCCTGAGCCTATCTTCCACCACTCAGTCATGTAGAGGCAGGAATGTGTGCACTTAAACTTTAATATTTACCCTTTTCTATCAAAGAGCTTTAGGGTTTTATCCTCAACAACTCGTTGAACTCCAGCTGTTGGTCCTCTGTCTATTCAGTGGCCATCGGATGAAAGTCTACCCTCAGGCTTTCTGACTTCATCTATAGCTTCACTATGAATCACTCTCTCTGACTCAGTTCATACGAGCTTCTGCTTTCAGGAGTTACTATTCCATTCCTGACCCTGTTTTGCCCTCAAGCCTCAGAACTATGTTTTCTTGACTATGCCATAGTTTTTTTCTAGTGTCACTGCCTAACAGTATGCAGCCTCCTGGACAGCTCAGGCACAGAGACTACCTATTAGCATGGTTCTTATCCTTTTTGTTCAAGGAATTATCTTAAATCCTTTGTGTAGATCTAGGCTACCTTGAACTGTGACATCTCTCCCTTTTCTGTATTAATTCAATGGTCTTCAGGTCCACTGCAAAGGTGTCTATGGCTATTGAGAGCTGGCAGATCATGACTGGAAGACAAATGACCAAGAGTAAGAACAGCTGAAGTGCATCATTAATTAATATTGAATTGTATGAGGATGCTGAGAGAAGGTTATCCAAAGCAGAGGAAAATGCAGTAGCCACTTCCTCAAGAGAAGCAGCACCTAAATATGAGCTACCAATATCAACTGTTTTTCCATGAAGTAGATCAAGATTAACTCCCAAATCAGAATGATTCCAGAATCCTTTCATATGGCTATGTATACCTATTCATTCATATTCTGATTAATTATATTGTAATGGAGCTATGCAAATCCAACTAAACATTGAACGGCATGGAACTGCCAATCTAACTTTGTTGTTCAGAATCTGATTTCCCATATACAAAACTGCTTCCTCAAGAGCATTAACTCTATCCTGAAGTCCTCTATCAATAGTTTCCTGATAAGATAATTCCAGGGAGACAATTCTCAGATAACTGATCCACATAATGACCTGCATGGACTTCCTTAATAACTGATGTGGTGGCAACAGCAAAGCTGGAGATAGTGGCTATAAGTGCTGAAATTCCTAAACTAAGAGAAGCCACAAATCTTCCTGCTTACTGTCATCCATCTTTCCATCTCTCTTCTTGCTGTTTCCCCCTTCCCCCTCTCTCTTGCTGTCTGTTTCACTCGAGCTTACTCTCTCATGCTCTACAGACTGGATAGTCAGAGGTCTCTGGAACTTTGTTAAGCAAAGCCTCTATGACTTATGCTCATGTCTGTGACATTGAACCTACAGAGAGTATTACGTTTCTACAGAAGTAGGGGTATAGAAAGGAATCTTCAAGTAGGGATGGCTACAGGATTTACTGCACTCCTGGTGCATGTTTACGTCTAGCAGTAAAATAAACTTAGAGCCCCTCTGCAGGGTATTGTAATCGACTCCTTGCACTTCCATACCTTCAGGTTGTCTAGTAGAATTATGGATTTCCTACTGACTTCCTTAGCATAACTCCAGAAAAAACTAATTATATAGTACAATTCACATACAGCCCTGCTCTCATAATAAGGTAGCTTTAAATTTTTTTCTTCCCTGTAATGTTTCTCTACTCTTTTCTCCATTATATAAGGTCACATTTCAGAAACTTGGCGCAACTATCTCTAGCCTTTGCATTTGAGCATGTAATCCATTGTCTCTTATCAGCTGGCAATGCAAAAGAAAACCCCTGAGTAATGTTGAAATGTACAGACAATTCACCATCTCATATTTTCCTCTTAACTTTAGGAAAATTTTCCAACTCATTTCCTACCTTGATAGTTAATAAGGAGGTGGAAAGAATTAGCTAAATTTTATTTCATTTTCCTTCTTGTTTATAGTTGTTGATAGGAAGAGAACGAAAGATGTCTGAACATGGTCAAGAAAATTTACTGAGTTTCTTGAACATACCAGGCACAAAGGTATATGGAGTTTTGCACAGAGATGAAAACACTTCCTGACTGAGTAAGTAGACATAAATGCAGAGAAAAGAACACTGTAAGTGTTGTTAAGACATATGAGAAAAGGGTTAGGGAAAGCATCCAAAAGAGATGATGCTGCCTGAGCTGAGCCATTTAAGGATTAGCAGGGATTTTCCAGATATAGATGGAAAAGTTTCTTTCAGGCCAAGGGTACAGCCTCAGCAAGGGCATGAAGCATGACAGCCTGAAGACTGTGCTGGAAGGGCAGGAAGTTTGGCAAGTCTGGATGGTGAGGGAGCGAAGGTCCTTCATAAGAATGAGGGTGGTTTTGGAGAGGCACTGACTTTCTTCCTCAGGAATCTGAGCCATACCTAAAACTCCCCAAATGCCATTGGGAATTTAGGCAGTACAACCAAAACAATGGCGGGGTGAACTCTTGTCGGGCCACTGGGAGTCACAGGCTTGAACATTAAGTTGCGGAGATGAGTCTTCTGCAGAAAAAGGGCTGGACTCAGCCTAGATGAAGGAATGAGAGAATGAATAAATGGCAGTTCTAGAGAGAAGAAGAGGAGGAGGAGGAGGAGGGGCAGAGGAGAGTTGAGTAGGCTGTGTAAACAGTAGAAGCAAGCAAAAATGAAGCCTCCGGTGGCAGTCAGAACTGTACTTTTCTTGTCACTCCTTTATACATAAACTGGGTTGAGCACTTGAACAGAGGCCTACACCTTTAAAAGCCAGTAGTCACTTTCAAAGGTCAGGACACCCCCCCTACCCCCCAGTCCAAAAAGATTGGGCTAGTCTTTCCTATAGCTCTCCCCCTGGGCAGAGCTCATAGCTGTGCTGACTTGACAGCCCTTAATTTATCATACCAGGCTCTTCCATGCTCTGAAAGCTGCTTTCTGAAAAGGCTTGTTCTTATTTGCTTTCTGCTGCTGTGAAAAACACTCAGGCCGAAAGTATTGCAAGGAGAAACGGACTTATTTCACCACGCTACAGGTTACAGTCTTCCAGACCTGAATGAAGCCAGAGCAATAACTCAAACAGGCGATTGAAGCAGAAGCGACAGAGGAATGTTGTTTATTGGCTTGATCCCTCCAGCTCACGTTCTGCTACCTTTCTTATCTAGATCCGTGTGCCTAAGGATGCTATTGCCTACAGTGGGCTTGAGCCACCACACATCTATTAGTAATCAAGAAAATGTTCCCTCCGCAAATGTGCCCTATAGCCACAGGGCAGTCTAACGGAGGACATTTCTCAACCGAGGTTCCATCTTCCCAGATGCCTTTGTCACTAACACCCAGGATTAGCTGTCAAAAGGCTTCTCTGGCCCATTTTCACCACCCTATCCCTGTCAAGCTATTTGGTCTCCTCTATGTCTTTGTTTCTTACTCTTAATGAAATTTACTCACCGGATTTTCAAGGCTTTCCATTTAAGGCCAGAATTATATTTAACTCTGTCTAGTGTTCTCTTCCTCCCACCTCAAGACCCTTGATCCTTATAAACTGCACCTTCAGAAGAGAATTTTGTGTCTACTTTTATCATATTTAACAGTGTTTAGATACCAGGACAGTGAGAATGCTGCTATTATAGTGTTAAATGTCCATCACTTTCTCTGGTCCGAGTGAGGTAGCTACATCTTGTCCCCCATATGGTATGTTTTTGGTTCTGGTTTCACTTATATGATATCAATACCCCTGTATAGGGCTTGTGGACAATGACTCCAGGAGAAGTGACATGGGACTAGTGAGATGGAGCATGTTTATACCCCAGAAATCTCATGTTTGAGATCAAAATCTCATCCTGAGAACAGAAGGTATAGGGCACACCTCTCTCCTTGTCTCTGAGCCTCCCTGAGGAGCACATGACATAACCCCCAGGTGGCTACAAGTGGTCAGTCACACGAGAATGTCACCTATTATCTTTTCCCATGCAAATAGAGCATTTCCATCATCCTAAATCCCAGCCAATGGCCTCGTTCATCCTCAAAGCCCCTCCTTACTGTTCAAGGTTTATAATTTGCCGTTTTACATGAGATAAAATGAGCACCACCTACTTCACTGAAGGATGTCTGAGACTGGTTGTAACACTGGGGGAAAGAAGGGCTCCTTCTCCCCGAAAAATTCATCACTGGACCCCAGACTCCACTGTCAGCCAGACACTCACTGCAGATCACCTCACCACTTTAGAGCTGCGAACAAGCTGCTAGCTGTTCCCTAAGCAGCCACCTGCTTCATCCAAATCGGGTTGGGCTTCTGTCGCCACCTGACTACATCTTGGAACCCTTAGGCTGGTACCAGCAGCGCTGCTAAAAAGAGCAGCAACAATTATTGCGGAGAAAATCTCCTTTGCCTGTACCCCCAGCTGGACCGGAGATATGTGACAGGACATCATTCAGCACTCGGGACCCCATGCTTCATCCTTTTCCACTCAGGACCTTCTGGCAGAGAGGTGAGCACTTTTGGTTTGGTTGGGCAGCCCTTTTGGAGACGTGGAACCACACCCCTGTGCGTCCCTACTGTTTCATCTCAGCCTGATAAAGTTGTGGTATCTGTTCTATTTCCAGGAACAAGTCATTTATCAGTATGTACTGATGGCTGCTGCTGAACTAATGGTATCATTTTACATGACTACCCGGTACATGGTCATCCTCCATCTTTAAAATAGACCCAAAAGCTGCTTGTAAAATGTCACAGCCAGAAAAACATATCTTTTACATAATATGGAGTAACTTATATCAGGGAGCTGCCTGTTATCAACACCACTCCGTCTCCATTTTGCAGTACCTAGGCATGGTAACCATGGTAACTAGTTACAACCACAGCCAGGGCTATAATAATGATAGTAGAGCTACAGATGGTCCTAAATAAAAGGGAGAAGAGAAGATTATAGGTCTCTCACCTAGGATTCCAGCCATTATTTCCCTTGCCTGAAATGTAGGATATAGACACAGGCGTCTTCAAAGTTGTGGCAATACTCAGTCTCTAGAGTGATATGACTGCAGGTGTGAGTTACCACACCCAGCATGTATCTTTATATTTCATTTATTTCTTTTGCCAAAACAGTTTTTTTTTTTACAAAATATATTCTGATTATGCTTTCCCCTTTCTATCAGATCCACCCCATTTCTGTTTCTCTCATTAGAAAATAAACTAGTATCTAGTGGATAAATGAAAAATTATATAAGAAATTGAATATATAGGTTGCTTTGGTAGGATGGAAGGATATTTTTATTACATTAATGCTACCAATTCATGAGCTTGGGAGCTCTTTCCATCTTCTGATATCTTCTTTAATTTCTTTCTTCAGTGTTTTAATGTTTCTATCATACAAGTCTTTCACTTGCTTGCTTAGAGTTACTTCATGATATTTTATATCATTTGAGGCTATCATGAAAAGTATTGTTTCTCTGATTTGTTCCTCAGTCTGTTTGCCATTTATATACAGGAAGTCTACTAAATTTTGTGAGTTAATTATATCAAGCTACTTTGCTGAAATTATTTATCAATTGTAGGAGTTCCCTGGAGGAATTTTCAGGGTCACTTATGAACACTATAATATCTACAAATAAAAGTTCTTATATTTATGGTTGTGAGCCTAGCCTTTAACGGCTGAGCCATCTCTCCAGCTCAACTAGAAATGATCATAATGAGTGAGTTAACCCATAAGCAGAAAGAGTCAAATGGCATATACTCACTTATATCTGGACACTAGCCCAAGGGGCATGTCCCATGAATGTCTTCGCTTATCAGGGAAGTGGGACAGAGGGGAGAATGTCCTATTGGGACTCTAGGTGAGAGAAGCATGGGAGAATGGGGAAATAGAAGGATCCAGAGGGTCCTAGAAACTTACAAGAAGAACATTATGATGGGTGGATCTGGGTCCAGGGGTCCTGCTCAAACTATGGCACCAGTCAAGGACAATACATGCAGTAAACTTCGAACTCCTACCCAGATCTACCCAATGGACAGGACATTCTTCACTGTCAAGTGGAGAGTGGGGTCTGACTTTCACATGAACTCTGGTGCCCCATATTTGACCATGTCCCCTGCATCAGGAGGCCTATGGCACTCAGAGGAAGGATAGCAGGCTACCAAGAAGAGACTTGATACCCTATGAGCATATGCAGGGGGAAGAGGTTCCCCTCAGTAACTGTCATAGGGGAAGGGAGTAAGGGGAAAATGGGAGGGAGGGAAGAATAGGAGGATACAAGGGATAGGATAACAATTTAGATGTAATATGAATAAATTAATAAAATATATTTTTAAAAAGTTCTTTGACGTCTTCTTTCTCTATTTGTATCCCATTGAACACCTTCAGCTGTCTTACAACTCTAGCTAAGACTTCAAGTACTGTTCTGAATATGTATGAGAGAGAGGTAAACCTTGTCTTCTTCCTGATTGTAGTGGAATTGGTTAAGAGTTTCTCTGCATTAAGTTGATGTTGGTGATGATCTTGCTGAAATCTGCCTTTACTATCTTGAGAACTGACCCTTTTATCCCTAATCTCTCCAGGACTTTTATCAGAAAGGAGTTTTGACTTTTGTCAAAGGCCTTTCTTCCATCTAATGAGGTGATCATATGATTTTTATCTTTCAATTTCTTTTCATGATAGATTACATTAATCAGTTCATATGTATTGAATCATCCCTGTATTTCTGGGATGAAGCCTACTTAATTATAGTGGATAATCCTTTTGGTGTGTTCTTGGACATGGCTTTTAAACATTTTGTTGAAAAATTTTGCATGTATGTTGATAGGGGATTTTGTCTGTAATTTTCATTTTTTGTGGGTCTTTATGTGGTTTGGGTATCAGGAAAACTGTGTCATCATAAAGAGAGATAGGCAATGTTCCTTCTGTTTCTATTTCATGGAATAATTTGGTGAGTATTGGCATTAAGTCTTCTTTGAAATTTGGATAGAATTCTATATTAAATCCATTTGGCTCTGGGCTTTTTCTTTGTTGAGATTATTCTAGTTACTGCTTCTACTTCACTAAGAGTTATAGATCTGTTTAAATTCCTTATCTGATATTGACTAAACTTTTGGTAGTGTTTTGTATTACAAGAATGATTCACTTCTTTTAAACGTTCTAAGTTGGTAGAGTAAAAATGTTTTTAAAATAAGCTTGTCTTTACATTTCCCTGGATTTCCTCAGTGTCTACTGTTCTTATCGCTTTTTACTTCTAATTTTGTTAATTTGGATATTCTCTCTCTTATAATTTTGTTAATTTGAATAATGGTTTGTCAATCATATTGATTTTCTCAAAGAAGCAACTCTTTCTGTTATTGAGTCCATACATTTTGGGTTTTTGTTTGTTTGTTTCTCTGTTCTTGATTTCAGTCCTGAATTTGTGTGTGTGTGTGTGTGTGTGTGTGTGTGTGTGTGTGTCTGTGTTTTGCTTTTGTTGTTTGATTTTGTTGTTGTTGTTGTTCTAGAGCTTTCAGATATGCTGTAAAGTTAATAGTATGAGTTCTCAATGTTTTTTAATGAAGACACTTACTGCTCTGAACTTGCGTCTTAGAATTTCCTTCATTGTCTACTATAAGTTTGGATTGTTGTGTATTCACTTTCATTCAATTCTAAAAAGTCTTTATTTTCTTTCTTGACCCACTTTGCATTCAGTAGAGAGTTGTAAAGTTTTCCTGACCTTGTGAACTTTGTGTTGTTTCTGTTGGGGTTGATATTCACCCTTAATACAGAATACTCAGGTTGCAGAGTATTATTTTATTTTTTTGTGTCTGTTGAGACTTGCGTTAAATCTGATAAATTGGTCAATTTGGGAGAAAGTTTCATGAGATGCTGATAAAAGGTATATTCTTTTTGTGTTTGGGTTAAATATACTGTAAATATCTGTTAGATCCATTTGGTTTATAATGTTAGTTAGTTCTTGCACTGCCCTGTGTAGTTGTTGTTGGAATGGCTTGTTTATTGGTGAGAATGAGGTACTGAAGTCTCCAACTATCAGTGTGTGAAGATCAATATGTGATTTTAAACTGTAGTAGTGTTTCTTTTAAGAACATGGGTGCCCTTGTGTTTGGTGTATAGATATTATGAATTGCAATGTCCTCTTGGTGGACTTTTCCTTTCAAGAGAATTTAGTGTTTTCACATGATTCATTTTAGTTCCAAATCTATTTTGTGAGATATGGAATTGATGACACCATCTTGCTTCTCAGGTCCATTTCTTTGATATAACTTTTTCCATTCTTGTACCCTGAGGTGATGTCTTCCCTTGATGTTAAGATATGTTTCTTGGGTGCAGAAGAAGGATAAGTCCTATTTTCATATTCATTTTGTTAGTCTGTGTCTTTTTGCTGGAGAATTGGGGCCATTGGTGTTGAGAAATAATAGCAACCAATGACTATTGATTCATGTTATTTTGTTGTTGTGGTGGTGTAGGTTTTCTTTTTTGATATCCTGGTCTGGGATAATTTATTCCTTGTGTGTTTTGTTTGGGTGTGAATAACCTCTTAGGTAGGAATTTTCCTACAAATGCTGTCTGTATGAATGGATTTGTAGACAGATATTGTTTAAATTGTTGTTTCACTGTTGAATATGTGTGTCCCCATTTTTGATTTTCTTGTTTGGGATTATTTATTACTTGTGTTTTGTCTGTTGTGTTCATTGTTACTGTTATATCCATTTCTTCTTCTATTGTGTCTTCAGTGCCTAAGATTCTCTCCTCCATCTGTTAGATTCTATTGGTGAGGCTTTGCTATTAGGTTCCTGTTCAAGTTCCTAAATTTTTCATTCTCAGATTTTCTTCAGTTTTAGTGTATTGTTCTTTTTTGATTATCTTTATTGATTCTATTTCCAGGTTCATGGCTTAAATTCTATTATTAATTTCCTTCCAGTTTTTGTGTCTTCATAGATTTCTTTAAGGAATTTTATTCATTTCCTCTTTAAGGACCTCTATCATTATGTAAAGGCTACTTTATAAATATTTTATAATATTTATACTTATAATACAATATATTTATCATATACTCATTTATAATTTTAGATAAACATTTATCTATATGTATATATATAACATAATATATTTTAAATGTCTTATAAGTATTTTATAAATAATCATAAAGAGCCTTAACTTAGGTCTTTATCTTATATTTTAGCTATGTTGCAATGGTGGTAGTGTTGCTAAGGCTCTTGTGGAGAATTGGTCCTGGCTATTAATTGTGTTTTTATACTGGCATTTAGGCTCCTGGGTTTGGGAAAATTTAATTCTAGGTATTGATATTTAAGTGGGTGTTTTCTTCTTTGTTTGTTTGGTTTTGTTTTGCTGTCTCTGCATTTTAGGAGTGTGTGCTGGCTGTGTGTTGTCTGGTAGGACATTCTTCTGGGACCCTGATATGTGTGGTCATTGGTATTTCCGGGTAAAATGTGTCTTAAGGTATTGGGAGATGGCATTTAGGAATGGGGATGGGCTATGAATGGTAGGCTTTGGAATCTGTAGGAGGGAGAAAACTTAATTCATAGGGAATATGGACAGAGAGTGAGGAGAGAGAGGCTACAAAGGTAATGTGTTACAGAGCTGGGTGATATTGGGGGATTGGATATGTAGGAGAGAAGAGATAGGTAAAGATCGGTAGCTTTTCTACCTTCTTCCCTGCATGAAGTCTCATACTTTATTAAAAAATAGCTTAACTTTAATTATATCCCTATGTGTGTCTGACACTGCCTGCAAACAACAGAGGTATTAAGTGATGCCTGAGGCTATGAGCCACAGATTATGAGTGCTGGGAACTGAACTCAGGTCCTCTGGAAAGCAATATGTGCTCCTAACTGCTGAGCTATCTCTAACTCTTTCATACTCCCTCTCTCTCCTTCTCCCTCTCCCTCTCTCTCTCCCTTCCTCTCTCTCTCTTTCTCTCTCTCTCTTTCTCCCTTCCTCTCTCTCTCTCTTTTTCTCTCTCTCTTTCTCTCTCTCTCACACACACATAGATAGATAGATAGATAGATAGATAGATAGATAGATAGATTTTAAGGTAAATTGATAGATCTTGGCTCTATCTTATTTGTTTAAATGTGATAGAAATCTATACATATACATTTGAATATTTATCTTCTTTTATTTAAGTAATGATCAGTTAAATTTTATAATCATAAACATTGTCATTTTAAAAATAGCTAATATTTTTGAGCACTCATTAGACACTCAATAGTCTTAAGTGTATTGTTTTATTTATTCTTAGTATAACACCTGGATTCGACCCGGGTAAGCATGTTTTGCAACCAAGAAAATGGAAGCCTAGAAAAGAATGTGTACCTTCCCCACAATCACTTAATAAGTGACCAAATGGATTTGAACCTGAATGTATGCACTCTCATCTTGTTGTGTAGCTGTTTCCTCTGGCTAGACTGAGGTGAACCCCTTCCACTGCTCTGTCATTGTCCATTCTCTCTTGAATGACCAGAAATAGATTCTCTGGGATAAGAAACGCACACACAAATACACAGTGTCTTCTTTTGTTCCAGTGTGGCGAATTTCGTTTGAGCATGGGGGGATGAGTTCAGCTTCAGTGATACAGGTGGATGCACTTTAGGCCCAGCATGTTCCGTTCCACTATGCTGAAGGTTTAAAGGTCATGTTAGTAGTCTGAATAAAAGTTATGCTATCTATGGAAGTAGACAAATAGACATCCAGGGGTCCGGTGAATGATGTAAAAGGTGGCCTTCATGTTCCCACAATTAGTTAGTTAGTTAGTTAGGTAGGTAGGTAGGTAGGTAGTTAACAGAATAAGACCCGGTGATCTTCACCTGAGCAAGATTGAACTGCCATTGCTTGTCCCTTAGCCTAACTCATGTCATTACCATGCTGCTGTGACAGGAACGGGTTAAGTATGCTTCACTTTCTCTTTTCCATATGATAATTTTTATCATGAGAACACATTAATCTTGTGCTATTTTCTGTTTCCATTACAATCGTTGTCACACAGGTGGAGCCTCAGAATGTTAATGCCTCATGTCTTCTGTGAAGGATAGTAGAATTCGCCACTGCTTTGACCTTTCTGATGTGCTGCACTTCGATTGG
This sequence comes from Acomys minous, assembly GCF_964271855.1. NCBI lineage: Eukaryota > Metazoa > Chordata > Mammalia > Rodentia > Muridae > Acomys > Acomys minous. The sequence goes on along the minus strand of NC_140489.1, from coordinate 68,482,060 downwards.
GTCTGGAAGTTGATGATTAATGATAATTACAATAATTACACCACGGGACTCTGTTCAAAGGGAGCCACTTGAAACATTTAATAGAATCTTGAACAATCTCTGTCCCAATGTTCCTGTTTCTCTTCCTGCATCTCCATCACACATTCCTGGGTGAGTAGGTTGGGAAAGATTCAGCCTCAGTTGAAACCAGAAGAATAAAAGAGCTGTGATTTGTGAGTCATGTTTTAGTTATATGCAGGAGAAAAAAAGAAATCAATTTCTAAATCAATAGAATGGTCCTTTGCCCAAACAGCTTTGCTTAACAAAGAGTGAGCATTCCATAAAACACGGCTTTGCTTTCGATTCAGATCATTAACTCCAGTTCCCATTAGCCAGAGGTGCCACGGGGAAAGGGGATATTTACTTGTCTCCTCTGCTCTGGTTGCTTGCCTTTAATTTTAGGGAAGTGTAGTTCTCTAGTATGAAGGGGTTATTCTGTGCAGGGCCTGTACCTTTGTGTTTCGAGGCCTCCCAAACCGAGTACTAATTCTCATGCATGCGTGTTCTATTGGAGCCTTTGCAACGAGCAAGATGCAGATTCCCCGAGGGCTTTTGCAAAATTCATTTTTAATACAAAAATAGTAATAGAAAGCCGAATGTGGTTTGACTTGGAGACGGTTAGCTATTTTTTTCATACTGCAGTAAATTCTGACTTACATTCCGATACCAGCACAGTATATCTCTATCAGAAGTTTGGAGAGGTTGCTATGCTACTGAGCATTCAAAAGGGATCATTTAAAAAAAAAAAACATGCCATCAGATGGTGTGCTGCGGACAGCCTCTCAGCAGAATGTAGATTCCTTAAATTTGGGTTCTGTTTCCACTGAGACAGAGTAAAAAATATTTAGTTATGCCAGTGTCTTTGGCTGCTAGGCCCTGGCCTCTCCTTTTTGAACTCTGCAATGGCCTCTTGCCGTTCATTCTCAGAGGCACCTCTCCAAGGAGGTTCTGAGGAGTATCAGATCCAGGTAGAGTGGCTGACTTTGAGGTAGGGATGCTTTGATGTTTGGGTAGATAGTTTAGGGTATATTTCTCTTCTGCATATTTCTATGGATTATGCTGGAGCACACCTTCCTGACAGCTTCAGCTAGCACCTAATTCTTGAGGAATATTTCATGTGGAGATATGGTGTGTGTGTGTGTGTGTGTGTGTGTGTGTGTGTGTGTGTGTGTGTGTGTTTCTGATCATCTTTTCCTCTTTGAGAGTTGTCACACTTCTTTTTGGCCTTCAGACTACCCATAGGACATTATAAGGCAGAAGTCTAGTCTATTCTATGACCCCAGTGGAACATGACCTTTGAAGTTAGGTTTATCACCATGGTTACCCTTGGGTCAGTACTTCTCACTGGTAGCAGATTCAGAGCTTTAGAAGGAACTGTGCCTGGTCAGCAAGGGATCTGATAAAGAAACATCTGGAAGCTCCACTCTTCAAGGGGAGTTATGCTTTTTTTTTTGTGAGGTTTTTATTCTGTAGAGATAGAGCGTGTAAACATGAACTCAAGAACATCTAAATGGTGACAGTTGATCTTATAACCTGGCCGGTTTCTACAATATTAAATTGCATCCTGATTATTTGGAAAGCACAATGCTTTTGATAAGCTACTGGGGTCATGCATGTAGGGTCAAGTATCTCATTACACTTGTATTTTCTTTCAAATGGATTTGTACCTTTATTTAATTCTGCTGCTTGTTTCCCTGGCCTATTATTGCAGCCTATTATTGCAGTTTTAAAAATAACTTCCAGTCCCACTCCTAGAAGTTAAAAGAAACATTTCTTAAAGAAAAAAACAAGAAAATGTAATGACAAAGTTAATATTCCAGTTACCGTGTATTGTTTGTGTGTGTGTGAATGTATATGTGAAGACAGAAAAGACGTCAGCTAATGGATAAGAACCTGTGCTAAGAGACTCAGTGGTGGGAGGAAAATCCTCCTTTCACTCGCTAGAAAGTGCTGTTCCAGTATGGCAATACTGGGCAATGTGCAAGGAACCAATGCACATATTATATGCTAGCATTGTTTGGGGATATTAACTTAGTTTGGACAACTACTTACATTATGAAGTGCTTTAACTGATGTGTTCAGCCTTGATCTTTCTAAGCAGTCTCAGTTATGGCCACTCCTCTCCACTCTTCTGTGTAACACAGGTCAGCTCATATATGAAGGAGGAGATGCTATATACAAGTTGAGATTAGATGTAGAATTTATTTTAAAAAGAATGATGGTACTCATCCTGAAGATCATTTTTAAGCATACTGGAGCTGAAGACACAGCAACAAGAGCTGTGGAAAGGAAGAAAGTGCTCCTGCTTAGGCTCAGCTCACCATTTGTAACTGACATCCCCAAGACTGGGCATTCTGATCCCCAGTTGTGTTTGAGCCTACACTGTCTAGGTTTCTCTTTCCTTGGTTGCATGTCTCTTGCATCTAGATTGATTTTGCTTTGCTTTGCTACTCTATGACTTTATTTAGACCCTCAGATATACTAACTGACTTTGTATTTTAATACCAGCTTCAAGTCTCATTTTCTATCTTTGTCTTAACGTGGAGAAGGGATGTGTGTAGAGGAGGGAGACCCAATTCATGGTCTCTCAGAAGTATAGATTTTGGGTCATCATCCTGCAACTGCATCAGCTAACATTTTAAATGAGCTGGCCACAGCACAGCCTGTATGTCCTTGGTTTGATGTGAGGTCATAGTGATGTGGCTATGTACAACTGAAAATTTGAAGGGCTACATTAACCAATTAGCAAATATTAACACATATTAAATCCAATGATCAATGTTCTGCCCATAAACCAAGTTAAACAGGCAAAGAAGATGGATAGCTTCTCATATTGGCTGTCATCGGTTGTTTTTTGTCTTTCTTTTTCTTGCTCATGTCTTGTAGGCTGTGGTAGACCCTTGCTCATTGGCTGGTGCTGTGTTTGAAGCTTTTGTAATCAGTAAAAGTTATTAGCATTCTATTTGTGTTCAGCTGCAGCATCCAAGAAAGAGTTACTTCGAAGAGCCAAACTCTCCCAATTAAAACTTCAAAAGCTGGTTCATTGCATTTCCTGGTGTATTTTATAATACACTAAGATATCATCAATGACTTTTAACTGACCACCCCTGGTTGGTGCCTTTGTCCTGTCAGTGTACACAAAGCATACATTGTACTAATGTTATACACAATGTTACACACAACTGCAGCATTTCTACCATGTGTGCATGCTCTTTAACAATAGGAATCTGCAGATACCATAATAAGCAGGAAACAATCATCCTCATTGGTGACTCCTATGAACCTAGATCACTCCATTCAGTGGGTGGCTTCCAGGCTCTGGGCTCCTCTTGCTGCTTCCTACGGCTTGAGAAGGCGACATCGAACTTCAAGACTAACATTTTCCTCCTTTGTAGGGCTCCTGATAGCTTAATTCTTCCCTGGCATTCTTTAGTAAAAACCTTCACTTTGTGATTCCTCTAAAGACCACCAGCTTAAAACATTAAGCAAACTGAAAAGTCAGAGCAGAAAGCCTGTCTTCCTCTTGATGCTAATCACTGGCTGGGAGTGAGTCAGAAGTCTGTGCCACTCTGATTTCACTCCTGTGCCCTCCAGGCAGAATCCTAGCCTTATTTGTATCTTCTAGAGCACCCAATACGCTGCTGGAGCTCCATAAATAATTAATTCCCTCATAATAAGGGGAAGCAGCAGCCTTGGAGAGGCTTCCTCTCCCTGCACTGTGAAACTGGTGTTATGGTATTTTGACTATCAAAACAATGATTAAACCGCTTTGGCACACTTCATATTTGGGCTAAATGCGACTCTGCTAATGCACCATCTTGTGCCTCCCTCCCCCAACACTCGTATTTTAATGATTTCTAATTAATATTGTAATATTTCTTGAATAATTCATGGTTTTAAACAAGAAAGGCTGGCACAATTTATGTCAGTCTGTTTGTGTATTGCAGTGCTGTGCATAACAAACAAACACAGTCTGCTTCCCTTGGCGACTGAGGAAGGGGAGGCAGGAAAGGAATGCTCCCAGGGAGGGATCTGGGACAAGGTTCCCTGCACAGGAGAAAGCCCATCCTGTAGCCCTTGGAGCTCCCCCAGGGCACCTTTGTCTTTGCTGCCACCCTTTATAATTTCATCTTTTCTCCAGGCACACGCCCGAGGCCCTCAAGTTCCTTACCGGAAACCCTTGTCATCTCGGAGCTCTGCTTCCCCTCTGTCCCACCTGTCTTTAACTTGTCTTTTAGCTTAACTAAACATTGCTCAGGGACAGGTGTAAACTATACTGTGATCACTAGGCAAAGCTAAATTAATAACAATCGGGCATGAGTTTATTCATTTAGCCAACAAATATTTAATGAGCACTGCTGTTCTCTGCAACAGTGAAGCCCTGAGGGCACAAGGATTAAAGCCCTTTTGAGAGAGTCTTGGGCAAGTCACACAATTCCTCTTTGCATAGACTCCTGAAGGATCCATCTTTAAGGAAGGTAGAGCTACTAAGGTTCCTTAGGAAAAGCTTCTGTTTATCCTTCTAGACAATTTGGGTCACAGTTGCTGTCATATGGGGTATTATTATTATTATTATTATTATTATTATTATTATTATTATTATTATTATTATTATTATATCTTTTAGGAAAAGCCAATAAAAATATGGCACAATCCCAACTCTCTTGCTAACCCCTCATGTGATGGCCCTACTTGTCAGGACTAACTTCATGTTCAGTTGAACTAATTATGAATTCTTCCTGAGAGCCAAATACAGAGACTTCTTCATGGCTGGCACTTCTTCCTTCTCTGGGGTCAAAAAGGCTGCTGCTACAAAGGCTGTTTCCATGTGCTGCCTGTTGTCCAGTAACCTCCAATTCCACCCTCCCTCTTCCAAGTGGCTGGGAAAAAACATTGATATCTATCATTTCTGTTGGCATTAAGACACTACCAATGCTGTGCTGACCCTGCTGCTGGGGCCATTAATGTGTGTCACTGTTAATTAGTAGCCATTGGAATACTGAAGCTGGGACATGGTTCACTGAGATGGATGTGCTTGTTTTGATTGCTTCGCTGTGGCTGGGCTAACTACCATTTGTACTAATGATTTCCAAGTAGGTAGCAAAAGGGTAGGAGGGAAATGGCTTAATTTGATTTTTCCCTCTACTGTCTCGAAGAGCAGTTTCAGTTGTGAAAACACGGTGGAGGCGATGGCTCCTGAATTCCTTGCGGTCCTTGGGAAGACAGATTGTTATTAACTGACCATAAAGAGATAGGGAGTGTTGGTGATTATGAATACAGTATAATCTTCCCAGAATAGAGATAGCATACCTGCCTTATGATGTACTGCAAATGGCCTCTGTGGACACAATCATTCCGTACGCAGAAGCAACTGCTGTTGTTGCAAGTCCTAAGGACACTGGAAACTACAACTAAAATCGGTTCAGGCTAGCAAGATTATGTGCCTTTTAGCGGTGGGGAAATTTAGCTCGTCGTGAAGGTCAGGAGAGAAGTTTGTGACTTTGAAAACTTTGGGGAAGCCCACTTTTCTTCACTTCTGCACCCAGGTCTGTGATGCTGTATCTCCCAATGCTCTTGCCGCCCTTCTCAACTGCAAGGCAGGACTGAGAGTGGTCGTTCTTCGTGAACCTGAATTTAAACCAGAAACCCATGCCCCTAAGCTCAACCGCACTGCCAACCAATGAGCCTTTGTAATACCAAAGCCTGTGAGTGTGGTTCCTGTCCTTCGACTTTCCATGCATGGAATTCCCCAAACTTCTGTCTTTTTAACCTCTTGTCGCTCTTACAGCATTCCATTGTCTGTGCTGCACACTGGCGGATTTCACCATGTCAGTTTGTAACCATCTTCCACCTAATCAGCGCTGTAATTGCTTCCTGGGCCTGAGGAGGAGACTTGGCTCCTCTTGCTTCTGTTCCTCTCTGTTTTCCCTTCCCCCGCGTTTTAAGCTCTGACAGTTTAGCTGACTGATCGCTCTCAATGCCTTTCCATCATGAAAACGTTCTTAGTTTGTTTTTGTTGCTTGCTTTGGTTTTTGTTTTGCTTTGTTTGTTTTTTGTTGTTGTTGTTGTTGTTTTGTTTTGTTTTTTTATTTTGAGATAAAGTTCCCTGCAGCCCAGTCTGGTACACAGCTCACTGTGTAGCCCAGATTGGCCTTGAGGCACTGATGCTCCTGACTCAGCATCCCAAGTTCTGGGATTACCAGTGTATGTTACCACTATTGGTTTCATATTTTAAATTTTATTTCACATTTTGCCACGTACACTTTGTTTTCACTTCATTTCCTAACAACATTTCTTGAAAAAAAAACCACTTCATTCCTTACCTTATAATTCTTTATCAAACAAAGGCTGGTTTCTGCTGTCTTTGTTTCATCATTACATTGCAAGGCCATAAGCCTCCTATTGCAAAACACTTGGTGATGATCCACTTACCTGATTCTCTACAATGTGACCAGCTTTCTCTCCTCTTCTCTTCTTTGGTTTGCATGGCATCTATCTCTCCCTCTGCATTGTCTGTACAGTTTTGTTTGGCCCCTTCTTGCTCTTGTTAGCACAGGTATTCTGTTTATCACTTAGATACTTAAGTCTGAATGCCTTCTCATCTTTTTTTCTTTGATTTTAGGAAATTAGTTTTCATGGCTTCAGCTACTACAAACAAGCTGACGTTGCCTTCTGCTTTCTTCTCATTTCAAGTATCTTTCTCCCAGGGTCTTGTAGTATTTCATCTGAAATCATGGCCACTTCTACTGGGACTCATTCTTTTCCAATCATGCATATTCAAACCCAAACAGTCCTTTTTTACTAGGAGCCTGAAATCTTATGTCCCTTCTGTTTCCCCAGTTTAGAACCTAGCGACCATCTACCCCATGGTCCCAACTGAACCCTACCCTTCTGTCTGTGTCATCCACCTTCATTCATCATACCGAGGGTATAACTAAGTCCCTTTGATTCTGTATTTCATTTTTATCCTCAAGGTCACAGTTTGTTTTGCATCATTCTCATTATAAAGGCTATTCTTTTTTTAAGAAAATAACGAATGTCAGTTTACTGCTTAGAAATCTTGAGTTCTCCAAGAGTCTCATAAGGCAAACGCTTGTCATCCTCTGTACTCCCCACATCCCCCCACTTCCCTAGTTGATGTTCCTGTGTGGCCCTTTCAGTCCTCCATGATTTGGAAAGTAAGATCTTTTTCTTAATGTCCCTTTTCTGACTTCCATGCGTTCCACATCATTGTCAAAAAGCTATCACGTTACTTAAGCATTCCCTAACAGCCTGAGGGAGGTGGAACTCCATTTCTGCATTGTGCTTTGCTTTGTATATCTTCCGACCAACTGAGTTTTAAGCACCTTGAAGGAGTAAATCCTTCAACAGGAATGCCTGTTGCCTGCCCAGAACTGTGTAAATGATGAGGTGTGGTTTTTTGTTGTTGCTGTTTTGTGTGTGTGTGTGTGTGTGTGTGTGTGTGTGTGTGTGTGTATGTGTGCGTGTGTGCATGCACATGAGTGTGCAATCACATAAAGACTGCTCATTTACTAAAGGATATTCTACATTCTTCCACATCAGAGTCACATTTAACAAATAAGACCTGAGTTATCTATAATTCTGCATGCAGAAAGCTAGAATACAGTTGTGTCCTTGTAACTTAACAGATACATGACCTGAACTAAAGTCTTTGATCTCCCTGGTCCTCAGATGTGGCTGGGTTACCACAGGGTTCGGATTATTTTGAGGACTAGGTTTCTGAAAGGCTGACAAGGGACTTTTTACCCTTCTTTGTTTCTTAGAACAGCCTGGTTTGCATAAACTGCAGGTATCATGATGCTGTGTAGAATTTTCTTTAAGCCAAATATCCCATTTCTTAAATATAACGTAGAAAGTACTTTGGAGGGTTATTGCTAATTCTTTTCTAGCTGAAAAATGTCTGTGGTTCTGTGAGCTGCATAGTAATATCAGCCAGACAAAGCACTCTCAATGCAGCACAGTGGAAAGGCATCATGTGATCACTTCACAAACATTCAATTTTACACTTTCTACATAGATGAAAGTGGTGGGCAGAGGGAAGCAGGGGAAGAAGGGAGTTAGGTCCACAGAAGGGATGGTTCAGAATGAGGTGAGTTAGCTGGAGGTAGATGAACTCCTTGATCTTCTTTCTGAACACAGGTGCTGGAAAACCATGCTTATGTAGTCAGGTGAGCAGAGGAAAAGCAGTGACTCTCAGGAACATTCCTTATTCCAGTGATAACTAAACAAGCAATGGTGGAAGTAACACATTCTCCTTGCAACAGGCTCCACACTGTATGCCCACAATTTCATGTTTTGTAATGTGAGGTTCAGTTCCAGAGCTGGGGGATGTGGAGTTTAAAGTTTAAAGAATGAGCTTGTCTTTTCAGAGGATGCTATGTGAACTGTTCTATGTGCAATATCAGAGCTGTGGATTGGGCTGAAGATCTGGAGTTGCATGATTTTCTGTGCTAATCATTAAGAACTTTCGATTTGGAAGGTGTGTTACGTGTAAACTGTACTGTTTATTCACTAAGTATAATGACGATTTGTGCAATCTGTGGAGGGCAGGTCAGGCCAGGCAGAGGCTGAGAATCTCTCAGATTGAGTTCTGATTTGCAGCATTTTACTTAGGTGTTAGTAGGAATGTTGATTTTGAGGAAAGTCAAATACATTAAAACAACATTCTTTGCATTTTAGATGCATACACAGACAAGCCTGAAACATATCCCTGTTTAAATGTTCTTGATAGACAACAGAAATTTTACCTAACCATGAAACTAAGGAAAGAGAAAATAAATCTAGATGCTTAAGGGTAGAAAATGAAATGTTACAGATTTTACAAGACAGAAACGTTTTCTATTCAAGAATTGGGGTTGAAAATCTCATGAAATGTGCTGTGTAAGTCAAACTGTCCTCAGACCCTTTACGTGGACAAATGATACAGGCAATGGCTGTTATTTCACAATATGAAATAGCCTGATTTTCAGTAACCTAATGTAAGGCCAAACTCTACTGGAAGACTGTCTGACATTTTCTACCAGGTTATGGTGGGCACACCCGAAGTCATTCACCTACACATGACTAGACTGAAATCTAGATCGCTAATAGTGGATTTGAGATTTGTTGTTTCCCTTACAAAATGTTGCTGCAAACAGAGGAAGAGGCAAGATGTAAACTTTCATTACAGCAGTCAACATTTACTGTCCTAAAGCCTCTGAATGTCAACATGCTCCAAGCCATAAGTGCAGTCAAGTGCTGCCTTTCTGAAGCGTCAGAACATGGCATGTTTCACAGTGCACAGACCCAATCTTACTGGAGAACATTCCATTAACTGGGAATATCATTTCCTTGTTTCTTCAAATGGCATTATCTACTTCCTAGCACTTGATCTGATGAGCCTGGCAGGACATAAAGGACCTGCTTTACTTGCCTGACACTTGCAATGAAGGCAAGTTAGTTTCTCATGAGAAGACTGGCTCTGTGCTAAGAAAATGCAGAATAATTCCCCGGAAGTGAGGGCTGGTCACTGCCCTTTCTGTCTCCTCTCTGAAGCATCTTGTGTGTACCTATCATCCTTTCCTGGATCCTGACTTTTGCTTTTTTCTATACCCTAATAATAACCTGCCTTTGCCATTACATACCAAACCACTCTGTCCTTCTTGTCTTTACACCTTCCTGACCAGTGGAGTTTGTTAGAAAACAGCTTCCTCTGGGTTGTTTTGTCTCAAAAGGCTGCACATGCCTCATTTGGCCCTGCATTATCCATGTGTTGTGTTTGTAGCACAGAACTCTTCAGATGACAAGCTTCCTGGCCCAGTACCCTCCTTGATAAGCAAGTTGGAATGCACTGCAGGTGTATGAGACTTAGATTCCTAGTATCTGACTCCAACAGCTCAACATCTGAGTGCAAAGCTCCTCCCTCTAGGGACTACACTCCAGTCTCCCAAAAATTTGCCACTGGTTGGGCTTTATATTGTCTTGTGTGGTTGATTCGCCCCTGGACTCCTGCACATGAAAGTACAGACCATGACTGTCTCATTGGCATGTTTCTCACCTCTATACATAGTCTTGGACACTTGGCAAGTATAAACTCAACTAAAATAGAGATTGAAAAACTAAAAGAAAGTATATAAAGGTATCTACTAGCTCGCATGCTTTCCTGCATTCTATGGTGTGTTTGGAGCATAGTGTTTGGTGACCTCAGTGGTTTCTGAATCTGTGTGGGAAGCTAACATATGTATTCTTGTCTCAAAATTTCAGGCCACTCACATGTGTAAAGAAATGTTTTTCTGTTTTATTCCTGTAATATAATACTACAATGCTATGAAATATTATAATTTTAAAGATTATTTAATATTATGTTTCAAAAAATACTCTATACATAATATTATCCTAGAAAAAGATGCAGTTTAAACCCATTACCAAACCTAATTTATAGTATGTAGAAATTATAAAAAGAAAAATCAAAATTTTACGAGTGACTATTTTCTCTATAATAAAATCATGAATTATTTTTCACAGTAAAAGAATCTTCAGTAGAATGCACATATTTATTTTAAAATAAAATTTTGACATACTCAGAATTAGAGGAGAGGTTTTTTTTACATATACATTTATATTGTTACACATATATACAATAAACTACTTACAGAAAGAAGAACCATGAAACAATCAAGAATTACATAAATGTTACATTCATAGTGTTTTTACTATTTGTATTTGGCAGCCTTGAAGAAAACATCTTTCCTATCTTGGTGGTCTAAATTTCTGAATGTAAATCAATATCTATCATATCTCATCATTATCAACTTACAACATCTATCTAGACCTAAAACATCTTGACCACTAAACAAATAAGCTTAATTGTAAAACTAAACTGTTCTTCGACTCCATCAGAGACTTGAGAAAGAATAACCTGAGTATAAAGGGGGTGCAGGTTAGTAGCTTCCAAAATGAGAAGATGACAGAGATAAAATGGGACCTCATGAAACTGAAAAGCTTCTGTAAAGCAAAGGACACTGTAAATGGAACAAAACGATAGCCTACAGAAAAAGATCTTCACTAACTCTACATCCAAAAAAGGGATAATAACCAAAATATATAAAGAACTCAAGAAATAAAACCCCACCACACTAAATAACCCAATTAAAAATGGGGTACAAATTAAACAGAATTATCAACAGAGGGATATAGCTGAGAAACACGTAAAGAAATGCACAATATTTCTAGTAATCAGGTAAATGCAAATCAAAACAACTCTGAGATTTCATTTCATCTGAATGGCTAAGATCCCCTGGAGAGGGAGACCTGGTGGCACTCAGAGGAAGGACAGCAGGTTACCAAGAAGAGACTTGATACCCTATGAGCATATACAGGGGAAAGTAATCCCCCTCAGGAACAGTCATAGGGGAGGGTAATAAGGGGAAAATGGGAGGGAGGGAAGAATGGGAGGTTTTTAAAAAAAATCACAGAGACATACAGAATATGGCATTTAAAAATGTTTTTATTACTTTAAAGATTCATTGACAATGAGACAGATTATTTCTTGGCAATACCCAGCATACCTCAAAGAAGACGACGAACATCAAATAACCTCCTTATGGAGATGGCTTCAAATTTGGTAAACAAGCCACTGGGCAAAATGTCCTCATTTCTACCACAGACAGAATTCTGCCTAAAAAAAGGGCAAGCTTGGATGCAGCCAGAGTTGACCAAACTCTGCCAAGTCAGGGTAAGAAAGTCCTCAATAGTTCCTGCCTCACAAATATATCTCTCAGACATACTGGGCCAGAAGGCTGAATGAGATGCTCCAGTGTTATAGAGAGTTTTGGGTGACTATTCAGGTAGAAAACCATCTGTCATCTTCTCGTTTGGAAAGGTACTAACCTGCACTTATGGCATACTCACATAATCCAGTTTATTCCTTCTTAAGTCTCTGAGGGAGTTGAAGACCAGGTAGCTTAGTTTTAAAATAAGGCTTAATTGTTTAGGGCTTAAGATGTTTTTAGGTCTAGATAGGTGTTCTAAGTTGATAATGACAATATGTGGTGGAGATTGATTTACATTCAGAAATTTAGACACACAAAGATAGGAAAGATGTCTTCTTCAAGGTTGTAAAAAAATAGGCAAAACACTAAGAATGTAATATTTATATAATTCCTGATTGTGTCATAGTTCTTATTGCTATAGTTCTTATTGCTATAGGTAATCTATTGTATACATGTGTAATAATCTAAATGTATATGTAAAAAAACCCTCAAGTGACAGCACATGCTGTCGAGGATGCAGAGAAAGAGGAACACTCCTCCATTGCTGGTGGGAGTGCAAACTTATACAACCACTATGGAAATCAATCTTCTGCTTTCTCAGGAAACTGGGAATAATTCTACCCCAAGACTCAACCATACCACTCCTAAGCATATACCTGACAGATGCTCCACCATACAACAAGGAAATTTGCTCAACTGTGTTCACAGAGGTGAGTTTAAATCTGCAGTATAGTCAGTATACAAGTAACAGAGACAGTTAACTGAAATGTGGAAGAGTGAACAGAGAAAGGTTTTAATAAATATATTACTATCTAGGATTTTAAAAAAATGACTACAAGCATGGAAGACTTAAAGATGAAACTATCAATATAAAGCAATACCACAAACTTGGTCATCGTCTCTTAGCTTTTCCTTACTTCCTTATTTTAAGTCAATGAGTCTATTGGGCACAAAGAAAACTTAAGTTTGCCAGTGTATATAGTGGAGCTCTGTGTCTTGTGTCATGGAAGCCAGTGACCCTTGGGTCAATGCCTGTCTAATTCTGCCTGAATTCAACTCTCAGAGAAGGTGCTGTGGTATTTGTTCTTATGTCTATGTCTTGATTATTTAACATAATCTCCTCAAGCTTAATTATCTGTCAAAAATGTGAGGTTCTCCTTCTTCAGGTCTGAGTAATATTCCATATGCTTCATCTGTATAGACCAAAACTGGCTCTGCTAGTGTTCATAACTGGAAGGCAAGAATGCAAAGTTGTCTTTAAGGTAATACTTTCAGTCTTTCTTGTAAACTTCTAGAAGTGAAGTTTTGGTTTTGGTGGCGGCCCCACTCTACACTGTTTCACCGTGCTACTGGTTTACTAGGTTTATTGATAGGCCTCACCAGTTGTTCATCATCTCTTTTATAATTGGCATCCTAACAAACATAAGAAGGGTTATTTTTACTTCCATGTTGATTAGTATGTTGAGAAATTTTCTTTGTCTATCAACCATATGTATAGTAGTCTTTGTGACAAGTATTTCATGCCTTTTCCCAGGTTATTTGTGTTGTACTGATAAGCTGTATTATGGAATTAACTCTCCAGCAATTAATTTTGGGGGGATATTATCTGTCATTTTGTGTTGCCTCTTTATGATGTGTGTATATATGTTCACATGTGTGCATGCTTGCATGAAGAGGTTTTTTTTTCTTTCTTCATACTGTTTTCTCTTGTCTGTTTCTGTCCTTTCTAAGTCATGCCATGGAGTTGATGGTCCCTTCAAGCAGTGTGTTTCAGGACTTTTCTGGTTTCAGTTATTTTATGTCAATCTGGCCTGTATTGGGTTTTATATATAAAACATGATAAAGATTTAGTTGTATCCCATTGGATTTAGATGCCCAGGTTTCCCAGCACCATTTATTGAAGAGACTGATCTTTCTGCCAGCATATATCCTTAACTTCACTATTAAGATCAGTGTATGGGTCATGAGCATGTTTTAGTCACTCTTTTTTGATGCCAGCCTCATGTTTCTTTGCTTGCTGTAGTTTTGCAGTATAGTTTGAACTAGAAAATGTAATACTTCCAATTTTGTTCTTCATTAACATTGTTTTGAGTCTTTGGGACATTTTGTGGGTGTGTATGAATTTAAGGTTTATTTATGGTCCTGTTTAAGATGGAAGTATAGATCTTTAAAAACGTATGGTGATTCTTTAGAAGAAGCTAAAAATGAAAATCATTCTTTTAAATTTTTAAAAATTATTTAATTAATTTATTCAGATTACAACTAAATTGTTATCTCATCACTTGTATCCTCCTGTTCCTCCCTCCCTCCAGCTTTCACCCTATTCCCCTTCCCTAGGTCTATGACTGAGGGGGCCCTCCTCCCCCACTATATGGTCATAGGCTATCAAGTCTCATCTTGGTAGTCTGCTTATTCTTTCTTTGAGTGCCATCAGGCCTCCCCACCAAGAAGAGGTGGTCAAATATGGAGCACCAGAGTTCATGTAAGATTCAGTCACCGCTCTCCACATAACTGTCGAGAATGTCCTGTCCATTGGGTAGATCAGAGTAGGGGTTCGATGCTTACTACTTTTATTGTCCTTGGTTAGTGCAATAGTTTGAGCAGACCTCCCCTATACCCCAATTCACCAATCACGATGTTCTTCTTGTAGGTTTCTATGACCCTCTGGGTCCTTCTGTTTCCTCCTCTCCTATATTTCTCTTACCTAGAGTCCCAGTAGGATGTCCTCACATCTATCTCAATCTCCTGGTAAGTGAAGACAATGTGGGACATGCCTTTTGGTTTAGTGCCCAATTATAAGCAAGTATATACCATTTGAGTCTTTCTGCTTCTGGGTTAACTCTCTCAGTATGGTCATTTCTAGTTCCAGCCATTTGTTCACAAATTTTGGGATTCCCTTGTTTTTAATATGAAAATCATTCTTATTAAAATATAATTGTCTTTAGTTTCCTTTTGCCTTCCTCCTATCTTTAAGGAAAATCCTCATTGTTTTAAAAAAGTAATTTTATATCGTGAACAAAACAGAATAGATGGCATGGGTATTTATTACATGAACCCTGCACAGTCTCCCACAGGAGCAAAACTCAGATTGACACATTTGTTATAATCTAGAAGTATCCATTGGTGTTCTGTTATATTTAGATACAGGATATGTGTTTTTATTCTTATAAAAATTCTGTTCCATGAGAAGAGAGTCTTTGAAGTTCATGGTCTTATTAAATCATCTTTTTTGAGTTCTGTATATTTTAAAATAAAATAAATACCAAAGGTTGAGGCTTTATTTAAGGTTTGCTTCATAGAGGTCCTAAATTCCAAGGAGCAGGGTAGGGGAAAGGGCCCTAAACCCAGGAAGGTGAAGTCTGGCATTTGGAAGGCATGGATCAGTTTTGCTCAAGAGAAACTTTAGACTCTGGTTGGACATATGTACAAAGTTTGTGTACAATGGTAGATATTTAGTTTCCAAAGGGATGTTGACAAATTGCAGCATGATATAGGGAAAATATGTACTTATACACACACACACATACAAAAATGAATGTAGAAGAAATCATAATAACAATAGGGTGACTTTGGGAAACAGAGCTGGAGGGAGAAGGAAGTGGAAATGACACTGAAACATTACTCATGTGTGAAATCTGAAAATAAAAACAAAAAACAGAAAACAAAAATAAAATAAAATAAAAATAGAGAAAGGTAGTACAGGACCAGAAAATATGAAATCAAAGGGGCTAAGTTTTATATTCCTAAGTTTTTATTTAATTATTACATATAATATACAAAATTTAAATATCAGGTAAAAGTATAATCAGTAAAATTTAAAACATATTTACAAACCAAGATTGAGGTACAGGTATAACCATTTTAATCAAAATGTTTGTGATACCGGAGAAAAACTATTGGCCTTTTCTATGCTTTCTAAAGCAGAGTAGGAACTACTCCATGCAACTGTTTTGCTAGAACTAGCTAAATGGAAGGAGTAGCTTCATAATGGCCTGAGCCTGCTCTTGGGTCATCTAGTGTGTGGATGAATGCCTGACACTGTATTGACAACGGTTGGCCTACAACAGAGACCATATTTCAGATCTCTGTGGCACCTGGGGAAAAGTCATGACCTCAACCTTAGACATATTGGACAGCAGCCACTGACCCTTCCAGTACGTAGCTTACCTTTCTATAGAAGGGAAACATATTCCTGATATCTCCAAGGTCTGTGAAAGTACAAAATAATAATTATACAGAAAGTTACAAACACATTATAACTTTTAAAATAATATTGCACTAACTTGACATTACATTAACTAGATCTCAACCTACGCATCACAACTTCTTTGGGGGTCAAAGGATCCTTTCAAAAGGATTGCATATCAGATATCCTGCAAGTCAGATTTCTCGCATATCAGATAGTTACATTGCAATTCATAACTGTAGCAAAATTGCAGTTATGAAGTAGCAAAAATACTTTAATGGTTCTGAGGTCAACATAACATGAGAAAATATGTTAATGGGTCACCACATTAAGAAGGTTGAGAGCCACTACATTAGATGAAACAAATCTATAAACAAATTTTGCCTGCGACATATACAGACTAGCGATATTACTATGTTTACATCTGTCTTTCATTAGTCCTTCCTATACAACTCATAAACCATCAACATAACCAGATATTTGGGAGGAAAGCTTTTATAAAATATCCACAATGTATTCTAGATAGACATGGAAAATATTAGCCAGTACCTTAAATAGCATTATACTGTTCAAATTTTACTTTACAGCCTTCTAAGCTGTAGGCCTAGGCTTCTAGGACAACTTGGAGTTTTAGTGTATCAGTTAATTTCATATTGATTGATAGGAAACAGTTGGAAACATTGCATCTATTTCTGATCCTCTTCATAAACCTTGCTGGATATCCATGCTTTATTAACCTATTGTATATACCTTAGAGGCGAGGTGTTTAACTTGTCACCCAAAGCATATGGAATAACTTCTACAGCACCATCATTTGGAGGACAGACAAAAGCCTTGTCTAAAATCATCTTCTAAAATTTAAGTCTATTTATTTATTTTCTTACTTATAACTATTGACTAGTCTAGCTTAACTAATACAGAAATTTATTCCAAAATACAGTAGCTAAAATGGCCTCCTCTTTAGGTACCCCTGATGTGAAGCTTGACATTCTTATCTTGTCTTATCTTCTTGTAAATCATGTCTATAGATCTATCCTGAGTCACTGTTTCTTTGCTTTTCTTTGTTTGTTTCCAGTAGGTTCTTTTTCTTCTTCAGCTGTTATTTAAGTGGAAGAGAGACTGGAAGTAACAATAAACATTTATTGACTCTTCATATACCAGGCACTGGGTTAGATTATCATAGCAACTTTGTGATGAGAATGCTAATATCTACTATTTTATTTTTCAGATAAAGAAACTGAGAATTGAAGGATAATTTTCATGTCAGTAGGGATACAGTGGAAAACATGGCAAGTTGAGTTTTCCTTGATCTAGGGATAGGGCTGGAGAATATGCTAAGAGGAAGTATTTACCTCAACTGGTAGGCTGGAAGGAGCAGAATTTACTTGGAAATAGTTTAGATAATAGAGCATAGGTACACTGCTGCACATGCTTAAAACTGGGACATACATATGTACACACACACAAACACACTCATATACACACACACACATACATGTATATACATAAGCACCACATACAAACACAAACACACATACATACACACAAAAAACAGATACATACATA
Source organism: Acomys minous (assembly GCF_964271855.1). Taxonomy (NCBI): domain Eukaryota; kingdom Metazoa; phylum Chordata; class Mammalia; order Rodentia; family Muridae; genus Acomys; species Acomys minous. The sequence continues at coordinate 68,464,498 of NC_140489.1, read as the reverse complement.
AACACATATAAACAGACACATACACAGGCATATATACACATACAAAAGCAACATTAATATTATGATAAAAAGCAGATCTCAGAGTCTAGCATCAAAACACTAGTTGAAAGCTATGAAAGTATGATTCCCTGGGTAACTGGATTAGGGAGCATGAGTTAAGGCATGATCCTCACCCCCAAACTAGTACTCTGCTAGTTCATACTATAACGTCTGTTATATGTATCTCCTAAGTACTAGACTTGTGTCTAATTCTGACCAATAGATGATCAATGCATGAAATACAACCAAATGTTGCAGTGCTAGGACAACTACAAAGACCCATAAGCTCTGGCTCACAAATAGTAATTTATTTCATCAATATTTTATTTTGATTTTGTTTTGAACAACATTTCGCCATATTAGGTGAAAGAGTATGTTATTGTAACTGTTTCCTGTCTATATTTGCTTTCTTAATGTAGAAGCTCAATGTGTGGCTCACATTTGAATCTCATGTTACATGGCTGTCAAACAGCACCGGGCTGAAGTAGCAAGAAGTGGGCTAAGCAAAGCAGGCATTCAGAGAATGTTTTTGTTTCATGTAAACTCAGATTTGTGTGTTTGAGAGGGTTGAGATCAGACTTTCTGGAAGCCTTGGTCTGTTCTTCCAAAGAATTTCTTGATCTCAAACCATCAGAATACCTCAGAGATTGATGTAATCGTGAAAACTCAACGAAACCCCAAGTAGTTAGTAGTTAGATACTTCTCAGGTCAGCAAGCATATAGATTCATGCTAGGTGGGAAGAGCTCTTGGTGTAGGTGAACACAGGGTTAGGTGGTGAGGTCTTGAGCTTGGGAAATACACATTAAAGCGGGTGGGGGATGGAGGGCTTCAGACCCACAAGACATTAAAATTTGGGAAGAGAAACTATCAGAGAAAACCCTGTGTCCTTAATTAACTCACTCTTCTTTCTCCTCACAGATTGAGCTGTATCTATGGAAGGTACAATGAGCAGGCCACAGTACAACTAATCTCCTCAATTCTCCTGTTGCAAAGATTGATGGAGACCATTGTGTGATCAATTTGGTCATGACACTGGGTATCAGTCATGGGCCCGACTGAAATGAATGGAATCGCTTTACTCCACTCTGGTTTGCTTTCACTGTGTAAACTTAGCTGGTCCAGAGCTTTGGGGTCATGGAAATCAGTGCTGAACCTAAGTCTACTAACCTCCCTGGATAATTTATTAAAGGAAGCTCAGCTTATTCATGCATATTAGTTAGCAGAGGACACATCCATCAGTTCACCTGTCTTACTCACAGTCTCTCCTCACAGGGTGTGCTTACCTTCTCTAGAATTTAGAAAAATGTCACAATATAAAATGTAGAAAAAATAATTTTTAAAATTAGATAGTGGTACCTAGCCTCCAATTAATACATAAACAAGGTCAAGAAAATAATTTTTAAAGAAAGTTTATTCATATTTTAATAAGTTGTACAGCATTTGGGATAAACTTCCAGCCCCTAAAAGCAGCCACCTAAAAAAAAAAGCACTCTATAATTTAAATTTTTCACCACTTAATTCTCTTCTTACACATGTTCAGAGTATTGCTTGTGATGAATATAGTTTCACAGTCAATCACACAACAGATGCACAATCAATATTTCATGACACTGGGGGTTTTGAAATTTTCTGTGACCTTGAACTTCATTTTCTGTCATTGATAGTGTCAAATTACTTTACTCTTGATTCTTTTCCTTGTTATTCCTGCAGTGGCATCCTTATTTTCATTCAGATCTGGTTCAGAACATTGGCTGCTGCTTTGACCTACACTGACATTTCAAAGGCTGAAGAATAATTAGTGAAATAAAAACCTCATAATTACTTTCTTGCACACACCCACACAAAGGCTTTTGTTGAGCTGGCAGAGTGGATTGAGATTTTGTTGTGTTGTGTTTTGTTCTAACTGACTGAGTAAGGAACTAAGGGAAGTGACAGGCATTTTCTAAAGACACAAAGTGATTCAGAAGCTATGGCCTTCAGTGTTCACCTGGCAGTGTTGAAACTTATGTCTCCTTTTAAACCCTACATTCTAGAAAGAAGTCCTGCTTTGCAGATGCCTTTAAAATAGATTATGGCACAGCACTCAGAATGGCTGTCTAATGTCAGCTGCTAGCTTTTGGCTCAGTTGGAAATTCTTACCTATGGATTGTCTTGATTTGGATATTAAAATGGCACCAACTGCTCAATATCTTAGGAAAATATTTTTAACAGAATGGACATGATGCAATGTTCTCCCCAAGTACTTTGTCTCTTCGTCTGACCTAGTGGACTTTGTACAGGAGTCTAATCATATCTGTAATCAATTGATAGATTGCATAATCATGGCTTTCAGTGACAAGAAGAGAAAACTCAGATGGCTTCTGCCTCTTCTGGATTGAGTCCTTGGTGCTTTATGGTCCTCATGTTTATCTATAGACAATTATCATACCAAATAATCTGTGGTGTGACTCTACAAGGAGCCTACTGAAAACTGCTGTTTTGTGTGTCACACTCTCTGCTCTGAGGTTTTTTTTTTTCTTTTCCAGAAAGGTTTGGCTTTGTCTATTATGATTGACTTTTCTACTTCTTGCTTGAACTATTTGCAGAATATTTAAATTTTACTTCATGTAATTTATATGTTGAACAAGCATGGGTTTTTGTAAACAAAACACAAATCTAAAATAGGTACTTCTAAAATTTTTTCTCAGGTTCCCTATATTTTCCTATAATAAATCTGAATGTATTGAGAGGCTTTTTATATGTGTGTTGTGGTTATTGGTTATAGAGATTAAGTTAAGAAACTTTAAATATCCATTAACTTATCTAAAATTGTAATTCATATGTAAGTACCATATTTACAAAAGAATGCCTTTTCCCCTTATATTAAAGAATAGATTCTTTTTTAGGATAGTATTTCCTGATTGCACTTTTCCCTCCCTCTACTCCTTTCAGTTCCTTCTCATCTTCTCTCCCACTGAAAGCCCAATCACTTTCTATCTCTCAAAGAATAACATTAAAAAAATAAGTTATAAAATAATCATTGTTTTATATATCTTTCAGTTTTATTTAATACCTGCTTACTTTATAATAAAAATATGACAGATCTTGTAGTCAATAAAACAGTCTTCTGTATCCCACAAGAAAAAAAAAGTGGATCATGTCTTATTATTATGAAAAGGGTTTGGACCTCATAGATTCTGTCAATGTGTCCTGGGTCCTTGAATCATATTTTGAGAACTCTTGGTTTTGGAATGAAAATGAGACGATTGGTTAAAAACGTTGTTTAAACCCCAGAAACATGTAAAGTCATGTTTCAAAGAGAAAATGCCAAGGTTGTGCTTCTGAGATGGAAGGCTTGGCCTTTGAACCTTTGTGCATGGTGAGTGTACAGGCAGCCAAAGTAAGCATTCACAAGGGTAGCCTTCCTTCTAGTAAAGTGAAACACACAGTTTTTTTTTAAACAGAGCATTGCTGTTATTGGAACCATCCCTTTGAATTAGAAGACACATATTACAAAGTGAGATGAGACCTTTGGATCTATACATTTCTGATAGGCAGGAAGCAGATTTGGAAATCTCTGGTTGTTTATTGTGAGAAAGGAAGAGTAACTTAGAAGCTGGCACAAAGACCCTCGAAGCTCTGCTCATAGGCCATGAAGTATCTATTTAGAGCCTATCGCAGCGGTAGAACTTGAGATCTAGATAACTCTACTGAAGGAGTGAGCATAGCCAAAGAGCCTCATCTATATCTAAACCTTTGCATGTATACGGAGATTTGAGATCATGTCTGGAAGAAGCAATGGCATCCAACATTTGTGGGCCTCAGAAGTGAGTGAGTGTATTTTCACTGGATTACTAAAATAAATCATTGGGAAGTCTCTGGAAAGAAGTTTCCAGTTTTGATTCTAAAATACTGTATTGACTAGTCTTGATGTTTTTAGTAGTTCCTTTCTCATTAGCCTAGGACTGGTCTTGTATGACAAGCCTTGGTATCATTAGTAGTTCCTTTCTCATTAGATTAGGACTGGTCTTATATGCCCAATGGTGGAAGTAACTGGCTATAAAGGGCACTAAGTTACCTGTACCTCTTCATCTAGGAGTAAAATCTTGCGAGATTTCTAGGACCTATGGTTGCATGTTGACTGGTGTTGTCATAGTTCATGTCTCATTTAGGCAACTGTACTATTGAGAGTTCATGGGAGCAATCTTTCATCAGTTGTCCTGGTACTCTGGTCTTATGGTCTTTCCTCCATGTCCTCTGGCATATTCTGTAGGAATTATACTGTATATATCTCAACTGGGGCTGGCAGTCCTGTGGCCAGTTATTCTCTGCATTTTTATGAATTATAGCTTTCTGTAATGGTCTTCATCAGTTTCTTTGTTGAGGGCCAAGAGCTATACCTACTTCTCCTTAGGCATCAGGAAACTATTAGAAAGCAGATAGAAAGTGGTAATAGTAGGTTTCTATTGGCCCCATAGTTGGGCCATCTAATTGATTATCCGATACCAAGAGAACAGCCCAAAACCATATACATACAAGCAACACTGAATGGACTCAGCAGGTTGTACTTATATGTTTACATGTTGTGATGGCTAATCTTGTTTGTCAACTTGACTACCTTGTAATCAACTAAAACTCAAGTAGCTGGTCATACCTCTGAGAGATTTTCTTGACTAGATCTTTTGAAGTGGGAAGATCCACCCTAAATCTGGACCACATCTTTTGGTAAAAGCCCATATAAAAGGCTTTTCCCTGTTTGCCCTCACTCTCTCTGTCAAGCTCATCTATCTGCTGCTGAGGCATTCCTTAGCTGGTATTTGAACTGACTTCTTTGGAATTCCAATGCAGATTAAAGAGCAGCTGAGACATCTAACCTTCGGGACTGAACAACTATTGGATTCTTGGCTATTCCATCAAAAGACAACTATTGTTGGAGTAGCTGGATCATATCCTATAAGACATTCTAATAAATCCAAAATATATAAATAAAAATTCTAATAATTAAATATATTTATTCATTCATTCATTTGTTCATTCATTCATTCTATCTTTTGGGAGCCCTGACAAATAAATATGTATATGTTTACCTATAATAATAATTAAAGCAAAACAGAATATGGAAGGGAATGGGGCAAATGAAGAGTTGGATGGAGGATAGAGAAGGGGTTGGCTGATGTAAATACAGTACTTACATATCAAATACTCCAAAAAGGAAAAAGGCACTGAAGCGTCACCATAGAGCCTAGAATTTCTCCTTCTAGGTGGTTCTAAACCTCTTTGGAAAATGAGCCCAGGAAGACAGGAGCTGTGACTCTGCCTCTGAGCATGTAGAGCCTGCTGGTACTGGAGAGAGAGAGAGAGAGAGAGAGAGAGAGAGAGAGAGAGAGAGAGAGAGAGAGAGAGAGAGAGAACCTTACGAACCTTACAGTTTCTCCCCAGGCTCTGGTTCTTGTTTTTCAGACATCATGAGGACATTCTAGTGGGACTCTAGATGAGAGAATCATGGGAGAAAGGCAAAGTAGAAGGACCCAGAGGGTCCTAGAAGCCTACAAGTAGAACATTATGATAGGCAGATTTGGGCCCAGGGGTCCCGCTCAAACTAAGGCACCAGCCAAGGACAATACAGGCGGTAAACCTTAAACCCCTACCCAGATCTAGACAATGGACAGAACACTCTCCACAGTAGAGTGGAGAGTGGGATATGACTTTCTCACATACTCTGGTGCCTCACCTTTGACCATGTCCCCTGGACGGGGAGACCTGATGGCAATCAGAGGAAGGACAGCAAGTTACTAAGAAGAGACTTGATACCCTATGATCATATAGACGGGGAGGTAATCCCCCTCAGGAACAGTCATAGGGGAGGGGAATAAGGGGAAATTGGGAGGGAGGGAAGAATGGGAGGATACAAGGGATGGGATAACCATTAAGATGTAACAAGAATAAATTAATAAAGGAGAAAAAAATGTAAATAAAATAAAATAAAATAAAATAAAAAAACAAAAACAAAACAAAACAACAACAACAAAAACAAAACAAAAAAAAAAAAACCCACTCACAAACAATATCCAAGAACACATCAAAAAACCTCATCCACCACGATCAAGTAGGCTTCATCCCAGGGATGCAGAGATGGTTCAACATACAAAAATCCATCAATGTAATCCAACATATAAACAAATGGAAAGAAAAAAAACACATGATCATCTCATTATATGCAGAAAAAGCCTTTGGCAAAATCCAGCACCCATTCATGTTTAAAGTCTTGGAGAGAGCAGGGATACAAGGCCTATATATAAGCATAATAAAGACAACATCAAGTTAAATGGAGAGAACAGCCGTGACCTAATAAGGCTGTAAGGTTAACCTTTACTTTTAATATGGAGATGATCCAAGCAGGTTTACGGAGGTGACGGAATCAAACAGGAGAGTGCCATAGGCAGAGGCAGAGGGAACTGTTAGTGTAATCGCTTCTAAGCCTGATGTGCTTTTTTTTTTTTTAAATCAAGAAATCTCACATGGGCTGGACAGATGGCTCAGTGCTTAAGAATGCATACAGTCCTTCTAGGTCTGATTCCCAGCACCATTGTCAGGTGGCTCACAATTGCCTGTAGTACCATATGTCCTAGAACTGGAATTACAGATGTTTTCGTGAAGGGCCTTTATTAAATGGTTGGAATTGATTTGACCCTCGAAACAAAAAACATACAAACAAAAAAAATATATATTTTGAACTTTTAAAACCAGGTGTTAAGAAAATAAAACTTTAACCATATTGTTTTGTCTACATTTTTCCTTTCTCTCATTCCAGTTGTTCTATCTCCTGGGAAGAATTGCAGAGTCATGGCTCGCATTCTCTTTCCTATATTTTCCCTTTTGTTCTACCTTGTCTCATTTGCTTCTCCAATTCTCATAAGCATCTCATACTGAAACTTCCAGAAAGCAGAATAATGATACATTTTTAAAGAGTATCTTGGATTTTAACCCAAATAATATCTCATAATTTGAAAATACTAGGTATTATAAAATTAAACATATTTTTAAACATATTTGAAAATCTGTCATTTTCTTTCCTTTGTTGGTTTGCTGTAATTTTCATTAAATTTAGTGAAATAGCATATTTAGTGTCATTTCAACATATCCTTCATTGAGACCTTCTACACAGACATGATAGAAGAGTTTTCTAGCTAAGTACGAGACATATATGGTCCTACTGAAATTATTCTTAACTTGAAAAGGACAGCTTGACAATTTAGCTCCATATCACCAATAGTCTTTGGTGTATATTATCAATATTTTAAAATATATTTCAAAATAACTACATTGTTGTAAAGATGCATTTTATTTAAGAAATATTGATATGGTATCAGCCATAAAATAAAATAGGACATTTTGCTAAAAGACTGCAAGAGTACTATTATATTAAAACTTAAAATTCAGACTAGCAGGTGGATTTCTAATTGCTAATATGGTTTATTATGCGTTCAATTTTTTCTGAATAATTGGTAAGTTCTGAAAGCAATTTGGGCATTTAAACATGTCTGCCTTTATGTATCAAGAAAAGGTAATGGAGAGGAACACCGTCCTTTCATATTAGAGTCCTGCTAATTCAGCAATAAATATTCACCAAAGGCTATGCTATCTTGAGATAAGGTCGCTGTGACCATCCATTCCATTAAAAATATGTTTATTTTACTTACAGGTGTCATCCATTAAGACAGGCAATTGACGTTTTAGCTAGTGGCCTTTGTCAAGCAAATGAAACTTACTTTTAATGGAATGGAACTTGCTAAATGACCTAATCTCAAGTAGCATGCACTTTGCTGAATATTTATTTATTATGAACTAGTCAGCTGAAAATACAATTTGTGCTGCACTAGGTGATCTGGTTATTTAGGAATAGCATTATATCACTTGTGTTCACCTACTCAGGAGAGACTCCTTGAACTACTCAGAAAAGCATGTTGGTGTCTAACAATCTCTTTAACTGTTCTTGTGTTTAGTTTCTTTCCCTCCCTAGTGTGCTTTCTGTTTGTACGTTTTCCTACCACATGCATCCCACCTTTCTCTCTCTACTTACCATTCCCTTTATTAATTCTAGTCATTCTTGTATCTCCTGAGAACAATTCCAGTCACTGCATGCATACGTCTTTTTACATTTTTCCTTTCACTCAGCTTCCTTCAGCCCATTTGCTTTTCCATGTTACATAGCATCTCACTCATGAGCTTTCAGGAGACAGAAAGACCCCATATTTTTCAACAGTATTTTGGTTTTCAAGGCAAAGAATTATAAAGAATAGTATCCTAGAAAAAGAAAAAAGAAAAAATTCTGTGAGTCTTAGACTTTGATATAATATTTTAATCTTAACATTTCATGTTTTGTTTTGCTTTGGTCACAGCATGGAAGCACAACGCCCACAGTTAGACATTGTTCTGAGTCTTAAAGTCATATGATGCTTTTAGTTTTCCAGCACCAAGCATCCTGCTTTTTGGACTGGCTAATGATCTAATGCCCAATAGCTATTTCTTGTTCTCTATAAATCCTAGAATGGGCTTTTCCCACTCAAGTTACTAAGTTACTATGTGACTGTTACAAAGTTACTAAGTACCTATGGCAACACAAACACTAATCCCCAATCTTAATTTCATAGCTTAGTTATAACAATTAACTTTTATTTTACATTAATTTTTATTATTAAGTAATTGTACAAATCAAGTTTTGCTATAACATTTCTATGCAATCACATATGCTGCTTTGATCATGTCCACTTTCCCTTCAGCTTCTGAGCTTTCTCTTCTTTCTTTTGTCCCTCTTCCTTTCCCTGAAGTACTTCTATGCCCAGATCCCCTCCATGATATGTGATATGCATACATAGGAGGAAAACTGAAATACTTGTGTTTCTGTTTCTGAATGATCTCATTCAACACAGTGATCTTCTCTATTCTTTCTGTATTCCTGTGAATGAAATATATTCTTCATGGCTGAATAATACTCCCTGCATATCTGTCTGTCTCTGTCTCTCTGTCTCTGTCTCTGTCTCTCTCTCTCTCTCTCCCTGTCCCTCTCTCTCTCCCTTCCTCCCAACTATGTGCCAACTATGTGAATTTCAGTGTGGCTGATGACACAAATGCTATTTTCTTGGGTTCTCTGCATGACTTGCAGGCAGTTGGGCAGGTGGAAAATGTTCATCTCCCCAGAAACTCTTTCTTGTATGTGTGACATTGGGAAGAGATTATGCTTTCTGGGATTTTAAGTTCTCCGCCCTCCAGGAGGGAATATTGGAAGATAATATCTTAATTCAGAAGTTGATATGCAATGGCATAGAAGGAAGAGTTCTTTTTTCTTCACCATGAGTTGGAATCTCTGAGACTTTGTATATTTCCCTGATAGCCACACAATTCTTGTCAATTGTACCTCTTTTGTAAACTGTCTGTTCTGAACACCTGGCAACTTTTTGGCTCATTTACTTAAAACATACATCATCATTGACATGCCAAGTAGGTTTTTTTTTTTAATCTGTGTTTCCTGAGGACTTTGGGCATTATAGTTACTTGGTAACTCAAGAGTGAGACCTTTCTTTAACACATGTGTTCCTTTTGTGGAGAAGTAGTCCATAGTGGACTAGGCTACACCTTTCACTGAGTGACATTATTACTTCTCTTCATACTTCAGTTATTAGAGTCACATATCCTCACCCACTGTCAAATGAGTTGCAGAGTGCATTCCTATCCTGAGCTTGAAAACCAAATGAGAATACGATCATGCCTGGCCCCAACCACTGCATGGGTCATTAATACACAGAGTCACTATATTTGGAGATTAAAAGCTCAAGGGTCACTGTGACACCACTACGCTATCACTTTTCCTTGACTGCACTTTGGTTATAAATTTTGGGACATTTATGGGAAAAATAAGAGATAAAGAGATTTGAATATCATTTCCTGAGAGTTTCTTATTAGTTTTCCTGGAGTCAACTTTAGGATAGGAAATATTTGCTTTTTTAAAGTACTCCTGCTTCAGTATCACTAGGGTTTCATTTTTATATTTTGAAGACAAAGCCCTAGGTAGCCCATGTTGGCTTCAAACTTGCTAAATGGGTGCGGATGTACTTGGACTCCTGATTTTCCTGATTCTGCCTTCCAAGATCTGGGATTATAGGCATGTATCCTCATTCTTGACATCATTTTAAGATATTGAGAAGCAGACTATATAGATCTATGTCTGATTCCTTCACAGAATAAGTTTGATTAATTAAAAGGGCAGGTTTGATATCTAGAGGGCATACTGTAAATACATGTGCAATGAACCAAGCTTCTTGTGGGAGCTAACTTTTCTGGTTAGTAAAATAAAATGCTAAATTTTCTTTTAGGGCCTGGATTTGCTATCTTGTAGTTTATTTGCACATGAATGATCCAATGGGATGTTCCGTCAGATAGTCACAAGGATTAGCAATGGCATTTGCACAGCTGTTAAACAATCAAGAAGGGAAACAACTCCTATAAGGTCACACAACTTTGGAGTGTCTTCATTTACTTCCTTGCATCTGTTAACTGTGGATCAGTTGACACACAGTAGTCATTTCAAAATGTGCTGGTCTTTATGTGACATCAGAAGATGAAAAGAATGTTTTCAATATTAGCCATTGCTATTTGAGGAGCTGCTCCATGCCAGAAATGATAAGGAATGTAGATGTGCTAAGTTGCTTTTTATTATCAATAATGACATAAGATAGTGCTATCACTCCTCTTTGCAGTGGAAGAAACTGACTCCCAGATCTTATGTAATATCCTTCCCCAAGAAAAGCAGATATCCACGGTAGAGGGATTCAAATTCACATATGTCTGATACCAAGGCTTGCATGCCAACTGTGTGAGTAGCTTCAGTGTCTTGCTAGACAAGCAGTTCAGCTCCTTGAGGGAATGTGTCTGCATATCTTTGTTTAGTAACTAAGGAGAAAGCAGGTAGCTGTTTCAATTGAGTGATTGTGATTTAATGACTGGGCCCTGAGGTTATTGTACAGATGTATCCTTTATTGTGTTATTACAGATAGCATGGTTCAATAAGAATCCAGAAAGAACCACTCCAAATTTTGGTGTGTCTCAGAATATTCTGGAAAACTAACAAAGAACATAAAGTTCCAGATCTAAAACAAAAGCCAAACCAAATAAAAAACAAAATAAAACAAAAATGGTCTGAGGTCTTGGTACTTTCACTGAATCTTTTAAGTGCATTTCTTTGATAATCATCAAAGTTTAAGAAGCACTTTGATGAGGTATTTGTCAGGGAATCACTTATGGTATTAGTTTTAGAAGGTGGTATAGAGCTGCAAGCTAAGTGGTGGTAAAAACAGAGTGTTGTGTAGATGTGATTATCCAATATTCAATGAAGACTTTCTTATACTGCTCAGGGAGTATAAAAATGTTAATATGTGTGGTATGACTATATTGTTTCCAACCCATCTGAGTAGTGCTGGTGGTCTGATTTCTTTCATGAATATTCACAATTCTCAATAATATATATATTTCCAATAATTCCTGAAATAACAAAAATTCAAGTTTCACTGAACTAAGTTCTACCAACATTTGTAAGCTTATATTTTCAAAACCCAAAAGGATTTCTATATGTTTACACACGTATGTACATACTCTGGTCACTGGTTTGAAAAGCATCAATGTGAGAACAAAACAATGGAACAAAGTGTGAAATAAAATTTTAGAAAAACTCTGTCTTGACATATATGAGACAATTCTTGGTACATGTAAAATGTGAAAATGTAATGAAGTACCAGAATATTAACACTGAAAGTGTCACAAATATATAATGAAGGGCTATGTTGAAACAGTAAATATTTTAATGAGTGCAATTCTGATTCTACAACAAGAAGAATATGATAGAAAAGAAAAGTAAGATTTGTGGCTTTCAAGATCTTAATGAGATTCATGGAGAGTTCTATGTAATAATCTGTATATGTTAAAAAGCTGTAATGAGGTGAATACGTGAGATGGTTTAATGAGCTATGTCTCAGGAAGTGTCCTGTGAGATGGGCATCCTTCAGGCTGAAATGAGATGGGTGAAAGGAAAGTGTAATGAGCTGGTCACATAAAGGAGAAACATTATAATTAGATGCATAAAAGAAGGAAAGGAGAGTATATAAATTTTCAAAATATGTAAGATATAATGGGAACTAGGGTTTAGTGTAATAAGATGCAGAAATGAAATGACAATGAGATACAAAAATGGAATCACGTAATGAGATATGTAAGGACTGTGTAATGAGATGTGCATGTTTAAGGGGTCTAATAAGATGCAAGATGGGAAAGGTGTAATGCGATGAGCACGTTAAATAATCTAATGAGGGGCATGAAGGAAATGATGTCATGTCACATGAAAATTGAAGGAAGAAATGAGATGTGCATTTTAAGGACCATGATAAAATGGGTAAACGAAAGCAAAGAGTAAAAAGATATAGAGATCAAATTTTGTTATTATAGCCTGTGTGTGTGTGTGTGTGGGGGGTTAATAGAGGAGGTGTGTTTTTCTCATGATCTTTGAGATGATTCTTTTTCAAATATTTATTATTTCTTGGAAAATTCAGACATATAGTGTGCACATTCTTTTTTTCCAAGATATATATTATTTTATTAATTTGTTCTTGTTACATCTCACTGGTTATCCCATCCCTTGTCTCCTCCCATTCTTCCCTCCCTCCCATTTTCCCCTTATTCCCTTCCCCTATGACAGTTCCTGAGGGGGATTTCCTCCACCTGTATATGCTCATAGGGTATCAAGTCTCTTCTTGGTAACCTGCTGTCCTTCCTCTGAGTCTCCTCCTCCAGGGAAAATGGTCAAATATGAGGCACCAGAGTAAGTGAGAAAGTCATATCCAACTCTCCACTCTACTGTGGAGAATGTTCTGACCATTGGCTAGATCTGGGTAGGAGTTTAAAGTTTACAGCCTGTATTGTCCTTGGCTGGTGCCTTAGTTTGAGCAGGACCCCTGGGCCCAAATCTGCCTATCATAACGTTCTGTATAAAACTGTAGAGATATAAATAATTCCCACCTTCAATGGACCACATATACATACAGGAGTATTCGAAGTTAGGTACTGATGGGGTAAAAAATGCTACAGAAACAGAGATTGTTTATACATAAAAATATCTGCATATCCAAGTGAAATATTGCCTTGCACTCAATTCCACTTGTTTAATTCTGTTACACGTTTATTAAAAATCCTTTTGATCCCTTTCCTGTTTATTCTCACATTAGTTGATCTTATCTTTTGAGAAACTCAGTCTAAAATCAAAACAGCCTAATCTGTTTTATTTCCTGTTGTATCCCTTAAAAACAAAAGGCAAGCAAACAAAAGGTAACACAAATGTGCTTTTATGATTTTTCCTTGTAAAATATAGTACAATATATCTATTCTCTTGAGGGATGATTATAAGAAGTTGCTTGCTTTTCCTAATGAGGGCTAGACGAAATGCAGTTGTTTTCATCCATTGGCAATAAAACTGAATATTTATTAATTCTTGAGTAATTGGTAAAGCATATTCTGGAAGATATTACTCATAAGACTAAAAATAAATAACAGGCTGGTAATACTGACCAAGTAATAGATAGAAACTAGAATCAGTTTACTTCAAAGAAAGTTCTCCTACACTAAATCCAGAATCTTCAACACAAAGCGCTTATGAATTTCTAGAGAGGACTACCCTTTACTACAAAGCAGCAACTCCTGTATGAGTATGCCTTGTTTTCTACCAGGCATCTCTGCACTTCTTATACAAACACTTCAGTGTTTTCAGGAGCTCAAGTGCTATTTTAATCAAACCCGGAAAGAAAGAGCAGAGTGATTCATTACTGATCTTCTCAACCTGAGTAGCTGTTGTTTCAGAGATCACTCTTGAGGATTCTTCAGTCCACAACAGCCTCCTGGCATGACAAATCCAGGTAAAACTGTGGTGGTCTTGCTTTTTGTTTTAGTGTTTGTGTACTATGTTGAATTCACATGCGAAGGCAGGCAGTGACAAGGAAATCTTGTTCAATCATGTACAAACTCGATGCAGCTGAGAAGTACTTATTGCAGTAATTCCAATCTTTTATATAGAGTGAGCCCTGACAGGCTGTGCATAGTTGATCCAAGGCCCAGAGCCAGGTGCACATTGGCCCTAGGAAGCACAATAGTAGAGAAAGGCCCTCTCTACTTAGGACACTGGCCTTCTGTTTTCTCTTCTTTGTCTAGTAAAACACTATCTAGGGTACTGATTTATTCCAAGATTTTTGCTCAGGTGTCCCATTCCTCTTCATTCTCCTTGACCTTTGAGATAATTCTTATGATACGTCTCTTGTGACTTCAGCCTACACTTCAACCTCATAGATCACAGTTGTCTTTGTTGGCGAGGTCTATCAATTCCTTCAGAGATTGGCTTACTTTTCAAATGATGATGAATATCAAGTGCAGCATTAAATGTTCTATGCACTATATTCTGCCAGGACCCATTTTTCTCACTTTATCCATTCTTGACTATTCAATGCACCCTAGGCACCCCAGGGATGCCTATAGTATGCTTTAACACTTTGACCTCTTATGTTTCTACTGCTAGCATGAACATGTAAGACTCCCAGACTTGTGAAACAGAGGTGATTCGTACTTTCAGCAGGGGTGGCATTTTCTAACATATAAACAATCAACTCATATAAGCAACGAGACCTTGCTTTTACCTGTTCTCCAAGATTTCCATATAGAACTCTGACTTTAGAGAACTTTTGCTTTTTGTTTATTTTTAAAATGTTTTAAAGTGAAACAGAATTATATCACAATCCCCTTTCTTTCTCTAGCTCCTCCAAGCTACTTTCCCTTGAACCCCTCCTGGGTCACCTTTCAAGCTGATAGCATCTTTGTATTTGATTATTCATATATATATATATATATATATATATATATATATATATATATATATCTATATCTCCTGATGAGTCCATTTTTATTGGTGGTGTATATACCAAAGCTGAACATTCTACACTAGACAACCAATAACAGGGCTTAACTTGAAAAGAAAATAGTTCTCTTTCTCTTACAGTAAGTAGTTGTTTGTTTTTCTTTGTCTAAAGGTAGGACTGATAGAAAAATTTCCCCTTCCAAGGGAAGGAAGTAATTCGTCAATCCTGCCCAGCTGTAGCACCTGTGAACCATAACAGTTACCAGCCAAAGAAGACACTCACATGTTGGTAGCAACCAGTAGCTGCTTAATTGAACATACTCTCAACTCAACATGTGGAGCATCAGTCTTGGCACTGGAAACTTAGCTGGAATCCCAGGGCCTGTGAGGTCATGGACCTTAGAAAAGACTCTAATGCTGCCACTTTGATAAATCTGCATAAATCTTTACAATATTTAAATTTTTTCTTTTTTGTACTAATAACTGCACTTATCAAAGGAAGTTTCATTTTGGGACAAATAGAGACCATCACAGAAAGCAGTAATTGGATACAATGAAGATATCAATCGACAACGGGGAGGCCAGCCTCTAGGAATATATGTACATCATATCTCTTGCATCAGTGAATCAGAAAAGGAATTGAGGAAAAGAGGCAGAAAGTTTGTGAGATGAGCCATAATACCAAGAGATGGCTGTGAAACAGTGCCTCCTGGAAATAACTGCACAAACAAGATGGGAACAATAGCAACAAAGAATAGTATGATTTAGAAGGGCAGATCGAGTTCAGCTCCCAGACATCTGCATCCTGGAATGCCAACTGCTCCTTCTCCTATTTTCCTCCAAGGAAGGACAGATGTTGTGGAGCCAGAGTTCATCTTTTAGAGGGCCAAGTGAGCCGAGTTCTGGTGCCTGACGTTGAACTTTGGCTTCTTTACTAATGACAAGGCTTCTGGGGATTTTAAAATATGTTATCCATACTGTTTGTTCAGCTATGATCGTTTTTTATTTATCATGTATTTTTTCATAAAGTCTTTTGTTTTAGTAATTTCCCTTCTGCTTCAGTCCCTCAGGGTATAGGGTGCTGTTGCTGATTCCTTAGAACTAAGATAAAAACCTTTCTTAATATTAAATTTTGAAATACATCCTTCTCTGATTTTTTTGCTTTGTGTTTCCAGTGATGTGGCACAAGCCCAGGACCTCACATGTGCTAGGGAATGAGCACTTTCCAATCTGAAATATATTTTAAATCTCATGCTGTTCCTTTATCATATACTGAGTGTCTGGTCAATAATATGAATATTTTTTAATGTTTTTAAAATTATAGGTTTAGCATTCCCAAGACAAAGATTTTAAAGCTTCCAAGAATTTGAAAAAAAGTTTGAATACCAACATGATGCCACAAGAGGCAAATTCTCCTCTTGACTATATATAATGAGTTTCAGTCAAACATGGCTACACTACAAATGTGAAAACTGGCTTCCTGGCTTTGTATGTAAGATATATTTAAAATAGAAATGATTTTATGTTTGGTTTATTCTTATCCCTACTATGACTCATTGTGCCTATATAAATACACTAAATACACTAAATACAATAAATACAATAAAATTTAAAAATACTAAAACCCAAACAATTCTAGTTCCTGGTATTTTGAATAAGTGATACTTAGCCTGCACTATACAATTTAGGTAATGAGAATCAACTTTGAACCTTGACTTATTCTTTGAAAAAAGTCAACTTATGATTTAAAACAGCAAAGAGTATATGAAGGAAAAATAAATCTCATGAGTAAAATAAAGAATTTAGAAAAGACATATGAACAACCCTATATAGGAGGCCAGGGGAAAAATAGAATGAAAGAAGAGATAAAATCAATGTGATAACTAAATAGTTACAGAAGAAAATTTCCCAAGATGCCTAAAGAAAATGAAATGACTGTATAGATTTAAATACTTCATCAAGTGCTATGTGTGATAGACAAGAAATAGACACGCAAACACATGTGGTAAGATTGCCAGTTGTGACATAAAGAGAAGGTCCTGCAAGATTCAAAGTGGAAAATAAAGTTGACTTAAAAATGTTTAATAGATGAATTATTAAAGATGGAAATTAAAGATGAAATATTAAAAATGTGGGCAAAGGAACTGTATATTAAGAGTTTTCCAACCAAGAGATTCAGGGGCTGCTGTGAAAAACAAATATTTGTGAACAGACCTTATCATACTTTCTCATATAAAATGTGATTAAAAAAAACACTCAATATTATATTCTAAATGTCTCATGACTCAAATCTATCAAAATTGCAGAACAAAAGAAACAAAGATACTGAAAGCTGCTTTTTTCTCTCTTCTTTCACACTCTTGGAACTATGGATATGTTATTTTTAATTAATTAATTAATTAATTAATTAATTAATTAATTAATCACTTTACTTCCCAATCATAGTCCCCTCCTTCCTCTCCTCCTGATCCTACCAGCCATTCCTCTTCCTTCTCCCTGCTCCCCTGTTCCTCAGAAAAGGGAAGAACCCCCTACTCACCCACTCCATCTCATCAAGTCGCACCAGGACTGAGTATATCCTTTTCCCCAAGGCTTTGTGAGGGACGAAGCCCAGCCAGGGGGCCAGTGATCACAAAACAGACAGAAGCCTCGAGCCTGTGCAGAGCTGATGAGGCAGTTCCAGCCTGGAGACTAAGGCCAAAGGCTGTTGGCTGGGGGATGCTCAGCATTTTAGTTCTATTGATTTCTTCAACCAAATAGATAAAGCTCACCCATCATACCCTCACAGAAATACTAAGAATGACGTTAGACTAAATACCTGGACACCAAGATCCAGCAAGTAAGTGGTATATATTAAGAGATACATTGAACACAAAAAATTTGGAGAAAGTGATGATATGTCCATAGGAAGAAAATAAACTTTATAAACAAGGTTTTCAACAAGAAAAAGCTAAAAAAAAAAAAAGCTATAAGAGTAATATGTACTTGTACTATACTGATTAATGCATCTGTGAACAAAATTCACTTTGTATGATGATGGAAGCACTGTCTTGAATCTTATTAAAGATATTACATTATTTTTTTAAAAAGCAGGGACAATCCATGTCGGAGCCAGCCCCTACTCCTCTTAATAGGTGACCCACATAAAGCCTGAACTGCCCATTTGCTACATCTGTATAGGTGGCCTAGGTCCAATATATTCATGGTCCTTGGTTGGTGCTTCACTCTCTGCAAGCATCTCTTGGCCCTAGTTAGTTGGCTCTGTTCGTCTTCTTGTGGAGTTCCAGTCACCTCCAAGTACTTCTATTCATCCCTCCACTCACTTCACCATGAGTCTCTTCATCTGTTTTGATCTGCTGCTGGGTGTAGCTTCTCAGAGGACATCTATGCTAGACTCCTGTCTAGAAGCATAGATGATTATCGTTATTAGTGTGAGGGGTTGGCTCTCTCCCATGGGCTGTGTCTCAGGTTGGGTCAGGTGTTGGTTAACATTCCCTCAATCTCTGTAATCTTTATCCCGGCACATCTTGTAGGCAGGTTATATTTTGGGTAAAAGTCAGAAAGACACACATGGTATGTACTCACATAAGCAGTTTCAGCCATATAGTATAGGATAAACACACTACAATCCACAGATCCAAAGAAGATAAGTAACAAGGAGGACCCAAGGGAGGATGTTCAACTATCACTCAGAGGGGAAATAGAATAAAGAGCAGAAGTGGTTGAAAAGAGGAAACAAGGTGGGAGAGGGAATGCAGAGAGAAATGAGGGTGGAGATCGGACCTGGAGAGACTGGGAACCAGAGGAGAGAGGGCCTGAGGGGAGAAGAGAAACCATGGGCACAAGCATCTCTGTGTCAAGCTGGAGGCATAGGACAGGGTAGGTTTCTGGGACCATCTGGGGATGGTTCTGGCTGAGATTCCTGGTAGCAGGGGTCCTGGAGACTGAAGACGACACCCTCTTGCTAAACAGGACTTCTAGTTGATGGAGGGGAACACAAACCCAGCCACAAAAACTATGGATATATTAAGTAAGCAATGCTTCTCCAAATAAAAGGCATAATACAAGGGGATTGAATGAACTATAAGAATGAAACTGGCATGAAACCTAGCATATGAGAGGAATTGGCTGATTACTTTAAAGTATTTTCAAAATTTCCTTTTGTAGGCATGGAGGTAGAAAAGTGAGTCAAGGGAGGGATAAGCATTTTAGTAAAAAAAAAATAAGTTTGATAGTTGGTAGATTACTAACAATAGAAATATATGTTTGAGTGTGAGAATTTTGAAATGAGGGACACACTCAAGAAAGTCAAAAGCCTAGATAGCTTATACGGTGTAAAGAGAAAATAAGGACCATTCCAATTTCAAAAACTGCAAGGAAGGAATTGCAAAAATAATCCAGATAAGCGGGAGGAATGAGTGAAGCCTGCTAGTGAGGCAACGGAATGGAAGAGGACTGACTTCAGCTATTAAAAATACACATTTATTATTGTGCTGTAAGTCAGAATCCAGTTATACATAGTTCATGAGAGCCATCAAGACAAGTTGAAAAATAATGAAATGGGATAAAAGATACTAAGAAATGCAAATAAAAAGAAAACAAGGATTCAGTATGAATATTAAGCATGGCGAAATCTAAGAACATAAAGACTAAGTAGGATAAAGAAAGATTATGTGATCCCTAGAGCTATAATTTATCAGGAAGATATGACAGTCATAAATCTTTCAGGTCCAAATAACAGTTCATCTAAACATGTAAATTGAAAAGTATTAGAAATACAAAACCTTGATTAATATGCTCTTTGAGAAGAGCGCTTTAATTGAAGTTTTTCATAAGATGGTAGAAAGTTATTAGAAAAAAAAGAAAAACATAATTAAATAACCCAATCATCAAGACTATTTAATAAATATTCATATATTGTAGCATCCTCTATAAAGGAGAGCATAATTGTGGCATTTGCTGTTAAGGCATATACAGAAATTCTACCAAGTATTCAGCACAAAGAAAAGCTTAGCGTATTATACAAGGGGAGTTACATGTATAGTTTATTTTGATAATAGTCTAGTAAATTTAAAAATTGAAAAGTAAAAAAAAATCTAAGAGTAAACTTCTGCAACAGCCTTGGATTACTGAATATCAAAACCCAAATTCTAAACAAACAATTTCCCTGGCAACAAAATGGAAGTATAACGCTAAGGTTAAGCAAAATGGCTGTAGCTTAATTAGAGAGGCTACAAGGGCCAAATGCCTTCATGAATTTAGAAAAAAAACCTAAGTATATAAAAACACTTATAAGGTTAGATGAAAATCGTTGAATGTGTACAGAATATGTGAACACTAGACATAAGACAGTGTTCTTAGCTGTGAGAATGGAATCACTAGTTATGGGATGCCTTTGTTCATTTCAGTACTGTAGAGTTTGAAAACCATCAGAAATATATTCACATCATCCAACTAGTAGGAAGTTGAAAACAATTGCCAGAGAGGTGATTGCAATAATAACGATATAAGTTTTAGAGTAAAAATAAACATAATCAACACATATACCAGGAGGAATTCACAGCTGAGGGCCACCAGTTGCCGTACATTAGATATGTTGGCAAACCACTAAGCCATCTCTCTGAACATAGAAAAAAAATTTTTTTTTTTTGGTTTCTACAGACAGGGCTTCTCTGTGTAACCATGCTTGTCCTGGATTTGCTTTGTAGACAAGGCTGACCTTGAACTCACAAAGATTCCCCTGCCTCTGCCTCTCCTAGTGCTGGGATTAAAGCTGTTGTGCCACCATGCCAGGCTAAGATGCCCACTCTTAGAAAAGCTGGCCAGTGCTATGTGACATGTTGTAGAGATGCAACTGTATGCAAAAATTCATCTAGTATTATCTAGTATTACCTAAATGTATTATTTTAGTTAATAGGCTTAGTAAATTTTATCGAAAACTATAGCTCTTGTACAAACACATAAAAATTCAGACATTGGAGGCTCTCAAGGATAGAGTCTACGTTTCCGCAAGTGCTTTAAATCTTTAAAAGCAGAACACAAGCTCTTGTTGTTGATTATCAAATTTCTGCTTTAAGGAACTAGACCTGCAACCAGGCATTGATAATGTAGTCTGGTTTCCTTTCACTTATCCATTGACCTCCCTTGAAGGAAGCAGGCGCTCCACTCTGCTCCTGCTTCCGTGCTTTGCAGGAGAGATGCCCACCACACTATTATGGCTGCTGACAGCTAACAGGAAGCAGGCTTGCCTGCTCTCTCAAGTACCTGTTCTGTTTTGTTTGCTACATAGATATTTCTAAACCATCTCTTGATCACTCCAGCACCTCACTAGGGAGGAAGGGTCTTTGTGCTGGGAATCTGTTTTGGAGACAGAAAACACACTAATTTAAGGAAGACTACAGCCATCTCAGCAATAACTGAGCTAGCACTATTTAATTTGGGTAAGAGGGTAGACAATCTGGAATGAAATGTTAGAAAACATAACGTTTGCCTTTTGAAGGAAGCTACTGGACTTGAAATACTATCAATGTGTAGTCTGAGTATTTTATTCAGGAGGAAACAGTATGCTATTTAAAATGAAAACATCCTTAAGTGGGGATGTTAAAATGTGACCATAATACCTAAAGCTTGGAAGCCAAATAGGTTCCTTAAATAGTGAGGAAATAATTTAAGGAGGTGCCAACAACAAAAATCTTGACTTTACCTATAGCTATAGAAGACACAAGAAAAAGTAGAAGCAAGGCAATGCTGTGGCAGAAACTATTCCACGGAAGGAAATTGTTGTGATGAAAGACGAACTTCAGATTAGAAAAAACAAAGTGTTCAGATTGAATAAAAAGTATGCAATTGCTATGTTTAAGACTTAAGAAGCAGAACAAAGAAACATTGGGAATGTAAGCTAGTAAGAGAAGTAACAGGTGAACAGCCTCCAAACACGGAAGCTATTCCAGTGCCAGATCTGGTGGACTCTGGCGGAAACAACAATACAAGAACCAGGAAAACCAAACTCATACCCACAGTAGTATTGGATATAAAGAGGATCAGGACACATCAGTGAAATGTCCTATTCCGGGAGCATTAAGTCTATCATTGAGCAAGACTCTTGGCTTGTAAATATATGTTTGACAAAAACCACAAAAAAGCAATGATGCCATTCCCACTGATAGACTGTGACCTTTGCCTCCATTGATCAACAAAAAACAGCAGCCCCCAAAGCCAGTAGACATGGAGATTATCTGAGCACAGTATTAATAAAATTGATTTGAGAAACTAAAACCCGCTGGTTCCACTGAGACAGCGGTGGTGCAGTGGGAACTCAATGTACTCTGTGAGACTCTGTCTTGCTTTTTGTTTCAATCAGCTTGTTTTACTGTGAACCAGTAATTTTTTTAAGCTGTTAGGAAATTAATGTGAGCGAACTTTCCCTTTATTTTCTTTTCTTGCTTGTTTTTTATTTTTATTTTTTTAAAATTATATTTATTAAGATTACATCCGGATTGTTATTCCCTCACTTGTATCTTTCTGTTCCCATCCTCTCTCCCTGTTTCGCCATATTCCCCTCCTCTAGACCTCTGACAGAAGGGGACCTCCTCCTCCAGCATATGACCACAGCATGTTGGGTCTCATCCGGATAGCCTGCTTCCTCTTCCTCTGTCATGCTTTTTAAGTAATAGCTTTACCATTACAGTAAGGCAGCAAACACACATCGGATCCACGGTGAACAAAGCTCAGCACCAGGAAGAGTTCCCTTTGTGGGTGAAGCCTTGACTACACACTTCAGGTTTCAACACAACTGAGGGTCCCTGCAAGCAATCAAGCCCAGAAGGGAAACTGCTCTGACGTGAAGTAGGAGAGCAGGAAGGTTGTAGATGTACTCTGGCCACAGCAGGCTGTTCCCTCCCTCAGAAAGCAACATGCTCATCAACATGCGGTACCACCTCACACTTGATATCGGATGCAACATCCTTCAGAGTCTTGTTAATTTCCTTATTTTTGGCACCAACATTCATGTTCATTTTTTTTTTTTTGGTTTTGTAAATGAAATTCTTAACTTATCACCAAAAGCAAATTTTAAAAGAAAATAATGTTAAATTGGACTTCATTAAAATGAAACTCATTATTCAAAAGATACTGATAATAGAACGAAAACATAAACCACAGGAAAAAAGTATTTGAAAACATATATCTTATAAATACCATATTTGTAAAATGAATGTTCAAAACTCAACAAAAACAATCTAAAATCAAATGGTCCAAAGACCTGAACAGATATCTCACCAAACAGATACAAATAGAAAAAAAACCTTATCAAATTCCCATGTTCACTATTGTTCATGTTTGATTTTTTGAACAAAGACAGTCTAACAGAAGTATTTCCTAAAATTCTTTTTTTGTTCTTCCAATAATTTATTCAAATTATATCTAAATTGTTATCCCCTCACTTGTATTTTCCAATCCCCCGCCCCTTTCCCTCTTTCACCCTATTCCCCTCCTACACCTGTGACAGAAGGGGATCTCCTCCCCTACTATATGATCACAGCCTATCAAGTCTCATCCTGGAAGCCTGCTTACTCTTCCTGTGAGTGCCACCAGGTCTTCCCAGCAAGAAGAAGTGGTCAAATAGGGGACACCAGAGTTCATGTCAGAGACAGTCCCTGCTCCCCCCACAACCATGGAGAGTGTGCTGTCCATTGGCTAGATCTGAATAGGTTTATTGTATGCATTGTCCTTGGTTGGTACAGCAGTTTGTGCAGGTCCCCTTGGATCCAGATCTGCCAGCCTTGATGGTCTTCTTGGATACTCTGGGTCCTTCTTTCTCCCTATTCTTCCATACCACTCTGACCCAGAGTCCCAATAGACAGTCCCAGCATCTGTCCCGATCCCCCCACTAAATGAAAACACTCAGAGGACATCCATGATCTGCTAGTATCCAATTATAAGTGAGTATATACAATGTGTGTCTTTCTGGGTCTGGGTTAACTCACTCAGGATGATCATTTCTAGATCCATCCATTTGCCTGCACATGTCAAGTTTCCTTGTTTTTAATAGCTCAGTAATATTCCATAGTGTAAATGTACCACAGTTTCTTTATCCATTGTTCGACTGAGGGGCATCTAGGTTGTTTCCAGATTCTGGCTATTTTGAATAAAGCTGCTATGAACATAGTTGAGTAAATGTCCTTGTTGTGTGGGGGAGTATCTTTCAGGTATATGCCAAGGAGTGGAATAGCTGGGTCTTGAGGTAGCCCTATTCGCAATTTTATGAGAAAGCACCAGATTGAGTTCCAAAGTAGTTGTACAAGTTTGCACTCTAAGATGCCTGGTTTGAATATTCTGCTAGGACAACTGGGATGTGATGCTGCTCTCAGGAGACAGCCCAGTTAGTGAGCTTTAGCACCTGAGCCTTCAGTGGATCAGCCACCCTAGGCTACAGGAAGCCAGAATTATCACAGCTGTTTTCAGTCACTCCTGGAATCTGTCTATTTCCTTAAAGCCAGCAGTGATTTTTCTCTGCTTTTGATCTCTTAGGCCCTAAGTGGTTTAGGAAGTGCCCGATCTCCATTTTTACGCTCCTTGCTTGAAGTATCTGATAAGTACCAAGAGGAATTTCTTTCCCGCTATATCAGAGGTAGCAAGTAATTTGCTTCTTTAAAGTACATATTTTATACTTTGCATACATATGTATTTCTACAACTAGTGGTTTAGTAGCAGTTATTTTTGAAACAAAACCAAATGATTTATGCAAACAACATATATTTGACTTCAAAAGTCTCAAAATTTTCAAGAGGATTATATATTTCAGCTCTCTGACACCACAACATGATTATAAGTTCATAATAAAACATTTGAAAGAGAATAAAACACATTTATAATATCTTTCTAAATACATAATGAGTTCATGAAAGCATTATTGTGTAAGTTGGAAAGTACTAAGTCATTATGAATAAATCACATCTCAAGATAAGTAGAGTATAGGTAAAGGTAATCCTTTTCCTGGATAATTTCCTGAGAGGACTCACAGAAATCAGTGCATAGCTGTGTTTATAGCTGTGATAATAGTAAAATAAAACCAAGCACAGTTTGCATAGAGAAAGGCACAGAGGGTGACTCTGGGAAAAACAAAAGGAAGTTCCAAAGAAGCTTTCTCTGGAAATCACAGGGTGATGCTTAATGCAACCAGCAACAAACTAATGACAGGTTGCCAGTCTTGACATCTCACTGAAGACTCAATGGCCAGTTATTTTGCTGAACTGATTTATATGTATATATAAACATATACTACACATATATAAATGTATATATTTACACATATACAGATGTATTCCTATGGTGTCCCATTTCCGTAGATCTACAAGGAGAAATTTTACTCTATAAATACTTGCATCAAAAGAGTAGACAAAGTAAGAAATTAAAGTGATGGTTAACAATAAATGAAACAATGAGACAAATAGAGATTAATGAACTAGCTGAGCTATGACAAACAGCCAGGTAAGCTAAAATTGGTCTAATTTTTCTGAAAAAAAAAAAGAGGTACAAAATAAAAGTTGGAAAGATTGAAGAAAAAGAAAAATGAACAATAATGGGAATGGAAAATGGAAACCCTGTTGTAGCATGAAGTGTAACACAGTTACATGAACCCTATTTTTGTAAGTTGATATGGTAGTTAAGACTCCTTGGCATTCTCACAGTGTCAATGTCTGTTTCCTGAGAGCTCTATGACAATTCTACCAAGAGACTAGGGGAGGAAAAATGGGCTTCTTTTCACCTGGATTCAGAATTAAAGATGCCTCTGCCTCTTGGAACACTGCGCTTGGACCTGATACACTATGGTCTGTTTAATTCAAGATACACACATAGAGAATAGTGGAAGCTTCTGTCCAACGGGGCAGGCTCAGGTCCCAGTGGAGAGCTTACCAGCCATGTGAAAGAGCTGTCTTGGAAGTGAACCATTCAGCTTCAGCAGCCTCCATAGCTAATGCCACGTGGAGTACACGCAAGCCATCCGAGTAATTCCTCCCCAAACCGCAGATTAGTGAGCCCAGTGAATTATTGTTTTGCTTTAACCAACTAGAGTTGGGGGTTGTTTGTTGCAAAACAGTTGTGGAAAAATAAATAGTGATGAAATGATTTCATAAGAAAAAAAAAAGTACTTGTCAGTAAATTTATTCAAGATGAAGATGAAAGCCAGGACAGTGCCCAGTAAAAGTATTAAACTGGGGCATCAAGGTGCACACCTTTCATCCAACATTTGGAGATAGGAGTTCCTGGCTGGCCTGGGTTACAATAAGACTTTAAGTACAAAGAAAACGAATAAGGAACAATGAGAAGTTAAAATGTTCCCATGGGAAAAAAAATGAAATGATTATGGAAATCTCTGTCATGCAATTTAAATGTTGGTGAGGATGGGAACAAAGAGGACCTTTTGCACGTTGCTGGTGGTAATATAAATTAATGCAGTCACTGTGGAAATCAATATGGGAGATCCTCAAAAATCTCAACTAGAATGACCGTCTGACTCAGTAAGTACTTCTTTTGGTTATACACTGGAAGGGTTCCAGTTAACAGACCACTGAGATATCTGCATTGTCACATATGTTGCAGCAATATTCACAGTAGCAAAGTCACAGAGTCAGCCTAGATGCCTACCACAGGAGAAGGCATAAAGGAAATATAACAGATGTACACAATGGAATTTTATATTGCTATTAAGAACAAAATAATGGTATTTGCAGGAGCATCTATGAAGCTGCAAATATCATATTAAAGAAAGTAGATTTACAAAGAATAGTGTCATGTGTTCAGTCTCATTCATGCAATCTTTAAATAATATGATTGTGATATTGTGGGCGGAGGCATGTGTTAGTAAATACGGCCAAAGTCCTTTATATGCATTATGGAAGTGTTATAAAAGGCATGAATGTAGATAATAAACAACTTTGGGAGGCTAGGGATACGTAGCAGTGGGAGCCTCAGTTTTGTTTCCTGTTGCTATGATGAAACACCTTAAGCCCCTTAGGAAAGAATAGGTCGACTTTATTCCACACCTCTGTCTTACAGGCTATCATGGTAGGCAGATGAGGGAGTTTGCAATATCATATCCACAGTCAGAAACAGAGTGATGAATGCAAACTTGTTCATGCTTACCTTGCCTTCTCCATGCCCAGCCTATGCAATGGTGCCACCCACATGCCAGGTGAGTTTTCCCACCTCAATTAACCAAATTAAAAAAAAAGTCTCTTTACAGGCCAATTTAATGTAAGCAATTCCTTATTCAGACTGTCTTCCCAGGGGATCTGCGTTGACGTTGCAGCTAATAGCAATGTGATTAGTGTACAAGCGTGAGTATCTAAGATGCATGACATTAACTTCTAACCTCCATGCATATGCATGCACATATACATGTATACCCACCCACAAACACACAGCAACATGCACACATCTACATGAACATGTACTTATATACCATATGTATGTGTGCACACACACATATACACACAAATCATGGGAGAGAAAACCACTAAAAATGTTGACAAACATAGAAAGTGTAAGGAAAAAACTTCATTAGTTTGATATTAATATAACATACAATAAGAATATATTAAAATGTTAATAAACCATTACTAAATTTTATCTTATCTCAAAAATGAGAGCATGGTTTAGCAAAGGGAATTTTTAAAAAGTTATTCACTACGTTAATATCTTAAATTATAAAAGCCAACATAAATTATATCAAGGCACAAACAAAACTATATAATACAAAACAAATCAACACACTGAAAAGTATCTAACATCCATAACAAATGAACCAACAAAACTCTAGAAAGTCAAGAAGGTTTTCCTTAATTTAAGAAGAAATTTCTTACGTTTTACCACTTAAATCTTAATTTTACCATTGTATTTATTTAAAGATAATTGGCATGCTTTATACAAAATTCTATATGTCAAACAATTTCCTTATTGAGCAATGTAACTCATGAATAAAATTTCCACAAGCGTCAAATGTTTCACAATGAATAAAGCCTCTTATGATTTGTTTCGTATTCTAGTATTTTTGAAACATTCACAGCAAGCATTTCATTATCTGTTTTAACATGTGTTGGGACTATGCTTGAAAAAAAATAAAGAAAATTCTTTGTGAAGTTTAGTAGTATAGTGCCTGCCCAACAAAACAAGCTAGCACAAAATAGCTTTTATTTTCACTCTGATTTCATAAGTTAATATACTGCACTCAGGAGAATGGTGTTTTTATGATATTAAGCCATCCTATGGAAGAGGTTGGCATGCCTTATTTTCCTATTTGTTTGCTTCAGTATGAAGAGCAGAAAGTCATCAAATATAGTAAACAATGATCAGAAGACTGACAAGAACAGAAGCATCTGCCTGAGACATTTTTTATTAATTTGTATGTTCCTCAGAAATTATACTAAGTATTCTTGATGCCCATGTCTTTGTAAAATTTTGGTATTATCCCATCTGTAAATAAATACAATATGCAAAGGAATCATTAGTCCTCTACATAGCTATATAAATCAGGCAATTCCTTTGTACACTAGTCTGATAGCTGTCGCTATAACACAGACCCTAACCAAAAGCAGTTTGGGGAAGAAAGTGTTTGTTTCAGCAAATAGCTTGCAGTTTACCAAGAAGGGGATCAGGAACTGAGGCACAGACTGTGCTTACTGGCTTACTCTCCATGGCTTATACAACCCAGCACCATCTGCCCGTTACCCACAGTGGGCTGAGTTTCCCACACAAATTATAAATCGAGAAATGCCCACAGGCCAATCTGATGGAGGCATTTTCTCAGTTCAGATTCCTTTTTGCCTGGTGACCCTAGTTTGCATCAAGCTGACAAAAAGCCTAACTAGTGTCTATCCATTTTGTTTTAGGGATCATTACAGGAAAACCTGATTTTCTAAATACAGCTTGCTCTAGCCAATTCCAGGGTTTCTTTGAGTTAAGTTCAAAGCAGCAAACTCTCCTCCATGTTTTAACTTACCTGAATGTATTCTAAAACCATCCTCATTTTCTAGCAACAACATGCTCCAAACCCAACTTTCTATTTACTGCAATCCAAAGAGCAGGGTTGCTTTTAATAGGAATTAGTTCGCAAGGATATTTTGGTAGGAAATTTGACTCCCCTCCTAGACAAAGTAGTGATACTCTACAAAAATACTTCTTTCTTAAAGTTATATTTTAGTATATAAGAACAAATGGTTTAACTGAAGCATTGCTATTTTGTGTTTTCTATTAATACAAATTATTTATTTTCATCAGAATATTCTGTCTTTATTTTTATTTACTTAACCAAAGTGCATGGTTCTGTTCTCTATAATAATGTCAACAAGTTTTTTGTTATTATTTTTGTTGTTGTTGTTCTGTTTTATTACAGTGTCTACTATAAGACAAGAATGCAAAAATAATTGCAGTAAATTCTGAGAAAAAAGATTTGAATATAGTAATGCTATTTACTTAATTAGCTTATAAATCAATAAGTATACAAAACTTGAACATTTAATAAGAAAATTTAATAATGTAGTTGGACCCAAGGTGAATATGAAAAATTAAGTTAATATTTATTGTAATAATAGTGCAAGAAGGTGCTATGCATATGACCAGAGGATATAAGTAACCTTCAGTCCTACCTAGCTGTGAACCCTGAGAGCTAAAATAATGATATGCCTGCCATATCAAACTACAATAATGGCAAACCTACTGACATAAACTTACTGGTGCAATAGTGGTAGAAACACCACAGGAAAAACCAAACACTTGCTGCTTGGACTTAAATATTTCTATACAGGAAGAAGCCCATATTTGACAGTCATTTATCCCAAGGACATTGGATCTCTTGAACTTCATCAAAGAAGCTTCTTTTGCAGTAGATAACAATTAATGCTCACACTGGTCAAGGTGCAGGAATAAGTTGAATAAGTTTTAGCAATTTAAGTCCTAAGTGGGACATCTGCATCATCTTCCATTCTTCTAGTACTCATAAATCATTGTAGAAGAGATAGGTAGGAAGATTGTAAAAGCTACAAGGTGCTTTCTGGACGGACGTGTTTTCTGGACAATAGGGCCATAGGTTACACATATAAAGTATCATGCATAGGACCTTTGCAAGGTCAGTCTGAGCAAAGTTCTACCATGAAGGGGAAAGGTAACCAACAAGCTTATCTCTAGCTGAGAATTTGTTAGCAATTAATATCCACTAGGAAAGATAGTTTTCTTTAAGGGTTTAGTTTCTAGTATGACTAACATACTCCAATGGGTGGTTACACATCTGAGTATATAGACAGTGCTGAGGGGAATCAATGAATTAAAACAAACAAGAAAGGTGGGTGAAAATACAATGTATGAGAGTATCAAAGAATTAATAAAAATATAAAATAGGAAGCATGTAAAATTCAATCATATAATATAAAACAAGATCTGAGGAAAATGGAAAGGCGTTATATATTTATAAGTCGCAATGGTTTTCCTTTTTTGACCCATGTATTATAGGTGCTATTAAACTTTATGAAAATATGTATCAGAGAATAGATAAAATATGGGGGAAAGGATAGATATGAGTTATTTTCATAGATATTAAATCCTGTGCAATAAATACATTCATTCTCTATAAAACATCTTTTGTTGTCATTGTGGTACACCTCAAATGGCCCACATCTCAGTGGCTTACAGAGAAAGCCCCTTTCCTTCTCATGTGTGTACAGGCTGGCTGAGATAACTACTTCATATTATAATATTGGCTTTGATCCAGGTTTCTAGTTGATTTAAATCTGCTTAATTATGTCTTCACATTTCTCTGGGGCCAGCACCAACCAAAGCTTGCTGTTCACATGGTGGCTCACACAAAAAAGACAAAGACCTTGACTCAAAATAAGCTTGTTAAAGCCACTGCACATAGCAAGCAATGTACCTGAGTAGGGGCAGCATCTTAGCATACAGTTCCATTTGTGTAATAACAACACTTTAAATTAGCATGCACTGCCGACTTCAAATTAAAACATTATCCATAAAAAGAGAAGTAATTTTCCCAAGATGTCACAATAAGAAACTGCTGATGGATCTGAAATATTAAGAGTCTTACTTCTCACAGTTTCACTTACCATCTTTACTTCCACTCCTTCAACTGCCACCCATTAGTGCTAGTATCTATTCAGATGGTAGCATGTCTGTTTTATCTACTGAAGTACTCATCCTCAGCCTTTATGACTCTATCAAACATTGTTTATAGGAAAATGTTTGTTGGTAACTGTATATTGTGTATATTGTTATTCAAGCTTACAGAGAAAACACATCATGTAAATATGTTAGCACTTGAATAAATGAATACTTCTTTTAAATAAATTTATATTTCATTAATCACATAAAGCCTATTAACATTTTAAAACAATAGTGATGCAGGGTAGAAAATTATCTTTTTATTTGAAAGTGTCTGGAACAAATGTGCATCTGAACATTCTAAATGAGAGTTTGGGATCTCCCTGGGGAAACTCTACATCAAGGCTGGATGTCACTGTCCTGTGAGATGTCAGCATCTGTTCTTCCTGTTCTCTTATGTTATCAGCCTCCAGTGTGCACAGGCTGCCTCTCACATTAATCGTTAATCTATATTGATCTTTGACTTATTAATTACTTCAGTTCCAAGGCTCATTCTGCATTCATTGCTCTATCACGCCTACTAAAGTGCTCTGCTCAACACAGCAGAAGGTGATATTGAATGCAGCTTTCATAGTTGTCAGCACTGTTTGGTCATGATGCAACCATTGAGATACTTGTTCTGACAGATTCTTTTCTCTAAAGTCTCCAAACATTGAAACAATACTCAAATGTTTTCTTCTATCTACTCAACTTCTCGCAAAGCATTTCTAAACAAGTGTTTCTTTGTGCCATTAGCTCCTGTCTTATTTCTTTCTCTTTTTTTCCTGTTCTTTTTTTAAAATTTTTTATTAATTTATTCTTGTTACATCTCAATAGTTATCCCATCCCTTGTATCCTCCCATTCTTCCCTCCCTCCCATTTTCCCCTTATTCCCCTCCCCTATGACTGTTCCTGAGGGGGATTTCCTCCCTCTGTATATGCTCATAGGGTATCAAGTCTCTTCTTGGTAACCTGCTATCCTTCCTCTGAGTGCCACCAGGTCTTCCCCTCCAGGGGACATGGTCAAAGATGAGGCACCAGAGTTCCTGTGAAAGTCATATCCCTCTCTCCACTCAACTGTGGAGAGTGTTCTGCCCATTGACTAGATCTGGGTAGGAGTTTAAAGTTTACGGCCTGTATTGTCCTTGATCCTGTCTTACTTCTTAGACTCATGCATTCTATCCAGCACTCTACCTTCACCTCTACCAGCTCAATCATAACACAGTTTAATCTATTGGTTATGTAGGGTGGTCTGTGCAGTTATATGGTTTTGCTATAATCTGGAATGTAGGCATCAGAGGTAAATGATAAAGGAATTCTGACCTCTGTTAAGTATAGAGATTGTGTTTCCTGTTTACCATGAGTGCAATTCTAATGCAATTTATGGCTTTTAGCCTATTGTATAGTTTACAAGATATATATTATATATTGAGCACATTTACACATTATATATATTTAAAAGTTTTTCCATTGTTGTAGAAATATTCTATAAACACAATTGGTTATAAGAAGAGCTCATGTCAGAACTAAATTTTCATCACCAGGGGTTTTTGGTCCAGAGAATTCTGGTCTGGTCTCCAGACCAATTAGGTGCCAGAAGCAATCTGCTTTACTTTTCTTCACAACCCTATTACATATTCATGTACAAATTTTATTTGATTTTCTTTTCACTTTCTACTTTGCCTCTACTACTGGAATATAAGTTTTAAAGGTATAGCTATTTAACAGGATGTGGACAGATCCTATTCCCTCTTGTTTTTCTGTTCTTGTCCACACTATGAATGAAATTGATCACAACCATAGAAATCATAATTTCTCATTGTGAGAGAACATTTCTGTAAAGGAACAAATGTCAATAGTGGTGAAGGTAGGATTTTTCTTACCCATAGAAACTTGAGATCAATAGAGTCTGATAAAGAGCAAAGTGTTATGAGACGAGTTTAAGTTGAAAGTTGCACAAGAACCAATGAATAAATCACAAGTGAATTAAAAAAGAAGCCATGTATAAATATGCAATGAATGTAGAGGCTTCTGAATTCAAAAGGGTCAGATAAAACTGTCACCTCTATCTCTATGTGTATATAATAAGTTTTCATGAATAATATTTACTGTTTATTAAATTAATTACTATCCAATATAATGGCATTTGCCTAAAATTCCAACATATAGGAGGGGAATCACTACAGTTTATTTTTGGCTACCCTTGTTTAGAGAGCAAGTCCTTGACCAGTCATGGCTACATAAAAGGAACTTGTCACAAGAAACAAAACTTGCCTTCTATGCTTCATGAACTTGCACAAAGATACGATTTCTCAGAGTAAGTGTCCAGATGCATGGTACCATGAATCTCCTCTTATTACTGACTCTATGGAACTGTAAGGCAAAATGGATTCTTCCTTCCATTATTTGTTTTTTTAATGGCATTTTATGACAGGAACAGAACAGTAACTAATACCTAAGTTGGTACTAAGAGTCAGATGCTGGAATGAAGAAACTGATCATATATTTTTTTGAGGAATATAAAAGATTTTGGAACTTTGGAATAGAGAAGTTGTCGAATGCCCTAAGAATAACTTAATAGACCATTCTAATAGGATCCTGGAAGAAAGATGCATATTGCAGAGGCCCAATGGAAGTGATTTCAGAGGAAGCAAGTTCTTTAACAGCAAGTGAACAAGAGTATTTCTGTGACATTTTGTCAAATAACCTGCCTTCTTTCTGCCCATGTCCTAAGAATTTGCCTGAGGCAAAATTTAAAAGTAATGGACTAATTTCTTTGGCAGAGAAAACTTCAAGACTTCATAATGTTGAGATTGCAGTAGTTATCTCTAATTTTTTTTATGATGGTCTACAATAAAAATAAGGTAGTACAGCAGAATGAAATACAAAATGTACAATTTAGAGAGGAAAAGGCAGCCAAGCACTTCATGCAATGGTTAAGGTATGTGCTGAAAGAAAGACTATACTTCTAAGGAGATTAGCACCATTAAAGAAAAAACTGCTCTGCCGTATAAAGATAAGAAAGGCACTTCCTAGATAAGAGCCTACTGAGCCGAGTTTCCAACATGGGAGAGAACCCAAAAAAGTTTTCAGCTTCTAGAAAGTGCACAAATGATGCTGCAAATGAGATTCCAAGGACAAGAGTTCATCCCAAGTGGGCATCTAAACTTGGCAGGACCATCCATGTGGTCATAGCTTTGGAAGCATGAAAGAAGTAAGGATGGGGCAGTTGTAGATTCTTTTCCTCTGGAATGTCAGAGTGGCACTGATGCTGAGCAGCATGTGCCAGGGGAGTCCCCATGAGGGACTTTTTAATGAGGTTGTGAAAGTGAAGCCTGGGTTATAGTAAGCACCCCATAATGTTGGAAATTACATACATCTGCCAAGGACTGCATACAG
The DNA here is from genome assembly GCF_964271855.1 of Acomys minous. Taxonomy (NCBI): domain Eukaryota; kingdom Metazoa; phylum Chordata; class Mammalia; order Rodentia; family Muridae; genus Acomys; species Acomys minous. Next base: position 68,429,993 of record NC_140489.1, on the reverse strand, counting down.
AGAGTGTAACACTTTGAAAGCATCTTTATTTTATATGCTGATTATTCCTACTATACTTTATTGTGTGGTTCTATGGTTCAGAAACAAAACCTGTAGTTTCTGCAATGATTTATATTTCAAAATTAAGATGGAGGCTTTATCTACTTAGTTTGGATTATTTTACAATTTAAACAATATTTTCACAGTTAGCTTTTAGTTTTGAACATGACACTTCTGATGAGAGGCTCACTTAGGGACAGTTTACATTAGTTTAGTCTATTAGCATGTCTTTGGAGATTTGTCTTAACTTTGCTATTGATAGGACAATCTGTAGCCCACTGTGGGTGGTACCATCTGATAGTCAGGGTATCCTGGACTGTATGAGAATGGCGAGCTCAAGGAGAGAGCAAGTAAGTGAACCAGCATGTATGTGCTTATTTCTCTCTGCTCTTGAATGTAGATGGCCCTTTTAAGTTCCTGCTGCCTTCACCTCCCTATGATGGAATGTAACCTGGAGTTGTGAGCTTTTGCCTTTATGGTAATAGTATTAGGGTGTTTTATCATCAAAACAATAGTTAAAATAGAACAAAAAATATTATCATTTCTGCACTTGTTGTGGCAAATTTAGAAGTTTTCCCTAATAAATATTTATTATTAGGTTAATAATTATTATGGTGGTATTTTCTAACCCATTTTCAAACAATAAAAACACAGACATCTGTTAGATTTTAAAATAGCCTTGGTTCACCTGGGACAGGCAGATATTAATCCCCTAAACTACCTTCCATACTGGGGCAGGTGTCCCATACCCTGCCCCAATCCCATGCCATTTGCTTCTAATAATTTCTACTGATATATTTCCCATCCATAATCTCAAATACTGCTAACGTTCTACATTTGGGCTGAATCTTCCATCCACACCGGCCGTGTGCTTCTCCTCCACTCTACCCAAGCAGGGCCTTCCTTCTCCTTTTCCTGTCTCTCTCCATTTCCTTTCCCAAGAACTTCTGTCTGACCAGTCCAGGCACCTTAGCCACATCCATCCCATTCACCTTGCCTGTGTGTGTTTTCTTTTTATTGGCCAACAGAAATAAGTTCTTAGGCAACATTACAAACATTTTGGGGTAATTGAGTCTGCTCATTTGGGCAGCAACCAGACCAAACCCCAACATACACTACTAAGTGTTAGTTACAAATTTGACATATTATTAACTTCTAAGCACCTTTCACTTGAGAAGATACTTTAGGGAAATAAATTACCTACTGTAATTCATTTTTGGAGAATATTTTCTCCTTTGATAACCACTTACAATCCTTTTTATAGATAGGAAAATTACAATAAAATAGTGAAGAAGGATTTATTTTTCCTTAACATTCACTGATAGAGTTATTAATTAAAGCATGCTTTCTATTATCTTGCCAGAAACAATTACAGTTAGCCCTAATCAGAGTATCTTAGCCTTAGTTAATTCATTGATTGAATTACTAAATGGTATGCTAATCAAAAGGTATTAAGGAGGACACAGAACTGGCAATAATTTCTAATATTTTGCAAAACATAATTAGTATTTGAAATTAAGCTCAATGGACTTAAAGCATAACAATAATAAATATAAAGTCTCACATTTATAACCAATTAAAAAGCCTAACTTCCTAATGATATTCTACTATCTACATTATAGGCAATGGCAAACTATACAATTCTTATATCCACTAGAGAAAGAAAAGCCAAAGAAGGGAAAATAGACATCAGTTGAGGGGCAACAATCACGTAAGCTAGAGTGAATGGCTGAAAGACTGAGACACCTCAAATTTAGGATTTGTTTTTTTTATGTAAATATTTGCTGAATAAAGGGACAGTGATATGGAGCTTGGGGAGCTCAATTACCAAGATGATGTCTTCCAAGATTTCATGATGCTTAGGAGAAGAAGTTTCAAGGGGAGGGGGGAGAGAAAGAGAGAGAGAGAGAGAGAGAGAGAGAGAGAGAGAGAGAGAGAGAGAGAGAGATACAAAAAATAGAGAAAACTTCCTCATTTGAACTGAGGTAGAATGACTTTAAAATTCCAGCTTTCACAAAGCTGAATGCCTGATAGAATGCCACAATCAACATTTCAACTCACCTTGCCAATACAAGAATGGAAAACTCTCTCCTGGGGAAATTTCCATCAGTTAGAAAATATTAAATTCATATATTGATTTATTTGTGTGTTTTTATAATGGATGCAAGTGCATGTGTCTCATGGTGCATGGGTAGAGCTGAGAGGACAGTGTGTTGGAGCAATCTCTGCTTCTCTTTATACCTGTGGACCCTGGTAACCAATCTCAGGCCTTCAAGAAGTGCCTTTACCATCTGATCGATCTTAAAACTTTCATGTAAAACATAAATTCAGTTTACCATACATATTCTATCTGGCACACAACTTAAGCGTTGACTCACACTAGTTAGCAAGAGTATGCTCAGTAATTTAGAAAAATTCATATCCACAAGAAAAAAAAAACCCTGATGTCCAGTAGACAAAGACCACGCTACAAATGGATTGACTAAGTAAGAGAAAAAAAATTGACATAAAAGATAAAAGGAGGCAGGTCGGGTGATACATGCTTTTAATCCTAGCATTCAGGATGCAGAGGCAGGCAGATCTCTGTGAGTTAGAGGCCAGCCTGCTCTACAAAACAAGTCCATGATGGTCAAAGTTACACAGAGAAACCTTGTCTCTAAAACCAAACCAAGCCAAAATAACAATGACAAAACAGAAAAAAAGATAAAAGGATAATTTATTAAATAATTACAGCCTATAAAATTAACTAAGTGCTAAAAAAACCCTAATACTTTAAATTAATTTATACATATACTAGAATAAACACTGAATTCACAGTCATGATATAGTCTCCAAGATGAAACACAGAGAAAGAAAGATTAAAGAATGAACAAAGAAAGCATAAAAATATAGACAATTAGTTCTATTAATGTGTCACTAGATCATCAGTAAGCTATGAGCTGCAGAGCACAACAGAAGCAATATTTGAAGAGATAGTGACTGCTAAGTTTCTAAAGTAGATAAAAGAAATTAAACTACAGACAAAAGAAATGTAGGAAAAGTGCAAAGAAACTGACAAGTGTATTGTGACCAAACTGCCGCAAATTGAGGAAAAATAGAAAACTTTAACACCAGACTGGAAAACAAAACAAAAGAAAACCCACACATCATCCTTATGAAGCGAGGGTAACACATTTGGCCACCATACAACCTTTAGAAACAAAATCCAAAGCTACACACTCACTCACTCACTCACTCACTACTCAGAGAACAGTGTGAGCTTGCTGATAGAAAGGAATTGAACAAGAAACCAATAGTAGAAGAAAATCTAAAGGTTTATCGAAATGCAGAAAATGGGTAAAAATCTGGAAAGCTAGAAGGAGTTTGAGAATTCTATATGGAATTCTGAGAGAGCTCTATTAGATTTAAAACATGTGTGTATTACATAGGCAGACAGACTACAGTAGAGTGTTGGCATGTTGCAGAACTCACCTGAGTCAGCACCCTCATTTCCTCCAACCTGTGCTTGACAAGCTGGGCATCTAGTAGTATAGGGTTCCTTTAGGGCCTAGAGAATGTTTAAGAAATGCAGTAGACTAGAACATATAGCTCTAAGGTATAAATATAACCAACAATCCTCATGACTGGGGCAGAATCAGGGTGTCAATCCCAGGCAGATGCACCACAGCCCTCATACACACAGACACCCTCATAAAGAATAGCTTGACAGGTTCAGGGCACATGTATGTCATCCTATCATGGAAAAGACCGAGGCATGGCTATTTTAGGCCAGCTGGGTCTACATTGCATAGTAAATGAATTCAAGCATAGACTAGGATCCAGAGCAAAACCTTGCCAAGAAATGGAATACAGTCAGTGGCAAAAAAGAAAAGTGAACTTGTGTGCTTCTACTTCCCATTGCTATCCTTTCATTGGAGCCTATTTTTGCTATAATCTACCACATCATACAATTCCTTTCCCTTCCATGTAGATTTTACTACAGCAGACATTTTGCGTTTCATTAAAATTATTCATCACATAGTTTATAATGCTCCTTGAATGTTATAGTGTCTTGCCTTTCTCGCCATGTATCATTCCTCATACACATTGCCATACATGAACATTTATCTGTATGGGAAGAGTTAGGTCATCTAAGCTTCATCACAGCATCCACATGTCAGTGACTTTGACAACCTTGGCCAAAACACAGGGTGAAAAATTCCAAATGGAAGTCAGGTAGGCACTTGAGAAGGTGACAATAATGAAAACAAAGTAACAACTAAGAGAGCTTCCTAGGGGAAACCATTTCTCCAACAGAGGTGGAAGAATCTCTCTCTCTCTCTCTCTCTCTCTCTCTCTCTCTCTCTCTCTCTCTCTCTCTCCTATCCCTCTCCTTCTCCCTCCCTTCCTCCTTCTCCCAACATCCTGCAGTGGGGAAACTTGTGTGAGACACTGACTTTTCTCTTCTGTCTATGGATTATCACTGTGAGATTTCAAGTTTATAAATACCATACTGACTCATGCAGGAGCCAGACCGAAAGGGAGCCATATCAGAAGTGAGTCCACAATCAGGAGGCAATTGGAAGGGCATAAAAAATGGTGGTTGTTTCCTGGTTAGTGAAAACTTTCATGGGACATGCCCTTCAGGCTAGTATGCAGATATAAGTGAGTATATGTCATTTAACTTTTTCTGCTTTTGGGTTAACTCACTCATTATGATCATTTCTAGTTCAATCCATTTGTCCAAAAATTTTTGGAATTCCTTGTTTTTAATAGCTGAGTAGTATTCCATAGTGTAAATGTACCACAGTTTCTTTATCCATTCTTCTACTGAGGGACACTTAGGCTGTTTCCAGGTTCTGGCTATTATGAATAAGGCTGCTATGAACATGGTTGAGCAAATTTTCTTGTTGTGTGCTGGAGCATCTTCTGGGTATATTCCAAGGAGTGGAATAGCTAGGTTTTGCGAAAGCCCTATTCTGAGTTTTCTGAGATAGCACCAGATAGATTTCCAAAGTGGCTGTACTAGTTTGCACTCCCCACCAGCAATGAAGGAGTGTTCCTCTCTCTCCACATCCTCACCAGCATGTGGTGGGACAGAGGAAAGGACATCCTATTGGGACTCTAGATGAGAGAAGCATGGGAGAATGGCAAAGTTGAAGGATCCAGAGGGTCCTAGAAGCCTACAAGTAGAACATTATGATAGGCAGATTTGGGCACAGGGGTCCTGCTCAAACTATGGCACCAAGCCAGGGACAATACAGCCGTAAATTTCAAACCCCTACCCAGATCTAGCCAATGGACAGGACATTCTCCACAGTTGAGTGGAGAGTGGGATATGACTTTCTCACGTACTCTGGTGTCTCACATTTGACCATGTCCCCTAAATGAGGAGACCTGGTAGCACTCAGAGAAGGGATAGCAGGTTACCAAGAAGAGAGCATATACAGGGGGAGGAAGTCCCCCTCAGTCATAGTCATAGGGGAGGGGAGTAAGGGAAAATGGGAGGGAGGGAGGAATGGGAGGATACAAGGGAGGGGATAACCATTGAGATGTAATATGACTAAATTAATAAAATAAAAAAAAAGATGGTGGTTGTATGGACAGAGTGTGCAGGCTGCCAGAAGTGATGGGTTATTGTTGAATTCCTTCACTGCTTAGGTAATACCACAGAGAATGCCGCAGATGTGATGTATGAAAGAGAGAAAGAATGCTAAGTAACCTCAAGTCTTGGGTTGTAACAATCAGAACAGTTGGTAGAACATATTGCTGTGGAGAGGTAATTAGGATCTCATTGAGTGTGTTACATTTCAGACTGGAGTTGAGATGGCTGAGGGGCAGGAGGGGTTCATAGGTGTGGACATCGTTGTAGATACTATGTCAGGATACTGCTAATTTAAACTCATGGTGCTAGAATGCCTTCTAAGAGGGGACGCTTTTAGATAAAAAGTAGAATATATTTAAAGATTAATATCTAAAGTCTCTTGAGTGTTAAAAGGCCTTGGGACAAAAAGGAACAAACAAGAAGAAACAAAAACAAAACAAAACAAATGAAAACAAAGGGCATGTGTAGTGTAGATAGTTCTTCAAAGAGTAGGGAGTGCTAACGTCTGCCACTGCCCTGCTGTTACTACAATGTAAAATAAGAGCTGAAGACTGGCCATTGGTTGACCTTGCAGTCACTGGTGACTACGGTGACACAATGCCATGTAGGAAGGAGCTCCTTGGGTTGGTTAGCAGTGAAAATACTCCTTGTAGCCTGCTTGGGTGAGCAGTGAAAACAGTCCTTGTAGCATGCATGAGCTACTCAGAACACATCTATTCATATGTATAATTTTTAAATTGCTTTAGTAACTTAGAAAACACAGCTATTTTTACTCCATCACTTCAGAGGAGCACCACTTTAGCAGCTGAACAAAGGTAAAGCATTTGCTGTCTGAGGGCCTGTTAACAAAGTCAACTTCTGGAGTGGAATCAAAAGAAAAAGAAAAGGGAAGAGAGTAAGGATGCACAATTCTTATCAACAGGAAGCAAAAAAAGTAAGTTGTCAATTAGAAAGGATCTAGAATCATGGCAATATCAGACCTCTTATGTTTGCTTGCCAATAGAGCAACTCAGTGAAGATAGGTTTTCTGTTCTTTATACTGGTCATGGGATATGCTATTATATCCTTTAATCTTTTACCATAGAAAGGTAAAGAAACAGAGGCAGATAGTTAACAACCATAGCTAAAACTACACATCTGACATTTGTCCATACTTATAGTTACAGCACCCAGAGAATGCCCAGCGCACAGTACGCAGTCAGTTAGGGCTTTGTGAGTCTATCTGCAGTTTGAACCGAGCTTGCGGTCGCGCCATCCTTGAACGCTGGCTGGAGGGTCTCCAGTGTGCTTCCCTTCACCTTTCGATGCTGCTTTTCACTTGGATGTCTTTAGTTGGTAGAAAGAGCATCAGAGGGCATATTTATTCACAAGCTAATTTCTCAATAACCAAGAGAATGCTTTCCTATTTCTCCATGTGACCTAGGACATGTTTGGCACAATTTCAGTGTTCAACATAATCACAGATTTGTACATTCAAAAGCCACTTCATTATGCAGGTTGTATTAACATTTGTTAGCCTGCCAAATAATTCATTCAATAAATTTAAAATTAAAATATGTCTTAAATGCTGATGTTTTACTGATTATAAAATAACATATGCTTATTATAGGAAGTGTGGAATATGCAGAAAAATCCAAAGAAGAAAAGCAGCCCACTCTGAGTGCCAGAGTCAACAGAAAACATGTTTTATAGATTTGGTGGGTTTTATCTTTGCCCAGTCATTTAAAGTTCATTGTTCTGGAAGTCATTGTAATAATATCTCTACTGCTTATGCACATACAACTTAAATTATCCCACTTAATTGTACCAAAAAAAATCAATGGAAAAGGAATCGGTATTAGAGCTTTCCAGAAGGACACGGAGTCTGGGCTGCTTGTTTAGTGCTACGGTTTCAGCGCACCTCATGCCCTTGAACTCAACCCTCTGGTTTCAAGTGCTGTTAAATCTAATTTTCTCTCAGGTTGATAACCGTCTATTATGTTTTTAAGTGTCTGTTGTACACACTTTAACAATTAAACATTCCTCTTGAAAGCCATCATTAATTGAGCCTCTCAAAGACATAGGCTTTCCTGGCCTTGCTCTCTGATCCTGGAACCTGGTTTATAAGCACATACTTGCTTCTTGGGTTGTTGGTCTGCTTCTGTTATTTGTATATATAAAAAGTAAACATATTGAAACCAATATAAGTTACCATCAAAACAGAGGTGATGAATAAAACCTTGGTGCCCTCCTACATGTTCTTTGGTGTCCATCCCCTTCTTTCCTGCCCTGAGTATCAGTACAGGGTTAGGTGAGAGGGGATTGCCAAGGCTTTTCCTTTCCATGTAATATTACTTTTAAAATTTTATGTGGAAAATGGCTTAGTGCTTTTCAGTTGCTAGGCAGTGGCAGATTTGTCAGACATGGGTTGACACTTCATGAATCCATCCCACAGATAAACAGCGACAGTCATTCCCCAACAACATGAGGGGTTCTCTCAAGGAGAGCGTTGTTAGACTTATTTTCTATAAGTGATCCCTGCTGGGTTAAAAAGGGAAATAAATACCTGGGTTTCGTTTTAATTTTATTTTTTCTAGAGAAGACAGAATCGGTTCTTTGAGATACCCAGCTTTAAAAGGCCTGCCAAGGTTTCTATTACCATCATTTGTTACAGTGGCTTTAAGAAACAAAACAAAGGATGCCTATAGTCAATGTATTTCTTCAGAACTTCTTTCATTTTTAACACCCACTCATGCTTCTTCGCTGATCTTTTGTACTGCTGCTGTGCTGGCACTGGCTTTGCTATTTATGATTTCTGCGTTTCCATTTTGATGCTGACATGTTCATTTCTGTGCAGAAATATATTTGACCTGCCCTAAAAACCCAATCCATTAGAATATACATCTGTCACCCAAATCTTGATGATGTCATCCACACACAGAAAGGGAGGAGTCCCCTCTCCATTTTAGGCCATTAAAATGGGGAGTTCATTACTTTTTTCCTTGTCTCTAGGAGACTATCTATCTATTTCAGGGAGATAGAGGGTAATTGTTCACCAAGACAAAAACAGTAAAACCTGTTTGCATTTTAGCTATCAACCTTGAGGCATGGCCCTGTCTCATTTAGTGAATGCCTTCACATTGCTTAACTCTGTGTTCCTATAGAGTTCTTCTGCATAAAACATAAAGACCAAGTTGAAAACCTGGCTCTCCTACTCAATAGTTAGACTGGAAAAGAGAGATTGCATTTATGCTTGCTGCAAGCAGCCAATCTTTTTGTTGTCACTGACCCCTAAACTGTCACTTTGCTGTCTTCAGCCCATTTCTTACCTAATATACTTCAGTTGGGGATAAATAAGAAATGGAATGCTATGCATTCCCATTTCCTGACATTTCTGGTCATACATAAAAACTAATGTGTTTTTTATTTGTGTGTATATATCTATATCTATATCTATATCTATATCTATATCTATCTATCTATCTATCTATCTATCTATCTATCTGTCTATCTATCTATCTATTCACAATTCTTATGAATTCTGTTTGTTTCATTTGCCCAAACATGGATTAGACAAGTAGTTTCCAAGCATGGGGACATTGGCCCAGGGGAAGACATTAGTAATTCTTTGATTTGTTTATTGTTATTTTGTGTGTATGACATGTGTATGGGGTGGGGAAGGTGCTTATATTCCATGGTAAACATACAGGGTCAAAGCTCAACTCTTTGAAATTAGTGCTTTCCTTCTACTGTGGGTCCTGGGAATCAAACCCAAGCTGTCAGAAGTATTCAGCAAGCACTTTTACCAGCTGATCTATCTCATGGGCCTATCATTGACAATTTGTCAAGGTCTTCACTGTGGTGGGAAGTTTACTTCTTCTTATTGGAGGTCAAGGGTGCTATAAAACAATCAAGGATGCACAGAAAATCTCTTCACAAGAGAAATATCTGTTCCAAAATGTCCTCTATGCCAAGGTTAAGAAATTTTGTTGATGAGTCCTGGACATGAGAGCCCTGAAAGACAAATGAAATTTAACTCAAGAAAGCAAAGGTTGTGTAGGTAGTATATGGCCAAAGGTGTAATTGATTAGGGTATAGAAGGCATAACAACTTATATTCAGACTTCTGTTGGAAGAGCTTTTAGAAGGTCATTGAAGAAGAGAAAATTATTTGTCTCATGCTTGAATAATATCTCGAGATTTCTTTTGGTGAGTAGGAAGCAGGCTGAGCATTAGAACGAAGCAAAAGCAATGGCACAGGTCAGCGCATCAAGTTCAAGTTGGATGGGGGCGTAACAGGAGCTCCCATCTAGAGTTCTGCTGTAGAAGGGCTCCTTATATTCTCTATTACTGCTGCTTTCCCTAAGAATAGTACGTACCAAAGTCCAGGAAAAGACTGAGAGTAAATATTTGGAGATTAGGCCTAGGAATTCAATTAAGAAATTATTTCATATTGTGGTTAAAAAAAAAAAAACATGGAGCTGGAGAGAAGCAAGAAGTCCATGAGGAATACCGTGGGCACTGGCACTTGCTTCTCCATTTTCTCTACAGACTATGGGCAGAATGCTATAACTAAATACTTTTCTCTCAGCTTAAAGAAACATTTGCTACAGGGAGACCAGGAAGCATATCCTGGGCATAGGGTTCGCTCTTGTCCACCTGGTGAAGCTAGTTTTCCTTAACAGTAAATCTGTAGGTCTTAAAAACATTTAAAATTTTTATTTCATGTATATAGGCAATTTTGCCTGCATGTATGTCTGTGAACTGCCTAAATACAATGCCTGTGGCTACCAGAATAATGCATTGGATCCTCAGAAGCTGAAGCTGCAGACAGTTGTTAGTTACCACGTAGGTGATGAAAACTGACCCCAGTTCTTCTGGAAGAGGAATTGCTGTTCAGAAAAAGTCTATGAGTTTAAAGGTGATGAGCAAATGTAACACAACACAAAACAATAAAATAGTATTGAGAAAAACAAGAGTACAGAATTCTGAAGAGAATTTCTAGTTACAAGCCAGCCAAGTCAGAGGAATCAAGACTGCCCTGGAGGAGCACAAATGTGGTCCACAGCAAGGAAAGCCTCGTGTCAGAGTGGTGAACAGAAATAATCTTTCTGCTACTGTTTACATCTCAAAACTGAATTAGGGTTGGAGTCATATTACTTGGTTTTTAAATATAGTTTTATACCTGAATTGGTTACAATAAGTGTATATTATTTTAAAAACTAACACTATTACTATTGGTATGTTATTTACATATAGTAGAACATAGCTTTTTTTCATCATATAATTAGATAGTCTCTGTTTTTTTTATAGCCTTGCAATCTCCCTATAATCAAAACAAAATAGTCTGTTATCTTAAAAACTTTACTTAGATACCTTAAAATTTTAGGAGACACTATGTCCAGGCCAATTTCTGGGCTGTTGCCTTGCTATATGAGTGTCTTCTTTGCTGACTCCAGTAATCACATGGAGGCAATTCTTTAAAATCAATCACATCATATGGAAAATAAATATAACTGTGAGGGTCTTGTCTTTGCACTTTCATTATTAGTTGTTGTGGTGGTTTGAATGAGAATGTTCCTCATAAGTTTATGGATAGGGATACTTGCTCACCAGGGAGTAGCACCATTTGAAAGGATTATTAGGTGTGGCCTTTTTGGAGGAAGTGTGTCACTAGGGGTATGCTTTGAGGTTTCAAAAGGCCCATTCCAAGCCCGGAGACCCCTTCTTGCTGCTGTGAATCCAGAAGTAAAACTCTCAGCTATTTCCCTAGCACCATGCCTCTGCAACTGTAAGCTAGCGCCAATTAAATGCTTTCCTTATAAGAGTTACTGTGGCCACCATGTTTCTTCATAGCGATAGAACACTGACCAAGACAGTTGTATACTCCTGTTATATGATAAGTAGATGATTCTATTATTAAGTAAAGTTCTTAATTATTTTTTATAGTTTACCTATCCTGGAATTCTAATGAGTTGTTATCAATATAGTTATTCCTACTTTCTTATGGCTAGTTTCTGTGTTGTAGTTTGTTAGAATTTTAGTGTTTCTTTTTATTTAATGTAGATTTCATTTATCTAGTATAAAATTGGGTCTTTATTCTTTTATTAAAAAATAATTATACATATTATTGAGGGATATGGTGGTACTTTAATGCATTCAAACAGGATGCTATGATTATGCCTGTATGCCTCTCTCCTTATAATTCTTTTATGATATGACGTTTCCTCTCTTTTACAGATCTTTGTAAAATACAGAACATATTGTCACAAACTATAGTCTCTCAATTATACCATATACATATATAAGTTGAAGAAAGAATGAAAGAACAAAAGAAAGAAACAAAGAAACAAAGAAAGAAATTGAGTTTGTTCATCCTTTCTGGGAACCATTCTAAAGGAATGCAGAAGAGCAAGCCTTATCATAACATTTTGCCCAAGTAAGTGCACTGCATTACAGTGGTTTAGCAGGCAGTTTGACTAACTGATGTTCTTCATGTCTTACAGGCCCAGGAACTGTAACTTGTCAGAACTGCAGGGACTAACACAGGTGGAGCTGCAACACGATGACTTTCTTAACTGTGGTAGTTAGTGGAAGTTACTGGGATACAGCTTGCAATCATGGGGCCTAATTAAAGATCTCACTTTCAATCTCACTGTCACCCCACCCTGAGTTACGCACAGTGCAAAGAAGTGGTTTCTTCTCTTGGCACAGAGTGCTGATATAATAATGTCCAGGTTTCCTGATCTCCAGTTACAGCAGTGGCAACCAAAGAAGAGGACAATATTTTGAGCTGTGGTAGTTACTTGTTAGGACTGAGATATGCTGTCTATATGTGGAAAGGGTTATTCTGTAGCAGTGGGAACGCATTTGTAAATATATGTAATCAGTTAGACATCCTCAAAAACAGTGTTGGGAGGGAGTGGGACCTTGGGGCTTTGCAAGCAAGTATTAATAACAGTTAATTAACATTCACTGTAAAGTACCTTGGCATGGTTAGTGGCAATACTCAGTATTAATCTTTATAATTTAATTGTATAATAAGGCAGTTTATTAAATTAGAAAAGTCTTATTGAGTCCTGTTTTGAACAAGACTTTGTAGTAGATTCCATAAAGGATTAATGCTTGGCCTATATGAAAAAAAAATGTGTATAGTTTTCTAGAAGGAACTAGAAGAGTACAAAATGTCCACAGTATAAGACAGAGAACAACATTGTATTTTTTATGAGTGCTGCATACAGATATGTAGTTAGATTGTTCGTTTCCAGTTTCTGCAAGACAATGGAAGAAGTAGAAAGCCCTGAGGAGGCTGCAGCTTATTTTGTTTACCTGATACAGAAAAAGTCTTGAGAAGGAGGTGGTATGAAGCCAGTGCTCGAATAGCAGACAGTGTTTTAAACAGCTACAAGAGCGGTGCAGGAACGGAATCCACAAAGTGGAAAGTTTAGAAATGCTTTTAGGCTGGATGGATTACTATCAGAGTTGCTGAAGAGAAGACTAGAAAGTTCAGCAACACAGTGACAATTTTATTGACCATTAAAGGCAATAAAGAACCATCTAGTGTTTTAAAGTAAGACCATAAAGGATTATTAATCTGTATTATTTCTCCAGTTCTGGATGATTTGCCTATTTAACACCATACACAGCCCTGCCGTAGTCTTAGTAGATCACATAAAAAGCTAGAGTAGTTTAAGGAATGCAAGACTTTACCCCTACTCCCGGAGGGGCCCAGCTGTGATGATCACTTTCCACGATCTCAGGAGCTACATGTCATTTCCATTGTATTTCTGCGTTCCAATCAGAAGCTCTGGTGGCTTCCGGCATACTTGCTGTGGTGTGTGCTTTGATCTGGGAATACTATACACTTACGATTCCCCAGTAACCAAAGGGGCATGCTTCACACCACCAGTTTCATACCACTCATCATTTTCTTCCATCTTGGCTAGATTCATCAAATAAGAAAGGTATATGAAAAAGCAGTTTTTCAACAGAAATCCATGTAGAAAGCCACTTCTCATGGAAGGAAAAGATTAAAAAGGCAACAAATAGATATTAGAATAGCACAAAGGACCCTCTAACGCTGAATAAGGAAAATACATGCAAGGTTTGTAGAGGAAGAGTAAGTTAGGTTTTGGAAATAAACCACAGAAGTTACAACAGACTTGAGTGCCATAGTTAGGTTGCTGGAAGTAAAATGATACAGACCCATTCAGGTAGATCCAGATCAGAAAGAAGAGGATCAGTCACTCAAACAAAAAGCAAACAAACAGCAAAGAAACAAAGACAAGAAAGAGATAAGAATTTGAAGTCCAATGATGAGAGCTTGGAGCAAATCATTCTTTATTCAGATAAGGCAAGGAAATGGAGATTTTTATATGGAAAGTATTTTTCCTAATGATGAAATTTTATTTTTCGATGCCTGAAGGAATATGACTATTTGTAAAGGAAGATTGGCAGAATGCAAACATATTAACATGGGAATTCAAAATTTTGATGTCACTAAGTTTTCTTCGTAAAAGAGGCTTGTGGAAACAAAAGTCAATGCACTGGGCATGAAATTTAGCTGTTGCATGCTTAATGTGCATGTTCAAGGCCTTGATTTTTTTTCTGTAGAAACACACACACACAACGCACGCACACACACACACACACACACACACACACACACACACACACACACACTGTTAAAAGATGACAATGGAAATAAAGTATTATTTCAAGGAAGAAAGAAAGATAAGAAGGGAAGGAAGGAGGCAGGGAAGAAGAGAGGGAAGAAAGAAGAAAGGGAGGGAGGGAGGAAAGGCCTGAAGATTGTTAGTGTATCTACAATTCAGCTGACCTGCCTTGGAGTCCTAGCAATGTCCTGTTTCGCTTGCTGCCACCTCTAGATGGTCAGGTATGTGCTGGGGTAAATGGATCAACCTGACACCACCCCCACCCCAAACGCTCTCTCTCTCTCTCTCTCTCTCTCTCTCTCTCTCTCTCTCTCTCTCTCTCTCTCTCTCTCTCTCCCTCTCCCTCTGCTTTTCTCTCTGTGTCCTTCTCTGCCCTCATGGCTCTGTCCCAGTCAATCTATCTGTCTACATGTCCAGACATCACCTCTACCTCTTCTGTGGAGGTCCTAACTCCTCTCCCCTTCCCCTGCCCCAAATAAACTTCCTTGTATCAGATATGATGTATGTCATAAGCATATTGTACAACAAATGTGAAACCTATTTCTAATCATGTGTGTTATTAAAAAAGACTTGAAAGAAGAGAAGATTAATACCAATGGTATCTAAGACTGGGGAGAGCCCACAGAAGAAGAGCATTCTACATGCACAGTTAATTGGGAAACCAGTGTTTTTGCTAAGAAAACACAGTTCCATTATCAGTTCCTTGGACTTTTTCTCTACCAAAATAGCCCTTCTATATGTATATGTATATGTGTGTGTGTGTGTGTGTGTGTGTGTGTGTGTGTGTGTGTGTACTTATCAGAATATGTATAGATATTTAGCATTCTATGACTGGCATCCAACATCCTCAAATAATCTATTATATCACACCATCAAAAGTGTTATTTTAATAAACCAAATGGTTCAGCATTTGTATGTGATTCAACTACTATGGAGGGTAGATTTCTAAGAGAAATGTGGAGAAGAGACACTCCCTAGCAGTATATATTTCTGCTTCCCAGACCTCAGCCAGGTCTTACATTGTGACAAACTGAGTACATTACTTTAGGAACTTAAAAAACTGTTCCACCAGAGGAGGATGTACCAGCTAAGTCCCAGTGGTTCTCATAATTGATTCTGTCTGTTGTTACCCATTCTGACCCCATGTATTTTTTGCCCTCCAGCTTCACATATTCAGAATCTACTGGAATGTGTGGTCAGTGTGGAGATTAATAAAGAATAACTCTACTAAAAATTAGCATATTCATATGCCTGGAAGGTATTATTCCAGCTAAACTATCTTGGGAGAATTGTTATTTGAAGGGAAAGAAAAATAAATATTCTCCAGAAAACCAGCACCATATCTGAAAACGCAAAGTAGCTGAGCTAGCTACCTGCTGGTTGAGCTGCTATAGATCATCCATAGGTTCCTAGTGTACTTTCAAGGAGTCCCGATACTGCCTATAGACCAGGATTGTGCAATATTGTCTGGTTTTCAAGATACACCACACTGCCTTCCCTCTCACTCATCTCTTTCCTGGAACGAGGTAGGTTGGCAAACAGCTTAACTCTCTCTGCTTTCTCAGGCTACCTAGGAAGCACTGCATCCCTTCTTTTTCGCTTTTTCCACAGTACTTCTCTGTTCACCAAGATCTTTTTGAGCAATGAATCTTGTTGAACCTTTAAACTAAGAGATAATTCATCAAAAGTACCCTTTCTTCTTCTTGAAGGAAAAGAACATTTAAATCTAAGCTTCAACTGTGTGGCAAAAGAATAAGGTAAAAGTCACATTTCTGTATCCAAACACCCCTGACATTGGTAACCTGACACAATATGATAATGCCCTCAAAATGCTTACAGTAGTATCATGTCTTTATTCTTTATGATAAAAGGTACATTTGTGAAGGTTTTTGATTTTTTTCTTTATATATGCCTGAGAAATGAATGACTAGGAGAGTTTTCTATAAAGGTTTACTAAACTTTGCAAAGAACACAAAGAAAATGAAATCTTTCTTGTGATAAATTCATTTGTCATGTAATGCTTGGAAAAGTGCTTATCTGCATATTAAAGGGATTTGTCATTTTTTTCTGTTTCTTTTGTTTGATTGGCTACTATATGATGTCATCTGGAATAAATGGAAAAATTTTAAATTACAGTACTTAAAAAAATTGCTAGGTACTTTCAAGCAAAATTGACAAAACACAGCCCATTGTATAAGCAGTGGGGATGTAGGCTACAAAAGGTAAGAGGCAAAATGTTTCTATTCATTGCCCTAAATTCAAACAGACCTACCAGTATGTAGTTTCCTTAGAGAAGGAAGAACATAGCATTTTACTGTTAGACAGTTTTCTGAACTCAAAGCAGGACAGGGTTTCTATGAAGAGAGAGAATGCCTGGTCTGTACAAAATGAAGAACCGAGATTTTCGTTGTTAACTGCTTGTTGTCTGAGGAAAAGGAGTAGTCAGTTTTGATGTTTTCCTGAAAAAAGATCATGGCCCCCACTTTTTTCTATTCTTACCCTGCCTCACTGTCTTCTCTAAAATGCACACATACATGCTTGCATGCTATTAGCCATCTGGTGGAGCCTTCTCAGCTAAGCAAGGTTCATGAGTATTATGACCTGTATAGTTGTGTTTACATCAAAATACATACATTGAAATATATGTATTTGTGTTTAGGGATGGTAAGTTTCAATGGTATTTAATTTGTGAGAATGGAGACCTCGTGAGCAGGATCTATGTTCTTCTAAGAAGATGAAGAGCTAGCTTGAACCCTTTCTAAAATGGATGAAGACAGACTTTTCTAAAACCATATCACTCTGTACCCTGATCCTGTTCTTGTGCTGTTGTCCTTCAAGAATAAGGCACATGAGCACAGACACACACAGAAAAAATAAGGAAGGAGGGGGAGGAAGAGAGAGAGGGAATATGAAAGGAGGGAGGGAGGACATCTATGGTTTGGAAGCTACTCAGTCTGAGAGTTTGTTATAATAGGCTGACAACCATCTGTAATAGCAGGACACTTGGGGTGGGTTTGCCAACTATCCAGTGTGTGTTATATGCAATTGTGATTGATTCTAACTCACCCAGAGTACCTGGCATATGTCAGGACAGCTGGTCACTGAGCGAAGATGATCAGGAAAGCACTCCAACACCTGTGAGCACTTCCTTTCTCCATTGCTGGAGTCACACTCTGAACGCTCTCTTCACAGTGACGGGATGTAGGCATTCTTTCTCTAAATATTGTTTCTGGCTCTCTGTTGTCCCTTGAATGCTTTATGTCCTTGGAGGAGAGGAAGAAAAGGGAGTTAGAGAATTT
Source organism: Acomys minous (assembly GCF_964271855.1). Taxonomy (NCBI): domain Eukaryota; kingdom Metazoa; phylum Chordata; class Mammalia; order Rodentia; family Muridae; genus Acomys; species Acomys minous. The sequence continues at coordinate 68,412,418 of NC_140489.1, read as the reverse complement.
GAGCCTTTGTCTGGGAAGGCAGACCTGGAGAAGAAATGAATGCTAAGGACACCTGGATATGAAAACTCCCTGCCAAGGCCAGGGCAGCTGCTGTGACAACCAGATCTCCAGCACAGGTGGCCCATGGAAATATAAGAAACTATAACAGCAGCATCGAGATAACAGAAGACAGATTTTATTTTTTGGTTGTTTAGAAGATGAGGAGAATTGGTTATCAGTTATCTATCCATTTTCTATGAGAACCAGCCATTATTTAAGTCAACAAGTAGGCTTTCACCAACATTTGCCCTTTCTCATAGGGGTTGAATTCCACATTCTGAATTACAGTTATTGGAGCGCACAAACAACCTCTCAGAGGATCAATTAAATAATTTTTTGAAGCTTAAAAGTTACTCAAGCAGATCATAAATATTTTGTTAATGCAAATGAAATTGGGTAGCAGAGGAATGACCTTGGCCAGGGGAGAACAGTAGTTGTACTCCACTTCTTGCCTGGCTGGCAAGCTGCAGCATCCTATCCCCTTCTCTGGGGAAAATCAGCTTGGGTACCAACCTTCTGGGACTTCAGTGGTCCCTGTTCTATATAAGGAGCTTCATGGTCATTTTCAGAGATAATAATCCATCTGCATGGATGTGTATGTATACACATAGTTGTGTGGGAGAGAGGACATACCCCTGCATATGTGTGCAGAGACTGGAGGAGAATGTTGAGAGTGCAATTTTATCATTCTCTTTCTTATTTTCTTCAGTCATGATCTGTAAATAAAACCAGAACTCACTGCTTTGGGCAAGGCTGGCTTACCAACAAGCCTCAGTGATCTTTCAGCCCTCAGTCATTCCACTAATTCAGGGGTTACAGGTGCATTTGGCTACAGGTGCAGTTGCGTGGATGCTGAACATCTTAATTCAGGTCTCCTTGGCTATGTAACAAGTATACTTGCTCACTGGATCTTCTCTCTAGCCCCAGAAGTAAAATTTAACCTTGAAATGGTGTAGTTTTTTCAGTAGGACCACAAATATTTCTAGCTTTCCTCTTGGCTTAAAGTTTTCTTTTTAGCACAGTGTATGGCTACATGTGTATCTTGAAGGAGAGACTTTAACTAGAAAATACAATCTTTCTTTTGTTATCAATGTGTAGCTAGTACCTGGGTGTGTATCCCTGAATTCTGTGTGGTTCTCAAGGAAGACTTTGAAAAAGACAGTCTAGAACTTACAAGGACCTTGAGTTGGAGGTGGTTCTGAGCTGCCTATATGACACTGGGAACTGAACTTAGGTCTTCTGGAAGAGCACTAAACTACCCCTCCAATGTCAGTAATTTTGTTTTTTGTGCTTGTTTTGTTTTCAAACTGTAGTTTCCTACACAAAGAAGCTGAGGTGGGGATGCAGGCTGGCTCTCTGTGCTTTTCTGAGTCTGAGTTCTCATGTCACTGGCCAGTGACCTCTGAGCCTTCCAGTGAAGATTCAAACTAAATGAGTTCTGAAGAATTTAGCTGTCAAGTAGATACTAGGAATCCTTTCTTAAAGTAAAATTGCTGTCTGTTTATTTGAATAAAAATGTTGGCTACACTTGAGCTTTTGAGAAAGACTTCTTGACCCATGGAAAAGAAGCACCCACTTCAAAAAATATTTCAGAATGTGTGTGAGGGGAGGATAGAGGGAGATAGGAAGACAGACAGAAACAGAGAGACAGAGACAGAGACCTTGTTCATGTGGAAGTCAAACACTAGCCATCCTTGGTATAATGTGGAAATGGGTGGTTAGAAGGGGAGGCAGTAAGGGAGGAAATTGAATGAAAACAGCATATAAAATGACATAGTGAAAACCAACATTTCGTAGGCTACTTTTTATTACTTAATAAAGTAAACAACAAAAGCAACAGAAAAGACAGGGTAAAAGCAGCACAGATCCCACTCTTTCCTGGCTGTAGGTATAGAGTATTCTCCAATCTGTGAGCTTCCTGGGAGCTTGCATTTTTTTTAAATGGCCATCACCATAGCAGAAGCCAGCTGTGGAAGCAGACACCGTGCAATCCAGATGTAGACCGCTACACAAAAGCACCAGAGGGCAAGTTTTAACAGCCAGGGAGAGGGATGCAAAGAAAGGATTTGGAAACATTTCAGTGTTCTCAGTTTCAGTTCAAGTATTTCAAAATGCCAGCTCCTCTACGAACATTTCTGCTGAAAAGCCAGCAGCAGACCACACTGTCTGACTCCTGACCCATGTGGAGATGTTCAGTGTAATCAAGAAGAGGGTTTGGCATCTGCAAGCCAACAGTGTATATCTTTTGTAGAAGCAGTGTTTGAAAATCTTGTGATATGTGGCCTTTCCTCACATCTAAACACATAGCAAACCCCTACATCTATAAAGTGTTTCCATGTTGAAATCTCAAGGGTTGAGAAGAGAAATGCCAGTAGAATTGTTTGTGACAAGATGATATGCAAAATAGTTTTGAATATCAGTTCTCTTGGAAATCCTCAAATGTGAAAGCTTATTTATTTGGAATAGAGGAATTCTCTTTTGCAGCAGAGTAAGGACACAGTCGAGGGGGAGTGAACGTAATTAAAAAGAAATAGAGTCAGGGAAACAGCATTGCATTATATTTTCCTCTTAATCTAAGCTACTATATCTGAATAGGAGCCGAAAGCAGAAAAGCTGGTATGCAGAAAGCACGCGTCCATCCTAATATCCCTACACACTGGGTGTAAGAAAGCACCAGCTACATGCCATAAGATCTAATTACCAAGAATTGCCTTTCCTGCCCCACAGCAATCATTTTGATGACAGGCTTCTCTGCACTGTAAAACAAAATGGGGAACCTGTGCTATATAAACTGCCTCATGCTTCTTTCCTTCCTCTGCTATCAGCCTCCCTATCTCATTTATTTTCCACACATTAATGGTAGCAGTCACCTTGAGCTGGTGATGCAGAGTAATTTTCACAGAAACCTTGATCAGAAACCATAAATCAGCCTGATGTGCTTTTATGGTCTAATAACATTCCGTTTGCTCCTACAGGTCTGTATGTAAAACTGCATTGCAGTGAGTCCTCTGGATATATATTTTTGCTTTTTTTTTTTTTTTCACAGCTCACTCTTGTACTCATGTGCTTACTCTCCCTTCCCTCCCTCCCTTCCCACCTCCATTTTCCTTCTCCCTCTCCGCCTCTGTACAATGATGTTTGCTAGGCGCACATAAGCACATGCACATCAGTATAGTTAATGTCTCACAAAACTGCATTTAGCTGGCAGTATATGAATGCTAAGGTAGCAGGGATGCATACTCCTTCAGAAAGGTAAAATGATATGTGTATTAGGTTCTCAGTGACTCTCTCTTAACAACGGAGCATCTCTGACCAAAAATCTGACATGGAAGGAGTCACTTGGGTATTTGAAATGATTTGGCTACTTGTGCTTGTTCAAAACGGAATGCCGCAGCTGTACAGGCTGTGCTGTGGCTTGGTGAACTTCACGATGATGTTTTTTCTGTGTGCGATTGTCTCCTGCAAGGGTACTAATTGACAGAGGCTTGCACTCTCACCCTACTCCTTCAGGAATGGTGGGATATGGAGGGGAATGGAGGCTAGTGGGTTGGGAAGAAGGAGATCTGTGAGCTCCAGGCAAACATGACATGAGTATGAAACAAATGGAGCAGGAGCAAGGTAAAGAAAATGGTCAGGCAACAGTGAAGAGGTCTGTACCGACAATGCCAGGACTGATAGTGAAGCCTCGGCATCGGCATCTCATCATCCTGGGGTGGGGTGGGGTGGGAGGAAGGGATGTGTACCAGTTAACTGTGGTCACCATCTACCTTAGCCTGCTACAAAAACAGGCCAAAAGTAACAGGAACATAGTTAAAGCACAGTCTGTACCATCTCAGGTGGCTGGGTATGTACATTGTGATGCGTAGCCATTTTCCTCCTTTAGACTGAAGAAAGAGCACTCCTATCAGTGTTTTCAATATATTTCATCTTTTTCAATTACAGATGTTTTCATCTGTAATTGAAAAATATCTCGTCTGCATTGCAACTTGGTGAATTAATGCGGGGAATGAAGGAAGACCCTTTGACTCAGGCTGGGGGAAAGTCAAGCTTTGCCTTGGAAGGGAAGAAAGCTGGCAACAAACTCTAATTTTTTTTAACTGCTAATGTAGTGAGTGCTAATTACTCCCCAGTAGACCTCAATAAATTTCAGCATTCTTAACTGGTGCTTCATGAATATACCAAAGGGCTGAAATGTACCCAGGTGTATTAATCAAAATTTCTAAGACTCTATTCCTTACTTGGTTATAAGAAACATCTCCAATTATTCAAACCTATATCTATTTTCATATCTGCAGGCATTGCTTGTGTGCATGTCAGTGCACTCTTGTATTTGGGATGCTGCATAGCAAGCATTCATAAGGACACTTAAAATGTCAATGAAAGGATAACTGTGGAGCGCCGACACCAGCTTCATCGGTGGGGCTCTTTGTTTTCAGCTATAAATCATACCAATCCCCTGCCTCACGTGCAATAGTACTCAACTTAGGCAGTACTGCTGTTCCTATGTGTTTAAATTTATTTCTTTTAGCAAGAAAACATTTTTTTTCTTCCATCATATCACTGAGTCCTGTAACCACCACTACATCCCGAGTCCTCAATAACAGTTTTGCACTGAATTTCCCGAATCTGACAGGCAATTTCTCCTTTTGCACTAGCTGGGGCTTTTCAGTGCTGCAGTGGCAAGGGCCAAATGTGAAAAGGAAATGGGGTGCACGTAAGTCCTTTCTCTCCAGTTTCTATTGCCCTTGGATCCACAGCCCAGCGTTTGCTGTCTGTCTAGGAACGAGGTCTAAACCCTCGTAGCTAGAGGCAATGTACACCAGACCAGTGGGATGGGAGTAATAAAGGAGAAATTTAGTAGAGAACAAATTCTTTTCAGATTAGCTGATTGGCAGCTGTGAGTAACTGGGCTCTGGCAGTAAGGCAGGAAAGAGCAGCCTCAACCTTGGCACTCATTATTTAGCTGTAAGCCTTTCCTGCCAGGAACATTTTTCTCTTTCAAGTCTTAAACTACTTTAACTCCTTATGATCCAATCCTTCATCCAAAAGAGTACACTAAAAAAAAGGGCCTTTATTGGAACCCCTAGGTTGCCAATGAGAATTGATTGCAAGATACACCTGTTTTCTCAAACAATTCTAATCAGGGCTGAAATTACTTTCGGAAAGTTTGTATTGTGCAGTGGGTTATATAACGTTCATTCTGTGTCAGCTCTGACAGATGTCTTGAGGAAAAAAAAGAAATTATCAGCATATGTAGATGTTTGTATCTGACTTGATAAAGAATTTTGCTTCTCAAAAGGAGCAATAGGGGACAAGAAGTGATTATTTAGTGATTTGAAAGATGTCTCTTCTTGGCAGTCAACAAAGGTAATGTTCTTAAAACCTTCTGACATAGACGTGAGGCTTCATCAGACAAACCAGAGGCCAAGTTGACTCTGAACTTCTGTAAGAGAAACAAACAAACAAAAATTAATCTTTAAATCCATAGTCCTATGATTCAATCATAATCTGTTTATACATATTCAATTAAGCTATCTATTGACAGAAAAAGAACTTTTAAAAATCATTTGTCTCTCCATGAATATTGGAGGTGTATATTGTTATATTTCTATAGATATTTATAATAAAATTGTTTTTAATCCAAGAAGCTCATGGATTACATTCTAATTTTAAAATATTGATGATTATTTTCTTACTATAAAATCAATAAATGTTTGAATAAAGTATTGAATAAGGATATAGTTTGTCAAAAAACTGCTTTGTTAGATCTTATGGCTGTAAAAATACCAGCTACGTATCTTCAATAATCTTGTGGATACTGTTTAGAGGGAAGAACTAATGGATCCTTAATGGTAAAACCTGATCCATGATTTATTCTTTCCTACAGTGCAACATATGAATTTAAAAGTGGGAGCCAATGTCAGTCATCTTCTTGCTCAGTTTCAGAGAGGATGTGTTTGCATTTTGTGATGGACACACATATTTTGTATAAATGTAGATTATGGGTCTTTAATACCCTGGACAACATATAATTCATTCCTAAAGTGTTTTGTTTTCCTAAGTTATATAATAAAATGACTTATATAAGCATTTTTATACACACACACACACACACACACACACAGACACACACACACATATACAAAGAAAAAAAAAAAACAAAAACAAACCGAACAAGTTGGGAAGACTATAACACTCTTTCAAAATGACTAGCATGTAGCTTTATCAGGTTCCTTCATGATGTAGATTAAAAGATCATTTTGTGGGCTAATGTGTAAATATCAGAGGTTATATCTGATTTTTATTATAAAGCTCAAAGCCTGTCAATAAATTATCATTGAACACTTGGTATTTGATAATTTGATAATTTCACATGGTATTTGAGTTCTCAATTTTCCAATGATGCCAGAGACATGAGACAATTGAACCTAAGTCTGTCTTTATAAAAGACAGTTCTGGGCCTTTATTACCACAGCTGTTGTTGTATAGGTGTATTTCCATAGTTCGTGTAGGTAGAAATATTTTTTTCTGGAGTTGCATGGTAGACCCTCACTTCAGTGAAATTCCATTAACTGTTCTTATGCTGAAATTCCATAGCTGAACTAACAATTTAGGTCCTCAGTCTTTCCCCCCATCCTATCTGCATTTTGGTGGCAGTGGTTGACTCTTCTACCCTGTCATCTACTGCAGTGGTTCTCAACTGTCCTAATGCTGCTACCCTTCAATACAGTTCCTCATGCTGTGGTGACTACAACCATAAAATTATTTTTGTTTCTACTTTCTAACTCTTAATTTTCTACTGTTGTGAATCATAATGTAAATAGCTGGTGCTCAGGATATCTGATACGCAAACCCTGTGAGAGGTTCTTTTGACCTCCCAAGAGGCTGTGTGTGACCCACAAGTTGAGGAACACCGTCAGTATTTTATGCTCCTTCATTTCTTTGAGGAAATTTCTCCGTCTTTACATGTCTGTCTTAAATAACATCTTCCCAAGAAAGCTCTTCATGTGCCTACTGCCAAATATGACCATCTGTCACTCTGGTCTCTTACATACTGACAACTCATGTCATGGGCCCATAGTGCAGTCACAGTAGGCTTATGCTTTTCATTATTCCGACTGCAAATGATGACTTTTGCGTACTTTTTTTTAATAACTGCATGGGAAAGGAAGTAAAGCATGTCATATGTCTTAGGCCTGTGGATGGTCATGTTCTGTGTTTACTGCTGATCCAAAGTCCTACACCTTTGCCCTCATTATACTTAGCTTTGATTCATTGTATTTGTCCCTTTTGACTGACTATTCTAAAGACAGAAATTCTGTTTTTTTCATCTTAGTTTTTCTGAGTCTGGTAGCATATAGTCTATAAATATGGATAAGATTCTATAAAAATTTAAGTTTAATTTAATTTAATGTAATATGTAAAGAATACATAAAATGCATTAGAAGCATAACATTTTCTTTATAAATTACTTTCCAAATATCCAGTCTGGTTGAAGGTATAGAAACACACAGAATACAGCTCCTTCCTTCCAGTAACCTAGTATTTAGGAGGAGATAGACCAATAATTACAAATAAGTACACTTTATTGTAAATAATAGGAGACTAGGGTTAAGCAGAGCTTTATGGGAACTCATAAAGGCACACGTATTATAAAGGTGTTAAAAATATATTGCTCTTTATAAACATTTTCAAAATGCTTCAAGTTCCTGAGAGATAGAAGTAGAAAGAAGCTAATATAAATAGAAAGAGACAAAAAAAGAAACAGTGAAGGTGAGAGAAGGAGACAAAGAATCTTGTGTACATAACTACATGTATGGGAAGAAGCCCTAAGCAGTGAATGACTAGCTTCTAAACTAGCCTCGCAGAAGGCTCCCTAGAATGAATCTCTCTTCCTCGATAGGCATGAGGAATAGCAAAAAGAGCCATTACTATGCCTTAATTTTGTATCCCTGGTCCTGGTGTCAAGGTTTTCATTAGTTGCCACGAACAACTCAGTTGTACAATCTATGCCCTGTGCAGAGTTATATAGACTTAAAAGGTATTGTTAACCCTCTATAGCCCATCTAATAATTCTTTTAATATTTTTGGTTGTTATCATGTCCTTTGAATGTTTTCTATTTACTGCCACTTCTGTAGCATCCACAGCAAATTCAGCTTCCTGTCCAATGTGTTTCCTGGTGTCTTAATAAATATTTGTTATAAAACATAAGTAAATGAATGTGAAGAAGATACATGTCAGCCTATTGAAGGAGGTGATCAATACATTTTCCATTTCAGGACAATTTAGGTCATAGGATAAAGGAATTTGGTGTTCTTCATAATTTACCTAGCAGTCACTATTATCCCAGGCAAATGAGCATGTGGCCATTTCTCAGGATGAATCGGACCACGTTTTAATAGTTAGTTCTGGCAGTTCAAAGTGGAATGGATTTATTTCAAGAGGTTCAAAAAAATCTCATTTTGAAGGCTCTAATAAAAAGTAAGGATGATAAAGAACACTGTTTTTTCATGATAAGGAAAATTCTGCTTTTCAAGAGAGACATCATAATTTCTTCTAATTATAAGAAAAATGTTGCTGCCTTGAGTGCTCTTATTCATGTGTACAGCCAAAGGGATTTTCTGCATAAAAGAGTAATTAGGTCCTATCCCTTCATACTAAAAAAAAAAAAGTAATCTATTTTATTTTTCCTTTATACCTCCCCTGCTTCATATTCTTTGACCTCTACTCTGCTGAATCTTTTATGTCATGGAAAGAAAGATTTAGAGGCTTTGATTGCTCAATGCCTTCAGTCCCTGGCAGTGTTTGCTGTGCTGAATTGGGAAGTGCCTAATTTGGGAGTTCTGTTCATGTGGGGCTATAAACTGATCAGATTTCATTTTATGTGTGAAGATCATTTTCAGTCCATGGACTTAAGCACTTTATTTGCCTGAGATACAGTCTAAATAATGCACTGGGAGCTAATTTTTAGGGTACCTCAAAGGGCGGCTTTCTTTTCAAGAAGGAAGGTTTTCCTTTTAGCTACCGAAAATTTAAAGATAGGCTGATGGGCCAGTGTCACCCAGAAGCTATGGAATGGTGACTTAAGATCACCTCTGGAGCTGTGGAATTGAAACGAAAGACATAAAAGCTAGGTACAATATCACACATTCGTAATCTCAGCTCAGAGGATGCTCAGCTTAAATAGAGCATTCCAAAGTAGCTTTGATTTTTACCTTTACTTAAATTAACACACACACACACACACACACACACACACACACAAGTTAGAACACCTCACTGATCTGACTTCTGTTACCCACCCTTTTCTATTGAATAGATAAGCACTGTGAAGGGAAGTGTGTAGCTATAATAAATTAGATCCATAAACAAAGCCAGTAAAGAGGATGAAGGACAACCGAATGACATTAAAATTGTTTGAGATTTTTTGGAGTTGCTATCCATTAGCATTAAATATAATAATTGTCTTTGGAATGGAATGATCAGTGATAAATACAGACCAGAAAAAAGTCCTAGGTGTTAAAATTCCCTAAGCAAGTTTTATGGGTTTTCAAATAATAATAATCACCACCATTTATTGATTGTTAATTCTCATCTAGACATGATTTTTAAGGATTTGAGAATATTATCTTTACTCCATACAGCAAAAGTCACATGGTTAGGAACTTATTAAACCTGATGTCTAAATGGCTTTATGTGCTATCAAGCTCAACATGTAAAAAAAAAAGTGGAAGTTTTCATTTGAATTTTTGTTATATAAGCTATACTGAGATAGTTATGAAATAACAGGTTTTCTTTAAGTTAATAGGACTTTGAAATTACTGCTTCTAGTCAGTGTAAGACCAAATTAGATCATGTAGAATAATGATTTGTCTTGTTCCCGGTGAATGGTCTCTTCCACTGAATAGCTGGTAAATTCCTACCTGTCTTTTTATACATTTTATGTTTCCATCTCACTGTTTTTTAAATTAGGCTACCTGTTATTTATAAAATTTTGTGGGCTAATATAACAGCAAAGGTAAATGAAGTTGACTTGCACACAAACTACAATGCCCACTGAAGCAGGATGGTCACTGTGCTCAGAGTGGTAGGATAGTCTTGCAGTTGAAAACAGAGTCTAGAGAGCTGGTGCAGCACTGACTTCCAGGTACTGTATGTGTGGTTTGGATAAGTCATTTACACCCCTATGCCTTAGTTTCCTCATCTGTAACGTAGTTCTCACCTCATAGGATAGGGGGCTAACTGAGTTCATGTACATAGAATATGGAGACTAGCTCATGATACGCAGGAAAGTGGTACAGAATAAATGAGTGTGAAATGTTTAGATTCCTCCCTTCATTGAACCCTCACTATATTGTACAACGAAAGCCATGTGAAATTTATTTAATAGATTGCTAGATGGTCCTCATTGCAACTGACTTGTTTACAATCAATCAGCTCCCACGTATTCAAACCTACAGTCTTGATTCTAAGCCAAATTGGTATATGAATTTAGACTCTGTGATCTTGTTTTAAGCCTAAATGAGACCTTTAAAACAGCCAGTTGCCCTATTCTAAAGGAAGTCCAATAAATTTTATTATCATCTGGAATCCAGTGCCTAAAATATTTCAGTAGTAAGGCTTTCACATACGGCTACTTGATGTTCTCCTCCTGACATATCCATAAGTCCTCCCTCACAGACTTCCATCAGTAAATACATACAAACCAAGTATAGTAATATCCTGACAATATCTACAGTGTGGAAATAATCTTTGCCTTTGTTGTTGCTGTTAATTTGAGTAAAATATCCTTAGAACTTTCACACTCTCACAGGTTATCCTTCAGATTGAGTCTTCACATTGCTTTCTTGCTGGGCATGGTGGCAGCACATGCCTTTAATCCCAGCACTCAGGGAGGCAGAGGCAGGTGGATCGCTGTGAGTTCGAGGCCACTCTGGTCTACAAAGTGAGTCTAGGATAGCTAAGACTATACAGAGAAATTATGTCTCTAAAAAAAAAAAAAACAACAAAAAAAAACAAAAACAAAAAACCCCAAAACCAAAACACAAACAACACACAACAAACACTAAAAAAGATTCTTTTCTTTCCGCTTTGACTGGATCCATATAAATAAACCATAAACCTTATTTCATATAGTTATTATTTGATATTTCAACTGAAGGATGAGGATTTCTGGTAGTCAGATACTATCAATTTCCTCTATATCTTCTATTTGTGGAGAGAAATGGGCACCGCAAGGGGTGGTATGGAAAGTTGGATACATGTAACCTGGAATATATGTGTGCATGTTATATATGTGTGTTATAATAAACATTTCATGCTAAAATTAATAAAACATGAAAAATTAGATAGTCTTAAGATTCATAGAAAACATAAGTATTGAGTTTATGTTTCACATAGTGTGTTTTGAAAATAATTCAAATATAAACAATAAATAAATATTTCTTATCATAAATTGGAGATGTGTAATGTGTTCACATACAGATACCGATGAGAGAAATTTGTTAGGAGTGAAGCATAATGCTTGGAATAATATTTTATATTTTAAAAGAACTTTTTGATTTTCCAACTGTTGTCACATGTATTATCTTTGAAGTTCATGATAACTTTGAAGTAAATAACACCAGTATATGCTTATTTTACAAATGAGAAAACTGGAGCTTGAAAACAGAAATGGCATTTATAAAAATCACTCACCCAGGAGTAAGGTAATTTAAAATCCATTATATAAGTCTAAAAATATAAACCCTTATACCTTTACTATATGAAGTTATTTCAACAGCATCATATCAGCCTCACATTTTTACAATAAAGCTGGATAAAATGTAGAAGTGAGTAAGAGGTATTAATTCACAAGGATGTATCAGGAATTTATGTGCATGTATTCATAGAGTCCTCAAAAGAGCAGAGCAAGAAGCAACCATTAGTCCATCCTGCATGAAGAGAATGGAGGAAATCCCCCTCAGGAACAGTCATAGGGGAGGGGAATAAGGGGAAAATGGGAGGGAGGGAAGAATGGGAGGATACAAGGGATGGGATAACCATTGAGATGTAACAAGAATAAATTAAAAAAAAAAAAACCAGAATGGGTATTTAAAAAAGTAACAAATGAAAAGTTGAATCATTATTAACTTGTATAGTTATATTTTCACCAGTATTTATTGAGTTTAAGTATGATTTATATCAAAAGTAGTTGCTCAGAAAACCAAAACAATATGACAACCTCAAGTCCAATCTAGAGTAAAATGCAAAGCCTATGAGTTTAACCTGATACAGGGAAAGGACAGGATGATAGGGGTTTCTGGGAAGTCTATTCAGTAGTTGGCAAATAGAAAGAACAGTATCTAGTTTTTTAAAGAGGCCTCCACAGGTAAAGTATTTAGGGAGCTAATCAAGTGACTTTAAGGTTTAGAGATGGACAGATAGCTTAATGGGAACTAGACAAAAAAAAAAAAAAAGCAAAAATTAGAACAAAATATAATCCATACTGACAGGTAGCAGATGTAGATGTAGTTCATTTTTTTTTTCTGAAATGGCTCCTCCTTCTCTGCACATCCTTTGAGATTTCTTCTATCTCCATTATCTACCAGAAAAAGACCAGTCAATATGGCCCACTCATTATTCTATGTCGATGTCCTTCAGATGATAATAACCAAGACTTGTCTTCTGTATTCCACATCCTTTTAATTATTGCATGCTGGTGTGTAAGTGGCTGTTCTGTAGGCATGTTCCCAATAATTGTTCACAAAGTTGCTGTTATTGTCCTGCAGAAATTTTCACATAATTTAGCTTTTAGCAAAATATGTCATCATTTACCCCTTAGCCCATGCAAGAAATTTTAATGATATATCTAAATTTCATTAAATTGATTTTTTACCTTTATATAATTATTTGCCAATCTTTTAAAACTTGCCTGCTCCCACTATTACTCTGGATCTCAGGTTTTAAAGTTATTCAAGACTAGATAATCATCTTTATCCTAGCTCATCTCTTCCTTGATCCACAAGGAACTCAGAAAGATATTTCTAAGAGGTCCATTTTGTTACACCATTTCTGTGCTTAAAGCTTTCAGCTTGCCCTATTGTCCTAAAGGTGAAGTCTGAACTAATTTTTCCACATTTACTTATGTGTTTATGTGTGTCTATGTAATTATATTCTGCATGTGTGTGGGCGCCATGGACACCAGAAGAGATTATCACATCCCATAGAGCTGGAGTTGCACATATTTATGAGCCATCCTATGTAGGTGCTGGGAGATGAATTTAGATGTTCTTTAAGGACAGTACATGCTCCTAATTATCAAGCCATCTCTGCAGCTCCGATATCTGAACTATGTTAGTGTGAAATACAAGCTCCTTTCTGACTTGGTTTTGGATGGCCTGTATTACCGGACAGTTTACATACCCATGCTTTTTGCGCTTTGGAGAAATGTTTTATTTTTAATTTTTTCTTATTATTATAATTTAATCACATTAAATGCCAATGTAATCACCTCACTCTTATCTTCCTGTTCCCACCCTCCCTCCCTTTTCCATTCTATTCTGTCCCCTTGACCTCTGACTACAGCCTATCAGGTCTCATCTGGACAGCCTGAATCCTTTTCCTCTGTCTTCCCACAGGGCCAAGGGGCAGTGAGCAAACCAGAGTTCTTGTCAGAGGCAGTCTCCAACTCCCCCTGTGGAGAGTGAGTTGTTCATTCGTTACATCTGAACATGGGGGTTAGGTTTTCTGCTTGCAGTGTCCTTGGTTGGTGCACTAGTTTGTGCAGGCTGGGGGATCTAGAGAAATATTTTAAAGTGGCTGAATATCCTTCATCCCCTGGGTCCCACGAAGCTGGATTTAAGCATTCTTGTGTTGTTACAGCACCCTTCATCACACTTACATTTAATGTAACACTTAACATTGTTTATGTATATGGTTGAACTTCTCATGACCCAGTGAACAAAATAGGCTCAATTTGTTAGCAAATATATTTTATTATGAACTTGTTAACCGAGAGTACCTCACTTATAACCTGACTAACCTAACCTAAATAATAAGAAAAGGAGGTTAAAGAATACAATAATGAAACCATAAGGATATTAGTTCTGAGGAGTGATTCTCCTGGCATAGTCAGCAAGATTTCTTCTGCTGGAACCTGGAGCAAACAGAACTCGGACCTCAGCTGGATCGAGGAGCCCCAAAGCCTTCCCTCCAGTGGTTCTCTCTAGGAGTGTCTGGAAGTGGAGCAATGAACAGCCAAAACTATCCCAACTCTCCAAAGGCCCCATCTCTTGGTTTTGGCTGCTATATATACCTCCTTTCAGAACTCGTTCAAGGATGTTTTTCAGCTGGTTAATAACCAATCTTCCCACATGGTGGTTCGACTTCTAAGGGGATAAACATCACCTGCTCTCTCCCAAGTCTTTTTCTCATGCCCCACTTGTGATCTAAACAAAAAACATGTTTATCTCTCCTTTAGAAAAATAGTCATTTCATTTGAAGATGAAGTGAATGCTTTTCATTGTTGAATCCCAACACTTCTCAAGGCAGCTGGCACATAATCATGGTCAACCAATATTAACTGAGTAAATAAAATTAGGCCTGGGAAGAACCACACTTGCTTGAAGGTCATGGGCTGATTCCACACTCATTGTCAGCAGCATAATAGTCTGATGGCCGATACCACTCTACTGGCCCAGGGCCTTAGATACATAATCTGCAACATGAACTTCTTCAGCAGCACCAGCAGCTGCCTAATGTGGTGACAGCCTAGTGCAGCTGATTTTAGAGCCAAAGGAGAGCTGTGCTCTCTATATCAGACCTTTTATTTTGGGTTTATCCTTAGAACAATAATCAAAGGGCTTTGTTCTGCGATGACTGGGAGGTGCTGGATCTTACAAGCTGGCTTCAATGACCTAACCTCATCCTTAGAAGCCTCATATGTAATAAGCAATTCCAGAGATCTAAAGAGAGATGTTGCTCTCAGGTAGAATTAAGCCAGTTTGCAGACCTTACATTATTAATTTTATTGGGATACATCTCTTATTTCTTCATGTTGAGGTTTAAGTGAATGTTAGTTACTTTAAAACAATGGATACATAATTCTACTTTATTAGTGGCAACACAGAGAAAAATTTGTTTTAATTCATATAGAAATATCAGGGAGAAAATTCACCCATTGGCATGAGGTGGATTATATACTTCTTTCCACATGCTTAATTCCTTGCCTGTTCTTTGATCACCAGTACGAATCCTAATTAAGGTTTCATCTGATAATTCAATTTCATGATAAAAATCTATTCTGAGTCAGGAGCGTTGCCTCCTTAAATTCCTGGGGCTAATGAAAACCACTAATCCAGTGGATAAACAGGCAGCGGGAAAGTCAAATCATAACTTTCATGTTTTCAGAAACATTGTGATTTAAAGACTTGGAGGCTTCTACTCTGAAGAAAGGTTGAGATGCAAACTTCCCTGAGAGGAAAAAAAAAAGAAAGAAAACTTCCTAAGTGGGAAAGGAAACTAGGAAATGGCTTTACTGTATTAAAAGTACTGTAGTTTCTAATGCTGCAAACCTCGCTAGTGTTGAGGTCCTTCTCTTAATAAAAGACAAGAGAAGTCAGGAAGGAGACACTGTGATGTGTAGGATAAAAGCCATGTGATATTCTGGGTGTGAAAGATGGGCCTTCTTTATTTTACATGCTCTTGTGCTATGGCTTCTGTGTTTCCATGAAGACTCCCCACCTGTGAGTCAGAACAATGCCAAGTTAATCAAGAAAAGGCCATATTAGTGAAGTAAATGACAAATTTATCTTTTCAAAACCCCATGAGTTTGGGAAAATTAAAAAAGAATTTTACTGAATTCTCCAAATAGCCAGAGATAATAGCAGAACTAGCACATTAACACAAATAGTATGTTATTAGGATGTAGTAGGATGAATCCACATTCATTTCACAGAATTTAATTAAGTATGAGAAGAAAAGAAAACCAAGAGGAACAAAGAGGAGATAATACCAATGTATAAGCGCCGAGGAAAGAGAAAAGCTTTACAGAGAGCTGAGATACAAGGGGGAGGGCAGTTAAATGCAAATATAACTATAGTTCACTATTTTGAGTATTGCTGTGTAACACTGAAATGCTTACTGCATATAGATAATCTCTACGATTCATTTTTATTCCATTTTATTGCTATATCAATTAGTGAGATACATGTTTGTCTTATATCACTTAATTAGAAAAAGCATTCAAAAATACATGAAACATGTTTGTATAAATGTGCCCTCAAATGTTAAAATAGAAAGCATGTTTGATGTGGTGAAAAGTCACTGCTTTTAAATTTTCTACTCATGTTTTATAAGAATCTGCATAGATACTTCCACCCTATTTATGAGAAAAATCTCTTCTTTTCAAGTAGGGAAGCTGGGGAATAGGGTAAGAAATGCAATCTATTTAGAATTATAGAAAGATATTAATGATGGGAAAGCTACTGCCTATTAAAGCCCTCAGGAATACTTTTTGAAAGACTTTTGCAACTTTTGGCTGTTTTGAAGTGTGTGTAAACCATCAGTCATTGAAACCTCTAACACCGATCGAGTCTCTTGCCAACATACACAGCTAAGAACCCCATTGTTCTTTGATTTTCAAAATCAGCGGCTGCTTCTCCGTGAGGTTAAGAATGTAAGAAAACTATTAGGGAAACAAGGCAGAAAAAAATATAATGAAAAAGGATGTATTCTTTATTGTTGCTGCTTCTTAGTCTGAAGAAATAGCTTTCATTATTACCTGAAAAAGTGTGTGTGTGTGTGTGTGTGTGTGTGTGTGTGTGTGTGTGTGTGTTTACACTTTAAATGCAAATGCATGTGCATGTAGAACATGGGTTGTGAAGGAAATATACAGGTGTGCATGTGTGTAGACACACACACATTTTTAGGGTTCTATCTTTTGGGGAAAGAAAACAACAGTTTTTTATGCATATAACACACTAGAAGCTGAAAGTGTCATCTCTTTAAAAAAGTTATTTGTTTTTGTCTCTCTCTTTTTTTTTTTTTTTTTGCCAGATACAGCCTGAGCTATATCTAAACCTAAAGAGCTTAAATCATGTACAATGGACTCTGAACAGTATGTATCTAAATGCAAAGTAGTTATAGGAGTGGAAGAGTTGAGTTTTATAATATATTCTTCATTTCAATCCAGAAGTAAACAACTATCACATACATAAATAAGTTCTCTGTGGGAACTCTTCTGCCACCACTTAATAAAACAATATGAATTTTAGATCCAAGAATATTCTCAGATGGAAGGTATTTTATGAAATCCAAATTACCAATCATTGTGTATTGGTATCAAACCAAAACAAAATAATAAATGCTCATTGACAGTCTCCTGTGTATAGTTAAGCTCTTAGAGGGTGGTCAAAGATGCAGTATGAAGTCAGGCTATCAGACCTGCAATGATATGAACATATTCTTCAAGACAAGTACTCTTTCTAGGTACTATATAATGATACAAAGAAGAAAAATGTATCATTGAGCATGTAAATATTATATATGCATGTATATATGCATATATATATCCAACATAATTAAGAGTCAGTCAGAAGTAGTGTAGTAAATAATGATTAAGATTCAAACCAAAGAGCACGTATCTGAGTCCAAGCACCACAGCTTCCTTGCTATCTGATTTTTCAGTAAGTTAGTTAACCTTTGAGCATCTTAATTTGCTCATCTGCAAACCAGACATAAGGATAATCTCTGACACAGAGTATTAATGATACATTAAGGACTTAATCTATGTAAAGTGTTCATCTTACAGCCAAGGAAATGTAATAATTTTGTGTATGTCTGTCAATATTGCAATTATTATAAAATGTAGAACAAATATCACACATATGCATAGGTATTATACTTATATGTCATGTATAAAATGTTCATGACCATATACCCATATTCATGATAGTATTCCCATGTGGAGGTAGTTAAATCTATTAGAAAGAGAGACATTGAAAAGATGTAGTACTTGAAGTAGAAAAATCCAAATAACAAATTGAATGATACCTTTAGTTAAAAAATATGGAACAAACTTTTGAATGTATGCTTGACTTTCTATATCACTTTAAAATAAACTGTAAACATTTCTGAAGTAATATTAACCAAAACAAAGATAAGTGGACAAAGGGTCAAGTGTTCCTGTTAGCAGAAATTAATACACATAGGTTAGGTTAAGTCACAGAAGCTGTGACTTCAGAAACTGGGGTTGTAAGGGCCGTAGAAAGAGGGGCAGGATGTCTTACAGGGATGAATCTGGTCAGTTCAGGATATAGGTACTCCTCTTTTTTCCTCCCCAATTCTTTAAAATATCTAACTAGTCCTCCTTTTGCTTTCTCTAGGACAGATAAATACATTCACATACATTGTTTATTGACATTATTCCTGAGAAGATTTCAGCAAATCTGTACTCACCCCAGATAAGGAACAGATGACAAATCATACTATGGATACCATTAAAGTGTAACTCAGTGAGCCAATCAGGTTTATTAGGGTTTCCAGTAGAAGAATTTTAACACATCAATACAGCTACTGTGGCTGGAATACAGACATGCCCAGGAGACAGAGGCAAGCAGATCGTTGAGTTCAAGGCGAGCATGGTATACAGCAAGCCTATGGGGAACCATTCTTACTCTAAGTACCACAAGGACTATATTTGCATCACATCCATCATCCTGTTTCCCCATCTCCCTCATTTAACTCCTCATTTCTCTGTTCTTCACACCTTCTCAACTTGATGAGCTCTTCTTCCATAATTATTATTAGTAGTACACACACCCAGTGTTTAGCAGTGATCACTTGGGACTGAGTAGCCTATCAGGGCCCTTGTCACTGGAGAAACTACTTATCCTTCTCTTAGCCACTCTCTTGTCTTTAGCTCTTCCTCTAGAGGTTGGACCTTTTGAGATTCTTTTCGTGTACCTTGAAATGTCATCTGATGTTGTCAATTTACAGGTCCTATTTAAAAGGAAATGAAAGAAAATGGAAGGAACTTTTTCCATGATGGTTATAAGCACTGACTAAAGAGATCTCATGCTTCTATTGCGCTGATGACTTTTCTGGATTTACTTCTGCTGTGGCTCAAAAGCATAAATCTGCTGGATCTATTTACACACATTCCTTTCTCTACAATGAGAATTTCTGTGCAGATGACATACAATGGCCCTTTGTCAACTGAAAAAAAAACAAAACAAAACAATTCATGTAAGCTTTAGGGAGGATGGATTCCTTCTTCCCCTTCTTCTTAGGTATATTCTCTTTGTTTTCCCAAACTCCCAGGTGGCAAGACAGACCCAGAAGTTTCCAGTAAAGATCATCCTACACTTCTCATCTTTGCCTTCTCTCTTTAGTCTATATCTGTCCCGGCAGATTTCCCCTCAGCTGACAGACACCAACCAGGAACTAAATGAAGCACTGCCATTGCTCCAAACCAGCTATCTTCTCTGGGCTTGGTGGCTCTACAAAACTGGAAGGCCTTCAGTTTGTTGAAAGTCAGTGTGAACTAGTCTGGGCAAATGAAAAAGAGAACTGCAAACTTAATTTGAGCTAGCTCACAAACTATGGCCACCATGGGCCAACTTGAAGAGATCTCCTCCTGGTTTCCATTGGGTCCCTGGTTCCTACCCTCCTCACCCAGCTGGTCTCTATTCTTCTCTTAATAATGATTATTCCTTGTCTCTTCAGTTTCCTTCAACAGAGAATTAGTGAAAACTCATCAGTCAGTAAGCCGAAGGCTTCTGACAGAATTACCTCAGGTCTTTTACCATTGCCTGCTTTGAACCAGCATTCCTGTCCCCTCTTGTCAAATTCTGAAAGAGCAAGAAGTAGTCAGAGGAATACCATCGACCTTATCATGAAGAAAGGGCTGTAATGTTAGGTATAATGTTGTCCCCCAAATGGCAGTGCTGGTGACTGGTGACAATGCCTTAAATAGATGGACTTCAGCTGGGTAAACAGAAGGATATATGTGCAAATAGAGCCCTAAGGGTAGGTCAGGTTTCTGGTTACATGGAGGACCCCCCACCTTAATCCCACCCCCAAAGACATACTTCCTCCAATAAGGCCATACCTCCTAATCATTTTAATAGTGTAACTCCCTAAGTGTTCAAATATATGAACCTATGGGATCCATTTTTATAGAAATCACCACACTCCAAAAAAAAAAAAAAGCTTATGTTTTGCAGTAAACACATTACAGAAATCAACAACTCCAAAATGCAGAAAACAACCGATCTTGGGTTGCACATGTATCTCTACCACATAATTCTTTGACTAAAGGCTTAGAGAATGTCTCAGAAGATGGTGTGGAAAGACTGTATGTGCCAGAGGATCTGGACACTTGCTGAGATAGCATCTTCTCTATAGAAGAGTGTTGCGTCCCTGGCATCTTTGCAATATGATGTTGTTGCTTTAAAGCAGAGCCTCACTCTGTCATTCTTGATGATTCCTGAGTCCCTAAAACCGGCAACAGCCTGGGAGAATATTTGCATCTGAAAGTGTCAGAGAAAGAATTTATATTTAAAAACTTTAAGAAAAAGGAGGTCAGGGGTCTATAGTTAGAGTGAAACTCTTCTGAAATGTGTCAAGGTAGGTAGAATGTAAAGAATATCTTGAATTATTTTACACACGGAAAATTCCTCACACTTCCAATATAAACAGAAGGAAAAGTTCTGGAATTGGAATACAAATATTAGACTATCAAATTCTAGATCTTTAGCTTATCATTTATATGAGTCACTGTGTAGTTGTAATAGATACAATATGCTATGTTCAATTGGGTCATCTCTGTAGATTGGAAGAAATCCAGGCAGGTGTAGTAGACAGGCTCCAATTCATTCATGGGCCTGAAACCAATGCAGCTGGGTAGTTTTGAGCAATCACCTGATTGGATGCAGTTAGCCATCTTGACAATACTGCTGAAAATGATAATCTGAATCTAATCACCTTTACCAGGAGAACGCACCACCCAAACTGCCACTGAATGACAGTTTCTAAAATAACTAACTTTTCTTTCAGATATTATCCATATTATTGAAAAAATACTCATCTATTTAGTGAATATTTTAGATTGAATGGCCCTAAAGAGACATGACAGAAAGAGAAGAATATAGTCAGATGTTCTCATCTACTTTGAGAGAGAGAGAGAGAGAGAGAGAGAGAGATGGTGGCTGTTGTGGCAACTTGAAAAATCTAAAACCATAACTGCAGATTAGCTAATAATATCTTATCAAAGATAATGTTCTTGTTTGGGTAAAGAATGTAATGACAATTGGAAGAATGATGTGTGTGTGTGTGTGTGTGTGTGTGTGTGTGTGTTTGACAAGCACATTTCTAAGTATACTATGAATTTACAGTGTGATTAATGCAGAAAGTTTAAAACTTACACATTGGGATTGAGTTAGAAGTCAGTGACAATTTAAACTCTAAAGTTATTTAGCATCTGAAATCATTCTGAAGCACTAACTGCAATTTTTCTATTTTATTTGCAATGTTTAAATGGCTTATTTGGCATGTCACTGTTACTTTCCGAGTCATAGCTAATTACCTATTAATTACAGGAGATTGAATTAAAAGTATTTATCAACCTGAGTGTGTGCTCAGCGGCAGTGAAAAGAAAAAGAAATAGGCCATACCTGATGCCTTAATATATACTTCAACTCTGTCTTTAAAGATAAAAGTTCAAAGTATGAACAGACTCTGCAGTGCCACAGATACATTATCTTCCTCCAAAGAACAAACGTGTGGAGAACATTTCAGCCCTGGGTAGGGGCTGTTTGAGTCTTTGTTGGTTTAGGCTAGACCCTTGATATTATTTAGCATGGTTTATTGTACATAATTAGATTCTAATTTCTGGAGAGAGACACATTTATTTTCAGCACTGAATTGGTAATTCGAGTGAGGGTAGTTTTAAATCCAGCCTGAGTGTTATTCATGCTGTATACTAACATACTTTAGAGGTAATTGTTTCTACTGCTTTTAGGACACAGCTTGATGAATAAAATAAATTTGGAAAAGGAGAGACACAAAATGCAGAAATATAGACCATTAAAAAGCTTATAAACCCACAACAAATACTTTAATTACATTGGATGAATATAAATCATGAATGCCGAGCAGCTGGATGCTATGAAAATGTAAATGCAAACTAATCAGTGGAAGTAGAATAAAGCTGGTGGCAATATAAATCAAAACACCATTGGGGGAGGGGACATCCTCCAGGCAATTTTTACATAGCCAAACATTGGAACATTCCAGCACATACATACACACTGAAGAGAACAGCAAGATTTTGGAGTGGACATCAACCTTAACATCGCTCCTTGGATTCTTATTTTGATAATAAGCTTACTTGAGACATGTACGTGATTAAATTTTTATGAAGCCACTAAGCTACCCTGGCTATTTTACTGATTTGGCTAGAGCTACAATTTTAAGCTTTTTAAAATATATTTCTTGTGGCATTCATAACAGCATGTGAAGGGAACAAAAGAAGAGAGTGGAAGGTTCAGCATATCATTTCATTAGGTCACCTATGAGGTTTCTTGTGCGTGTCCACTAAGAGGATAGGTAGTCACCAACATTCCTGTTATTCTTCAGAGCAATTTCCAATTATTCCAAATCAAGGCGAAACTTTACCCTGAACCTTTCCCTATAAAATAACTGCCATTTCTTAGCTTATTAATGTAAACATTCATGCTTCTACTGTCAGTACAAAAACCTGTTTTCTCTACCTGTTTCCCTTCTACAACCAAACCAGATCTTCCTTCCTTTAGCCCTAGGTATAATATGTATCAAGAACTAGAGTATAAGCAAGTATCAAACCTGTAGGTTTCTCCCCTAAAGCATTTAGGAAAAGATGTCTTCCCATTCTTGCTTCAGCGATTCCCAAGCCTCAGTAAAGATTAGGTTTCCCTGGGGAACTTTTAAAGCTACTGTGGTTGGTCCCCTTCCACTGGGGATACCATTTTAGCTGGCATGTTGTAGGTATTAAGAAACCAAAATGTTTTCTAAAATTTCCTGTGTAATTAAAAAAAAAGTATGTGAGTCTGTGTAGGGAGATGAATATGTGGAGACCAGAGATCAGTTTCCTTGAGAGCTGACTCTTTGGTATTTGTTATTGTTTGAAACCGTATATTTCTTTGGAACTTAGAGGCTTGCCTATTAGGTGAGGCTAGCTAGCCAAAAAAAGCCAAGAGATCCTTTTCAATCTGTAATTAGAAACAGAGTTCTAAGTGTAGAGAGATTCGTTGGAGGTTGGTCTGATGTGTGGTATTTTGATGCTAATTACTGCTTGCTGTCTTTCTGCCCCAAGTATTGCCTTGACACCTTGCCTAAATATATATTCCTATTTGACCAATAAAAAGCTGACACTCCTATGCACACAAATGGATTAGGCATGGATAAGGTTCTCCGGCTTTGGAAGAGAGAATCTGGAGAAGGAAAGGAGACAGGACAGAGGAAGAGAAAGGAGGAGAATTGGCATGGGATAGAAAAAGACCCACATGGGTCCAGAAAAGGAACTCTAAAGTTCCATATGGAAAGAGATGGCTAAAATGAACAACAATAGCAAGAATTTTGGGGATTATGGTTGAGAAGTAGCACAAATAGAAATTATTAGAAGCAGGTGGAATGGGATTGAGACTGGTATAGTTTAGGAGGTAATATCTGCCTTGCCTCAGGTAAAGGCTTATTCTAGTATACATCAGGTGTCTGTGTTTTTCTTGATTGATAGTGGGTTAGAAAATATCACAATAATAGTAATTAGCCTAATAATAAGTATTTATCAGGTCATACTTCTAAATTAATGTCAACACAGGGTGCAGCCTTTCACAGTTTTTTACATGGGTGTAGGAATGGAATTCAGGTCCTCATAACTGCATGGCAAAAACTTTGTCAAGTAAGCTAGCTCCCTAGTGCCTTCTCTGTATGATTTTATTATTATTATTATTATTATTATTATTATTATTATTATTATTATTATTATTGTTATTATCATCATCAGCAGCAGCAGCAGCATTATTTATTACTATTACTACTACTACTAACTACTACTGCTACTACTATTACTACTACTACTACTACTATTATTATTATTATTATTATTATTATTATTATTATTATTATTTATTATCTGAACTAAAAGAATCTTGCTATAATACCTACACTGGCCTTGAACTCCTGGGCTCACATGATCCTCCCTTTGAAGCACCTATGTGACTAGAATTTCTATCATGTTCTGCCAAGCCTGGTATCTAGACTTTATTCTAATATGCTCTAGGTCTTTCACAATAAAGCCTTTCTTGTGAGAATTAGCTGTTTGAGAGCATCCTAGAGAAGAGAAACTTCATCTTCATTCTCGTTTATTAATGGACTTTCTTATTCCCAGGAAAGAAATCTCTATCTCTTTCCAAGACCTAAGATTTAATCCGTATTTTTTGCTTAAAACTTTGGCAAACAAACTATATCTTTTCATTCTATTCAAAACATTATCTTTTCTTTTTCCATTTATTTATTTATGTATTTATTTATTATTTAATCACATTACAGCCTGATCACATCCCTCTCACTCCTCTCCATCCAGTCTTGCCCTTATTCCCCCTTCCCCTTTACCTCCTCCTCTTCTTCTCAGAGGATGAGAGGCACCCCCCACTCCCCATGGGTACCAAGTAACTGCAGGTCTAAGCACATCCTCTCCCACTGAGGCCAAGCAAGGCATCCTAGTTAGGAGAAAGGGATGCAAAGGCAGACAACAGAGTCACAGATAGACCATACTTCCATATTTAGTGGACCCACATGATGGCCAAGCTGCACATCTGGCCTAAGTCCAGTACATGCATGCTCTTTGGTTGGTGGTTCAGTCTTTGTGATTCCCCCATAGGGCCAAGTTAATTTACTCTGTGGGTCTTCTTGTGGTGTGCTTGACCTCTCTGGCACCCTCAGTCCTTCCTTCCTCTGTTCCACAAAACTCCGTGAATGTGCCTATTGTTTGGCTGTGGGTCTCTGCATCTGTTCCCATCAGTTGCTGGAGGAAAGTCTCTTAGAAGACAGCTATGCTAGGCTCTGGTCTGCAAGCATAGAAGAGTATCATTAATAGTGTCTAGGGTTGGCTCTTTCCCATGGGATGGGTCTTAAGTTGGGCCAGTTATCGGCTTGCCATTTCCCCAATCTCTGCTCCGTCTTTATATCAACACTTCTTTAGGCAAGACAAATTTTGAAGCGAAGGTTTTATGGGTGGGTTGGTGTCCCACACCCTCTACTAGGAATCCCTCCTAGCTACAGCTGCTAGGAGTCTCAGTTATTTAAAACAAATGCATCATCCAATTTGCAGGAAAATGATGGAACTAGAAAATATCACCTTGAGTGATATAACCTAGACACAGAAAGACATACATGCTGTATATTCACTTGTAAGTAGATATTAGCCAGAGAGTAAAGAATAACCATGCTACAATTCACAGATGCTAAGAATCTAAGTAATCAAGAAGGCCCAAAAAGAAAATGATTGAATCTTACTCAGAAGGGAAAATAAAATACATATCTGAAGTAGATGGAGGGAGGGAACTGGGTGCAAAATGGGGTAGGGAAGGAAATGAGGGTAGGGATCAAGTATAGAAAGGGGCCAGGGGTTATAGGGAGGAGAGAAAGGAAATCGATGGGGTGACATCTCTGGGACATGGGAGGCTCCCAGGAGTCTATAGGGGTGTCCCTAGCTGAGACTTTTCTTTTCTTTTTGCTATGCTTTTTGGTGGCTCACACCTGATGCCTTAGATGCTTATGTTGTCCCAAATATTATCAGCACAAAACACCTGCACATTCCTGCTGCCACAATTGTCTTACAGACCTTTTATGTTACTTTATCAACACTAAAAGGGTGCAATATTTCAGGATGCCTTCTCTATCTTTGCCCTTCTAGGGTGTTATTGTCAGCAAGAGGTTTTCTTCATAGAAATTCCCTAATAATTCCCTAAAATTATAATGTTGACCTAGATGATTCATTAGACTGAAAACATTTCTATACGTACTATTAGATTTATTTTTCTTAGCTTTAAAATATCTGTTCATTTCTTATTGAATGTAAGCAGATGTTCTCTCCATAGTCTAAAATGAAGAAGAGATGAAGGAAGAACCTTCTGGGAAGTATGGTGTAAAGGCAGAGCATTCATTTGAATATGTAATAACTGTTTCTATCAAAGAACATAAGAGTGTTGAAAAAGCAGTGGAAATAACTCCTTGAGCTAACACTGGAACTGAAAAATTAACATTGGAAATGATCTTAACACTTTCAGCACCTTTCCACAAAAACTCAAGAAAGTCTGAGAAACTCACAATGGACCTTAGGAGTGGAGACCACAGAGAGGACTTGATAGGATTTTAGGCCCACAATCCCCTGTTTCAAACTTTATGTCTATTAAGAACTGTTTGGATTATTGAAGTGTCTTAAGTAAGTGACTTGAAAGACCCATCAGTGAGTGATAAATGATGACCAAGAAAATTAGGGAATCAGCTCCATTCAAAGAGCTTCAGAAAATCTGTGGCTTGAGGGTATTACACATAACAATTATCATCTACCATCTACCACTGAAATGTTTCTGGTGTAGTAAGTGAAGAGCCACTTGTCAGCTAACACACAACCTATCATTTTTATAGCAGTTATTGTGAGGTCACCAAGAGAGAAGATCATTGGTTAAGCCAATTGAAAGTTTTTAATCGCCTTCCAGTGACTATACTGGGATTTCAGGACCTCAGTGTAACCTCAACCCTTTCTCTGGGTGAGACTTAAGCACAAGAGCAGATCCTGATTTTATACACCTCAGTTAGCAAGAACAGTTAGAGAGAAGCAGAAATACAGAAAACAAAAAGCAAAGTTAGTCTATTTATGGCTTTTCCCAGAACTATGTATTTTGATGGGATTAGGTCTTTGTTCTTGTGTTAGCAGGTGTTGTGACTAAATTCTGTGTTCCAAGGGCCTGATCGGTACTTCCATCATGGAGTCAGCTGTACTAAGGTCTGGGGGTCTCTTCCACAGTGGATTAGATGCTTCCACAGACAATGTGCAAGAGAATGACCATGTGAGAATTTGCTGCACACTCTGCAGTCTGCTAACCTCTGATACACTGCAAAGAACTTGTTTATTAAACTTTTCTATTTCTTGTTCAATAATTACACAGCTAGACACTCCGAAGAATCTGTAAATTTCCAACTCGTTTACTACCACAAACCCAGACATGCTATTTGTATGATACTTAAAGCATACCACAGGAAACATTCTTTATTAATAAATGCTACTATGGATTTGATTAGATTGTTGCAAAAATATTTTACATCATGTCTACACCTGTCTAACTATCCTCCTTCATTATTCTGTTCTGCTAATTATAATTTATCCTGGATCAGATGATGGATGACAGAACAGGATCAAGTTTTGCCCACCCTACAGTATTATGTGATATTCTTGAGGACAATGGCTTTTCTTTTCTCTTTCCTTCCTTTTTTCTTTGTTTCTTTATTTACTTCTTTCTTTTTCTCTTTCTTTCTTTTCTTCTTTTACAGTCTCAGCTATACAAGACTAGCCTCAAACTTGCTGTATGGCCAGACAGAAAGAAGTTATTTCTGGTTCTTCTGCCTCTACCTCCCTAGTAGTACTGGGATTACAAGTGTGCACCACCATTCCTGGCTTACTTGATGCTGGTACTGACTAAGGTTTTGGCTGATGCTAAACAAGATGTTTATCTGCTGAGCTGAATACCCATTACTCATGATTAACTTTGTGTGGTATGCTGCTTAAGGTCAATCTATGGGCGTGAAAGGCAAATTCACACATGGGATGCAAGTCTGTTATGTTTAGGACATTTCATTGCATCACTTAGAACAGAAGAGATATAAAATTAGCAACTCCTAAAAAGTAATGCTATATTGGAAGATAAGCACTGCATCATGTGATTGCCAGGGTGGACATTTGGCATCTTCAATGGCTAAATTATTTCTGGTGAGTGGGATCATGTGCCATTTGGCTCATGGAAACTCTGCCATTTTAGCAAATTTGTCAATATTGGAGTGGCTGATAGCAGAAACTGGCTGACAGAAACTTATTGAGTCATTATTCTGTCTACCAGGCTGTTTAGTGCTGTTCCACAGGGATGTAAACTCCTGTGCAGTGGAAGAGTGTCTCATTGTTAATAACCCACTTATCCAACTTTATGTTCTGGTCTTGTTGATCTGTCAGTGTCAGCATTACACACTTGCAAGAAAAAATATAGCCAAACTGTACTAATCAAGATGATTGACAGCTCCGACTGACAAGCCTAATACATGTTCTAACATTCTATCTATTCTCAACTTTACTTCTCTAGTGGTCAAAATGGTTTGTCATACTTGCTACTTCTGAATGAATCCAGGTGACCTAATAAAAGAGAAGCTGGTGGTGCATATTGGAGCTTGGTTACAGCAGGACCATAACATAGGCAGATTTCAACTGTGATATTCATTTACTCTCTTCCTTTCTGCTTCCATTCATAACATGAATAAACCATTTCCAAAGGGATTAGACGGAGTGAAGAATGTCAAGGTTCATTGGGTGGGGGCAAGGAGGAGCTGTGGTACTGAGACTAATCAAAGTGGGGATTCTGGGAGGCAGCATAGTGAACATATCAGTGTCTCAGCAGAGTAACTTGTGAGAACCTCTGAGGAGAAGGTCTATCAGCCTGTTAGAACCTAAACAGGATAAGGAGCACATTCACATATGGGACGGTATGACATGGTGTGCTGGAAGAGCTCTTCCCATGGAAAATCTTGTTGTTAATTGTCAAGCATACAATGTATTCATGTATATGAACAATTAACCTATTTCATCTCCATGTTGTACTAATATTGTTGATGTTGCCATGCTCTGCTACTTTATGTGCTTCGGGAACGGCCTTTCTCTTCTCTATACATAATTCTTCCTTTCCTCCGTAAGCGATATTGCCAACAACCACCTATTGCCAATGTTTTATGAACTGTATATATACCCATGGATGGTTCCCTGTCTCTTAGACAAAGATTTATGACCAAATGCAAATCAAGGTCAGGTGGATATATGAGTGCCAAGATTTAGTTTGGAACAATAGGTGTATTGGAACCTAGTATGATGACTATAGGTAGTGATGCTATGCTATGGATTTCCAAAAGCAATTTTAAAGTCTCATTCAAATATTAATTAATGTGTACATGTATGAAAACATCACATTGTATATGTGGTTTCATGCTTTAGTGTATCTATCAAATATAATTTCAAATAAAAGTAACAGAAGTAAATATTATTCTATGGACTCTCATTTACTTTTAAAGCAGGAGAGAAAAATTTTCAACATCTGTATCAAAGATCTTTTTCTGTAGAATGCTTCTAAGGTTCTCAATGCTATCATTCTCACCACTAGCTACTATTGTCTTTCTTTTCCACTGTTCTGTTAGATGCCAATCTTCTCTAACCCATTAAGCCAGAAGTCAGGAATTATGACTTTGCCTTTCCCTGAGTCTCACCCTTAGTCAGCTCACAAGATTCCACTAAAGTTACTTTGCATTCCTCTCTTGAGCCTGTATTTTTTTCCTCTTGCTCATTTCTATTTCTACACCTCAGTGCAGACTCTTTTCATTTTTTAGTGAGATTATTGCAAATGACGTCTTGGTCTGCAATCTTATTTCTTCCAATTCATTCTCCACACTGCTTCTAGTGATCCTTTGAACTGAAAATTTTATAATCATATTCTCCTGCTTAAAATTCTTCAAGAGGTTCCCATTGCCAAAGAAAAAAATTGCTGGTACTGTATACATGATTCTCTGGTCTCATCCTGACTGCTGTTACCTGACGATTTCCCACTCAGCTTCAATAACATTCCACACCCTTGGGTTTGAATGGGATGTCTTGAAATAGGTTTCTGCTGAGTTCTGCCAGGGGTTTTAAAGATAATTAATTATCTCTATTTGCCTTCAAGGAAATTTGCCCTTGAAATAAACAAGGGATAAGCACTGTATTTATATCTTATAGTCAATGAGTTTCTGAAGTCATCAGACTTGCACTTTGGGTGAAGATGAAAAATAGCTCACGGTCTGCAGACCTACCAATCTCTCAAATTTAATTTCATGAACCTGAATCTACAGACAAGAAAGAAACACCTTTCCAATCATGTTTATAACACAAAATAGAGAGTTGCTTTTGAAATAAGGAATAGAGGATGGGGAGGAATGTGAATGTATACTTAAAGCCTCCCTCCGGCCTCTTCGGGGACAAGATGGACACTGAAGTCCAGAAAATGCTCTTCCTCTGGCATGTGCTCAATCTTTCAGATTCATGGAAATAGTGGAAAGTGCAAATAAGTGAGCATCACACATCATGGAAAAAGACAAGTCAGCAAATAGTAGAAATATGAAATCACCTAATACTACTTGAAAACACCATTACAATTCTTGATTATAGGTAATATTTTTGTTTCAGTTTAAAAGCCTCGAGAAATCAAAAGAATTTGTTTCTGAATCTTGCACCAATTTCATAGGCCCATACTACATATACCTTAATGAAAGTTGCCTGACTAGATACAAAGTCATAGATATAAAGTTTATACAAAGTCCGTAGAGCCAGAGAGAAATTGAACAATATTTAAGGTGTATTCCTCATCTACTTCTACTTGGGGTCATCATTTTACTATTTTTGGGTACAGTTTTAGAAAATGAGGTACTCTTAAGTTGTGGCATATCTATACACATTAAAGTGTATGTGGAAGGCTGTGGTTTTATTCCACTATGCACATAGGCTTAAATATAATGATAGTTAATAAATGATAAACAATTGCATATTTGGTTGAGTCACATTGATCTGGAGATGTGTAAATTTGGACTTTAAGCTGCAAAGCTAACCCTTCTACCAATACACTGATATTCGTATGTCTGCACGTGCACAGAAAACATAGCATGTTTAATATCTGAATTTTTTTGTCTTCAACATTAATTCATCATGCTTCTAAAAAGTATGTCTCTTAAAATTATGGTATTTCCATTTTATTGATAACTTGATAGACTGCATGAACCCAAAGAAAGAATATTGTGGAGATATTTGGAGGAGCTTACACAAAGAACAATTCTGTTCAAATGACTTCCAAGCTGCCTAGGTAAATTGACTGAAGTAGCACCTCTGCCCACATAACAAACCACAAATCATGAAAACCAAGAACCATAGGTTGAGAGAATGTATTGACCATTTTGTGACCAACCTAGGTGCAGATTATGTATCCTGAAAGACAGCCTTTTCTCAAGAATCCTTTTTTAACCTTAATTATGCTCCTTCAACTTACATTTTCACTGTCTTTGACTAGACAATGACAATCTAAGCACATTTCTACGAAGTGTGCAATTTCCATAGAAATTGAAAGTGCACTCATAAATTTAAAGTTCAGCTTCTTGCTGATCATCTGATACTTTATTTCCCACATGGCTCTAAAGTACCACATTCACTTGTGTAGCGGGGAATGAATACACTGAGAGCACATGGCTCTAAATTACCACATTCACTTGTGTAGCAGGGAATGAGTACACTGAGAGCGCATGGCTCTCTGATCATTATAATATTCTGGGACTTTAAAAAATATTGTAAAAACATTGAATTCTTTTTGGTCTCTTATTTAAATGCCCTCTTTGAAAATAATTTTTCTCAAGTTTTATGCTCTGTAGTTTTAAAAGGTCATGAATAATTATTTAAGAGTAAATTAAAACATGACAGAATTTCTTAAAGAGCATAGTTTATTAAGGTCGTTGATTAAAAATAGCATTTCAGGAAAATTTTACATTCACATGCAATTGCCTACAAAATAATCTAAGAAAAACTGAAATCTCAGCTAATTTTTAAATTATTTTGTTTGTAGGCTTACCAATGATTTTTCTTCATAGCACGAAGATGTCTATGCACCAGACTTCTCCTCACCAGAAAATACCCAAGACTAGTCTAAAATATGGAATCTGTAAGCATGAAGTGTGTCAAAAGCAGTACCTATTGCCTATAATATGAAAGTGTACTTGTGTTTTCCAGAAAATATATTTTTCTCTCTCCATAAGAAATTATTAAAACATAGAATCAAATGTACTTGGTTCCACTCATGAAGTTATTTTCTGACAGAGTTCTATGAAGTGCACTCAGTTATTCATGAGGTCTTTACTAAGCATTTGTTCTGTGCTGGGTACCATTTAAAGAAGGGATAAGAGGCATAAATTCTGAATTAATTGAGAATACTGCCTAGGATAAAACATATGATAAAAAATAATCCCTTCAGGTAGAGACAAGCTATAAAATAAAATAAAATAAAATAAAATAAAATAAAATAAAATAAAATAAAATAAAATGCAGAGCATTGTGTTAAAGATGTTGAAGATATGTTATACAATAAAAACAAATACTTAATGTGTCAACAACAATTTCTTCTTTTGCTCAATAGTTGCCATTTGGTCAAGACTTGGCTAGACAGTACACCCTACCTATATGATGCCAGTGGCAGTGACTTGACTCTCAGAAACTCCATTGTTATTGACTATTGGTATTTTCTCTTACACAAGAGCCCTTTCTAAAGCAGCCTTGGCTTTCTCACTGTAATGAGTCTCAGGGTATACGTTCCCAAGACTGCATGAAGAGGATGTCAGCCTCTGACTACCAAAGTTGAGGAAGCAGTTTACTAGCCTGTTAATGGAAGGAATGGCAGATAATTTAGCTCAGCCTATTACAGAGAGTAAAAGAAAGAAAGTGGTTATCACAGAATAAAGTGCTCAGAGGAACCCATTGGTGGATTGGACTTTAGGACAAGATAAGAATAAGGCTTCACTATCACTCTTTCAATAATCACTGAATTCTTTTAGCTCACAAGGTACTTTAAAAAGTTTTAAGTACATATGCATAAATAATGTATAATAATTGTCTTAGATCTTTGTATTCAAACGACAGGGCATTTAATGTAAAAGAATAATGAGGCAATAAAGTCAAAATTTAAAGACAGCTTCATATAGATGTGGAATTACACAGAAAAAGATTATAAAATGTGCTTGTAGAAACTAGGGATGACTTCTCAGCAAGTCATGCTAAGATTTGTTAAATGGACAAATCTATATGACGGAAAATAAAGAGACAAAGAAAGCAACTGTGGTGATGATAGGAAGAGGCTGAGCATTTTCAGAAAATATGAATATGTAGGGCGAAAGGGCAGCTCTCAGAAAATTAAAGTGGCCAATAGGCTGTTTTGGGAACAAGGCTCAACTCGAGTCTAAAATATAGAGAGGCCCTATTGCTGAAGATATTATGTATTTGAATCAGAAGACATCACATTTCTTATAAAAGAAAATTAATAACTTTAAAGTAAAAGAAGCATTAAAAATATATTTCAGCCAAGCCATTTTAAGTCAATGGTGGTCACTATGTGGAACATATGGTTAATTTCATAGTAATTATTCATGACCACAATAGGCTTAAAAGGACATCTGATCTTTCATTCAGGGACCCTGGTACTAGGCCCTGGCACACATCAGAACTTCTTTGTTGTGACAATGCATTTTGTTGTTTTTTGTGTTGGCATGAGAGCACATGTATGCAGTTTCTCAGCCTCCTACAGCCTAGTGCTTTCTGACTCAGGCAGCAACTAGTTAGCATGGTTATCTAGGAGCAGCTGTGTTTTTACAGTAAAATAATGAGCAACCAGCAGGAAACAGACAATGCTGCAAAGGGAAAAGATACCTAAAGCCAATGCCATTGGTATGTAAACTCCAAACAACTATTTCAATCTCATTTTTGAAATTTACAAGCTCTATATTGAGTTACTATTGTTATTTAGCACTTGTCCAGTGCAAATTGTGAAACATGTTCTGAATAGAATATTAAGAAACCACTCTTGTTTCCCAGGAGCACTCAGACTTAAATAAGACAATCAGCAAATGAGGAAGCACACAGGTTCATACTGATAAAAAGACAGTGGTGACTGATTTCTCCACATCTATGAGTTCTTTATTCAGAGAACTTGATTTGCCTTCCATTTTCCTTTATCACCTCTGGTATGTATAGTCACTCCAACATCACTGATGTGCACACATATCAGGCGTACTGTGTAAGTGCTTCAGGGGAAAGATAGCTAAGTACTCGTGCTGTGTGGTCTTGAAACTGACACTGAATTTTGAGGGAACATATTCTATACTGGTACCTGTAAGGATCTAACAAAATTAATTCTAAACAAACCCAGATCTTGTTTCCCTAATAATGGCATGATGCTCAATTTTATTGAAGAGTGTTCAGATGGACACTAATTATAAGAGTATGAGTTCTTAATAATCTATGAAGATTCAAACTTAGTATACTCATTGTTAATTATTAGTAATGCATGGAATTTTGTGAATTTGATTTTAGTTAAGCCTCCCTTGATGTTTAATTTCTTAATTTGAATTTGAGGTACCTGTTCAAGTAGAAATGTTAAACCTACTTAATGCAAAGCACACAGATTCATCGTATTTATTATTCTTATCAGTGAAAGAATGCCCTATATGTTCCTTGCCAAAGGGCACAAGTACAGATTTTTAAAAGTATAGGAATCAGCAGCATTATAAAAATCGTATTTCAAAAGCAATTCTTTTGAAATAGTCCCTTCTCAGGATCACAAATTTGGCAAGTTGTGTTCTAGACTTTCCAGCCATTTAGCTAAGACTCTCCAAAGCAAATGTGGAAGGCAGTCAATAGGCAAATGGAAACATGAGTTTGGAAATGAATATGGTTGTTTAAATATCATAGTTAATACTTTGAGGAATGAAGTGACAAGGCTATGGCCATCATGTTTTTGTCTAAGAGCAAGGTGTTTCCCAGATCTTTTCTACAAATTCTTGATAGTATTTATGATGAGGATGGAGATGAGAACCCACAAGATGTCCTGAATGAACTCCATTTCACAGTAGAGCTCTTTTCAGAAATTTGGGAATTGGCATAAAAACATAGTAGATATGAAATACTCCCAAAGGCATAGGGTTTCCATGAGATGCTAAATTGTGATCAATGATTTCATCTACCTACCTCAAGTAAGTATGCCTTGCTTCATTTAGAGCTCTAATTTAGGACCAGAGAGGTAACACACTTTCAGTTCTATGTCTCTATAGACCACTTCCTTGGCCATCCCATAACTTCTTTTCCTGACATGAGATAGAATTCTGTAGAGTCATTTCCATACTCAGAACTGGTTTGTTTTCTAATCCAAGAGCCTAGATTTATCTCTTTTCTGCTTGTTTACACCTTCATTTCCATAGGAGTTGGGTCCTCAAAACCTTTCTACTAACTCTGATCTATTCTTTCAAACTTCTTGTCTACAAATTAATCATCTTCTATGGGCCCATCGTAATCAAATTTAAATGCACAGAAGATCCCCTCATAATAAATAAATCCTTTCAATCTTAAGTGTTCAGAGTGCTGGGTTCACTGCACCTTCACTTTATATCCTGGCTTCCTGAAAAGGAGTTCTATGTACTGCAGGTTTTTTGTTTGTTTTTGTTTTTCCTCCTTTAATTTTTTTTTTTATTTTTCATCTCACTTGCAGTTTCCCCTCCTTCTTTTCCTCCCAAGCCCTCCTAACCTCCCACCCTGCTCCCACCCCCACCCCAATCCACTCCTCTTCCATTTCCCTCAGAAAAGGGCTGGCCTCAATGGACATCAACCAGCCATGACATATCAAGTTACAGTAAGATAAAGCACCTAAGTGCTGCCTCTTTCATTAAGGCTAAACAAGACAACTCAGTAGGGAAAGAAGTCCCAAAGACAGGAAACAGAGACAGTTCTTGCTTCAACTATTAGGAGTTGCAAAAGAAGACCAAGGTACACAACTGTAAGATGTGTGTGGAGGGCCTAGGTCAGGCCTATGCAGGCTCTGTTGTTCATGGTTCAATCTCTGTGAGGCCCTGTGGGCCCAGATTATTTTATTCTGTAGGTTTTCTTGTGGTGTCCTTTACCCCTATGGCTCCTACAATCTTTCCTTCCCCTCTTCAAAGGGATTCCAAAAGCTCTGCCTAACTTTGGCTGTGGGTCTCTATATTTGTTCCCATCAGTTGATGGATGAAGCCTCTCTGATTACAACTAGGCTAAACACCAATCTATCCATATAGCAGAATATCATTAGGAATTATTTTGTTGACTTTCTCTCTCTCTCTCTCTCTCTCTCTCTCTCTCTCTCTCTCTCTCTCTTTGCCATTCAT
The DNA here is from genome assembly GCF_964271855.1 of Acomys minous. Taxonomy (NCBI): domain Eukaryota; kingdom Metazoa; phylum Chordata; class Mammalia; order Rodentia; family Muridae; genus Acomys; species Acomys minous. Next base: position 68,376,129 of record NC_140489.1, on the reverse strand, counting down.
GTTTGGTAATATTGTGGGTCTCAAGGCTATTCAACCTCTGACTCCTGGCCCTTTGAGCAGTGTCACGGGTGAGCTCTCTCTCCTGGCATGGGTCTTAAGCATGGGAGTGGCTGGCTACTTCCACAATTTCTGCATCACCCTTATGCTTGTAGGCAGGAAAATTTGTATGTGAAAGGTATTGTGGCTGGTTGCTGTCCCTATCCCTTCACTGGATGTCTTGCCTGCTTAAAGGAGATGGCCGGTTCAGGCTCCCTATCCCCCATTGCTAAGAGTCTTAGCTAGAGTCACCTTCATTGATTCCTGGGAGTTTCGATTGCCCTAGGATTTTAGATCATCCCAGAGATGCTTCTATCCCTGATTCCAGTTGTTTCTCCCAGCACTCTCTCCTTATATCCATCCTACTATTGCCAACCTTGCTGCCTTCTTCATAGCAAGGTCAGAGGCTGAATTGCAAAGGCTTCTGGTTCATGTTGGTAATTCTTCAGATATTTTATTTTGTTATGTTTTACATACTAGCCAACAACTCCTGAAAAAAGATGGGGTGATTATGTATACAAAGGCCTTTGAGCTTGTACATGTCTTGCTTCTAGAAAGGTGCTCCACTCTAAACAGTCCATTCTGGTCACCAGCATAGGCCTTAGACCTGACCCTATCTGTTTGTTTAATGTGTTTTTATTGGTCATGGCCTTTATTTGCAATCTCATACTTTTAATATGCATCCACTGTCTCAAAATTCTCCCTAATCTTACATTGGCTCTTTAAAAATAGAGAGTTTTGGGTGACTATCCAGGTAGAAAACGGTCTCTGTCATCTTTTCGTTTGGAAAGCTACTAACTTGCACTCTTGGTATACTTAGGTAATCAAGCCTATTCCTTCACAAGTCTCTGACAGAGTTGAAGACCAGGTGGCTTAATTTTACACTGAAGCTTAGTTATTTAGGGGTTAAGATGTTTTTAGGTCTAGATAGACGTTTTAAGTTGATAATGAGAAGATGTGATGGGGATTGATTTACACTCAGAATTTTAGATGCACCAAGATAGGAAAGATGCATTCTTCAAGGCTGTCAAATACAAGTAGCCAAAATATTAAGAATGTAGTATTTATATAATTCCTGATTGTGTCACGGTTATTCTTGCCATAGGTAGTTTATTGTATATATGTGAAATAATATAAATGTATATGTAAAAAATAAAAACATATAGTTCTGTAACAGTTTTATATGATGTGTTTTGATCATGTTAATCTTTCCCAAGGTCTCCCAGTATCAATTCTTCTTCCTTTCCCACTCATCTTTGTGGCCTCATTTTTTTTTCATATCTATCAAATCTAATTTGTGATGTTCATATATTTTGGGTGTGTGGCCTTCCAGTAGAATATGTTGACTCCTCAAGGGCTCATATGCTAAAAGAAAACTGACTCTTTTGCTCTCGATAGCTATCAAATGATAATAGCTCCTGGATGGGGGATATGTACTGACTTGTGCTCTCCATGATGGGGTTTGTTCAGGCATGGGCTTGGACAGGTTTTGTGTTTGCAGGAACAATCACTGTGCGTCTATATGTGGAGCCGTCCTTCTGAGTCCAAAAGACACTGTTTTATTGTCACCATCTCTACCTCTTAAAGCCTTCCTGTCCCTTCTTCCTTAATGATCTCTAAATTTTTCAAAGGGAAAGGTATGATATAGATGTCTTTTTTGAAGGACTGAGAATTCCATAATCTCTTATTCTCTGTACCTTGGGCAGCAATGACTGTGTTAATCACCATGTATTTCAAATAAATCTTCTCTGAATTAAACTGAGTTACCTTATAAATTGCTTCTAGGTTCCTGCCTAGCACCTTGCCTTTGCTTCCTTCATGGTGGGCTTCAACCTATAAAATGAAATACATCCTTTCCTCCACAAGCTTCTTTTTGTGTTTGTGTTTTATCACAGCAACAGAAACCTAACTAATACAGACAGGTGCTATTTCTTAGGATACCATATACTTGAGTCATAGACCATGGAAATACCAAAGTTATACCAATCTGAAAACTTCATCCATTTGTGTCTTTGAATATACATTCAAAATAAACCTGTTATTCAAAATACACTATATGCTAGTTACATACAGTCTTGAGGCCAGCTTGGGATACTTGAAACATCTTTTCCATATATATGCCCATAATGACTTTTGTGCTAAAGTTGAGAAGTCTTGGTCAAAAGCAATTAGTTCAAAATGAAGATGCTTTAACCTTAGTTCAATACTTTGAAGAACAAAAGAAACAATTTTAAAGAACAAATTTCTAATACTTTTTCCAGTGAATTTTATGTGTCTCTGTTATTATCATTCACAAAATTATTTGGTTCCAGTTCTACAAAATTTACCCTAACTAACCCTAAGTAGGCCAATCTGGAAGAGGAATAATCATAAATATTTTTAGTAAAACTTGGTAGAATTTTCACCTATTTTTGGTAGATATCAAGATAGTATGTACATATACTTTCATTATGTGTAAGGTCAGTTCTCAAAAGTACGTTATGCCTATATTGAAAAAACCTACATTTATATCTACACGGGGACAAAAGAGTGAAATAGATATAGATATTGAGACAGTTCCACTCACACTTACAAAGTGTATCAATATGTTCTTTTTCTGTAAAGACAAAGATCCAAACACTAAGATTTCCCCCATGGAATGGTTACCACTAGCAACTGTATCCTGTTGCTACAAAAGTTCAGGTCAGTTCTGAGAGAGTGTGAGCAGTCTTTAGTTGCAAGTGACATGAGAGGAATGATAAACAACCCTCTATGACCTGTACAACACATCATAGTAGTCATCTGTTTGTGTCCAGACAGGAAAAAAACACAGACTTGTTAGAGGTCCCCTCTTGCTTACACTCATGCACACTATGAAATGTTAACAGGCTTTGAGGATACCAGAAAAGTTGTTTTTACACAGACGTTTCTGTTGGTTGAAACTAAACTTGAATGCTGAATATAAAACCGTAAAAACACATTATTTTTCATATGCCATAAAACTAAGGTATGTCTTTATAAATCTAGTAAAGGTTAAGAATATAGTGAGAAAAAGAACAAAAAACCTGCAGAGCACTGTAGCTCTTTGAGGCAAATTGTGATGAACATATGTTGTAGATTCCTGTTGATAAGTATAGCAGAATATCATTCATAGTGTTAGGGGTGGACACTCTCTCATGGCATAAGTCTCAAGTTGGGACAATCATTGGTTGGCTACTCCCTACATTTCTGTTCCATCTTTATCCCTACATATTTTATAGGATGAACAAATTGTGAGTTGAAAGTTTTGTGGGTGCATTGGTGTCCCAATCTCTCCAGTGGCAGTCTTACCTGGTTACAGGAAGTGGCCTTTTCACGTTCTATATCTCCTATTGCTAGGAGTCTTAGCAGGGGTCATCCTCATGGATTTCTGGGAGTTTCCCTTGTCCTAAGTTTCTAGGTCATACTAGAGATCCCCCCTCCCAACAATACCAGTTCTCTCTCTCTCCATCCTACACACACTTGATCCCTCCTGTTCCCCTCCCCTGCCCCCTTTTCCACAAAGTTACCTCCCTCAATCTATCCCCATGTCTATTTAATTTCCCCTTCTCAGTGAGTTTCAAGTATCCTCCCTTAGGTCCTCCTTGTTACTTAGCTTCTTTGGGTCTGTGGATTGTAGCTTGGCTATACTGTAATTGATTGCTAATATCCACCTATAAGTAAGTACATATCATGCGTAACTTTTTGGGTATAGGCTACCTCACTCAGGGTGATATTATCTAGTTCCATCCATTTGCATGCAAATTTTGTTATGTCCTTGTTTTTAGTAGCTGAGTCATATTCCATTGTGTAAGGGTACTACATTTTCTTTATCCATTATCCAATTGAGGGACATCTTGGTTTTTCACCCAGAAGCTGATGGAAACAAATGCAAAGACCACAGCCAAACATTAGATGGAGCTTAAGGAATCTTGTGGAAGAAAGGGAGGAAGGGTTAAAGGAGCCAGAGACGTGAAGGACACCACATGCGAAATACAGAATCAACCCAACTGGGCCTCTAGAGGCTCATAGAGACTGAATCAAAGAGTATGCATGAGACAGATCTAAGCCCACTACACATATGTACCAGATTTACAGCTTGTCTTCATGTGGGACAACCTAATAACTGGAGCATGGCTGTCTCTGACTCTGTTGTCTGCCTTTAGATCATTTTCCCCTAACTGGGCTGCCTTGTCCATCTTTAACATGAGAAGATGTGCCTAGTCCTACTGCAACCTGATGCGCCAAGGTGGATTGCTATTCATGAGATGCCTCCTTTTCTATGAGAGAACAGGAGGAGGATCAGGGGAGAGGAGAGAGAGGGACTGGGAAGAAAGGAGGGAAGGGAAGCTGAGATCAGGATGTAAATTATATAAATAAATTAGTACAAAGCACTTCAAGTGAGAGCTCATGCTAACAAAGATGTAGAGCCAGAAGACCACTCTGCCATTGCTGGTGGTAGTGCAAACTTGTACATCCATTTTGGAAATCAATTTGATGGTTTCTCAGAAAATTGCAAATAGATCTACCTCAAGGCCCTGCTATACCACTCCTCGGCATATCCCCAAATGATGCTCGACTAAACCATATGTACATTTGCTCAACTATATTCATGGCAGCTTTATTCATAATAGGCAGGTAATCCAGACCCAGAAAGACAAACACGGTATATATTCACTTATAAGTGGATATTACCCATAAAGCAAAGGATAATTATGCTACAATCCACAGACCTAAAGAAACTAAGTAACAAGAAGAGCTCAAGGTGAGACCTTTGAATCTCACTGAGAAGTGGAAATAGAATAGACATTGTGGGTGGATGGGAAGGGAGGACTAAATGGGGGAGGGTATAGATATAGAAATATGAGGGATTATGTGGGGACAGGACAGAGTGATAGAGTACTGGAAGAGACAACTGAATGGGCAGGAGGGACTTCTGTGATGAGCCAGAAAGCTAGGAGAATGGAATCTCCCAGGATTTATGGAGGTGGCCCTAGCTAAAGACTCTTAGCAAGGGGTGATATGGAACCTGAGCCTACCACTTTTCTGTAACCAGCTGACATTGCAATGGAGAGATCGGAACATTACAAAACCTTCCATCTACAGTTTGTCCAGCTTACAAGATGTGCAAAAGTAAAGATGGAACAGAAATTGAGGGAATAGTCAACTGATTGGTCCATCTTGCAACCCATCCCACGAGAGGGAGCCTCCCCTTGACACTGTTAATTATATTCTGCTAAACATGTAGACAGGAGGCTACTGTAACTGTCATCAGAGAGGCTTCACCAAGAAGCTGATAGAAACGGATGAAGAGATCCACAGCTAAAAATTAGGCAGAACTTTTGGAATCCTGAGGAAGGATTTTAGGAGCTAGAGAAATCAAGGGGCACCACAAGAAAGCACACAATTTACCAACCTGGGCCCACAGAGACTGAACGGCTAACCAGAGAGCTTGCATGACTCTGACTTAGACTCTCTGCACATATGTAACAGTTGCGTAGGTTGACCTTCATATGGGACTCACAATAGCGGGAGCAGGTTCTGTCTTTGATTCTGTTGCCTACTTTTGGGACCCTTTCTCCCTACCCAGATGACTTATCTAGCTTCGATAGAAGATAAACTTGATATGCCAGGGCAGGTGCTAGCTCTGAAAAAAAATAAAGACTTATTCCCACTGCCTAACATTAACCTTGTCTAATAGTCCAAGATGTCCCTGTTCACTGGTGGATATTATCCTGATGCTGTATTTTGGAAGCTGAGTAGTGCTGAAGTAAAGATGAGAGTCCTTGCACCTATTTGACATGTGTATTTCCCTTTTTTTAGAGCTGGGTCCAATGTTGTTCTCTCTGTATTGAATTTCACGAACTTCATATTGTTTTGCATAATGGGTCTACTAATTTGCATTTCTCCTAAAGTTCAAAGATTGCTTTTTTGCACATCCTCATTAACAGAATTGCTTTTGATTTTTGACTATACCCATTCTTATGAGGTTGAAGTGTTATCTTATTATAGTTTTGTTTTTCATATGCCTCACATCAATTTGTATGTCTTTTGCCTATTTCTAAATTTGGTTATGTAGATTTGGTGCTGTGAAGATATTTGTGTTTTTATGTATTTTGAATGTCGACTTTTGTCAGGTGTGTAGTTTATATATATACTCTCCTAGTTTTTATTATCTCATCATTGTTCCCTCCGTTGCACAAAAGGTTTTCAGTTGGAAGAATTCCAAGTTGTCTACTTATTTTGCTTTTCTTGGCAATACTTTTGTGATAACAGACAAACAAAAAATCATTTTCAGTGCAAATATCATAGAGATTTTCTCCCTTTCTTTCTTTCTTTTTTACTAGTAGTTTCATATCTTACATTTCAGCAGAAAGTCTTGAGTTTCATGTCCTCTCTCTCTCTCTTCTCTCTCTCTCTCTCTCTCTCTCTCTCTCTCTCTCTCTCTCTCTCTCTCTCTCTCTCTCTCTCTCTCAGTGTCTGTCTCACTGTCTCTGTCTCTCTGTCTCTGTCTGTCTGTCTGTCTATCTGTCTATATGGGTCTATATAGTTTCCCAACAGGTTTTGTTGAAGAGACTGTGCTTTCTCCATTATGTGCTGTTGGCATCTTTGTCAAAAGAAAACTGAATTGAATACAGAGACTTAACTCTGGGGTCTCCATTTTGGTCCATTGTTATGTGTTTGCTTCTTTACTTATATACACAATTTAAAGATTTGAAGCTGAGGAGTGTAGTATCCACAATTTTATAATTTTAACTTAAGATCCTTTGAGGCACTAGGGGTTTTCCATATGTATGTTAGAATTTTCTTTCTCATTCTGTGAATAATGCTGATTATTATTTTGATAGAGAATGTTTCTAATGTGTAGGTTTCTCTGGGAAGTATGGGCTTTTAAACAGTGTTTTTCTAATTTATGAAATGAGGTATACTTTTATATATGTATCTTTAACCTTTTCCTTCATCAGGGATTTATAGATTTTGGTGTGATGATATTGTCTATCTTTGGTTAGGGCTTTGCTAGGTATTGGATAAGCAGAGATTATCAGTCATGATTTTGTGACCCTCTTAATCACTCCACATGTACCAGAATATCTGTATATGCCAAAATTATAGGTCAGCTGACAGTACTGTGTGTTTACCACAACACTTTAGCTACTCCTTTAAATATATTCATCTTCACTGGGAGTTTTAGTTTTTAAAAGGCAGCTGGAAAAAATCCAAATAAAATGACTCCAAATTAATTAGTCCCATTGTCCAGTTCCTGTTACTATAGCAGTGCATTGCAGGGAGCTTCAGTATACTGTTTTCATTTTGGTAAACATACAGCCAAACCCTATCCCATGAAGGCAATGACACTGTTAAATAAGAAGCCAAGGGATGCATAGAGGAGGGCATAATCAAGAGTTTCTTTTTTTCTCTCTTTATTTTATTTTATTTTTTTCTCCTTTATTAATTTATTCTTGTTACATCTCAATGATTATCCCATCCCTTGTATCCTCCCATTCTTCCCTCCCTCCCATTTTCCCCTTATTCCCCTCCCCTATGACTGTTCCCGAGGGAGATTACCTCCCCCTGTATATGTTCATAGGATATCAAGTCTCTTCTTGATAACCTGCTATCCTTCCTCTGAGTGCCACCAGGTCTCCCCCTCCAGGGGACATGGTCAAAGGTGAGGCACCAGAGTATGTGAGAAAGTAATATCCCACTCTCCACTCTACTGTGGAGAATGTTCTGTCCATTGTCTAGATCTGGGTAGGGGTTTAAGGTTTACCGCCTGTATTGTCCTTGGCTGGTACCTTAGTTTGAGCGGGACCCCTGGGCCCAAATCTGCCTATCATAATGTTCTACTTGTAGGCTTCTAGGACCCTCTGGATCCTTCTACTTTGCCATTCTCCCATGCTTCTCTCATCTAGAGTCCAACTAGAATGTCCTCCCCTCTGTCTCAGTTTTCTGGTAAGTGAAGGCTTTCGTGGGACATGCCCCTTGGGCCAATATGCAGATATAAGTGAGTATATACCATTTGAGTCTTTCTGCTTCTGGGTTAACTCGGAGAAATGGGGCTTGGAACTAAACAGAGAATTCTCAACAGAGGAATATCAAGTGGCTGAGAAACACTTAAAGAAATGTTCAACCTCCTTAATCATCAGGGAAATGCAAATCAAAACAACTCTGAGATTCCATCTTACACCCATCAGAATGGCTAAGATCAAAAATTCAAGCGACACCACATGCTGGCGAGGATGTGGGGAGAGAGGAACACTCCTTCATTGCTGGTGGGAATGCAAATTAGTACAACCACTTTGGAAATCTATCTGGTGCTATCTCAGAAAAATGGGAATAGGGCTTCCTCAAGACCCAGCTATTCCACGCCTTGGAATATACCCAGAAGATGCTCCAGCACACAACAAGAAAATTTGCTCAGCCATGTTCATAGCAGCCTTATTCATAATAGCCAGAACATGGAAACAGCCTAAGTGTCCATCAGTAGAAGAATGGATAAAGAAACTGTGGTGGGGAGGGGAATAAGGGGAAAATGGGAGGGAGGGAAGAATGGGAGGATACAAGGGATGGGATAACCATTGAGATGTAACAAGAATAAATTAATAAAGGAGGAAAAAAAAGAAATGCAAAAAAAAAGAAAGAAAGAAAGAAACTGTGGTACATATATACTATGGAATACTATTCAGCTATTAAAAACAAGGAATTCCTGAAATTTGTAGATAAATGGATTGAGCTAGAAAGGATCATAATGAGTGAGTTAACCCAGAAGAAGAGTTTCTTTAATTGAGTCCTAATCATATCTGGGTAAGAGCACTCAGTGTACCCATGAATCTAGTCCTATTCCTTGTTCCTTTTCTTTTCAACAAAGCAGAAACATTCCCGGCAATACAGCCCTGATCACATCTCACCTTAGATTAAAATCTAATGCCCACCCCTGCCAGTGGATTAAATACAGATTGCTTAATTAATCTTACAAAAAGTGGCCTTCAGAATCAGACTTCTGCCTGCATTTCTAATACCTCTTTATCCACTGTACCTCCTTCCACTCTTGCTCTCAGACTTGTCCTGATCACTCGTGTATTGATGCTACTTCCAGAGCAGAGACAGGCATCACAGTGAGTGTCCCAGTCAAAGAACAGGTCAGATAGCAGGGTTTAAAAGGAAGAGTAATGAATAAACACCAGGAGAACCTGAGCGAAGAGTTGGAAAACAGAAACAGAGGTGGGCTTCTTATAGAGGTCTTCTAAAAATGGACCTAATTCAATATTAATATTTTAATCAAGGTTTATAAACTGAAAATATATGCATTTTAAAAAATAAGATTCTTTTTCTTTAACACATGCAATTCTGATTATAGAAGCTGTAAATACTTTTATGAATTCGCATGTGTACAAATGCTCATCAAACATTGCTTATCTACCATAGTCTGTTCTATAATCAGACACATAACATTGGACAGTTAGGTAATGACCTTGTAGACATAACATTCTAGGATAACCACAAATAATAAGCCAATGCATAGCTGAGGTAAAAGGGTGAAATTTTGGAGAAAAGCAAAGAAGTCCTTAAATACTGCCTGAGAAGGACTCCTGAGAGGAGGTTAGGGAAGGTGCTAATGAGTTCTGATTGAAGAGATAACCCAACTAAAGAGAAGAATAGAGCCAGAAGTCACCTGGAATCCATGCAGAACTGAGAAAGTCCAGGTCTTCTGAGTCTGGACTTTTGTCAAGTTGTGAAATAGCTAGGAGGACTGGAAAAAGGAAAATAATGTACTGTGCTTAGAGAAGAAGATAGGGGCCTGGTTTTCAAAAGCCAGGTTGGTCTTGTTGGGACTAAGACTTTAATTGTAAGGGTGAAAATATGCCCGATGAAGATTTTAAGGAGTGTGCCAGTTCAACTACTCATTGATGAGTTCAGTGTATAAAGGGCAGTCCCGGTTCTGGAAATAGAAAAAGCTTGTGTAGATCTAATTTTCCAGCAATACTCTCGCCTCATACACATCATCCTCGTATGGTTGTGAACAGCACATCGTCTACCCTCAGTGTTGGAATGACTAGAAATCATTGGGTCACTCTGACTAGCATACAAGTTTTTTCCTCTTTTAAATTAATGATCTTTCTGTTATGCCATGCCATGAATCTTATTTGATTTGGCACCATAATTTTAGGCTACCATATGATTATATATGCTTTTCTTTTAAGTAAGGTGCCTGAATCTATATGTAGTATACATAATTAAGAAACTACAGTTTTTGGTTAAATACATATACACATTTATATGACAGGATACACATATGCCTTTATCCCCCCCCCTTTTTTTTTACAAGTATGGTGGATGCTTTGGTTCCATTTTGCTAGTGATATAAGTCTTAAAACATTTTGAACACAATCTGCAGACAAATGGTATGTGCACTAGAGTGAAGACATCATGTCTAACGCAGTTTTTCTCCCATATCCTGGAACATGGCTAGATATAGAATGGAATTGTATCCAATATTTCTTAATAATGCTTAAACAATTGAGTCGTAAGACACCTGGAGTTTAAAGATATTTAATAAAATTTCAACACCAGTTTTATTAGGTCGACACAGTATAATGACAAGAGAGTTAATGTGTAATACAGAACATTTTATTGCTTTCTATCTTTTTAATGAAATCTGACTCCTAGAACTTTATTTTTGTCTAGATGCTTTTCCTCCTGGATGAAGTTTTCATTTTGTCTTAATAACAACAAACCATACCTTCTAGTAATGGCAGCTGATAAAATTACAAAATTACTTAGAGATGGCATGTTTATACAAAATTACCATTGCATTGCAATTTCTGTCTTGATTGTTACATGTGTATGCTCACTTAGTTAATGACAGTTTGCAGAACCATTGGAGAAGTATCTTTTGCGATATATGATTAAAAAATTAGTTAAGCATAAAACTTAATAATTAAGAAAATATTTTCCAGGTGGGGGTTCTCTAAAATTTGTTGTGTTGCTATTATCGATAGTCCCTGGTTCTTCTTGGAATCTAAACTTTCCCCTGTATTTCCTGGAAGCATAGAGATGTTTCAAGAGAACTTCTCACAGTATTATAGAACCAATTTCAAGATTACCCACCCTGGATAATCGTTTTTTACTCCACTAGCTTTTCTTAACTGATGTCAACAACTCTTTGTCAGGGTTTGCAAAGACTTGAGGTATACAGAGAAATAACAACAACAATCATAGCATCCTGGGCTAACATTCTTCAAGCTAAATATTTATAATATTAGAGTCAGGAAGTTTGTTGGGATGTTTTTCCCCTTCAGAAAACAATGGCATTTCCCCCCATAATATCACAAAGCCAGGGTTGAAAGTGAGGGTCAGCCTGAATCCTCTCTATGGGCTGTACCCAGGTATGTCCCTCATACAGGAAAATGCATTTTATCATGCAGGCTGTCCATGTCATTCCTATGCTACAATGTCATTCTGAGCTTCCAAATGAGATCAATGTGGTTGGTAGATGTAGGTAGAGCTGTAGGTATCTCTCTGGAACAGCTTCAGGAGATGAGAGGAAGAGTACCAGTTCTATAAGGGAAAATTAGAGACTCAGTGCAAATTTGCCTTTCCTTCTGGCTGGTGATGTGACCTTGAGTGAAGTCCAAGCTCTGGATTCTGTCAGTATCCTCACTGCTAAAATAAATGGATTACAGTGAGCAATCTGAAGGTATTTTCTAGGTGAAGTTTTTTTTTAATACTTTATTTAGTTTAGAAATAGAGGTCTGTCTGGTGGCTTGTATTTGACCTCGTGCCTTAAACCTTTTTTCCTTGCAGCCAATTCGCTATAAAGTTAAATGTTCATTCTCACATATGCCATGGTTGATTAGAAATGACTGTCAGGAAATGTGGAGAATCCTATATTTAACATCTCAGAACAGAATACTAGGTTGATATAAATAGCAAGTTGTTATCTGAGTAGATTACAATGGATTTACTATCAAGCAAATTAAATCACTGGGGACAGATGTGTTTTTAGAGTTGTCTGAGACAATCAATCTGTAAGTAGAAAAATTTTGGTACCTGCCAAGCTGTCCTGTATAATTCAAAGATACGTCACCCTAGAACTTCCTTTATTGTGGTCAAGAGAGAGTATTAACAGGAAAGGATTGATCAGAAAGGGACAAGCATACGATAATATGAACTGGACACTGGAAGCTTTCCGGACAATGTGCACCATTTAAAAGAATGAGCAGAAGCAGGCAGAAGAGTTACTCAGGAAGAAACAGGCTGAGAAACAAGACCATAGGAAAGAGATGAAGGAAGAGGAAGTTGTTTTAAAAATCCTGGCTAGCCAACAGGATTTTGTTTCTGTTTGGATTTTACAGAAAGAATAATGCAGAGGCCGCTAACAATAAAGTCCCTGAGATGAAATGTCATCTGATCCTGCCAGCGTGGAAGGGGAACGGTGATGTAGAAGTGATGAAACCAAGGTAGTGTACAAGAATAAAAAGAATTAGGACTATGCTTTTCAGCAATCATTGGAAGCAATGGATGCTTATTTTTCCAAATAAATTCCCAGTTGGATTTGAATAATCATTGCCACTGGCAGTATCCAAGTCTTTATATTAAAATCACTGAAAGCCTTTTCCAAATAAAGCTCTTTTTTCCCAAGGAAAAATTGTTGGCCACTGACCTATGCCCTCCTTATGCCAGTGTGTTTGGTAGACTAAAATTAGCAACCATATTCTATAGGATAATTTTAGTCTAAAAATGTCATTCCTTGTTGCTTATATCTGTAATAACATTTGTACTTATTGGCTTTAAACATTATAGATTTATTATCTTATACTTCTGGGGGTCTGAATGCTCCACATAAAGATATCAGCAGAATTAAGCCTTTTGGGGGGCGCATGTTAGGCGAAATCCACTTGTTTGTTTTTAATCTATCGGACCTCCTCCATTGCCTGGACTATTGCCCCTTTATCCACATTCACATAAAAACTTGTTTCAGATCTTCTCCTCTTTATTGGACCCACTCAATTCAGGATAATCTTACTATCTCAAAATCTGTAACTTAATCACACATACAAGGCCACCTATGTCAGTAATACTATTACATGTTTGAGGAGTTAGGACATGGATAGCTTTGGAGGCATGTGGTCTATTTAACACATGAGTCCTTTGATCTCTTTTTGCTACCATACAGCCATGCCACTGTATAAGGAAGAGAGCCAGAGAGAATATGTAAAGCACTGGAGAGATGATCACATAAATTCATATTTTTCCATTTTATTGAAAAGAAAATTTTATTCTCACGTAATATATCCTAATTACAATTTCCTCTCCTTCTGCTCATCCCAGTTTCTCCCCATCCCCTTTCATCCAGACCCATTCTCTTTGTCTTTCATTAGAAAACAAGCAGTCTTCTAAGGGATAATAATAAGATAAAACAAAAACTAATGCATCAGAGTTGGACAAGACAAAAAGAAAAGAGCTCAAGTAGAGGATCAAGAATCAGAGACCCACTTATTTGCATAAAACAAAAAACATTACATTAGAAGCCATAATATGTACATAGAGGACTTAATGCAGACCTGTATAGGTCCCGTGTACACTGTCTCAGTCTCTGTGAGTTCAGATGAGCTTGTATCACGTTAACTTAGAGGGCCTTGATTTCTTGATGTCTTCTATGCCTTCTAGTTCATGGTTCCAGAGGGGAGGGATTTGATAGAGATGTCCCATTTAGGGCTGAGTGTTTCAGGTCTCTCACTATATAATTTTTGACTGTAAGGCTTCTATGTTTGCTTCTATTTGTTGGAGGGAGAAGCTTCTCTGATGATATCTGAGCAAGGCACTGATCTATGAGCATAGTAGCATGTCATTAGAAGTCATCTTATTGCTATATGTCTTTTGTTTGCTTGCTTTTAGAACAATCCTATTTTGCTTTATCCCAGGTCCCTGCACTATCTAGGGTTTAGTTTTGATCCTCCAAAAAGTGTTATATATGGGCTTTATCTCATGGAGAGTGCTTTTTGTCAAATCAGATATTGGTTGATTATTTCCACAAGTTTGGGCCACCGTTGCCTTAGCATTCTTGCCAACAGGATCCATTTCACAGCAAAGAGTTTATGAGTGGCTTGGGGATTACATTTCCTTAGCATGTAGAAAATAAATATTGCAGTAAATACATTAGAACATAGGAAAGAAGACTCTATAGGCACCAGTTCAATGAAGTGTGTAGGTATTTTATTCAGCAATGGGTTATTGTTATCAGTTCGTAAAGAGCAACCTATAGCCTTGGCAGCAGCCTGGGCCTTTTGAGGACTCTCATAGAACTCCTGTGACCAACCACTCAATTACATGTAACACAATCCAGGTATCGGAAGCTTCATTTGGGAACCAAAGATATCCAGTTCAGGCACTGTCTTCCTCATTATTTGGCGATTTCATTTATATATGTATATAATTTAGACACCCCTGAAGCTATGGAGCTCTGTCATAAGACACAACCAGCTAGAGGAAGAGAGGATGATCTGCTCTGTTTCTCCTTCCAGCCGTCCACACTGAAGATGAATTCTTCCATGATAGAATGGAAACAAAGGCCTTCTGGCAGGAAAGTCTGGAGGACCTAATTTTCCTTGTGTTGAGGTTGAAAAGGTTTAGATGATATTCAATACCACTAGATAGCATGTACAAAAGTAATAAAATTTTGTTTGAAGATAATTTGAAATGTGTAATACTAAGAAATGATAGAAGTACCAAAGTGATATTTGTTGAAATATGGATGGGATTCTTTCTGCTCAAGTATAATGCCCATGGTATAGTTTAGCTGCTTACAAACTACAATATAGATGTGTGAGTATGCCTTTTTTTTTTTGTCACAAAGTAGACATTTTCTGGCTGGTATAAATGTGAGCTGAATCTGAGCTGGACCATAGCACTGCCTCAATCTCTTTTTGTCTGCTTGACCATGCAGACATATCTTAACATTCACTGAGTTAGTTGCCTTGCTCATGAGAAAAAACATCTGATACTACCATATAATTTTACTAAGAAGAGAATTGCACAATAAATATAAAGTGTCTAGTGTAAAATTAATGATAAATATGTATTATTTACCCTTCCTTATTACTGTCTGAAGCTGAATATCTTAGAGAATTTTAAATAACAAGCAAATTATCTATCAAATATTCTTTCTGATCAAGTATCCCAATTTACTGTTTTTCTTTAATCATGTATATGTATATTATATATAATTACTCAGGCATGATGGCTCTCATCTGTAGTCCCAGCATATGGGAGAATGCAGCAGGAGTTTCCATGCAGGTCTAAGGCTATCTTGGGTTAGTGTGTTTCAAGCCAGCTGAGGCTATAGATTGAGACTGTTTAAAATAAACATCAATATTTCTGACTATGGCACAGGATCTAAGAAGCAACCATCTTCTGCCTACACATATATTCATTCTAATAACTTCTAAGCCTTAAATGCCATCAGAAGTTCTAGTGGAAAAAGTTCCTACCTTCGTATTTTCTTCATAAAATCCTTTCCTCAGCTTATTCTTTTCCATCCACCCACTGGGGAAACCATCTGTTCTCAGAGAAAGCAGTTAACATATATCTTTTCATGTACATTTTTATTTGTCTGGGATCTTCAGACAAACGGAATCAATATAGGCTTCACATATGAAGTCAAGTCTTCTCACGTATACACGTGTGTGTAGAGAATACATTCTGTTAAAATAAAGAAGCAGCCCATGAGTATAGATGTTAAGTCCCATGATCTGGTATCTGTAGAACTCTGAGAAGGTTATGGACCAAATGCAGTCTGAGCACAAAGGCTTGAGTTCTAGGGGAGCAGATGCTGTGATAACTACTCCAGTGGCAGGAGACTGATAACCCAAACAGTGAGTCAGAGAATATCATACATCTGCTTTTTCCTTTCTTAGGCCTTCTGTGGATTCCTGGATGGCACCCTCATTGTGATGATATCTTCCACAACACCCTCACAGACACACCTAGAAGTAATGCTTAACCAGATGTCTGGGCATCCTATAGCTAACTCGACACAAAAAATTAACCACTATTATGTGATGAATAAGACCCCAACCATCTGGTCATATGGACTAATTTTGTGGACTGGCTCTCCTTGATGAAGAAAAGCATACTACTTTGTGCTTTCCCCCTGATACATGCTGCTGTCCAGCTTTGATAAGCTCAACTTGTGAGTTCCACTTGCTGTGTTCCTTTTGTCCACAGCCTGTGGCCAGCACTTGTGGTAAGGGAAAGAGGCAAATTATAGGATTCATGCAATAACTGTACTCTGGACCTTGAACAGATGGCTTGAGGTACTTTCTATTATTACCTTTGGTTAATAATGACTTTCATTTAAAAGTCTCTTAACCCAAAGCCAAACAACATGTTTTACTCTTTGCTTGTTATTTAAAGATATATAAAAACTTCAGCAAAACAAATATAGGTTCCCTATAAGCTGTGGTATTCTAGTTTCCCTTTTAGGAGGGAGCATGTTTTTTGGTCTGATAACTTCATTTTAAAAAGTTGATGTCATTTGTGCAATGGCTAATATCTTAAGAAAGGTCACTCAGCATTGAAACATGTGCCTTTCACTTTTCCAGCACATTATGTATTTTAGAAATTTTCAGGGTTACTATCATCTTCATAGAAGATAAAGACATGTAGCTTTCCCACTGATTATACAAATAATTGTAATAATGCCTTAATCATTTCCTGGAGACAGAAACTTAATGAAGAAGTATTCAGCTAAGCTGTTTATAGTCCTTTTCCTAACTTCAGCTCTTTACTGTTCTAGCTTGACTAGGAGGAGAGCTTCCCCAAACATCCATGGCCAGGAGCTGCCTGCAGCCCGCACACAAAGTGTTGCCCTGCAGTGAGTCGGAAATCAGCAGTCCAGCTCAGCAGAGAAACCCTCCACTGGAGATCACCCCAAGGGCAAGAGCAAGTAAAGAATTTGCTGTCAGCTCCTGGCATTCCTCCCTGTAGAAGAAAAGCGTGCTGGCTAATAGAGGCCAGAGGTCTCTCTGGCCTTGGGATGAATTCAAGTTTTCAATCACTGAGCAGTAGAAGGGAGAAGACCTCGCCTAAGGGTGTGGGTAGTAAAACTTCTCCTATGAAGCAGAAAATCAGCTGGAGCAACCCACTCATAAGTGACACACTAGCATCACTTCTTGTTCCAGATGACCCTCATTACTGTGCAGTCTATCTCTCCATCAGAAAGACAAACCTCATCTCTAGACATCCCTACAAACTTGTACTGTGTGGATTTACAGAATTGTTTTCATTTTCTCATTTTCTTGCCTTTTATATCTGACTTTTTATAAAAATAGGAAGCATCACAAGTAATATGAAGAGAAAAGTTACAATCCCTGATAATGGGCATATAAAAAAAATCTGGAGGTTAAATACTAAGCTGAAAACATGATGAAAAGAAGCCCTTCTCAAAATGTCTCATATCTATCCTTGAGGCGGAAAACATCAGAAAATCAGAAACTCAAATTTTGTACCAGAAAGTATAAATTTCACAATCCCAGGGCTGGGTTCTCATTTATTTTCTGTAAGTTAATTTCTGCATTTTGAGTTCTCCATGAGAAATTCATAATCTGCTCTATAAATTCCTTGGTGTTGATAAAAAGCAACTTATATAAAAACCTGAGAAGTCAGGTTAAGAATCCCAAAATTATGAAAATTGGGGTATTTCATTTAAGGACCTATGTCACATTAACCTACACTCATCCTTGGCTCATGGCCATGGTGATCCTAACTCTACAAGGCAGAACTAAGTTTGCCTCCCGAGCTATCATAGCTCAGATCCACAAACTCAGGTTTACTTCAACAAGATGCTTTTCTCACAGACTGAGGGTAGCATGAAGGATGATGAACAGATGCAAAACGATTGTGTTTGTGTTCATCTGAATGGATGCCGACCACTGAGGAATACCAGTTTTGACTGTGCATTTCACTTTCTTCCACAGCTTTATTCATCATCAGGAATAAAATGGCACAGCAAATCCACAGATGTTGATAGGTGATCTGGCATTTCAGAGTCAACTTTGTGTAGAATAATAATGTTAAGAAGAGTAGGTGACAAGCTAAGGAGTATTTGTTTTACCTTAATAAAGACTTCAGACACTCCTGAAGTATAATATAAAGTGTCACTAAAGCTTTGCATAGTATGATTGGAAACAACTGATGGTAATAAAGATGTAAATAAAAAATATTATTTTCAGCCAACTTGGACTTTTGGGCCACAGTTACATTT
Source organism: Acomys minous (assembly GCF_964271855.1). NCBI lineage: Eukaryota > Metazoa > Chordata > Mammalia > Rodentia > Muridae > Acomys > Acomys minous. Next base: position 68,357,831 of record NC_140489.1, on the reverse strand, counting down.
TGTTGTCATGTGGTACAATCCTAACATCGAGATGGAATTCACTTCACAGATGCAAAATGACAGGTGGGAATAGGATCTGTACCCTGCAGTGTATAATGAGGGATGCGGAAACACCACATCTAACGAGGCTCTCTATGTGCACTGTGAGGCTTGTTTCAATAGGCAACAGTTTCCCAAGTCATGGGACTCTTCTTTCTAAAGTAACCCGGATCATTTCCCAAAAAGGTTGACTGTGTCCTGCTCTGTTGAAAAGCTAATATATAGGAGCTTCCACATCTTTGAATCAAGACCCACTATTATATTACTATCATCTTATTTTTTTTCCATCTGCTAAGATAGAGATAAATAATTCCTGTTAGTTTTCATATAAAAATATCCTTTGTCTTTCTGAATACTAAAGTTTATGCTTTGAATCTGCTATCTCCTCCTGTTTCTTTGTGTTACTCTTTAATTGCATAAGGATAGTTTCCAACAAATGGCTGAGATGATGACCTTACTATAAACACTGAAGCAGGGATTTATTTACTAAATAACTACTTTCAGAGGTATACAGCTAGAAGACTGTGTTTTGTTTAGCAGTTCAAGGTTTAATACCCATCTGCTGCTGTATCTCCCATTCCAAAGCGACTAGTAACCTGGCAGAAGCCATGTGGAGTCACTAGCTTTGGAAGGAGCAGCAAGGATGATATAAACTTTGGAGAAAGTGATATAAGGTGGACACTATGCTTCACTGGCTTGCCTCCAGCCAGTAGCTATTTGAGAGCATCCTCTAACTGAACCAAACAGAAGTCAAAGAATGGAAGCACGTCCCCATGGCCCGTGTAGATCACTCTTCCACTGCACAGGAATGTGGGAAGGTGGGCAGGTAGAGTGGAAGAGCAATTGCAAAGCACTTGACAATAACACTGCTACATATTACTTCAAAGAAATGGAGATTTGAGGAGTGTGACTTAAGGCAGGTGAGCCAACCTAGCTCTCTTCTAGTTTTCTTTTGGCTAAGAATATGGTCAGTATACATAAAAAGAAATCAAGTCACCAAAGTTCACCTTGTTTTATTAGAACACTAACAAGAATTTTGTCATCATACTTTTTAAAGATTGGGAAATTCAACTCCTCACTCTGTGTAATATTACTTACGCGAATATGTTTTCAGGGCTGACCATTTAGTATAGGTAACTAATTGGTGTGTTCTTCTCTGGGAAAGACTATTTTACCTTCTTTGAGCATTAACATTGTTCTTTGGTTAGAGTTGATGATACATTTATAAATACATCTATAATACATTTTATACATGTTATACATATCACATACACATATACATACACACATATGTGTGAGTTGGTATGTGTGTGTATGTATATGTGTGTGTGTCTCTGTATGTGTGTAAGTAATAAAAATAAAAAGAGCCATGAATTTGAAAAAGAATACTGAAGGTTATATAGGAAGCTTTGGAGAGAGAAGAGAAAAGGGGTGTGATGTAGTTATAAATACAAAAAATAAAAGAAATACTTTTATAAAGATTGTGAAATACAAGCAAGGCTTATATAACTAACAAAGAAATATATATACATATACATATACATATATATATATATATATATATATATCAGTTAAATACATAATTGTCCTTGCTGTGAACTAATTCAGTTTACCATAGCTTCAGTCTATGCCAGAAATGAACACTGTTCTAAGTTTTATGCTCCTCCTCTCTGTGCTTTAACCCACAGATTTTCTTTTACTCTAAATAATATATATGAAATATTACTCAATACATAATTGTGGCAGTATTCTCAATTTAAAATATATAATAAGCATTCTCTTTGTGCTTCACAATTTTGTCATGTTTTCAGTTCTAATGCTGAAGAATACTTTTATGTGCAGATGTGCCAGGGTGTATTTGGTTAATCATGTGTATTTTGACTTTTGACCACTTTTATTTCCTTCTTGATTCTAAATCCATACAATAATTACTTAAAATTAAAATTTTAATTATTTAATTCTATATGCTATATAATTACTTATGTTAGTGAATCAAAACTGTATTGCTAGCCTAAAGAATATATGTCATATAAAAACATTCCACATAATATATCAAAGCAAAATATGATATAGTATTTCAGAAAAGCTTAATAAAGAAAGTTTAAATCATGTTTATTTATTGTCAGTACAATTAATACAAATAAACCTGTTGAAAGCAGGTTAATCAGAACCTGCAAAACTACCCAGGTTTTCTCTTTTAGTCAGAGAATGTGGGAAATGAGTACTGTTTATATTTCTTCTTTCCCCTTTTGCTTAACATATTTTGGGTGGAATTATAATATTTTGATTCTAGAGAGACTGTAGACAAAGCATACTCCTGTTAAAAACTATAGCCTCATGTCACCCTCCAGTTCCTAAGTAACAAGGTGTGGTGTCTCTTATTCTCTGTCTTCTTTATTCCATGTGATTGGTAGGATTTATGAGCGATTTGTTGTTTAAGTAAACTCTTGTTACTATAAAGGACCATTTATGCCAATGACTCAAATGAAATCTTGATTGACTTGGAACATCTTCAGCCTAAGTAGTCTTGTCCTTTCTATTTTTGGTAATGACAACCCTGCCACTTACATACTGTATATTTTTATGCCTTAAAGGCAAGGTATTTGTGTACAGCGTGAATGTGAGGGAATTGCAAAAGTTCCAAAGTTGAATTTTTGTCAGGAATGAAATAGGATTGGAAAGATGGCCAGGTATGCAGGCTGACTTGCTTATTTATTCCTTTAAGACATGGTTTACAGATATTAGGCACCTTCTTTGGACTACACCTGAGGTGAAATGTGTTGCCTGTTTCTGGGTTTCCAAGAGACACAAAAGGACCCAGTGACAGCTCCCTGGGTTCTTCATAAGCAGTTGCACCTCCGATATCAAAAGAATTTTGTGGAATGAACAGAACAAGAGTGTGCAAGTATTTTAACAAATGCCAGAAAGATGTCAGGATACCACTTACTGGGAAAAGAAAGGAGACAGACAGAAGGGGAGCGTTGGAGGGAGGGAGGGAAGGAGGGATGGTAAAATATACTGGATTTATACAGGAATGTGGAGAATAGAAACTCAAAGACACCAACAGCAGGAATTCAGCTGGTTTCTCTGGAGAGTAATTTGGCCAAAGTTTCCAGAGCCTTGAACTTTTCTACTCCTTGTGATTCATCCTGGGAAAATATTTGGAGATGTTTCTAAAGATTTATGTATTACAATATTTATTACAGTGTTATTTTAAAAGCACATAGTTAAAAACAATCCACATAAATGTCCACCAATGAGCACTTGGTAAAAATAAATTAAGGTGTATCTATGTGATTTATTACTGTGTAGCAGTTTATAACCATATTTTCAAAAACTGGCTGATGCATGGGGGAAATGTTCACAATTCAATAAATTAAAGGTGTCAGATACAAACAAACAGTATAAATAGCTACCACTTATTGACCATTAATTTTGGACTATCCTTATAAACGCCTCATTTAATAATCTAACAAATCTGCAGGATAACCATTATTATTATCAATATATGTGCTTGTATCTGAAGTCATAGAATTAAGGTCCATGTACCATCTGAGTTCAAATACTATATAAAACATCCTCTAATGTTTAAGGGTTTCCATGTTACTTCCTAAGATATCAAAATTATATGTGTAAGGGATGGAGAAGGTAAAGGCACTGTTCCATCATCTAGCATGCCTTAACGTAGTCTGGTATTTGGTAAAGATTCCATCAAGAATTTTAAGGAAGGAAGACGGAATATGATCTGCATTGTTTGGGATAATAATTAACGACATGTTTCAATTGTCATTGATCACAGATGTAGTAGAAATTCATAGCAGAAAGGGTGAAGAAGAGAATCCCCACCCCCATGGGTAGCTATGCGGAGTATAAGAATTGCCTGCAGGGTTTTCTGTTTATCCAGGCAATGTCTATTCTGGGGGTTCTTTTGCCTCCTCCCTTTGAAAGTAGAGACATGTCTGAAAAGTATGCAGACCTAAGCTCATATTGTTTTAAAGTTTAAGACATACTTATAGACACATAATACATATTTATTAAGCAAATGAAATGGTTATTGATTCAATTACCATGCTCAAAGTAATATTTCCTGAAAGTATTGCAGTCAAGCTAGTTCTGACTATGTCCTTAAGTAAAGAAAGGACAATCAGGAGACAGATTTTTTCCTTGTAGGAACAGGCGAGCCTGATGGAGAAATCATTTAGCATGCTTCAGCCACAGCATAGAATTTGCACTTTAAAGTTGTATTTGTAATTAGTGCATCGTTATCTCATATCTAGTCATGAAATGTTTATAAGTAAACACACAAATGGCTTTTTCATTCCCAGTGTATCCTGAAAATTTCAACAAAACTGATGATACCGCTTATTTTTGTCAAAGTGATACAATAAATAGATAAAACAGATGAATCATAAAAACTGAACAGACTGTGTGTATACACAAAGATACTTGAGCTAAGAAGAGGTGTGCTGGAGGAAAATGAATGTGTCATCTAGGTGAGCTGTTGGTAAGACAAAAGTGATCAAACAGACTGGAGCTTTGGCAGGGGCATCTTAGGGATGCCTCTTAGCTATGGACTTGAAGGAGCTAGACAGTGAATAAATCCAGTTCCTTGAATAGAGTATTTGTAGATATGACCCTAGTTTATCAAGATTTCTTTTTTCTTTTTTCTTTTTTCTTTTTCTTTAGATATTAAAGGAAAGAGGGGAGGGAAGCAGCAGGAAATAACAAAACATACAAAGAAGAAATCATCTTCCAGATCTTGAAGTTCAAGCTCCTGCTAGCTTGAGTGTAACATCATCCTAATGACCACAGCTCTCTTATGGTTTACGTATAATAGAGCATTATACAGAATTATAACCACAATTTCCTTGATTTATACATTTTACAGTCATAAATATTCATCTCGGTGGCAAAGGGGCATTGGATGTTAATTCAGTAAATGTTTGGTTGTTGAAATCCTGTTTAGCTACATTAGAAAAAGTTTTTTAAAAAATTTAAAATAAGCCAAACTGAAAAATAAATAAAAGTACACTTAAGTGAAGTTTGTACTTTAGTCAGTTAGTTCGAGTACTATGGTAATCCCAAGAAGGACATAATAAATTTAGACAACTCCTATAGTGGGAGATAGCCTGTCAGAGCATTGTTGCAACATATAAATACTTATTGATGAGGACGTAAATTCAGCTGTGATAATGGAGACAGAGAATAGAAGACAACAGAGAAAATGTGTAAGAGGTAATGATACTCATAAATGCCCCTTACATATATAAGTTTAAACACGCCATACACACACACACACATACACACACACACACACACACACACACACACACACACACACACACACACGGTTGCCACATAATCCTTGCTTTTATTATGTATGTGAGATGGAATGAACATATCCATATACTTTCTGCTGAGAAGGATCTAATGTACTCACTGAAGGCACATTTTCCATTGTAGGGATTTGGCTTCTTTGTCAAAAAATCAAATGTCCATAGATGTGTGAGTTTATTTCTGGGTCTTCTATTCAATTCCACTGGTCCACAAGCCTATTTCTATGCCAGTCCCATGCTGTTTTTATTACTGTTGCTCTACAGTACAGCTTGAGAACCAGGATGAAGATCCTTCCAGAAGATCTTTTATTGTTCAGGATTTTTTATTTTAGCTATTCTGGGTTTTTTGTTTTTCCATACAAAGTTGAGAATTGATCTTTCAACATCTGTAAAGAATTATCTTGGAATTTTGATGGGAATTGCATTGAATCTATAAATTGTATTTGGTAAGATGGACATTTTTACTATGTTGATTCTCCCAATCCACGGACATGGGAGGTCTTTCCATCTTCTAATATCATGGCTGGATACAAAGTCAACTCAAAAGAATCGGTAGCCCTGCTCTATACAAATGATAAACAGGCTGTGAAACAAATTAGGGAAACTACACCCTTCACGATAGCCACAAATGGTATAAAGTATCTTGGTGTAACTCTACCCAAGTGAAAGACTTATATGAAAAAAACTTCAAGTCTCTAAAGACTGAAAGCACAGTCAGATCACAGATTTTCACCACTACTTTTGTAATTCACCATCTCCATAGGGTTGAGGTATTGAAGGGGGGTAGACCCAGAAGCCTGCCCTTAGATAGTCTGTTTCCCCCATATTTGGCTTCCAAGCTACTTCTTGAGAGAAGAAGAGTTGAGTCTTCTTTGGGTTATGTAAAGCAAGGGGATATATGAGTCAGAGTCCACAAGAGTTAGAAAAGTAGTGTATGGAACATTCAGGATGAGTGATTTTATGATAGCCCCACAAAGCATTTATTATTCTACTTCCTTTTAGGGTCAAATGATTTATGAGACTGAAGCATGGCATTTTGTTTTTGATGTTTTCTTCCAGAAACTAGCTATTATAGTTTGACCAGGCCACAGCTCATTTGACAGCATCATAAAGACTAATCTTTAAAGTTTGTTATAGAATTGCTGATGTTTTCATACTCAGCCTATTAAACTCTGCACTGCCATAAGCTTAGAAAGTAGTGTAGCTATACATCTTAGTAATCTTGAAACTATATGTTCCACTTGATGCCTCTGCCAGGCAGGCTTTTTGTCTGAGGCAAATGTTCAAAAGACCAATGCAGCTATACTGTACCTGATGAAATGTGGAGAACTTTGATTTTCTTTGTTACTGTCTCCTGGATTTTTCACAGCCTTAAACTTCTTTTGTTCAGAGACTATGATGCAATCATCTTCTGGAAGACCTGGGTCATTTGTATCACTTTGAATTTCTGACATTGGTATGGGTTAGGTCCACCACCTAGATCCACTATTATCTTAATCATGTTTGTTACTAATGAACAAAAATGTTTCCACTGTATTTGTTTCTGCACATTTCTGTGATATGTACCTCCAAGTAAATATACACCATTTTTCCATATCAAGAGTCATTTACAATGCAGTTTCACATTTTTATCAGCATCATCAAGTTCTCTAAGGCCCCCATGGGAAACTCGGTGATAAGTAATAAAAGTGAAGTTGTATTTACCAGAAATCGCCACTATAAGGCACTTTGTTGTACACACTTGCCCTTTCTGTTGACCTTTGATCTAAGGAATCAAATATCTAGTAATCCATAAGCTAATTTTACCCTGTGAAGTTAATAAGAAAAATGAAATATAGTGTTCAGACAATCCTTGGCCAGAGTAAGCACTTATTTTACTATGTGCCTCTTACACGCCCAGCATTTGATGCACAAAACCTTGCTGATCCAAATTGAAAGGATTAATAGGGCTCTGAGACACTGAAGAAAAGCCACTAAATATTTCCCATATATCAAATTTTCAGTCTTGATTATCCTCAAATCTGGAGGTTTGTTGACCTGTTATGGCTGTACTTTATAAAAAAGGGAAAGATCTCTGGCCTTCAGGTTAAATTGTCAGTGACAGAAGTAAAAACACTCACCAATATGTTGCATAGATCAAGGTTTAGCAAGCATAGTTCTGGAAATTCACTGGGATTAGTGCATACTAGAGTGACAGTGGTTCATGGATAAATGAAGGGCTGATGGAAAGTGGGTTATGTACATCACAAGCCCAAAGGGCTTCTCTATTCATACCTACTGGACTGTTCGATAAGAATTGGAAAATGGGACAACCCCTAGAACAGGTGTATGAATTGTCTTCCTGAGTGATCAGTAATTAGTGGCTGGAGCCAGCAAAGGGAACTGATTTAACAGCTGAGACCACATTATTTCAGGTGTAGGTAATATAGATCATGAGCTAGAGAATAGGAGGTAGTATTTGAGAAAGAGAAAGGATTTGAATTAAGATAACATGAGGAAATATCTAATTTTGTGAAGGGAAGAGTATCAGAAGAAGTATTGGAAGAAAAGGGAGAAAGAGGAGGAAGATAAAAATGGGACTGGTATCAAAGCAATGGAATGTTATGAAAGCAATGGAAGTAATTCTAGTGTAGAATGGGCAGATGAGCCCTGTGTGTGGGGCAAATGTGATAAGCACTACACTATGGAAACAGCACTGGCATCTGAGACCTGTAAAGAAGTCTTCCAGGTACTGCTATAGAAGCTGGTGGCCCATTTATAGGTACAGATGGACTTGATCCTAAATAGACAGGAGTTGCTTAAATTCAGAAACAAGGCATTTTAGATCAAAGAAACACTGTTTATATCAGCTTTTCTTTTCTTTTTTCTTTTCTTGTTTTTTTTTTTTTTTAATTTTCTAAAGCAAGGCAAGAAGGAAAAATGATTCTAGGCTATTCTCCAGGAGTCACATTTGGTAATATGGACACTGTCTAGGGAATGTCCATAATTTTAAATTTTAAATGTCTGAAATCTATATAGTGATTCAGGTGCAGACACATGTTTCTCCAGGCATGGCAAAACTGAGAGCAGCATTGATGGTTACGAAAACAGGAATGAGAGCTCGCAGTGTCGTTTGGGATCATCATCTTGGTAGGAATGAGAGCCAACAAGGTCATTTAGGAGCATCACGTCCTGGTAGTATGCTCTGCTTCTCAGTCATCCCTTCCAAAGCTTCAAATTTTATGAATGCAGTATCACTTTTGTACAGGTAGACTTTTGCTCTAATCGTTGCAGAGGTGCCTTTCCAAGATTCTCCAAGCCCTGTTAGCCTGGTGACCACCACTGCTTCTAGTCCCTGAGCATGCATCACTGATTGCTGAAGATGCTATTAAAATGTAGGTTAATAATCCAGTAACTGTGGTGGGGTCCAGACAATGTTGCTGATGGGCATTTAAGAATCAATAGCAAGTCACCAAGAAGAGACTGGATATTCTAAGAGCATATATAGGGGGAGGAGGTCTCCCTCAATCACAGACATAGGGGAGGGGAGAAGGGGGGAAGTGGGAGGGAGGGAGGATTAGGAGGAAACAAGGGAAGGGCTAACAATTGAGATGTAATATGAATAAATTAATAAAAAACATAAAAAAAGAATCAAACAGGCAGTAGCAAGAATTTTGCCTAATTTCACTTCTTAACTTACACTCACACAAAGCATAAGTTATGTAACATAAAGCAACTGTAAAACAAACATAGCCCTCCTGCCTAAACCCTAAATGGACTCGCACCTTATTTCCATTGAGTTTGCAATAACATTTCCTCATTTGAGAAATCTGACTATGTTGGAGACCTGGAAATAAGTAGAGATGAAACCAGAAAATGGGTTTGAATGAAACAGGAGAGCAGGCTTAGTTTCTCCCCAGAGAAACATTTCTGGGAAAATGCCATATGTATGATTGTGATGATGCTTCGGAGCTGAGCAAACTGTTGAAATCTTGAAGAAATTTGCACTGTTGGTCCCACCTGGAAGGTCCACTGCCGCACTTCAGAACACGACTCTACGAATCTGCGAGTGTCTTTTCACAAGAAAGGCATTTGCGTTTCCTGAGAGACCTAAGCAGAGTGCTTCAGCATCCTCCCTCCGAGGACATATCATCTGCAAATCTTACACAATCATCATCATTACAGACCATAAAATAGGCATCTGAACATCTTGAAGGATCTTTTCTTCAGTGCATAATGGGGATTGTAAATTGGGGTATAGTGTGTCACAGCTGGGGGGTCGGTCAAATAAGGTTTTCTGAAAAGGGAACACTGAGTCTAACAGTCAACTAACACGAGGTAGAAAAGTTCTCTGTTAGACTCGAGTCAGTGTTCTTTTCTGGTTCAGAGTCAGTGACTGTTGCTACCCAAGATTGGTAAGCATGACCCACCCCCACAGTGTAGACATATCCAAGGAAACACAGCAATCTCTGGCTAGAGTATTCCTTGCTGTGTTCTCCAGGCAGGCTCCCCCTACTCCAATTAGATGCATTCTTCAAACCTCATCTTATCTCCTTCGGTATACCCCGGAGGGTAGTTTACTTGAAGAATCCGGTCTCCAATTCCAGATAATATGTATTTGGGTTTATGTGTTAATAGAATTTAATTCAACCAATATTCTGAACTATAAACTATAGAACACACACACAAAATGGCCCTTTTTCCTGTTTCAAATGCTGTTGAGCACCATGTTGAACTATCCAGAAGGCATGTGTGTTACATGCTCTCTCAGCAAATTGTGCCATCTTTGTTAACCTCATGTATGAAGTGTCTTGACATTTCAAATGCACATTTGAAAAATGCCAGGATGCCCATTTCAAACCACCAAAAAGTAATCATAATTGCTCTTTAATTTTGGAGAAATTCAAGTGTATTTTCAAATGATATCAACAATCACCAATAGCTAAATTACTGGTCATTAATAGTGAGCTATCTTGGCTTTAGTAATGTACTGTTTTTCTCTATTCTTCATCTGGAGTTGCAAGTCTTTCTACCTCACCTTATATGATTACTAGCTACACTCCTAGAGGGCAGATCTAAGTTAATGAGTTCCAGGGGAGGGGACAAGGAAGCAAGAACAAAAACAGCATATTGCCTTCAAGACTATTAATGTCCCTTTGTGGAGGATGGCAACAGCTAATGTCTGGCAAGAGCAGTGGAGGAAGAAATTGCTGCAGGTTCAGGTGGGAGAGTGAGTCACCTTGAGGCAGCACTGCTGATGAGCTTTCGAGAATAATCTTTCCATTAGGAGCAGGGTCCTCCTTTGAGGATGGGGTTATTATTAACGTCCAGTACTTGAAGCATTTGATTTACTTCCTGTGTACTGCACAGGAACAAAGCAGCCAAGCCCCTCATAGCAGAGAGCCACGGAGGATTCGGCAAGTGCATCTATCCTCTAAGAAGTGAGGGATTTTAGCGTTTGCGGGCATTTCTTTTGCATTAGGGGCATAAATCACTGCACAAAAAGAATTGCTGGAATGAGTCAATAGATAGGGAGAGGTTGGTAAGCAGGCAGGCAGATCCGTAGACAGATGTTATTACTCCTTTTGGTTTACAGTGGAGGAATAGCCACTTGTCCTATACTTTGAGGGTTTCTTAGCTGGGGAAATGTGTTCATTTTAGATCTTATAACTGTTAATACATCATTTCTATAGTACTTACGTTACCAGAGGAAGTATAGTCGTAATTTTTATAAGCTGGATTTAGAATTGTGTGCCTACCTTAAATGCTGAGGCATTTGGAATGAGCTATTAGCTTTCTCTGTCTTAAATTTGTATATTTTATTCTGACTTAGTTTTAAAAACCCTTTTTTACTTCCTTACTTTTTGTTCATTTGATATGATTATCATTCCAATTTCTTGCCTCTTAAATAATGGATTCTAAATCATTCTCAGTTTGTCTTTGATTCCTTATTAAAAATCCTGAAGCTTAACAGCTAATGAAGCTATCAACGCATGGCTATGCTGCTTTTAATGAAGAAAGATTTTTTTTATTATCACACAGTACCCTTCTTATATCATTGATGATGATTTTTGTGTTTTCCATTGCATTTTCTCTTAAGAAGTTTAACAAACACTTATAGACAGTGTACAAAATGTCCTTATACGTAATCAACATCTTCATTTATTACTTTAAATTATTATTTAAATTTTATTTTTGACATTATAATGTAATTACACCATTTTCTTTTTTCTTACCCTCCCGCCAAACCCTCTCATACACACCTCACAACTCGCTTTCAAATTCATGCCCTTTTTATTCAGGGGCTGTTATTGCATGCATAAGATCCCTAAATATAACCTGCTCATTCTGAATAATGTTGCCAGTCTGTTTTCCAATCTGACCATTTGTCAATGAACAACTAAGGGGTATGCTTTTCCCTGGGCAAGAGCATCTTTCCCACTCCCAGTTTTACTCAGTTGCCTACAGTTCTTTGTGTAGGGGCAAGGGCTCACGGATATTTCTAATCTAGTTTGGCCTGTCCATTGGTACTATCCTTGTTCATTTTGTGCTTGGACAGCTATGTTCATGACTTGTTTTGGACAGACATGTTGGTTTGGCTTCTGACATTATTAGAAAGTGCAATGCCAAACAACTTTCGTGATCCTCTAGCTCTTAAAATCTTTCTCTCCTTCTGCCATCTTTCCTGAGTCTTAGGTGTGGGCATGTTTTGTAGTAGGGACTGGGAGTCACAACTCTACATTTTGATTGGTTGTGGTTCACTATAATGGTCTCCATCTGTTTCAAAGAGAAATTTTTATGATGAGGTGCTAAGAACACAAGGGATTTTTTTGATTTCACAGTGACAGTTTTCTGAGATGAATTTCAGTGCTTCCTTAAAATAATATGCTACTTCCCTTTGTTTCATTCTGTAAAAACTTGTCTTAAAAATAAATGTAAGAGGAAAGTCATTGCAGACAAAAGACAGTACTTTTGGTTTCCAGTCTTGTGTACTTACTACAATTCATTTTCTGACAGTGCTAATCTCTTAAAATCTACTACCTATCTCAGTGTAAGCTGGCTTCCACTTGGTTGCAGATTAGTCAAATGGGCTCTGAATGTGTCTTACTGTACTACCTAGGATATTTACATGACAGCTTAAAGAAACATATGCTAGCTTAACATGTACTAGCTTAACTTCACAAGTGAAAATTTTAACTTACTTGGAATTTTGACATCATAAATGTATTTATTTAACAGTACACCATTTCCTAAAACATTCTATGCCACATAAAGGATGTTCATTAACTGTTGTTATAAGTCAAACTCATGTTGTATAGTTTGGTGAAAAGAAAAAAAAAATAAACCAAAAAAAAAAATTCTGCACAACTATGGCGAAGTAACAAAATTTCACAACTAAAAGAACCAAATATATTATTTCATCATAGGTTCCTCATCTCTTCTCAGGTTTGAGTTGCAAAACTACGTGCTCAGAGGGATGATGCTGTAGTCTGTAGAATTCTGTGTGGGAAAGTGAAGGAACTTACCCTACTTCTCACTTGCAAGAGTTATAGGCAGAAGGTAGACTCCTACAAGTTCTCATGAATTCTATGCCAGAACACCATCCCCAGAAGAACAGCACTGAGTTAGAGACTAGAGAGGGATGATCTGCAGACTGGCTCATCTCTTTTATTCTTTGCCTAGTAAAAATTTCTCAATTAAGTTTCCCTACCTCTCTGTTCTCTGATTTCATCTGCATCAATCAACACTTGATTATTATAGACTACTAAGAGTCTTAAGTACTGCTCTGATTAATAAAAAATAATATTTCTGATTAAAATTAAATAGATATTCTGGTTTCAACTTCACTCTGCTGGAATTTTTTTGTTGTTTTTTTCTTCTTTTCGTGTAACAAATATCTCAGTGGCAACTGTGTGCTAGACATTTTGCTATATTTCAAAATAGTGGCCACTGCTGATTTTCTTACAAGCAAAGAGCTCTTTACTGTCAAGCCATGGTAGCTTGGTTACTTGTTTACAATGTGTACCCGTGCCTCAGGGCCTTTCAGAAACTGTTCTTCAAATCAGGAATGACTTGCACCCAAGAATCGACCCCAAGAGGCCTTGACTGACCATATTAATCAAAAGTAGTAACCAATTCACACTTCTTATTATGTGCTATCATGTGTCCTATGAAAATCACTTTGCACAATACTATATTATTTTCTTGTTTATTTTTCATATTACTTGATTTCTCCTTCACTATACTATTAGTCTCTTAAAAGCAGAATCTTTGTTGCATGATCTATTTTATATAATGCTTTGCCCAATGTAAGCATTATGAAATGACTATAACTTATCTGTTCCTCATTATTGTTGTAAATGTCTTGCTTATTTTATATAGTTATTTTGTTTTTCCTTCAAACAATCATGTGAAATGGGTTATAATAAACAATCAAGCTGGGCGTGGTGGCGTACATCTTTAATCCCAGCACTCAGGAGGCAGAGACAGGCAGATTGCTGTGAGATCAAGGCCAGTCTGGTCTACAAAGTGAGTCCAGGACAGCCAAGGCTACACAGGGAAACCCTGTCTGGAAAACAAACAAAACAAAACAAACAAACAAAAACCAACAATAACAACAACAACAAAAACCCAATCATATTAATGTGTTGCATTCATGCCCTTATTATAAGTAAAAAAAAATAATTAAAATGCAGAGGTCAAAAGTTTGCTCAAATTATATGCCAATAAATAATAGATGAGATACAAAGTAGGCAAGGAGCCAGGCTCCTGGAGAAGCTATCTTTTTAACCATGATGCTATATCTTCCCTTGTACTAATGCTGGTCATGTGAAGGAAAAATAAGATTGCAGGAGAATTGTCTATGGCTGGGAAGCCTCAGTTTCCAATGATGTCTGTAAACTGTGATAGGAAAACAGTATATTTCAATGCTGGAAAATAGAACCTATCCTTCTAATTTAGCTAGCTGAGATAATGAGAACTTTCCCTACTAACGATTTGTATAACAGCTGTAGCTAGTTCCAACAGATAAGGAGCAGGGGACAATTTTTAGGGAGTGAGGCCTCCTATTCTCCAACAAAGGTACAAAGACAGATGAAATTATCTTAGAATATAATTTGCTCCTGGTCAGCTCATGTGGAAACATCCCCAAAATGACTATAGTGAAACATAAATGTCAATGACCTTCTTAAACAGGACAGCATTTAGTATTTGAGAAGGTCAGATTGAGGGGCATTTATGCATTCCCCTGAATGTGCTGGGCAGAGTACTATATATGGACCTGATGATTACCTTTGTGATTGAGTGGGCCTCGCTAGCCAGTCCAGGACACTAGAAACAGGCCAATTGGTTCCTGGAGGTGGCTTTGATTGCCTTGGTAAAAGCTTCAACTGTAGCCATTCTGAAAATTGACAGCGTGGAGGAATGGATACTTAATATTTCTTTGCCAAACCACAGCTAAGAAACCAACTGGAGCATGCACATATTGGATCTCAGGTGAATGCAGAATCCGGTTTCTTCCTCTAGGACCAACCAAGTTTCTCTCCATTTCACATGTCATAGTAAAATATTCTCTTTCAGGCATAAGTATAAATCAAGCAAGGACTTCTAAGAACTGAATTCTTACTCTGCTTAACATCCTGTACTTATGTCTTTCACTGACAATAAACTATTTAACATTAGCATGGCCATGAACATTGGCAGAGAGTGTGCTCTTTATTGTGTTTCACACAGAACAGTTGGCAAAGCTCATTGCTGGACATCCTCCTCAATAAAACTGAAATACAAGTATTATGAATAAAATTAATGGGTCTTAGTTTCTTTCAGTCAATATATTCTTATGAACCTGTTGTGAGAATTCATTAAGTACCTATGTTTATATTAATAATAACCTTAGAAGAAAACTTGTTTATGCCAATTGGTGATATTATTTAGGAATTTATATTTCATAAACCAGTATTCATGATGGGGTAGTAAGATTAAGAATCTAAAGTCAATTTGTTTGTTCATCTTCTTAGTGAATTTCTTCTCTAGCAAAACATGCCAAGTCACTATCTCCTAAAATATGATTTGTTCTTTTTACATGCATACAAATTTTCTGCCTAGAAATAACTTTTCCCCCCTTGTTCCATTTCAAATTTTATTCTCTAAAGCTTTAACCAATATGAAGTATTTTCATATTTTTTTTATTCACATGATAGTACTGTAGTCAGTCTTGCTATATAGAAATGGAAAATGGAATCATTATTTCAGTATGGAATGTATCACTAAATAATCACAAGAAATGCATAAAGATAAATTGTTACACTGGCAAACTATGGAGTTATAAAAGAAAGAGTAACATTAGAACCATCCATACCAGAATATATTAGATCATTTTTAAGGCAATGAAAATTGCCTTTGCCGAAAATGATGGAGAAAGATCTTGTTATATTCCATAAAGTGAGAGAGGTCATTGTATCTTGTTTGTCATCACACGAGCACACACACACACACACACACACACACACACACACACACACACACTTACATTTTACTCTTTGGGATGAGTGACAACTTGTTTTTAATATTTTATATGCTGTAATTAATTATTAGCAGTGTTAGTTGATGCTCAAAGTAATACGGAAGGTGGCTTCTGCTTCCTGGAGTCAATTAGCACTGAACTTTATAATCTTTCCTATATGAAAGATAGACCAAACTTATAAGACAATTATTTTGAGACATAAAAGGGGATATCCTTGAGGAAAAGAAAACCCGTAAATTGAGCTATACATTATACCTCATTTCAGCCTGGGACATAGTGGATAGCACCAAATGAGACCCCAGAGAGGCCTGAACAGGGGAGATAGATATTGATTAGTAAACAATGTAGAGAAGCTGTCTCAAAAGTTTACCTGAGAATCTTGAGTCCTTTCTGAAAGACACGACAAAGAAACTGACTAGAATGTGCGGGGACTGACATGGGTCAGAGTTGTGGACCAGTTGAGTGGGAACACCTTACTGAGCATAGACATTTATTAATGGCCCCAGATACTATCACCTGCAGAAGGAGAACTCTTCTGTATTTTATGAAAAAAAATTGAAGCCAACTCTGTAAACCATAAAACCAAGCCCAAAGTAATAAAGAGAATCTAGCAATCTATTAAATATTTGACAAAATAAAAGTGAATGGGATTAAAATGTAGATGAGTCAAAACAGATTTTCTGTGAAATAATGATACTCAATATAAGATTTTTTTAAAGCAACTAATGGAAAATATTCTCCCCAAACACAGATATTGAAAACCATTGAAATGGTTAATAGATGTTATATACATATCCTTCCTCTGTAGAAATAGCACTATAAATAGCGTAGAAATAAATTGAAGTTACAGAAATAAGAAGATAAAGCCTTTAAAATAAAGTTCTACTGGATGGATTAAAAACAAAGCTGGACACTTACAGAATAAGTAATCAAGTCAAACTTTCACATGTAAAAGAAAAATAATAACTGTTTAAAATAATTCCATCTCCAGTGACCTGTGAGGCCATATCAGAAAGTATAAACTCTCGTGGAAAAAGTGATCAAGACACACTCATGGAACAAATGAATGAACATCAACCTAACATGATTAGATGTAACATTCCCATTGAAGGCTTCGTGAAAAATAGGCAAGGAGCTCAAGTCCAAAGAGCAACTGGTATGTGAAAGGCTATTAGTTAAAGGGGGTTGTAATCAAATTGTGCCAATAAAATTGAGAGCTTTAAATGAATAAAATTAAAAAGCAATAGTTACTCTCCAAAATTGTTGTAAAAAATAAATAGAATATTTGGATGGATTTGGCCTGTTTAAAATAATTGCAAGCCATAAATATCTTTCTACAAAGGTTTAGGTCAAGATATCTCCACTTGTTAATGTGATCAAACATTTAATAATAATTAATAGCTCCTTTACATAAATCTATTTACAGTTTAAAAAGTAGCAATATATTTCTTTTATTTTTGGGGGAATGTCACAATGATAAATAAGGAGATACAGCAGAGACTTGAGGACAAATATATAATAAGAACATATTGGAAAACCATAAAAACAATAGTAAATACAGTCCAGCATTATATAAAAAGAGCAATATATACCAATCAAGCAGAATTTACCCCAGTCTTCTAAAGCTGTTATAAATGTAAAAAAGTTAGGCACAACAAAATTAAGAATAAAAAATTATAATTACTGTTATTGATAGTAAAAAATTGATAAGTAACACTCTTTGATGACAAACTCTCACCAAAATAAGCATTGAAAATACCCCATCAATTCACAAATGATGTCTGTGAAATGCTACCAACTATAATGAAAACCTATGCATGCAAAATCTTTTCCTTAGTCTCAAGAGTGAGGCAAAGATTTCATTCATTACATTTTGCCAACAAGAGAAAGCAAAAAAATTAATGAATAGAACATTTGGGACTGAAGAAATAAATTTGTCTTTTTCATAGATAACAAGACTGCATAATTGTGTAAGCAAAAATTTTTGTGAAACCTGGTAATTATACCATCACTAATGAATGAGCTTAAAAAGATAAATAAATAAATAAATAAATAAATAAATAAATAAATAAATAATTCTGTGACATAGACCTAATAAAATATAGCAATTAAACTTGACAAACCAATAAGAAATAAATATAAAACAATATCAATAAGCCATTTAATAGATCTCCCAATTATAACATCATTTAAATATTTAGAAATTTACTTCTAGGGTACACTGAACATTGTTCTTACTCAATAATTAATGTTAAGCACATGAGTAAAGTCAGAAAATGTTTTGAATAGATATCTTCCAACTAGAAGATGGACAAATATACAAAAGTATGTTCAGATGTACCCAAAGCTATTAGTCATCTGCCAAGTTTTTTTTAAGGCAATATTATTTTACACCCAATAAAATGGCTCAAAATAAAACATACACACTGTAATCTGCTCACCATTTTGCAAGGAAAATTATTTGTGTGTGACAGATGAGACCATCTATGAATTGGTAGGTTTGGAGAACCAGTGACACAATATGCTACTCATTGATATATTACTGTTTTCCTATTGGTGCTACAACGAACTATAACAAAATCAATGAATCACAAAAATAAAAGTCACTATCTTGCATTTATGGAACTCACACGTCCAAACTGAATCTAATTTCACCAAAACCAAGGTGTAAATAGAGGTTCTAGGGGGGAAATCCACCTTAAACCCTTTAGGCTTTAGGGGCAGGTATATAGTTTTGGGTGTTTTTCTGCTTCCAAAACTGACAATAAACAGTCAAGATTTTATTCTGTGCTCTCATCCCACCACTCAGACACTACCTACTTGTGCTCCCTCTTTCACATGTAATGATGCATGTGATGGCTTCAGCACACCCATGTAATACACACTTAAACTCATTAAACGATCAGATGGTCATCCCTATATAGTGAGATTTGCAATATAAGTTACTTCCTTGCTCTTCAGTTTGAATTCTTCAAGGCCCTATTGTAACACCCTCCCTCATTACCTCCTGCTCCCTCCTCCCTCCCTCCTGATCCCTCCTCTCTCCCCCCTGATCCTTCTTCCCTCCTTCCTGATCCCTCCTCTCTCCCTCCTGATCCTTCTTCCCTCCTTCCTGATCCCTCCTCCCTCCCTCCTGCTCCCTCCTCTCTCCCTCCTGATCCCTCCTCCCTCCCTCCTGATCCCTCCTCCCTCCCTCCTGATCCCTCCTCCCTTCCTCCTGATCCCTCCTCTCTCCCTCCTGATCCTTCTTCCCTCCTTCCTGATCCCTCCTCCCTCCCTCCTGATCCCTCCTCCCTTCCTCCTGATCCCTCCTCTCTCCCTCCTGATCCCTGCTCCCTCCCTCCTGCTCCCTGCTCCCTACCATCTCATCTATACTACCTCTATCTTCTTCCTCTGTGGCCTGGGAAGGCCGCCCTGTCATGGGGACGTGATCAATGTTAGGAACCTAGTGTCCACATCAGAGAGTAGTCCCTACTGCCCATATTAAGGATCCTACCTACTACATCTGAGCAGAGGTTCCAGATAGATGTTTTAACTTGATAAAGATGAGATATGATAGATATTGATTGACATTCAGAATATTAGATGCACCAAGATAGGAAAGATGTTCTATTCAAGGTTGCCAAATACAAATAGCCAAAACACTATGAATGTAACATTTATATAATTCTTGATTGTTTCATGGTTCTTCTTGCTGTAGGTATTTTATTGTATATATATGTAATAATATAAATGTATATGTAAAAAGAGAAAAATAAATGGTTACTAATTGAAAAAATCAGCTGGCTGATAACTAATTTACAAGCTATTTTAAGGTCCCGTTTAATATGTAATTTTGTGTGGGGGTGGGGTACGTAGGTAGGTAGGTATATATATATATACGAAGACAGTGGATTTCACTGAATCTGGGCCTCATTCTCTGTGTGTAGACTGTGTGGGAGGGAGAGAGAGAAATGGAAAGGGAGGAAAAGAGGGAGGACAGGGGCAGGGAAGATGCCTGAGAAGGAAGTAAAAAGGGAGACGAAGGCAGATGGAGAAAAGGAGAGACAAAGACAGACAGAAGGACAGGCAGAGACAGAGGGAAACAGTGAAAAAGACTGAAAGAGACAGAGAGGTCAGGTGTGTGTGTGTGTGTGTGTGTGTGTGTGTGTGTGTGTGTTGTGTGTGCATGCGCACGCGCACGCCTGCGCATCCGCTCATATGATCTGTGCATTTCACTATACATAAACGTTAGTTGATAAAGCAAATTAAAAAAGAAGTCTAAATTAATAACCCACTTATATATTTATGCTTAAACTAGCAAAACAAACATAAAAAGAAAAAGAAATGGCATTGGCCAAATATCACTATTACTTGGTATTCTGAACTTATAAACTCAATTTAAAAAGCAAGTCATTCATGGTAAACTGTAATGTCTATATAAACATTTTCAATTAATTTTGATATGATTAGTCTATCTTTTGATCTAGCTGGAGATATTTTAGAGCTTTTAAAATTATGCATTATATATTACTTTTGGGAATCTCTGAGCTGTTTCCTGATGACACAGGAGGTTCCTCTTGTGTGTATAAAATGTGGCAACTGACCTAGTTGTTATTACTTAAGTAGATGGGAAGGTTACTTTGGAATGGCCATGCTGCCATGCCCTTAGCTTCAAGCTCCGAGTGATCCCATGCCATGCTGCTACATATGTGCACCCACAAGACATGTCTCTTCTCAGGACTCATGCTTACTTTTCTAGGGCTAGGATAAAAGATAATTAGAATGTGGTGTAGGGACAAAATGAAAGAGTATTTTCTTTTTTTTTTTTTTTTTTTTTTTTTTGGTTTTTCGAGACAGGGTTTCTCTGTGTAGCCTTGACTGTCCTGGCCTCACTTTGTAGACCAGGTTGGCCTCGAACTCACAGCGATCCGCCTGCCTCTGCCTCCCGAGTGCTGGGATTAAAGGCGTGCGCCACCACGCCCGGCTTTATGAAAGAGTATTTTCATACTTATCATCTTCTCAATGCTTTGAGCAAATGCTTGACTCAGACCCTAGCTCATGAGCATGCTGTTTGGCACATGCTTGTAAATTAAGGTAAATGCTACCTAATTTGCTGATTGAGACCACAAAAGCAAAAGAATTAGTGTTAGAAAATCTGGAGGTGTGACTATTATCCACGTTCTCATATTTTTTTTCACTTTTTTCTCCTTTATTAATTTATTCTTGTTACATCTCAATGGTTATCCCATCCCTTGTATCCTCCCATTCTTCCCTCCTTCCCATTTTCCCCTTATTCCCCTCCCCTATGACTGTTCCTGAGGGGGATTACCTCCCCCTGTATATGTTCAATAATGCAAATGATAAATAAATGCATTTGAGATTTTTGTTTAATATTCCAGGAGAGTTAGGTACTGATTGCTTGTCTAGTTAGGTACTGATTTTTTTTTGTTTTTGTCCAAACTGGAGTGCTGACACAGAGAGGATAGCAGAAATGGTTAGTAGACTGATGAGTCCAAAAGACCAAGGAGCTGGTTAGTACACCTTGAATGACTGAAAGCAAAATCAGAAACGAAGATACACTGTGGGTGAAGTGAAAATATTGAGAAAAAATATGTATATAGGTTTTTTTTTGAGACAGGGCTTCTATGTGTATAGCCTTGGTTGTCCTGGACTCCCCTTGTAGAACAGGCGGACAATATTTTAAGATAGAGAATCAAAGCAGAAAATATAAATAGAAGAGGTCTCAGGTACACACTAATAGTTCTACTGCTGACAGAGGTTCAAGACTTAGATTTATTTGGCTTCATAGTGTAGAACACAACTAAATTTGATATGTTGAGGCATTTACTAAGTAATGTCAAAATATCAAGAATGAAGTTAGAGATCAGAGGAGAAAGAAAATGATAGTGAAATTGCCCACCAGCAATAAACTGGCCTTGGTATTTAATAATCTCACCATTTGTTTTATGTTACAAAGACTAGTAAAGGAGTGTTGGTTAAGAAGACAAAGGAGGAGGATGAGAGGAAGGGAGGAAGAGGAGGAGAAAAAAGAAATTATGTATTTTAAGAGCACTTCACTTTTATACTTATCTCAAGTGTACAATTTTTTAACACTTGGCACAAAATACTTCTCTTTGAGAAGACTTTGGTTATCGCTAAGAATGAGTCTCTTCATTTGTAAAATAAGTGAATAAACATTACTTTCCTTATGGGCATGGGTAAAATTGAGTTGAAGCTGGTGGGGTGAGGTAGGATGAGTAATAGGAGAAAAATAAAAGAAAGAAAGAAAACCACCCCTCACTGTTCTGTTAGAATAAGGAACACATAAAGAACCCAGGCCCAAGAAACAGTAGGCCACATCCGCAGGGGTAGGGTCATGATTAAGAACGGAGCTTAGTCAGACTGTTTCAATCACCACCTTCACGATTCTACATGAAAAACCTGTAAGTTTCCAGTAAAGAGTGAAAGATACGAGCAAGAACCATTGAAAGATTTGCATTAGATTCATTCTAATGGTTAGTTTAGTGAAACACACAAAGCTGAGCTTGGAGCACACACTGACAAGTCACCTCTCCAGCTCCTTCATAAGTGCAGCTTAACAACTGCCATACACATCTCCTATATGAGAGAGCACATAGGGATATCTTCAAAGGAGAAAACTCTGGGTCAGAAAAAAACTTAGAGTTCACAGTAATGGAAATGATGCGAGTTTTCTAGTCGGGTGCCAATATAGTAAAACCAGAAATATAAATGACAGAAAGAAATCCAGAATTTGATTTTTCATAAGATTCTTTTGAGTGATCCACATACCAATGAGTATGACTCAATTGAAGTTTCTAAAAATAGGGATAAATAAAAATAAGAATATAGCTTGTCAAGATTTGAGTGAGACAAACACAACAATGTCTTTGCAGAGTGTTTAGTGACACAGTATTTTATTCGAAAAGGTTTCAGACTAATATTAAAAAACATTTCAGAAAATATAATTTAAGCTAACATCAGAGCTTACTTCAAAACAGGCAGAAAGGAGACAATAAATATAAGAACCAAAGTTACAGACAGTGAACAAACGTTAAAATGCAATGTAAATACATGCTAAAAATCATAAAATGAATAAGATAAATATGAGACATTTTCTTGGCATGATGAGGAATAACTATAAAAATGGACAGGTACATTTCATAATGAATGATGAAAGACTGAAGGTTCTACTTTTAGGTTCATGAACAAGGATGATATACTCTCAACACCTGCCCTGCATAATGGCACAATTCCTCTACAATGGGCATTTTAGCAGGGGCAATAATGCAAGAAAAAGAACAATGCTGGATGACTAGAAAGAAATGCAACTGTCTGTAGAGAAAACAGTATCATTTTTTTGTTTTTGTTTTTGTTTTTGTTTCATGTGGGTTTTTTTTTTTTTTTGTTTTGTTTCTTTTGTTTTGTTTTGTTTTTTGTTTTTTCGAGACAGGATTTCTTTGTGTAGTCTTGATTGTCCTGGACTCTCTTTTGTGGACCAGGCTGGCCTGAACTCACAGAGATCCACCTGCCTCGGCCTCCCAAGTGCGGGGATTAAAGGTGTACGCCACCACCGCCCGGTGAAAACAGTATCAATTACATATGAAATCCCAGGCAATCTACAAATCTCAAGCTTGTTAGTTAACAAGATTGCAACATGGAAGGTGAGCACAAAAACTAGGTCTATATACTAGCAGTAAATAACTGAACTCAAAGCTATTTCAAAATTATTTCAACAGGATTCTCCAAAATGAAGCACTTCACTACAAATCTAAACATTTCCTTATAAAAATGAAATACACTGTAAAGGGGAATTTTTTAATGTCCACAATAGTGGATTATAAAGCTCAATATTGTAAGTATATTTCAAATGTGATTTAGAGATTCAACATAATCTGATTACATATCAAAATAAGTTTAAAATAGATATCCATGCGCTGATTTTAAAAATTTACATGAAGAGAAAGAGAAATTGGATCAGTAAGTGTAGTCTTCTAGAATGGTGTGGCAAATTTCATATTATGAAGCTCAACTATTTTACTGAGAAGATGGACTCATGAATTAATGAAACAGAACAGAGTCTAAAAAACAAATGAACACATTTAGTGTCAACTAACATTTGAAAAAAAAAAGGATAATTACAATGCAATTCAATCTATAAAGACTTGTATTCTTCTAAGAATGCTGGTTTCAAACATTGCACATCCAGAGAGAAATCTGACCCACAAACTATGTGGAGAATAAGAAAACTATTTATAGGACTAAATGTGTTGTGTAAAATAATCTAATAAGAACAATTTAGAATTGTTATATATGACACAAAAGGCCTAATACCCAAAATGAAAATTATATTTTTTTTTCAAAATTACACTATATCTTTCCAAGAAAATATTGTTGTATGTGTAAAAACACAAGTCATAACTGGAAGAAATTATCTGAAAATTAAATATTGGACAAGGCCCTCCTTTCTGTAATACACAGGGAACTACAAACACTTAAGGGAAAAAAAGTGTGGGACAAAGAACTTGCTCCCATGCTAGAACCAGTTACTGCTGTTGAAGAGGACCTACACTTAGTTCCTGTGCTCATGTGAATGTTCATAGCCACCTACAACTCCAATTCACAGGGATCTAATGCCCTCTTATGACCTTTGCAAGATCTAGAATGCATCCAATAGATTTATATACATTTGAGTACAAACATACATGTACAATAAAATTATTTTAAAAGAATAAACATTTTAATCTAATATTATAGGTAAACAAATCACCCAAAAAGGCATAAAGACAGTAGCTAAAATTTAGCAGTAAAGAAATGAAAAAAAAAATAAATACATGAGGCTGCATCTACACAGTTATCAGGATGACTAAGATAATAATAATAACTGTGTCTGGGGAAGTGACTTAGTGGAGAAAAAAACCAGGAGGTGGGAACTGAAGCAGCAGCCATGGAGGACTTGCTCCCATTGTTTGCTCAGCCTTCTTTTTATGGCACCTAGGACTACCAGCTCAGGATGACACCACCCTTAAGGCCCTCCATAATCAATCATCAGTCAAGAGAATGCCCCACAAGCTTGCCCACAAGGCATCCTCAATTTTTACAGTTGTGGTTTCCTCCTCCCAGATATGTCCCTACCTTGTGTCAAGTTGACATAAAACTACTCAGCACAAATCAATCCACATTAGAAAAGACAGATCAATATATCTGAAGCTTGAGGAGTAAAGAAAGTGTTAACAACAACAACAAAAAAGGCACCACATAGGAATGTTTAAGGGCATGGAACCATTGTGTATGCCGCTATGGGGTAGAGTATATATAATTTCACATACTTGTCACAACTCATAGGCATTCATTTCCTATGGGGGTAGATTTTCTCAAGCAGTGTAACTTAAGTATAGTTTCCCCTTCCTCTACTCCCAGTTCCTCTCCTCTCCCCTTCAGGTCCACTCTCTGTTTCTCATTAGAAAATAACAGGTTTCTAAAAGTTAGCAATACAATATAATAAGGTAAATAAAAAAGTATCATAATAAACTTGCATGTGGCAACCCAGCAGGAAGAATAGAGTCCCAGGAGGAAGCACAAGTCAAACTCACAGTTAGGAGTCTCATAAGAATACTAAGCAAAAAGATGTAATATATACACAGAAGATGTAGTGCAGACTTATGTACGCCCTGTGATTGATGTTTTAGTCTCCGTAAGCTCAAATGATGCACATTGATTAGAGGGTCTTCATCTCCAGGTGTCCACCATCTCTTCGGGGTCCACCATTCTCCTCAGGATTCTCTGAGCTCTGGGGGACAGGGTTTGACAGGCACCTCCCACTTATACTCTCTCTCTACATACTGCCTGGCTTTGGGGCTCAGTATTTTCCCCATCTTATCCTAGACGAAATCTCTCTGGTTATGACTGAAAAGGGAACTGATCTACAAATGTAGAAGAACGGCATTAGAAGCCATTTAATTGATAGTTTTTGTTTGTTTGGTTTTATTTTTGCTTTGTTTTACCAGCCATGTTTGGTTTGACTCTTGGTCTCCGGGCTACATAGTTTCTGCTCCTTGGGTACCCTAGCAGTGTCAAGTTTGGTTTCCTTCCTGGCCTTACGTCAGATGAGGCATTGTTTGGCTGCTCCTCTAAGTCCTGTGCAACCATTGCTAAAACATACTTTGTAGGTGGAACAGACTTGGGTCAAATGTTTCACGCCTGGGTTGGTTTCCACATTTTTCTTTTGTTAGCCTGCAGAGTACCTTCTTGCTTCAAAGTCACTACAACATAAAGGTGAAGGTACCATGTAGACACCTTCTCCACTTCTCCACATTCAATGAGTTGTGTGGGTATTTTCCTAAGCAATAGGACCCAGCTGTCAATCTGCAGAGAGCAACCCTGCAAAAGCCCATGATGTTTAGGGATTTCCATGAGACTCACTTGGCTCACAACTCAATGAATACAATTCAGTAATACCACAGGAAGCCTTGCCTGGCAAAAAGAGACGACTAGTTAACACTCTTCATTACTGGGAATCCACATCACGATCACCTCCGTAGGTTTTAAGCACTTTCCCCTGTACTACGTTTCCACACTACCCGCCAAAAGCACCACAGTTCCAGCCATCTTTGCCTGCATTGGCTCCTCCCACTTCATTCCCCCTTTCTTGTTTCCCCCTGCTTCTGTCCCCACTGTCTCCCAGTCTTCTCACAAAACCTATTCTATTTTCTCCCTCCAGGAAGATCTATGCACTTTTCCCTTACACCTAAATCTCTGGGTCTATAAATTGTTGCCTAGTTGTTTACTTAAGGGCTAATGTTTACTAATCATTTAGTATACACCAAATTTATCCTTCTGCATCTAGGTTACTTTACTCAGGATGGTTTTTATTTCTTGTTCCATCATTTGCCTATAAATTTCATGATTTTTTAAACAGCTGAATAATACTCCATTGTGAAAATATACCACATTTTCTTTATCTATTTGTCTCTTGAGGGATATCAAGGTTGTTTCCTATTTCTGACTATTATGAGTCAAGCTGCAAAGAACATGGTTGAACGACTATTCTTGTTATAGGATAGAGTGTCTTTGGGTATATGCCCAAGAAGAGTATAGCTGGATCTTAAGGTAAATTGATTCCTAATTTTCTGAGAAACTTCCATATTGATGATTTCACATTGGTTGTACAATTTCCATTCCCACCAGTAAAGGAGGAGTGAAATAACTTAAGGAGTACTGTATTAAGTCTTCTTTGAAAATCTGGTAGAATTCTGCAGTAAAACCATCTGCTACTGGGT
The DNA here is from genome assembly GCF_964271855.1 of Acomys minous. NCBI lineage: Eukaryota > Metazoa > Chordata > Mammalia > Rodentia > Muridae > Acomys > Acomys minous. The sequence goes on along the minus strand of NC_140489.1, from coordinate 68,330,676 downwards.
TTTTGTTTTTGGTTGGGAGATTTTTAAATGACTGCTTCTATTTCACTAGGGGATATAGATCTATTTAAATTGTTTATCTGATCTTGATTTAACTTTGGTAATGGTACCTATTAGAAAGTTATACATTTCTGTTAGATTTTTCCGTTTTGGTGGAGGACAATTATTTTACATATATCTTTATGAATCTCTGGAATTTGAGAATTTCTGTTGTTTTAGCCACATTTCATTTATGGTTTTGTTGATTGGGATATTTTTTCCCTGCTTTTAGTTAGGTTGGATGAGTGTTTGTTTATCAAGTTGATTTTCTCAAAGAATCGGCTCTGTTTCCTTGATTCTTGGTATTGCATTTTTTTCTATTTTATTGAATTCAGTCTTTAGTTTGCTTATTTTTTGCAATGTATTCTTCTTGAGTGTGCTTAATCCATGTTATAGAATTTTCAAGTGTTTTGTTAAGTTGCAAGTATGGGATCTCTCTGATTCTTTTTCTGTAGGCACTTAGTGTGATAAACTTTCCTCTAAGCACCACTTTCATTGTGTCTTATAAATCTGAGTATGCTGTTTATTCATTTTCATTTAATTCTACAACGTTTTTAATTTCTTTCTTATTTCTGTCTTGATCTAGTTGTTATTCGGTAGAGAGTTGTTCAGTTTCCATGAGCTTTTAAATTTTCTGTTGTTTCTGTTGTTATCCAGCTTTAATCTGTGATGCTCTGATAAGGTGCAGGGAGGTATTTCAATTTTATCTGTCGAGACTTGCTTTGTGATTGTGTGTGTGTGTGGTCAGGTTTAGAAAAAGTTCCGTGAGGTGCTGAGAAGAAGGTATATTCTTTTGTATTTGAGTGAAATGTCACTTAAATATCTGTTAGTTTCATTTGGCTTCTAACCTCAGTTAGCACCAGCATTTCTTTGTTTAATTTTTTTTCTAGATGAACTCTCCATTGGTTTCAGTGAGGTATTGAAGTATTCCACTATCAGTGTGTGGGTCAATAAGTGATTTAAACTGCAATCGTGTTTCTTTTACAAATTTGAGTACCAGTGTTTTTGGGTTATAGATAGTAAGAATTGAGATGGTATCTTAGTGGAGTTTTCCTTTGATGACAATATAGTGTCCTTTCCTATCAATTTTGATGAGCTTTAGTTTAAATTCTATTTTGTTGGATATTAAAATTGTGACACCAGCATGCTTCTTAGGTCCATTTTATTGCATTTTTTCCAAACACTTTACTCTGAGGTAATGTCTATCCTTGATGTTGATGTATGGTTTTTGGATTTAAAAAAAAAAAAAGAGGGAGATTGTACTCTGTTTTTTCATCTAGTCTGTTAATCCATATCTTTTTATTGGGGAGTTAAAAACCATTGATAATGAGAGACATCAATGACCAATGGTTCTTGGTTCCTGTTATTTTGTTGTTATTGGTGGATTGGCAGTGATGTTGGTGGCAGCTGTGTGTGTGTGTGCATGTTTCTCTTTTTTTATTTTCTTGGTGTGATATTATTTATTTTCTTTGTTTTCATGGGTGTAGTTAACCTCTCTTTGAAGCTTTCCTTCTAGTGCCTTCTGCAGGGCTGGGTTTGTGGATAGATATTTTTAAATTTTGATTTAATCTTATTTTCTCCATCTATGGTGATTGAAAGTTTTTCTGGGTGTAGCAGTCTAGGATGATATTTGTGGTATTTTAGAATCTAGAACACATCTGTTCATGTACTTATGGCTTTTAAAGACTCCATTGAGAAGTTAGGTATAATTCTAATAAGTCTATAGTTATAGACTATTTACTTTTTTTCCCCGTGAAGCTTTTAACATTCTTTCTTTGTTGTTTATTTTAGTGTTTTGAATATTATGTGGCATAGGGATTTTCTTTTGTGTTCCAATCTATTTGTCTTCTGTATGGCTCTTGTATCTTTATAGGCATCTCTTTTTAAGTTAGAAGTTTTTTCTTCTGCAATCTTGATGAAAATATTTTCTGGGCCTATGAACTAGGATTCTTCTTCTTCCTCTACTCTTATTATTCTCTTGCTTGGTCTTTTCATACTGTCCCGAACTTCCTGGATGCCTTGTGTCAGAGGTTTTTAGATTTAATATTTTCTTTGATTGATGTATCAATTTGTTCTATTGTATCTTCAACACCTGAGATTCTACCTTCTATCTCTTGTATTCTACTAATGAAGCTTTATTCTGTAGTTTCTTCTTCTTTTTTATTTCCAGAATTACCTCAGTTTGTGTTTTCTTTACTGCTTTTATTTCCATTTTCAGGTTTTGACCAGTTTTATTCATTTTCTTCAACTGTTTACTTATGTTTTCTTGGATTCTTCTAGGTATTATTCATTTCTTCTAATTTTTTGTTTGTGTTTTTCTTGCTTTCCTTAAGGGAATTATTATTTATGCTTTATTGTCCCCTATCATCTTCATATAGTTTGTTTTAAGGTCTTTCTCTGTGCTTCAACTATTTTAGAATATCCAGGATGTGCTATGGTTCTTGTGGAGATATTTTGTCCAGATGGCTACTGGATTTTGTTGTTTTTGTTTTTTATGCTGGTTGTCTAGGCATTTGAGGTTGGGATGATTAGAAGTCTAGGTGCTGATTTCTGAATTTGTTTTTGTTTGGTGGGTGTTTTGTTATTTTTTTCTTCTTTCTCTCTAGGCTTTAGGAGAGGGTGATAGCTGGGTGTTTCCTTTTTTCCCGGCCTACTCAGCTGGTATGTTCACAGGGAATGTTGGAAGTATTAGAGGCTGGGATACTGGGAAGAATTGGGGGAAGGAAGGTTGGAGAAAATGAAAAGGTTCTGATCCATTGGGGATGGGGTCAGAGAGGAAATGGAGACTTCACTGTGTTTCCTGACATATCTAGAGATGAGACTTGAGGCTGGGGGACGTGGATCTCAGGAGCATTAAGACATGTGTGGGTCTACCCTCAGCCTAACTGCTGCCCTGGAAGGAGAAGGCCCTTTGGTTAGCAATGGTGGCCACTGAGATTGGGTTTGGGGACAAAGCAACAAGTTGAGGGAGAAAGTTTAGAAGGAGAATGTCTATGATATCCACAGGAGATGGGCACTGGGGAGAGGGCAGTGAGATGGCATCGGGGAAGACTGCCACAGGCATTTTACTGGGGGGACTGGATCCAGGGAAGCAAAGAAAGTGGAAAAGTGCCTTTAGACAGCCTATCTGGTTTCTGGCATTTGTTTCTATTCTTAAAATCAACAAGGATAAGAAGGAAAAGAGTCACAAATGAACTACCCACACTATATGTCAATAGAGAGGCTGGAAAACAGGTTAGCATGGATACTTTTTGAAGTTTGACTATATATTATACAGAGACAGGAAAAAGTTCATATTACTAGTGTATTCTAGCTCATAAATTAGTTTCTACCTTGCCACTTCTGAACCTATAAATGTTAGACTTGAACAAATAAGTAATTATGCTGTGATAATAACTGCAAAATTAGTCAGTCTAGAGAAAGTGAAAATACAAAAGCTAAAGAAGAAATGCCAGCATGAAACCTGTCACTATGAACTTGCAATGCTCCAGCTTGGTACAACCTAATGGGTAGCACGAATCATATCCCGAGTCATGGCATAAAGCCCCATGAGAGCATTCTGAGGCACACAGTCTAACAAATATATAGGGAAAATGTGCTACCATGATGACTGCTGCAGGTCTTATCTATACATAGCTGCTGAAATTAATCAGCAAAACCCATAGCAAATTAGGATAATCTTATTGCCTCTAAACAATTATAAACCATCACTCTTGAATTAATTGAAAACCAAAGATATGTTTGCAGCAAAAGTAAACACCAACAACAAAAACAGCAGACAATAAGTTAATTGATAAGTCAGTTCTACTAAGGATATATAATGACAACATACACACTCTAAGCCTGCATGTTACACATTGTTACCCTTCCACTTATACTATAAGCTCAATTTAGTTATGAGAAAACATCACATAAAAACATGAAGGTTGTTCTGGAAAAGTGTCAAACTCATGAATAGACAAAAGACTGATAAACTCTCCCTGTTAGAAGAAGGCCAGGAAAACTGGCAAATGACTTTATTGGGGAGTTCTTATATAGACTTGGAATATAAAGTAGTCAGTAATAAAATAGTGAACCAAATGTCTAGATGGTTTAAGTTCTAATATTGCTCACTGTAGTGGATGTAAACATATTTTTGTTTTGATCCCAAGTGTGGGATGTGAAACAAACTTGTGTGATGGTGTGTAGTGTTTTTCCACTGAAAATAGACTTGTGAGAGAAGAGGTGATGTTTGTACACTGGAAGAGGAACTGCTTCTTGTGAGGGCATGGTCTTTGTTAACTGATAAACATCCTAGTATGGACTCTGAGTATATCGTGTGTGTGTGTGTGTGTGTGTGTGTGTGTGTGTGTGTGTGTGTGTGTGTGTCCATACAAGGCAGGGCTTTTTTGGTCTGGCTATTCATCACTCTACTTCAGGATGCTCTTAGAGAGAACCATTCCAGCAAAAGCTTAAAGGGTCAGGGCTCTACCTACTGCTTCTGGCTCTGGCTGCTGCTCTGGGTTCCAGTGGCTGTGGTTATAGTCACCTTTGTTGAATTGGTGGTTTTCATTTAATGGGTTTGCTGGAATCCTGCAGACTACGCCAGTGGAATCACTCCAAGGAACTGAGTATAAAAAAGGTCTATAGGTGGGTTGGAAGGGAGGTGTAAGCATTAAGAACCCCAAATAAAGTAGGTTTCTACTGCTGATATATCAACAGCCTTGCCCTTAAAATGGATATCAGACAGACCTGTGTGGCAAGAGTAGTGGCCCATAATAGTTCATAATAATTCTTAGTTTTGATTATTTTTCTCCAGATGGGTAGGGATAAGGGATAAAGGGCTCACCAAATGCTCTTTTAATTTTTTTTATTTCATGTTTTTTGTTAAATCCAAAGTGACAATTAAATGACAAAAATTCTCAATATTACTGTCTAACTTCAAACAGATCTGTCAAAACCACGCAAATGTACACAATGTGTGTGGCCTTCTTGAGCCTATCCTCCATTGCATACTTCACAAACCCTCAACCAGCTTATTTCTATGATTTCTACTTTTTAAATGAGATTGTTTGAAATTGGAATTTATAAACTCTTCTCTTTAAGTAACAGCTTGTGAATGTAGAGAAGGTTTATTCCCATAAATGAAAAACCAAATTAAATGTAATCATCACCAGATTTTATCTTTGTAGCTTTAATTTTCATAGCACTAGAGGCATATTTCTGTGGTGAGTAAACTTTTGCGTAGATCAATGTAACTTACGGGATACACATCTTATGAAGATCACAGGGAAAGGATTTTCACTTAACTTTTTGACAGACTTGGATTTGGATTCCTTTTCTTTTCTCTTTCCTGTTGATCCTGTGGATATAAAACAAATTGTTTATTAACAGTGATTATAATGCATAACTATAAAATTACCTTGATTGCACCAACATTAAACTGAATGAAAAGAAAGAAAATGATAATGTCATCAGGTCATCCTTTTATTTGAACTTTATTATTCCCTATACATTCTGATTTTTAGAAGCTCTCAAATTATTTCATTTTAAATGACAATGATTTTCATTGTTTGATTTTAAAAATTTATATAAAATAAATCACCCATCAATGTTGACTCTTGCTGAAAAATGTGAAATGTCTGGATCTTCACAAACCACTATTTGGAAAAATATGACTCTATTTAATAGGTGGACAATCAGCTAGTCTCCTCCTTCAGCTTGATTAAATATGAGAATGCCAAAGTCAGGGCAAGCAATTTTATATCATGTTGATAGTTTTAGCTACAGAATGTAAGACAAAACTCCCCAATATAAGGAGGCTCTAGAATTTGTTAGTTCTTCTACTTTGTATGTGTCTGAAAGTCACCCTCTGGTTTTCCATATGTTTCCTCTGTACCATTTTCCCATAGCATTTCTAGATTTGAAAGTATCCAAGTACAGAAGTCTGTTTTTATGCGTCACCTTTTCAAAGTGAAATCTCAGAATTCTCTCTCTATCAAGCTGGCATCCTTTCATGTTCTACTGGCCAGAACTGTGTCACTTTCTGGTGGTAAAGCAATCTACTAATGTAGGATTGATGCCTACATGGAAAATGGAGTCACATTTTTGGATGCTGGATGCTTAGGTGCAGCTAGTTAGCATTGACAATGAAGACTGGCTTACTGGCTGTTGAATGGGCTAAAATGAATGAGTTTGGAATATTCCCTAGGAAAAGAATTTCTCAAGTAATATAGAACAGATTATACCTAAAGTGAGAAAATGGGGTTTGGGAGTTATGTCACCCAGGCTGAATGACCAGAAAGGGTAAAAAGAAGTACAAGGAGCTCAAAGGATGGGGGAGGTCTGTTGGGGACAATAGGCCATATGGCCAATGTTCAGCCACCCTGTCAGAGTCTGCATCTTTAAGTCTCTGTTTTTCCCAGAGCTTGCCTTTCACCAGAAACTAGCTGACCATGTTGTGGGTCAGCAGTTAGACTAAAGACAGATAGAGATGGAGCAACCCTGTTATAGTTTAACAGTTAAACTAGAAAAAGATGGAGCCAAATACCCTGTGTGGCAGTACCTTATGACACTGCCTGGAATTCTCTGTGTTTTGAAAAAAGCCTGCAACTGAGTTGCTATAACAATATGCTTCCCTGCCTTCTGACTTATAAAAGCTGCTGCCTGACTAATAAAGTTTGAGAGTTTGATCAACCAGACTTGCTCTCCCTCTTTGTGTCTTGCATTTTCAACAGGTGAACTTCCTCCCGCGTTTTAGTCAAACCCCACAGGCAGAAACAGAGGTCCATGTAGACAGACAGGGTCTTGGAGGGGTTCTTGTACTCTTATGCTGCACCAAAGTGTCTGTGTACTACCAAGCAATGGGTTGAAAACAGCTGTCAGATTTTAAACACACGGGACATCATGAGATTTGCTCTACAGAACAACTGCATTGCACAGCAAGGAGAGTGCCTGCACCCCCAGCTCCCACTCACCCCAGGCATTTTATGCTCTTTATTATCTGATCTTATTTAGCACTTAGCATTCATGTTCTGATAGGCACTAGTTTTCATGGGCGATAGGGGATCTTATCTTCTAAACCACATTATACATTCTAAGAAGGCAGAAATGAATGGCTGTTTACTCCGTTGTGTGCCTCTCTCAGCAGAGCCGCTGACATCTAGGGAGGGCTCCTTTTGTTGCCCTTTGTTAGCTCTTCCTCCATCCACAGAGAAACAATAGCTCTGGATGACAATGCGTTGTGTTGGGAAATGCTGAGAGCTGGATTCAGCCGGTTCAGGGTTTGTTCTTCCGTCTTCTTACTGATAAAGCAGTCCACAATCACATCTCTCTTCCAGTGTTTTAAAAATTCAACATATTTCAGACGAAGTGCCTACATACTGAGGTGTGGACAAGATAAATATGATAATGGTTTCTTGATTTTCTCTTGTAAGGGGAACATAGCCTCCACAACTGCAAGGAGCAGTCGGCCTGGCCCATTGTTGTACCCAAGACAGAGAGTAGAGTTTGTCTCACAGTGTCATTCAATAAAGCACTTGGATTAAATGAATGGAGAAGTGTGTGTGTGTGTGTGTGTGTGTGTGTGTGTACCAACCAGCTTGGCATGATATTTAGAGATAATGGCAAAGTACAGTGAAACTTGCTCAAATAGACAGTGGTCTGAGCCCTTTAATATAGTAATCTTAGATAAAATAAAACTGTTAAGTACTTTTTATTTTCACTTATGCATGAACAGGTGAATGAGGTGTCGGCACTGTCCCTTAACAACCACTGGATATTTCGTAGGCAATCTCTTCTTACTTACTCTAACATTTCTATCATTTCCTTTCCCTTATCCCCAGGACTCAAGCTTGAGCTACCTCACTGTCACCTGTTTTCCTGCCCACAGGGGGATGGTGTAACACAGGGTCTCACAATACTGAGCTCTAGTTCTCAATCATTCTGGGCTTCAGTCACCTGGTGAGCTTTGAAGACAAAATGCTCAGCCTCTACCACCACAAGGATTTCGAGGGAAAACTCAAGTAATAACATGTATCCAAGGGAATTGTGCTTCCGAAAGCGTTTGCTGTATGTATGGTTTGACATATATGCTAACAACATTCTCTGTGTACTTTAATAACAGAGCCACAGGAGCCACAGATTAAGTATAATAAATATAAAAACAGGCATACAATAATTTCTCAAATTTTACCCACCCATGCAATGATTGCTAGATCATAAATACAACATATGGGCATATTAGAAGGTCTAAAATGCCTCCTTAGTTAAAATTCATCCCAAGGTACTGTCACCTGACATTAACCAGCATGTGTTTACTTGGCTGTCTCTTTTCTTTCTTTGTATTTTTATCTTGGTCGCACAAATTTACGGGGTACTGCATCTTAAGTTGATACAGGCATACAATGTGTAATGTTCAAATCACAAGAGCCATCACTTTCACCTTCTTATGTTTCTCTATGTTTGGATCCCTCTTCTTGCCAAGAAATATAAAACTAGATATTTTAAACTGTAGTCACAATGCTGTATAACACTGCAAGATATTGCTTCTGTCTGTTCTTGGGTACCAGTTATATGGTCTGTGCCCTTCCTTTCATATCTTTCCCAGACTCTAAGAACCACTTTTATACAACCCATGTGATGTCTACAGTCATTCTTAATGCTATTTTATTCACATATGTAAGATATTGACCAACCTAGCTGTCCATCAGTGAAGAAATTAACAGAAAATGTGATGTGTGTACAATGAGATGTCACTCACACATAAAAATCAGTCTTAGTATTTTGCAGCAGAATTCATGACACTGAAGACATTAAATTAAGTGAGACACAGAAAGACAAGGGGTGTTTCTTTTTTCTTTTAAAATTTATTATAATTCATTCAGACTACAACCTGAATGTTATCCTCTTGCTTTTATCTCCCCATTCTCACCCTCCTTCCCTCTTCTAAGATATTCCCCTCCCTTAGAGGAGTCTCATTCAGATAGCTTGCTTCCAATTCATCTGTGTGCTGCAAGCCTTCACACCAAGGGGAAGTGATCAAATTGGGGGCATCAGAGTTCATGTCAGAGGCAGACACTTCTCTCTCCACAACCATAGAGAATGAGCTGTCCATTGGCTAGATCTGAACAGGAGGGTATAGGGTCTTTGAATATGTCATCCTTAGTTGAGAATTCTGTTGGCTCTGTACACTATTTTTAATTGGGTTATTTGGTTTAGTGGTGGTTAATTTCTTGAGTTCTTTGTATAGTTTACGTATTACTCATTTGTCTGATGTAGGGTTGGTGAAAATCTTTTCCCAGGCTATAAGTTGTTGTGTTCTGTGGACAGTGTCCTTTGCCTTACAGGAATTTTTTTTCAGTTTCATGAGGTCCCATTTATTAATAGTTGATCTTAGAGCCTGAGCCCTTGGTGTTCTTTCTGTTCAGGAAGTTGTCTCCTGTGCCAATGAGTTCAAGTATCTTTTCTACTTTATCTTATAATAGATTTAGTGTGTCGGCTATATGTTGATGTCTTTAGTCCACTTGTATTTTAGTTTTGTGAATATGGGTCTATTTGGATTTTCTACATGTAGACATGCAACTAGGCCAGCACCATTTATTGGAGATGCTATCTTTTTCCATTTTATGGTTTTTGGATTCTTTGTCAAAAATCAAGTGTCCATAGGTATGTGGATTTATTTATGGGTCTTCAATATGATTCCATTGATCAACTAGCCTATTTCTATGTCAGTTCCATGTCATTTTTTATCACTGTTGCTCTTTAGTATTGCTTGGGATCAGGAATGGAGATTCCTCTGGGAGATCTTTTATTGTATAGGATTGTTTTGGCTATTCTTGTTTTTGGTTTGTTTGTTGTAAGAAGTTGAGAATTGATATTTTTAGGCCTGTAAATAATTTTGTAGATATTATAGGAATTGCCTTGAATCTGTATATTGCTTTTGGTAACATGGCCATTTTTACCATGTTGATCCTCCCCGATCCATGAGCATGGGAGATCTTTCTATCTTGTGATATTTTCTTCAATTTCTTTCTTAGAGACTTGAAGTTTTTTCATACAAGTCTTTCACTCGCTTGGTTAGAGTTGCACCAAGATACTTTATATTATTTGTGGTCATTATGAAGGGTGTAGCTTTCCTAATTCCTTTCTCAGCTCACTTGTCATTCGTATACAGAAGGACTACTGATTTTTTGAATTAATCTTGTATCCATCTACTTTGCTGAAGGTGGTTTATCAGCTATAAGAGTTCTCTGGTGGAATATTGGGGTTCACTTATGTATACTATCATATCATTGCAAATAGCAATACTTTGACTTCTTCCTTTCTGATGTGGATCCCCTTAATCTCGTTTTGTTGTTTTATTGCTGTAGCTAGAACTTCAAGAATTATATTGTAGAGATATGGAGAGAGTGGGAAACCTTGTCTAGTCCCTGTTTTAGTGGATTTTTTTGAGTTTCTCTCATTGAGTTTGACGTTGGCAATTTGCTTGCTATATATAGCCTTTACTATGTTTAGGTATATGCCTAGTATCTCTGATATCTCCAAGACTTTATACATAATGGGTGTTGGATTTTGTCAAATGCTTTTTCTGCATCTAAGGAGATGATCTTGTGTTTTTTCTTTCACTTTGTTTTTATGATAAATTACATTGATGGATTTCAGTATATTGATTCATCCCTGCATGACTGGGATGAAGCCTACTTGGTAATGGTCAATGGTATTCTTTATGTGTTCTTTGATTTGGTTTGTGAATATCTTAGTGAGTACTTTTGCATCAAGGGTCATAAGAGAAATTGGTCTGAAATTTTCTTTGTTTGTGGGTCTTTATGAGGTTTAGGTATCAAGGTGACTGGGGCCTCCTAGAATGAGTTTGGTAATATTCCATCCACTTCTATTTTGCAGAGTAGTTTGAAGAGTATTGATATTAATTCTTCTTTGAAGATCTGGTAAAATACTGTGCTGAAACCTTATGGCCCTGGGCTTATTTTGGTTGGGAGACTTTACCTGATCTTGATTCAATTTTGGCAAGTGGAATCTATTAAGAAAAATTGTCTGTTTCACTTATATTTTCAAATTTTGTGGCATGTAGCCTTTTGAAGTAAGACTTAATGATTCTTTTGATTTTTTTCAGTGTCTCTTGTTATGTTTCCCTTTTCATTTCTGTTTTTGTTGATTTGGATAATATCTCTCTGCCTTTTAGTTAGTCTGACTAATGATTTGTTTGTCTTGTTGATTTTTCTCAAAGAACCTGCTCTTGGTTTCCTTGATTCTTTGAATTAATCTATTTGTTTCTCTTTTATTGATTTCAGCTTTGAGTTTTATTATTTCCAGCCATCTACTTGTCTTGAGTATGTCTGCTTCTTTTTTTCCCCCCTAGGGCTTCCAGATGTGTCATTAAGTTGCCTGTATGAGATGTTTCCCCCTCTTTATGAAGGTACTTAGTGCTATCAACTTTCCTCTTAACACTGCTTTCAATGTGTACCATAAATTTGGATATGCTTTAACTTCATTTTCATTGATTTATAGAGATTCCTTAATTTTTTTTTCTTTATTTCTTTTCTGATCCAGTTGCCATGATGTAGAGAGGTGTTCAGTTTCCATGTCTGTGTAGGCTTTTTGTTATTTCTGCTATTGTTGAAGTCCAGTTTTAGTCCATGTTGGTCTGATAGGACACAAGATATTATTTCAATCTTTTTTTTATCTGTCGAGCCTTGCTTTGTGACCTACTATATGGTCTATTTTAGAGAGGGTTCCATGAGTTGCTGAGAACAAGGTATCATCTTTTGTGTTTGGGTGAAAAGTTCTACATATACGTTAAGTCCATTTAATTCATGATATTTGGTAATGTCATTATTTCTCTGTTTAAATTCTGTTTCATTGTTCTATCCTTTGGTGATAGGTATTGTTTAAGTTTTCCACTATTAAATTGTAGGAATCATTCTGTAGTTAAAGGTTTCTTAATGTTTCTTTTACAAATGTAATTGTGCTTGTATTTGCCACATAGATGTTCAGAACCGTGATGTCATCTTGTTTGAGTTTTCCTTTGATAAGTATAAAGTGTCCATCTTCATCTCTTTTGATTAATTTTGGGTGAAAGTCTAGTTTATTAAATAACATAATGGCTACTCCAGCTTGTTTCTTGTGTCCATTTGCTTGGAAGACCTTTTTTCCAGCTTTTTACCCTGAGGTAATATTTATCTTTGTGGCTGAGATGTGATTGTTGAATGAAGCAGAATGTTGAGTCTTGTTTATGCATCCATTCTACTAGTCTGTGTCTTTTTCTTGGAGGGCTGAGACCATTGATATTGAGAGATATTATTGGTTCTTTTATTTTGATGTTGGTTATGGTAGTGTGTTTGTGTGTTTGTTTGCTTTCTTTTCACTAAAGTGAAGTTATTTATTTCCTGTGTTTTCCTGGGTGTAGTTAGTCTCTTTGTGTTGGAGTTTCCCTTCTGTTATCTTCTGTAGTGCTGGATTTGTGGATAGATACAGTTTAAATGTATTTCTGTCATAGAATATCTTATTTTGTCCATCTATGGGTATTGAGAGTATCACTGGGTGTAGCACTGTGGATTGGATACTGTAGTTTCTTAGGGTTTACATGATCTCTGTCCAGGCTCTCTGGCTTTTATGGTCTCTGCTGAAAAGTCTGGTGTAATTCTGATAGGTTTGTAATTGTATATTACTTGGCATTTTTCCCTTGCTGCTTTTAATATATTTCTTGGTTTTGTACATTTTGTGTTTTGATTATTATGTGGTAGGAGGATTTTCTTTTCTGGTCTAGTCTATTTGGTGTTCTGTAGGCATTTTGTATTTTTATATGTACCTCTTTGTTTAAAATGGGAAATTTTCCTTCTATGATTTTGTTGAAAATAATTTCTATGCTTTGGAACCAGTCATCTTTTCTTTCCTCAATTCTTATTATCCTTAGGTGTTGTCTTTTCATGATGTCCTCAATTTCTTGAATGTTCTGTGTCAGGAATTTTTAGATTTAACATTTTCTCTGATGGTTGTATCAATTTCTTCTATTGTATCTTCTACACCTGAGATTCCTTCTTCTACCTCTTGTATTCTGTTGGATATGCTTACCTCTGCAGTTCAGTTCCTGTTTTCTTCTCTAAGTTCTTTATTTCTAGGCTTTCCTGAATTTGGGCTTTTATTATTGTTTCCATTTTGAGCTTCAGATCTTGAACTCTTTTATTGATGTCCTTTACCTGATAGTTTGCATTTTTCTCAATTTCTTCCATTGATTTCATTTTTTCTCTATAGGCCTATGTCATGTCCTCAATATGTTTGACTCTATCTTCCTGTATTTGTTTATGGATTTTAATTGTTTTTACCATTGTAATATTCATTATGAAGGATTTGAGGTCACTCTCTTGTGTTTCAGTTGTGTTTGAGTCTCCAGGGCTGATTATTTTTGGGATAACTAGGTTCTCGATATGCCATATAATATTGGTTTTTTTTGTTTGTGTTTTTATGCTGGCCTTTAATCATCTTGCTTCTTTGGTGTTGGGTGGTAGTTTCTGGTATCCTTCACTAGCCACTAAGAGTAACTCATATTTGAGTGACTATAGGTTGAGTTTCCGCTCCTGTGGGGGTCTGGGAACTCTTCTTTGAATCAGAAGGGTGACCTGGGTTCAGATCTGGGAACTTTCCATGGAGTAGCTTGGTGGCTTGAGGTCTCATCCAATTGTGCTCTACACCCTGGGGTCTTCTCTGGGCTAAAAAACCCAGACAGGCACTGGCACATTATAGCCCACAGTTCCATCTGAAACACAGAGAACATGTGCTGCCTCCTGGCCAGTGTGTGGATAGTTAGAATTTGGATTCTGTGCCTGTGCCTGCTTGGACCCATAAACTCTCCATGGATTGGCCAAGTGACCTGACATCAGATTCACCAATCCTGTATACCTTAGGGTCTCCCTTGTGCTAGCAGACCCAGATGCTGGTGTCCTACAGCCCACAATTCAGTCTAAGACACAGAGTCAGAGACATAGAGTGCAGGTGCAGTTTGCAAACAGGCATGCATCCAGACTCCATGGACCAACTGGATGGCCCAAGGCCAGACCCACCCATACTTCACAGAGTGTGGACCCATATCACCCAAGGCACTCCAGCTCTGGTGCTCTGTAGCTCTAAGCCTGGTCCCGTCAATCAGATGTAGTGTGTGATCGTGTACTGCCATCTTGAATCTCCCTGGCTATTTCTTTTAAACTATTTTTGACTATTGCTACTGTTCTCTTTAAAAGAAGACATATATGGTACCGTTTTTGTTTATGGATTTTATGTTTCTTTAAGAAGTAACTGGTTTAATTTAGATTATTTAACTGAGATCTCTTATGAAATCCAAGAAAAATGCGGAGGAAATTGGACAGTTGGTTTGGAGACACAGTAATGAATAGTTTAAAACATATACTCAGAAATTGTAGCATTTTTTTGCACTCAGGATCAGTTAAAAATCTGTTGCATTGGACAATTATTTATTTCTATTCTATGAAGAAATTCACCTGTAGTATATGTTTCATAATAGCACTCTCTCATAGGAGTGTGTGGGATTTAAACAGATGATATGTATGATTTACTTAGCACAGTGAGATATGGAAGAAGTACCAGAATCCACTAGCACTTGCTTTTTGTGATTAAGAACAAAGGGAAATCACTTAGGAGAGTAACATTGCACTTACACATAGAAATATTGTCTTAGACATTACAGGCTAATGTGAACATGTATTACTCCTTGAAGTTAGCCAAGCATTCTGTGAAGCTTCTCATGACATTGTATGTATGATAGAGTTGGCTGTTGGCTCAGGTAACAGTCCTGCTTAAGCACATAAGCTATTGGATTCTATAGCACAGAATCTAGCAGGGTTATCAATGTTTGTTCTTTAACAAAATGATGTCTTTGTTCTTCTTCCTTCATAAACTAAGTGAATTGTAATTACTTCAGGTGTTATACAGGAATTTGCACTTTAAACGTGCACCTCAGAAAACTTGGATTTGCTTCCAAATGTTAACCACTGGAGTGTATTGCATAGTTCTAAAAGACAGATGCTTTATTTTCTATGGTTTTACAGCTCTAAAAGTTAATGTTTGGTGTGTAAAAACAAGTTGAACAAATATGGAATTGCTTTTGTCTTAAAAAGTACCAGGAACATGTGTATTACTTCAATATTTTAATCATAAACTTTAAAGATATTGCCTTTGTATTAAAATTTTTTTAGCAATGTTGGAATAGAGAGGAGTTAGCACAAATACATAGGGTATGCAATTGAAATGTTTAAGTCTAATTATGGAAAAACTAGGATTTCATATAAAACAGAAGTTGGATGGTGATTAATAAAATATTGACAAAATTAATGTCACCTTTAGTTGCTTTAACTCACATGGAATAGCTTCAATTTATCCTTTCTAATACCTGAATAGTGTCCAAGTTTGTTTTCTTTTGGTGTGATAATGACATTATGATCTAAAGAAACTTGAGGGAGGAAAGGCTATATTTTACAAGTCTTCGTGAAGAGGTAGTAGCCCAGAAGTTCAAGTCAGAAACTTGGAGGCAGAATTTAAAGCAGAGGCCATGAAAGATGCTACCTAAAATGGTAAGAAAATAGGAAAAAAATCATAGAAGATATAAAATGACCAATAAGTTCATGAGGAAATGGTGAACATCACTTAGGAGCAAATAAATATGAAACAAAGCACAACGAGACACCTATATGAATGACTATCAGCAAAGTGGAAAGATAGACATCTTGGAAGCAAGTAGAAGAAATAAAATCTTCACACATTAGTAATGGAAGTGTGAATTGAAACAATATTGTGGAAACAGTATGGAAAATCCTCAACAATTTTGAAATAAAACTACTCTGTGGTTCAGCCATCCTCATGTTGGATACATAGCCAAAGAGAGGAAGCTAATTAGTACATTAAAGAGACACTCCCAGTTAGTATGACTCTACTTACAGGAGTCAAGATATAGTCAAACCAGGTGCCATTGGACAGATGAGTAAGGAAAACAAATTATGTTTGTATAATAGAATGTAGTTGCTGTGTGAATGAACCTTAGTGACTCTTCAAAAAGAAGGAATAGAAAGGATAAAGATTGAGTGTTTCATTTATAAGTAGTATCTGAACCAACTGATCTAATTGAAGAAGAGAATTGAATAGTGGTTAAGAGAAACTGGGATATTCTGGAAGGTTGCTGTTAAAAAACATTGTAAGGAAGGATTTCAACAGTTCCATAGTACAATATGATCACGGTAATTAATGAGAGTATATTGTGCTCTTGAAGAATAAAAGGAATAGGCCAACTAGATGATGCAGCAGATAAAGACACTTGCTTCTAAGCCTGACAGTATGAATTCAATCCCCAGGACCTGGCTTCTGAAAGTTGTTTCTGGTCTCCACATACATGTATGCACACACACACACACACACACACACACACACACACACACACACACACACACACACACAATAATTTTAATTAAAAATTTTTAGTTAAGGAAAAATATCAAGTGTTCTCACAGGAAAATGTTTACTATGTGAAGTCACACATTTGGTAATTAGGTGTGTGTGTGTATGTGTCTGTGTATGCACATGTGTATTCATGTGTCTTCTTTGATTATGTTTACTTGATAAATACCTAGATTTCTATTTGTCCATTCAATATATTGAAGTCAAAAATTTAAATATATTGCTATTCTTGCCATCTTTTTTTGGGTGGCAGTAAGATGTATATAGAAATGTCCTTTATTTTTTAAAAATGTCTTAAAACTAACTACTTTTGTATTTCAACTAGTTGGACATTATACCTAGTGGTGAGCAAGAGTGGCTTTCAAGCTTCAGGCAGATGAAGATGTAGGTTTGGCAAGATGAACCTAGCCCATCCTACATTTGAAGTTCTTGATAATTTTGTGGAAACTCCATAACACTTTTTTCACTGACAACTTCCCAACAATTGCCCACAAAGAAAAATAAAGTTGGTGAATAAAACACAACCTATGTTTGGCTGTGCTATATTAGCTTGTGTCCCTATTCTAACTGATGCAGCTGTATAATGTTCTTCCTGTCACTGCTTCTGCTAGATCAACAAAAATAGAGACATGTTCTGAAGTGTGGAAACTATCTATCACATGGATGTTTTATCAGATCCCGAATTATCAGCTGCCAGACACTTGATGTAGAGTTTTCTGAACTGTAAAGAGGTTAAACCATATGGCCATGATTCTAAGTTGAACATTCCTGGACCACATATTTCTTTATTAATGGAAAGTGTTAAATGAGTTCTTAGTTCAAGCACTTAAAATGATTAAAAGTAACCAGCCATAAAGCCAAGCTGCCAAAATGGAAAGTGCAGAGGGAGTGAAATATCAGCACAATTTTAACTTTCTATTTGCAGCAAAGTAGCGATTTGAATGGTACATTAGGCTCCTGTGGAGATTGCCACTGACAGTCCATCAGATGACAAGGACTCAAGGCCAAGATGTCGAGCTACCACTTCATAGAAATGCTGTGCAAGAAGACAGTATTGTGCTCTGTACAAACGATCCATCCATGCATAGAATGCATCTTGTTTTATGTTACTTTTATGGAACTGTAGTTGTTATGCCCAGCATGAAGAGAGCAATTTATAAACACCTTTCTATATCTTTTAGTAAAAAAAGAAACCACCATAAATATGCAGGGAACTCTATGTGTTCAAGTATAGTAGAGACGATGCGACTATGCAACTAGCATTCCTGCTCTTCTCTTTGTGGATGGCTCTTCATTTTAATATTGCAGCCATTTATTTTAAAGATAATTTCCCAGTGACCTCCCATAACAAAAAAGTGCTGACATTTTCTTCTGCTTGTGCTTTATGAACACAAGCCCATCACACATGGTTACTAAAGTGGCCACATTTTTTTTGCACCCTATATCAGAGCCTATTAGTCAAGAATTTTGGAATAATGATGGTGCCACCATGAAATGGAGTCCTTTCTCCATTAATACACTATATCAACTAAGCAACACAATATACACTAAGTAAGGCATGCTTAGCTTTCTTAACTTTGAATAGCCTGAGGGAGAATTATCTTCTTGAAAGAAAGCATATACATTCTTAATAAAAGCAACAACTATACACAAGTAAACTTAATGTCTTACTTGTGGAAAATTTTCCTTTATTTGGCTAGTATACAGTTAAAGATCTCTTCTTATAATTGAGGAATTTCTCATCTAATAAGGCTTCCCACTCTTATCAAAAACCAGATACTCTATCATGAAATTTGGGACTATTGAAATAATATTTTCTTACTGAGCCAAAATCTGGAGGTGGGTAACATTGCTTCTGAACAGCAAGTACTAAGCATGAAACTTAACATAGAAAATGGAAGATTCCACAAGGGAAGATGGAAAATGAGGCATTAACCTAGTGACTGAATCTATTGTTAGGATGTGTAATGGCTATTTTTGGTTGTGAACCTGGCAACATCCGGAATTAACTAAAACCCCCAAACAGACTCAAAGCTATCAGAGATTTCTGCTTAATCTATAGGAGGAGGATCTATTTCTAATCCAATCTTTGAGGAAGGAAGACACACCTTTAATTTAGGTCTTTAACATAAGTCAAATATGGGCCACACCTTCTTCTGGTAGCCTATGTAAAGACATGGAAGAAGGAAGCTTTTGCTTTTAGCCTGCTTGCTTTTGTTTTGCTAGCATGTCCATTCCTTTGCTAATATTAGAGTCTACCTCTTCGAGAATCCCTTCTAAGCATATATAGATTCATTCTATAAGTCTGGTTGCTTTAAAGAACCCTTAGTAACACATGGCCTGACTTGTGATAGTCAGCACAGGCAAAGGGAAGGCTATGGAGGCATCAATAATATGGACTTTTGGTACTGGCTAATCAGTCATGTTTCCAGACATGAAATAGATAAGATATCTACTAAATTTTTTGTTTGGTCTGTATAAACAAACAAACAAACAAAAATTATAATAAATGAGAGAAAGGCTTTATTGGATAATGGTAAAAGACAGTATCAGCTTCTGAATCAATTTCCAGACTTAAGCCAGTTTTTAGACCCAGAAATCCTTGAATGAAGAGACAGGTAGGTAGGTTTCTCTGAGCAAAGACCTTGTAATAAAACCTAAGAGTTTCACTGTTAGCCTTTCCCCAGTCCTTCCCCAGAGATACATAGTTTTTAGAAGGGAAACTCTTCACTGAGGATAGAAAACAATAAGACTTTCAAGGGCCTGTAGATGCTGATTCAGAACTAAAGCTGATTCTTGGGGATCCCAGGAAATATTGTGTCCCTCCAGCTGAAGAAAGGGCTAATGGAAGTCAAGTGATCAATGATGGTTTGAGTGAAATTCTACTCACAGTAGGTCCATTAGGTCCCTGAACTCAATCTGTGTTTTCCCTCTTGTTACAGAATGACTAATTGGGACAGGTAAACTTAGAAATTGGCAGATTCTCACATTGGTTTTCTGAAATGAGAAGAGAGGGATATTGTGGTCAGAAAGGATAAATGGAAGCCTTTAAAGTTGTCTCTGATAAGGAAAATGTTGAATAAAAAACCAGTATTGTATCTCTGGAGGAGCTTCAGAAATTAGTGACATTATCAAGGATTTGAAAGACAATGGTGGTGTTCCCTATCACATCTTCTTTAAAGTTTCCTATCTGGACAATGCAAAAGACAGTTGACTTATGGAGAATGACAGTTGACTATTAAAAACTCAAGTACTGACTCCAATTGCAGGTGTCATACTAGATGTAGTGTCCTTTATTGAACAAATTAGCATATCTCCTGATACAAGGTATGCAGATATTGATTTTGCAAATGTCAGTTTCTCTGTCTATCCATAAGGACCACCAGAAGCAATTTACTTCTAGTTGGCAAGGCCGGTCATATACCTTTAATGTTTTAAGGATTGTTAACTTTATAGCACTGTGTCCTAGCATAGTTAGAAGGGATTTCCATAATCTGTCTATTTCATGAAATTTCACATTGATGCACAATATTAATGACATTATGATGATTGAACCATGTGAATAGTACATAGCCATCACTTTAAGCTCATTTGTAATTCATATGGGAAATAAATCCAACCAAAATTCAAAGATCTTCTACATCAGTGAAATTCTTAGGAGTTCAGTGGTGTGGAGAATGCAGATGTTCTTTCTAAGATGAAGGATAAGTTTTTGAGCCTGGCCGCACCTACCACAAAGAAAAAAGCCTTAGTGCGTCTATTTGGATTCTGAAGATAGCACATTCATTGCTTGGGTGTGTTACTCCAACCCATATACCAAGTGGCTAGGAAAGCTCCTAGCTTTGTGTGAAAGAGAAGACACTTTTAACAGGTGCAGGCTACTGTAAAGGTTGCTCTACCACTTGGACCATATGATGCTCCAGACCCCATGCTAGTTGAGGTGTCAGTGGCAAAGAGAGATGCTCTTTAGAACCTTTTGGCATGTTCTTATATGTAATTCACAAAAGAGGGGCTTTGGGATACTAGAGCAAGGCCCTACTATCTCCCTTTGAAATACAGCTTATGCATTGTTATTAGATCTTACTGGAAACTAAACACTTGATAAGGCTGGCTCTCATATAACCCACCAAATAATAGAATAGGATGTATACAGCAGCAATCTATTATCAAATGGAAGTAGCAGATATGTGACTGGCCCAAGCTGCTCCTGAAGGCACAAGCAAGTTACATGAAGAAGTTGCCAATTTGCAATACACATTTTTATTCTGTAAAGATGCCACCTGCTGCCAAGTATGCACCTATAGCCTCATGGGCTATGTCCTATGATTGGTTGACTGTGGAAGAAAAGACTAATGACTGGTTTAATGATGATTCTGCAAGTTCTGGAGGTACCAAGAAGTAGAGAGCTGCAAAAATTATGTTTTCCTGATGTAACTAGAAAGACACTGGCAAAGATACCTCTTTACAGTGGGAAGAACTTCTGGCAGTATTCATGGACATACATTTGGGTTGAAAGAAAAGTGGCCAGATATGTGATTTTTTTTTCATTTATTCATGGTCTGTAGCCAATGGATTGGCTAGATGATCAGGGACTTGGAAAGAGCATGATTGGAAAGTTGGTGACAAAGACATCTGGGGAAGAAATATATAGACATTTTTTCAAATGGGTAGAGAATGTTAAGATACTTGTGTCCCAGGTAAATGCTCATCAAAAAGGTGATTCTGGCTGAATATGAACTAAGTACTCAAGTACACAGGATGATGTATTCTATGGACACTCAGCCTATTCGCTCAGCCCTTCCTGTCATTGCACAATAGACCCATAAACAGTGTCCATGTTCATAGAGATGATGCTTATATATGACCTCAACAAGATGGACTTCCTCTCACCAAGGCTGACCTTGGTACAGCTGCTGCTGAATGCCACACCAGCCAATAGAAGAGACCAACATTGAATCCCAGATATGGCACAATTTCTTAGGGGTGACCAACCAGTGACTGCCATGACCCCTCCCGTGGACTTTGTGTGGCAAATGATACGACATAACCCAAGACAATGAGCCCTACTCAAGGGAGAGCCTTCTGGAATGGGTCTGAGGTTCCTGTCGGGAATAACTGATTACAGCTTTTTTGTTTTGCAACATTTTGACTTTTTTTTTAACCTGTTTTATTTTATCAGAATTTTAAAAATGTAACTGTGTTGTTAGGAGACCCCTAACTTGGGACTGCAGCCAAGGGTCATTCAGAGTTTTACCACCAAGTTCTGCTCCACTTAATAAAAATATAGCTAAGGATTAGTCATTGTTTATATTATGACTTACAAATAAAGTATATAAGAAAGCTCTAGATAGTGACAGAAGAGCTAAAAAAATAGTTTTGACTCACAGATGTTTGGCATAATGAGAGAACATTGACCTTTAATAAAGAGAGCACATGCACTGATACCTATCTAATGATTTAAGAATGATTTAGGATTTATGACAACATTATTATTCTACATCTTGTATTTTAAATTGTATTAAAAATGTAACCATGGAAAACACCTCCCCATTTCAAAAATGTGTATGAAAACCTAGCTTGCTTGTCTGCATAATACACTCAGATTCAAACAGTACTTCTTCGTTTGTCTCTGTCTGTCACTCACTGATCTTTGCCTACAGACACTTCGAGACTCTCATTTCCAAGGACCTATACCAGAATGAGATGGTCCGTGGCAAGTGACCTAGTGGCAGACTGACTACATTAGAGGACTTCCTCTGTGGAAAGGACAGTGCTTTGCCCTTAGAGGAGTAGACATTTTTTCTACTTAGGGATTTTTCTTTTCTTTTCTGTTTCACATAATACATCTGTTAATCCTGCTATACATGGATTTACAGAATGCCTTAACCATAATTGTTATTACACACCATATTGCTTCTGATCGAGGAATTCAATTCACAGTCAGGGAAATGCTGAGACAATGTTTCACCGTAATGGAATCCACAGGTCTTACCATGTTGCGGATCACCCTGAAGCAGCTGCTTCAGAAAGATGGAAAGGCCTTCTGGAGACACCATTACAGTACCAATTAGGTGACAGGGTTCTCTAGACGACAATATATGCTTTGAATTAGTGTCCAATAAATGTTACAGTTTCTCCCATAGCCAGGATCCACAGGTCCAGGAATCAAGGAGTGGAGAGGGGAATATTTCCCCTCGCTATCACTTTAGTGAATCTCGAGGGAAAAAATTGCTTCCTGTTCTCAAGTTCTTACTTTCTGCTGACCTAGAAGTTTTGACTTCTATGAGGGGCCACTACAAACATCCCGTTCAACTGGAAGTTCATACTTCCCACTCACAACTTCGGGCTTCTGATGCCCTTAAACCAACAGGATAAGAAAAGACCAACAGTGTTAGGAGAGGTGGTTGATCTAGGTTACTCTAAGCAAATTAGATTGAGTCTCCAAAATGGACATAAGAAAGTTTGTGTCTAAAGTGCAGAAGAACCTTTAATGCTTCTCTTGGTGCCACCTTGTCCTGTGATTGAAGTCAACTGGAAAGTACAACAGCCTAATGCAGCCAGGATGACATGGGGTTTTCACGAATGGAGTTACAGGTCACTCCTCCAGGAAAAGACCAAAGTCCTGCTGAAGTGCTTGCTCAGGTTTTGGAGACACAGAATGGGTAGTAGAGGAAGGTAGTTATAAATACCAGCTAAGGCCATGTGACCATTTGAAGAAAAAAAGAGTTATAATCAATATAGGTATTTCTTTTGTATTTTGTTAAGAATCAGTTTGTATAGGTATTTGAATTTTGTTTTCTAAATTTCTTTAAAATATGATGTAACATCAGTTAAGAGACTATCAGTGGTTATGATATATTCTTTGAGATATTAATTAATGTTTCTTGAGGAATATTGCCACTTATTCTAAATTTATAATGTATTTGCCTTTGTATGAGTGACAGTTATGTCGTGGTGGACATAGTTATGACCTGATAAATATATAATGGGTTTGCAATTGTACCCGGGATAGTTATGTTAGTTTAGGCATTCTTATGGCATGATTATTGTTTTCATTTGGAAATTAATTATGATATAATTAGATATTATTGTGAGTCAAGTTGACATGGGATGGACTTGGGTTAGCTATTCTTCCTTTTCAACTTGACTCCATCTGGAGTTAACTAAAACTCAAGAAAAGAGGGCACAACTGTGAGATCGGTTCTACTTAATTTGAAGTGGAAAGATCGACTGCTAATCTGAGTTTTTGAGGTAGAAAGTCACAGTTTTATTCCAGATCTTTAATTCATGTCCAATCCGAGCCACACCTTTTGCTGAAAGCCTATATAAGAGCATGGAAGAATGAAACTTTTGCTTTTTTTTCCTGCTTGTTCTCACATTGCTGTCAAGTCCATTCCTTTGCTGCCATTAGAGACTACTTCCTCAGGATTCCAGCATATGCTGAAGGCCAGCTGAGACTCATGGACTCAGCAACTACTTGCTTCTTGGATTTTGGTTCATCTCCAGCCATTATTGTAATAGCTGGTCTGTATTCTGTAAGTTGTTCTAATAAATTCCCTTTCTATACATATACAGAGAGAATCATTTTTTAAAGTTCTGTCACTTCAGAGAACCCTGGCTAACACAGAATATGACAGTTTGATATGTATCCACTCATCAACAGTAGTATCTCACTAGCTATAACTCTTGAGGTGTTTGTTAGATGCTCTATATAAGCTTGTTTAGTGGTGACACATATAACATGAAAGAAGCTTAGTAATTTTCAAAATAAAAAAATTGATACTGGTTTGGACTTTCTTTCCAGGATTTCTATGCTTCTTCTTGTGACTGCCAAGCATGGAATTACTGAAACACACAGGGGATTCAACATTTTATTATTTCCTACTTAGAATTATTCCTAAAACATAGCCAAGGCAGTATAATGTGTATTACTGAATACTCTAGCCTTATCATGTATTGCATCATCCAGAAAAAAATGGTTCCATTAAACAGTAGGATGCCCTATTAAAGTATATTTTACAGGATCAGCTACAGAGGATTCATGAGCATAAGTATCATCTTACACAGTGATATCTGATCTGACCCAAAAATCAATGCACACACATGCACTCATAGTCATGTACAGAGAGATTCAAACCAATACTGGAAGGTGGGAGCTATTGGCTCTTTCCTAACCTTTGAATCTTTGAAAGCAAAACCTGTAACAAAACGTTATCTGGAAGTCACTTATTTGGCAAAGTTAAGGGATGAACATCAGAACGAATTAGGAAAAAATCAACAAGAATAGATATATTCAAGTAAGGCAAACATATAAGTAAATGTGCCTCAGAAATTGTGGAGTTAATGACAGATGGTTGTATGCATTGTTATGACTCCCTTTACACAGATCTGGGTCTTCACTTTATTTCCCCAGTTTTTGAACTACAGATCAATGACTGCTGAGAAGGTTTCTAAACCATTTATGACAGTGTTATAACAACTTTGGACCAAAAAGAGAATCCTTTCATACAAGTGCTATGTGAAGGGTGGTGGTGGGTAACATTCCCATTTACCCTTAGTTTGATATTATTGAGAGGATAGCAACTGGACAATGGAGAAATTATTTCCTAGGGCACTGGCCTTTGTGTTGAATAAAGCAACAAAAGTGTGTATGGGGCATTCATTCTGATAAAAAGAAAGTGACTACAGTGTCAGATAGCAATGGAAAATGGTTTGACATAAGCTAGGAGGTGCAATAGTTTTGTTTCCTAATGCTGTGATAATTTGTCTTGAAAAAAATTTACTTTAAGAGAGAATGAGTTTTCTTCAGGTCACAATCCCAGGATGCTTCCCATCATTGCAGGGAAGTTAAGGAAGCAGAAACTTGAAATGGTTAGTCATTTCTGCAGTAAAGAGCTGGGAGTATAAAGGCATGATGTTTGTCAGTGCTCAGCTTAGCTTCTCCACTGTTATTCAGACCAGAACCCAAACCCAGGGAATGTAAGCATTCACAATGAGTGTGTATTCTTATCTAATTGACATAGCTAAATCCATATTTCATAACAATAATTCACTCCAGATGATCTTAGATTATGTCAAGCTGTCAAATAAATCTAACCATCATTCTTCTCCTGCCCACTCCTCTTTTTTTTTTTTTTGAGACGGTGTCTCTCATCCAGTTTAGACTAAACTCTTCTTGTTCCCATTCCCAAGTGCTGGAATTTCAGACATACACCATCACAAGTATTTCCTGTGGTATTGAGATTTGAGCCCACAACTCTGTGCTAAGCAAGTTTTCTTTCCTTTTAGCCATATTACCAGGCAAAAAGTAACCATCTTTAACATTGATGAATCAGAAAATGAGCTTGTTGGTTGTCTACACAAATGAATAGATTATCCACATATAAATCCTGTTTGCTGTCAAGGCTCATAGTTCTCCTCTGTCACAAGTGCTTTGGTAGTCAGAGTCCTTTGTCACCACACTACATTAAAACACCATGATCTTGCTTTTCCAGCTTGCCTTCTGCCTAGCAAATGGGCTGTATATCTAGATTATGCCAGTAAGATTAATTTGCTGTAGGCATAAAAGGAGAAACCAAGGTCCTTTTCCGTTAACAACATTTAAGATGTCTCATCAATATATACACACAATATGTACACACATTACCTTAATGTTAAGGGAAAAGGGTCAGTTCTACTCTGTGAGGAGATTCCAACATGTTTGCTGAGTTCCGATGGCCAAGTTTCTAATGCATGTTGGAAATGCAAGGACAGATTAATCAAGGTCAGGAATGAGGTGGGGTAAGAAAAAGTTATGCCTGCTTTATCATAACTATTGGAATTGATACATTTGAAAAGATGGATCTTTTGTATTATTTTCCAAAAATAATTAAATAGACTTTTGTAAGTATAGTAGATATGACTTATCTGCTTTGGGGAGAGACAGTAGCTTGCTTCTGGGTCAGCATAATAATTGATAATCTGTTGACCATATTTTCTTTAGAAGGTATTTGTTATAGATAAAGGGAAGAAAATCACACAACAGGGAAAGAATTGCTTTTACCATGGGTGAAGGCTTAGAGAGATGAGCAGCTCTTTAAGGGCTTTCCTGATGGGGTGACACTGAAGCAACATTACCCTAGCTACAGAGCAAGATCAAGACCTGAGAAGACAGCATTTCCCATTCCTTGTAGTAGAATTCAGCTAACCAAGGATGAGCAACCATGGAAAATATGGAGAGTGTTTGAGTTGTGATTGTTGTATTTGGTGCTTATATTATTTTCAAGGTAGCTCTAATTGGTTCAAACCTAGAATGGGAAAATTATGGAATTTATTTGCTTTCTGTCAATTTTTTCTCATTGGCTTTCACAGTCATGTTAAGAACAATATCAACTGTGAGCTGGATATTGTAGTTCATACTTCTAATCTCAGCATTTGTTAGTCTAGGGTATGTAGTGAGTTCCAGGACAAGCTGGGCTAGAGGATAAAATGATGTGGTGACCAAGAACAATGATGGCCATGAATTCAGAATACCACGGCACCATGGCTCCCTTCCTTAGCTGCTCTGTTTGATCAAGTCTTCCTCCACCCCACCCCCCCAATGATCTGCTGGACTAAAATGAAAGCACCTATCTAATAAATTTTATAGAGTATTAATAATATCAACATAAAGCATTTCCCACCTGGCCCATGCTGAGCACTGAATGTCTTGTCTCTATTTTTATTGTTCTCATTATCAAAATTATCAAATAATAATTTTGGTCTTATTTCCAATTCTTGTGTCACTTTTCAGTTTCCTTCATATAGTGTTGCAATATTGGCTTCGTTAAAAATACTCTGTAGTGTTAAAAATTACGTTTTACTTGATTAGTTATAACAAAGGAATTTTGTAAGAAGAAACTGTCTAGATCTGAGGCGAAGGGTTAGATGCTGTTGCTTTGGATGTCCTGTTGAACTCTAGAAGGAAGATGAAGGACATGGGCAGAAGGAAACTTGTCAGATAATCTGGCAGATATTTCTGTGGAAGTAATTGAGAGAGGAGAAGAAATTTTGATACATCGAAAAACACATGAGGAACTTGTATTTTTTTTTTACTATGCTTAATATGAAGTGCAATTGATTATAATTCAACCTTCTAAAAAAAGTGAGAATAAAGGAGTATGATTAGTTCACAATAGGATGTTCTAATGATGTGATTTCAATATAAATTAAGAAAAATTTTACTTTCTTGTGCATTAAATAATCTGATGCTACTTATATTTGAAATGTTTTCTAGTTAACATTAAAGGATTTCTTTTACAATTTCTAGATGAGTTTTCATGGACTGTTTCCTGAGTTTGCATCCAACAAGAAATAGAAAAATTGTTCATCTATTTCTTTGGATACATTCCTCTCATACAGTTTCTTTCAACCCATTCTGTTCACTCACTAGCAAAAATGGAGGTCCCTGTTTTGTTTTGTTTTCTGGATGATACATACTGCTCCACACTGCTTTTGTTGACTAAACCATCTGGAAGGTGTCTAATCTTTCATCACTACCTTTAAATTTTTTGAATGTATATTTGTTGAAAAAAAAGATATGTGCTCACAGTCACATTTTTGTTCAAGTAAATCATGTAATATACTCATGTATTTTGCCCTAACCCATCTTTCACACCTACTCCTTTTCTTGCACTTTCTATACAGTTTTCTTCTATTTTAATGGTGTGTATGTGTGTGTGTGTGTGTGTGTGTGTGTGTGTGTGTAATATAGGAATATGCATTATCCCTATTACCACATATAAAAGAAAATGTGATAGTTGTCGATTTGGCCCTATCTTATTTAGCTCTATGTGGTACTACCCCTTTCTGTCTTTCTTGCAAATGTTATAATTTAAATCTTTATGAGTAAGTAACATCCCACTGTATATTGCACCTCATTTTACTTATCCACTGATCTGATTATGGACATTTGGGTTGATTCAATAGCTTAGTATGTATGAATAATTTCTGTAGTGTGCTCATTTGTATCCCTTTTGTTATATATCCAGATATATACTACGCTCATGCACCATTTCTTTTTCTTTTTTCTTTTTCTTTTCTTTTCTTTTGAGTGAGATCTCTAAATTGGCCTTCATAGTGACTGCATTAACTTCTATCTCCACTAGCAGTGAATATGGATTTCTGTTTTTCTCTTGTGTCTCCACCTGAATTTGTTGTTAATTGATAGCAATTCTGATTGGAGTGGGATGGGATCTCTGATCATTTAATCTCATTTCCCTTGTGGATAAAAATGTCATTCATTTTCTTCCTGTTATTATCAGCTATTTGTACTACATCTTTTGAGAAGTGCCTATTCTTTTCTTTCTCCATTTAATTATTGAACAGTTTTGTTTTTAAAAATTCCTCAGCTGCTAGATGTGGAAGTTTGTGTGTGTGAGTGTGGGGATAGGACACAAATTACACCAAGAGAACAGAAACTAGCTGTGTCTGCTTGGCCTGGTCCCACAAGACCAACTAGTTTTGTACTTCTGTAGGTATTCTTTGCAACAGACAAGGTACTAGACTAAGCAATACCCTACAAGCTCATGTGGGAAAGTTACAACTGGAAAACCAGAGCTACTGGTATACATGCAACTTAACTAATGGGCCAGTAAGTTTCATTTTTTAGAAGAATGCAGAGAAATAGAATGTAATACATTTAAGTTGTTTGAATGAACTGACAGGAAGTCACCTAGAGTACATATATGTTTTTAAATGCCAGAATTTTAAAGCTTCTTTTCTAAATATATATTGACTTTTTCATTTTATGTTATTTGGACATACTCTCTGGCCCAGGCTGGCCTGTGACTCACTATGTTCTTCAGGCTGACTGCAAATTTGTGCTCTTTGTCTTTCTGACTTAGTCTCTGGATTCTGGGGTAACCACTATGCCCCACCATGCCCCACACTGATGTTAGATTTTATGTATCTGATGTTAGATTTATGTATCTTGAGATTTAGTTTTCTCAATGGAACTAAGCTTCCTAGAAGTATTATTAAGTCAGATTCCCATAGTAGTCAGAAAATAGCTTTCCATCTACATGAAAATCAAGTATTTTGAAAAATATTTGTAAATTGTTAAAAATAGACCAACTTTGAAATCTTATGATAATACTTAGTATATCATTATCAAAGCAATTAATGGAGAAATGTTGACTTACAAATAAAATTTCTCACAAGAAATAGATGTTCTTTACAATAATAAATACATGATGGATAATTAATTAGTGTTCTATCATCAATCTACTATGACTACACACTAATTCAAACATCTGTCTTTCTAAGAGACCCAAACGACAGAGCTTCAGTTTCAGGAAACTGAGCCATATGCTCCCACTAGTTATGTTTTATCTTGCTGCACATGTAGACCTTGACATCTACAAAAAGTAAAAGCATATTTTTCTTAAATTTTTAATTGCCTATCTATATTTCTGTGGATGACAGGAGTGTGTGCACTTATCTCTGTATCATTAAGCATGGTGATCATAATTATGAAGCTTATGTAGTAGTATCAATTCTATTCTTTTTATAAAATTTATTTTTTGAAAATTCCATACACAAGAACACTGTACTTATATTATTTCTACCCTTCATGATTACACTTCAGCATATCCCAGGCCTGCATTCTTCTATAACTGATGACTTCTTCTTTATTATTCACACACACACACACACACACACACACACACACACACACACACACATACACACACACACACATGTATATACACAGATACACACATTTACAGGTATCTGAAGAGCGTATGCACACATACGCACACACATACACACATAAAACCTTCTTTGCCCATTTAGTGATTGTGTGTGTGTGTGTGTGTGTGTGTGTGTGTGTGTGTAGGACTGAATCCTTTGATTGGATATCCTGTCAAGTGCCTTATCCTTGGAGAAGGTTATTCTCCTTTCAGCAGCCATCAATTGTCTGAGTCTCCTCACCTAGCATGAGGGCTTTGGAAATTCCCTCATAGTATCCAAAAGTAGTAAGCAATTTTCAAAGGGAGAAAAGCAAACAATAGTCATATGTAGTTCTAAAGCCTATGAACCTCAACAATGACATATTTGGCAAGATATTCCAAAGTGTGCAATATTAGCATCTTAATCCTTCCACAGGTATAACCAACAGCAGGCAAATGAAACCCAAGGCCTGGTAAAGGAGTGATGAATGTTATTACTGTAAACCTAGCTATGAACCATTTGTAGTTGGTAAGGCCATGAACCCTACAGGAGAATCAAGTACTGCTACCCTTCTAAACCAGCAAAATTTCCACCTGAATCCTAATACTGATTCTTTTTGTTTTGTTTTCTTCCACTCATTTATTTATTCCTTCACTTTACATCCTAATTGCAGGCTCCACTCCTCTCCTCCCAGCCCCACTCTCACACACTCCTCTTTCCATTTTCCCCTCTCCTCCTCAGAGAAGGGGAAGGTCCCCCATGGGTACCAACCCATAATACTACAGCTTTTATTCAGAAGTATATGGTGTCTAATTGAGGTATTGGCTGCCATTTTAGGTTAATTCCATTTATACTACACACACACACACACACACACACACACACACACACACACACACACATATATATATATATATATATATATATATATATATATATATATGAAGGGTTGATAACATTGATAGCAGTGAGTTTCCAAAAGTATGTGGCTTTTCAAAAAAGCTTTCATGTTAATTACCTAAATATTCCTGTTTCTTTCTACCCTGCCCTCCATGCCCCACCCCATTTAATTATTACTGTCCCATTTTCCCCTTCATCATTTATATCACTGTATTTTATTTTTCCTTCCTTGAAAATTTTTTTCTTTCACTTTAGGTGTTCCAAATAAAATTCATATTTCTAAGTCTAAAGCTTAAAAACTAATATTGCATATTAGATATTTGCTTGCTAAGTCTAGATGATCCCACTTTGTGTCTCCATCTATTTACCTTCAAATTTCATTTTTTAATAGCTAAATAATATTATATTTTGTATACATACATTTTCATCACTTTATGGTCATCTAGGCTGTTTCTATGGCTACTGTGGATAAGTAGCAAAGAACAGATATCTGTGTAGCTCTGTGAGATTCCTTTGGCCACATTCCAAAGAGGCATGTCCCCCGCCCCCTCTCTCTCTCTCTTTTTTCTTGCATATGTATATGTACATACACACACACACACACACACACACACACACACACATATATATATATATATATATATATATATATATATATATATATATGTAGTTCTTGGAGGAAATGCCACACTAATTTCCATAGTGGCTGTACTATTTTGCCTTCCCATCAACAGTAAATAAGTCAGAGTACTCTTATTCGTAGAACATATGGTTCTGTACATAAACTATTTTACATAAAACTTGTACAGCTAGAAAAAATATTCAGAAAAGTAGTAGGTTAAAGAAATTAACACAGGTACATGTGCTCACTCACAGACATTTGCACACACACACACACACACACACACACACACATACACACACACATAATTAGTAGCCTCTCATGTACAAATGGCAAACATTTAGAAAAAGAAATAAGAGAAACAATTCCACACAAAATTGCATAAAACGAAAATAAAATATCTTGAAATAAGGCTAAGGAAAGAGTTGTATAATAAAAGAAAAATAAAACATTGAAGAAACTGAATACTATACCAGAAAATGGGAAGACCTCCATGCTCATGGATTTTTACAATTCAAACTGTAAAAATTGTAAATTGTAAAATAGTAAAAATTAAAATTGTAAGAATGCCCAATTTACCCAGTTCATTATTAAGCCTATTCTTCATTCAGCTTTTCTTCCATAGCTAATTTATAACAAGTTCATTCATAAACTTACATATGTTCCAATTTTAATTTAAATTTAAGTCTTAAATCTTAGTTTAACAATTATCACTTCCCCATATTACTTGAAAAAAGGTCATTTTCTTTGTAAAATAAAATCAAGTGGCTCAAGTGATGGGACATCAGATAAGATAACTTGCAAGTCTTTCAGAGAAGTAGAGTTCTGTTCCTAGTACCTACATATGCTTACAATTTCCTATTACTCCTAATCCAGGAGATCAGAAATCTTTTCTGGACTCTGGGGGCACTTGCATATAAGTACACAGAGAGAGGGGGTTTATAGATACAGACAGACACACAGGCACACAAACACACACTGACATACATACATACACACACACACACACACACACTTGAAGAGAAGTGGATACATGGTGCAAAAGAGATTCTATTATTCTACTGAATTTACTCCTATTTAAATGTGGTCTCTGAACTTCACTTCCCCAAAGTAACCTAAAGGAAACATTTTGGAAATAAAGATTAGAAAGTTGAAAAGAACCTCGATCTTTAGTGACAGCCAAACCCATGTGTTCATCAACTTTGGAGTCCTCCTTACTCTAAATATTCCAATATATTATATAATAAATTGACCTTATTCCTCAGATTAGTTGAGCTAGGGCTTTCTAATATTTATTCCAGTTAACTCTAAATACTTATCTTCCAGTTCAGGATTTACTTCAGGAGAGTCTAAGACCTACACTCTATTATCCTCTTTAGCTTTCTCTCTCCCTGTCCTTTGAGAAGAGCTCTCAAAAAGTTCAAAACATCAGTCTCTCTACCCTCAAACTTGAAATTAGCCTGCTTCTTCCACCTTAGTGCTGGGGTTATAGGTATAGGCAACATTTCCCAGCATCCTTTGTCTCCTATGCCTTTTGTTTTCAGTAACTCCCTTTTAACTTTCCCTTCAAATAAGTATTTTCTTACAAATAATATGTTACCTGTGCTTTCTGAATCTTTGTGTTTGAAAATATATATATATATATATGTATATATATATAATTTTAACAAATAATGAAATATATTTGTCTTCATGTTAGATTAATAGGACAATGTGTTGTATTTCACTTTTTCATAATGAGGACCATGAACTATTGTCCTCTGTTTTCCAATATTGTTAAAAATGTACCTCCTATGACTTTAATTTTCATTAGTTAATTAAGCAGTGTAGTCATTTCCTCTCCAGATAATTTTTAGACTTTCCCTCCCAGGTTCTGACAGTTTAAATTTTTAGACATTTCCTGGCTTCTCTTTAACTTCATTCCTGTGTATCCAAGAAATTTTGGATGTAAGAACTCCAGTGGTGTGGTTAATTTTATACAGTTCTTTTGTTTTGTATTCTTTCTTCAGTTTGCAATAGAAAGTCTGGATAAATAATTTTTCTACATTTCTTAATGTTTTTATTTTCTTTTTAATATCTTTTATTCATCATTTATCTTTTATGCCTTTGTTCTCTTTCTAATTTTCTGAACTTTATGTTTCAAATAAGTAATATTTTATAATGATAATAATAATAATAATAATAATAATAATAATAATAATAATAGTAGTAGTAGTAGTAGTAGTAGTAGTAGTAGTAGTAGTATATTGTGGTACCTACCACATACATATACTAGCTTATAGGATGTGTATAGCAATTTAAAGTACCAGAAACTCATATAGGAAAATGAAAAAAAGGGAGTTTAAAAGATTATCCACATACCACAGGTAATAAGAAACAAATTCTTGGTTGAAACCAGAAATTTTGACTCAAGAATTTATGATCCATTCCAAATACTTATCTCTGCCATATGAAGTAATTTCCAGTCTTTGGTAGGAGTTATTACAGAAGCATGGACAACTTGTGACACCCTATCTTCCAGCTCATGTTAAGTGTCAAGACTGTACTGAAATGGTAATAGACACAATTTTATGTAGGTAAACTTAGTGTAAATGAGTACATAAATTTGTGGGTCATATTATGCTGACAAGACACAGTTTAGCATTGTCTTCTAAATCTGCCTTTGCTTTTACAATCTTTCTTCCCTCCTTCCATGATGTTCCCTCAGCCTTACGGGGAGAAGTGTATATATTACTATATTTCTGTCCAAGACCTTCCTTCTTTCCACTTTGGATTCCTTTGATCTCCTTTTGTTGTCTTATTTCTGTAGTTAGAACTTCAAGCTTATAATGGAGATGTGGAGAAAGTGGGCAGCCTTGCCTGGTCCCTGATTTTATAGGAATTTCCTTGAGTATCTCTCCAGTTATTCCACTCCTTGTAATATAGTCAAAAGATGCTCCACCACAAAACAAGGACATATGCTTAACCATGCTCATAGCAGCCTTATTTGTAATAGACAGAACCTGGAAACAACCTAGATGTCCCTCAGTTGAAGAATGGATAAAGTGTAAATGGTAAATTTACACTATGGAATACTACTCAGCTATTAAAAACAAGGAAATCCCAAAATTTGTGGACAAATAGATGGAACTAGAAATGATAATCTTGAGTGAGTTAACCCAGACCCAGAAAGATACATATGGTATATATTCATATAAAATTGGACATTAACTCAAATGGGATGTCCCATGAAAGTCTTTACTTAGCAGGAGATTAGGATAGATGCGGGGACTTCCTATTGGGACTCTGGGTAGTTGAAGTTTGGGAGAATGGGGAAATAGAAGGGACCATCTGGACCCACAAGAAGAACATCATGATGGGCAAATCTGGACCCAGGGAATTCTGCTCAAACTACTGCACCAACCAAGGACAATACATGCAGTAATCATTGAACCTCTACTCCAATCCAGCCAATGGACAGGACATTCTCTACAGTTGTGTGGAGAGTGGGGACTGACTCTGACATAAACTCTGGTGCCCCATATTTGACATCTTTCCCATGGTAGGGAGGCCTGGTGCACTTTGAGAAAGGATAAGCAGGCTACTAGGATGAGATTTGATAGGCTGTGATCATATGGTGGGGAAGGAGGTCCCCTTCTGTCACAGACCTAGTGGAGGGGAATAGAGTGAAAGAGGGAGGGAGTGAGGAATGGAAAGATACAAGTGAGGGGATAACAATTGAGATGTAATCTGAATAAATTAATTAA
Source organism: Acomys minous (assembly GCF_964271855.1). Lineage (NCBI taxonomy): Eukaryota > Metazoa > Chordata > Mammalia > Rodentia > Muridae > Acomys > Acomys minous. The sequence continues at coordinate 68,295,225 of NC_140489.1, read as the reverse complement.
ATTTTAAAAAAGGAAGAAAAAATGACAATTACATTTGATTGCAGACACTGAGTTGAAATTAATTTTGTTTTTCTTGGTAAGTTAAAATTTTTTACTTATTTAAATTATAAAACAGGGTTTTTATTGTTAGTTAGTTTTAGCAGTTTTATATTTATCATAATAATAAATTTTCTCAGCTCCTAAATAAAAGCTTACACAGCATGTATAAAATAACAATTGCATTTTTAAAATTTGGGGCTACCTTATAAGTATGGTTCAAGCATCTGTAGAAATATATTTTGTTTGTTCTGTATATACTGGAAAAAGATAAAAATTTAGTAAATAAAAAATTTAAATCATCAAAATTTACTGACATTATTACCTAAAATTTATGATAATTTCTGACATACTTGTAATAAATTAGACTTTCACATAGCATGTTAAATATTTCAGTTTACTTTGGACTTACAATCTACTGTAAAGCCACTTATTTCTATTTATATTTGTGCCCTTGAAGCCCGAAACATTATTTCTCATGTATCTTTACTTTCTTTATTTTATTTTCTTATTTTGTTTTCAACAAATCTCAACCAATGTTTTCCGTTCTTTTACTCCTCTGAGTTCCCCCATACCCTCGTCTCCAAATTCACTCTTCCTTCATTTCCCTTCAGAAAAAAACAGTTCCCCCTGGAATATAAGTAAACACAGCATAATAAACTATAATAAAACTAGGCACAAACCATCACATCAAATCTGGTTTGAAGCAGCCCACTAGGAGGAAAAGGGTCCCAAGAAGATATGAGTCATAGGCACCCTCATCCCCACTGTTAAGAGTCCAAACAAAAACAAAAACAACAAAAACAAAACAAAACAAACAAAAAAACCAAAAAAAAAAAAAACCAAAAAACCAAGAAAACTACCTCAAAATATATTTAGAGGACATGGCACAAACCGAAACAGGTTCTATGATTGTCCTTTCAGTCTCCCTGGACACCTATGAGCCTTTTTAGTTTATTCTGTGGGCTGTCTTCTCCCAGTGTTCTCAACTCCTGTGATTCCTACAATTCTTCTCTCTCTGTTGCATAGATTTTTCCAAAGCTCCAATGTGAGAAACCCAATGGATATTTCTCATTTGAGCTCTATCTCCAGCTAATGTTTGGCTGTGGGTTTTGCATCTGCTCCTATCAGCTTCCAGTGGAAGAGAACTCTCTAGTAGTGACTAGGATAGGCACAGATCTATGAGTATACCAGAATATCAAGATATAAAAACAGTAGTTGAATAAATAATGAAAAGTATAAACTAGAAAAAAACCAACATGATATTGGCATAGAAATGGAGATATTGATCAGTGAGATCTAGTTGAGGACCCAAACATAAATCCACACACCTATGAACACTTGATTTTTTTCATAAAGAAGCCAAAATATACAATGGAAAAAGAAAGCAACTTCAAAAAATGGTGCTTGTCTAACTTGATGTTTTCATGTAGAAGAATGCAAATTAAACCCTGTCTATCATCCTGCTCAAAAATTCAAATCTCACTGTATCAAAGGCTTCAACATAAACCAGATACACTAGGCATGATAGAAGAGAGAGTATAGACCAGCTTTGAATGCATGGGTATAGGTAACTTTCCTTTCAAATAAAATTTATGATATTGAATATATTTGGAACACTATATATGAAATGTCCCTAGAAGTGTGTTGGGAATTCTAATCAAAGTTGACAGAGAAAACTGGTAGATAGAAGAGTATTAAAATTCAGGATTTATTTTTTAATTATTTCAAAAGTACTGTGGGAGATTGCCCTCCTACAATGTATTCTACATGTTTGTTACAAGAGTGATCACCTCTGTAGAAACTCATACTCTGATAGACTTGGGAATAGATAGCTGTTCATTCTTTTGCCAGAATGAAAATACACTCAGAGCCCTGTTCTTATCAGGTTTCCATTTGTAAGGGATGGCATTTCACACACACACACACACACACACACACACACACACACACACACACACACGTATATATACAAATATATGCATACACACACCCGTGTGCGTGTGTGTGTGTGTGTGTGTGTGTGTGTGTGTGTGTGTGTGTGTGTGTGTGCGAGCCAAAGATAATTTAGTCAAGTAGAAATGAGAATGACTCGTCCGCTACATTAGTGATCTCCAATGCTGGTGATATTTAGGTTCAGGCACATCATTGCTTCTGTCCCTTGAGCTTTTACTCTTACTATTCAAATATTAAAGATTTGATCTGAATGAAAAACAGTGAAAGTATGAAGCAACTGCTGCAATAATCTTATAAAAAATAATGACACTGTCACTTCACACTTCATCTGTTCTCATTTCTCCTTAAACTATAAATTTCTTATGGATTCATTTCCTCAAATGCCACTCTTTAATCTTTTTTATTCTTTGTGTTAAAATAATACTCAGTATGACAAGCTTCATCACACATTTTTTTATTATATTTTGCTTCCTTGTCAAAACTGTTATTTTTTTAAATTTCCTTCAGTCAAATGGAAGGTACATTGTTTTTTCCTCAGGAAAAAATATGGAGAGCGAAGAATCTACAACATTAAAATTTCAAGGTGTGGACCCACGTGTAAACTGGAGGCTTCTTGATGCTCTATTGTGCTGCTTTCCTTTTTGTGTAGTTCCCTTGCCTATTAGCCACTGCTACATAGCGTGGGGTTTCATTTTATCTAAGCTTATATGCTATTTCCCGAAGATGTCCACACCTATTCATTATTTTCCTCATAAATATTAATTCATTATATCTGTACAGAAAGAACCCTGAGGGATTGGAGGTAATTATTTTTTTCACTAATGGATCTCCTGCATTTATTGGTATAAAATATTTGGATAAGCAAGCTATTAGTCAAAACTAAAATCCCTGTTTGCTTTAATTTTTGTACTATAAATAGATTGTCTGCCAGAATTCCTTTGGAGATAATTTTGTCTCAAAAAATAAATACCAGGCAAAATGACTATTGAAACCACAAATGTAATCATAATGTTAATAAGAGAAGTAAATGTATACATTTTAGCTTGGGGCAATATACATGTTGGGCTTTAAAAATATTTGATTAACTTTTTTTCTTTCTCACTGGAAAAGAAAGAGGTGGAGAAAGTTTACAGTCACTTGTTTTCCTTTGATGATTTAAACTATAACACAAAAGCCTAAGGTTTTCTAGAGGGTACAACATGGAGCTACAGTAGTGTTAAGGCTTACAGGAAGTGCTAACCTTTCCTCCTTTCTCATCTGGGTGCCAAAATGAGAGATGGCTATTTCATAATTAACAAGCATGACCTTTGTACATTGATTAAGCCTGTTTATTTATGGGTAGTCTGATTGGTACCTTATCCCAAAAAAGAAAAACAAACAAACAAACTTTGAAAGGCACACAAGGTATAACTGAGTAGTATAAATTCAGAATAATCAAAGTGAGAAATAAAATGTACATAAATAACACTTGGGTTTTGATATATGACAAATTACCTACTCACTTGACAATAGCAGGTATTATCTGTTTCAGTCACCGAGGAGTTACAGGGTAGTTTTGAAAAAAAAATCTATACTTATTACAGTTAAGGCCTAAGGATAATTTCTATATTGCCCGAAAAATCATAGATCTATATTTTAGTTTAATCACTAAAGGAGTGGAGGAAGTGGCAAATCAGGAAGAAATAGATTTCTCTATTCTCTATGTTTTAAGAAGGTTTATTCTAGGGCTGTGAGAGATGGATCAGTAGTTAAGAGCACTTGCATAGAGGATACAGGCTATGTTTCTAGCATCCATGTGGCACATAATCAGTTCTCTCTCAAGTCCCAGGGGAACATCAGATTCTCCTTCTGGTTTTTGAGGTGACATGATACCCACATGTACATTTAGATAAAACACTCATACACATTAAAAGCACAAGTAAATATTTTTAATTACTTAATTAATTCCCTTTACATCCTTGTCATAACCCACTGTCCTACCCTCTCTTCCTCTCCTGCATCCCCCTTCCTTATTGCTCAGAAGAGAGGAGCCCTCATTCTTTCCATTCCTGCTCATCAAGTCATATCAGGATTGAGTGTGTTCTCAGGCTACACTGAGTGTGTAGCCTGGCAAGGCAGTCCTGCCAGGCAGAAGTAATGGAAAAGTTAACAAGAGAGTCAATGTCAGAGAGAGCCCCCACTCCCCTTATTAGGGGCCCCACATTAATCCTGAACTGTACCTTAAGTACATCTTTGTAGGAGTCCTAGGTTAAGTCCATGCCAAGTCTTTGGTTGGTACTTCTGTCTTGGCAGGCCTCTCTGGGTCCTGGTTAGCTGGTTCTGTTGGTCTTCTTATGAGGCTCTTGTCACCTCCAAGTTCTTTTCTCCATCCCCTACTTTTCTAAGGTTTCCTATGCATCTCTCAATGCTTAGTTGTGAGTCTCAGGACCGGTTTTGAGGTGCTGTTGGGTGAAGCCTCTTAGAGGAAAACTCAGTTGGACTCCTGCCTGCAAGAATAGCTGAGTGTCATTAATAATGTAAGGAGTTGTTACTTCCCAAGGGGTGGGCCTTGGGTTGGCCCAGGCATTGTTTGGAGGTTCTCTCAATCTCAGCTATATCTGCTCTGTATTTATCCCTGTGAATCTTGGAGGCAGAATGAATTTTGGGTCAAAGTTTTTTGTGAGTGGGTTGGTGTTTCCTTTCCTCTACAAGGGGACTTGTCTAGTTAGAGGTTGTCCTTTTCAGTCTTTATGGCCTCTGCTACTAGGGGTCTCCAGTCCAGTCTCAATACCTTCTGGGAGCCTACCGTGACTTAGGTCTCCAACTTGTCACAGAGATGCCCCTGCCCACAGTTCCTCAAGTCACTGGGGATCATCAGATTCCCCTTCTGGCTACTGAGGCCATGTGGTACCCATATGTACACTTAGAGAAAACACTCATGAACATTAAAAAAAAACAAACAAGTAGACTTTTCAAAAACACACAACAAGAAAATTTGCTCAACCATGTTCATAGCAGCCTTATTCATAATAGCCAGAACATGGAAACAGCCTAAGTGTCCATCAGTAGAAGAATGGATAAAGAAACTGTGGTACATATACACTATGGAATACTACTCAGCTATTAAAATCTTTATTCTTAAAATATTTTATCTATGTAGTTTACTTAATTGAATGGTGTTTTTGAACTCACAGAGATGATAATTCAAGTAAGAATGAACTAAATAAAGATATTCTCAAAATGTTAACTTGGAGAATATAACGGATATTTCACATTTTATTTTCAGGTCTATTGTCATTTTCCTTAAGTTTCACACTGACAATGCCTTTATTTGTAACATAAAATGAATAAACAGAAAAGGTTTTCACAATGAATAAAAAGCAGATAATGTAAACAAATGTTGGCTCTAAGAAATTAGGGAATGTGTATAAGACACACATACTTACAAATGCCATGCCCACTCCTCATTCATAGGAAATGTGATGTTATACAAAAGTAGATCGACTCTTACAATACAACCTTGTCCTATTTTGTCTTAATGTCAATCATACTTATTGGGTGCTGTGAAGCTTATGCTAACTTCATTCTTGCATGCATACATGGTCTGCTCAACCTTTTCCATTGCATACCTAGTAGCAATCTTGAGTTAAAAAATTGACAGTTTATATAATTATCTTCCAAATAATATCATACGATGATTTATATTCAATGTTCCTCACCTCATTTAATATGAATTTATTGGACTATTTAGTCAATAAAATTCCTTTGTCTTAATATTCTACCATGAAAATATGAGCAGGTTTTGAATGCTTTCCATGATTTCAATCACTATCATCTTAGCCTCAGCCATCATAATCCCATTGGTTTCTTGTATCTTCTCTTACTTTTATCTTTGTCATCCCATTGTGTGGTCTGAACAGAACAATTAGTCTGCTTCCTTTTAATAGCAAGCTATGGTACTCATGAGATAGCTCAGTGTGTAAAGGCTTTTTGCCAAATATATTACCCTGAGTTTGAGTCCCACAACCCATACAGTGGAAGGAAAGAACTGATCCCCACAGTTTACCTTCTGACTTCCGTGCATACACTATAGTACATGCTCCCACTTCCACATACAGACATTCCAACACACACAGCTAACAAAATAAATACATATAAATTGAAACAGATCACAGCAGCCTTCTTCTGCAGGAACAGCGAAAGTCTGCAGTTAATCCCATTTCATTCAGAGTATAGAGTTCTCACAATGAACTTGTAGGGGCTCCAACCTCGCCCATTGATTCTCATTATTTATCTGAGTGACCTGACTTCTTGCTATTTTCTTCCTTGCTTATTCTATTCCAGGCACACTTGATTCTTTGTTCTTCATTGATCCCACAGACCACAGGGATTATTCACTGGCTAATTCTTTCGTTAAAGATGTATTTTCTCCAGACCTCCATATAAGGCAAACTTCTTTATTATGTGGTGAGCTGTTTGGTTGATTCAATTTTCCTAAAACATTACTATCTAACTCACAGCTCATATGACTCTCCTATCTTCAACACTGTGACCGGTTGTTAAAAAATTGTATCAATCACACTCTAACATGTAATTTTTTTTCTAACATGTAATTTTTACATATCACTTTATCTAATAAAAATGTTTATGCATCTATTTTCCCCTTCTAGACTGCAAGGCCTTTTTTTCCCTGACACAATTTAAATATAGAGCCAGCTCTTAAATATTTATTAAATTTGGCTGTGTATATTGAGGCTTCTGAAGGATTAAATGTCAAGATCTAATTCACAAGAGGAAGATTGAACAGATCCTATTTCTAGGCCATGAAATCTTTGATCTATTCCTCAGGGTTGTGATTTGTACCTCAAGAGAAGTATAACTCCAAATAACTGAGAGAAATTGTGTTCAGTAAGGGAAGTGATAAAAAGTTCCCTGAAGGAGTGACTGACCTTGGAGGACGGGTCAGATTATAAGTTTGTGAGACAAAAGGGCATTCCAGGAAGAAGAGTGAGCACAGGAACAGAAACTGACCAATGAGAAAGGGTCTTTCTTTGGGTTCCTTGCCTAAAGAGCAGATGTGAAGAATAGCCATGAATGCACCAGAGGGAATGGCTCTGACTTGGTCTTGGAAGCCTTGAATGTGGGGGTGGTAATGGCAGGGATGACTTAAGACTTAGAGTAAGAGGGTAGTATCATTAAAAATGGTAAGTTAAGAGAGTACAAGCATCAGTGGTATCCCAGGAAAGGAGTGATGTGGGTCTCCTGGAGATTAATAAAATGCAAGAGAACAGAGAGGTCACTGTGGAGGCAATGGAAAGAGAATGACTATAAATTTAGAGCTGCCCTGGATTAGTAGCTAAATGAGCAACCAAGGCTTTGAGGGCAACTTTGGAAATCGCCTTCAGAAAGTCTGACAGATCTAATTTAGGAGACTGTGTCCTTTTTTTAGTTACTGTATTTATACTACTGAGAGATGCAGGTGAGTAGGAAAACATCTCTCCAGTAGACATGGAAAATAGCCATCTTCCTGGAATTCTTTTGTCCTTTAATCTGCATAGGTATTTCCCTATCTGTACTCACATATCCATATTTATATCTGCCTATATTTATTTCTATATCATCATCTATATATGTATTTTGTATGAGGCAGGTATCTCCACATATTATGAATAACAAAATATCTTTGGTTTAACCTTCTTAAGCATTGGTTTGGTTCACTGAGCATCCAAGGTGCAAATTTCACTTTCTGCTGCTTTTATTTATGCTCTTTTCCCCTCTATCAAACATAGTTGAAACATCTCTGCTCAAACATGACTCTTAGCAGCATTTGTTCCACAGGAATACTAACTCCTAAGGAACATTAACAGATGTAGTTGCCCTCCTCCCTGGTGCTGCTTTTTATTACCTCGTTCCACTCCGACTAGGTCAGGACAAGACTTCAGAAAAATGCTTTAATTGCCACCATGATGGGAACTGAATTAATCTACAGCAGATGAAGGAGGGATAATGAAATCATTTTCTTTTCTCTTGATGGTCTGTGCAGCATCATCTCTTCTGATACACTTCAGTGTCTGACCTTTCAAACTGACAGGATGTTCACTGCTGGGGCTGTTTAAAGACATCTATCTCTGCACAGAAAAATGGAAGCCAGACATCCAGGACCGACTCATATTTGTCTGTGAATCAAGCTGTCATTTTTGTTCTGTGAGAGTCTGTTATCACGTCTGGACAAGTAATTATTCTCTAGGTTAGGTTCTTACAACCTTGATTTTTAAGGAAAGTCCTTGAGACTGACGAAGTCACTTTCCTGGAGATATGGTCTCTGCATATTAGTGAGTTATATGGTGGCTTGGCAGCTATAGCAGCTATTAAGGCTCTAGACTATTAAGTATGCAGTTCTTTTAACTTTGCAGGAGTTTTGTCTCCATCTGTTTCCTCTATTCATTAAAGTCCCTATCTGTTTCTGCTGCATCTAGGCAACTGGCGGTTCCTTGCCTGAAGAGCAAATGTGAGCTGGAACATGAAGGACGTGGTGGGAAATGAAAAATACACAGGTCTTGTTCCCTGCCTATTCAAACCGGAATCATAAAGTAGGAAGGAAAGAACTCCCAACTCTTCTTTGTCCTTGCTGGAAACAAGGGAACTTTTGTATGTTGCTGAAGAAATTCTGGCAACAGCTCAGCGAGGTGAAGTTGGTGGCAAAAGGCAGGAGAAACACATCTCAGTAGGAGGAATGCAAAACCTCATCCAAACTGATACAGCTCATCTGAGTTGTTAAGCAAATCAACTCTGAATTCAATAGTTCCAAGTGAAAACCTTAGGTCAGATTTCAGGGGAGAGAAATCCTTGGTGAGAGACTTAATAATGCATAAAGAGCCTGACAGCTCCTACAGAATTCTGTTTGAAACTGAGAATTTCTAGACTAAAATCCTTATTACCTCTCAGAAGAGAAACCATTTTTTAAGAAGTTAGACAGTGATTTGGTCACAGGTATTTTACTGTGAATTCAAGTTTGGAAGGCTGAGGATAGTAAATGCCCAAGTCTTCAACAATGCCTTCCTCCTCTACTGTCATACTTATTCATTACCAGAAGGACATTCCCAGCAGAAACCCACGCTACCCTCTCCTGCTCTCCAGCAAAAGGCCATCTGCTTCAGATCCCATCAGATCTAGTAGACTCTGACACATTAACTGGAGTTTTAATCTTTTGATTATCCTTAAAAATAGGCCATGGCCTAGCACCCAGGAGTGTGCAATTCTAATTGGAAGGAACAGGAAGATAAGGGTGAAAAGCAAGGCAGCTTTCTGCTGTGAAGAGTGATAGCACAGGTCATGGGCCTGGGAGGGTCACATGCTCATTTGAATGATTTTCAAGCCTGAAATGTCTCCATTTATATTTTTGGATAGGTGAGAGCCATATACCCCTGTCATTTGTGGATGTGTAGACCAAAGGAACTAAAAAAATATTGACATTTATTCTTTGTTTGAAATAATATATTTTGTTAATAAGATTTCATATTGAATTATTAGGGAGGACACTAACTACAACAAAATGAGCGTGTAAACTTATCACAGATTATTTGTAAGCAAATGTATGAGAGATACAACTTCCAGATTGGTATAAGAAAATTGCAATTCTCTCTTAAGACTATATATTCAAGATAAATAGGTGTTTCATGTGAAGTGATATCCTCATCTGAATATTTTGTAATAAAACGATGTAAAAGAATATAGAAAACTCAGTTCCTTTGAAAGTCACAATTAAACCATGCTGTTGTTTATGCACATCCTTATGAATGTCTGTACGCAACAGAAATGGCTGAGTGCTACCAATGTGAAAGGAACATGCTTATTCAGGATTCCTGTTCCTAAGGTTCAGTCACTTCTGGAACATTGCAGAATGGCTGCATTTTGTTAATCAGCATCATTCTTTCCTATGCCTTTTCTACTTGGAACTGTAACAGGCAGCTTTTATACATAACTCTTAAATATATAATACAGAGAATAATAAAAATTTGTCATTTGTTGGAAAATCAACTGTTGAGTTTTCAATACTAAAAGACTATTTGGGGGGGCAGGGACTCTTTTGTACTGGTGATTTAAACAACTAAACAGAAGTGTCAATATGAGAAAAGAACATTTTTTTCATCCATTTTTGGCTAAAATTTTTCTAACACCAACAAATGTTTCTTCTTAATCTTTATAAATCTCCTGATTAAACTTAAAATATTGAGTTTCAAAGCCTTAATTATTAAAAAAGAAATTCAACTTCTTGATGGAATTCTTTTATGGATCTTAGTTTTACCTGCTCCCCCAAAAATACCAGGCAAGAGAAATGAGTTAACTTCTTGGGGTGCTTAGAGAAGCCAGAGCGCCATCTTTCAAAAACTACAGTTGTCAGTAGGGGACTGTTTCTGAAGATACGCAGAGCTATTTTTCTTTGTGGTACTTTGTCCCATGCCTCAAAGGAAATCATTGAATTCAGAGAGAAAGTGGCATTACTTGAGTGTCACAGTGTGTTTCCTCCAAACCTTAGGAAAAAATTAACTTTTCAATAAGGGCTATAGTATGTGGTGGTCATATGTGTGACAAGTATAAAGGAGTGCATCTTGAGATGCCAGGCACTGGTGGGCACAGCAGTGCATGTATAAGCTAAAATAAATGTCAGGAGAGATTTGTCTCTAATAGGTGATTTTAAAAGGTAATTTTGCAGTTGAAACCTGTTTTCAGAAGTCTGAAGGCAGAGAGGAACTGCTCTTCCAAGGTCATTACACTTGATTTCTGCTTTGTCTTTGGGTTCTGTGTTCTCTCTTATGAAATTAATTTTCTGAAATACAGGGACATGTCTAGGATACACTTGTTCTAAGACACAGACATACGCGATAAGCCCACTTTGTTTTGTGAGTGTGCTGTGGTGAGCTTTGAGACTACAGTCTCTGAAAGATATTTCACTTGAGCTGTCTGGATTCAAGGCAGGTCTTTGAATACACATCACTAAGTTTTACCTAAAGTAGCCTCCTCTGATGGCTGTTACCTAAGCCTATTGTGTAATCATTGCCCTTGGTTTGTGAAAGGACATGTCTGTCTTTGCTCTTGATCATGCCATCTGCCCACAGAAGGAAAATTTCCAGGCCAGTAGTTCTGTTTTGCAACATTCACATTTCTGCTAACCCCACTATGTAGCAGGAAGAGAGCAATTGTATAATATACAGATTACTGTCGGCAAATCTGTTGGAGGTTGAGCTGCCCACGGGGGGTCCCTTCAGAGAAGCTGATATTGGAGATTTCCAAGGTAGAGGCATACTCAGGAGGGCTAAGGAAATCCCCGACAAAGGGCACTGATTGATCCTACCTGCGTGGACATCACTATCATGCCCTACAAGGAACTGGTACAGAAATACCCTTCTTCTCTGTCACAGCATTGACCCTGTGCTGAGCCAATGACTTCCAACGAGAGATAAGGTCATTTTCCAGACAGTGCTGTCCTGAATGAAGAAATCCTTCTAAATGCCACCCTTGTGGCTTCAGCTGAGCTGCAAATAAATAGCTCTGCTCCAATCATGTCTGAGGAAGGCAGTCAACCCTCCTTTCCTCCCTCCCTCCCCCCCTCTCTTTCTCTCACCCCCACCCACCCCCCAGCACTAGGGATTTTCTAGTAAGTCATAATTCAATCCTTCATTAGAGGGAAGAAAAAAATGTAAATTAAAAAATATCTCAGCCAAGTCATTCCCAGCAGCAATAATGGAAATCTCTGCTGGCTGAAGAAGAGGCCGCCAGACTGCTATCAGAGCCTCTCTGTTTGCTATCAGTTTAGACCACAATTAATTTAAAATTTCTACTTCCAAAGTAAAGTGAGGGAATACAATAATCCCAATTTACTTTTTTAATAAAAAGCTTAAGTGGAAAGAGTCCACTGGGAATGTTCAGCCTGGGCCAAGGTAATTCAAATCACGGGTAGAAGCTCCATTTAAAATGCACAGTCACAGGGCATCCAGTGTCTCTTTCCAGAATACTTCCTCTGGGCTTAAACTGATTCTTTTATCTTTTTGGGTTTGTTTTTTTGGTTGTTTTCTTTCTTTTTTTTTTTTTTTTTTTTTTTTTTCTTTTTTTAAAAAGTGAAGTTGGACTTGAAAACACTAGCAGTAATTGCTTTAAAGAAAAAGCATTTCCAAGGAACCAGGAGGCTGTTTTCAAAGAATACTCTTCAAAAGCTGAAGGGAATAAAGGAATCAAGATGCAGACCCTAAAACAGATTGCACCCAGTCCAAAAACCAGGCTCTCCCTCAACAAGTGTGATTGATCCTGTGCAGAGGAGAAGGGATGGAGAAGTTGGATATGCAAATGAGGAGGGAGTCTGATACTTCTGGTGCCAGAGGATATGATTAAGGCCAAAGGAAGCTGCTGATTATGATGCCATGCTTAAGTTAAAGCTTGCCTGGAAGTTCTGTCATTTGTACGGATGTTCTACAGCATCAGAGCTAGTATGGGCAGACCAATTACATAAGGCTATTCTTGGAACACAGGATTGTTAGAACCAATGAAACTTGGTACAGAATGCAAGTGCTGCAGAAGAAAAAGCTGCCCATCAACATCTTAAGGCCAACTGTAATGGGTAGAATCCTTACTTTATCCGTCTGCAGACAATGCCAATCACATCTGTTATCTCCATGGCAACACAGAGTTCTGTTTTTCTCTCAGTTTTTTTTTTTAACCCATTCTCTATCATTTGCACACTGTCATTGTGTATGGCCAGGTGCTGATCCACCTGTGACGCTCTTTCTACATGCTCCATTCGTCCATTACTGTATCAGCAAGAAATAATGACTTCCAAGTTGAATTTTATCTCCTCATCCTTTGAAAACTCAGCAGTTACGTAACCAAGTGTACGCCAAAAATCACCCTAAGTTCCTAAAGGCACCTGAAATCAAATGCCATATGTATTATTAAACTCATAGTTTGGAGCTTTGCCTTCTTTATTACTTTTTTAAATAGTTTCACATTAGTGTTTGCCATGCACCAAATGTGTGCCTCTGACTTTTGTTACAAAAATTTTAAGTTCCAATGTGATATACCTAAAGAGGAGCCTTTGGCTGAATTTGAGAGTTGAGTGCTCACTGCATTAGAGAAGACATAATATGAAAGCACACAGGAAGACAGCAGATTTCCACAAATCAAGAGAATGGAGCTAAGGATGAAACCCATCTTAATGGCATCCTAAACTTCTTAGACTACAGAGCTATGAGAATTCAGTGTCTTCCACAGACCAAAGCATTCAATCTATGTTTTATTTGGGCAGCCCTAATGGTCCAGTTTCCTGTATATTCAGTCAAAAGAGGACCAACACAAATTTCTGACCTTTCTTCTCATTTGACTTCCAAATTTTATTACTTTCTAAATTCCCATTGAATGTCCCTTTATCTAATTTTCAAACATGCCCTTGTGGTTTTATTTTCCCTATACATTGCTACCAATTACTATCCATTTCCTATCCAATATTGCTATTCTTTTAGTATATACTATGTGGATCCTTTTAATCGCTTCAAAAATGACCTCTGTACCTTTAGGCTTCCTTCATTTGTACCACACCTACACTTTCCAATCCTTTATAATGATAACTCACTAATCCTTCCGAAATATTATTTTAACTGTGCTGTGTACAGTGTCCGCAATATATTTTCAACAATTTTAGGGAAAAATAGGAGTAATTCTATGTTAAAAATTATTTTAATGTTTGACCTTTGTCCTTCCATGTCATGTGGTGCTGTGCAGTGCTTGAATTATATTTCTGTAGACACATTGCATTTTTTCATATTTTGATGATCATCTATCTATCTTGCTTCCTCTACTTGAAAGGTTACCTTCCCCAAATTAGCTTATCACGTTTCTATTTTTTTTCCAAATGTAGTTCAAATGTTAACTTGTCTGTAAAGCACTTTTGACCCTGTCTTTCTTTTTTCTTTATATTCTCTTATTTCACAAAGAATTTCATTATAATATTTTGAAATTATTAAAGATGAGTAGGGGAAGAAATTATTTGTTTAAGTGGTAGAACTATCTCAAAGATAAAGAAGCTTTTAAAAGTAGTTTACCTTGGCAAAATTCCCAGAATAAGGCTAATGCTAATACACAATCCTTTAATAAAAGCATAATCTCAATGGTGATATACTATAATATATCTCAAGTCTTTCAACTGAATTGAATAATCTTCAGATTTTCTTATTCCTGTTGCTTATAAGAAGCAAAGTGACTAAAAAATTGGGGGGGGGGGGAAATCACATTGAAACATTTTAGTATTCAGGGAGATATTCTTTTGATGTCATCTTTAAATTTTGTTTTCCTACCTGTTGTTCTTCACATTGTTCTACAGATGTGTAAAGAGCCACATAAAGCAACATTAGATATGAAAAATGCATATTTCCAAGAGTATATGATATTGCAACTTGTCTTGTGCTTCTACCATTTGTTCGGGGGTTTAGGTCATAATGACTATTGTCTACAAAATAAGTCTTTCGAACAGCCCCCTACACATCAGTACATGATATCAATACCATAATGGCTTTTGTCTCACAGAAAAATGGAGAACCAGTATTAATGGTAAAATTCATGAATTATCAGAACTTGATCAAAGGATTGCCAGTGTATCTTTTAAAATAATATTTTCTACAAGTAAAATTTGGGTAAGAGACCTTGCAATATACTGATATTAACACTACACTACTGAGCCAGAGTGGGCCCTAGCATTCTACAAGTCTTAATTAACCTACATTTGGGCTTCACTCTGATATCTATTATTCCATTTACCTTTGAGGTCATGGAACTTTGGATAATGTAGTTTCACAAGAAAGAAGTAGTAATAATCTATGTTCTTTGAAACCACTTGGAAAAGAACATCACAGTAGTGGAATACAAATCTTGTTGAAATAGAGACTTATCCTATATATGGCTCTGGGGTCTCAGATTCTCAAGGCAAGATATTCCAGCATTTCCAATTTGGAGGGAAGCTAGAGCCAACCAGCAGGAGGGGCATAAAATTTTGTCACATCAGTGGCCTTATGAAAACAAATCATTTTCTGGTAGTCCCTTTGTCAGGTCTTTAGCCTTACAGATAAACACAAGGCAACAAAATGAAAATCTTTCTGTAAATTGTACTCAATACTCCTCAGCATTGTTTCAGAGTCCGTGCATATAAGCTTAGAGCAGGATACACAGAGGAGACATGTGCAGTGGGATAACTCAGGGTGGTCATAGTGCTTAATTTTGATGCTTGATTGCTTAGGAACCTTCTGAGGATTGAGGTTCTCAGTCGGCCTGTGATGACATTTCCAGAGATGATTAGGTCAGGAGGGCTCTATCCTAAGCAGTGGAACTACCACTTGATTGTTTCCTAAGTACATTATGGCAAAGCAGAAAAGGGTAGAGTCCTAGGAAGAGAAAACGGAATCTGGCATCATGTACTGCCTCTTGCTCTGGATTCTTCCTCTAGTTTCCCTTTCTACTGTGTTCTGTCTGTTATGAGGAACCACTTTAACACCTACACAGTAAAGTCTTGAAGCACTTCAGGTTTGGAAACATAGAGCTAAATAAGCATGGGCAAAGTCCTCTGAAAGTATTAACCAAAACAAACATCTTTTCCTTAAGCTGATTTTTTGTGTGTATTTAGTCAAATTGATAAAAGCACCTGACTGACATAGAGGCTGGAGACAATACACAGCATTGGCAGTCCAAAACCAGAGAGTGGGTGAGGGCTCACACCACAACAGAGTGGATTCATAAGCATGACACTGGAGAAATTAGAAAGAATGTGAACTGATTTCATTGTTAAACACTGTCCTAAAAATCAAACATGGTGAAGACTTTCAGGTTTGTGAGTGGAGCTTAAGAGAAAAATGCATGGGACCGGAAACTGGTCAAGTTTTGAGTATATTTCATTCTACTTTAGTCACAATCTTACAATAAATTTAATCTCTTCGATTTTGATTAAGTAAACTCAGTGGCAGAACTGATTCAGACAATTTATCTCCTAGGAAAAACATGTTTTTAAACGATAAAAGGCCATTACTATGGATGGGTTAGTTCACTCTCTGAAAATCTGATTAGACATCTGTTGATCTCTATTCTTTTTTTTCTAAATTGCTTAAATATTATTAATAATGTTCAGCTATGAAATTTAAACTTGCCCTTTACATTTTAAGAACTAGTGAGTGCATCAGATTTTCTTCTTTATAGGTCTATGTGAAGTAAACTATTAAAATATAATGGTAAACTTGGGGCATTGTCCAGAAGTTTAGAATGTTTCTAAGAGAAAAATGCCATAAAATAGATGCCGATCATATTTTCCTATATATTGTTGTTAAGTAGGATTAAATTTTAAGTAAGCATTCTCAGTTCATCACTGAAGACTAAAATATATGCCCAGTGTGGCTATAGCATCTAGTCATAGCTGCAGCAGATGACAGTTAGGGTTGCTTATTACCATTAAGTAAACCCACTTCTCTTGGGAAATGAGGGCTGAAGATTATTTCTTCTGCTTCTACCACAGAAGTCCTTCTGCTAAAACAAAAATAAATAATCATAAGGATGTTAAGCAACGTTTTCCAGTCATTTGGTTGCCAGAAGAGAAGGGTGCAAGAATGCTGAAGTATAGTCTCTATGACAAAAAAAAAAAAAAAAAAAAAAGAAGCATCTTCCTGGTGAAAGTCATAGTACTGAGAGAAAAAGTTGTATCTCCTCACATTCATACAGAAGCATTTTGTTCCCTTTGCCAGAGGTAGTCTCATAGACTTACCATTATATTTCATAAGCATGATTTTCAGAGGCAATTGATTAGTTTTTCATCAACATCAGACTTAAATCTGTCTCAAGATTGGGAATAAGACTTGATACCTTATGAGCATACATAGGGGGAGGTAATCCCCCTCAAGAACAGTCATAGGGAAGGACACTAAGGGGAAAATCGGAGGAAGGGAAGAATGGGAGGATACAAGGGATGGGATAACCATTGAGATGTAACAAGAATAAATTAATTTAAAAAATTTTTAAAAATGGGAATAAAATGCAGTCATTTTCAAATTACAAAGAAAGGATAGGAATTAACAACTATTACAATGTCTGCCTTGTATGTGCTACTTTAGTTCAAATATTAAAAATTTTAAAAGAGTACTTGCCACAAAATTATCTATTTAAACATGTAACTTTTTTTGGGAGTTCTCATTATTTCAGTACAAAATCTACTCTCATGTAAAGTAATACAGGTAAAACACAGTCAATCCTATTTTTACCCCTTTCTCCTTAGCTTTGGAAACAGAGCTAAGAAAGATGAGGCTTGCCAGTCACCAATCACTATCAGTGCATATCATCCTGTTAAACATGTGCATACCACAGATTTTAGAGTTAGGAGTCACAGCAGGAGAAGAGGCAAGAGATAATGGATAAAAAAAAAGATGATTTGATTTTACTTTTTCACAACAGTAAGCTTTAGGATGAATATCCAAACCAAGGGACCATCCTTAACCAATTTCCAAAAGCATCTATGTACATTCTGAGTGTTGATGTTTCCAAGAAAATGCTTGCCTTAGGCTGAAACTTCCAGAACCATAACCCATTCTGTGTACTTTTAAAACTTACATCTCTTTGTGTGTCTTACTCTTATATTGATGACATAAAAATAATTTTTCATTCTATCTTTGAAGATTTATTTACTGACAAATGAGGAAATAAACTTGTTTACTTAAAAAAAAGTCAAAGAGATCTCACGTAGGCAACATAAATCCCACTTCCTTTACCTCTTTAAAATGTGTGTTAACAAAAGCCAGTTAGCGCCAGCCAAGGACAATACATGCAATAAACTTCAAACCCCTACCCAGATCTAGCCAATGGACAGGATATTCTTCACAGTTGAGTGCCCCATATTTTACTACATCCCCTGAATGGGGAGGCCTGGTGGCACTCAGAGGAAGGACAGTAGGCTACCAAGAAGAGACTTGATACCCTATGAGTATATACAGGGGGAAGAAGTCCCCCTCATACACAGTTATAGGGGAGGGGAGTAAGGGGAAAATGGGGGGGGGGAGGGAGGAATGGGAGGATATAAGGGATGGGATAACAATTGAGAGGTAATATGAATAAAGTAATAAAATATATTAAAAAAGAAAAAAGCCAGTTAGACAGAGATGAATACAAATACAGCCTCCAGCTTGATGAACCTGATGAAAAGAAGAGTTTGCATTTTTCAATGATCAAATATTTATAATATTTGCAGTAAGACTCTTTACTGTCATGAAACACATACTAAATTTAAGACACATTTCTCAGTCTTTGTTTTTCCTTCTAAGAAGTCTTTTCATGTGGAAGATCATGTTTACTGACTAGGTTTAGTCTGCTTTAGCTTGCTTTCCCTGGGGACATGAAATGGGCCTTCAGATGAATGTTTTGTTTGGGTGCGTATCACTTACCTGGAACAGAAAAGCCTGTTGCAGAACTAAAATGTCTTTGATGCAGACTGTTTACGGTCATGTTCACTCTCTCAGGGGACTGCAAAGTGGGTTTGCTGCTGATCATAGCATTGTTCACCAGAGAGACCAGTTAATCAGCATCAGAACAGATCTTGCTGTGACTTTTAGTTGGCACAGGGGTTGATAAGACAATAGTGGAAACAGGAATTAGTATGAATCTGTTTACTACCACCCCAAAACAAACAAACAGGTCTCACTGTGCAAATGTTGAAGAGATAAAACACATGGAATAAAGGACATGAACTCTTAACATTTAAGTGTAGCTATTGCTGAAATCGATAAATATTGATTGAAATGATACAGGAAAAGTTGCTTTCAAAGAAAACTGTTTACCAATAACCTTTGATAACTGGTGGAAGTTTTCCACAGTCAGCAGAAACACTAGTGCCAATCATGAGATGACCAATACCGTATGAGTTCACTCAAGTGAATTAAACAGAGCACTCCACTATTGAGCCACATCCATAGCCTCATATGGTGTTCCATATGCAAGAGGTTTTTTTTCCACTTAGTGTAATATTTTTTAAGTGTTTTCCCATTGTGTCCCTGTATTAATATTCTGTTTCTTTATATTGCAGATAGCAATTTATCATTTGAAAATGTCATGTGATCTTTATTCCTTCACCAGGTGATGGACATTGGAAATATTTTTAGTTTTGGCTATTACAAAAAGTGGAGTAATTGCTATTCTTCTAATATTTTTGAGTGAATGATAGTTTGCAATTATAGTAGATTTTGAGGGATGGCTTGCCAGGTGATAGTTAAGCTTTATGTTTTACTTATAAAGAAACTGCCAAATGGTCTCCTAGAATATCTATCTGAAATATTATTTTGCTGCTATGTATAAATGTCATGTGGCAGATTTTTCCTGGGAATACAAAATGGATACATACCTACTTACCTCAGATATGAAGCATAGGACAGACCAGAGGAACAACTGTACCATAGTCCAGCTTACTGATCAAGTACGGTTTATTGGAGTTTCTTACAGAGGTGTGGGTGATGGGTTACTTACAGGAGCAAGGATGACTTGAATGCAGCTGAATCACCAAAAAGCCTACACTGGTGAGGACTCACAAAAGCTGCAATTTCCAGACCTGTAAAGGTTGCTATCTTCTGAACCTCAAAAGGATCCTCCCTTCCTCTTGAAGGAAATGCCCCAATGTGGAGAAAGCTGCTGCTATTCAAATAATAAGGGTTCTTGAGTCTCAACCCTTGACTTATATTAGACCTTATCAGTTATTTTCACTGTATTTTAATTTTGCTGATAGCATGTACCAAAAGGCATGTGTGACAGGCAAGTGTGATGGCTATACTTGGGTATTAACTTGACTGCATATGGAAGTAACTACAACTTCAGTGGCAGTGAATGATTTTTCTTAATTAACTCTTTCAAAGTGGTATGATACACCTTTAATCCAGATCTTTTAAAGCGAAAAGATATGCTGTTAATATAGGCTGCCCCTTCTGGTGTCAACCTGTATGAAGGACATGGAAGGAATTTTTTCTCTGACCACCAGTCCTGGCTCTTGCTAGCAAGTTCATTCTTTCACTGGCATTACAGCCTACTTCTCTGGGATTTCAGCATATACAGAAAACCAGTTGATATCTCCTGCCTCATATAATGCCCAACTACAGGATTCTTGAACTTTCCTTTGATAGACAGTCATTGTTGGACCAATGTAAATATACTGACCATCTATTTGAAGCTTTCGCTCTAACTTTACTTATGTAATACTATGGTAGTTTGATTGCAGATGCTTTCCTTGAATTGTGAAGTCTGAGGTTGCATTTTTTCCTTGCTATTTTTCCTGAATTGCTCTGGCTATTCTGTGTATTCTGCTGTGTTCAATCTATGGCTAAATCTGTGGTGAATTGCTATCCATACACAATTATCACTGTATGCATCCTCCTTTGTTTCTACAGTTCACTGCTCTTGTTTTGTTATTTTCTTTTTGCTTTTGACAGAAAATATGTTGTGAGAGACTAGCCAGTTACTGAGCAGATTTCAGTAAATCTGCTGTGCTGCACTTAGGATGCAAAGAGAGAGTGTAGCCCTGGGGAGAGTTACAAAAGTGAGTTGCTGGACTGAGACAAAATAGCATCATGGCTATTAAGCCTTATCAGCTTTTATTTATTTTTTTGTAATATTTTCTATCAAGACTAGGCCCTTGCATATTCTATACAAGTGCTCTATCCAATCTCTGTATCATTTTGCAAATTTTCAGCACTCATGTCTTTTACTTCTTTTGTTATTCATGCAGTATTACAAATATTTTTCAGCTTGATTTTCAAATTACCCATTGCTAATAAAAGTGGAATTGCTTTTAATACTGATCTTGTATCTTATGAATTTCTAAATTCATTCATGAGGACTAGAAGAAATAAATGTTAGTAAAGTACTTTGCATGCAAGAATAAAAAACATTTATTCAAAAGCAAAATAATCCTATATGTAGAAAGGGTATCCTTTATGTATGCATGTAATCTTATATGTAGAATGAGACTTGAATTTTATTCTCAGAACTCATACAAAAATAAATAAATAAAAATAAAAAGCTTGGCATGGTTCTGCATGCTGGTCATGTCAGCACTACGAAGGCAGAGAAAGGTAGATCACTGTGACTGACTGGCCAGCCATTTTATATTATTCAGCAAGCCCTAGGAATAATGAGAAATCCTATTTAAACTACAGCAACATCCCCCAAAACAAGACAATTGAGGAAAAGGCTACCGCATGCACACCTGCTTACAAACACATGCAGTCAAGCATACAATTAAAATATAAAGATCAGTCATTAGTTCAAACACTTTTTACAATCACTTAAAAAAAAGACTTATTCTGTATAGGGTTATTTTGCTTTTGAGTAAATCCTTTTTAGCTTTTTCAAACCTATGTGCTTTATTAATTTATTCATATTACATCTCAATGGCTATCCCATCCCTTGTATCCTCCTATTCCTCCCTCCCTCCCATTTTCCCCTTACTCCCCTCCTCTATGACTGTGACTGAGGGGGATTTCCTCCCCCTGTATATGCTCATAGGTTATCAAGTCTCTTCTTGGTAGCCAGCTATCCTTCTGAGTGCCACCAGGTCTCCCCATCCAGGGGACGTGGTCACATAGGGAGTACCAGAGTTTGTGTGAAAGTCCGACTCCATTCTCCACTCAACTGTGGAGAATGTCTTATACATTGGCTAGATCTGAGTAGGGTTTGAAGTTTACTGCATGCATTGTCCTTGGTTGGTGCCATAGTATGGACAGGACTCCTGGGCTCAAATCTGCCTATCATAATGTTCTTCTTGTAGGTTTCTTGTTTAACTCCAGGGGTAGCTCTTTCAGTGAACTAATGTACTTCTTGCAACAGCATTTTGTCCCTATTTGTGATCTTACATGGGTATCATTCAATCTTTCATGATTAATTACAAGAATAGTGGGTTTCTATAAATGTCCTTTATCATGTTGAAGATATTATTTTCTGAGATATTTTTCAGCATCTTCAGTCATAAATAAGTGCTGTATTTGTCAAATGCATTTTACTTTTCCATATGCATTGTATTAATTGGGTTAGACCCATTGAGCACCCCTTGAAAAATTATACTTCATCATTGTATGTAACCCATTTAGTGTCTGCTGAAATGGGTTGGTCAATTTTTTAAAATAATTCTTTTATCTCTAGTCACAAAGACTCTTCTCTTGATTGTACTTTTCTCATGGCATATGTGCTTGATCATTTTTGGTCAACTTGACACAAGCTAGAGTTATCTGGACTGAAGAAACCTCAGTTGAGAAAATGGTTCCATAAGACACAGGTCTAGGAAATTTTCTTAGTTAGTGACGGATAGAACCCCTTCCAGCTGATTTAGGAGTTAACTATTCTTGAGCTAGTAGTCCTGCCTTCTAGAAGAAAGCAGGCTGAGAAAGCCATGGGAAGCAAGACAGTAAGCAGCTCTATAATTTCTGCATAAGCTTCTGTTTCCAGCTTCTTGCCTTCTTTGAGTTCCTGACCTGATTTCCTTTCAAGATAAACCATGATATGGAAGTGTAAGCCAAATAAACTCTTTCCTCCCCCAGTTGCTTTGGTCATGGTATTTTGTTGCAGCCATAGAAACCCTAACAAAGACAGTGTATTTGTCTGGCTACATGAAACAGTGCTTGAAAGGTTTATTTTCTTGAAGTTTATGTAGGAGTAAACTAATGTCTTTTTATTTGGTCTTAAGTAATTTATGAAACCATTTATATAAGACAGTAAAATGACTAATTACTAACTTAGTTTCTTTAAAATTTTTATACATTCTTCTCTCATACATTACATCTTGACTACTGACTCCCCTATCCTTTCTCCCCATCACCTTCCCTATACTCCAGACCACTTCCACAGTGTATCCCCTGAGGAAAGAACAGGCCTCCCGCACAACATGATAAAATAAGACCAAACATAAACCTTCACATCAAGGATGAACAATACAATCCAATAGGAGGAAAAGGGTCCCAAACATAGGCAAAGGAGTAAAAGGCACCCCAACTCCCATTGTATATGTATTACTAAATATATATGTGGAATTCATGCAATATACATTTTCAGGACTGATCATTTGACATTGGACAAATGTTCTCAGGTTTCTTCTGTTTCCTATGCTTGTTTTTGTAAGACTGAGGCCTCATGAGCCTTTCCAGTACAGTTCTTAGTGTCATCCTTGTTCAGATCTGATTTAGACAGTCATGTTGGTGGGACTTTGTTGATATAGCTTCTGATATTACTAGGAGGCAGAATTTTAAAACGTATTCCCTAGTCTGCTGGCTCTATTCCTCAATATCCCCTGAGTCTTGGGTGTAGGAATATTTTGTATGTATTACTGGAGACTGTGTTCCACAACTTTGCATTTTTCTTTGTTGTATTCCAGTGGTGGACTTAAACTGACAATAAGTACTTATTGCTGATGACACCATGCACTTCAGAAACAAGATACAGAGATGCCTGAACTGTAACTCTCCTAAATGGCCCTTCATTAAGGTCTAGCTTTCATGGTTAAAAAACGGTGTCATGCAAGCTTCCAAAGGAGGAAAGAAACCAACAATATCAGTAAGTTATGACATCAATGAGCCATATCAGCAACCAGCCTTATATACGTAGACCTAAGGATGCAATAGTGGCATACATCCATTGACTGTAACCAACAGCTCTCTAATTGAAATTAAGATACACTCAACAAGATGGTGACCATGTTTTTTCTAGAAACCTGGCTTACTACTTAGTGCAGGTGGTGTCATTGTGATTGGAAGGGAATCTACAATTGTTAATTTGTTAAATAAGGTAACTCCTAACAACCATCTGCAATCATTTATTCTTATACCTACAACTAAGTGTAATCTTCATCCATCATTGACCAAGTTTTATGTCTACTTCCTTACTCTTCTTTTTGTGCATAAAATTTTATTTTCTTTTTTTCCTTTTTTAATTAATTTATTCTTGCTACATCTCAATGGTTATCCCATCCCTTGTATCCTCCCATTCTTCCCTCCCTCCCATTTTCCCCTTATTCCCCTCCCCTATGACTGTTCCTGAGGGGGATTACCTCCTCCTGTATATGCTCATAGGGTATCAAGTCTCTTCTTGGTAACCTGCTGTCCTTCCTCTGAGTGCCACCAGGTCTCCCCCTCCAGGGGACATGGTCAAAGGTGAGGCACCAGAGTATGTGAGAAAGTCATATCCCACTCTCCACTTTACTGTGGAGAATGTTCTGACCATTGTCTTCTGTTGATATTTTCCAATGGTATATTTCCATAACCATTTCAAGTGCTCTAAAGAGTACAATGCATATATTAAATTAACAAAACCTACTTCATGATAAAACACTTTATAGGTAGGTAAAGATTACCCTTATTTTTTCTGTCTTTGTACTAGTCTATAAGAACATTTCCCCCACAAGAATATATAGTATAAGCTATAACTGGAGGTCTAAGGTTCCAGCACTCCATAATCTGAGGCAGAGAGACCACAAGTTGAAGTCCTGCCAGGTCTACAGAAGGAATTTAAAGCTAACATAGATGATTTAGTGAGACTGCTTCAGTCTCACTAATTAATAATTTTTAAAAATTAAGAATGCCAGAAATAAAGCTCAATGCTAGAGTACTTGCCTAGTGTGCACAGTACCCTCTATTTAATACCTGGTGCCAAAGGAGAGAAAAAGAGGTGTTGTCAGGGTAGACTATATCATTTAATGATTAATATTTCCCATTTCTGTTGAATTTGGATTAAAAAAATTCTTTCTTTCATCCTGTAAATAAATGCTTCTAATAATTGATTCTCTCCAGACTGTATCCTCAGTACCTCAGTAAAGAGTTTTGTTATATTTTTAAGAACACTGTTGGTACAAATATATGAATATATAACTAGTCAAGGTCTCACTAAATAGTCCAGAATGATCTACCTAAGTCCTCCTTCCCTGATAGTGATAGCATGCACCTTTAATTCCAGCACTAGAATGGCAGAGGCTTAGGAATCTCAGAATTTTAGGTCAACCTCATTTACAGAATGAGTCTAGGACAGCTGGAGCTACAGAGAAAAAAAATGTGTCAAAAAAACCAAAATCAACAACAACAACAAAGTCCCTTCTTCCTCAGTTCTGAACACTTGGATGGCGGGTATATGGAATAATGCCTCTCTTATCATAAAATTCATAACCCATTTGTTTGCTTTCTCCCAACACTGTCTAACTTTCCATCTTTTTTAAGTAGGAAAGAAACAGTTCAAGATGTAGCTGTTTCCTCTTCATGATTATTCATCTATATCTTGTGGTTCTCAAGAGTGTCAAGAGTTGCTTTTGATTTGCTTCACAAGAGTTCAGCTAGAAGTGCTTAGGTGGGACTGTATCAATCTGGGATTGCTGAACTTCCTGTGTCTATAATTTGAAATATGATTTATGAGATTGATCTTTTTTTTTCTTTTTTGGGGGCGGGGAGGTGGAGGGACAGGTCAAAACAGAGTTTCGCTGTGTTCAGCCTTGGCTGCTCTGGAACTCACTCTGTTGACCAGGCTGTCCTGGAACTTGGATATTCACCTGCCTTTGCTTCCCAAGCTCTAGGATTAAAAGTATGAGCCACCACACCTAGCCGAGATGATAATTTATTAATATCTTAAATATCCCTCCGCCTGTTCTTCTTCTGTATATTTTTACATATAGGGGCTAATGTGGTTCCATTTATGTTAATGAGTCAGCTATCTCTCTCTAACAGTGGTGAAACAACTTTTATAGATCTGTTATCTATGTTCTTCATTCTGCTTCCCCCTAAAACCTGCTGTCATTGTTTCAGTTATGTTTTCAATTCTGAAATATCCATCTTCCCCCAAATTCAACTTTCTGATATTCTGCATTTTTTAAGTGATTCCTTTGGTGGTTTCCTTTAATTTCCTGGTTGTATGTACAGGAGCATAGATAGAATTTTAGACATCAATATCATTATCAATCTACTTTGGGAGAATTAATATCATTATTTTCTTATTTTCTGGGTATAGACTATACTTTTCTGTTACTTTGTGTCATGATTAATATGACACAAGGATCTGCTGTATCATAGTTCCTAGACATTTGGTCACACATTAGTCTCCATATTTTTAGAAAAACATTTTAAAACAAGATTAAGATTTAAATCAGTGGACTCTAAACAAAACAAATTACCATCTGTATTATATGTCTTGACGGCTTAAAAACAAGACTGATCACCATGAGCAGTGGGGAGTTATAGCAATAGTTTGGCTTTACATGTGAAGTGAAATTCATCCCTGTGCCACTGATACGATGGTCTATTTCCATGAATTCTGTAGATGTCAAGATTTTATGTAACATAAGGTACTTCTTTGTCAGTAATCATTCTTCCTTTGTTTAACTCCTTACATTTATGAGCCTAGAGAAAAGGCGTTGTGGTTAAGAGGACTCACTGCTCTTGTAGGGGAATAGTATTATAGTCTCAGCACCCAGACAGTGGCTCACAACTGTCTGTGTTTCTAGTACCAAGGGATCTGACTCACTCCTTAGTCTGCTGGCACCAGACAAACATGTGGCACACAAACATCTAAGCCAACAGGGGACTCATACACATAAAATGAAAGGAAAATAAATCTTATTGACTATGTTCCTTTGTAAAATCCTGACTCATACATTTTGCATAAGTTCTAAGGATTTGTTGAAAATCAGATATTTTTACATAGCATAGCAATCTAGTCTTGTCTTAGTTTAGTAAAGTAATTAAACTGTACTCTCTCCTTTAAAATTTGTGAGCACTGATGTCTCTCTACCATTTTTTAATTAAACCTTTTAAAATGTGTATGTGTGTGTGTGTGTGTGTTATGGTACAGTCACACACACACACGCACACGCACACACACACGCACACACACACACACACACACACACACACACACACACACACACACACACGCAAACATTCATGCCCCATGAAACATGTATAGAGGCCAGAGGACAACTTGTGGAAGTTGGTTCTCCTCTTCAATTGTATACGTCTAGGGGATCTTAGGTTGCCAGGCATGGCAGCAAGCAACTTTATCTTTTGAAGCATCTTTATAGACAGGGTCTCACTACAGAGCCCTGAGTGGTCTGAAACTCACTATGTAGATCAAGCTGACCTCAAAGTAACAGAGGTATATATGCTTCTTCCTCTGCCTGCCAAGTGTTGGGATTACACATGTGTTACCTGGTCTGGCATGTAACACTTAACTTTGCCTTAAATTATTTGTGTAGGTATGGAGATCAAACTCAGAATTTTCCATATTCTAGGTAAGTAGCTTCACTCCTTGCCTTGAACTATTTTTAAGCACCTATTTTCGTTTGTTTGTTTGTTTGTTTTTACAATCAACATTGACTATTTTGTCCATGGTTTAGAGGTCATCTGCTAACTTCAGTCTAAGTAGCCATCCTCAGTCTAACTGAATCTTCACTTTCAGCTGAAGGACTGTGAATCTGTGAGGAGCATATTAAATGCTATGGAAACATTACTCGGTGTGTTTTCCAAACACTGTATCACTCCCCCTGTTCCTCAGCAGCAAAGCTTTTCCTTGCAGATCTTATTTGGTCATATTAACTGTTACCAAGCTTGCATGAAGAAAGTAGACACAGTCATAGGCTCCGTGATACATTTGATCTTGTATAAAATTTGGTTGGGGGTTTTAAACCAAAAAATGCTTTTCTGCAAACCAAGAAAAATCACTAACATCCTTATTTTCATCTGTTTTTATCATTTATTTTATTGTCAGAAATACAATATAGTTATATAATTTCCTCACTTTCTTTTTATCCCTCCAAGCCCTCCTTAATCTCCTTTAAATTTCTGGCACCTTTTCGCATTAGTTGTGTATTCCTGAGTATACAAGTACAACCTGATCCATGTATAAAACTGTATATTGTTATTGTATGTATGTTTTCAGGAATGATTGTTTGATATTGAAACCCAGTTAGTTGGTGTGCTTTCTCATGTCTCTCACTCTCATAACTCCTTTGTTGCCTATTATTCTTACTGTAGGCTTGTGGCCTCATGGACTTTCCCTGTCCATGTTAGCAGGTCTACTTTTGTCCTTCTTGAGCTCGTACACAGGTGGAGAGTCGCTGGGTGTAGATTCTGACATTCCTAGGATGCATAATTTCACAGCAAATTCCCCTTTCCTTTTGCTTTTCCAGTCTTTCCAGCTCTTTCTCTGCAGTGATCACCAGCTTTAAGTGCAGGGTTTGTACCATAGACATATCCGTTAACACTGGGATCCACAACTCTGCTCTCTGATTGGTTGAAGTTATCTTACTTCCTTCTGTATGTTGCAATGAGAGTTTTTCTTGATGAGGAGTAGGAACTACACTTATATCTCAAGATTTGGAGCTGAAGCTTCAGATGTGAAGAACATGTGATACTTGTCTTTATGGGTTTTTATATCACTCAACATTATCTTTGCTAGTGGTATGCATTTACCTGCAAATTTCATTTTACTTTGTATCTGAATATTTGCTTATCCACCACATCTTCTTTATCTGTTCATTGGTTGAAAGTTATTTAAGTTGTTTCCATTTCTTAGCTTCTGAGGGTTGAGCAGCAGCGAACATAGCTGAACAAGTATGATATAGGATGTCAAGTCTTTGGGCATATGCCAAGGAATGCGTCATAGGATAGGTTTATTTTTAGCCTTTTGAGAATTCACTAACTGACTTCCCTAGCAACAAAACAGATTTGCAATCTTACTGACAGTGAATGAAGTTCCCTTCTCCCACATGCCCTCCAATGTTTGTTTTTTGGTTGTTTTATTTAGCCATTCTAGCTGGGGTAAGATAAAATCTCAAAGCTGTTTTGATGTGCATTTCCCTAATTATTAGGGATGATGAATACTTTTTTGAGATAATTATTAGATGTTTTTTTTCCCTCTTTTGAGAACTCTATGTTTGGGCCCCAGACCCAATTTCTAAATGGGTAACTTGCTTTTTTGACTTTTTGCTTCCTGAGTTCCTTGTATACTCTGGATGTATAGATGGCAAAGACTCTCTTCAACCTATGGTCTTCCTTTTCACCCAATTATTATTATTTTTTTAGCTGTGCAGCCTTTTAGTTTCATGAAGTCCCACTTGGCAATTGTTGGCCTTAATTTGGGGCCAAGCAGAGTCCTATTCAGGAAGTCATTTCTAATACCTGTATGCTATTTTCTTTTAGGAGTTTCAGTGTTTCAAGTCTCACATTTATAGCTTTGATTTATTTGGAGTTAGTTTCTTTGTAAAGTGATATATTTTAGTCTAATTTCATTCTCCTTCACATGAGTACCTAGTTTTCCCAGCATCATTTGCTGAAGATGTTTTCTTCTTAATAGCATATTTTTGGCATAATAGTAAATGCCTGAAGATATGTATACTTATATTTGGGTCTTCGATTTTGTTCCATTGGTCTACATGTCTATTTTTGTGTCCGTTTTAAAATATTATTCCTACAGGCCTTTAACATATCCAGAGGTATGGATGATAATCTCTTCAGTTTTAGTGTTTTGCTCATGGTTGTTTGGGGGCTGTCAAAGAACTTTTCTGGCTTCATAAACATTTTAAGATAGCATTTCTATTTCCATGAAAAAATGAAATGAGAACGTTGGGATTAAATTGAATCTTTAAGAAGCTTTTGGTAGAGTAGTTATATTCCCAATATTAAGTTTACCAATCTATGTGTATGGTATCTCTTTTAATTTTCTGTGTTTCTCTCTCTCTCTCTCTCTCTCTCTCTCTCTCTCTCTCTCTCTCTCTAATGATATAAAATACTCATTGTGATGTCTTTCAATTGGTTAGGTTTGTTTATAGATAAATTATTTCCCTTGGGGATATTATGATTATGTGTGTGTCAGTGATCTCTCTATGTAAAAAACCTTTTGATTTGTTTAAGTTGATTATATATTCTGTAATACTGCTAAGTTTGTTTATTATTTTTAGAATATTTTCTGGTAGAATTTTTCATCACTAATGTAAAAATATCACACTATCTGTAAATATAGTTTGACTTCTTTTTATATTTTTATTCTTTATATTTGCTTATCTTATTGCTCCAAATAGTGTTTCAATAGCAATGTTGAAAAAGAATGGATATAGTGAATTTCTTTTTCTCATTCCTGACTTTACTGGGATTGCATTGTTTTTCTCCATTTAGTAGGATTTTGGCTGTGCATTTTTTTTTAATATATACTATTTATTGTGTTGAGGTATGCTACTTCTCACCTAAAATTCTCTAGGATTTGATCATGAAAGCATGTTGTGCTTTATGAAAGGCTGTTTCAGCATTTACTGATACAATCATGTAGTTTTTGCATGCAAGTCCATTTCTGTGGTTTAATACATTTATTGACTTTTGTATATGAATCATCCCTGCGTTTAAGGAATAAAGTCAGCTTGGTCATGAAGAAAAATCCTTCTGATGTATGTCTATATTCTGTTTTCATATATTTTGTTGAACATCTTTGTATGTGTTCATCAGGGATATTTTTATATAGTTTCTTATTTAATTTTGTATTAGAGTGATACTACCTACATAGAAAGAATTTGAGAGTACCTGTTTTGTGTCTATTTTTTTCTTTGAACATTTTAAGAAGGATTAGATGTAAATCTTCTGTGAAAGTCTAGTAGAATTCTTCTGTGAATCCATGTGGCCTGGGACTTTTTAGTTGGAAAGATGTTAATTGTCTTTTCAATGTCCTTATTTGTTATGATTCTGTTCAAGTTGTTGCCTTCTTTATTTTTAATTCTGGAGTTTGGGTAAACCTAGAAACAAATCCATTTCTTTTAAATTTTCTAAATTAAGGGAGTATAGATTTTTGGTGTTTCCATATAATATGATTTTTTTCTATCTATTGTAATGTTTTCTTACTCATTTGTGATTCTTTTAATTTAGGTCCTCTGTCTCTGTCGCTGTCTCTCTCTGTGTGTATCTCTGTCTCACTCTATATCCCTGTGTCTGTGTCTGTGTCTGTCTGTCTGTCTGTCTCTGTCTCTGTCTCTGTATCTGTCTCTGTCTGTCTCTCTCTGTTTCTCTCTCTCTCTGTCTCTCTCTCTGTCTCTCTCTGTCTCTCTCTCTCTCTCTCTCTCTCTCTCTCTCTCTCTCTCTCTCTCTCTCTCTCTCTCTCTTCTCTATCATTAGTTGAACCAATGTCTGTCTGTCTTGTTCATCTGCCAAAAAGCAGCTCAGCTCTATTGATTCTTTGTATTTAGTTAGTTAGTTTGTTTCTATTTCATGAATGTCTGATCTGATTTGTATTTTTGCCAAATTTTGGGATTTCATCATTGTCATTTATTTTTATTCTTTTGGATTTTCAAAAATGTAAACATTTAAAGCTATAAATTTCACTCATTAGATGGTTTTCAATGTGTTCTAGGTGTTTTTATCCTGTTATGGTTTTATATTCTTTTAGCTGCTGGAATTTTATATTCTTTCATGTTTGGTTGGTTTCTTGGTGGTGTTGTAGTTGTTAACTCACTCATCATTAAGTAGTGGGTTATTTAATCTCCAAGATTTGTATATTTACTAGATATGTATTTCTTGTAAATTTTGAGTTTTATTACCTTGTGGTCAGACAAGACACATGAAGTTATTTCAGTTTTTTGAATTGTAAAGTTCTAATTTGTGGTTTAGGAGATGGTCTATTATAAAGAAGGTTCTACAGAAGTATGTTAATTTAGAACACAGTGTTCTGGCAAGAGATCACATCCGGTGACTTTCTATTTCTATGTGATCTGGCTGGCAAGAGATCACATCCAAAGACCTTCTAGGTCTGTGTGATCTGGTTAGAATACAAACATATCGTTAATCCAGGAGACAGAGGCAAACAGATGTGAGTTCAAGGCCAGCCTGGTACCGAGCCAGTATCAGGTAAAGAAAAGCTTTGGTCCAGGGAGGGTGATACATGCCTTTAATTCCAAATAAAGGAGAAGTTAATTTTGAGAAAGAAGCACCCATGTTTGAAAGTGATGTCTAACTGAGTAGCAGAAAGTGTGACAAATCTAGAAGACTTGACAGAATAAGATATGCCCAGCTCTCAAAAGAAGGGAGAGGAAAGGGAAGCCACTTAAGAGGCAATTTTACAAAGATAGGAGGCAGTTTTACCAGGATAGCAATAATGGAAAGAGACAGAAAATGAGAAAAAGCTAGAATATTAGAACAGATTGCTGAGTTAGTTGGAGGCCAACCAGAACAACTCTGGACTGAGAAAGAAGCCAGATTAAATAAGTCAGCAGGGAGAGGAGTCCAAGCCATAACAGCTGAGTTGAACCAGCTAGCTCAGAGCTCGGAAAGAAATAGAAAGGCTGAGCTCATTAAGCACTAAGTCTAAGAGGCAGAAAACATTCTAGGCCTAGGTTAGATTGTATGGGAGATAGAAGCTTCCTGGACTAGGTCTAGGTTAGCTGACAACTACAAAAGGAGAATAAAAGTTCCTTTTACAAGATTCCATGTACTATGGAGTAGAATATGTAATCTTTGGTGTTTGTAGATATTTTGGGTTTTTTTTCTAATTTTATTTTATCTACTGTTCTGTAGATATTTGTTGTCTATTTAATATATGAAGTAATTTGACTCTGATGTCTCATTGCTCATTTCTTTCTTTCTTTATTTTTATCGAGATGACCTGTCTTTTGGAGAAAATGTGGTATTGATATTTTCTACTGTTAACTAGTTGATGTTAATCTGTGTGTTTAAATCTAGCAATAGATTTTTAAAGAACTAGGGTACACCAGGGTTTGATGCATTTGTGTGAAGATAGTAATGTGTTCTAGGTTAACTGTTTCCTTGATTAGAATGACATGTCCTTTTTAATCTTTTCTTAGTAGTTTTACTTTGAAGTCTATTTTTCCTATGTTAGAATAGCAATGCTTGATTGCTTCATGGTATTATTTGATTGGAATAATTTTTCCATCCTTTTACTCTAAGGATAGTGGTACCTATCTTGAAACCAAGATGTGTTCTTTTGAAGAGAACAGATAGATGGGTTTCTTGATTAGTCTGCATCTTTTGATTTAAAAATTTAGCCTATTAATATTTAAAGTTATTATGGAAATGTATGTGTTAATTTCAGTCATAATACTGTTTATTTTTTTGGTGTTGTGTGTGGCCTCAGTGGTACTTTGTATTTTAGTAATTATTGATTCTTATTTCTTTCTGTAGTTGCTTGGCTATCCTCATTCTACTCTTCAGCTCAAAATATTACTTTGTGTGTTTTATTTAAGTTTGGTTTTTAGGTTGTTCATATAGTGGAACACGTTTTCTTTTTCTTTCAACCATGACAGATAGTTTTGCTTGATATATTAGTCTATATTGGCTATGATAGTCTTTTAGGATTTGGAATGCATTACTCTAAGCCCTTCTAGCTTTCAATTTTTCCACTGAGAAACTAACTGTTAATTTCATGAGTTATGTGTTATCTGTTTTTGTTTTGGTTATTTTTCTTGCAGCTTCCAGTACACTTTCTTTGTTCTGTATACTTAAAGTTTTAATTATGATATACCATTGGGAATTGTTATTCTGATGTGGTGTCTTGTTGGTATTCTTTGTGCTTCTTGTCTGTGTGGGTATGTCTTCTTAATTTAAGCAAGTTTTCTTCTATTATCTTGTGGGAGATCTGGCTTATGTCATACTTGGTATTCTTCTACCTAATCTTGCCTATATTTTAAGATTTTATTTTTATGGTGTCCTACATTTCTCAAATGTTTTATTTCTGTGTTTTAATATTTTTCTATTCCTTGATTTTTGTTCAAAATCTTCTATTTTATTTTCAAGTCCTTATATTCTGTCTTCTGTTTGCAACACTTGCAAGGCATTCCTTTGACTTTTCTAGTTTAATTATTGAGTTTTTCAATTCTATCTTTACTTCAACTATAGTTTTTTTCAATGTTTCTGTCTCCCTACAGAATTTCATTTTCTTTTTTAAAATATATTTTATTAATTTATTCATATTACATCTCAATTGTTTTTTTGAGTTTTTAGTTTTGTTTTGTTTTGTTTTAATTAATTTATTCTTGTTACATCTCAATGGTTATCCCATCCCTTGTATCCTCCCATTCTTCCCTCCCTCCCATTTTCCCCTTATTCCCCTCCCCTATGACAGTTCCTGAGGGGGACTTCCTCCCTCTGTATATACCCTATTAGAATATACAGAATTTCATTTTCAAGTCTTTTATTTTCTGTTTTATTTTCATCAGCGTTATGCTTATGTTTTCTTAGACATCACATAGCCACTTATTCTCCTTAATTTACCTGTGTGGTTTCTTCATATCTTCTATAAATTCCTTGAATTTTTTATCAAATTTATGATTTACCTTTTAAGTTCTGTGCCCTGCAGCTCATATAGGTTATTTACATTGCAAAGATTTCTACAGGACTGGTGGATTTTCAAGAGGATATACTGATTTTATTTTTCATATTGTTTGCATTTTTGTGATAAGATCTGAGCATGTAGACTTTTTTGTTAGTTACATGTCTGGTATAACCAGAGCAGGTTGAAATACAAGAGAAAATGGTGGGTTGGTTGAGCATAGAGAATGAAAATGCCTGAGGTGGAATGAAGTCAGCTGGACAGAGGGACTGGGGTGGCATGAAGTATAAACATCTCAGTCTGTGGAGCCTAAGAATACATCTGGCTGAGTCGAGAGGCTGAATGTAGCATATAGTGGACCTGTGGGTTGTGGGATGGGCAGGGCATGTGCCAGGGAAGCCTGCAGGGTAGTTGTAGTGGTGGCCAAAGTGGATCAAAGCACTGAATGTGGCACCCAGGTTTGATTTGGTGGGATGGAACGGATGTGTGGCAGGGATGGTCAGACTATCTGGGTTAGGCTTCCTGACTTATTTACACTACCCTGACTAGATGTATATTTCTAGAAAATCTGTTTCATTTATATCTGCACCTTCTAATAGTCTCACCCTTAGCATCTTCAATATGCTACAGCATATATAACAAAGTGTGTTCTCTGTCATGGCCCTTTGATATCATTTAATATGAGACTACATGAAGCTCTAAAGATGAAATTTGTCACATTTGCAATGAACTAAGGGTTTAAAGTGAAACTGATAATATGTAGAATCAAAAATCCCTTGTTGAAAAATAGTAAAGGTTTACATGCAAAGTATTATTCATATTCCTAGGACAGTACAGCTTCAAGATTTGCACTGCTCTTCTCTATATCTATTTCCTACCATCCAACTCAGTGGGTCATATGAGTGTCCTTTCTGATGCCATTGTGATGTGAAAGCTCCTTATTGGGTAATGTTAAAGACTGCATCTCTTAACTTCTCAAATTAGTCACTGAACACAACCAAGTTTTAGCATTAAAACACCCAAATTCTTAGAACTTTTTTCTAGTATATCTCATAACACTTTTTTAAAATTCTAGTTTTTCTGTAGGAAATTACAATTTTTATTTGCTCTTTGTAAGAAAGTGGGAGAAACGTTGGCTTTGTATCTTCTGTATACGTAATTTACTATATTAAGTTGGTTATCTCTAAATTCTTATCTTTTACATTTCTGCTTCTACTGACCTAACAAAGTCCATATCACCTTGAATCTGTTATCAAAACAGCTTATTAATGCTTAGAAGAAGTTGAACTGCATGTATAGTACACTTTTTGATTCAAGAATTGACAAAAGTGTGCAATTCAGTTATGCTTACATTGCTTTACTCTTGTACCAGCAGTAAAGCAAAAGGTGAAGTCTGTGAGACAAAGACACAAACCTGTGGCCACAGTTCTTAGCTTCCCTTTGTGTCTTGTGGAAGCATTCTCATATTGAAGCCTTGGCAACTCACACAGTTTCAACATCTACTAGGATAAAATAGACAAGACGGTGTAACTGTCTTTTATATTACAGAGATATCAGTAGCCAGGAGGAAAGTATTTTATCACACAGCACTGCATTTATATGACAGTCTAACTACTTAATAAGCCTATTATACAAGTCTTTAAAATTCTTACTGTTTTGCATTCTGTATTCATGTTTTTTCATATCCACCATTCCCTGTTATTTCCAACTTCACTTTTAAATTCAATGTAATCTAGCCTTTGTGCCCAATATTCTAAGAGAAGTTCTTCTTTCGAGATCTTTAATGAACTCAGCATTGACACATTCTTATTTCTAAGTGTTTACGGCTGTGTTGTTTGTTATCTCAGAGCATGTACAATATTTAACTCTTTCTTTGTGCACTGCCAACTAACTTCTAAAATATGGTTGCTAGTGACCCTCCATTCTTTGTTCCAGTGGCATTTATTGTCTTAAACTGTCCCTGAACTGAGCCCTTTGAGGGAAATTTGAGTGGAATACAACAGTTTCCTTGGTTGTTGGAGTTCAGTGACATTCACTCCACTGGAGTCCTTGCTAGGAGATGTGTGCTCCTTCTGATTGTTTCTTACCTCTGAGGTCAACTCGTGCTGGTTCCATGACTTCCTTCCCAGTGGTAGTCTACAAAACTTTCTTCCTCACGTGGCAGAAAGATTCCATTCAACAAGTCTCTTAATAATGTAATATTCCATTGCCTCTACAGATGCTGCAAATGTGGCTGCTATGTCACAGATGCATCAGTAGGTGGCTGAGGAGAGGTTGTGTCTACTCTTAGTGTTCTGACCTGCGAACATCGGAATGATAAGTAGCCTAACATTCCCTGAAAGACCTGAGCCTGAGAGGAAGACCAGTCCTGTGCCAGGGGCCCCAAACAGGGGGCTATCCTGAGAATACCACCAGGCCAGCACTGAGAAGTCCTGGGGGTGGGAGGAGGCAGAACATGCCCAAGATGACCACAGTCTGGTGCCACAATGCACGAGTGGGGAATGACACTCCTGAGACCACTCCTGAGATGATTCCAGACACTCAGAGACCCGGGCTCCAGTGAGAGCAGTGGGTAAGTAGCGGAGAAATGGAAGAGAAAGAGAAACAGAAGGATGTGGGCATGGTGAAGAGATGCAGAATGGGAGACTAGAGGGTAGTGACAACAGCCTGATATGAGTAGCCTGTGCTGCCATGTCTGGGTCCATGGCCCAGCCATAGCCGTGGTCTCTTACCACCAAAGGGCAGGCAGACATCCTTGGTTTGCTGCTACCTGGGGACATACTGATGCATGAGGGTTGTGCAGAACTGACCACACCCCTCGCTTGAGCATCTTGGGAGAGCTGGTCCTGGGGGCCTGAGAGCAGGAGAACTGACCCCACCTCTAGGCAGCTGTAGTACTTCTGAGAGCAAACCCTGAACGCTGCAGGTGAG
The DNA here is from genome assembly GCF_964271855.1 of Acomys minous. NCBI lineage: Eukaryota > Metazoa > Chordata > Mammalia > Rodentia > Muridae > Acomys > Acomys minous. The sequence goes on along the minus strand of NC_140489.1, from coordinate 68,257,989 downwards.
CACCCAAGGATATGAGCATGGGAGAGCGGGCCCTGCCACTTGTCTCTCATGCAGTGGCATGGACAATGTAGAGACACATTCCTCCCCACTCTCCCCTCACCACCTGCATTAGATGGGAAACCTGGCATGCTGAGTTCATGAGAGCAGAACTGTTTCTGCCCCTCACCAGCTGAAGAACTCAGAATGGGCCGTGCATCTATCCTGGGCAGCACCGTAAAGCTGACTCTGGTGGCAAGTAAATAGGTGAGCCATCACAAGTGCACCATCATAGGAGAGCTTGTCCCCTACTTGTCTGCCATGAAGTAGCATGGGCAAGGGAGAGATACACACACATACACACACATACACACACTGACACCTACAGCAGGCAGGAGAGCTAGCCCCAAGGCATCAGAGTAGGAGAGCTATTTTGACCCTCACCTGCTGAAGCGCTTGCAAAAGCTGGTCCTATATCTTGCCTGGACAGGACGGTAGAGCTAGTTCTCTGTGTTTGTGTATGGGACGTGGGGGGCGAAGTTTGCAGGTGAGCCAGGTCAAGAGCATAAGTGCAAAAGAGTCAGCCATGTCTCCTGCCTGATGTATGGTGGTACATATGAGGGAGAGATGCCCTCCTCCCTTCCTTATCCCTTGCCACCTATGACAGGCAGAAGAGCTGGCCCCAGGGTCATGAGAGTAGAAGACATGGGCGTAGCCCTCACCAGCAGCAACACTCAGGATATCCACCCGTGAACCTAACCTGGGCTGAAGGGTAAAGCTGGCTCTGATTGCAGGGGTTGCTGGTGAGCTGTCCCTGAGGGCACGAGAGCAGGAGATCTAATGGGCTGAGCATCTCAGATACCACTTAGTTACAGATCCAGGGCTTTGGGTTCTCTGACGCCAACATTTATCCCATCTATGAACTGTTTGAGTGCATGTAGGGGCCGATCCTACAGATCAAAAGCTGCAGGATCTCCATGATACAAGGCAACAACAAAAGATACCTGCGAGGAGTCCCAGTCATGTTTCAGTACTGATGGAGTGGCAGACCCAGAGGCCTCAAACCAATCCAACAGATCATTGCAATGAACATTTGCATGCAAAGAAGTGTGGACATAGGCGCGTATACTCTGCGACATACTGTAACACATTATAGCTTCCACAATGAGACATTATTTTTCTTTTTGGGGTAGGTTGCAAGGGTGGAGGGCAAGTATGAAGGGAGAGGGAGATAAGTGGGTTTGGGGTGCATGATGTGAAACACACACAGACACAGATACACAAACACACACACAGTTGTTGTTTTTTTTTTTTTTAACATTTCTGCCGTTATTGGTTCCCCGTAATCCACGGTGGTAGTTTGGATCTAATATTCTTCCTAATAGCTGTTTGCTACTGTCTTGGCCAGCAATCAGTAGTACTACTGATCCAATCTCCAGATGGGATCTAGTAGATGAAGTAGCTCATTAGGATTTCCCTGTGAGGAGGTTAACAGGATATTGGTTACCCATCTCTGACTTTTGTGCTTCCTGCCACCTATCAAATGAGAAATTCTTGCTCTACCATGTGCTCCACCTCCACCCCATCAGCCTCACATAAAGCCCCCCAAAAAAATACCTCATGGAATAATACTGAAAAGCCATGAGGTCAAATTCTTTCTGCTTTTAAAGTGGGTAATTGTATTTCATTCAGCAACAGGAAGCTGATTTTCATCTCATTCGAGAGTTCTCTGGCACACTACATTCCACAGTTAATGGGCTTCTTGCTATTCCTACTATGAGGCGGTAAGCCTGTGTGCATCTCTTGACATTATAGGCATTGTATTGCATCTTAATGATACAAGTCTGGGTTTTATCCCACTGTATTAATAAGGACATCTTTGTTTAACCTTTTAAAACTTAAAGCTCACTCTAGTCCCATAATCACCAATAACCATTCTGGGGTTTTTTTTTTTCATAGATTTTTCTCATCTCCTAAAAAGATATTGCCAACTTCTGTTATATTTACCAAATTTGACTCTATTTATTTTTTTTAGGCAACAAGTTCCATGAAATTATAAATTTTTTTGTAGAAAGAACCTACTACTGCTGCTGCTGCTGCTACTACTACTACTACTATTCACACATACACACATACAAACATACACACATACAAACATACATACATACACAACTTGTTGAATAAAAATATCTTTGAGTTCATGTATGTCTTTTAACATTCTTAATTTTACTTGCTATTTACCTTTATCTTTATTTTTGTTTTTAGACTCAAGGATTTTCCTTGTATGTGGGGTGGTTGGTGGGTGGGTGGGTGATTAATCACTTTTCAATCCAAATTCACTGTAGTTATGAGTATAACAACACTTTAATCTTCTATTTAAGAAATCAAACCAAGTGTAACTATTTCATATCTATAAAATGTACCCCAATAGCACTTAAATAGCATAGTATTGTGCTATGCCATTTTTATTGTGTGTGTTTCTATATATTGCTTTTGCCCAACAAAACTCGTAAGAATCTCACTAATAGCAATGCCATTCTATTCTATTTTCTGTGACCTCCAAGTGCCATGGAGAGCTTTTCTTTTAATGTGATTATGAGCCCATGAGGGAGTTGTGTAACTGTGGGTGTGAGAGTTAATATTGTCAATTTGGATGATAACCACCTAAGAGACCAGGCAATGGTCATGCTTGTGATGGACTGTCTAGATTAGGCTAATTGAGGCAAAAAGAGCAAGGTGAAGTGCATGGCACCATTCCTTGCTGTGTTTGATGCTGGACTTTTTTTTTTTTTTAAGAAGCAAATTATTGCTACCTCTTAATTGGAAGTTTTACATGATCAGCTGTCTCAAGCTACTACTTTCCATGACTTTCACCGACATGATGCACTATGTCCTGGAATTTAAAGCAAAATCAACCCCTCCTCCCTGAAATTGCTTCTGGTCGTGTGATCCTAGGAACAGGAAAAGCAACGAATGCAGTAATGAGAAATATCACAAAATATTTAGTAAGAGAAAAAGGTGTGACTGTCAAAATTAATTAGAATCCAGTACATTGGACCCAACACTCATCCAAGTGGCAGCAGATGACATCACTATAGCCTGGGTTCTGGACCTGTAGTGGGCATGGTTTTCACTATGCATACGAACTGTTTTGTGGCAACATGCCAATAGACATTCCTAAGAACACCTTGCCTAACATTTGAAAGTCAGTGTTATGTGTTACAGTGTTTTTCTATTTTTTTGGAAACATAAAAGTTTAATCATGAAAAGAAGGATGTTTATTATATTCTCACTATCATTCTTCAACATGAATCAAGTTAATATATTTTTGTATTTATTTTGTTATAATATCTGATTTTAATAATTCCCATTTGTATGGTTGATGTGAATTTTAACTTAAAATGTTAAATTCATTGCAGATCAGGATTAGAACATAATGTCCATAGACTTTAGAAATGACACTCCACATGCCCTGATATATTTATATAATCATCATTGATGATAATAAAACTAAAATGTTGACCAATTCAGAAAACTACTTCAAAAAATTTGTGCACCACAGACTCAAACATTCAGCCAAGAATACATATGTAATTAGAATTCAAATATTCTTTCATCTTTTATTAATGACAAAGCGATTTATACCAAGTAATTGTTTTAAGACAATTTTATGGCTCCTTATTAGTAAAATTTGCTTTGTATTCTTATTTTTCTATCTTTATGCACAAAATTCTTTATAAAAATATGTCATAAATAGGAATTGTTTAAGAAGCCCTACTATATAGAATGTAAAAAAAGATGCTAAAATTAATTTGAACCATTTTTTCTTAACAGTGATTGGCTCCCTAGTGATCTAGTGGCCAGGGTTTGGTGTTCTCATTATCATGGCCTAGCTTAACTTCCTAGTCAGGAGAGCCTTTCTTCTGTGGCTTGGGATGTAGCTAAGTGGCAGAGAACTTGCTAGCATTCATAAATTAATGGATAAGTATAATAATTCTCTAATACATGTAACTATGTTTAAAATACTTTCCTCAGATATGAGAGCAAATGTTGCTACATGTGCAATATGTTGTATTTGGCACAAAAAATTATAATATTATTATTTAAAAATCTCCACTCATAAACTTGCTGTGAAACATTTATAGATCTTGTGAAGTTTATGCAAATTGTAAAAGTGGAAGGCCTCAGGAAATGTGTCAATACATTTTTCCCATGCATTGGATCAATCACAGAATTGGAAATCACATACAGATACAGACTTGAATCTGAGGATTCGAATCCTGAGTGAATTACACATTCATTAATGTTTGTAACCTGATTCTACATGTGCCTTGGGGTATGTCGCTATCTGTCCAATTTGTGTTTATTACTTAAAAATGTTAATTTAAGACTTACACATAGAATTTTGAAAGCAGGAGATTATTTTTCCTGTGACAGTTCCTTACTCCAATTAATTACTAAATATTATTTATTACTAAATATTAATTATAAAATATTAGTGAATAAAGGTATTATATACTGATTTGTTGGACTCCAAGAAGAAGACTCTATATATGCTAACAACAAATTGAATTGATCAAGAAATTTAATTTCTTACTATTTTTTCTAAAACAAAAATGAATAAGAACTATTAAGAGAGACACAGGGACAGAATTACAGTTGAGATGTGTTGCTAAGCACTATGGTGATGGAAATCCTTTGCTTGACTGGATTTCCATGTATCTTTTGATTGACATTTTGTTCATTGTGTGATCATCCTAGAATTGGTCACTTAGTCTTATTAATTCTGTTCCATTCTCACTCTAATTGCTTGAGAATATTATAGTTGCTTAATCTCAATTTAAAAATTAATACACATATTAATTTTTAATGTTTTAATATTTGTCTTTATTTCTTGTTAGTATTCTTGCTGTTGTAGCAAGTATGCAATATTACATATGCCTGAGACTTCTTCCTACCTGGGCTACTTCCTTCTATAGTTGTGACTATACATTACTATTTACATATCTCTTATATTCTAAAAGACTAAAATTTTTCCTGAACCTCACAGCTGGGGTTAGTAATATAGCTGAGATCATCTAACACTTCATACTGCTGGCCTAGTGTATACATAGCCTGTTTGCTTAATCTGCCCTTAACAGAACAATGCAACAACCAATGCTACTTGCCTTGGATTTCTCATGTAATCCGCTTTTTCAACCTAAGTAAATACATAACTGTATCTTAAAATATATACTTCTCCATGCCCCTGACCAGAGAGCATTACATTCATATATTTATGTGTGATATGATAGTCATTTACTGAGAGTACTAAATAGGTTGAAAGGCAACTTTATAAAACAAATATCTGCCAAAAAAATATTGAAAGCACGAAGAAGATAAGCAGATACTGCTTGATGACATTTGTTGTTTGTTATCTGAGTCAATTACAGTTAGCTTGAGTTAGTAACTTTATCCCTTGTAAAAGTAGGTTAAAGATTTCTCTAAACTACCTCACATTCCTTCCTCATGTGATATTTTCTGTGATGTTCAAGAAATACAGACCAAAATCCCTTGATTAAGGACAAAGACACATAGGCACAGTCATGGACATGGACAGAGACACAGACATAGACATGGACATGGACACAGGACAAGACAGAATTCATGCAGTCACAAGTCAAGACTCATGAAACAGACAGACGGGAGATGATGGAAGGGATAGCGAGAGGGAATAACAGAATTCAAATCAGTGAATCAAATCTCAAGCATATAAGGGAAATTCTTTAAAAACTAAACACCAAAGATTTCTCTTTACACTATAATCAACAGCAGTGTAGCATAGAAATTAAAAATAGGGGCAATAAGATGTAGGCTCATAGTCTCCTCCTGACATGTCTTTTTTCTTAATTCCAAGGTGGTCACGGCTTAGTTAGTAGGAAGAGACACCATAACTAAGGCAACTTCAAAAATAAAAGGCATTTGATTGGGAGCCTGCTTAAAAGATTAGTCTTAGAGGGGTAGCCCATGATCATCACAAAGGAGAACATGGCAACTGGCAGGCAGGCATGGTGCTAGAGCAGAAGCTAAGAATTTATATCTTATTCACAAGTGGGAGGAAGAAAGGACGTGTGGACCTGGCATAGGCTTTTGGAACCTCAAAGTCCACCCCGATAATATACCTCCTCAAATAAGGCCACCCCTCCTAATCCATCCCAAAATAGTTCCACCAACTGGGACTGAACGTTCAAATGTGAGAGCCTATGGGCTCGTCTCATTCAAAGTATCTTACTCCATTTTCTTAATTACATAAAGAGTACTATAAAATCTTCACATCACAGGCCATATGATAATGAAATGTGTTGATATTTAAGCTAACTTGTTCTTAGTTTTAACAAGTAACATATAAACCATGTGAACGAGTTCTGGATATATGGTGAATGCTGTGAAGCTGTTTCTATGTGACTAATAACATGCTGCTTCATAATCACACAGTAAGTTGTACCTCCATACACTTCAACCAGTGCTTTTATGAAACATGGTCACAAGAATGAAGACACAGGATTTAATGATGTGTGGTTCAGGACTATGTTTTTTTGCCATGGAAATATAAGAATGAAACAACTTAAAAACAATGTACCATTTATCTTGAAGCATAATTAATAGTTTTTACTAAGACACAATGAAATTCACGAAATATAATTTTAATTATTAATTTCATAATTTGTTGTAAACTTTTGATCAGTTTTATGTTTGTGCTTTTCTTGTCAACTTGAAATAAACATAGATATATCTGGGAAGAAAAAGTTTCTTAATTGAGGGAAATTAAGCTTGGCCTATCATCAAGTCTGTGAGGTATTATCTTGACCAATGATTGATGTGGAAGATCCCATTCCATAGGATTGGTGACACCTTCAGGGAGGTGGTCCTATGTGGAATAAAAAACATGCTGAGGGATAGAGAGATGGCTCAGAGGTTAAGAGCACTGGCTGCTCTTCCAAAGGTCCTGAGTTCAATTCCCAGCAACCACATGGTGGTTCATAGCTATCTTTAATGAGATCTGGTGCCCTCCTCTGACCTATGGGTGTACATTCAGGCAGAACACTATATACATAATAAATAAATAAATCTTGAAAAAAAACCCAAAAACCAAAAGAAAACAAAACAGCTGAGCAAGCCAGGAGTGACAAGCAGTAAGCAGTACTTCTCTTTGGTTTCTGTATCAGTTCCTGTCTCCAGGTTTCTACTGTGAGTTGTTGCCCTGAATTTCCTTAGTGAGGGACTAAAAGTGATAAGCTGAAATAACCCATTTCTTCCCCCAAGTTGTTTTCATCATAGTGTTTTATCAAAAGACTAGAAATTTGTAAAGTTTGATATGTCTTTAAAAACAAACATAACATCTCTAGATCTATAATTCTATTGCAATTTAAAGTTCTGGAAACAACTTACCAAAACAACAACAACAAAAAAGATGTGTATGTTGAGAGGGAGAGTTGAAAGTGGGAATTTGTGTCTTTGGGAATATTTATTTTGAATCAATCTGCCTTAATATTTGAAGAGCTAACTACTTCTTTCCTAGGCTTATCGCCATTGCCTCTTGCTGCTATTTAATATTATCTTGATAGTACTGGCTAAAAACTTCAAAACATTTTCTAATGATAGAAAGCAAATAGACAAATTAAAACAAAAACTTGTATAGTTTAGGCATAAAAGTGTGTTTGTGCATTGAGATGTCATTATCATCATTTGAGGCCTAAGAACAAATTATAATAAGCTCATAATAAAAAGCTAATTCACACTTATTTTCTATCAGTGAAGGCAGGCTCTGTGCTAGATTCTTGTGGTAGTTTAAAATAGAGATCATTCTCTTTTTGGACAGTATACAAAATGCTAAATAGATGAAGACTAACATAGCACATCTAGGTCCTCACAGCTACAAAGAAGACAGAAGAATCTCCAGCTCAGTAATGAGAAATAAAATTGCACACGTGAAAAGCTTGGTTTCGATTTCACCACCAAAATTTAAAAGTTAGGAGACTTTCATAATGAAATCATGGGGTGAATGAAAGAGGAAGGCAAAGAGCAGAACCCACAGATCTGTTCTGATTGCATTTGAATGAAATTCCAAAAAGGCAAAATCCCTGTAGTGTCAGAAATAAGGAAAGAGGATGGTCATACAGGGATTTAACTCAAAGGGCTGCTTTTAGAAGCTGGGTTAGTAGTGCTCGGCTTTCTTGGAATGGTCATAAGGAGCATCAATTTTATTCAAATAAAATTATGGTTTTTGATATAGACATTAGATGTCAATTTAAGTAATCTAGTAACTTCTAAAAGCATCCCTTTCATATATCTCTGAGCTTCATGACACAGGCACAGACATATTCTCTCTATCGGTTTTATAGTGGAATAATCCAAATTTCCCTGAGAATATTCTGGAGTTATCTAAATGCTGTTGTAACACAATAATGACTAAAATCATGAGGAATTGGCTTTCTCTTCACCTGTTTACTGTTGCTATTTACTCATTGTTATTATATGCTAAATAATACTTGTGCATGGTCACTTTTTCTGTTTTGCTTGTTATGCAAACTGTATTCAAGATCACTTCTTATCTAGATCTTAGCAGGCACCTCAGTGGCAGTGTGACATGAAATGATGATGACTTATGGTGATGAGGGAGCATCAGAGTAACTACAGGTAGTGTAGGATCGAATACTAACAGGAGAAATGTAAATGTTGGTTCAGCCCATGGATATCAATGATGGTGGACATACCTTTAACAACTATGATGTTTCCCGGTTGTTGTTTACAGCTTTGGAAAAGTTAAGAAAGTAATATTATTTTCCACTATCAAGGAAGAATCTACAAAAATCTTCATTTTCTGTAGCTGGACAGATTTTACTCAGAACCAGTTTCAAAGGGGGAATGAACCATCCTTAATGATACCCTATGCATATTTTTATGTATATAGTCAGTGTACCTACCTCTCCCAACCCAAAATTTCAGAGGCATAGAAGGAAAGTTGGGATGGCTAAGCATGAGTTATTAATGCTTCCACAAATATGAACTCTCTTTCCCTGAGACTGGCCTCAGTACTATGCTTCTACATCTCTAGTCTGGCAACATCAGAGACTGGTTTTGATTTCTGTATATAGAATTTTCCTGAAGAGATTAGACAAAGATTAAAGACTGATATGATCATGTTAGTTTGGCTTCCGGTTACTGTGTTAAAGAGCATGCTAACCAAGAGTGACTTGAAGAGGAAAGTGTTGTTGTCATCTTACAACTTCTAGATTACAGAGTATTACTGAGGGAATCAGAGCAGGAACTTAAGGAAGGAAGCTGGAGGCAGAAACTGGACAGGAGGCCATGGAGGAATGATGTTTACTGTTTTGAGTTTCATGGTTTGCTCAGTCTTCTTTCTTATACAGCTATGACCATCTAGGCTAGGGTAGCACTGCCCTCTTTAAGATGGAGCCTCCTACATCAATCATTAATCAATAAAATTCCTCAAAGTCTTGCCTGTAGGCTGATAGGGGCATATTCTCAATTGAGGTTTCTTCTTTCCAGATGACTCTAGGCCATGTCAAGTTGATAACAAAACCTTATACCCTGAAATGCACAGGAGAAATTTGTACAGGAATTGGTAATCACTGCAGACATGTTTTTTTTTCTGTGTAGCTTTGGATGTCCTGGATTTGTCTTGTAGAACCACCTGATCGCAAACTCATAGAGATCTGCCTGCCTCTTCCTCCCTGAGTGCTGGGACTACAGTCATGTACCATTGTACCCAGCTCTCCAGACATGCTTTAATTTTCCCTAGCCAGTTACTCTACTGACACCACATTCTAAGTATTGACACCATGCTTTGATAAATACCATGAGTTTTGTTCCACAATATTGTCTAAAGATAAAGAATCTAATGCACAACAGTGGGTATATGTGCATGGGTTTCTCTGGTTCTGTATCAACATATGCATCCTTCAGAAGCTGTAGTCCAAAAAAGAAGGAAATTAGCCATTTAATATTTTCTACATGCTTGGAAACAAATTCCACACAGTAAGAGTGATAATTTTATGTTTTGCCCCTTAAAATGTGACAGTATTTGCACCGAGAGATGAGTGTTAGAAATAGATGAAGCTCTTCTCCTTGATGTTTCTGGTGCTACAGTTTATATATTTTCTTTTTTCAGGCTTTCACTAACTATACTTGGAATCTCCTATTCTCAGAAGTGACTCTTTGGGAAATGGCAGGATGACAAACTGACTTGTTTTTCCATTATCTTTCTTTTGGCTAGAGATTATCGTAAAAAATATTAACTTCCATGCACTTGTGAGCTTTGCATGTGGCCAATACCAGCAGGATTCCCTTTAAATCTTAAGTCATAGTTACTTTTTTCTATTAGGTATAGGATTTATTTTGAACATAAAGATATGCCTTTTGACAGAGGACCAGCAGGCAATGACAGGACCTCCTGAGGAAAGACCCTGAGGAAGAAAACAGAGCATTAAATGGAATATTTCTTAACATTTTTATGCCCAGAGCTAATGGTCAATGTAATAACAACAAAACTAGTAAAGACTTTGACTCCACTTAATATGACAGGCAAGCAGCCAGATTAGTTGGGACACTACTTAACTTGAAACAATTTAAAATATGTGAGAGAGATAAGAGATGGAACCTATCAGTTAATGGTTTGCCCTCACTGCATTATAAAGGGCAGAGAATTGTAACTTGTTTCACACATCCTGCCCACTAAATTGAAGTTTGAAGCCTTAGTTAAGACCTGGTCATTATCAGAGTCAAGAATAACGCAAGAAGCAAACTCTTGTCTACAAACTTACACTCAGCCTTATCTGTGACCCATTCCTGGTAACTACAGATGATTTCGGTGGGTGTCTACTTCAAATTACACAGAATGGAGAGCATCTTCTCGTAAGCATGTACCATAAAATACTTCAAACTTGCTTTGACTGCTCATAGTGGGATGTTATGGGGGTGCCTATTCATGATGTGAACAAAGTGAAACAGGAGGGAGTCAAATGTAGGTAAACTTCTTGCTATGGGTGATACAACATGATAATGCCAGAGAGTTTCAGCCTCGCAAGGAAATTTCCTAAGGGCGTGGCAGGCAATTGTTTTTCCTTACTATCCGGTTTCAGTTTCCATGGTAGCTGGACCATCTTGGAAATAACTACTTATACTTTTACTCAAGCTCTGCCCTTGTTATTCAAACGAAACTAACCCCCGCCCCTGCATCTCATAGAGGCCATCTTCCTCCCTTTTCTCTCTTGGTACCATCTGAAATGCACTCTTTTTTTTTTTCCCCTGAAACTGTCATCTTTGATTACATTTTCTTTTTTTATATATATATTATTAATTTATTCATATTACATCTCCATGGTTATCCCATCTCTTGTATCTTCCCATTTCTCCCTCCCTCCCATTTTCCCCTTACTCCCCTCCCCTATGACTGTGACTGAGGGGGACCTCCTCCCCCTGTATATGTTCATAGGGTATCAAGGCTCTTCTTGGTAGCCTGCTATCCTTCCTCTGAGTGCTACTAGGCCTCCCCACCCAGGGGACTTAAGTGGGACAGAAGGGAGGACATCTTATTGGGACTCTAGGTGAGAGAAGCATGGGATAATAGGGAAATAGAAGGATCCAGAGGGCCCTAGAAACCTACAAGAAGAACATTATGATGGGCAGATCTGGGCGCAAGGGTCCTGCTCAAACTATGGCACCAGCCAAGGACAACACATTCAGTAAATTTCCAACCACTACACAGATCTAGCCAATGGATAGGATATTCTCCACAATTGAGTGGAGCGTGGGGTCTGACTTTCACATGAACTCTGGTGCCCCATATCTGAAATTTACTCTTGCCCAGAATATCAAATATTACTTAGAAGATTTAAGAAATTGTGTTTTAGAAACAAAGAAATTTACTTCCCTACAAGAATTTTAAGTACTTCCTTATTTGTTGGCATAGTTTAAGAAATCTGGCATTATGTTCAATTTGCTCCTATTTAAACACCTGTTTACACATACACACCCAGTCACATACATTTTAAAACTAAACAAAGTAACAAAGGACATAAAATTACTCAATTGGTTTATTGCTTCTGTTCTCTAAATAGCAGTTGATGTTTATTGACTGTTTGCCATATGCCAGGTGGTATTCTAACCAATTACATATAATATCTCATTTTATTTACAAAAAGCTTTAGCTAGGATTACTATGGTCCCTGAAAGTAGGAAGATAAAACTTTGATTCTTTGACATGTACTGGTTTTCTCAAGGTTCACTTTTATATGTCAAAGAGAGAACCACAGGACTCTCTGTCTCTGGAGGGTGTATTACTTGCTAGTATAATAAAAATGACCAAAAGCAAGTTTATTCTTTAAAAGAAAATCTCTTAATTCAGTCCATGCCTTCCCATCTGAACACATCTGCTAGGGTTTCCAGTACTGTCTTAATGCTTTATCAGTCAGCATTCTCTAGAGCGTCAGAACTTATGGCATGAATATATAAAAATACATTATATTAATATTAATTAATTAATATAAAATCTTATACAATTATAAATATTCATATATGTGTGTATATATGGTTTTATTAAAGCAGCTTATGGGCTATAGTCCAGCTAGTCCAACATGAGCTGTCTACCAGTAAAAAGTCTAAGAATACAGTAGTTGTTCAGTCCACAAGCCTGGATGTCTCAGCTCGACAGTATATGCCAGAATCTTGAAGAAAGAGACTCTAAGGCCAATGCAGAAATAGAGTTGTTAGCAAAGGAGAGAAAAAGTAGGCAAATATCATGTTCTTTTTAATCAGCTTCCAGTAGAAGGCGTGTCCCAAATTAAAGGTGCCTCTTCCCATTTCAAAACATCTGGATTAAAGTGTCTTTCCACCTCAAAATATTAAAAAGTCTCATCAATGTACCTAGAAGTTTCAGTTTTGCTTAAATCTAGATGTAGTTGACAACCAAGAAAAACCATCCCAAATCCATCCAGTATCAACTTGACATACAACCATTTCTTCTATGTCATGCTCAATTGCCAAATAAAAACAACAACCAGGACACAATTGCATCTACCATGATATAACTATCCTAGGTACAACTACAAACAAGTTACATATTTAGCCAGGTCATAATTACACCTAACATGATATAACAATTACTAGTACAACATCAAATGTACTATAAGTTTTAGAATATGTGGCATTATCTTCTGAAGGACACTTTTATTTGGTTATCTCAAAACTCAAATATGCTAACCACTGTTATTCTCCTAATTGATATAATATTACATGATAATTAAATCAAGGGGGGAAGCACAAACATTAAAGCAAGGAGGAAGTACAAGCCCATTCTGAGCAAAACATGTCAGAAATATTCATGTCAGTTATAGTCCTTGTTACTGCAACTGGTCACCTGACCTTAGCTGATATTTACAACTATCTCCCTCTACTACTAATGTTTATTTCCTCTGCCCCCAGATAGATCCAATAGGTCTTGGCATTCTTTCTGAAAGAACAACCCATAACTGTGCTCTTTGTCATACTCGCCTGTGGTAGGTTGTTGTAGTTTTCCACTTACTTTAAGCACAGAACATGGTAGCATTAAGAGACAATAATACCTGGATCCCAAGACCCCCAACAACCACCAGGAATTGAATCTGACGTAAACTGCACAGAGTCGCGTTATTTAACAAGCTCGGAGCTCAAACCGACTGTCAGTCCTCCAGCAAATGGAGAAGATGGCAGCCCCAGCTGCTCTGGGTCGAGGACTTTTAAAGTGAAAAAAACCACAAGCTGAGATTGCCAAGCCTGGGAGCTACATGACTGGCTAAAAGGTACATAGGAATGTTGACCTTTAAGCTGATTGGAGAGTGCCTCTAGGCTAAACCTCAAGGGGGAATTTTTATCTAAACTAAGGGTCGTAACCTATTGACCTGCATTCTGATTGGTTGGCAGCTGCAACTTGTGTAAACTTATTGTTTTTCTCTGTGTCTAAGAGAACATAGGCCACCAAAGGAGCAGATTTTCAATAACATGGGGTCTAACTATAAAGCGACTTAGTCCTTTCAACAATACCCTAAAGGAGCTCCTGAATTCCAGACGTAAACTTTCATACCTCCAGTGTGGAGAAGCAATCCAATTTCCCTATGCTAGTCTGGATCAATCACCCCCTCCTAACACTGTTAAGTCTTTTTTTAGCCTGTTGGCTTAGGGGCATTAGAAGCCCAAAGTGGCCAGTTTTCCCAGTGGGTCATTAGGGGCTATATTTCATGGAAATATTTCTTTTTTTTTACAACTTGATTCCTGGATCTGTGGATATGGCTTTGGGGGAAAATATACCATATATTGGATACTGATTGAAAGCATATACTACTTTCTAGAGAACCTTGTCCCAGCCCTTCAGGCTACTGCCACATAATTGACACTGGGTCTTCTATCAGGCCAGCTATTTCAGTACAGCGAGGAACATGGTAAGACCAGTGGGTTCCCTGATTGTGAGCCCACCATCACACACTTCTGTCAACTGAGTTCCTTGATTAGAAGCAATACTACTTGGAATAACATGGCAGTGAGTAAAGCATTCTGTGTGCAATGAAGGGTGGTTTTTGGCAGACACATTGAGTGCAGAAAAGCAAATCTCTAAGTAGACTAAATATCTACTTCAATAAGGAAAAAGTGCTGCCCTTTCCACAGAGGAAGTGGTCCAGCATAGTCAATCTACCACTAGGTCTCTGGCCTGGGAAATTGTGCCATATCTGAGGCTCAGTGTTGGTTTCTGCTGTTGGGTATCTGGCACTCAGCAGCGGCACTCAGGGTTGGTAAGTGGAAGTCCATGTTGTTGAGCCCAAGCATTATCCCTGCCTCTGCCCCCATGTCGAGTTTGTTCATGAGCCCACTGGGTAATGACAGGAATTGCTGGGGAAAGAGGCTGACTGTCCTCAGAATAGATAATTATATATACTTGATTACTTAACTCCTCCTCTGCTGAAGTTACCTTTTGGTAAGCATTTACATGAGACACAAGTATCTTCACATCCTTTACATACTTTACATCTATGTACATACTTTTCCCCAGACGTCTTTCTCACTAATTGTCCAATAATGTTCTTTCCAAGTCCCTGGCCATCTACCCATTCCATTGGCTAAGTTCATGAACTAGTGGGGAAAAAAAATCACAATCTACCTATTTCCCCTTCCAAACAAAATATATGACCATGTGGACTGCCCAAAATTCTACCCATTATAAAGATTTCCCTTCACTGGTGACATTAAGGGTTGTCCCAGAAAGGAGTTGTAATGATGAAGCTGTTCACTTCTGGGTGGTACCTGCATAATTGTGCAGAAACTTCAGTAAATGAGGTCTTAGTCTTCTCTTCCTTAGTCAACTGATAAGAAGGCACCCCATATAAGGTTATAGGTGCATGCTTGGTAGCAGATGTTATTGTAATAAGAATAGCAACAAAAGGCATTTAGGCAAATTCTTCATGTAACTTGATTGTGACCTTGGGACCTGTTTGGTCTGATCACATATATACCAGTTCTATTTAATAATAGATTACTGCTGCGCCAGTCCTGTAGACCTGTAACCAGACTTAAGGCTAATCAGGCTCCTACAGGGAAGATAGAATGTATAGCCCATGAAAAGGTATGCTAAACTACTAAAGAGCTTAATGAATTTGAAAATTCATTCAAGCGGAAGTCTGGGGAATGTGTGTGGGAATGGGTTTCAAGGAAATGGAATGATAGTGAAAGGTACATAAAACTGGATCAGGTTAATTTTATTGATATTGGCCCATTGAATGGAGATTCTAGGTGTAATACAGAAGCTCATATGGTTTTTTAAAAATGTGCCAAAAGTGACAAGGTTGGCTGAAGCATTTTTCATATGAAAAGGAGCTGTAGATGCCTGTATTCCTTGAACTAGTGTTGATGAAGTAATTTTAAAGATCAGGAAAGTTTCAGTCAATTACCTGAAGCCAGTTTGTGTACCTTTTAAGCTATCACCATAATTTGAAGGTTTTTCCTGTTTTTCAGTTTAGGTTTCTACCAAATGTGAGAACTTAGAATGTTTCCCAGCATTGTAGAAAAAAAACTTTATATTATAACAGATTCTCTATCTGCCCCAAAATTGTCAACTTCATGAAAGAAGGTTGAGAGTATATAGAGATATCTTAACTCAGCAAAATGTTATTTCCAAAATCTGATACATAAATGAATACAATTCTCAGAGAAAAAGAGAAGGAAATTTTTGTAAGTTTCTTTATGGAAGATTCCCAACATAAAAGTATTCAAGAACTTGAGAAAAAAACCTTGCATGCATACAAACTTACGGTCAGATAGCTTCGGATTACGTGCACATTTTCTAAATAGTAGACTTTTTATTAAATATTTTGCTCATGATCCTCTTATTTACATATTTGAGCTGTGTGCATATATGGACTATGCTTTGCTTTCTTGCATTCTTTTCTGACTTGCTTCAACCTTGGGTCTAATGCTAATGGAAATACAGCAGTGTTTGCTTACAAGATGATTATGAAATGTGTTTTCATTTTAGCTCTTGATTTATTAACCTCATTTAGAAATTTAAAGTTTTAGAAATGTACAGCTGATTAAGAAAATGCTGCTCTCCTCCTCAGAATAGACGCTGATCCTCTTGTTCCATCTGAAAGTCACTTTTTAATGTCAAGGTTGTTCTTTGTCACTCATACCTATACATTGTCAGTAGTTGTACACTGTCAACTGTTGAAGTACATATTGAATGTAATGATGATAAAAGTCATCATAAGAACTTCGAGGTTATATGAAACACATGCTACCTCTTGCATTGTCTTGTCAACTTCATCTCCTACTCAGCTGGCCATAGGGAAAAAGTCATTCCATTTAAGGATATGAAAAAATAGTAAAAACTACCGGTAGATGCTCATGAGTGAATTCAGATAAAATGGACTGTTTGAGGGAAAAATTACTTCCTGTGTGCTGCAATAAATCCTTTTATACATCACTTTCAACTCCTTGGGACAACACATGATTAGTAGTCTGGGGTCTTTTTTGTGTGGTCCTAACAAAGATGTGCTGGTATTTTACAATATACTTCATCTTTCTTTATATATTCTATATTGTGTCTATTACAAAAGATGTTATGCTCACATAATTAAAATTATTAATGTTACTAATATGAATGTTACATTTTTGAGGCAGGGTCTCATTCTGTAGCCCATGGTGACTTGAAACTTACAGTGTTTCACAGCGCAACCTCAAACTCAAACAGTAATAATTCTTAAATGTCCTTGGCTGCCTTTAAAGGAAGTAGCCATTACATCTGGCAACATGCTTTTTGAAATTTCATACATTCATATAATATATTTTGATCAAATCCATTCCCATTCCTTTCCTTTCCCTACCTCCTGGAGCTTTTAGAGGCTACATGCCTGACAAAGCCTTTTTCTCACTATCCCAGTAGCCATCAATGACTGATAGCTTCTTGGGTCAGGGCGGGATTTCATGAACCCCTCTTTGCCCGTGCTGGCATTTTAGCTGGCTTGATCTTGTGCAGATCTTATAAATGCACTCCTACATGATGTGAATTCATGTGTGCCTCTACCCTGTCATGTCCAGCAGATAATGTTTCTCTGCAGGTATACGCTGCCTTTCTCTTATACTTGTTCCACCTATTCTTCTCCTCATCCACTCTTTCTGACCCACGTTTTCAGGAACTGAACCCCTAAGGGAAGGGTGAGATGTTGATGAGCCATTTATAGTTGGGCACTCCACAGTCTCCTGTTTTTTACGTACTGACCAGCTGTGGGACTGAATTAGTCACTACCTATTGCAAAAGAAGCTTGTTGATGAGGGAGCGTGGGCAGTAGTTTAATACTATGTCCATATAGTAGAATAATAGTACTAGGTTTTTCCCTTGGGCCTAAGACCTATCCAGGTCCCAGTCTGGGGCCCACCAGGCATGAGCTCCAGTGATTATGATTTTATCTTCAATAATTATTCTATACCACACTGCTATTTCCAACTAGTCTCATAAAACAGTTGTTAGCTTTAAATTGTTTTTTCTGTCCACAAAGACAAAAATCCAATTGCTTAGATGATCAATATTTTTTAATGTCAAGTATAAATGTGAGTGAACAAAAAAATCATAGTCTGATCCCATCAAAAATTAAGTACTTAAATTATTAAAAATATGCTATACTTAGTACCTAGTCAACACTTTGTGCTTTGGCTATGAGGAGAGAGGACTCATTTAGCCTCTGTTTGGTAAATATTTTAAAATGCAATGTTCATATCCGCAGTTTGGCTCTTCAATTACTTTCCCTCCACACTGACAAAACATCTCACGCTATTTAATGGCCTCGCTTAGAGCCCTTCACGATTCAGAGTCTTCCAGCTGTGACAAATCAAAAGGCACCTATGTATTCTTTGGGGTTTTTATTTGCAAAAATGTCAAAAATTCAATTTGGTTTTCATTTTGATGTACATTAATCTTCACCACCTTTTATGCATCAATTAACTGGGAAAAGCCACCTGGACAGATCTTCACAGAAGACATCATGAAGGTATTTTTGTGTTGTTTGTTTTTCTTTTTAACATGTACTCCTGGCTGTCCTCACAGTGAGATTCTTGGAGTTTCTTTTTGGAAACTTGATTTATGTAAAAACAAACTTAGGTGACGTTCCGAAAAAGTGTATGCTCTCCAGTATGGCTCTGGGAAAATGCAGCAGAAATTTCCAAGGGAAGCTTTTAGAAATACTTATGTGTTCATACATATAAAGTTTTACATTCTTCTGAGTTTACATGATATTGTTTATATTTTTAACAACTAGAATTTTAGAAGGCATTTAACACAATCTGCTTGTTTTATAGGTGAGAAAATCTACAGTTGAATATTTTGTCAAAGAAAAGCTGGAGGTGAATATCTTGTCAAGGAAAAACTATATATACCTGAGTACTTTGTCAAAATTAGCTATTTACTAATATATTCAAGACAAAGTGCCAGCTAATTTTAGCTTCTCCAGACTATTCCACTATGCCATTCACCTTGAGACAGACATTTCATATAGAGGCTGTGATACTGTCTTGCCTTCGTGGAGTAGTTAACTCAACTTCCGCACTGATTTCCATGAAGAGCTGTAAGCCTCTTAGAAACTAAGGATGACTGGGTGTTCTCAGAGCATCTGAGGAGACAATCTACCTTTAGTTAACTAAGAAAAAAAATAGAGTGGTTTCTAATTATAGACAAAATGTGGAGTTGCTCTGCCCTACTTAAAGGAATATGCATCTTTTTAATTTTGTCCCAGTACTTTAGCCTAAAACCTTTAGCATAGAAAAGTGGTGCGGGATTTGGCTTTCTTCCCTCAAATTCATCAGTAGGACATAAATCACTACTGGATATGCACTGCTTTCTTCTCCTTCTTTAACTTTAGGAGCCAACTTTCCACTTAATCTATTATTCCTGGACCTCAGACATAGTAATTAACCTCAGAGATGGAATTTAGTTTTTTAAAAGCACTTTGCAAACAGCATTGCATATAGAAATACTCTATGTTCTACAACATTTATTCATTTAATCTGAAATATTGCTTTATCTAACATATCAATCAATAACCATTTAATTTCTGGATAAAAGTTGTTTTTTTTTTCCTGACTTACTAGCTTGACATCATACTGTATTTCGGGATATTAATTCACCTTGTAAAGTCTTTAGTTGAATTCCTCCAGGCTGTGAAGTTGTGAAACAACTTTTGAAAAATAGGTCACGTTATTAAATGATAAGTTCTAGAACAAACTTAACAATGATTCAGATAGTGGAGTTTTTTCATTCTGTAGACTATTTGGAATGAGAAGTGTCAGAACTTAGAGGACAGAATGTGGACTTTACCATTCAGTTCTCATTGGAGAACCAATATAGTGAGTGATTTTAGTTGATTGTTAGAATTCTGTATTGAGCCCAAAAGTTAAGCTATTTCCTATCAAAGCATTCCAAATGAAGAATAAATATTGACATAAAATGACATATTTATCACTAGACACTGCTAATGATGATCATTATGATAATATACTGTCATGATAGTTTGGCAAGGTTTCTACCTAGTCTTGATACATTTTCTCTTATTGCCAGTCTATTGCAAATTCTCTCTTATGAATACAATTTGTTCTTAGCATGGTGCTAAAAGAGAAATATCATGCCTCTGAACTATCAATTTCTATAAGGAGTGTATTATAAAGTTAGGAGTATGTACAATGCATTTAATCCTGCAACAAAATTTGAAATGGGCCTAGAACAGTACTCCAAAGTATTCAGTGCTTTGAGCAAAATTCTCCTATAAAGAAATAACTAAGAATCAAAGCTCCCCTGGCTTCATAGCTCAGATGTCACATCTATGTTTGATTAAATGATATGCCAAAGGTTATATAATTAATCAATAACCAATTTGGCACCAAAACCTTATTACGTCAGAACTATTTCCTCTAAATCTTCACATCTCTGAATATTTAGAACATTTCTTTTAGGAAAAAGTAGTTTGAAGTCTGAGAAAAGACATGCCAGGAGTTCCATTAAGCTTATGGTTTAAAATGCTGCTCTTCTGGCCTCTTTTACTTGGCCAGCTTCTGTCTTCTTGTATGCCACGCTCCCGCTACTATTTTCATGAATACACTTGTGGCTGAACTGACAATTTTGACTGGGTTTCCTATCTTGTTTATGATCATCCTAATCCACCCTGTCTAACACAAAATAACCCAAAGTTCTCAGCCAAACACTTTTTCACATTTCAAACATGCCATTATCCCCCACCATCTGATAACTCAGTTTACAGGAAAACTGCAGAGCCTGTGCCTGCTTTCCACTATTGCCTTCTTCTACAATCATTATAAGGATCACTTTATATGAGTCTCCCACTATATAGTCACAAGATTCACTTACCGAACATCTCCTCCATATGTTCTTAAGTTGGTTTTTCTTAAAAGAAAGTATGAGCATAAGATTTCTCCCCTTAAAATGCTTCCTGCCTCAACAGGGCTCTGCCTATCTCCTCAAGATAGGCCTCCCCTTCTTTCCTGGCAGACTTGGGCTGTAGAGCTGGAGATAGTCTGTCAACCCTTTCCACACATTTCATAGCTTTTTATGACTCTGGACTTGAATATGCCTTCCTGCTCCTAAAACACCTCCCTCCCCACTTGATGAATCCAAAACTAGTAGCCGAGCTCAAAACAATTTAATTTCTTTAATGTTGTTGTTTTTTCTTTGTTTCCTTGTTTGTTTGTGTGTTTCTTTCTTTCTTTCTTTTTGATATACCATTTCTTAAGGTCTTAACCAGTACTAACTCCCTGCTCCTACATCTGTGTAATCCTTCATGATGTTTGCAATTATCAAATTTTTTTTTATCATACTTCATTATTTCTCGGATTTTGCTGCACAAAAATTCTCACAACTCAGAAAATAGAAGACAAGCAATACATATAGAAAGATGTGGGTTAGATCTTAACCACTTACCAGGACATGACATTGAATTTTGTAACTCCTCAGTTTGCTAATTTGCTGAAAGTCGATAGAAATCCTAGCACATGGATATATCCTGTACTGTAAGGAACTTGATGAAATCCATGCTGCTCTATCATTGTTATTCAGTCAGCAAATGAAAGAGAGTCGTCGCTATATTCACAGCCTCTCATGAAGTGCTATATTTATTTGCTGAAATTAAAACAATGTATGTGTTTATATCTTTGTAAACATGGCTACCTAAAAATAACATCTCATTGTTTTTTCACTCTGAATTCATTCTTACACTCATTTTTCTGCAAATAGTGAGTCCTTACCAATCCTAGACAAACCTGGACACTTTGAGCATGAGAAGCACTGTTTTGGAAACTGGCCAGTAAGTAGAGGGTTCCCTTCCTGATGGTCCTGTGCTTCTTTCTGCAGGACACAGTAAGAGACTTTCTGTACTCAGGGAGCAGCTGTGGGGTACTGATCATACCACTGTGCCTTCTCTTCTCTGCCCTTCCGCTCCTCCTGAGTGGTAGCATTCTTCACTTAGGCTGAGATGACTGTGCTGTGATGATGATGGCTGTGACTTTAATGCTCTGCACACTTACACACTGTGCATACTTTAACCCTGACACACTTGAATAGCAGAAAGCAAAGGGAAACCTAAAAACAGAGAGAAGGGTAGTCTGGCTTCCCAGGCTATTGCCTCTGGAACACTGAAAACTTTGTAATTAAAACACAGTTCTGCATGATATCTGGGGCTATAATTCTGAAGTTGGGGTGTCCTCGCTGAGAAAATTATCATGATGTCTTTCTTCCTGACAACTGTTTGGTCCCTGCATTTTTACATTGTTTTTCCCTTTATATACATCTTCTAATGTCTTAATCTGTTCTTTCCATGGGGACAATAGTCATATTGGATCTGGATCTTCCAATGACCTCATTTTAATATGCTTGCCTCTATGAGGACTTAATCAACTGAGCTCTGGGAAATAGGACCCCAAAATAGTGTTCTTGTTAGGTCAAACTATAGTGCTTAGTAATCCTAACTACACACCATGTATCAACTACTTAATCTTTCACTTCTAAATGTGCACAGGTATGTGTGTGTGTGCGCATGTGTGTGTGTGTGTGTGTGTGTGTGTGTGTGTGTATGTGTGTGTGTGAAAGAGAAGCGGGGGGGAGGGAGAGAGAGAAGGGAGAGACAGAGACAGAGACAGAGAGACAGAGAGACAGAGAGACAGAGAGACAGAGAGAGACAGAGAGAGACAGAGACCCCATAAGGCATATTCCTGTTCCTATTTATGGCTTTCATGGCTTATAATCAATAAATCTAGATTCATCAAAGAGAGCATAGGTATGGAATTTTCAATGTCCTTTATATTGTCATTTTGTTTGGATTCATTTCATTTCATTTTGTTTTGTTTTTCAAGACAAGCTTTCTCTGCACAACCTTGGCTGTCTTGGAACTCACTCTGTAGACCAGGCTGGCATCGAACTCAGAGATCCACCTGCCTCTGCCTTCTGAGTGCTGCACCACCACTGCCTTACTGGATTTTAAATGTTTTAAAATGGAGGTAATATGGGGACCATGATAATGGTTTGCTACTATCTTACTTTGGTTTCCCAAATATACATGGGTGTCTATGTGTGTCTCTGAATTACTACTCTCACCTTAGCTCAAGACAGACAAAGTTCTGAACCCTTTTTTGAGACCTGTAATCATTTTCACCCTAGTCATATCTCTTGAACTTTCTTTGCTAGGATGACAGATATATATTTTTATCTTAGCAGAGAAATGAGTGTCATTTCATATTGATTTCTCCATGCATGGCTTCTTAAGTATAGCTATGCTAATTTTATTGTTGTTGAGGAAAACCAGGTTGCCTACTGAAAGTCATACTTCCGTCTTGGTCCTTACACAGTCTGTAAGTCTGTGACAGACCCACATGCCTGGTGGACAGAGGATTTCCAGACTATACTTTAAGAAACAATATTTTTAATTAAAAAGTCATGCTCTGATTCAATTATTTCTTAATGCACAAAACTACATGGTATAAATGAGAAAATAAAAACAGAATATATTTTGTTTCTTAAGTTCGTGTGTCTTGAAAAATAACTCTTGACTTTTAAAGTCATCACCTCTACTATATATTCTCCAGTTTTTTAAAACTCTAACAATTAGCTCCTGTTCTGTGGTATTTTTTAAAATCTGAATGTAATATAAGCTCTTCATTCTGTTGTTATAGTAAGAAAAGAGTTCCAATTGGAATTTATATTGTAACAGCATATTATATTATTAGAATTTATGGTATACTTATGGCCGTATATGTCTCTGTGTGAACGTGTGTGTGTGTGTGTGTGTGTGTTTACAAATGTGGGGCAAACAGGATTTAGATGCAAATGTGAGATACAGGATGGGACTCATTTGGGATCCTGCGTGTGTTGCTTTCCTTTTGGGTCATGTGAGAATTTGATTCATCTTAGTTTCAGTTTCCTCCCATTTAACTGTACGATTCTTCCAGAATACAGCTATATTTTAAATTATATTCCCGTAATCTGGCACACTATAGAGAAGTTGTCATTATTTTCTGAACATATAAATGAATGACGTCTCTTCTTTTGATACAATAGACTGTTTCATTTTACTCTAGTCACTCCTCTGTATGCAGTTATATGCAATTCTGCCCTACTTGTACATACATTCAGGGTTTCTGAGAAGGGTTAGGGAAGAATTAAGGAGACGACAGTCCACCTACACAGCCATGTAGGGGACAATATCGATGTTGTATACAAACCTTCCAGTGTGAATGTCTTAAGGTCAACCATGATTCTGTTCATAACTTCTCACCCATTGTTCCATCAGCAAGCCTAATAAATTCTTTCATTCCCAAGAGTGACACTGGTGTCATCTTACCCTGGTTTCTCATTAGGACCCAAGGAGGAGAGTATAGATATTTTTATATCTTTCCAAGATATATTTACATATTTCCAAGGGAAAGAATTATTTCAAAATTGTGTCTATTCTACTTATGGAGATTTTAGTCCATTAACTCGAGAGAGTCCAAAGCTACATTTGTTTTCATGTTACCTGCTAATGGCCCTATAGTTACAAAAGTACCCAGTGGGTACTGAATATGTCTCAGTTTTTGGTTTGGTTTCATTTCGGCTTTCGAGACATGGTTTCTCTGTGTAACCTTGGCTATCATGGACTTGCTCTGTAGACCAGGATGGCCTCAAACTCAATGAGACCTTCCTGCTTCTGCCTTCTAAGTGCTGGTATTAAAGGGGTGTACCTCCACAGTCTGCCACTGACTATTTTCTTATCCTCGAGGAAAATATTAACAGCAGTAAACTTAACCTGTTGTTTGCAGTTCTTTAACTGCCCATGCTGAAAAAATTCAGATTTACAGATGGTCAATGGCCTGAGAAAGCCTATAGTTAGAGGCTCAGGCCTCCAGATCCTGATTGCAGGATTGTGTCTCCTGTACAGTGATAAGGAAGGTCTGAGTTTTACATCATGTGAATAAATGGATTTGATAGATCTGACATGATTTTTTTTATAGGAGCTAGATACCCCAATACAGCTGAACAAAGATGTCTACTGTTAAATCTTAGCACTGGCCTGCCTCAGGTACAGACATCAACTATGTGTTTTCCCTCATTCTTTGTATTATTCTGGTCTTCTAATATAAACTTATATTTTTTGAAACTTCCAAATTTTAAATTTTTCAATGGAATTTGGTTATATATATCTCACAAGGGTAAATGACCAGTGATGAGTCAAATCAAGGGAAAAGGTGAGTTAAAAGCAGAAGAGCTCATAGTAGCTAATATGATTCTCGAGCTGAGACAGGCTGAAAGAACATGGTTTCATCTTCAGGCCATCCTTGAGTAGAAGCATGTTCCAGTATTTATGCACAGACAATTGGGAATTTGTGATCCTTGAGAATTGGGAACATCTTGGTTGTCTACTTCAGTTTACCTCTGCGCATGCTTCTCTTCACCAGTTCTAAATGTTCAGTCCCCTTTCTAAATATCTGTACTCATTTGCTGATTATATACAGGTTACAATGAACAGTGTTCAGAAAGAATATTAGATAAAAATTTATCATTCTATGCAGCAACTTGAGGAGCTTTGAAAAGCCAAAATTTCAGAGTGCCACTAAGAGATAAAGAGCACACAACTGAAATAAGTAAAGGACAAATGGTTGATTTCAGCACATCCTGTGTAGCAGTTTATTACCAAAGGCAATCAGAACAAAAGAGAAGATCAGCATCCCAAGTGCTAAATGATACTCATTTGCCAACTTCACCAAAACAAGATTACATGAAATCATTTCTTTATTTTGAATGTCACTGATAATTTGAATAATGAGGTTTTACTTTTTGAGCCACAATCTAGGCAAAGCCTTATCCCAAAAGATAATAGAGATGAGATGAATTGAAGGACTATAGCCAGATACAGAAAGAGAAACAGAACTTTTTAAATAGTAGTTGATAAAACAGGCAGTTCAGTACAGATAAATGCAGAATAATGATGTTTTTGATGTTTTTTTTTATCACAGAAGGCCATGTTCTTCCTAAATTATGAGACATATAAAAGGAGTTTCCGTCAAAAGACAAGTCTGTTTATATCCTCAATGAATGAGAAAGAGAATCACAAAATCCATATATGAACATACAGAAGGACAACTGCTTGATGATTTTATCGCCAAGTTTCTACACATTAAAAATTATAGAACAAAAGAATACCCAGAAAAGAACAAAAAAGCTGTCAGCATGGCATAGTTACTTTCCACTTTGAAAATATGAAATAGTAGTTTCAATGGGAAATAAAACCATGATTGGACTCACATCCATTGAAGGTAATCTCAAATGCAGATGTTTCAAGCACAGTTTATTTGAAAAGGCATTTGAACTTGTATTTAATGTGTATTGGCATCCATTTTTTATATTAAGTATATGACTAGGTTTTTGCATAGATAGGCTCCTCAATGTCTTCTCAGTAGTTGTTAGGGTTCAAATGTGAAATGTCCCACTGGATTCCTGTATTTGCATATTCAGTCACCAACTGTTTTTTTCCATTGTGGAGCCTTTAAGAGCAAGGCCTAGCTGGAAGAAATAAGCAACTGGTCCCATACTTTAGTTTATAGCACAGCCCTGCTTCTAACTTAGCTTTCTCTTCTCCTGATCCATAAAAGGATGGAAACAAGCAGCATTTAATGCCCACCACCGAAGGGTCCCAACTACCATGCCATCTCCAGCGTGCTGGGCTTTACCCTCAAATGGTAAGCCCAGCAAAGTCTGTCTTTCTTTGAGTGACTTTGAGACAGGAAATCTGTGACACCATCAAGAAAGGTATTTAAATTAGATAATTATCTCCTTTGCCATTGAGCTTTCTTTCCGGTAAAAATTTACAAACTGAACTGGAGCATGTAAGGAATGACTTCTTTAAATTTAATGTTTATTCTTCTGGTAAACTTTTGAAATAAAAATGTATAGAATAAATTTGAGCTATTATTAGTTATCTTACTCTAAAATGTAATTCTTTTTGGATCTGTCTAGTTTGAAGTTATAATATTTACAGTCAATAAGTCTGTACAAATTCGCCAGTTGTGACTTGGGGGCACTTGATCTAACATTTCATATGCTATACCTACAACTTAAGTAGCAATTTTGATGTAGAATCTATTTTAAAGGTCAAGATTTAATACAAAAAATGTGGTAATCATATTTGTCTACAATATGTAGTTTTATTAATATACCACGATGGATCTTTGATAAGTAACCACCTTAAACATTAACTTCATGAGACAACATTATGTTGGGTGTCTAGTCTATTTATTGAGATTTTAGTCTCAATGCCAGAGAGTTCAAAGCTGTTTGTTTTCACATTACCTGCTAAAACCTGTATAGTTACTATAGTACTGACTAGATACTGAATATGTTCTTAGCCTTGAGAAAAATATTGATGGCACTAAACTTAACCTATCATTTGCAGTTCTGCAAACTCCTATATTGAAGAGAACCACAGACATTCAATGGCCTGAGAAAACGTATTATCCATAGAGGCTCAAGCCTTCAGATCCTGATTCTAGGGCTGTTTCTCCTATACAGTGATAAAGAAAGTCCGAGTTCGACATCATGTGAATGGATGCATTTTTAGAGATCACATGATCTCTATTTATGGCAGCTTATGTCTCTATTCTAGCCCCAGTTCTTAGGAAGCTAAGGAAAGGAGTTCAAGGCCACCAAGTCTGAATAGTAAGACCCTATGTCAATTCAACAGCAACAATAGAAAAAGCAATATTATTTGGATAATGATTTTAGGAAGCAGGAAAACAGAATGTTGTCATGGAATGGACCACCTACATTGGTAAGACTGGATGAGCACCTCTAGGAATGTTCCAGCTATCTGTGACTCTGTGTCTTTAAATTTTAAACATCTAAATTGCTTTTGAATTTTTTCAGCTTGTATTTTACTCCCAGTATATTTTTCTGACTTATTTGCTTTGTGTGTGCTTAATCCTGTTTTACAAATGTATTCCAACTTATCCACTAACATAATATGCAACTGTCTTTTCAAGCTGAACAGGTAGGTAAAGGAAGATTCACATCATGAAAAACATTTCCTACACTCCCACCCAGTCCTGATATCAGCCACACACTCAGAATCATAGTTGCTTCAGGGACAGTAGTGTTGAAGAGCCCTTTCCCCATGTCTCCAGTGTGTTGGGAAACAAAGATGGAAGACCTTTCATTTAAGACATTCCCAGAGAGCATTCACTGAGGACTCAAGGGACTGTCATGTATATTTGGTAAAGAAACTGCCTTCAGGGTGAGTTTTAAAACCAACAGCCCAAAGCATTTTCCTGTAATGGCCTGCTTCAAGGATCCATGTTACTGACATGTAGGCTGCCTAAAAGCATCCGTACATCATTATTCCCCTGTTGAAGGCAATGAAATGGACTCCAAGGAGCTTTAACAAATGGAAATCTATTGTAAGTAAATAGTGAGCATGGAGACCATAGAACTCTGCAGTCTTGGGAACTGAGAAGTGGTGGGAGCCAAGGAGGCATTAGAAAGATCAATGGAAGCAATAACGGCCTGGTTACAAACAGTTTGGTCAGGTAAGAGGAAGTGTGAACATTTTCTGCCTCTTCATCTCCTTGCTCTGTATGTACCACCCAAACAGTGAGCATGCAGCAAAGGAGACCCGGGTTAAGATGCATATACAGATATGTCCCCGTGAACATTTTCTCCTAGGCAAGGCAAGACACTTCTTGAGGATGGATACCTATTTATTGTTTGACAAAATGATTTAATTTCTGAAACAAGGGGGTGTCCTCATTTATGATCACAGCTAGTCAAAGATCTATGTTTTCTTACAGATGACTATCTGTGAGAAAGCCCCTTAGGAACCATTGAAAATCTGTTTGTCATCATGCTTGAAAAGGGCTTTAAATGTTCAAAAGGACTTCATGGTCTTCCTTTACAAATATGACTTATCAGAGAAAATAGTGTATTTCCTAAGCTCCAATAACTTTGCTGCATAAACTGCTGTGTGATGTTAAGTTAGGTCGTAAGTATCATAAAAGGATGTAGCATGGTAAAGAGAATGAGCGCCCATCTTACTCACTGTTTGCTACTTTTGCAAAGTGTTTTCCATCCTCTTTTTGTTCTCCCTTTCACAGAAGTAGCCCAGAATCTTTTCTTCTGCTTCTATTCCTTTCTTTAAACTTAAATGTTATGTTTTTCTTCTACTACTGAAAGAAATATCCATTTGACTTAGTTACTTTTAAAAGGACCTCAAGTTGTTCTTTTTTTAAATGAAACTCTATTATGTTCTTTGATTATCTAGTCTTTTCTTTTACTTCAGAGACATTTCTTTTTTTATGAATTTATTCAGATTATATCTCAATTGTTATTCCATCCCTGGTATCCTCCCGTTCTTCCCCCACCCTTCCCACTTTCACCCTATTCCCCTTCCCTATGTCTGTGACTGAGGGGGACCTCAAGTCTCATCTTGGTAGCCTGCTTATCCTCTTTCTGTAAATTGTAGACAGCATAAGTTGGGTGATAAATAAAGTTTTCATCAAGTGAAATCTGATAGACAAATCCTCTCTATTAGGCTTTCAGATGGTCTTATGATGGAGCTTGCTATTGTTGGCAATGAGTGTCCTGAAAATGATACCCAAAGAATCTCCCACCAGATACTATACACTTCTGGGCTTGTTGTGCTGTCAGGAGCTCTGGTCCTGCTACATCCATCCCCTCGTCTCTTGCTGCCACTTTAGGCCATTTCTGTACATCACATACTCTGTTAAGAATGAAAAGAAATAAGATGAAATTTAAGATGGTACATTTGGTTTAGTTGTAGTTCTGATTACAAAAAAACACTGGGAATTTGTTGAAAAGACAAAAAATAGAGACTGTTTAGTTGAAACTGTAGAATTCCCTTTGAAGTTGTTTGTTTGTGAAAGCCCTGTTCCTATTTGGAGAGACAGCTGAGTGAGCATTACAGTAAGTAGGTGAGAGTTCCTTCATTCACAGGGATTGTTTCCATTTGTAGTTGCCCTCAAATTACCAATGCATGAAAGAAGTTATGTAACAAGAAATTGACCCTTTTACATTGTTATAAGTCTGAGTTCACTCAGAGATTCACCATGACCACAAGTAAATTTTGACAAAAAAAAAAAAAAAGGAGTTTTATTAAATACTAATGCTGAGTACACAGAGCCCCAGGACTGCAACCAAGAGCATCTTCAAGGTGCAGCCCAAAATTACATAAGTCTGGGGTTTATAAAAGCAAAACTCACAAGGCTATGTACTTCCTGCTTTCCTGCAATCAGGGGAAAACATAAGTCCTGACATATGTCCTACCTATGTGCAATCAAGTATACATCCTGCAGACATGCAGTCAAGGACAATCAAACTTGTTGCCAGGACTGAAAAACCACAGTGTGTACAAGATCAACCCCCAGCATTCTGGGAAGTTATATCTTCTCGGGCAAGTGGGTCTTCCAGGTTAGAGGCATTTTTTAAATAGTTCTCTTAAGCACAGTGATTTAAAACTTTTAAATATAATCATCATAACATAAACTTGCAGGTGTTTGGTGAAAAACTGAAAGGAACTACTTTTCAGCCCTTTACAGTGTAATGATGATGTCACTGCCTTTCTCTTTGTTCACTTAACTGGCAAAACACAAACACTGTTTGCCAGTGTGGCTTGTACATTAATAAGCACAACATAAAACCAAATTGCAAGGCTGTGCTCCTTCTCAAGCTGTTCTCCCATGGCAATGCTTTCCTGCGGCCCCCACAGATGCTCTGAGGCCAAAATATCCTCCAAAATAGGAGTCGAATGAAGATAGTGTTTATACAATTTTGGAAACCTTGAAATCATGGAAATTCATTATGATTCCTTATAGTAAAAAAAATAGCATTTCTCTAAAGACAATTGTTTCCTAACAATTTGATATTGTATAGGACAATCCCAGGAGAGCACAAAATTCAGGAAGAAGGAAAGAAAAAAAAAAAGACAATTCAAATAAATATGTTAAGGGATGTGAAAAAATAATCTAAAATGCACATCCAAGTCTCTCCCACATTTCACCTTTCCTGAGCTACCCTCCCATGTTCTGTAATGCAGAACAATAATAACATAAAAACCTGGCAATCTAGGTGCTTTCTGCCCCCTCCTCATCTTGCTTTGATGGTCAAAGAGAGAAAGCACCTGTTGAGGTGGAAGCCCTGCCGTGAGCCTGCTCCAAATGATGTAGCACTGAGCAGCTCCGCTAGCAGAACATTATCATAATAGCCTGAACTCCAGAGCTCTTCCTGATTACCTGGATCTTACCTCCCAAAGGGGAAATGACTTCAAAGACTGAACCTCTTGTCCGCATTTTCAAAGATTCAGCAACTTGAAGCTCCAGAGTCTCGGCTTGTTTTGAACATATGAAATAATGCCAAAAAAAAAAAAGAAAGAAAGAAAAGAAAAATGGAGTTCCTGCAAGGGCTCAGGAGAGCGTGGAAGCAGCACCTTCAGGCCTAGTATTTTCTCCCTGCGCTACACAGCTACACAGCAGGCTCTGTCATCCTAGGGACCCTGCCAGTTGTTTTTACCTCATTGTTCCAAATGTAGAGTCTTTGCTTCCTAAGTCCATTTTAAAAGTCAAACAAATTTAAGAGAGTTTCAAAACAGTGCTAGCCCAAATCCTGTTGGAACTTTTAATTAGTCTGATGTTATTTTTAGACTCTCTCAAAGCTCCATAATTGAGCCCTTTGCAGTTGTACAAACAAATAGAAACCTTGTAAGATCTTGAAATTCATGATAGTTTACTAATGAAGTCAGCTTGGAAAACTCTTCATTGAATATTGTAATTTGATTGCCATCTTATTCTGATTGGACCCTGGTTTTGCATTTAAATGAGTATATATTATTTGAAATGCAAAACAGCATGTTATCTGGGGTATTTTGCAGGAGAAGACAAGATTAAAAACATCTAATGTTCCATTTTACAAAAACATTACAAAATGGAAGTGCAGAGCTGACTTTTAAATTTTATTAGTAACAGCTTACAATAATTGGACATTAATTAATCCTAAATTACAAGACATTTCTCCGGAAATACATATTACATCTTTCCCATCAGTGCTTGGCAGATTCATTAGTAGTATTATTTTTGTTTGGCATTGGTGGCCTTAACAACAATTTCTTTGTTATTAAAGCTGTCATAGTTATGGGATGGGCTGCTACTTCTGTGAATATGACACAGTACCTCATCTATTACTAATGCTGTAAAAACTGACCTTGAATATTGAATTTAAAGAAATCAAGAACACTGCAGCAGTAAGCTTAGGCAAACTCAATTCCTGAATTTGGGTCTGTGTTGATTTGTGCCAAGCTTTGGGTTTTGCCAACCTTTGTATTTTTAGATGGATAGAAAAGTTCTTTCTGATTCTGAAACCTTTCATTATTATTTCTCCACTGTGGTTTTTGTGTCTTACATAGAAAATTGTTTTCAATTGAATCACCTGAAAAGATTTCTGTTTGAGAGGAGCATAGAAACAGCCATCTAGCTATTTGATTGTTTGGCTCACTGAAGTTTCTCTTATATCTATTCTCAGATACATATAGTAACTCACAATCTATTATTCTAGACTTTTTTCTCCCTTTGGGATTTCTATGACAAAAGATTGTAAAAACAGGACCTTGGATTTTTATATGCATATCATCCAGGCCTCGAGAATAGCTTTTAATCATTTAGGTGTTGTATAGAGTGAGTTGAAATTTGCAAATGAATACTTCTTGTGAGATTTGTGCAGTGAGGAAGGCTTGTCTCCGCTGACTTAATGTTTCTCACCTCAGATCCAAGGCCATGCTCTTTGGATGGCAGAACATGTGCTCATAAGTCTCCAGTCTTCCAGACTTGAAGAACAGAAAAGAGCAGATACAATACCCAGAAGAGTGAGTGAGGTGGGAATAAAGGTACAATATGACTTTGAACCCTTCCTTTGCATGCTTGATGATCTGCTAAACAGCTTTTCATTAGCATAAGTAGGAAACATAAGAAAAAAAGACGATACCTATTGCCAATTTTCTGAGAAAGCACCAGATTGATTTTCCAAAGTGGTTGTACAGGTTTGTACACACACCAGCAATGGAGGAGTATTCCCCTTTCTCCAGATTCTCGCCAGCATGTGGTGTCACTTGAGTTTTTTTTTTTTTTTAATTTATTTATTATTTATTTTTTTTTTAATTTTTTTTTAATTTATTCTTGTTACATCTCAATGGTTATCCCATCCCTTGTATCCTCCCATTCTTCCCTCCCTCCCATTTTCCCCTTATTCCCCTCCCATATGACAGTTCCTGAGGGGGATTACCTCCCCCTCTATATGATCATAGGGCGAGTTTTTGATCTTAGCCATTCTGATGGGCGTAAAATGGAATTTCAGAGTTGTTTTGATTTGCATTTCTCTGATGACTAAGGACACTGATCATTTCTTTTTTTTCCTTTATTAATTTATTCTTGTTACATCTCAATGGTTATCCCATCCCTTGTATCCTCCCATTCTTCCCTCCCTCCCATTTTCCCCTTATTCCCCTCCCCTATGACTGTTCCTGAGGAGGATTACCTCCCCCTGTATATGCTCATAGGGTATCAAGTCTCTTCTTGGTAACCTGCTGTCCTTCCTCTGAGTGCCACCAGGTCTCCCCCTCCAGGGGACATGGTCAAAGGTGAGGCACCAGAGTATGTGAGAAAGTAATATCCCACTCTCCACTCTACTGTGGAGAATGTTTTGTCCATTGGCTAGATCTGGGTAGGGGTTTAAGGTTTACCACCTGTATTGTCCTTGGCTGGTGCCTTAGTTTGAGCGGGACCCCTGTGCCCAAATCTGCCTATCATAATGTTCTACTTGTAGGTGTGGTGGCTGATCATTTCTTTAAGTGTTTCTCAGCCATTCAATATACCTCTGTGGAGAATTCTCTGTTTAGCTCTGAACCCCATTTCTTAATTGGGTATTTGGTTTTGTGGTGTTTAATTTATTGAATTCTTTATATATTTTGGATATTAACCCTTTGTCAGATGTAGGGTTGGTGAAGATCTTTTCCCAGTCTGTAGACTGTTGCTTTTTTGTTGTTGTTGTTGTTGTTGTTGTTGTTGTTGATAGTGTCTTCTGCCTTATGCCCAACTATTCCACTCCTTGGAATATACCTGAAAGATGCTCCACCACACAACAAGGATATTTGCTCAACTATGTTCATAGCAGCCTTATTCATAATAGCCAGAATCTGGAAAAAATCAAGATGTGCCTCAATTGAAGAACTGTGGATAAAGAAAGTGTGGTACATTTACACTATGGAATACTACTCAGCTATTAAATACAAGGAAATCTGGAAATTTGCAGGCAAATGGATGGAACTAGAAATGATAATCATGAGTGAGTTAACCCAGACCCAGAAAGATACATATGGTATATATTCACTTATAATTGGATATTAACCCAACATGGATGTCCTCTGAGAGTCTCCACTCAGCAGAGGACTGGGACAGATTATGAGATTTGCTATTGGGACTCCAGATGAGAAGGGTATGGGAGAATGGGGAAATAAAAGGACCCAGATGGTCCTACAATAAGACCATCAAGGCTGGTAGATCTGGACCCACAGGTATCTGCATAAACTACTGTACCAACCAAGGACAATGAATGCAGTAAACCTAGACATGCTATTCAGATCTAGCCAATGAACAGCACTTTCTCCACAGTTGTGTGGAGAGCACGGACTGACTCTTACATGAACTCTGGTGCCCCCATTTGACCACTTCCCCTTGTTAGGGGGACCTGGTGGCACTCAGAGTAAGGGTAAGCAGGCTACTGGGATGTGACCTGATTGGCTGTGATCATATGGTCGGGGAGGAGGTCTCCTCTGTCACAAGTCTAGGGGAAGGGAATAGGGTGAGAGAGGGAGGGTGAGGGCAATGGAAAGATACAAGTGATGGGATAACAATCGAGATGTAATCTGAATAAACTATTTACATTTTTAAAAAGAATAAAAAGGAAATAAAGAAGAGGAAAAGATTTTCCTGTTGTTGCTCTTCATTTATTCTGGTCCACAGCTTTCAAGTTTTCTGCCTATAATGAGTAGTCCTTGTTGCTTTGGGCCAATAAAGAAGTAGTGCAATAGCAGAGAGTATATGGTAGAATAGAATAAGCTGTTCTGTCTCAAGCAACAGAGAACTGCAGAAGACAAAAACAAACAAACAAACAAACAAAACAAACAAACAAACAAAAAACAATACTATGTTTGGTTCCATACCTTTAAATAGTGGCAAGGGCTGAGCACCAAGTTACTTAACAGTGTGGAAGACACTAAATAGAAATGGAGCAGATTCCACCTACTATATTAGTTCAGTCTTTGTTCAGTCTGGCTGGGTGCTTCTGAAAGGTTCCTGAAAGTACTATTTTATATTGTAAAAATGTGTGCAAGTACCATCAACATACAATGCATTGAGTAAACTCTTCAAAATTAATTTCTAGGATTCCAAGATAAGAGGGGGTGTTATGTTCTCAAAGAAAATATTCCATCTAGGTGAAAGTCTCATTAAGGAGGTCTGCCTCACCTATGAATAAGGTCTATTTCATGGGTGTAGGGATGCCTTCTCAACAACTGATGGATTAAAGAACGTATTACACTTCCTGAAAATAGCAAGTGTCAGGCAGGATCTTAAACAGGCAATGGCATATGTCGCATTGCTTTTGTTATAGGTATGTAGTGTTATTGGTATGTGGGTTATCAGGCCCCACATTTGTCTCTGGTTTGGAAAAGAGGGTAAATAAAAGGAAGTTTCAGCTAGAGGTGTTGGAATGCATCTCTTACAGGTAGCAATGTGTAAGGCAAAGAGAGTAGTATACGTTAGAATTGTGCCAAGGATCCCAGAAGCTGAAATCTACAAGAAGAATCAGGTCATGAGAAAGAAAAAAGAAATATAAATTTAATAGAAGATATTGCTCAGATTCAACCTTTGGTACAGAGATCCAGGAAGCCCATAATTCAAGATATGGGTGTAGACCATAAAAATGGCAAAATACATTGGGGATTTCTGTGGACCAGTTAGAAACAAAAAAGCCTTTTAAATTGAGATGTTCAGAAACCTGCCTTTTCTGTAAATTCAGGAAAAACTGAGGCCAGTGTATCCCACCTGCAGAATTTGATTCTGAAATGGGAGTGCCTAGGTGATGATGCAGGTTTTGTCTTGGTGAATAATATTACCGACCTTAAAATCAGCTTGTGCAATAAGGAGAAAATTGAATTAGATATCAGCATCCTAGATTCCAATGAAGAGGAAAAAATATATCTGGAAAATAATGAGAAACGTGACACACCTCAAGGATGTGTCATTTTGGATGATTTGACCAAAACATAAATGAAAATGGAAAACGTGTCTTCAACTACCAAGGTAATTTGCAAAAGAGAAAGCCACCATTCAGGGAAGAGAGTAAAGGCTTACCTCTGTTTCACAGGTAGAGTCTCTAGCCAGCTCTCTGATGCATACAGAAAGGCGCTGCTCCTGAGGGACATCATTTGTGTACAGCCAATGTACACATTACAGACCAGAGCCTTACCCTGTGCCATATGGCTCTATAAAGCCTACATGGAAAGTGATAGCAAGCTGCTCCTGGAAACAGTACACTGGACCTGAGACTTCCCAGAAGACCTGCAGATGAGCATAGCTTCCAGATCTTCGACCACTGCCTGGACAGATGCCTAGATAGGAACTATTGGGCTTCAGGGCCACATGCTCTATAGTCACTATTCATCTTCAAAGAGTTATTTCAGACATGAGAAATGCATAAAAGAATATAATGAACAACAGAGAGAGAACATAAATATGGAAACAGATAAAGTATGGATTGTAAGCAGAGATAAAGGGAAGGAGCCAGAGAAAGGTCCCAGGGCTTGTGAGATAGCAGAGAAGAAAGAAAAACCATATCACTTAGATGCTGATGGGAAACAGAGAACAATAAAGAAGAAACAGAAGCAGCAGAGCACTGACATTGTGAAAATGGAAGTTGAAAATGAAGGTGATAAGTCAAGGTACATAAACCTCTGAGGTAAGTAAACAGTTATACTTCTGAACATGTACAGTATTGAGGAAGTAAATGAGTAGAGAATTTGGAAGATGCCACTGTTATACGCCTATCTGAAAGGATTACTTGAAACACTAATTACTGTTTTATTATGTGTGCTTATTATAGAACAAATAGATTTTTTTCAAAAATTCTATAGTTACTCTTGACACTCTCAAAATGTAACCAAGGGAGATGAAAGAAAATGAAATGTGATCATTCTTACTTATGGCGGAGAGTGGGAGTTAGGTCTGAAGTGAAATAAATGCATAGGGAGGGAGGGAGAGAGGGAAGAGGAGTAAGGGAAGGAGGGAGGGAGGGAAGGAGGGAGGGAGGGAGAGAGAGAGAGAGAGAGAGAGAGAGAGAGAGAGAGAGAGAGAGAGAGAGAGAGAGAGAGAGAGAGGCTGGAATCAGAGCAGGGGCTCCAGGTACTAAACATCATCCATTATTTTTTTACTCGAATGGATTTTGAGCTACTACAGTGCTTATTGCATGTTTAGGAACTGGAAGAACAATGAAGAGTAAGGTGTATTTTTATCACAATAGTCACAATTTAGAGACGAGATCAGCAAACATAAAAGTGCAGTGTGCAGACCTGGAAGAGAGAAAAGAAGGAAACAGCAATCATAGAGAAGAAAAAAGTTTATATGCAACAGAAGATAGGAACAATGGTGGGCAGATTATGAATCTATTTTAATTGCACACTTTCCATGCATACAACCAGGGGACAGACATGGAAGCAGGTAAGATTTTGCTTAGGATTCACAGCTCCCTCTCTATTGTTTTGACTATAAAGGAAGTGGCTCTAAGTCATTTTTTCCTTAGTATGTTTTTTTGTTCCTTCCCTTCTACACTAAATTATGATCCTATGTCAACTTCTGAATCCATAAATCTGGCCTGATATTTCCTAAGCCTTTAATAGATTGTTCTAGAAAAGCTGTTTCTGCCTTAAGTTCCATACAGGAAATGAGGAAAATGCAGAGAAGTCTTCAGGCCATTCTGTAAGGTCTAAGTCAATAACTTTTCCTCAATTTATCTCCTTAGGTGATCTGAAGAGCTGTCACTTTTAGGAACATGTAGTAATCTAAATCC
Organism: Acomys minous; assembly: GCF_964271855.1. Taxonomy (NCBI): domain Eukaryota; kingdom Metazoa; phylum Chordata; class Mammalia; order Rodentia; family Muridae; genus Acomys; species Acomys minous. The sequence continues at coordinate 68,219,789 of NC_140489.1, read as the reverse complement.
ATACTATAAGTTCATGATACGTGGAAAAGTGCCTTCATGCCTTCCCAATGTTATTGGAATATAAAATATTTAAACAGTTATATGGCATTGTGTAGCCATTGTTCTTAAGCTCTACTGGCTGCACTACTGAAAGCACACCCTTGACTTTCATTAGTTACATTCAGGCCATCTCTGTCAGTGTGGACAGTTTTTTATGCATGCTAAAGTTACAAATTTGATCATTCACAAGGGTCAAATATTTTATAGAAAGAAGAGCAGTATGCCATGCATGATATAAAAAAGAGCTATGGATGGATGTAAATCCTGCCAGCCACATGTCCACAACTACAGAAATAGTAACATGGTTTCAGGGCCAGGTAGTCAGCATTAGCCTACCCAATGTTGATATGAAGTAACCCGCCTGGGTTTGTCTCTCTAGATCTCAACCAGAGAGACTAGAAAACTGCATTTTTATATAAACACTATTGATTCTAAACATTAAACCTAGACAGTTTGTGTTCTCAGCTCCAAAATGAATGTACAGCCATGATCTAAACACAGAGTGGACACTCAGATTACCTCAAGGTAAAGTGCATGAAAGGTAACAAAACACTAATTATAGTTGTTTTTTATGATGTGGTTTTCAAGTACCTACCGTTTAAGGAAATATTTTAGTAGTTTGAACATAGGCTCTTGAGATATACAAACATGCACATATATGTATGTATACATATATGCAAACTGTGGAAAGCCTCTGTTCTAAACATACAACAAAGCAAGGTAGTTTTTTTTGATTCATCAGAATAGAATCTGTGCCTCTTTTTTTATTGTTTTCTCCCGTTGCCTTGGTTTCCATTCTGAACAGTAGCAGCATTGAATACTTCTCTCCTATTCATCCTCTGGAGGAAGAAAATCTCCTTTGCAAAGGAAGAAAGGCTTGTATCAGTGCACTGCAAAGTTCAATCCACTAGTTCCCTTATCCTAAGCGGTAACTTACCCTTTTTCTTCGAGACGCTAAAATGTGGGCTTTTAAATCCTGCCCATCCTCCTTGCCTATGCTAGCTCAGGCTTTTCATTAACTAGGTAAAGAGCTTTGAAGGTCATAGACTTCAGCAGGTGGTTACTAGATGTCAATGCCTCAGCCTCTCATGTATAATAAAGTCAACACTGCAAAGACTTTCAAGCCTATATGTTTCTAGGTAAAATGATGCTTGCATCTAAGTCTTTTGACCTGTGCTCTTTCTGTCATGTTGGTGTAATGCTACATCCAGTCACATGCATTTGTTGTAAAGCAATTACAAATAATACAAACACCAGCCCTCCAAAATAATGTACTGTGAAAATAAAAGTTTTTGACTCTCCAGTTTGAATTTTCTAGAGTTGAAATTTACTACAGTTTCTATTTGATCAAGTCCTAACTCCATTAATCATGATTGCAATCAAGAGCCTCCTCATCATCATAATGAAAATTTTCCTGAAACACACCAAGGTTGGTATAAGAATACTCTCTTTAGACAAGTACTGCTACATCAATTTTCATACATGAGAAAATGAGTCAGGGAGATGCTAAATAACTGTGAAGCCTGCATGCAGAATCAAAATGGATAATCAGGCTGCTGACTCCAGGACCCTTGCATTTGACCTGTATACAAATTCTCGTGGGACTGTTCCTGCTTAGACCTGGATAGGTGCATGGTATTAAAATTATATCTGGGTATATTGTACTGTTTAGGGTTTAATGTTTAAAATTACTAGTTTTCATATGAAAATTCAGGTTTCTAGTCTTTCTGGAGAAGATCTAGAGAGTCAATACCCAGTGGGCTTCCCCGTGTCAACACTGGGCTAGCCTAATGCTAACATTACCTGGCCCTGAAACCATGTCCCATTTTCTGCAGTTCTGGACACGTGGCTGGCAAGTCTGTCCATCACAGCTCTTTTCATATTATAAATGGCACACTTCTCTTCCTTCTACAGGTTATTTGACCTTTGTGAATATTCTAGGGTTAAAAACAAAGATACCACACAGAGGAACAAGGAAGTCATGGATGTGCAGTCTTGAGGTCTAATTAAAGGAGCACAGTGTTGGACTTTAACTTGTAATTCTTTTCTGCAACATTTGCATGCCAGTGGTGACATAACACCATTGATAAAGTATCATTCACTGATGGAGGAAACTTCCAGATGGAATTGCTAAGCACAGCTGAGTGTAAACATTGATCCTGCAGGGCTCTTTTGCCTGAAGAATCCAAATACCTCAGACACAGTTTGATTGCAGGGCTTCTTTTACCTGGCTATTATCATTTTGTGTGATAGCAGTCAGAGTCTGATTATAATCAGGAGAGAGAGGAGAAATTCCTGGGGACACAGTGCTTCACTCTAGATCCCCTGCCTCTAACTTTCAATGCTGACATACTTGCAAGAGTACTTTCATGGTCTCAATGACAATTAGGCCTGAAGAGCATGAGAAGACATTTTAATCAGAAGCTAATTAAGAACAATGGGGGCATATGTATCATTGATTGTGTCTCAAGTACTCTGACTGATCTGGAAAATTATTACATTAATGTATGATGCAAACAGACACCAACATTTTCTCAGGATGAAGCAACTCCACATTGACGGTTCCACCTCCAAATCTGGCTTTTATTTATTAGGTGACAGATAAAAATGAGCAGCGTCCGCCTGCCCAGGGAAGATAGTAAGCACTGTTTTCAGCCTTCTGAGTAGGAGTATATTAGGTGTAAGAAATAAGATAATGAGAGTCAAGAGACTAGAGTTATTCATATTTAACTATTAATTATTATTACATTATAAAATGATATGAAAAGTTAAGTCTGAGCCCTGAATACCAAGAACTGGATTCCATCAGTGGTAGTAGCATTTGAGAGACTGTCCTGTCTTAAAATGTTCCCAAGTTTACCCTTGAAAACTGCATCCAATGCATTATTAGAGTAGTTTTCATTTTTAGGTGGTGTTTGCATGCATACAGTGCCATTCCCTTTGAGGAGGTAAACATTCTCATCCAGTCTCCTCTTAAAGTAGTAGCGCATTGCAGTCGCACTTTCCAACACAATAGGGTTCTGTTTCTCTATAAATTGTCTGGGGGTTATTTTATTCTCTGGAGAATTGCACTTGCTTGTTTTTGACCTCATTATCCATGGCCGTGTCCCCAAGGGTACCTTCTAGGGAATATCATTGTGAACGTAAAGTTAACAGACAAAAAAAAAATCTTTATGATGTGTGAAGTCTCTGAATAGATAACTCTGCCAAATTAATTCATGCTGGTCTCTCAATGTTTTCTTCTGTTTAGTTCCCTGGTGATCAGTGAAGACCATGTTGGACAATATGGGTTGCAATACCAGAAATGACAGTACCTACCTTCACAAATTATAAAATTGCTCCGGGCTTTAGTTGTCTTTCTTCACGAAATGAATATAGATGGGATGATCAAAGAGTGTTTTTTTCTAATGTCAGACAAGTTTGGACACAACTTATCTTTCCCTCTGGCTTGTCTGTCTCTCCTTCCATCCACAGCTTTCATAAGGTTGAGTTTCATGTTCTACAAATTTTTGCTTCTTAGAGACTAGCTTCTTTCATGCTTCTCGATATATTGATATTCTATTCAGTCTTTAAAGTTCTTCTCTAGCCTCTAGACCTTTAGAAATCTTTCCTATAGTATATTTGATTAGGTAGGGTAATGCTTATTGGTCTGGGTAAGAATATAAAGGTGAATGAGATCAACATATTTGTCCTTCTTGCATTTTATAGATTCATTACACAACAATAGTAGTTAATATTTTTGGAGAGGAAACTTAGGCTCAGAAAGGTTAAAAGAATTTCCTAAACTAATAAAACTAACAAGTTTGGAATACAAGTCAATTATATTGCAACTGTAAGCCCTACCAGTGGCCAGACGCCAACCCTGAGGACATCCAACTGTCATGTTCCACCCACAGACAACTCTAACTACCCTACTGGCTGGACCCAGACTTTGATGTGCAGAGTAAAAAGCCCAAGTCAAGAGTCTGAAATCTCACTAATCTTTGGGCTTGGCCCAAATTTTGGATTTGAAATATCATCAATCCTTATTCTGAAAATCTCTACTCTAGAAAACTCTGTCCTCCCCCTCCCCCTGCAAGACAGCATATATAAACCCTGTCTTCTGCTCCCCTCTCTGCTGATTCTTGTCCAGGCAGAGGCAGCCACTGTTCTGGGTTCTTCCTACTGCCAAAAAACAAAACAAACAAAAACAAACAAACAAACAAACAAACACCTTTCCCTTCAGAGCTGTAACAATTTGGGGAAACCTTACCCTGCCAAAGCAATGTGGAAACACTTGCAGTGGGGAAACTTTCCCCCCACCATGGAGCAGAGCTGTGACACCACTATTGGGGAGCCTTTCCCCTCAGAACTGTAACAATTATAATATCTGCTTAATAAGTTGTCACTCAAATCACATGGAAAAGATGGGCAGAGTGGTGGTGTGCCTCATTCCTGTAACTTGACCAACACAGGTTCCCTCTCACATCTTGCCACATCATTATAGGTATCAATTTTGGGGGTATCTTCTTCTAATTGACAGGAGTAGTACTTGGGACCAAACTCAGAACTTGCTGATGTTGTTTCAAAACATCAGGAATCGTTGATTAACTAAAGCATTAATATTTAACCGTTTGTTCTACACCATATTTTAGTGATTTCTTCCATAAAATACATTGTCAACTCTTACACAGAAAAAGATGCTTTCTTTGATAAACTCCATTTCAGAGAACATTATCAATAGTATTTGCATATGCTTGGCAGGCAGAGACAGGAGGAAGGGCAGTTGAATGAATGAATGTAATCACACCACTTTCATTGTGTCAGTAAGGAATGCTTGAAGGAACATTTTCTGTATGTGACCCAAGTCTTCAACCTCTGGATGGAAATCATTACAGGTTTCCTATTTGCTAAGCATTGTAAATGTGTTGAAGAGTGTGTGCCTGAGTTTATTGAGGAAAAAGGAAGAACCCTTCATGTTCTATCCAGTTAAATAGCAAATGAAAACTGATTGTTATCATTCTCTTATTTGCCAGTTCTATGGCTGTGATAAAATACCATATCAAAAGCAACTTGGAGAGTAAAGGGTTTATTTTATTTTATAGCTTGTATCCAGGACCCAGAGAAATCAGGGCAGGAACTCCAGGCAGGAGAAGCCTGGAGACAAGGACTGATGCAAAGACCATGGAGGAACTCTGTTTACTAGCTGGGTCCCCATGGCTTTCTAAGGTTACTTTTTAAATACATCCTAGGGTTACCTGCCCAGGAACGGCATGTGCTGGGCCCTCCCACGTCAGTTAGTGAGGAGGAAAATCTCCCACAGACATGTTCTCAGAACAGTCTTATGGAGACACCTTTTTCTGTTGTATTTTCCTCTTAACAGATAACTGTACCTTGTGTCAAGTTGACAAAAAGCCAAGTAGAACAGTCATTAAGTAACTCTAGAAAACACAAGTGTTTTTTGTGGATGTTTCTAATTATTGTGTTTATGCGTTCTTAAAGTTCCTGGAAGACTCAATAAAGGTATTCTAATACATGGACACAATCCTGAGGAAATCAATAGATGGCATGATAATGAAGTGAGATATAAGCAAACTCTTTATTAAAATCTCTTCATTCACTAGAGACTTTGTGCCATCCTGCTTCTTTGGGTAAACAAGCATCTCTAAGCTTATGAATGTTACAAAAGCAGACACCCTGGTCTAGGAAGCTGTTCTAAGCAGCTCGAAGCTGCAAGCTCCATTACTAAACTTTGCATTGCAAGCTAGGGTGGGTGCAATGCTGACACAACATAGTTTCTGTGTGATGATCCCAATCTGCTTAGAGTATAATCGTTTCTCGCAACCTTTACCATCTTAAGCACCAGGAAGACATCGAATCACAGGGAGGCCAAATGGAATGCACAGAATGGATTGTATAATGGGAGGGTTGTTTTGTTACATAATGTAAAAATCATCCCAAATTAAAAAAAAAAATGCTTGTTGTCACTCTGAGGATCACATTTATACTGGAGAGCCCATATGGCTAGGGTCATAATGGGACAGAGTGGCAACTGTCTATAGGATCTGCCTGGTGGAATCTATTTTAGGCCTTGGCTTTCTGCAAGAAACTCCTTCCATCCAATATTCATGCATTAATTATGCCATCAGTAATTTTTTGAGAACTGCCTATGGCCTTGATATTTGTAGTAGAGTTGCAGACTTCATGCACGAGATGGAGTGCGGTTGTGGAAAGGTTTGATAAGAGCTTTAATGGGAGATGCAGTCACTCCTAAGATCCAGAGTGGAACACAGTGCCTTTACATTCTAAGAACACTTTCCTGTCATTCTCCAGATTCAACCTTCTTATACGTCTCCAGAATTCTGGTGATGCCATTAAAAGGAGAGTTTTTCACTTTAGCATATTTGCTGCAAGCTCTTACCTCTAGTTCACATCAACTGTCCTTCTGTCTGCTGAATAGTCCTTTCCAGTCTTTCAAGGCTCCATTCAAATGTGACATACTTTTAAAAACTTCTTAAATGTCTCCATCCATTGCTTCTTCTTTCTCTCTTTACTAACCTGCCTTTCTCTACACTCCAAAGGATTTTATGTTTTTTCCAATGGAGTTTCTTATTATATACCATATTGTTTTAAAGTAGTACAACTATATATTTTCTATTGATTTGTAAACTTCAGTGGATAAATATTATGTATTTCCCCTGTAACATTTAAAGGAAATTTCATACTGTTTGGTAAATGTTTTCTGATTACCACAGTGAAAGGAAAAATTAACTTGCATATAATCCACTGTAAATTTACGTATTTTACAACTTTTGACTTGCAGAATTCTGCAATACAAGTATCATCACCATTTTACAAATTAAAACTTTGATGAATAAATGATTTGCTTAAAGCCACAGAGCTTACAATTGACTGATTTTCTTGGTTTTAATGGCAAGTTTTGTTTAGCTATTTTGAAAAGAACAAATGTCAATAGCTGTATAACTGCAAAATAACCCCTACGTTTTCGGCCTTGCTTCTCGAGATGTGACTCACCAACAAGCAGAGTGGCAACTGTCTACATGATCTGCCTGGTGGATACGATTTCAGGCCTTCTCCCTTTCCTTCAGGAAACTGTTCCCCCTCAATGTGTATGCATTTATTCTGTCATCAGGAAATTATGTGTCCCATGGAAACTTATAAAGCAGTACAGATTCTTAGGCCCAGTCTTTTATTTGCATTTTTAATACAGTTTCCAGATTGTTTTTATGAACCTTAAAGATTATTACCTTTACAAATTTTCTTAGGCTTATTGTGTCTTTTAGCCCATTTAAAATTCTTTAGTTTGCACAGCTCATCTCAGACACACAGAATAATTAATGTCCATGATGACATCTAAGGAGTGATCAGGGAGTCATCCACAGTTATTACTTTAGACATGTGCTAGAGGAACAGTGAGATGTTCCCAAATTCTCTACCTTTCTTTCCTTATTTTTCCACATCCTTTATTATACTTTGAATATTATACTTTGAATAAAGAAGGCTGGGTAATTTAAAACACTATGGGCTACCTATGTGGACATTTTACTGCTGGTCAGAGAAAGGCATCTTGGGAATACATCTGGAGAGGCTTTAGCACCAGCTCTCATATATAAAGAATTGTAAACACTGCAGGCTTCTGAAGAGATGTTTCTAGAACACTGTCTCTTAAGGATGTAATAACAAGGTGTTTGGACTCTGGATAGTCCATTCTTAGTGGAATTAAGCCATTTCAGAGCCCACCACTCTCATCTCCACTGATTCTTCCTATTGGTCATCTTCTTACCGTGAATAAGATTCTCTAGTTATGTTCATTCAAATGAATCACATGGATCTCGTGTGGGCATGAGGATAAACTTTCTTGGCTAAATGGAGAACTCCAGTCTCATCTTCTTGGCTTGTGTTACACAATCATCTCATTAAAAACACAACTGTTCAGCTTCTATAGATACTCGTATATTTACATGGGTAGCCAGCCAATTCCTCCTCCATGAAAGTGGAGACATGCCTGGTACCATATACCTGGTTAAAATGTATAGATGATGAAGTTCCAGGCCCCATGGGAGAACCTAATGATGCTTTGCTAAATGGACCTATAGACAAACTACTTCCTAAATATTTGCGCTTCATCCCAGAGATTAGTGCTACTCTTGGTTTTTGACAGAGAATCTTCTTTTTTTTTTACAAAGTGTAACAGTTAAGGCATAGACTCACAGCTGGATGAGGTACTGCCAATGACAGCTGAGTGCTTCTCACTGGAAAATAATCTCTATCATATATATATATATATATATATATATATATATATGATATATATGTATATCATATGTGTATATATGTGTCATATATATACATACATATATATATATGTATATATATATTTGTTCACACACAAAAATGTGGGCAGTTTCCTCATCCCCCTGGAAATGGAATTACAAATGTTTTCTGAGCTATCAAGTGATTACTGGGATTATAGATTATACTCTAGGTCCTCTTCAGGATCAGTAAGTACTCTTAATCGCCAGACCAGCTCTCCAACCTCTACAATATATAAACCTTTAAAAATCTAGGGAAACATTTTAAGTTGTAGTTTATGAGTTAGAAAATAGTATGCAAAGATGAAAAAACCTTAAATACTGAAAAGGAAAAGGAAGTGTAAGAATGCATGATTCTGATAAATTTCAGTTTTTTTCTAACTTAGTCCTCAGCTGCATCAACTGTCTTCTCCATACTCAAGCTAACTTGTTATATACTAGATAAATCAATAAGTAAAATCTGTATTCTTCTGCAAGATGTGGCATTATTTGAGGACATAATAAAGACCATTGTCCTGTTGGCTTAATTTTTAGAGCAGAATTCATGGAATCACTATGACCAGTTAAAGAGTCTGTAATGTGAGACTATAGAGATGCACAGAACACAATGAATACTAATTCTTTAGGAGTGATGTAGGTTAGAGGTCACAGCTATAAAAAGAAGTGTTCTCATATTTCTCTCAACTGAAAACATACAAACATTCATTTAGCCCATGGACTAGTTTGTTGATATTTTAGATGTATTTTTTCTTTGATTTTTTTCTCTTATAATTTTTGTGGTGAAAATAGCATTAATATGATGCTGAGATAATTGTCTTCACTTATCCAAACAATTTGCAAAAAAATAGGAAATATTAAACTTAGCTTTGACTGAAAGACGTAGAAAATTTGAAGAACAACGTGGTAAGCACAGGATCATGTGGTAGTTATTAAAGATGCTGTAATAAATGTTGGACTTAGGGCATTACCTTGCCCTGGGCAAGATGGTCACATGATGTAACTAGAGCAGCAATCTGGGCGTCAGCTCTCTGGAGCATGCATGTTTTAAAATATGCTTTTATCCACCCAGTTGATCAAGGACAATTACCAGTATATCTCCCACAGTGTTCTCCAGAAAACATAAAACAAATCTCTGGGCTCAGTTCTTGATTTATTTTTCTTAATACTGAAATACTTTTTCTTCTTTTGAGTGGGTGGCTTGGTATGAAAACTTTGCAGGCTTGTGGTGTCTCAGCTGTGACAAGGACTTTATAGACTGAGAAGCTCTTTTTATTCCTGGATCATTTCAAAACAAAAAAAAATTTTTTTTTGCCTCTGAAGTAGCAGTAACTGGCTGGATGTTTGCATATCTACCCCACATACTTCACCATTTTTTGGTTCAATAAAGACGTCAATTTATTTTGACAGATGGACCCAGAGAATGGAAGACTTTTAAAAAATTGACTTAGTAGAACTAATTTCGAACTCATGATGAAGTTGAAACAAAGGCCACTGGCACAATAAATGGTTCCTTTGGTTTTATTTTTCAAGCAGGTAGGTTAATTGAACTGAGTACCCTTAACCTATCTAGTTCTACACAACTGCTTGAACATAGACAAATCATGTGTAATATAAATGATTAATAAACAACTAAATCCTGAATTGGTAACTGGACTAACAGTGGACTTTTAGAATAATATCAAGGTGTGAGAATGGCAGACCTTGCAACTTTCCTGTTTTTATTTTTGTTGTTGTTGTTGTTGTTGTTGTTAATATCAACAGTTAGAAGATACTATGTATTTTAAGTAAAAAAAAAAACATGATTGCTGGTCTTCAGCTATCTTACCTTGTCATATTATTCCCTATAGCATCCTCCCAAAATAGAAATGTTGTGGCAGCGTGTCTGTCAACCTTAACTTGGAATCCATTAAATCCAGTGTTATCAATATGGTCCTGATATTCTGCTGTCCTTTTCAGGGGAAAATTATGCTGAGATCTGCTCAGAGCCATCTTACCAACTCCTCTCCAGCTCCCACGATGTAGACCTTTTCATATAAGAGAATAAAGTAATCATCAGAATACAGGAGAGGCTCTAGATTCAGGAATGTTGTTACAATCAGGTCAGCTGAACCTGCTTTGAGCTCTTTCCACATCACAAACCTGTCATATGAGCAAAGATTTCCTTGGAGCAGGTACATTCAAATGTCACTATGTTGCAAGCCCTCGACTACAAAAGCTAAATTAGTGTCAGTGAGCAGACTCAATTGTGAAGGCATCGTAATAATTGTATAGACAGCGAAGGATTGCATTTCATTATTGTATAGCATCAAAGACATAACACAATGCATACAGGTTTTTGTCACTGACCAGGCTTGGAACCTGAGAGTAAAAACTCCTCTGTTCACCTCATGAGCCCATCAGATTTGTGTTAGCCTTGGAAGAAGAGAGAAGAGAAGGCTCCTGAGATAATAGGATGTCACGTTCCCTACAGCAAGAGAAAGATGGTCACAAATTCTAAAGCAAAGTCCACTGTATTTATGTACTTTATTTCCAGTGTGGAAGAAATAAAGGTCAACATGGTTCTAGTATTTGTGAATTTGTGAAAAGAAATGATGGAAGATCTCAAAGCATCATTATTTCCATATTTGATTCCCTCTTTCCTTCTCCCTCTCTCCCCCTCCTCTTTATCTAGCACTGTACCTGTATGTATGTATGTATGTATCTATCTATCTATCTATCTATCTATCTATCTATCTATCTATCTGTCTATCTATCTATCTGTCTCTTACATAGAAGTACTGTTGAGAGAAAATGGGATATGGGTGAAATGTGGTTTTGCTTGTGATGTATTTAGTGCTGATCAAACAGATTAAAGAAGGACACACTCCATGATAAAATTCTAAAATCCGATTTTTATTAGACGTTTATTTTATTTTATTAATTTTGATTGTAGTGAGGAACATGACTGACATGAAAAGTTCTGAGTATAGATTGTATGACTTGCTAATAAGACAAACTGATCATTCAAATTCTTATCGGATTCTTGTGAGATTTACAAAACAGTTTCCTTAAATTCTTTTATATCTATCTTAACATCTTGCTTCACACCTTCATCCTCCTCCTTGAAAGTTGGAGAAAAAAAGAAAAGTTAAAAGATATAAGCAAGAAAACCTTTTTAGCTGTATACGAGAGAGAGAGAGAGAGAGAGAGAGAGAGAGAGAGAGAGAGAGAGAGAGAGAGCTACTCATTAAGTTTATGCTTAAGGTCTGCTTCTGTGTAAAGTGTGTGTCTCCACAAGGCTATCTGGCTTAAAATCAAACACTCATAAATACCAGACTGCAAGAGAACATGAATAACAATGTTGGAGGTGAATGTTTCTCTGCTAGTTTCATGACGAAACACAAGCTGATGCCAGCAGAGGTATTCATGTTGTGTAGCAATATGTTGCTCTTTTGTGTATTCAGATAATCTCAGATATTAAGTCTTACTTTATTAAAATTATAAAGCAAAGGAATACTTAGCTAGTCATATACAATCTGAACATGCCTCACAATAGTCCTGACTTTCTTTGATTTGCATGAGCAAAGTGAATCTCTATTCAGTGAGGCTGTGTTCCTTCATCATTGTCATCACATGGCTATCATTACCATTATTATGACTACCACAATTATCAGGATAGTTAACAATTGTACATTTAATGAGTCACATTAGGCAAGGGAAGCATGCAAAGCCTCTACCTCATTAGCCAGGGTAAGTTATTGGGTTTAATCAACAAACTGAGGAAGGCTGTCATTTGTTTCTGATGCCATTACCTCGGGCTTTAGGATTCAGAAAGATAGTTTCCAATCAAGAAGAGCTCCGAGGATGCCTCTCCCTCTTGGAACAAAGCAGTGGCTAACTAACTGGAGATTTTGTGTTTCTTTTCTGCAGTACTCCATGTTTCCAGAAACCATCTTAGTAAAGAGGAGCTGTGCATTGGATTCCTGAAGCAGTAGCTAAGCATGTGTGTCTCTTACATGCCTGTTTCTTATGCTACACTGTCTAGTGAGGGAGGTAGCATGAGCCATGTTCTTAATGCTGAAAACAAGCTCACATGGTGTTAACATGGCTGCCAAAACCCACCTTCTTCTTAGGCTTTATTCTATACAAAACACTAGTTGGAACACTATAGAGATACACAATGCAAGCAGCCCGAAGGGGTGATGGCTTTAATTTTAATTTCTTCTGAATTAAATAGCATTCTAAAGTCCCAGGTGTACACCTTAGCCTACAAACCAGGAATAATTATGAACCTTCTCCAGTCACCACTGTATCTGGCCAGACTGCTTGCAAGAAACAGGCATGGGAGGCAGTGCAGTGTCGAGAACATTTTGTCCTGCATTAAGCCCGCTTCCCTCAGAGACTGCGTGGCAGCCGACTGGTACCCTGGTTCTTCAGGCAGGTGAGCCAATTAGCACATTCCCTAGTCTGGAACTGCACTTGCTGTGTATGTGATCTGCATACCAATTCTGCTGAGATTTGACCTTCTGGGTGGAGAAAATCGAGAATCCCAGGTGAGAGTGAACATTGCCCTAGATTTTTTCCTATCTTCTCTCGCCTGTTCTGTTTTTCCCATACATACAAGCCAGTTACATTTTCGGATTTACGTTGAGACTAGAAAACAGTTCTAGTTCACATGGGACTTCAAATCAGTGGGTAGAAAAGAAATTATTTTAAAAAGCCAGGTTTTCACTTTCCTCTGGTGATGTGAAAGACGGGCTGGAGGTAGCTTCGCCTACCAGTGTCTCTTGTGGCCCACATGGGGGCAGTACTAGGTAGTCAAAAACCTCAGGCAGCTTTCAGAACACGGGGAGTCTGGCGCGTGGCAAACTTTAAATGCAAAAAACGGAGCACCGTTGCCTTTCATGAGGGTAAGATCCCTAAAGAGGATCATTACAGAGTCCTAAGTGGTCTCGGTGAAGACGGGGAAGGAAAGATGTCCACTGATTTCCAGCTACTGGTATCGTTTCTTTCCAGGGACCTTGAGGGGAATATGTTTTCATTGGTTACTCTAGGTAAAACCACTTATTTTAACACAGACAATGTAAAATAGTTCACCATTTTCATTAAATTTCCAAATTATAATTGAAGACTTTTCAGTAACAGTGTCAGCATAGCCAGGGCAGAGGTCTTCGGTCTCTTTATGTTATGATTGATACTTGGTAAATTTTTAAGTAAGACCTTTCAGGGGCAATTGTAAATCAAATACACTTGTAGCAATAGCATTGTGCTGGTCTATGGAGTGACTGGAAGGCATTAGTGCCTTAATAATATTGCATGCTTGTCTTCTGGATCACTTTTAAGCATTAGACTCTGCCTACACAGGGCTCATGCTGCAATTATGGATTTATCAGATTTGAAGGGTTTTCCATTTGGAGAGAGGAAGGCATTTCTACCTAGAGCAATTATTTGGTTGCCTGTATATACATTAGAAATCCAAATGAATGGCTGTGTTGGTATTTTACAGTATACTTCCCCTCTTTACGGCACAGACAGAGTCGCAGACACTTCTGTTTCATTATCCAAGGGAGACAACACTGCATATTTCTTTCGATGATCCTATTCTCACCTTAAGGAAATATCTGGAGTCAACCTGAAGAAAGAATGTTCCTGATCATGCCAGGTCACATGCAAGCAGGAGCAAATAACTCTACATTGCTGTAGCAACGCACAATGAATGGAATCTCACAGCACAGTTCTGAGGCTCTCCTGGTGATAGTGGAGACTGAGTAGGACTGATGACCACTTGCCCCCAACACCATCAGCACTGCTCTTCACATATTGCTTTGTGTACCTCCTCCTTCCCAAGTCTCCGATATTTTGAATAAAACAAAACCTCAGCCGTCTCTGTTTCCTTTCTAACCCTATTCCTTTTCTGTGGCTACACATACCTGGATGTCGAACTGGATCCACAGAAGGATCCAGAGAGCACAGAAGCTGCCTGTCCTGGATAGGGTCAGTTGGTGCTCAAATGACTACAGCTTCTGGGACAGAGCAACAAGATAATCAGAAAAAAATTCAGTGTTTGTTTCTACATTCATTTGTTTTCCAAAATCTTATTAATACAATGGTCAGTCCTCCCATTTCAAGGCTGATTAGAAATAAATGTTTAATAAACACAACTTTTTGCTTTTCCTTAAGTTGTAACTTGGGCTGCCATGATGGAAATAGTCTCCCTATCTGCAGAGTGCTGTTGAATACGCAAGAAATCGTGTGCTTTGCCTCAGTCTGTGATTTGGCCAATGAAATTTCTTTTACTGACTTTTCTATTTTCATCTGGAAAACCTGCAAAATGGCTAAGAATTTGAACCTTGCCATATCATCACTTTAGAGTCATCTGGCAAATTGTGATAAGGAAAGTTCATGCGAAAATTATAATGCCTGCCCACAATCTTTATAGAAGTTAATATATAAGCTTTATTTAATACTTAAGCAAATTTATACAATTGCTTTGTCTGGGTGGCTACACTATTTTAATGAGCATACAGGAAAGTGAATTGCACAGAGGGATAAACAACAGATTAATCTTTTTGTAATAATATGCATCTTTTGCTTGCTGGATTTTAATGTTTCCGTCTTCTAAAATGCTAAGTGGGATCTGTGATACAGTATATATATTTCTTTATTACATTTAGGGTAAAGAAAGAAGACAAAATAAGTTTAAGAGCTCCATACTCACTTATCAGGTCCCATGAGACACCCACATGAAAGCACATCTTTCTTTTGCATCCTGCTCTGCCCTACCAGCCTCCCACCTCCTCAGTACCACTTCCTCCCTCTGCTTCCAACTTGATCATTAGCAAGAGAGAGAGAGGAATGAGTAAGAGGAGAAACAGAAAAGTAATTAATTTGCTGAAGTGCAGCTGCAAATGAATTTTTGAAATAAATTATTAATTTCTTTCTTTAATATTTCTACACCGATGCCACTCTGTATCTGGGGACTAGAAGTGAGGGTCGCCCTGCTTCATAGCAGCAGAGCCCTGGAAAGTCAGCCGTGCCTGACTGTAACCAGAGTGCACTGTGCAGATGTGATGTTTGTGTGGCTCCTTGGCAGCATGCATGCTTTCACCCCAGCATCTCAAATGCTCCTGGGCTTTAAAGTCGGTTACAGGTAAGGAGGCATGCTGGACAGGGGTGGTTATAATAAATGCCTTATTTTATGTGTCTTCTGGTATCAGTTTCCTAAAATACTGCCTAAATACCAAGTATGCCCTAATATGCTAACATACCAAGACAAAAGCTGAACACATGCGATGATTCTGGAGAAAAAGATAGCATCACAAATTCAAAATCATTCTGTTATGTAGGAAGGAGGAAAACAAAGTGAGCTGTGTAGGTAATGATGAGTTTCCTAGAACTGAGTTGCTATACCATGGAAAAGAAACAAATTCTCTGTGTCTTCACACCTAACCTGGGCAGAGGTTGGGAAATGCAGTGGGGATGGCAGCAGGACTCTGCACTACCCTCTCTTCTTTGAGGTCCAATCTTCAGTCAACTCTAAGCCCAGATTACAGAACTCACGTCTTAACATCCCCTCCGCTCAAGTCAAATGCTATCAGGAGATCAGCTTGTCTTGTACTCAGTGGCATAAGTTGGATGTTGAACCTTAAGCATCACATGGAAACGCTGCTTTTAGCAACAGAAAGCACTGGTGCTGCTTCTGTGTTCAGAGATGTTGGCTCCAAATGGCTTGAAGAATGATTGTTTCCACTTAATGTGATTGATATTTCTACATGTATGAGAGGGAGAGAATTTCATTACCTATTCCTTGTGCCAGGACCAACTGATTGGAGTTTCCGAAGACACAGGGAACATATCTGTGTGACACAGAGTGCTGTTCTCTTTCACGAAAGGGAAGTAAGAAAAACGTAATGCATTTGAGGAGAAACCAAGTGTTAGCATGAGTAAAGATTCCACACAAGTGAAGAAAGTGCTAACACAGAAAAATATCTAATACACAGCATAACTGAGTTTTTAGCCTTTTGTTCAATGATTAAGATATTTCTATTGATTCACTCACACAGGTGTTTCTTTTTAAATTACCTGCAATGATTAAACATGGGGCAAAATGAGGACTGTAAAGGCTACCTAACAAAATTCAATTTGTTCCACACTACTACTTAGGAATTAATGGTTTCATTTTGTGTGGCATTTCAAAACTTAGAAGCTCATTACTACTATCTTGCAGATGATTTTGGAAGAGAAAATTAAGAAATTCAAACTCTAATTTGGGGTCAAACATAAGAGAAAACAACTTAATGAGCTCCTTAAAATGTAATGTTCTTTTACAAAACAAGAAATTCTTGTGCAACTGCAAGCCTGTTTCCTCTCAAATATTTTCTCAAATGCTTCTGGTTGCCTCTTAAAGACATTATTTCCAGCAGAGTCACAGAAACCCTCAGCTATGTAGGCGGCCCAGTAAATTTAGCAGCTAAGCCACATTCTGACATGTTAAGAATAGGCATCCATAAATCTCTCTGAGCTTCTCCTGAGGAAATTAAATCTTCCTTTTCAAGAATTTGCTAAGTTTCGGGAATTGCTGTAATATAATAAATGACTTGTAGACATGGCTGAGGAAAGAGTGGAAGATAGTGGGATTCTCTTGTTCAAGAACCATAGAAAGAGCTGAGGGGGAACTGTGGGTGTTCTGCAGGAGGCAGCCTTACCTGCTGGAAGCATCACGTAGGGTCGTGAGTAGGGGGCTGTGAACCATTCTTTAGAGGCCTCTGTGCTGCACAGACAGATATCTGCTTTGTTAGCTAGTCTCTTTAGAATGCAGCTGCCACAAATAAGCTTCTGTACTCTTTCAGCGACACGGAATATTATTGCTTTTCCTTAAACTAGTCAAACCTGGGGCTCTCCGACCCTCCTAGTGTCTTCACTAGTGTCTTTATTAGACAATCAAAATGCAGATGTCTAAATTCTTCAAGGTGTCTTCAATTCCTTAACCTTCCTCTCAATAGAAAGGGTTTGATGCTTTGAGTTAGGTATATTGAAGAGCTTTTGGCTCCTTATGAACAGGAGAAACAGATTTCTACTGGAAACAAATGAGAAATTTATTGAAAAATTATATAGATAAGAGGCCCGAGATGAAATCCAAATCTGGAAAGGTGGGATCTGAAGTTGTTTCAAGGTAACCAAGGTAAGTAACTTTCTCATTAGAGCTCTGTGTCAGGAGCTTACCCAGCACCAGCATCTCTCTTGATACCTTGAAATGCCAAGAAAGTACAACCAACTGGCTTAACATGAGCCCTTAGCTTACCCATTGGTTACTGCATCAAGACAGAATTGTGGAAGAGTAGTTCCTTAAAACAACAATTAGATTCATGGATCCAAACAAGGAAAGGAAGGGATAAAAGAAAGAAAGAGAGGGGACAAGGAATAAAGAAAAGAAATCAGCATAAATTCCTGAGATAGCACACTGTATTTCCCTGTCAGATCACTCTGAGTTCAAAAGCTGGTATCTCTTACAGCACTTTCCCATCTCCCCTGTGTCTTACCTCTGTTAAAATAGGTAAAGATGCCCTGGTAATTTGTAGAAATGTAACTTATTTCATTTGCTAAAGCAGGTGGAGAAGAGAGTCTGAGAAAGATGTAAAGTGGTTTGCAAGCACATATTAGCCCTCTTAGTGTCTCCACGAGGCAGATCTATGCTGAGAGGGCTCTGTGCCCACAGAGAGCTCAGGACCACATCTGAGTCTGATTCTTGTATCGCTGATCACCTATCTTCCAATGTACCTTGAAAAGGTCGACTCTTGCTGTTTTAAGATCCCTCCATTACCAGGATGTCTTTTTAGCTGTGAACTATTGGCAACTATCTCTGCTAAAAGTTCCCTGAAGTGTGGTTATTTTGTGACCCTCAGTATCTGCAGTTTCAAGATTACTTTCTCAGGATATCGCTTTGGACAATAAATTCTTTTGCTCCTCCAGAGCAACCTATGTGCCAACTTGACTCATAAAAAAGGACCCACAACCTGAAGAATTGTTTTTTTAAGAAAATGTATTTTCAAAAATGTATCAAAGTCTCACTATTATCTGCAGTCTATAATTGTATGACTATAGTACCTAATATTTTTAATCCAATAATTCATGAAGAAGTGAAATAGTGGATGAATAAATATTTATTCATGTCTGCCTACCAACACCTTCTAGAAATAATTAATGAAATTTAGTGGTTCTCTCATCTAATTTTTATACTAGAGGTATGGTTAAAGTTACCATTCCTCTAACTAGGCTGTTAACAGGGATAAAACAATGTGCAGTGTTCTGAGTTTAAACTCAACACTGTCAACATTGTATTAGCCCAGCAATTCATGTATTATATATTATGTGTCGATGTAGACTTTGAGCAGGTTATATTTGAATGAATGACATTAAAATAACAAAGAAATAATCCTTGAGGTTGAGTTTTGGGCCAGAAATTACCCAACTTTAATCTTACCTTTGCAATTCAGGACAACACTGTGCCTCTTCCCTAGAAAATGCCCTCTAGTCCCCCCATAACCTGTACCTCAAGTCTCCAACCTTAAGATAGCCCTTCTAAGCAGAGCACTACAAGAGGATGTCATGATATCAACTTTTTTGTTTGTTTATTTAACCTATATTGGTCAAGCTATGGAACTCCAGACCACTATTTAGGGAAAGAGTTAATATTTTTGTTTAGTTATTACTCTCTCTCCTTTGCCCCAGACTTCTGTGCCAGATAACCAAAGTGGTCTTCAGCTTGTATCTCAGATACTTGATGACTGTATGGAGACCAAAGAAGCATGCTTACGTTAATTGATGACATGTATTGGTTCACTTCACAGTGGGGAACTGGTGTGTATTCTGCAGCTGAGCCTTTCACCTCAGTGAAATGTTTCCATAGCTCCATCATATTTGATCTGCTAAAGACGTTTCTTCAATTTACATTATATACTGATGACTCACAATTGTCTGTTTCGAGAATGTCCATCATTCTTCAGCAGTGGATCCATACCGTACAATAATACACTTGTGGATTAGAAGTCACTTTGTTATTTCTATTCCCATCAATCTAACTAGAATTCAGTTTCAAAACTACTTTCATTTAAAAAAATTATTTATTATAATTTATTCAAATTACATCTCAATTGTTATCCACTCACTCTTATCTTCTATGCCCCACCCTCCCTCCCTTGTCTGTCCTATCCCCCTCCTCTAGGTCTCTGACTGGCTGTGGGTGGGGCGCAGCACTCCTCCCCCACTGTCTGATCTCAGCCTATCCGATCTCATCAGGGTAGCCTGCATCCCTTTTTTCTGTGTGCCCACAAGGCTGCCCTGCCAAGGGGCAGTGATGGAGTCACGGGTACCAGAGTTCCTGTCAGAGGCAATTCCCTCTCTTCCCCCACTGTCAATGTAGAGAATGAGCTGGAGAATGAGTCTGAAAAGGGGCTCAAGGTTCTCTGCTTGCAATGTCCTTGGTTGGTGCATCAGTGAGTGCAGGGCGCCCTGGATCCTGATCATCTGGCCTTGATGGTCTTCTTGTGGAGCTGCTTTTCATATTCTGCTCCCAAGCAGAAATGTGGGTTTGTCATAGATTCCACTTTTTACCTCATTAACCATATCCTGTCTAAGAGTTTGTATGATTTCATTGATTTTTAGCCTTAAAATATATTTCCTGTATAATTTTGATCTCTTTCTCTGCTCCTTAATCACCTGCAGTTTATTTCAGTGTAACGTCCTTCTAATTGGCTTTCCTAAAGATAGTTTGTCTTCCTTCAATCCATTAATTATACTAGTTATTGTGACCCACTCACCAATTTTTCTATTTAGTTGTTTGTTTGTTTGCTTGCTTGCTTATGGACAGGACCTTATTGTGTTGCTCAGGCTGGTCTGGGAATTATAGAGTCTATCTACACTGTAAGTAGAATATTCACATTTCCTGGCCTTCATGGCTTTCTATCTCAAATGGGATGGAATCAAAGTTTATACTTTCCCACCCAGGCAGTGTTTTCCCTCTCAAAATTTTACTCAGAGACATCCTTGACTAGCATTCCCATACCATCAAACATCATATACCACTCCTTATTGACTACCATGCAGTGTTTTTATGACATTTTATATAGCGAGTTCCTAGTACTTAGAATGCCCTGTTGAAATTTGTCTAGCTTCAAGAATTACTTCTAAATAGAATAATGGGAATAACAGTGGAAGAAATTGAGCTATGGAGGAAGGGGAAAGGGAATACAAGCAAAGAGGGAAGGAGAACTAAAGAGCACTAAATGTATTTTAAAAACCCATATGAAAACATTTTATTATTTTTCTTTTTTAAATAAACATTTTTTTATTTTTTACATACACATTTATATTATTACACGTATATACAATAAACTACCTATATCCAGAAGAACCATGACACAATCAGGAATTATATAAATGTTACATTCTTAGTGTTTTGGCTATTTGTATTTCACAGTTTTGAAAAAAAACATCTTTCCTACCTGGGTGTGTCTAAAATTCTGAATGTAAATCAATCTCCATCACATCTTGTCATTATCAACTTAAAACATCTATTTAGACCTAAAAACATCTTAACCCCGAAACAACAAAGCTTTACTGTAAAACTAAACTATCTGGTCTTCAACACCATCAGAGACATGAGAAGGAATAAACTTGATTACTTGAGTATGCTGGGACTACAGGTTAATGGTTATAATCTTACTAAAATATATGTGCATATGTTGTACATGCTTGTGTGTATGTGTGTACACATATATGTGTACTTGTGTATGGAGTTCTCCCAAGAGCCATTCACTATTTAAAACAAAAGAAAACAAAACAAATAAAAATAAAAATGTTTCCAGCATGAAAAACCTTCCATAGAGTTGTTGGATAGGTAAATACAAGAGTCGCCCAAAACAAAATGAGCCATTGTCATTGCCATTGGGGATCATGCAGACTGAAAGGTAAAAATCACATACTTTGGACACAGGACTCAGAAGAGTCAAGCTGGATCTGACCTGGAAGCTTCTCCTCAGTGGAGCAGCCCTCACATTACGGAAAGGTGCTACAGAAATGCCAAGGGCTCTCCCTTGGCAATCAATAATAAAACCTACATACTATAACAATGACAGGCTTGGCAAGATGCCTACAATCATGCAACAGTGGCACTTTTGTCTTAAGGATAACCCACATATGTCTAGTTGGACGTAAGACCTACTTAATGGGAGAGAATTCATGCCTGGTACTATGAAATTGGCCAACTATGTATGACCTGAGAGGTCATAGACCTGAAAGGCAAAGCCACAAATGCCATTTTCCTTAATCAATATAATTTCTAACTGTGTCCTAAACAGATGTTCTCTTACTCATAGCTAAGCATTGATCGAATCCCTTATCAGAGAATCTTATTTTTTCAACAAATGGAGACTATTACAGAGAAATGAAGAGAATAAGTGACTGTACAGTGCCCAGACCAACTGACGCCTCTGTAATACAACCCTTTTACTTAAAGCCAACAGAACACTGCATAAGCAACTTGAGGTTCTAGCATCTGACATGTGAAGTAAACAACTTTTCAGAATCCCGATCCACCCTCTTCGTCTTCACTAAATCCCATGAGGACACAAGTATCTACTAGAGTCTTTGATCCACAGCTTCAGTGCTGTAGGCAAATGGAACATTAAAAATTAATTTGGGAGATTATATCATGTTTTCATTTAGAAGCAAGAAGAGAGAAACCTTGTTTTAGAATATCTAGGCTACTGATTCTTTTTAATACCCACCAGTTTATATCAGCTCAATTCTGAAAATTTACATTTGCATATTTTGCCTATGAAGGGTTCTGTAATGTTTCCAGAAGGTTGTCTTTTGATCTTACCTGCCAATACAGAAAAATGACAGGCTTACGTGTCTTAAATCCTAATAGACTAGGGGTCACTTGAGATACGTTTGTTCTTATATTCACCTTGAAAAATTGATATCTGCTTTTTAAAAACACAGAGACTTTCTTCAAAGATTTTCATCAGAACTACAATTTAGAAAATATTTTCAAGGCAATTTTCAATACAATTTCTGATACGGGAAAAATATGCAGCTCCTCTCTGGCTTTACATCAAAATACGTTATAATTAGTCCAGCCTGAGCTAGACATGTGTCTTGAAAATTAATCCAGTCTTTGTAATTGAAATAGTTGTATGAAATGCTATGGCTTTTCAGAAAATTTAAACATAAGAGATAATATTTTTAAATATATTCTGAGCATAATTTTATGTTGTAATTAAAATGTAAATTTACATTCAAGTTTAGATCTTTTTATTTGTATCTTTCTTTCAATATGTTCATTTCCTAAGTAATATTTGTTGTTCAAGACAGTGAAATTATGAATTTTAACTCCTCTATCTATACTGTCTGTCTCTGTCTCTGTATCTCTGTCTCTCTATCTCTCTCTGCATCTCCCTCTGTGTCTATCTCTTTCTTTCACTCTCTCACACAGAGGCATCTCTCTTCTTTCTTTCCTATTCTTCCTTCTCATTTTTCCTCCTTTTCTCATCTCTTGATCATTCTCCTTCTTCCGCTGAATCCTGGACCTGGAATTGAAGCCAAGGCCTCTCACATAGTGAGTTGATGCTCTATTAAGCTATACTCCGAATCCCATGACTGTTTCCCTTCATTATATCCTGCATTAGATTATAAAGGCATAAAAAAGGAAAGATAATTAATAAAAATTATTATTAGAGAATAAATGAGATTAACATAAATCGGCTTTTATGCACAGGGAGATATGATACCCTAGGAGAAAGCAAAAGCAAAACACTATTGTTGCAAATTTCAGATTGGACTTTTGTTTGGGATTTGCTATGATTCTACTTAGCAGCACTACCATGAAATGTGTTTATTTCTCATATGGGAGGAAATAGCTCCCTCCAATGACTAGTCAAGGAGGCTTCCATATGGATACATCCTAGAAATAAATCTCAAGGAAATATTCTCTGTAGTGGGTAGTTCTTCCTCAAATAAGCTTAGCTGTTCAGTTTCTACAGAGTGCTAGCTTTTGCTCATCTTCTTCTAACTTTCCTAATCAAAAGGCACAGCAGCACTATCAGCAGAATATGACTTTCAGCTCTATCTGGGTTCCTATCTACAGCTCTGTAACTGAGCTTCAAAAAAAAAAAAAGGTCTACCTTAAGACCTACGGTGTGTTAAAACCTGTAGTTCCAGATAAGGATTCTCTCTCTTATATAATGCATTCTTAAATGAGCGGGGAAAAACCCACAAATCAGTGTTGGATATCTCCTGTTCAGCTTTGAGGATTCTTGAAGCCGTAAATTGCAGAAGGGGTACAGGTTGTGGAAGCTACAGTAATTAGTGCTAGTGGCAACAGGGCTGTAGAAATGCTGAAGAGAAACTATACCTTCTCTTAAACTCCTTAGGGTCTTCTTTCTGAAGGAAAGAGTTGCTATGTTTCTTTTTAAAGCTTGAATCAAATAACTAAAGCAGACACCGTGCCAATACCATTTGCAGGAGAGAAACCTACAGAGTGACTCACCCACCAAAATGACACTCTGCACACCTACTTGTTCCTTGCCTTTGCTTTGCTAGTCCTCCCAGTCATGGCTTCATTTGGAAGCCACCCTTCATATTAAATCCCCAGGTAAATGTACCTGCAGACATTATTTCTGTTCCTTTTGTCCACTTCACTATTTTTAGTTTGGGTGGAGAAATGTATGCTACATAGTATACATTAAAAAGGGTCTCCACATAGCGGAAAAATCATTTTTCTCTCCAAGTTCCTATTCAATGCAGTGCTTTGCTATGCCCTACCACTGCGGTCCCTAAAGGCTGAAAGGCAATTCCCTGTTCCTTGAAATTTTTCTAGCCTTTCGTTTTCCCCCAAATCTCCTAATTAAGAACCTATGCCACTGAGTACAAACTGTAAGCTAAGGTCAATAAGCATCCTTCACAGCTTTTATGTTATGATAAAAAAAAAATCATTAGATTTCATTTGCTTTTGAGACTATGAGAAAAATTCTATGTTGAATAGTGGCAGGTTATTTTCAAAGAATTAAACCAGTGCTCATATCATATCCAACTACCACTCCAAAATGAATATACTACCTGCAAAAATGTGCCTGAAAGGAATACATTACTAGCAAAAATGTGTCCTGCTTGACCAATGTATGCTTGAACACACTGTACAGCTAATACCTGGGATTATTTGCTCATATATTTTTACTCAAAATTGTATTGCAGATCTATGTGGCAGGCAAAGATTCTCTGTGCTGTGCATCGTGACCTTGACTCCATCATCCTGCCTCCAGACGAAACACTGTCTTGGTCAATTTAAATAGACAGAAATTTATATTACAGACATATCTCATCTTGCAAAGATGTCTGATGCTAAAAAAGGAGCTGAAAGTGCCCTTAAGTTTGTAATTCTAGACACATCTTAAATCAGAAAGACAACTTCATACTTAAAATTATCATAAAAATGTTAACACAGCCATCCCAGAAATATGTGGATACCTGGGACTAAACACTTAAGTTGTAAAAATTCAAAAGGTAGCTACTGAAAAACCAGGAGTGAAAAAAACCTGTTACCGTTTCCACTATTGTTTAAGCTGTTTCTATGAGTTCTTTATTTCCACTAACATTTTCTTAATTGGATGATGCTCTGTATTTCTTATTAGTTAAGAATATGAGTATGATTGCAGGCTTTCATAGATTGTGTTTTCTTACATGGGCTCATCTATAGTAGAATAGCCTCTCCTAGAAATACTTTAGATTCCCCATGCTACCTTCAGGAAGCTTGCCTTGGTTGCTTTATTCTGAACACATTTTATTGTGTCTTTCTTTAGTAGGAAACCATAATTTATTGAGTAAAAACAGTTCATTTGCTTCACGACAATTAACCAACTCCCTTTTGGTATTCTATTTCTCCAAATTAATTTCTCTCAATTAACTTACTTCAATAGGAGGTAGCTTGTTGATATATTTTTGATTGACAGTGAATGCTTATTAAAATAAGATTAATATATTAGCATTAATTTTTGGCCAAATAGTTACCATATACTTCACTCACAAATATCATTAAGGAATAAGAAAAACAGAAAATTAACTGAGTAACTATTATGAGTCTATAATATAGTTATTAAGGTAAAACAAGTTCTAGTTATGTCATCATAAAAATGTTCCTGAAATCTTTACATCTTCAAGCATTAGAACACAGAGGCTTAGCAAGGTTGACTGACTTGTCCATTGTGGAGTTAAGGAGATTGAGAATTGGACATAAATTCTGTTCTGCTAAGCCTGTTCTCTTTGCAACTTAAGATATAGATCCTAGACCATTTCTAGTGCCAAGCTTTCCAAAAAGGTTCATTAACATATCTCCAAGGGCCACTTTCAAGCTCTGGAGAGGCAAGTTCCATTTCTGACCTCTGTATTTAAGATCAGCACACTATGTTTCCTCAAAGCCCAACTTCTCTGTCTATGTCTGAGAGCCAGGGCACTCAGGAGAGATCCCAGGTTGGCATTTTGTGATTTAAAGTTCCTGTATAGTTATATGGGATACAAATCTGGCTCACATTTTCTTTTTTCTACATAGAAACTCATGCTGACTCATCTGTTGCTGGCTGTTAGTGTGGTTGGCAGGCTTGGTGAGCGAGCACACAGAGCGAGGAGGCTGCAGAGCTAGTATGCATCAGTTGATTAAGGAGGAGAGCAGAGGGCCTAGGCCCGGCTTCTCATTCCAGGCCTGGGTTTGGGCAGTCACCTCATGTGTCTGATCTTATCCCTGTATCTGTAAAATGGACAAAGGAATGCAGATGACTCTTTCAGAGAGGCAATGTAGCAGAATCCTTTTGTGAATAAGGCAGAGTATTTTGTATATAGAGAGGACAGAAGGAAAACTTTAAAACTGCTTCCGTATGAGGATCACTTGATACGAATGTGATTAAAATTATTCTCTTCGACAGTCAGTCATTGTCTGTTAGGTATAGCTATTTTTAAAATCTAAAATCGCTACAACAAAACCAGTGCTGTGTGGATTTTGCAGAAAAATGATAGCAACATGTGAAAGGAAAAAGAACAGCCATCACTCTCTGCACCTCTATGCCCTTGCCAAGCATCATGAGATCATCTCAGTCCTTCCTCATGTTCTGTGGCCTCTGTGGCACTGTGCTAAGAACAACATGGTATGTAAAAAATTCAGATGGGAGGCACTGATCATAATAAGCCATGAGGCCAAGTGACACACTGATAGAGGCCCTAGGACTTTACCTATCAGACAATGTCTACTGGCTTTGATGTGCCTTGTATCACCTGGATGCTTTCTTAGCTACAGATTTTTAGAAGGTTTCATATCTCTATTTCCCAGTTCCCTGGCTATTTGACTATGCCATCTGTTCCTAGGTATATGACTTGACATAGAGCCATCTAAGCTTAACCTCACCCCACACATCCAAAAGCAGTTGCCCACATCTGGTAGAGTCTGGAAGAAGTTTGCTTTATGGTTTTCTTTTTCAAATTTATATGATGGATAAGAGTTTTCTAGTAAGATGTTGTGTGTACAGTATGACTATAGTCTGAACTATTTTATTAAGAGATGTCACAATCATAAGAGAAATGAGAACAGGAAATGAAGGTTGGTTCAGGAGACAAACTTTGGTCCAGAAAAGCATTATTTAGTACTCTGCTACCATGAAGGTTGAAGGTATAGAGCACGCCAGCAGTATCTGCAACTCTATATGTGAGTATTTAGTACCACCCAAAGGTTTAGACTCTAAATTCTCATTCCAACAAACTCCTCAGGTAATGGATATGTGTATGAAGAGTGAGCATCACATGCTCTGGCTTTCTAGCTTGTACAATCTTCCTGCCCCTTCTTCTTTGACTTTCCATGAGTTTTAGGTATAGAAGTTATACTATAGATGTATCCATTGGAGCTGGGTACTCTAGAGATGATGAGGAAGCTGTACTTGTGAAAGATCAACAGCATTATTGTCCAATTATGACCTGTATAGTGACAATACCATTTGATATCATAACATGAAGGGAGTAAATTGCACAAGGACCCAGTGGTGGATGAAGAACTCTATGCAGGAGAGAGAAGGAGAATCAATTTTCCCTGGGACAGACCACCTGTTATATTATCTAATTCCAGTCACCAAACACATATATATAAGAGTAGCAGTAAATGAACTAAACACAGGACATATATGTATGTTTATATATAATATATGTTAATCATACATAATATATTATCAACAGCAAAGAAACAGGACAAAGGAGTAGAAAAAAGAAAAAGGGACGAGAAAATGATGTAAATACAGTACCCATAAAAAATTATAATACAAAAAAATAAGAAGCATGTTTCTTGGATATGAGTTTAAAATACGTAGAAAACTGAAAAATACTGCCAGAATTCTAGTGCTGTAGGACTCAGGAAAGTTATTGACCTTCCTGTTACTGTTGAGGCATATTCTCCTGTGAGAAAATTGTCTACTATCACTGTTCCAGCAATTGTTTGGTGATGAAGGTTAAGAATCCCAGAGGCTTTTGTACATCAGTTGGAAACTTCTGCTCTACACTGCGTGCTTCTTCTTTGGTTCTTGAAATTTCTTCCATCTCCAAATGATACTACCTCTTCCTTCTTTCCAAGGAACACAAGAGGCCAGAATGCTTCCATAGCCACAAACAAACCTTTCTGCCTCACCTTCAGTTGCATCACATGCATCAAACTGACAACTCCTTAAGGAATTCAGTCTAGTTTTCTTTATAAATAACCTGAAGACCCTCAGATGTGTTATAAGAAGAGCAAGAAAGAAGCAATGTGACTCCTTAACTAGCTTACTTTGGCTCCTGGATGCCATGGTAGATGTTAAAAATGACATGACATCTCTACTTAGAGCTTTAGTGTGGAAATTACTTAGCAGAGCAGACAGGGACCTTTCTGTTTTAGTTCCTGTTATGAGCTTGAGAATAGAACAGCATACTAGCCTGAGTAGTGAAAGCTTCACTCTCTCTTGACAATCTCAGGGACTGGAGTGGAATGATCAGGAGAGCCTCCATGAGAGAGAGTGCTGGAGGTGTGGGGAAATGGGATGAACAGGAGAGCCTCCATGAGAGCACTGGAAGTGTGGAGCTGCTTTCTTTCTTCTCTTTTGTTGTGTTTCTCTACACTTAGACACCCTTTAAGATGTGACTCGTTTGTTTGACCAATTCACCTGAGCCATAAGCCACCCCACATTTCCACTGAAATTGCATCATCTCCACCCTGATTGAGGCTTGAAAGCACCTGTGGAAGAACTCCAATTTTAGTGCATAGCTGTTTAATTGTCCAAGTCCCTGCTGCCTATCAGGAAATGTTGATTCCCTTATTGTACCACACTGTATAATCATCTTAATTTTTTTTCCATTTTTTTTATTATTAATTTATTCTTGTTACATCTCAATGGTTATCCCATCCCTTGTATCCTCCCATTCTTCCCTCCCTCCCATTTTCCCCTTATTCCCCTCCCCTATGACAGTTCCTGAGGGGGATTACCTCCCCCTCTATATGATCATAGGGTATCAAGTCTCTTCTTGGTAACCTGCTGTCCTTCCTCTGAGTGCCATCAGGTCTCCCCATCCAGGGGACATGGTCAGAGGTGTGGCACCAGAGTGTGTGAGAACTACACCCTTCTCATTAGCCACAAGTAATATAAAGTACTTAGGAGTTACTCTTACTAAACAAGTGAAGGACCTGTTTGAAAAAAATTTCAAAACCCTAAAGAAAGAGATTGAAGATGACATGAGAAGATGGAAGGATCTACCTTGCTCATGGATAGGGAGAATTAACATAATAAAAATGGCCATCCTACCAAAAGCAATCTACAGATTCAATGCAATCCCTATCAAAATACCTACACAATTTTTTAAAGACATTGAAAGTTCAATTCTGAACTTCATATGGAAAAACAAAAAACCCAGAATAGCTAAAACAATCCTGTACAATAAAAGGTTCTCTGGAGGAATCCCCATACCTGATCTCAAATTGTACTATAAAGCAATAGTAATTAAAACTGCATGGTACTGGCACAGCAACAGGCTGGTTGATCAGTGGAATCGAATCGAAGACCCAGATATGAATCCACACACATATGGTCATTTGATTTTTGACAAAGAAGCCAAATCCATTCGATGGAAAAGGGATAGCATCTTCAACAAATGGTGCTGGTCTAACTGGATGTCTATGTGTAAAAAAATGCAACTGGACCCCTATCTGTCACCTTGTACAAAACTCAAATCCAAGTGGATTAAAGACCTCAACATCTTAATTTTTATTAGAGGTTTTTCTTCAGTCCTTGTCTACTTTTTCTGAAAAGCCTAAGGAAGTTGATTAAGAGTCATTAAGATTGTCCAGAGATG
Source organism: Acomys minous (assembly GCF_964271855.1). Classification (NCBI taxonomy): domain Eukaryota; kingdom Metazoa; phylum Chordata; class Mammalia; order Rodentia; family Muridae; genus Acomys; species Acomys minous. The sequence continues at coordinate 68,190,054 of NC_140489.1, read as the reverse complement.
ACTTCTGTGGAACTCATCCAACCTCTAACTCTGATCCGTTTTCTTTGGTGACATGCAAGCAAACGAACAAGTGTTCTAACACACTATTAAGGCATAAAAATCTTTTCTTTGGATCCTTTTGGAATATAGCTCTTATTCTTACTTTCCTTGACTTACTGGAGGACTTAGAAGAGACAAATGTGTTAAGTAGCTGACATCAGGTCCTGATATAAGAGGATAGCTGTTTAGTAATGGAAATTTTGCCCAGACTAAGTGATTATTCACTGAGTACCTATTAAATGGTAAATGTTATTTTTATGATAATAAATAGCAATGAAATTCCAAACATATGTAGACAATGGATGTGTTACTCTCATCTATTAATCTTGTAAAGCCAAATCCTGCATCTGAGTTGCTTACACAAAGACTCACTTTAAATCAGAGAAGAAAACTGCTTTCACCTTGCATTGTTAACTGTGATCAATTTGTAGTAGCTGTTTGGAGCCCTGTGTTGAGAAGAATATTGAAGCAACCTCAGGGTTCAACAGAAGAGAAATCTATGCTAAACAACACAGAACGGAATGGCAGAACTTGTCTGCAATTTTCTCTGTACCAGTTATAAAGACTGTAACTGTAATTCCTTACTATTTAGAAGGAATGGAATCACCAATATTGTGATAGAACTAGCTCTGATTAACTCAAGATGCTTTCTGGTTTACAAGCATATGAGTTATTGTATACAACAAGGCATCTTGCTGCATTACAGTATATATTATACCATTCGTAAAGATTAAGGCACATCTGAAATATAGAATGTCATGTGCTTGCTGTTTGGTCATTGTTCCCTCTGTTCTCTTGTTTTACTGGACTTGGTGTTAGAAGTCTTAGATCAAAACTCTGGCTGGCATACAACTTAAGATACGAGTGACCATGAGCCAGTAACTCAGCCCCTCTGAATGTACTTCGTTCTTTGAAATCAGATAAAAGAAATATATCAAACAAGATGTACTGCTATACTTTGCAGACAAAATTGCTGGACTTTGGGGTGGGAAATGTATGAAAAAGAGGATGAAATGAATGGGAACATAACATAGATACTGAATATGCAGTAATTTTGTCTGAATTCCAATAGTTTCTTTCTGAAGTTTAAATCCTCAACACCAAAATATATGGAAAAGCAAACTATTTTAGCTATATAATAGTGTTAAATATTTGAGCATATGAGCATTTATATGGGGACATTCCTGTCTGATTATGGCAACTCTCTGCATCTCTTGGAATCACACATAGCTTATAGTGTAATATGTTTTTTTCTTTCTGTTTGTAGGGGATAACATCTTTTCTCTAGAGTATACTAAACAGGCACATGGGTATGTCATTCCCATGGCTGAATGAATTGCAGTAACTGTGGTCATTGCAAGGGACCATCCACAAAGCAAGCAACAGGCATAAAGCAAAAGACATCATTAATTTTACTTTACTCTCATTAGAGAAAACAAAACTCAAGAAATTACAGGAATGGATGCATAAAAGTTGCAAGCTACATTAGAATAACTTATTGAGATATATTGTTGGAATAAGATAAGAGTGTTCCTTCAGGCAAGCATAACCTTGGTAACTTTTCAGACACTATTCTTTTCTGTTTTTGTATTTTTAAGTCAGAGTTTCTCTGTGTAGCCTTGGCTGTCCTGGACATACTTTGTATGTCAGCCTGGCCTTGAACTCATAGAGATTTGCCTTCCTCTGCCACCCTGGGTGCTGGATTACAGACACAGACCTAGGCCACCACTCAGACACTATTCTTAATAGAAAGTCACCTCAGATATCTTAGCTTATTCCAAAAGCATGTTTGTCTTTATTTAGAAAAAGATCTGAAGAATAGAATGGGCTTTGCCCTCACTGATTTTGTGGGATTGATCAAGCACTTTAATCTTTTTATATTATACCTATCCCTCATTTGTAAAGTGAAGCTAATAATAGAATAAAACATGTTGATGTCTGATCAGGAATCAACGACATATATGTACAACTTTATAGATACTTGTATAGCAAGATGACCATAGTTACTGTCTCAGCCATTAACATCCACACTGAATTCTATGTTACTTCCATGGATAAACACTGAATTTCTGGGGATGTAAGATTTTCAGGGCACAGTCTACAGACCCTTGATGGAATATAAGACTCTTTCAGGGCTGAGGGTCAACACTGCTTCCATAATAACACCTAGATGCTATTTCCTTCCCTCCATTAGTTTTGAAATTGATGCAGAAAAGAAGGGGCTGAACACTGTGGATCATAATGGTGGATCTATACAGCTGCCAAAAGATACTAGTAGACTAGCAGTTATACTGTTGATCACCAGGTATACATGGTTTAAGAACAAGTGTAGTATAACTTTAAATGAGTTAGAGGGAAATACTTTTCTAAATTCTCAGCACTATTTCTCATAGTAAATTATGGTAGGGATAACTCACAAAAAATAAAAGTCCTTTAGTATCATTGGTGATTTTTAAAAGAAGTTAGAGTCATGGATGTTGTGAATGAAACACATATCTAAAGCTGAAAAGCTAACACCCACATATAAGAAAAATACATAGTGCTTATAAGACACCACAGAAGTGGAGGGTATTTTTCAAGGAAGGGAAGATAAAGTTTCTGTTATGAAGGGATAAAGGAGAAATTGGAATAAATGAAGATTAAACAGGGAGATCAGGGAAAGAGCAATGAGGAGGAAGAAATATGAAGAGAACTAATTAATACTAAAGCTTTTTGAAAAGCCACATGGACACCTACTACTATAGATGCCCCCTAAATACATACATATATACATGGAATTTAAATGGAGTTATTAAAAAATGGGAGAGATAAGGCCTGTACTAGACATCATATGCCACCAAATAAAACCTCCAGTACCAGGAAAGGGTTATATCTTGTTAAGTCATTAGCAAAGACTTTCCCTTTAGGGAAAAGCAATTCTCCCTCTCAGCAGTTTTTAGTTGTAGCTCTTCACCTGGGCTGGGGCCCCATGTGATTTTCTTCATCCATGCTGGCAAGTCAGTGAGGGTAGTCAAGTGTTTAGATCTTGTTTAAGTGGCCATATTGTTGAGATTTCATAGGTGTAGTTTTCTTGTCAGACTCAGAAGACTCAATCTTGCAGCAGACTCCCTGGTTCTCTGGGTTTTGCCAATCTTTCTTCCCCCATCTTACTGATGTTCCTTGAGCCTTTGCTTCAAGGATTGTGTTGTAAGAGTACCAGTTGAGGATGAACAACTCCATAGTCAGTTATTTAAGAATTTGACTGGTTGTGCTATTCTGTAGTGGTATGGTGGTTTGAATGACAATGGCCCCCATAGGTTCATATATTCAAATATTTGGTAGAAATGTTTGTGAAGGATTAGGAGATGCGGGCTTATTGAATAAGTTGTGTTACTTAGGGGTTTCATATTTCAAAAACCTAATACCATTCTATCTTTTTCACTGCTTCCAACTAAGGTGTGAGATCTCAGCTTTTTCTGCTGCTAGGTCTTTACTCCTCCTGTCATGGATTCTAGCCCTGTGAAAATGTAAGTCCAAATTGAACACTTTGTTCTATAAGTAGCTTTCATTGTTGTGTTTTATCACATCAATAAAAAAGTAACACAGACAGTAAGACTATTGAATATTTTCTTCCGTTGGTAGTTTACATAGAACCACCCAGTATTACTAAAGCTAATCATCACAGAGAACATTTTGGCATGAGATGCAGCTTGAGTCCACTGAGTGCCCTGTCTGAAGTGAGAGGTGTATTTATTAATAGGAACTTACCTTCAGCTTTTTGGATGCAATAGTATGTTGTTTGGAAAGTCTCTTGGGCTTCCCTGATGAGTAACCTAAAAGGACTTTTCTCATGCCTAATACTGTGGGTTTTGTAAGACAGTCTATGACTTGATGAGAGCAATATCATGAGAGGTGTGATAATTTTACTTAAATTTAACACACACACACACACACACAAACACACACGCACATGCGCGCAAATAGCCTTACATAAAATAATACAACTCTTTATGGATTCTTAAAGCATTTTTAATGTTATTTGTCCTCTCTCCTTCCCTCTCTACCCTCCCAAAAGAAATCACCCCATTTATAACAGAATTATATCTATGGCTGTTTTTTTTCTGCATACACATCTGTATGCATATGTCTGTAGTACCTGTAGAGCAGAAGAGGACCATGCCAGGACTGGGACTTGAAACTTGTTCCTCTGGAAGAGCACCAGTGTTCTTAGCTGAACATATCTGAACTGACAAATATCTCCAGCCCTGGGATACTGTAGTGGTTTGAATGAAAATAACCCCTATGTACCCATAGGGAGTGGTACTACTAGGAGATGTGGCCTTGTTGGAGTAGGTGTCACTCCAAGTGTGCTTTGAGTTATCAGATGCTCAAGCCAAGCCCAGAGTCTCACTCTCTTGCTGCTGCCAGCCAAGCCAGATGTAGAACTTTCTGCTACCTTTCCAGGACCACGTCTGCTGATGTGCCACCATGCTTCCCACCATGATGATAAGGCACTAAACTTCTGAACTGTGAGCCAGCCTCAATTAAATGTTTTACTATAAGAGTTGTTGTGGCCATGGTGTCTCTTCTTAGCAATAGAAACTATAACTAAGACAGATAGTGATCATTATCAACATGATTTTGTACTCTGGGTATGCTGTCTAAAGTATTGACACTGCAAGGATACAAGTCTAATAGCTCTCAGATTTTTTCTCAGTTATTTGACATAAACCTCTGTCTTCTCTGTATCTTCCCCAGTACATGTTGTCTCAAGAAGCACAGGTTATTTTTAAGACGAAATAAGTGTGAGTATTTTTATACTCTATGATTAAGTAAACCAGCACCTTTGTTATTTTCAATCTTATAACTACAATTTGTGAATGCTGCCCAAGGTCATGTATGCTCTTTTATCAAATGTAATACATGTCAGATTCTTATTGATGCTATTGCTATAAAAATCTATAAAAATAACACCCACAACTATTCACATTGTTATTTCTAATTTTTTTCTAACCTAAGATAAGGCATTCTGCTTCTACAAAATTGAATTTTGATTGTCTCAGGAGATGTTATTATCTTTTAGGATTGGGGTTTTGATTCTACTACACAATAAATTTTCTACTTCTCAGGGCACATATGATCTGGAAGTTTGGTAAATATCTATTTAATATTCTTGTTCAAGTAACCAAGAATATTTAAAGAGAGAAGAAGGCCACTAAAAGCAGAGCCCACTGACACTTTATGGAAATTTCTTCCAGAATTACCAGGAGAATATACAATGTACACAAGGATAGTTCCATCAACAAGGCCTTTCTCCTCCACCTCACTTATGTAAAGTGTTGTTTGATAGGTTTCTCTGGGTCCGTTTATTCTGAGAAATTTAAAAGAAGATACAAATTTATCATTTATCAAGACAGGGAAAATGTTTGTGAGATAAGGTCAATTCAGTACTTTGAGTTCACTGGGAAAAAGAGGGCTCTATTTCTTCAATTATCAGAAATTACAAAATAATTGACATTTGAATGGTCGTAATCCTTCTGTGACTACTTTTACTTACTGGGTAAAAGACTCTACAGTACAAGAAAACTAAGTGATACAACATGATGGTTTCCTTTTTATTTCTGTAACACTAGGGACATTTCTTTTTGTGAATGGAGGAAAATGAAGAAAGGAAAGAACGGAGAGAAAAGGGGTTAAACAGAACACATCACCAGCTCTTTATTATTTTGTTATTTGTGCTTCTCTCATCCTTTCATTCACAGGTCAATGACAGCTCCTGTGTGCTCATGAGCAGTGGAGGCACAAACATTTTGGAATAGGAGTCTGATTTTAGGCTTAAGTACATCATGTATAGACCTGGGAAGCAGGCCTTATAAGCAGAGAGCCCAACAGACCCTTTAACTACTGAAGTGCACTCTAGATTTGAAGGTTGAAGTTCTGATGCGTTTTTCCTGGTCCGTTTAACTGCATCATTTAAAGTTGATGAAAATGACCTTACAATGGCAGTCATTTTAGTGAAAATATTAGAAAATGTTGGAAAGCAACTGAGAATAGTAGGAAGGCAAGCACTTAATGGGCTGGACTCTAATCAAGATGCTGGGGTAGGGCAGTGGGAGGGAGCGTTGCTGTGCAGAATCCAAGGCAATTACAAACAATCTCTCTCCTTCCAGGTTCAGGAGCCTAAAAGCCCCTTCACACCAGACTAAGGATGCCAGGGAAAATCAATAAGCTATTGAATCGAGTTCTCTTGGGGGAGAACACAGTGTATTTTGTAATTTCAAAATAGCTCTTTTATTAGAGAGCTGAAGAGAGGATAGCAGACATTATATTTCTATGAAATATAAGGCAGGCAACATTCAGATCTGTTTTAAAATTAATAGAGTTTCAATCTTTTTTTATTTGGGCAATAGATTGAGTGGCGATGCTTGCTAACTTTGTTTTCATTTTGATGTAGTAAGTGCTTATTAAGAACCTTTTTTTTTCTGTAACAGTGTCACTGAAGTCACTCTTTGTCCTCTGGACACTTTTAAGTATAAAATGGATTGCAACAAAGCTACAAAAACACATGCTTAATTTTCTTAAGTGAATCACATGTGTATCAGAAATAAATGTTGTGGTGTCAGGCGTGAGGAGTAGAGGAAGGAGTGTTCCTGCTCAGGTTTAGTTGTCAAAATCCACAGTATATAGGCTGACAGCTTTTGAAATACATAAACTGTTTCCCTCTCTCCTGTTTCCATAGCAACAGAGTGCACAAAGCCTTAGGTTTTGCACATAGAGAGAAAAATATGGGAATGGAGTCTGGAATTGTCTGGAACAAAAGAAAAATATGAAGACTACAGAAAATTAAGCATCTATAGTTCTCAAGAAACTCATTCATGACTCCTTGAGCTTTTTATTCAAAGTATGTCTTTAAAGGAAGGTTGGATGGCTTAGAAGAGTTTTCTCAGGACCTGAGCAGTCATCACATCCCTGCTTCCTTTGGCAAGCTTCAGGCATGAGTGCAAACAGCTTCTGGACACGTGGTTTTGAGAAGTTTCATTAACGCTTCCCACTTCAAAGCATTCCTGCTGTTGGCTTCCTTGATCAGCTAATGGCTCTTCACCACACTTTTGGTTGTTTTTTAAGATCTGTGTTAGACTTAATGATCCAATGACAATGCTCTAAATCTAATAAATGCTAGGAAATGTGATACTTTTAAAAACATATACATTTATATTATTTCACATATATATATAATAATCTATGGACAGCAAAAAGAACCATGAAACAATCAGGAATTATATAAATGTTACATTCATAGTGTTTTGGCTATTCGCATTTGACAACCTTGAGGAAAACATCTTTCCTATCTTGGTACATCTAAAATTCTGAATGTAAATCAATATCTATCATATTTTATCTCTATCAACTTAAAACATCTATCTAGACTTTAAAATATCTTAACCCCTAAAAAACTAAGCTTAATTGTAAAACTAAACTGCCCAGTCTTCAACCCTTTCAGAAAGTCGAGAAGGAATAAAATTAATCACCTGAGTATACAGGAAGTGCAGGTTAGCAGCTTCCAAAATGAGAAAATGACAGAGATAGTTTGCTGCCTGATCAGTCACCCAAAACTCTATAATGTTGGGGCATCATTTTCAGCTTTCTGGGCCAATATATCTGACAGACATATTTGTGAGGCAGGAACTATTGAGGACTCGCTTATTACTTTTTAATTTTTAAGTTATGCATTTATATTATTAAACATGAATTAAATAAACTACATATAGCAGGAAGAACCACAAGACAATTAGGAGTTATACAAATGTTACATTCATAGTGATTTGGCTATTTGTATTTGTTAAACTTGAAGAAAGCATCTTTCCTATCTTGTTGGGTCTAAATTTCTGAATGAAAATCAGTATCTATCACATCTTTTCTCTATTAACTTAAAACATCTATCTTGATCTAAAAACATCTTAACCCCTAACCAATTAAGCTTAATTGTAAGACTAAACTATCTGGTCTTCAACCTCATCATAGACTTATTAAGGAAGACTATCTGGTCCACCCTTCATGGATGAATCCAGCAGGCAGTGAGTAGTTAGTTGGGTGGCAAACATCTTTAATAGGGGTGTTACTTACTGCCTGTATAGCTTTTTTAGAGGAATCTGTCTCTTTAATATGATTTTGTAATCATTTCTATGTATTTTTCCTTAATGTCACCTTCTGTAGACATATATAATTTCATATAGTAAATATACAGTACTACACATATATTTTCATATAACCAACATATAATGTTACATATAGCCAGTGCAATAAGCACTTTATTAAATAGTCCTTCTTACAGACACAAGAAAAAAAAATTGGGCTTATAAGTTGGCCCAATGGGTGAAAGTAAGTTTTCAACAAGCCTGAGTTCAATCCCCAGAACCAAGATGGTAGAAAGGAAGGACTGACTGCTGCAGGTTGTGCTCTGACCACCACATATGTGCTGTGGCTACTCATCCATGCCTATGTGCTCTTACACACACACACACACACACAGAGAGAGAGAGAGAGAGGGGGGGGGAGGGAGTATAATTTTGTAAAAACTATAATTTAATAGGAATATTTTTAGTTTTAAAATACAGAGTTAATTTTTAATTTTTTGGTTTTATCTTAAACTGAAATAAGTAAAATGGAGTGAGTGTAGGATAAAGGTAGTGGACATGTGTATCTCCAGCTCCTAGCTCCTTTTAGTTTTAGTGTTCTTGGAATATGGTGCTTTGTAAGCCTGTTGTTAGTCACGTGGCAGTGGTTTTCATAGAGGCAACTGTGCACCCCTGTTCTTCCTCACAGCCCACTTAATGATCTAGACTCTCTGTTGCTACCCGTCTACTTGGAGATGAGTCCTTCCAGTGTAGCCCAGTCATCTATACAATGAATCAGAATTGGTTTTGCCTGAGTAATACTGGAGCAAGAAGCAAATTGCTGATCTTCCCTAGGGGGCAAAAGGCATATAATCCTGTAAACAGGAATTTTAACGAATGTTCCTCGATCTTAGCATTGTGTACAGAATTCCCAAGAGATGTTTTGATATGCAAGACTTGCCATAAATACACAATGACAAGATGAACCAGATTAAATTGGATGAAGCCATTAGTGTCTGTTAGTAAATAATAAATCTTTTAAAGAAGCAGATGATTGAAAACATATTTAAACCAATGGACTCTGATGATTCCTGTGGGGGCTTTTTGGTTTGATTGGAAAAATAAATAAAAGATGTTTTCAAAATTGCCAAACCGTACATTGACATATTATTCAACAAAGAAAATTACTGAGTTAAGAAAAATCACAGTTACAACAATGAAAAACAGCTCAAAATACAAATTCTTCTTAGACAGAACTCCAGATATTTTCAGGTTCTATGATATTGAAGTTTTGCTATCTTTCACTAAGTTGTTGCTGTTGCTATTATTATGATTATGATTATGATTATGATTAGTTGGAGATGGGCACTGGGCATTACCTTTACTAATCATTCTTTAAATATCCTTTTGTTTTTCTTTCCATAACTTCACCCCAGGAAAAAATAAACATATCTTATAGTTGACTCTTCACTTTGAAATAATTGAAATTATGTTTCAATTTCAAAGAAAGACCACAGCACATCTTCTTGTGTGTGCCTACAGAACAGTTACATCTGTCTTCCTTCTTTATGACACATTGAACACATGTACTGAGAGGTCAGTAGCCCTGGCTGGTTCAGAGTCTCATGCACACACAGTGGGCTGATGACTCTATTTATTGGCCCAATGGCTGCCAATTAGGAGCTGAAATGTACATCATCCTGAAAGCAGGGAGTTGAAATAATATACTGTAGATCTCATCACTCTGGACAAATTTTTCTAGGAAAATTTTCAAACTCAAGGGCATCCTATGCATATATAACAGAATGATGAGCTGAACTCAACTGGATGACCCAATACTATCTACTTGTAAGTAATAGACCTTTTAAAAAAATAATATGACGGAAATTTATTTAATTGGATAGAATACAAGATTCCTGCTCCTGGGAAGAAGGGCCAAATCTGAAGACTTTGTTTTGGCCACTTAGGCATGGCTGATGGCATCATGGCCTACACATTTCTGGTGGTATCTATTTCCACCAGAAAAGGTGGTATCACCTTTTCAACGAACAAACTATACCTTTACTTTTCTGCCTCTTGTATCTTTCAAATCTTACCTCCCAGAATCTTTTCTTGTTTTCCTCTGTCTTTCACAGTTTAAATGTTTCCCACTCCCTAGGGCCCACACTGCGCTCCTTATATTTCCTTCTTTTTATACATTCTTTTCAGCCTTTCTCAGTATCAGAGAAGTGGCTTGAAATTACTTGAGCTGAGAAGGCAGAACTTATTTTTACACTTTCAGGTCAAATAGGAAATCTGAAGAGGATAAGGGTGGGGTTTTTTTCTGCATTTTGCCATTTTCCTTGGTAGATTTTCTTCTCATTTATTTTTCTTCCTATATTTCAATTTAATAAGGGGAGTCCAAAGGTAAGAACAAGACAAAATATCAACACAGGTCTTAGACTTGTATGTCTGTTTACAAAAAGGAAAAATCCTTCCATTCCTGTTGGTTTTGTGGCTTCCTGTTGTATAGTTGCCTGCCAGAAATGCTTCACTGAGAGATGCAGAAAAGGAGAGAAAGAGAAAAAAATACATAAAATTCTCAGAACATGAGGAATCTTTCAGCCAGAGATGCTAGCCTCTCTTGTGTCTGTCCTTGATGGCCTCTTCTAGGCTTTCACCGTATGGTGCTTGGGTTCCGAGACAATGGAGGGTAGTCATGATAAATTTACCACTTTGGGAGCGATACTTTAAATTCTTAATTTTCTTCCCCATCTATTAGCCACTCTTTCTTTTGCTGAGTTGACCGAGAATTACTATATGCAACAGTATCCTAAGTATGTGGCTGAGAACCAAGGCTCTGTTTCTGGAATTGACTTTGCACCAGATCTGCTATGAATGTGGTCCCTTTGGAACTGAACAACAATGAATTTGTGATTTTACCCAAGGGTCTTCTCGTTTTTGTATATATTTTCTCCCCTCTTTTTTTGCCTATTTTTATTCAGTGTTCATGCCAGTTTTTATAGTTTTATTATACATTTGAATCTCATATCAGGTCCAGCTGTATCCTCACTGCAGGATTAAATTCCACATTTTCAGTTTCTTGCTGAACATTTCCACATGGATACCTCATTGTCAGTCACCGTCACAGGACTCCTGGAAGAAAAATCTTGACATCTCTTCAGAACTTTACTGCCTGGTCTACTACTTCAGACAGGAATGCAATTATGCTTTTGTTGTGTTCACCATAACACAAGTCAACTTCAACTATTGTTTCCATTTTGTGAGGTCACCAAGGTATCAAGCACCAATCACTCTCCACATTCTACAAAACCTTTATTTACCCATTCACGTTGGTTTCCCTGAATATTGTTGTGAGCCCTGGGTATTGAAAGTTTGACAAATACAAATGGCCAAATCACCATGAATGTAACATTTATATAACTCATGATGGTTTCTTGGTTTTTCCTTCTGTATGTAGTTTAATTTATTTATGTGTAATAATATACATGTATATGTTTAAAAAGAAACATAATAAAAAATTTTAAAGTCACAATCATACTGGTGGATAGTATTATTGTACCACTGACTCATCTACTGTCGTCATCATCAACACATTATCATTCACTGGATATTGATTACAATTCCTCCTATACACTCAAGTAATATATCATAACCACAGCCTTTGTAGACAGAACTTGATATTCCCAATGCACACCCACAAGTGAAGCATGTTTTCATTTGTTTATGTTCAATGCACGCACAGTGTAATCTTCCTAAGATCAACATGAAGACAAATGCCAAAGTGCATGGCAAGTTGGATGAAGAATATTTTTTCTCCTTCCAAAGCAGTGTAGCATAGAATCCTCCTATAGGATAGACTCTCCCATCCCACTTGTAATCCACACAAAACTATTTTCAGGCCATGTAAGTGGAAATGATGAAATTACTTTGGGATTCTGTTCTGTTGCTTCTATGATCTCCACTGATTTGGTTTTCTATAAATGTTTTCAGAACAACAACATGAAAATAATCTCCTACAAGTGTTGTTTCTTTAAACTATGCAATTTTGCAGCTCCAGGAATTTCCCTAAATTTCATTTTCCATTCTAAATTTAGAACTTTTGATACATATATCTCAGCAAATCTGTCTGCCATTTTTCTCACAACCTACCTAAATAGAAGGATCCACTTTTCCTGGACATTCATGGTTTAACTTATTTATATATTGGTGTTCTTTGTTTTCATCATATTCTTGGGCAATATTTCTGTCTACATCTGCAGATGAGCTTCCACTCGAACCAGTCTTCAGAACTTCACCAGATCAATCCGCTCCAAATCCCTTTTCCATCCTTTTTGTTTCTCCTACATTTATGTCATTGCAATCATATTACATCTTATAAGACAAATCTTCATTATTTTTTTTCTGGAGATCTGACCTAAGCTTGTATGTTTATATATCTTTGAATTCCTAGTGTAGCAAGCATGGTGCTGTCAGTGTTATATCTTTAAAGTCCTTTTTAGCTCTATTAAGCTGAAGTATCAAATTTGGGAGTGAGAACAGTGCAGTGGCCTGCAAAACATCTCTTATACACCAAAAAGTTGATGCTCAGGCCTTAGCAGAAGCCCAGAACAAAGCATAAAGTTATGTTTTTGCCTGTTTCCATGTGACAATAGAAACAGACTATCATTTCTATAATTGAGTGAACATAAATGTGTAAAATCTGAAGGATATTGCCTAAATTTTGTCTGAAGATTTTACTTTGGGGTATTTTGTGGTACTTTCTTTGACAATAGACAAAATAGGGAAAAGGAGAAAATAAAAAAATCCAGTCAAACTGTCTGCATATATTTAATATTAACAGTTATTTTTAGGATCTCTCCACTGTAAAATCTACCAAGCTCTTTTCTAAAACTAAACATGCATATGAATTTTTAAATTTTATTTAATAAAACAGTACAAAGTAAAGATAAAAATATAAATTTATGAAAGTATTTAAAGTAACTCACTAATAATGCAATTAAGAGTTTGGATACTTTACTCATTAAATTAATGACTTAAATTATGCTGACTTTTATATTATATTCTCAAATTTTAGTATCATTTAATCATATAATTATTATCTTACTTCCTCTATCAGTACTGTCATCACACATTACAATAGAGCTCATAAATATATATATAATCTTTTATTAGCTTCAATTAGAACCAACACCTTACGTGGCTTCAGAATTTAGTAGTGAAATGTTAGGTTAAATAGAAATCTTTATGTGAATCTTTGATTAAGATAAAGTTCTGAAAGTGCATATTTAGAAGTTTTGAGGTTCCATTTCTCCTAAGGACTCTGTGTTCTATAAAGTGGGCAACTCCTTTGTTTTTAGTTATGGAGCTGAAAATTGAAAAGAACAAGCTTTGCTGAAGACATTGTTTATTCTTTCTTACTAAGTTATGAACCATGTCTTACTTATTAGCTCTCATATCTAGTCATGCCAACTTTGAAAGCTTATTATGACATTAATTCTGTAACAGATGCTTTATGCATAAACTATTTTTAAAAACACCTTTTCATGGACTTAAAATTTCAATTTTTAAAATCTACATTTAACCTCTAATAAAAAAATATCAAGTCTGCCCTGCAGCTTTTTATATCTCTTCCTGCAGGTGACTATACAGCTTTAAAAGAATTTGTCACTAATATCTATTCTTCCCAGAATGCAATGCAGTGCTGACATCACTGTCATCTTTTGGAGCCTCATCTGCGGACCCATGTGGGAGGCTTAGTAATATTGCTATTTAATTTTGATTTTTAGAAACTAAGACTTCAGTCTTTTTCCAATCATTTATTGTCCATATTTTCCCTGAATTCCATCACTGCTTTCAAAAAGGGGTATGCATACACCAAGATTTTATTGCAACAGTAGATGTGTGTTCCCACAGACTGCTAGTCTTGTACTGGAGTGGAAGAGGGGATTGAAATGAAACATTAGTAGAAATATTATCATATAACATTTCATAATTTATGAATAGTTTAAGTATTTTTTCTTTCAACATTTTTCTTTCAACAATTCCAGGGATAGCAATATAAAATAAATCTTCTTTACAGGTAAGAAGACATTTGTAGTGATGTTTGGGTTCTTAGTTGCAGAGCTGCCTCATAGCATCTGCTTATAGCTAAAAGATCCAAGCCTAGACCTATATTTAAACTTAAACGTTAAGGTGGTCAGCAGGCATCCTTTCCCTTTCACAACATCTGCATTCAACACCTGGTCCTAGGGAGCTCTGATGTTGCTGGAAAAGTTAAGAAAAACAGCCCTCAAGTGTTTTCTGTGTATATTGTCATCTCAAAGCTCTACGAGGGGAGGCCACCCTGAAAAAATATATGTATGTACAATTTTGCACACAAAACTGGATTGAAACTCACTATGTAGATAAGGCTGCCATCAAGGTAATATTTCCATTCTCCTGCCTCAGCTTCCCATGTGCTGGAATTACAAACATGAGCCAACATATGTCACAATTTATGTATGGGAATGTTAGAGAAAAGGATTTTTATAATATCTATAATTGCCCCTTTCCTCCAGCTAAACAGCGACACGGACAAATATCTCATTTTGCGGTTTTTGGTTTTGTTTTAAGTGTAGGAGCCATGGTTGAAAGACTTCTAAAATATAAACAAAAATGTTAGTCTTCTGCATTCAGTAATCCCAGCGCCCTTTCAGACAGAGGACAAAAGAACTTGTTACTGCAACGCCATTGGCAGCCTAGTGACTTGTTTGAATGAACAATCCTATGTTGACATGGATGTCACAAAACTAACTAACTAACAACTAACTAACTAACTAACTAGCAAATAAGTAAGGTGTTATAATAACCTACTGTGTAGTATTTTAAGGATTCGTTATTTCTCCGCTAAAATGTTAGGAGCTATTTTCTTATGACTAAATACTAGTGTTAAGACTAAGAGAAAATGAAGGCATTACCAGGCCAAGGCAAAGCCTTACACTCTCTTCTCCTGTTCTTTCCACTCCAGCCTTTCCTCCAGAGATTGCTTAGCAGACAATGGCTGAGCCTGCAATTATGAGAACCAGAGCTCACATCCCTAGAACCTAACTAAAACCTTAGTCAGTGTGACAGCTGCCTGTGATCCCAGTACTCCAGAAACAAGAACAGGGGGGGACCTGGGGTAGTCTGACTAACTAAAGGAGCTAGAATTAGCAAATTCTGCATCCAGTGAGAAAAGCTGCTTCAAATAATTGAAGGGCAGTCTAGGAAAGCACACACAAACACACTCTCTACTCTCTCTCTCTCTCTCTCTCTCTCTCTCTCTCTCTCTCTCTCTCTCTCTCTCACACACACACACACACACACACACACACACACACATACACACACACACTCATGCATGCACCCACGCACATGCACATTTTATTCCAAAATAAAATGTGTAGATTATAGCAGAAGACTAGACCAATTAAAGTGTAAGACTTTATTTCTTTTAGATTGGAGTTATAATCACCAAAGATTGTGTGTATGTTTCAATTTCTAATTATTATTTGAATAAAACTGCCAACAGGCAGATGGTGTTATTTGGCCAATCTCATTGGATAACACACTAACCTTGAAAAACAGTGGAGTGTAAGTCTGCTTTGATTGAGATGCCTCCTTCTTGCCATTTCATTCAATTAGAAGTCATGATTGATACAGTAAAATCTATACATTAAAGAGTTGTGCAGTATATGAAAATGTTTGACTATGTAGTAGATATAATATGTTAATATGTTTATATATTTAATATTCCTGAGTTATTTCAAGTTGGTTATGGCACTTTTCCATTTTGTGCTTATTTCTTACCATTTGTTGAACTTTCATTTTTCATTAGAGATAGCATTTCTCTGTGTACCCCTGGCTGTCCTGGAATATACTCTGTAGACCAGGCTGGCTTGGAACCCCGAGATCCATCTACCTGTGCCTCCTGAGTCCTGTGATTAAAGGCATGTGCTACCAGTGGGGAAAAAAAAAAGAGTTGTATACATAACATTTTTAAACATTTACAAATGAAGAAAGAGTCTTAGACTAGTATTCGCTTTGCTTCTTGCATTCTTACTTTACAGAGTCTAATCCTGGTTTTACCTCCAGTGGAAATGTCTCAAGGAATCAGGAAGGCAGGTTAAATCAAACCTCATAAGGAAAAATCAGTCACCGCTACATTGCTCTCAGGTTCTGGAGCAGCAAGCTCACTAGTTGCTTTCTCTGAGCATACCGGTTGCAGTCTTTAGGATGTACCTTTTAGATCCTTGACATGTCTCCTTGCTCCTGTACATTTGTAATTTGTATAATTGTGTTGTTTTAATTTTAAAAAAACCTAAAGTAACCCCAAAAAGAAAAATGAAAACATTTGCTGTGCTAAAGACATTTAATGAGTCTGAAAGTCATAGGGTCCTTTGCTCTTGTCCTTGGAGCTTTTTAGACCTGTTCTCTGTGCCCGCTCCTCTTTGCCTAGTCATTATTCTCAATTAGAGACTGCCATGCACAGTCATTATCCATCGAACCAGTTTAGAAATTTGGTCACAGACTTCATCAACACCAGCTTTGAAGGATCCAGTTTGCTTGCAGTGTGGTTTCTGAATAAATAATCCAGCACTGCTCATATGTATCATGTTCTCAACTTGAACCAATCTTTTCTTTCTTTTCTGGGACAGAGCAACTGATTAGGATTCTCTTTTTGCTAATTCAGCTCTCCGAGTAATAAATATTTTATCTTATCAATAAACATGAATTTCTGTGATCCCAAAGATATTTAGAGCCTTAATTAGATAGTACGTCTAAATTGGTTAATCAGGGTGTTTTCTGGTAGTTTCTGAGTCAAAGTTATCCTGAATCTCTAGTTAGTCTTTGTAATATTCAAGCTGAGCAACTTAAAATTCTTAGTTCAAACTACTTACAATCTGTGTTAATCAAAATGCTGTAATTAAATTGGGCATGGACTTACTCTGTAACCTTATTCACTTTGCATTTAAGTTGTATCTACATGAATGTTTGACACTGCTACAGAGTTTAAATATTAATGTGGAAGGGGGAAAAGAGATTAAAGGAATAGCTGAAGCCAAGAGAAAATAAATGATAGCATGAAGCAATTGTAACACAATCCCTCAGAAAGTTAGGGCACTGCAAAGAAAAATAAACTTGTCAAGACAGCAGTTCCCACTGTAGAGTAGGACAATTTACAACAACGTAAAGCTCCAAGGAGTGAGGAGCCATGCAAGCTCATGTGCAATAAAGATCAGAATCTCTGGGAGGCAGATTTTTATGGTTCCTTTCCCCTATGCATTTGAGTTTTTCTTTTAAATCATCACTAAGCTACAAAGAGGTTAAAAATGAAACAAAAGCCAAACAAATAGAAAATTACATTTCTTTCCTTCCATATAAATAACAAAGCCCTCTGCACATAGCTGAAAGTTTGATTCTTGTATATCTAGTAACCAGGTTCCCTATCATACTGAGATAACATAAAGACAGATTAAACAGTATCACAAATAAGCTGGTTTCACTCCACACACAGCAGGAGACTCTATGGTGTGGACTGTAAAGTCTCAAGTGGGTATGTTACCAAATAGCTTGGCTTTGGCTATGAAGAAGAAAGAAGAATGTCTGAAAGAAACTGCATGGTGAGTGTCTCTCTGTGCAGCAGATAGAGAAATTGTATTTGTTGAGACACAGCGCTGCTGAGACTCTAAGAGAGAGTATGCCCTCAATTTTGCTGCACTATGCTAGTGTTCATTCAACTGATGAAGTTCTCAACTCAAAGGGCAGCAGCCACTTTGTTCTAAGTTCCTGCCGGAATGGAAAAGCTGACAAGGGAAAACTTACACAAAGGATATTGTGCTGTTAAAGTTTGTTCAAAGCCACACTTGTCAGATCTCTTTGAAATGAAATTGAAAAGGAAAAACCAATTTTCTTTGAGGACAAAGTTCATCTCATTTGGTGTGCTGCACCTGTCTAATTTTCTTCTCTGAGAAAGAAATCTTGACTAGGAAAATTTGAAAAAATAGTTTATGCTGGTACAGGTATGTATCATCATGTTTAATTCAGACTACTGTTGCATTCTGAGAAAAATAAATATCAGTGAATTACTGCCTGGCAGAAGCTGTGCTAAATATCTAGGTTGGCTGAAATTATGAGACACCATTATTCCGTCTCCAAATATCTCTGAAGGGCAATAGTCAGAAGAATCCTGAAATAAGAAGCCTCTAATGTTCTCCTTTGTCAGTGACATGCAGATGCACAGTGTGATTCCAAGTCCATTATCAAGCTAAAAACTGAGACGCCTCCCCTGAAGAGGCTTCGGGTAAATGCCTTCCATGTTTCCAAATTTGAGGGAAAACAGCAGTTTCTTTTTTTAGTGTGGCGTGTCTATGAATATTAAAAGTCATGATTGCATTTAAAATGTCACCAAACACTGCGTTGACACATTTTTTTATTGACGAAAATAAAAGTGTTGTGGGTCTGATGTTACAATTTTCTATAGAGGAGAATCTTAGAAGATTGCAAGCCAAGCCAAAAAAAAAAATCTTAAAAAGTGAATATGTCATTCAGACTGCACAGAGGTGTGTAGCTGTGTTCTCAACCAAGGACCTACCTCCAAGAGAGCACAATGTTATTTTAGTCAATAGAAAACATAATAATGAAAAACAAACCCTGGATGTTCTTCTTCTTTTACTTGCCCTGTCTCCTATTTCTTTCTTTGTCTCAGCCTTTCTGTTTGTGTGCAAGCCTTTTTTGTTCAGTCTTTCCTAGGTGCTGGCTACATGTTTATGCATAAATCTCACATATTGGCAATGAATGTATGAGCCGAAATGAGGAAGCATTGTGAAATGCACAGGAGGAGGGAAATGTTGTCCTCAGGTTAGAGTGTGGGAAGTAGATGGATGGTCAGGGCTTTCAGCTGAGTCTCCCCAGACATGTTCACTCCCTTGGCTTGCTTTTTTTTTTTTTTTTTATGCTCCACCAGGAAAGCATAGCCGATCCCTTTTTCTTTGCTGTGTCCCCATGTTGAGCCGGCTAAATTCTTCTGGTTTTGTTTCCAGTCTGCTTGTATCTCTGTAGATTGCTTCAAATATCCTTAGCCTTTGTGTAAAATCTAATTATTTTTGTTCATGTTCTCTGTGACACTGAGAAACAAGGATTCGCTATTGAGACTTGTGGAAAGCAGTTTAATTCCTTTAAACCTACTCCTCACGTGTTAAGAATCCTGAAAAATTAAATGGAGTCATTTTTAGAACGGAGGTTATTTAACTAACCACAAATCAAGCTTACTGATTCTCATATCATTTGTTTTATTTTTCAGTTTTGAGAACTGTATACATGAATATAATTAAATGTGACTATCTACTCTCGCTTCCCCCCAACTCCCTTCATTTTCTTCCTACCAAACCCCTTCCAAAGCATCTCTTTCTTTTTATGTTCTTTTTAAAAATACCTTGGTCTTCTATCTGTTGTGGAAGTAAATTTGTTTTAATTTAGTGAAAATGTCTTTAGAAAACAACCATTCTTGTTATAGCATAAAAGTTGCATGGATTTTTTTTCTGTGTGTTTAGCATTTGTAAGAAACACAGTTTATCATGTGCTTATATCTCAGCAATATCTGTCAGTTTCGCTGTCATCTTCAGAGTATCTATACCTGACATTCGCGGCCTGGTTTCCTTAGTGCCTATTTATGTGCTTAATAAGTAATTGTGGATGACGATACATAGCTTGCCTCTTCCCCTTGAATGACACCCTTCACTTTTTCCTTTTTAGAACACCATGCCATGGTATGTTATTATTTCTTTCACCATAAGCCATACAATAACTGTAACTTTATTTTTTTTCTGTCTTATGGCCCCCAGACATAGTAAGTGAAACACCTATTTTGTGGGATTTAATTGTTTGGGTGTTCTGTAGCCCATATGATTGCTTCACTAGTAAACCTTTACTTAGTATTTTTTACATATTTATACCATGGTAGTCTTTAACGATTCTCTAACAGAAATATTAGCAGAAATAAAATGTCTATGCTTTACTTTCAAGTTCCCTGATCCTGGTGTTTCATTCTTGGCCTTATGATTCTAGAGTATAATTTAGGTCTAAATATGTACTCATACTTGTGACATAGAACATACTATGGGAGTAAAGCCATTCTTCTGCCAAACTACTTTATGCATCCACATATTCAAACAATCTAGCTCCTACTGAGAGTTTAAAGCAATATTATAATGACTATAAAGAGACAGGAGTATGCCTACTGTTAAAAGTAGAGGGATTTCTTTATTATCTAGAGGACTTTAGCATTAGTATCTCTTTCAATATATTATGTAACAGCCTAGAAAAGTAAGACAATAATTATTATAATTATTATATACTTTTCTAAACATGAACATTTTCATAAATCTAAAATCTTAGAAGAAATCAAAATGTAAGTATATATATATATATGTATATATCTATATAGATATATATAGATATATACATATAGATATAGATAATGGAGATTAAGTCAAGGAACCGAGAATTTAAAGTAAAGGTAGGGTCTAACCAAAAGCTTGGATGTTTGACTATGTAGTTGTATAAGTCCCTTATCAGAAAAATCAATGTACTTTAAGGAATGAGTTACTATTAGCATGCACAAGATATTATTCCAAATATGTATATTTTTAAAATCATAGAGGTGGCATTTTAGGGGAACTCCAGCTGTGTCTCCTAGTAGCAGGGGCCATGGAGAGTGAAGGACACTCTCTAACTAGTGAAGACTCCTAGCAGAAAGAGGAGAACACCAACCCATCCACAAAAGCTCTCATCCAAAGCTTATCTTGCCTAAAATCCCTGCTTTTATTTAGGGATAAAGATAGAACAAATAGAGAAGAGGAAGAGGAAATGTCCAACTAATACCTGGCCAACCCAAGCCCAACCTTAGGGAAGAGAGCCCAACCCCTGACACTATTCATATACTCTGCTATGCTTTTAGACTGGAGCCTATTAGAGTTGTCCTCTGAGAGGCTCCACCCATCAGTGGTTCAAAACAGATGCTAAGACTCACACAGAAATATCGAGGGAGCATAGGGAGTCTAGGAGAAAAGTGGGGGAAAGGATAAAAGGACTTATAGGTGACAAGATTCCACAAGAAGGCCAAAGAGGCAACTAACTAGGGCTCAGAGGGGCTGTAGAGTCTGAAGCACCAAACAAAGACCATACATGGACTGGACCTAGGTCCTCTACATAGATGTAGTTAATAGACAGCTCAAGCCTCACGTGGGTCCACTAGTAAAGGGAGCATGGGCTGCCTCTGACATGGACTCTGTTGCATGATTTCTTTTATCATTTCTCCTTGACAGGACTGCTTTGTTTGGCCACATGGGAAGAGTCCTGATGCAACTTAATGACCTGGAATGGGTGGTTAGGGGAGCTTCTCTCTTCTAAGGAGCAGAGGAGGGATGATAGCAGAGGGAGGGTGAAACAGGGATGGGAGGAGAAAAGCTGTCATGACCAGGATGTCAAGTAAATAAATAAATAAAAATTTTAAAAAGTAATTTGGGCAGAGTATGGTGCCTCATGCTTCTAATTATAAGATCCTGGAGGCTAAGAAAAAATGATTACTATGAATTTGAGGCCAGGCTGGAATACAGAGTAAACTTCAGTCAGGTCATTTTGGCTTCCAGTGAGTTCCTACCTCAGGAAAAGAGAAAAGAGTAATTTGATTCTAAATAGAAATATTGTGTTCCCAAAACTACAGGGTTCAGAACAACCATAGTCTATTCTATTGTTGTTGTTGTTTTTTTCTGAGAGACAAACTCTCATGTAGTCCATATTAATGTCAAATTTGTTTTGTATGTACAGATGGCTTCCTGAGTGCTAGGACAACAGGTTGTTCCAACAAGCCAAGCTAAAATTTGTTTTTTGAGGATCAACCATGATGTGTTCTCAAACTTCGGAGCGGGGTGTCTAGGAATCAGAAGATGTACCTTTTCTCCTACCTTTTGATGTTCCCACCAATCTTTCTCGGGTCACTATACACATATTTCAATACCCTTCTACAATGATCTTTCAGTTTCCTCTCTCACGTATCTACTCATGTTATATTCTAATGTCAGATTAACCATCCTAGAACACAACTACATGTTGGTAATTATGCTTCTCAGAACACTAGCATGGCTCCCCATAGCACAGCGAGTTAAGTTCAAATTAGTTATCTTTCTAAATTGAACACAGCATATCTCCCATTCTTGACTTAGCATGCAATGAAAACGCACAAGCTCCTACTTCCTGTATATGCTATTATTGCCCTTCCCATTTTGGTAGCTATCTGGCAAATTTTCCTACCAACAATATTTACCCACATCCAAATAAGGATTCAATTACTTAAATTTGAACACACAATCTTTTCTATTAATTATAGAAATAGCACAAGTTTTATGGACAAACAGATGTAATTGGGTTTACATTTTGATCTGGTCAAACCTGGGTAAATCATAAATTTTCCAGACATTTATCTCCTTGCCTAGAAAACCACTGCATGCTTTTTTTGAGGATCAGTAATAGTCACATAGATGCTTTTGTTCAGCTTCTGTCATATGTCAAAATGTTGCATAGTAATCACAAGATTATACAGTTTTGAACTGTACCTGTATCTGTGTTATCTGTATATAATCAGTTTTCTGTTGGTAACTTAGAAAAAATGTAATTATTTTTGCCTTATTTATCATCTACTTTTAAAATCCAAATAGTTTACTGGTGATTATTTTTACACCACACATATATTTTATTGTAGTAGGATTTTCTTAATTTTCATTTTGATGAAATGTAATTTTACATCTCTAGTAACCCTTAGGAGAAATGCCAAGAAATATACTGTCATTTAAGAACCCTATAGGGGAAACATTTAGCTCACTTAAGCATTGTAATTATAATTTCTTACTTAAAACTTGTTCAGATAAGAAATCTAATAAATCCTAAAATTCAAATAATATAAATCAGGAAGTTCACAACTTGGATAGTGATAAAATCTGTGAAAGTAGCCTGTATCTAGGAAATTGTGTTCTCTATTTCTCTGGAGGTATTGCTAACTCTGCTTTTATTTCAGTGTACACTTTGCCAAGCACAGAAGGTATGAAATAGTATGCCAGAAATGTTGATAAGTTGACTGTATCCAAAAAGACTTGGACACATTCTATGACAAATATTCCCTTTGTTGGACTGTAGAAAAACAGTATGTCATGAAGACTTCTGGTGAGATTAGATGAAGTCACTATAACCCTGTTGTTAGAACCATGAGACAGTTTTAGTATAGTAAACAAGAATATGCCTACTGTCATCACGGATCTATCTTCAGCTTTAGAATTGCTATTTATAACACAGTAAAGGATAACACGTAAAGCCTAAGAATCCATCATGTTCAATTTATTGAATGGAAAACAGAAGGACAGATAGAGTTTGGAACTGATAAAAAAAAGGTTTCAAAGTCACCTGTGAACATACAAAATCTGGAACAGGGAAGGAGAGCACACATGTCCTCGGGCATCAGGCTTTCTGAGTCCTAAGCTCAGCAAGTGGCTTCTGCTAGATCTGGAGTGATCAGCACAAATGTATATTTCAATTTCCCACAGGAGAACCCTGTAACCAAAGAAAAAAGACAAGAGCCCTCAACCACACAAACATCTGCTCTTCAGGCACCAGAAGGACACTCTTCAGTGGACAAGCAAGGAGGAAGAAAACAAGATGTCTGCATTTGGACAAGCAAGGAGGCAGAAAACAAGATGTCTGCACTGAGAGCAGCAGGGCAGAGAAGGAAGAGGCAACAACGTGGTTAAATCATGGTGAAATTCTAAATGAGTTAGGCTCTGGGAAACTTCCATTAGCCTTTAAACAGGAAAGACACATCAAAGCTGTGATGAGACTGGAGCCTCTAATAACACTCATTCTATTCAGTATAATTTACATAATGAAGACTTTGATTTGGAAGGGCCCAATAAGGGACATAAATAAGAATGTTTAAATGTTCTTCTTTTCTATGTTTGTAATATTGTCTATATTCTTTTGTTTATTGGTTCACTGATAGGACAATGGTTAGTTTTTGCTGGTAAATGAGAACTTCTTATCACTTCTTATCAAAGAGGCATGTGACTCATATGTTCTTTGGTATGATTCTATTTTTGAGACTTCAGAGTAGGGACCCGATGCCCAAAGAAAAATATTTTAATATTAGCCCTTGTGTTTCCTTCTGAGAGTGCTCAACAACTGAAACTTAAAAGCTGATTGTCCAATTTACTTTCTCTTTGTTACCCTAAGAAAATCTAGTAATTGTCATTAGTCTCCACATATTTTATTCAGAAGTGTAATTCCTTAACAAATTTCAAAATTAAGGAGTGAAAAAATGTAATGAAACTCAGAATAAGAATAAATAATACAAATTTTATCATGAAAATGATATTTTAGCTATAGTTTTAGTTTTTATACATGTGTGTTAAAAGAAATTTTAGAAAAAAGTAACTTAATAGGACTTCTGATCATAAACACTTCTTTGAGCTTTTATATAGAATAATGAGAAATGTGCTGCTTACCGAAAAGAAACCTATTTTCCTTCAGAGAATAAAATGGGTTCCATCTCATCCATATGAAGAAAAACACAAAATCAAATTTTTGAATCTCATGGACTACAACTAAAATTATTTGAAGGTCTTCCAAATAGCTTACTTTTTGAAACCACAATAAAATATTGCTTCAGAGAATGTGTGACACTGGACTTCATTATATTAATGCTGTCTAAAAGAAAAAGATATTTGGGGATGTCAGTTTTCACAGTGATAGTATTTGATCTGTGTGAAGCCTAACAACTTATGGAATTCTTAGACACCTATCTCACATAGGCCTCGGAGAGCTCCCTTGCCTTAGAAAGGCATGAATAATTATTGTTTTCTCACAGAAATGGAAACTCAGGTAGAGGGTTATTGTGTCTTTCATACAACTTCACTAGTTGTACTGAGTGATCAGTTTGGAAGCATTTGTGAAAAGCAAACTGTAAGTTTTCCTATGGAGGTGTGTATAACTGTTTTGGGAAGTTCTGCCAGGTGCAGCGACAGTTCACAGTTTGGTGCCAAGAGACCTTCAGTCTTCAAAACTCTGCTCTAACATGGACCATAACAGTGTAAAGTCCTTTCCTCAGTGATGCATTAATGGGACTGCCATGCCTCCTTCAATGCCTCCCACATAGAATAGGTTCCAAAGAATAGGTTCAGGGCCATAATCAGATTGCTCCAATCTTACTGTTGCTGAAATCATGAATCCAATAAAAGAACAAAGCAAAGTAACACTAATCCTATGCTACAGAATGGAGATCCAGGGTTAATGCCTGTGTGGGTTCTCTACACAAGCATGTTTGAACATCTAAAGATACAGAATAAATGGACAGACTTAACCAGTGGCTTTTCCTGTTAAATCTAATCTATCATATCCAAGATATTTCCTGATGCAACCTAGAAACATCTCACCAGACAAAGAAGACTAACATTTGCTGATGTTATAATCCACACAGCATTCAGAGTGACATGATCACAGGATCATGTCTAAAGCTTGATTATGCGAACCATGTTTTATTGAGGCTTATCTCTAATTAAACAAATTATAGACTATGGTAGTGGTTATTTTGATGTACCCATGCACTAGATTTCCAAACAAGAATTAGCAAACAAATCAGTCACAAGTAGTTATAATACAAACAAGAACACAAAGCTCAAGACAATAAATACAGTGACTTAAAATATTTTTCAGTTGCCTCTTTCTTTTTGTTGTAAAGGTTTAATCAAACTAACAATGTTGACTTCCGTCCCTTTCAAAGCTCATATAGGCAGCTTCATACTCCCCAGCAAGTGTCTGCTTCTGTACAGCAAATCTAGTTGTGCACCTGTGGTAGTTCAACTGCATCATCAATAAGATTAGATTTGGATTCACTTCCTTTTTTCTTTTCTTTTTAAATTTTTTAAATTTTTTTTATTTTTATGCTTTTAAATATGCATTTATACTATTACACATATATACAATAAATAACCTACAGCGAGAAGAACCATGAAACAATCAGGGAGTATATGAATGTTACATTCATAGTGTTTTGGCTGTTTGTATTTGGCAGCCTTGCATAAAACATCTTGCTTTCCTTGGTGAGTCTACAATTCTGAATATAAATAAATATCCATAATATCTCATCATTATCAATTTCAAACATCTAATTAGACTTAAAAAACATCTTAACCTTTGAACAACTAAGCTTAATTGTGAAACTAAACTGTCTTCAACTCCATCAGAGACTTGAGAAGAAATAAAATTAATCACCTGAGTATACAGGAAGTTCAAGTTAGCAGCTTCCAAAATGAGATGACAGAGACAGTTTGCTGCCTAAACAGTCACTGAAAAGTCTCGATAACAGGCCAGAAGGCTGGATTCACCTCTTAAACACAACCGTCGATGTGCATTTAAAGAAATTTCCAGAGAAGTTTAACTGAATCAAGAAGAGCCACCCCAGATGTGAATGACACCACCTATGTCTTTGAGGTACTGAACTGAATAAAATGCAAAACAACAACAACAATAACAAGTCACCTCTCTGTGTTTTCTAGTCTGACAGGAATATGAGCAGTTGCTGTCACATATTCCTGACACTTTAAGCTCTGCGATGCCTTCCAATCACCATAAACCTTTCGCTCTCACATTGAGACTCAGAACAATCCTTGCCCCCTTAAGTTGTCTATTGTCATGATTTTTGTTTAAAATTATGGGAAAAATAAATTGCAAATGCTGGACTTCATTTTTGGGATGTTCCCCCTATGTATTGTATCTCCACCTATGTGTTTTACTCCTGAGTTCTAGGTTCCCTGAACTGAGTTAGGCAGTGTAACATCATCCTTCTAGATCTTCAAGAACAAAAACCACTAGGGCAGAAAAAGCAGAATGGAAAGCTAATGATGAGAGTATAGCGTCTTTTCGTTTGTTCCTCTTCTTGCTCTAAGACTGACAAGTTGATGGTATTAAAGCCGATTAAAGGAGGAATCAAAGATAATAGTGGAAAAGGTTAAATTGAAGGAAATAGTAGATAAATGTACGTAGCAATAAG
The DNA here is from genome assembly GCF_964271855.1 of Acomys minous. Lineage (NCBI taxonomy): Eukaryota > Metazoa > Chordata > Mammalia > Rodentia > Muridae > Acomys > Acomys minous. The sequence continues at coordinate 68,162,811 of NC_140489.1, read as the reverse complement.
TATGAGAATGATCATTGCATATGTCACTATTATGTGAATGATGGAGATATATATATATATATATATATATATATATATATATATATATATATATATATATATAATTGCCCTCAGTCCTTCATCCATGCTAAACAAGCACTCTGTCACTGCCCCATATCCTTAACCCTAAATGGTGGGTTTATGAGGTCAGTAACAAAGGTATAGTCATTGGCCTATTACTACTTAAACCTACATTTGAAATAATGACATGCAAGGCTGAAGACATGACTCAGTGGTTAAAATCACTTGCTTCTCTTGCAGAGGAACTGGATTCAGTGCTTCATCAACTACATGGAGGCTCACAATAATCTATAACTGCAGCTTCAGGTGACCTGGCACCTTCTTTGGACTTCAAAAAGTACCAGGAATGTACATAGTACCCATACAAATACGTGATTAAACATTGATATGTCAAAATAAAATAAATCAGACAATGGCATGCCACAAAATAGGTGGATTCTAAAAATTATATTTAAAATATGAGATGTGTCTTTTTTAAAATGTTTAAAATATGCTGCATATGGTGACACTTTTCTTTAATCCCACCACTCAGACAGCAAAGGCAAGCAGAACTCTGTGAGTTTGACACCAGCCTGAACTATGTAGTGAGTTCCAGGCCAGCCAGTGATGCATAGTGAGACCCTGCCTCAACAGTAACAGCAACCACCACCATCACCACCACCAACACCACCAATAATAATAACAACAACAACAATAATAATTATTGTTGTTATTATTATTACATTAATCAACATCAACTGTCTAAATGTCATAATGGGGATTCACATTCAGCCAAAGAGATTTGCATCTATTCATTGTTTGCTATTTCCTTCTACGACATTTGCTTCTTACAATTATGCAGAATGTTTTCTGAGCTGCCTGTAATTTGAACATGTCATTCTCCTAAAATTCAGAATCGGTAACATAATAACAGAAAAGCAGAAATAGGCTTGATATGCATACATCCCCCTTTATTTTCATTAAGTTGGGCTTCTGAGGAAAAGGAAAGTTGAAAAATAAGTTTTCATGGATATTTAGTGAACCAATGTAAGTATAATTGCAGGAACACTCTATATATGTGAAAGCACATGTAAGGAATCAAAGAAGACACAGATATTACCAGGGGCAAACCCAGATCACCCTGAGTCATCCCAGAGACAGCACCAGGCTGTTGATCTGTACCACACTTCAATCTCAAGAAAGCAGTCATCTTTACCTCACTTCTCCACGTTTCCCTGTCTTTACATGAAGCAGATGACTACATCACTCTTCATTTTTCAGATTTTCTTTTTCCAGACTTCATAAAAGAAGAATTTGCAAATAAGTTTTTATCATCATTAACAATACTATCGCCAAAGGGCATATGTGAAGTTTTATGATGGTTTAGCACATTAATATTTTACAATCAGGCTTTAACATGCTTTTATCTTTTTTTTTACACAAGATTAATATCCTGCTTGAATTAGTTTTATTACATGCATTTTCAATTTCTACTAAGCTGATTTTTCTGCACTAGAATTTAAGATTTTTCTTACAACTTTTCTTTCTCATTTATAGGACTTAATATATTTTATCCATCTTAACTTGTTTTTTTTACAGTAATGCAAGGATTTTTCCTCCTTTGCTGCCATTTACAGTGTCATTCCATTAGTTAAATCACACAGCTAGTGTTAAATCATTCATTCCACACATCATTAAGAGTTTTGTTCTCTTTGAAGCCTGTGACATTGCTGCCATGTTCCCCAAGACTAAGTTAGAATGTATATTTAGCTAACAACTTGCTAATTTAATAAATACAGATTACGGCTAATCAAATTAGCTAATTCAAGATCACACTTTTACTTCAGGGAGGATCAGACTTTCATCAAAACAGAACCAAAAGAACAGCATCTTGATCCTGAGGCCCAATTCTTCATCAGGCATGCTGGCCAATTAAGTTACTGTGGCAGTGAATAAGGTTACTATCAGGTGGGAATTAAGTTCATATAGACCAAGATCTCAGTAAACCTACCATCAACTTCTATTATCTTAGCTAGTTGCTTTACATCCTTTGTGATTAATTTACTTATAGGACATAGGTTAATCTTAGTTAGAAGCTCCAGCATCACCTTTGTGCTTTTCTTTCTGGAGCTAATCAAACAGAATAAAGAAATGGGATTTCAACTAGCCAAATCCCCATTCCTCCAACCCATTGGCTGATGTTAAAACCAAACACTGAAAAAAAAATCTGTCTACAGTAGGAAGCAGCTGCCATTTTATTTCCCCATCCAAAGAAAGAATGACATTTAGAGACAGACGAATTTGATTGGCTGATAACTCTAGATCAATAATTTTCTAGCCTCTTTAAATTGAAGCAATGAAATGAAAGAAAAATGTTTTAGTAGAAAACTTTATATAGCAAGAGCCACTTCACTCAACAAATCTTTTTTTTTTAATTAAAAATGTCTTATTATTTTATGTGTTTAAGTATTTTCATAATATGAACGTCTGGGTACCATGAGCATGCCTTGTTCCTACCCAAGGCAGAAGAGGGGTATTGGATGCCCTGGAATGCAGTTACAGATAAGTTCAGCTGCATTAGTGTTGGTAATAAAATCCAGGCCCTCCATCAGAACAACCAGTGCTCTTAACCACTAAGCCACCTCTCCAGCCCCTCCAGAATTAACGCCTTAATACAGTCCGGATTTTATACTTGAATCACATTGTTTCCCACCGTGGCCTCATTTCCTCACTTACAACCCACCGTCATGTTCACACACTACTGTCTGTTTATATCTGGATGCATAAAAGAAATAACATATCTCATATATGGTTATATGTGTATTTACAAATTATACACTTATACTATTTTATAAATACATGACATGCATATTACAAATACTAGCAAATAGAAATTAGACAGACAATTAAAACTGATATTAAAAACTGTCTGAATCCTTTATTCTTATATACCTAAACTAAAATTTATTTGGGTACAATCAACAAATCTTTAGGTCTTCCACAAACCCTGCACCAGGTGAGACCTGTGTAGATAAATGCACACTGACGTCCCCAACACTCACATATACACACAAATGAAAACTGACTGTGGGACATCAAACACTTGAAAGTGGAGTTGACAAGAATAAAGCTCCATGGTTTTTCCTCAAAATGGAGATGGTAGAACAAGAGTTTAACAGGAGTCTTCATTCTTCCATGGAGCCAAGAGATAAAAGCTCCTTGGCAGCCAATATGTAAGTTAAATGTTTCTAGTGTGATGGAGACAGGGCTGTCATTGTTAGGTGGAATTGATAGTAACTTTCTGAGCTTTGTTAGAATAGCTCAGTGTTTCTTTGCACACTAACTAGATTGCTCACAAGAAAGATGGTGGAGAAGAGACACAATATGATGGGAATTGACAGAAACACTGTAGGGAGTTTTGAATTATGGCAAGGCAGATAAGGTAGCTAATGCACCTAAGTGCCAATTCAATTACTATCAGAATTCACTTGCCATTCTCTGTTCTACTTCATATTTAATTATTTCAATAAAACTATATGAGTGATCTTTATCATTTCCATTCAATTCCTCCATGCATTCATCTTGTCCCTGGACACACAGCAGCTATCTTATAAGGTTTTGGAAAATGGACTGAAAAGACCAGAGAGATGATGATAGTTAGTAGTAGATGTTTTTTCTATAGTTTTACCAAATATTGCTCTTAAAATGTAACAATTTACCCAGGAAAGGAAGCCAAGCTTTTGCTCCTGAACTTTGTTCAGTGTGGTGACCCAGTTTTAAAGTCAGGCTTTGCTGAGCTGTGGTTTCTCCAGGCTTCTATCTGAGTCCTGTGTATTAGTTCTAGGCACTTACACGTGTGTGTGTGTGTGTGTGTGTGTGTGTGTGTGTGTGTGTGTGTGTGCGTGTGTGTGTGTGTGTGTGTGTGTGTGTGTGTGTGAGAGAGAGAGAGAGAGAGAGAGAGAGAGAGAGAGATAGAGATTACATGTGTGTATGTGAGTATGTGTTGGCATGTGTGTGAGTATGTGTGTGCATGTGCCCTTGTATGTGTGATTGTGTCTGTGTGAGTGAATGTGTGCGAGTATATGTTTGTGTGTGTGTGCATACATGTGTGTCTCTGTGTGTTTGTGAGTGTGTGTGATTGTGATTGAGTGTGGTGTGTTTGTATGAATTTATGTGATTGTGTATGTTTGAGTATGTTTGTGAGTGTGAGTGTGTATGCCTCTCCATGGATGTGAGTGTTTGCTTGTTTGAGTGTGACTGTATATTTGTGTGTGTGTGAGTTTATGTGAGTTTGTGTATGTGTGTTTGTGTATTAGTGAGTATGTTTGTGTGTGTGAATATGTGTAAATCCATGTGTATACATGCATGTGTACAAGTATGTGTGTACATGTGAGCATGCCTCTGTCTGTATGTGTGTTCATACTACAGTACATTTGCATCTTTCATCTGAAAGTCTACATATCCTCTTGAGAAGATTACTTGCTATTTCCATACTCTCTAAAAATATTGCAAGTACAGGAGTTATTAATTTCTTATCAATTACTGGGTGTCCATAGACAGGGAGAGAATCTGTCAGTGAGAACATCAAATCCAATCACCATGTAGAGGAAAAGAGGCAGCCATACAGTCTCAATACAAGTTCATTTAAATGTATAGACATATAAGTAGATGAGAGATGCATGCCTCTTCTTATATGTCTTCTCATGGGTTGGGGTGCATGGGAATGTGGAGGTCTAAGGTCAAAGTCAAAGTCAGATGTCTTCCTCATTTCTTGCTGAATCTGGAACTTATCATTTAGACTAGTCAGGTGAGTTCATTTGTTCTGAGGACTTCTTGCATGCACCTGAGTGTTCCAGAATTCCAGGTGGATTTTCACACCCACCCTGCTTTTATTTGTGTTCCATGAATTGAACGCCACTCATCATGCTTGTGTGGAAGCACTTCATCAGTACAGCCATCTCCAGAGGCTTCTGTCCATGTTTTCCAGTTACTCCATACTCATCATTGGGTTTCCAATCTTCAAAATTGGCCTCCTTGAAATTCTAAGCTTATATAGTATTCGCAGTGCATATTTTTAACAATAGTCCATTCTACAGAACATCAATAGAGTGTTTTCCAGCCCTTAGACACTAGGATCCACAGGACTCTGCCATATTTTTCCCTTTCCCTTTTCTTCCTTTTATTGAAAAAGTTTCTCACTCTATACCCTAAGGTGGTTCCAAATTTACTATGTAACTCAGACTGGCCTTGAATTCTTTAGCAATGCTCCTGCTTTGGTGACTCGGGAAAATGCAGAAAGAAATTATATGGACATTTAAAAATTATCCCAACTCTTAGCCATTCTGATGGGTGTAAGATGGAATCTCAGCGTTGTTTTGATTTGCATTTCCCTGATGATTAAGGAGGTTGAGCATTTCTTTAAGTGTTTCTCAGCCATTTGATATTCCTCTGTTGAGAATTCTCTGTTTAGTTCCATGCCCCATTTCTCGATTGGGTTATTTGGTTTGGTGGTATTTAATTTCTTGAGTTCTTTGTATATTTTGGATATTAGACCTTTGTCAGATGTGGGGTTGGTGAAGATCTTTTCCCAGTCTGTAGACTGTCGCTTTGTACTCTTTACGGTGTCATCTGCCTTACAGAAGCAACCATGTTCATAGCAGCCCTATTCATAATAGCCAGAACATGGAAACAGCCTAAGTGTCCCTCAGTAGAAGAATGGATAAAGAAACTGTGGTACATATACACTATGGAATACTATTCAGCTATTAAAAACAAGGAATTCCCAAAATTTGTGGATAAATGGATTGAGCTAGAAATGATCATAATGAGTGAGTTAACTCAGAAGCAGAAAGACTCAAATGGTATATATTCACTTATATCTGCATATTAGCCCAACGGGCATGTCCCACGAAAGCCTTCACTTACCAGGAAACAGAGACAGAGGAGAGGACATTCTAGTGGGACTCTAGATGTGAGATTCATGAGAGAAAGGCAAAGTAGAAGGACCCAGAGGGTCCTAAGAGCCTACAAGTAGAACATTATGATAGGCAGATTTGGGCACAGGGGTCCCACTCAAACTAGGCACCAGACAAGGACAATACAGGCGGTAAACCTTAAACCCCTACCCAGATCTAGACAATGGACAGAACACTCTCCACAGTAAAGTGGAGAGTGGGATATTACGTTCTCACACACTCTGGTGCCTCACCTCTGACCATGTCCCCTGGATGGGGAGACCTGATGGCACTCAGAGGAAGGACAGCAGGTTACCAAGAAGAGACTTGATACCCTATGATCATATAGAGGGGGAGGTAATCCCCCTCAGGAACTGTCATAGGGGAGGGGAATAAGGGGAAAATGAGAGGGAGGGAAGAATGGGAGGATACAAGGGATGGGATAACCATTGAGATGTAACAAGAATAAATTAATAATAAAAAAAATGGAAAAAGAAAAAAAATTATCCCAACTCAATCACACAATAATGAAGATAATCATTAAGATATCTTTTAAAGGAATGCATGGTTGCATGCTTTTTTATTTATTTAATTAATTTATTCAGATTGCATCTCAATTGTTATCCCATCCGTGTATTCTCCCATTCCTCCCTCCCTCCCTCTTTCATCCTATTCCCCTCTGCTATGTCTGTGACTGAGGGGCACCTCCTCCCTCATTATATGGTCACAGCCTATTGAGTCTCATCTTGGTAGCCTGCTTATCTTTTCTCTGAGTGCCACCAGGCCTCCCCACCTAAGGGAAGTGGTCAAACATGGGGCACCAGAGTTCATGTCAGAGTCAGTCCCCACTCTTCACTCAATTGTGGAGAATGTCCTCTCCATTCGTTAGATCTGAATAAGGGTTCAACATTTACTGCATGCATTGTCCTTGATTGGTGCAGAAGTTTGAGCAGAACCCCTGGGCCCAGGATCTGCCCATCATGATGTTCTTCTTGTAGGTTTCTAGGACACTCTGGTTCCTTCTATTTCCCCATTCTCTCCTACTTCTCTCAACTAGAGTCACAGTGGATGTCCTCACATCTATCCCCATTTCCTGGTAAGTAAAGACTTTCATGGGACATGCTTCTTGGGCTAGTATCCAATTATAAGTGAGTATATACCATGTGAATCTTTCTGCTTCTGAGTTAACTCACTCACTATGATCATTTCTAGTTCAATCCATTTGTCCACAAATTTCAGGATTTCCTTGTTTTTTATAGCTGTGTAGCATTCCATAGTGTAAATGTACCATAGTTTCATTATCCACTCTTCGACTGGGGACATTCAGGCTGTTTCCAGATTCTGGCTATTATGAATAAGGCTGCTATGAACATAGTTGAGCATATGTCCTTGTTGTGTGGTGGAGCATCTTCTGGGTATATTCCAAGGAGTGGAATAACTGGGTCTTGAGAAAGCCCGATTCTCAGTTTTCTAAGAAAGGGCCAGATAAGTTTCCAAGGTGGTTGTACAAGTTTGCATATCCAGCAGCAAGGAAGGAATTTTCCCCTTTCTCCATGTCCTCCCCAGCATGGAGTGTCACTTGAGTTTTTGATCTTAGCCATTCTGATGGGTGTAAGATGGAATCTCAGAGATGTTTTGATTTGCATTTCTCTGATGACTAAAGACATTGAGCATATCTTTAAGTGTTTCTCAGCCGTTTGATATTCTTCTGTTGAGAATTCTTTCTTTAGTTCTGAGCTCCATTTCTTAATTGGGTTATTTGGTTTGATGGTGTTTAATTTCTTAAGTTCTCTATATATTTTTAATATTAGACCTCTGTCAGATGTGGGGTTGGTGAATATCTTTTCCCAGTTTGTGGGCTGTTACTTTGTTGTGTTGACAATATCTTCTGCCTTACAGAAGCTTCTCAGACTTATGAGGTCCCATTTTTTGATTGTTGATGTTAAGGCCTGGGCTGTTGGTTTTCTGTTCAGGAAGTTGTCTCCTGTGCCAATATGTTCCAGACTCTTCCCTACATTTTCTTCTAACAGATTTAGTGTTTCTGGTTTTATGTCGAGGTCTTTAATCCATTTGGACTTGAGTTTTGTACATGGTGATAAATATGTATCTAATTGCATTTTTCTACAGGTAGACATCCTGTTAGACCAGCACCATTTGTTGAAGATGCTACCATTTTTCCATTGAATAGATTTGGCTTCATTGTCAAAAATCAAGTGACCATATGTGTGTGGATTCATTTCTGGGTCTTCAATTCGATGCCATTGATTCACCAGTCTATTGCTGTGCCAGTACCATGCTGTTTTAATTACTGTTGCTCTTTAGTACAGCTTGAGATCAGGTAGGGAGATTCCTCTGGAGGATGTTTTATTGTACAAGATAGTTTTAGCAATTCTGGGTTTTTTGTTTTTCCATATGAAGTTGAGAACTGATTTTTCAATGTCTTTTAAAAATGTGTAAGTATTTTAATAGGGATTGCATTGAATCTGTAAATTGCTTTTGGTAAGATGGCTATTTAATATGTTAATTCCCCTATCCACAAACAAGGGAGATCTTTTTATATACTGATGTCATCTTCATTCTCTTTCTTCAAAGATTTGAAGTTTTTTCAAATAAATCCTTTACTTGCCTGGTTAGAGTTACTCCTAGATATTTTATATTGCTTGTGGCTAATGTGAAGGGTGTAATTTCCCTAATTTCATCCTCTGCACATTTTTCCTTTGTATATAGGAAGGCTTCCTACTTTTTTGAGTTAATTTTGTATCCAGCCATTTTGCTGAAAGTGTGTATCAGCTGTAGGAGTTCTCTGGTTGAATTTTGAGTATCATTTAAGTACACTATCATATCATCTGCAAATAGGGATAATTTGTGTTCCTCCTTTCCCTTTTGGATCCCCTTGATCTCCTTTTGATGTCTTATTGCTTTAGCTAGAACTTCAAGTACTATACTGAAGAGAAATGGAGAGAGTGGGCAGCCTTGCCTGGTCCCTGATTTTAGAGGAATTTACTTGAGTATCTCTCCATTTAATTTTATTTTGGCTATTGGCTTGCTGTATATAGCCTAAATCCTTTGTAATGAAGATGAAAATGGAAGATCCACTAACAAATACATGCCAGTTACTCACAGTCCTTCAGTCCCAGTTCAGGCCATCTTGAATATTTATGCATGACTCTTTTCTCTGAGAGGTCTCATTAGAAATGGAAACACAGGGTGGTCTGGTTCTGTCTTGGTAATGTTCAGCCTTATCACATTAGATAGGATTCTTTAAAATGTGCTATTAGAAACTAGAATCTAATCCTACTGGTGAGAATTTTTGTCTCAGGTTCTGCATAAAGATAATATGTTAGCTAATGGACTCATGAATGCAGCACTGCATGTTTTTTAAAAAACATAACTTTGTATAAAAAGGGGATGGACTATTATTTTAAAATTTTAACCTCATTTTAAACACTTCCTTATATCCACAGATCAGTGTAGCTCTTACTCACTCTCTTATCAAAGAAGCTCTCTTTTCAGCAGCATGAGGTCATTACAGAATGCCACAAATGAAAATACAAAGATCACCTTACAATGGGGTGCTCAGCCTGAACTGATATCCAATACACAACTCCAGGACACATGGCTCAGGAAGCACCACAGAAGATGGTGGTGAGACGATTTTAAGAGCCAGAGGACCACAAAATGTTGTAAGACAGTGTCTCGTAGATATGACAAGGAAGCTCTACCCATGAAGCTACTCCATAGCTTTTGGACCAAGACCTGAACAGGTAAAACAACTCAAGTGAGTTGACATCTCAAAATGGGAAAAATCTCATGGGGTTCACCCCTAGATTAAAAGCTATAGGCAATTAACAACTGCTGAGTGAAAGAGAATTGATCTTCCCTAGGGATGAAATATAGAGGCAGAACTAAGGCAGATTGTATTTATTAGTTAACTCATTTCTACGTATATGTAACAACCATGACTAAGGAACAGGAGGCAGTGAATGGGGCGGGGGCGGATATGAGGAGGGTAGAAGGAAAGACAAGAATGGGAGAAGTGGTGCAATTATATTTTTAAAAATGAACGAAGAATCTAGACTCGACAGGTAAAGTTACAGGAAACAACTTTAAAGATGTACAGTTTTGTATTCAGATAATACTAGATTCTTTAGAAAGACATAATTATAGCCCTTAATAGGTATGGCTTAGAATAAATAATTGTCTGACCTGAATTCTCTGTTTTCCTCCTATTTCTTCCAGTATCAGCTGGTTTCATTTGCCACTTCTTCACATAGTGTCTCCAACACTGAGCCATGATCTTTGCTAAAGTGGTTGCTGAAAGTGGGGTTTTAAGGGCTGAATATTAAGTTAAGATTCTGTGTATGCATTTCTTCTACCCCTTAAACTTAATGTGAAGTGGGATTGTCCCAAGATGTTTTTCACACATCTATAGATATTTTCTACAACTAAACCATACCTATTTTAAGATTTGGCTTTTTTAAAATATTGCAGTCCCTGGCTCACTGAGCTGAGTTAAATGAGTGAATTAATAAAAGAAAAAAATTGAAGACCTCCAACTTATTAATAGGAATTTCCCCAATATCACCAACTGCAGGGGCATATAGAAGAATCTTGTCCAATGTTAATTCAGATTTTATTATCAAGAGGCTTTTCAAGATAATTTGGCTTAATATTTCTCTGCCACTACTAGATTATTATCTAAAGGTACCTGACAATACGGCAAAGAAGAAAACAGTCTGTCCTCATTTTGAAAAAAGAGAAACTTTATAAAAATCAGAAGATGTGTCTCTCCCCGGAGATGGAAGCACACTGATTAGATGGGAGATTTCCTAAAATACATTTCAGTAACAATCCACTAAAACTGTCTTGAATGACTGATAAAGGAATGAAAGTTTTAAGATCCTTCACGGCATCAGTCCTGCATTTTAGAGTGTCCCGTTTTATTGTACTGATTAATCATATGCTCAAAGGAAGTTGGCAGAAGCTATCAAAAACCAACCAGTATGACTTGAATGCCAGCCTCACAAAATAATCAGTGTCTAGTGGGGAACATAGTAAAACTTGCCAAGGTGGGCCATTCTAATGCCCTCCTAAAAGAATCGTGCGTATTTCTTCTCCTGTTTAGCACCCGAGTGACAACAAGCAGGGAAAGCAACAGACCCAGTGGTCAGGGCACACAGTTCCCACAATGAAGGAGGCATGCAGCAGTAAAAGTCCTCCACTCAAGCCATGACAGTGTTGACCTCCTTTCATAGAGGAGTAAAGCTTACTGGGAGACAGAGCTATGCCTTACTGCTATTTCCACTTGTAGTTCGGTGGCAAACTTACAGCGAACATGTTCTTCATAATAGAAGACCCTTTAACTTTTTAGTTTGTTTGTTTTAGAGTCATTTTGAGGAGAGAAAAGCCATCAATCTAAACTAAATGCTTTCTTTAAATATCTAAGATCATCTTTGAGCAATGGAGGGCTGTATTAATCACTAATGAACTCCTAAATGCCACCTTCAGCTGAAATAATGATAGGTAAAATTATACCTTGACACACTGAGTGACAAAAAACATCCCCCGTACCTAGTTTCACAGTGTGTTATTGAATTGCAAGGCACTGCTTTAAAGGAATAAAATAAATAGCTAATGGCCCCTAGAGAATCAATTCCACTTTACTGTATGTCTATTTTTGTATATGTCACACATATACATACACATATACATTCTTTTGCATAATTTTGACAGTTATTTACAGTCCTTCTAGTCACAAACATCCACCTTCTTACCTGTCAAATCTCAATGAAGAGAACCATTGCTTTTCTGCAATTAGGACATGGTACTTATAAAACTGAAACTATATATAATTCCAGCTAAATGAAAGAAAAACAGTTGACCTCTAGACAACAGTAATATTTTCAGAAGCCTTAAATCTCCTGCTTGCTTTACATGAAACTGGGAACTGTACTGACTGAGACAGGATGTAACTTTCCATGATTTCTGAACCGCATGCAAGAATCAATTTAACAAGAACACGTAGTCACCCTGTGCTTTTACGAAGACAGATGTTCGTAAATTAACGAAAAGGCTCTAAATTGTCTTTGTGTGGACTGTGTGTCTGTCTCTGACCCAGTTTTTAGTCCAGTTATCCTTTACCCAAGACAACCCTGTGAAAAGTGTCTCCCATTTGCTGATCAAATGATATCTGTTCTAAGAATGACTTCCTTTTAATGGTTTCCAACTTTCCTCATTCCACTGAATGCATTTGTTATTTGGTTACACCCTTCCAGACTCCTTTGTTCTGATTTAGCTAAAGTGATAGCTTGTATTGACCTCATATGGATAGAAATAACCCAGATTAGATAAAACCAACAAGCCAAGAAGCAGGGCGTGGTAGTGGCTCCAGGGAAGAACTGCATTGCATCTAAGTTTTTGCTTCTTTGTTTAATCATTTTACAGCCTAATCCCAGCCCCTTCCTCCTCTACTCCCTGTCCCGGCCCCTCAGGACCCTCTGCCTGTTTTCTCCTCTGCTTCTTCTCAGAGAAGGGGAGGTCTCTAAGAGGTACCAACCCACCCTGGCACCCCAAGTCACAGCAGGACTGAGCACATGCCCTCCACCTGTGGATAGACAAGGCAGCCCAGCTAAGATTTTCTCACAATCCCATCTCACTGGGGGCAAGGTACCAGAGAATGAAACGAACAGTCTAAATGTGAAAGCTTTGGCTTCTCTGATAGATCTGTCTCTTCTGGAGGTTACAAATAACATTACAAGTCAGTCTTTGGTGGGGCAGCCCAAAATTGTTCAGGTAGGTGTATACCCACAGGTGACTCTAGGCGATAGTTTCTAGAATATAACTTGAAGTCTTAGCATCCTCAAAATGGCTTTATAGCTGGCAGAGTAGTAGGGACATCCAAGAGAGCACATGATGAAATTTGCTGGAATCCTTTGGCTCCTTTCTATATTCTTTTTTTCTTACTCTTCACCTAATGAGTATTTCTTCTCTGTTTCTTTTTTTTTTTTTTTTTTCATTTTAACTTTTTTGCTGGCTCTTACAGCTATATAAGGAATTTTGCTCTGCTTTTGGCAAGGTATCATTAATTTTTCCTTTAATAATTATTTGTCAGAAATCTATTATTTGTTAGGCATAACCAAGTGTCAGATGTTGCAGAAATAACATGGAAGAATAAATAAAAATCCCTTTCTGGCTTATTTTTTTTTAAATTAGAGTGAAAGAGATGGATAGACAGAAATAGGCTTATTAGATTCTTGCATACATATTATATCCGCAAGTTAAGTTTATGAGTAGTGTTAGTGTAAATTTTCAGCATTTTCATTTTCATTTGAATGTCTTTACTTGAGTTCTTGTCATCTATATTTTTGGCATATTTAATGTTTAAATATGGAATGTGGATATCCTATGGCTCTGTTTTTGTTGTTCCTTTTATTTTTATATGTACATTTTTTTTTCCATTTGGGAGTATCTTTTGGTATTGGTTGCACCTTTTAAATAAGTGACCATCATTGCGAGTTTGTAGGCATTTTGTTCTACACTGCGGATCTTATTGTTGTTGTCAGCAAGCATGAAAGATAAGATTGAAAAAGATCAATACACCCTGACTTAAGATCTACTAAAAGTGACAGGTCAGGTTATGGAGGCTGGTAAACTTTGTTGCAAGTCTTTGTGAGATGTTCATTCATTCATTCATTCATTCATTCATTCATCTTTATTATCTCTCTATCTATCTATTCATCTATCTATCTATCTCTATGTGGAAATACCGCAATGAGAAATTAGTTTCCCTTACTTTCACAGTATCTTTCTGTTCTCTCTCAAGCTTTCAGAGACTGAAGGTCAGCTTCGCTTTCACTTATCTGGAGGCCAGCAATTACAGATTTGAAAAAAACAGGTCTAATAAGCTCTTCCAGGAATTCATTTCAGGAATTCTTCAAGACCTTGGCCCTCTCATGCTTGCTGACTTTGCATTTTTCCTAATATGTCTCTCATTGTTTGAACCAGCCTTTCAAGTTCTTAAAGGGGAAGAGGCTGCTCTTTGCACACTAGTCCATCGTACTAGAAGTATAAGCCTGTTACTGTAAGAATGTAATCTTTAAATGTAGACAAGTTCCCTTTTATCATCACAAGATCCTGGTGGCTTTATGCTGTTCTCTGGCCAATGATTAGAGTTTTACCACAAACACCAGTCATAAATAAAGGCTATCACAGTGAGCGACAGCTGTGAGTTGACATGGATGGATTCTCGAGCCTCACCTCTGAAATAAGAATGCAGGGTGCCCACACTATTGAGCAGATGTTGGCATCAACTTCACATAAAGACAACAGTTGATTTTAGTGTCTAGGTTTCTATAGACATTTCTAGAGGAACAAAATAGGACATTTTGTTCTTAATACTTCAGGTGATTTTACGACTTTTGAAAAATGACTACAGAAAAATAGTTCAGTCAATAGAGAGATTTCAGATGCTGAAATATGCTCTTCTTTGTTTTTATTTTTCTGACAGTAATACACAGCTAAGAGTCAGAACTACTTAGAAGAATTTCCACAGTATCCTGGTATTGATGCAGCTTAGCTGGGATCACCTTCATATTGAAGTTCATTTCTTCCTCTCTAGCTCCCACATGATTTATATTTTGAAATATATCACATACATTTGTGCACATTTTTCTGCTCCTGTTTCCAAATTGCAAGTACTCATTATGTTTTTTTTAACCTTGTCTGTTTCAGTAGCCACACAGAAAACAATCTGAGCTATAGGATAGCTCTCTCTCTCTCTCTCTCTCTCTCTCTCTCTCTCTCTCTCTCTCTCTCTCTCTCTTCCTGAGTATCCATTAGATACTTAGACTGACCATTAAATCAAAACCTGCTTCTAGTACAGTCCCATCTAAATTACAAATATAGACCATACCATAATGGGATTAAAATACTGACACTTAATAACATATCATAACTAAAATTTATTTCTTATTCAGAATAATATATAATAAAATTTAGACATAAATGGATAAGTCTATCAAAATACTTGCATTTTAAAATGCAAATTTATAGTTTATTTTAAATCACATTGTTTTCCTAATAATAATCACTGGTTGATAAAATAAGATAATACCAAAATAGCAAGATAAACATCAAGAAAATGAATTTTTTTGTGAAATTAAATATACAATATTGTATATTTTTTACATGATATTGAAAACAAAATGAGTTAAACATACCACTATACAATTATGAGGCTATTTTCTTGTGAATTTGCTAAGTAGAGCTACTGTCTTCCTGCCGTTACAAAGTCAGGAATGGAGAGAAGATGATAATTTCCACTGCTGGGGTTTGTCAAATTTTTCTGTAAGGAGTCAAATAGCATATATTTTCAGTATTTTGTAAAGCACACATTATTTCAGAGGCTATACATAAAGACAGCCATGGAGAGCAAGTAAGTAAGATGATGTCTTGTCCTCCAACAAAACTATTGGCATAGCCATCTGTGAGATTGGCCCTGTGGCCATAGTTTCCCAACTGCTGCTTTACTTCCAAATATTTACCTTTGAGTTAATACTTAAGTAATCAATATCTTTAAAATATTTTATACTCATTGAATCCTGTATTTCTGCTTACTAAGAGAGTGAAAATTCAACTTTCTTTAGAATTAAATTTTATAGTTGTAAATTCTATTGTAGAATTATTAGTATTACGTTTTCTACCGTGTGTGTGTGTGTGTGTGTGTGTGTGTGTGTGTGTGTGTGTGTGTGTGTATGTGTGTGCTTTGTAATTTAAGTGGGCCTAACTGATGATGAGAATAAATTTCTGATCCTTAGTTTCCAAATCTCAAGGTTTAACACGCAACCCCACGGCTATTTGTTGCAGTGCTGAGAATAAAACCTAGTACTCTACCAACTAAGCTATATAATCTACCCTCTATACTTTTTTTTAACAAGTTCAGATTCAGCAAAGAATTGTTGTGCCAAGAGAAGGCTTCTTTCTCCTCCTTCTTCATTTTGGTAAAAATAAATAAACAAATAAATAAACCACCACTACCAAAAACAAAACAAAACAAAACTATACAGAAACAGACCTATCTAAAATGTAATCTATGTGAATTTATCTGCTTACACAATTCTGATGAACAATTAATCTTGATTTTAATATGTTAAATAACTGAGGTTTCAGTTACTTTTTCTTTATCCCAGTTTAAATTTTTTAATTGATTTTTTTCAGATAGCATCCTGATTATTATCCCCTCACTTGTAGCTTTCCATACCCACCCTCCCTCTCTCTTCAGCTCTGTTCCTTTCCCCTAGACTTCTGACAGAAGGAACCTTCTCCCTCACCATATGACCATAGCCTATCAGATCTCATCCAGATAGCCTACTTACTTCCTCTTCCTCTGTGTGCCCATCAGGCCTCCCAACCAAAGGGAAGTGAACAAATTGGGGACACCAGAGTTCATGCCAGAGACAGTCCCTGCTGCTCCCTCTACTACCATGGAGAATGAGTTGTCTATTGGCTAGATCTGAACAGGCAGTCTAGATTCACTTCATGCAGTGTCCTTGGCTGATGCAAAGGTTTGTTCAGGCCTCCTCGGATCCAGAACTGCCAGCCTTGATGGTCGGCTTGTGGACCTCCTGAACCCTCTTGGTCCCTCCACCCCCTCCCATCCTTCTATACCACTCTCAGAGGTGAGCCCAGAGTCTAGCAGAGAGTATCAGCATCTGTCCCTTACTTAGTAGAGACTCTCAGGGGACATCTATGTTGGGCTGCTATACATTTTTAAGTGAGTGTATACCGTGCGTGTCTTTCTGAGTCTGGGTTACCTCACTCAGAATGATCATTCCTGATTCCATCTATTTACCTGCAAATTTTAAGGTCTTCCTTTAAGATTTTCTTAATAAGTGAGTAGTGTTCCGTTGTGTAAATATACCACAGTTTCTTTATCCATTCTTCTGTTGAGGGACATCTAGGTTGTTTCCAGATTCTAGCTATTACAAGGAAAGCTGCTATGAGCATAGTTGAGCTTATGGTGGAGTATCTTTCAGGTATATATCAAAGAGTAGTAGCACTCTTCCAATTTACTCAGAAAGTGCCAGACATTATTTGAATACAAATGGCAGAATGATCCAGTTGATCATTGAGAATCAAAATATAGAATTGTTGCTGGGAAATAATGGTCAGGACAGAAGCTATATGTCCCAAGTCCCTGAATGTGATGATTTCTCACTGCTATTTGCCAGTTACAGCAAAGAATGTTGAAAAAGACGGTACATTTTTCTTACCTGTTTCTCTGTTCTGTAAAACTTGACATGCCAATTTATCAACATGGTTTTTCTTGATTAAGATTTAAAGTTTTACTGGTTTTTACAGATATATTTTAAGCAAAAAAATAAAAGCATTAAAAAATTGTCATGATAAATGCTATTATCTGTGTTTTGTTTAAAAGAGAAAACTAAAAGAACACACACACACATGCACACTCTTAAGTATGCACACAAACACACACTCACATGCACACATGCAAGTAACCAAGCAAAATAAAAAGTAAACTTCTATTAGGTCTAGCCAACTTGTAGAATTGATTCAATATTTAATTTTGGAGATATTAGTATCATCCAAGTAACAAATACTAAGTTATAAAATTCTTGATGTTTCTGTTGGTATATTAGTGTTGTGTTTGCACTGAAAACCAGTGTAGCTAGTATTTACATTGGAAATAATATCTAATACTTATATATGTATATAATATATATGAAATACTAAAATATTTGAAAAAAGTTATCACAATCGTCATTTACAATTTTTGTTTTTCTATATAACTTTATCATATTAGCAAATGATACAGAGTAAAGTAGAATAGATTTTATGTGGTAATGAGTTTTGTGTTGACCAATCTGTTTGGGGAAAAGTACAGAGATTATTAAAGCTAACTAGTATATAATATTATATTTAGACATAATTAATATTATAAGCAAATTTGTTGCTATATTTAAACATATATATTCAACTCATTATATATTATATATCATATATTATACATAATGCATTATATATTATCCATTATACATTCCATATTATATATTTACATATATAGAAAGGTATATATTATTATATGCCGTTATATGCCACATATATGTGTGTATTATATTTCCTGTCATACTATGACTCCAAATACATATAGACCCTGCCGGATTGATGTTGACTCTGGTTGCTCAAAATAAAATGCCTTATCTTACTGTTTTATGCCTCATTGTGCTGCACATTAAGAATCTAAATGCAGACAATGGTTTTATCACAGCTTATGAGACTGTGGACAACTGACATACTATTTTATTTTGGACTATCCTTTTCTCAGAAATATAAGACTGAACTGACACTTATTACCAAACAATAATCAATTGTTAGTTCATTGACTTCCATTGTCTAGAACTGTTTTCCATTGAAAACTGACCATATTGTGTCTTTCATTCAATTTTCAATATATATAATTTTAAAGAATACTGTTTAAGAATATACTGTTGAAAGAGAAGGAGTAATAGCCAACATATTTTTTCCATTCTAATTTTTAGCTGCCTTGATATTGTATGAGTTAAGGCTGAGGTATTCAATTTCTATGGACATTCATTAACCACATCTCTCTCTCCTCTCTCTCTCTCCATCTCTCCTCTCTCTCTCTCTCTCTCTCTCTCTCTCTCTCTCTCTCTCTCTCTCTCTCTCTCACACACACACACACACACATATATATGATAATGAAAATTACACATAATGAGTTTAATAAAACATCATTATTTCAAAATAAGTAAATTGGTATAGTGAGAGACTGAAAGTGTTTCCAAATCTGTCTTTTTTTCCCCTTAAATAGGACCAGATCATTTTACAATTCAGCTTGTAGGAACCATTGTCCTATGTTCACTATTAATAATGTATAAAACGTAGCTAGAAAATTTAACCCATGCATGTGAACACATCACGTATAAGCTCAATGTCTATGCTGTAAGCATCAAAAATAGCTCAATATATCTTTTCCACTAAAAATTAGTATTTGGAGAAAAGAAAATACTTTCATTGCAATAGAAATACCTCTGAGCTAACAGCACAGCAAAATAAGAGGAATACATTTCTTTCCAAATTGGAGAACTTCTGCCATGATTATATATGACATGACTTGATGTTGTGAAGGACATTAACAATCCCACATTTTCTTTTGTCTAGAGTAGCTGGATTTGCTGTTCTTTATCTTTTTAGGAGTGATTTTGCAATGTAGACTAACAGCATTGTCAAAAATATTACATGAAAAGATATTGGAGTAGCTGTGTTTGATCTTGGGAATGGAGACAAATAAATAAAGACAGGAATGAGGAAAAGGGGAAGGAAAAATTCTGCAAACGGCAATCATGAAAATGCTCAAGTCCACGAGCATAGGCACTTTGCTAATCTTTTAATTTCTGTTTTTATTCACATAGCTTACTGGGCAAATAGAGCTGTGTTATAGTCTCTTCTTGTTAGATTTTCTTCTTATTTTGACATTAAGACTTCTGTACAAACCTTAGGTAGTTAAAACCAAGAGTCTTTTAAAATATTAGGAAGTCCTATTAGTCTGAATGGTTGAGGAATATTCTCAGTTCTAGAGTGGTGTGATATTGTAATGATGCTACTGACACTGGATAATCACCAAGGTTTAATAGAAAATGACTGTGCTCACAGTAATATTTTGAGAAAAAATTTAAAGGTCATTTTTTGAGCAGAATGAAAGAAAGGAAGGTAGAAAAGTCATTTAACACCATACATAAAACTAATAGATCAAGGACTTCAGCTTAAGGCCATGTACCCGGAAGCAGAGAGAGAGGGAGAGAGAGAGAGAGAGAGAGAGAGAGAGAGAGAGAGAGAGAGAGAGAGAGACAGAGACAGACAGAGAGAGAGAGAGAGAGAGAGACAGACAGAGAGAGAGACAGACAGAGAGAGAGACAGACAGAGAAATAGGCTTGAACTTGGTGGCACAGCAAATGACTCATCAGAACCACAATAACACAAAGACTTAAAACAACAGTTTAAAAATGCAACCACATGAAACTGAAAGTTTCTGTATGAAAAAAGACCAGCATCATTTAGGCAAGTCAGCCACCTAGAGAGTGGGAAAAGATCTTTGTCTATTATACATCTGATAGAGGGTTAGTATCTACAATATATAAGGACTTAAAAGTACTGAACAGCAAGAAAATAAGTAATACATTTTTATAAAATGGGGTAAGAATTAAACAGAGAGACGTCCAAAGGTGAAACACAAATGGCTTAAAAATAGTTAAAGAAAATTTCAACATACTTAGTCATCAGATAAAGGCAAATTAAAACTACTTTGAGAGTTCTACTTATACCAGTCAGAATGGCCAAGATCAATAAAACAACTGACAACTCATGCTGGTGAGGATGTAAAACACTCATTCATTGCTTGTGGGAATGTAAATTTATACAACCACTTTGGAAATAAGTGTGGTATTTGTTCAGCAAGCTTACACTAGATCTACCTCATGAACCAACTAAACTCCTCTTGGGTATATACCCCAAAACTCTGCATGATACTGCAGATATACTTGCTTACCTATGTTCACTGCTGCTTTATTTTGCCAGAAATCGCAAACAGAAACAGTATCTGTAAATGGATGAGTGGATTATGAAAACATAGTGCGTTTAAGCAATAGGCTATTATACAGCTGTCAAGATGTATGAAATTCACAAGTAAATGGATGACATTAAAAAAAATCCTGAGTGAGGTAACCTGAGCGAAAAATAAAAATAGGATACATTTTCTCTTATGTCTGGGTGCTAGCTTTTGCTATGTGTGCTACAATCCAAATAAACACAGAGGTTAGGTACATAATAAGTGACTAGGGGAGAAGAGAATCTTCTAATGAAGGGGAAGTAGAATATATTGTTATGGACAAATAAAGAAACTGAAATATGAGGATTAAATGGGAGTTGGAGTGGAAGAGAAGAGTAAAGGAGGGAATGTGTGGAAGACAACAAACACTAAAGACCGTTTGAAAAACCATATGGAAACTTCCTAAATATATATATTTATATAAAAGAAATATACATGGAGTCATCAAATAATAGGGAAGACAATGTCCCTAACTAGACATCTTATTCCATTTAATAAAACCTCCAAAACCAAGAATGGATTATATCTTGTAGAGTCACTTGCCAAAAGAGCTCTATGGAAATACCCCAACAACACACTCTGTCAAGGCTGTTCATAAACCTCCACATTTCCAAATTTCATTGACCATGAGGAAACTGAGATGATACCTAAATAGAAGTGTCATGCCTACTGCCCAGAATTCATAGTACTGGGAGACTCTCTAAGCATTAACAGAGGAGAAAGAGAGTCATCAACTTATGTTAGGACACTTACTATTGCAAAGTCTCTCTTTCTTTCTGAAATATAAATCTTTCTACAGCCCCTTTCCAGTTAACAACCCAAAATGTCTTTCTTAAAGATCTTGGAGTCATTTCTTGGAATGTAGTCATCAGTTTATGGTATAGTACCCAGAACATACCAGAACTCATCTGAAACATAATGACCAAAAGTCTTGGAGACTTTTACCCTAGTCTCAGTGGGGGGAAAAATCATGTAGTAGTAAGTGGTCCTTTCAGTAAGTGCCAAATATCAAATTTCAATGATCTAATCAACTGCCCAATTTTCTTGGCCTTCTTGTACCAGTACTGTCTTCTAGTACATTTTCCTCTTCTTGAGGATTAAATTCTCCTTTTGGTAGAGCAGAGTTAAGTCTTTCTTCCATGTAGCATCAGTCTTGAATAAAATATTTACTGACTATTTGATTTATCCAGTACAAATCTTCCTCTATGCAACTGCCATCAGGATCTCACCCTGTATTCCTTCAGTTTCCTGGCCTTTGTGATATCATTGAAAGAGCTGATTGGAGATACACAGGGTACCCCCCATAGTGTTTCTTGACCTGTAGGTTGTGACCCCTTTGAGGACTGGACCAACCTGTGGGTTTTTACCCCTTTGGGAATCAAATGGCCCTTTCATAGGGGTCATCTAAGACTATCAGAAAATACAGATATTGGCATTACAATCCATAACATGAGCAAACTTACAGTTATGAAGTAGCAACAAAAATAATTTTTTAGTGGGGGAATCACTACAACATGAACAACTGTGTTAAAAGTCTGCAGCATTAGGAAGGGTGAGAGCCACTATAATGAAGGTAGTTGAGTTTATTTCAGTGTAGAGTGAAGCAATATCAGGAGGTGAGAGTAAGCAATGGCTCAAAGATCCACTGTATTTGAAATAGGCTTTATGTGATTTCCATTTTTAAATTATTATTAAATCACTTTACAGCCTGATTCCAGTTGTCTCCCAGCTCTTTTCACAGTCCAGCCATCATGAACTCTCCCCCTATTCCTCCTTCTCTTTCTTCTCAGGGAGGGGTGGACCTCTCAAGTCATGCCAGAACTAAGTGCATCTTCTCCCATTGAGACCAGACAGGGAATCCCAGTTAGGATCCAAAGACAGGTAAAAGAGTCAGAGATAGCCTCTACACCCATTGTTAGGGGACTCACAGGATGATCATGCTGCACATCTGTTATTTATGTGTAGGGGATTTAGGTCTAGCCTATACATCATGGTCTTTGGTTGGTGGTTCCATCTCTGTGAGCCCCCATGAGTATAGGTTAGTTTACTCTGCAGGTCTTCTTGTAGTGTCCTTGACTGATCCAGATGCCTGAATCCTTCCTCCCACTTTTCCACAGAACTCCTGAGCTCTCTGCCTATTGATTGTCTGTGGGTCTGTGCATCTGTTCCTGTCACCTGTTGGATGAGTCCTCTCAGAAGATAGGTTAGGATCCTGTCTAGGAGCATAGAAGAGTATATATTTTACCCTGCACAGGTTGTGAAAACCATTTGGATTGACTGTTGGGAAAAGACAATGGTATGCCCTTGATCTTTGCTCTTTAGCAGAAAACTTATGCTCGATACCATCTTATGACCTTTAGTGTGATTCGGAATGTCATTCTTCCATTATCCACCCAGGGTCAGAGAAGAAACTAATTAATTAAATGCCTGCAAAAGTAATTGAGAAATAGAACTGTATCATTTTATTTACAGCATAGAAATTTAAAGGCTAAGAGTGTCCTGAGATATCAAGAGCATAAGTTGTATGTGTGAAAACAAGTATTGAAAATACTATAAAAGTCGTTTTAATAAGGTAGACATAGTAACATGTCTGCAATCCCAGCACTCTGAAGATGGAAGCAAGGGGATTTCAAGTAAAAGTGAGCCTGGGTTCTATGGGTTATATAGTATGATCTTGTGTTAAAAACAAGTAATTGGATTAAATATTCAGGTGATAAGAGCTAATATTTATTCTAATGTCTTCTTTAGGTAGATATCACATAGTATGGGTTTTCAAAGATTGAATTTCAGAGTTAAGTAAGATAATCAATCCCAGGATACATACAACATCTATTGAGTTAAAGGCGTATAACAACAACAATAATAATAATTATAATAATGATGATGATGATTGTGATGATGATAATCCAGATGCTGTTAAGGAATTTAAAGGCAATGTCAAAATAGAAAGTAACTGAGTAGATAGTGTAGATTAGAATGAGACGGCAGGAAAGAAAGACCTTTGTGAGGAATGTATAATTTGGTTGTGACCAAAGGATCAGAAGTTTCAATTTTATATTTTATAATCAGTGTCAACCTTAGCTGTAGTACAGAAGAGGGGCTGAGAATTACGTGAAATGAGGGTAGTAGTTTCCCTAAAATTGTAAGCCTGCAAAAGATGCATAGATTTTTTTTTTCTTCAGTGAGACTTGAACTCATTGTAAGGATTTAAGAATAATAGTGATATCATGAGGTCTGTGCCTCAAAGATCACTGACAGTTCTATGGAGAAGAAATATCAGCCATGCATGATGGGAAACAATGTCTCTGCAGTCCTTCCAGTGACAGACTGGGGCAGCTCAGAAAAGAATTTATTACAAAAGAAATACAAATGGTCTTACAAATGGTAGCTGGGCATTATATTTGTGTGAGAGGAGGTAGGTATAGGTTCAGTGGCAGCAGGTGCCCTCTGTGTTAGGTACTCTAGTGTGAGGTATACAAGCTAGGAATGGGAGCATTGAAACTCTTGTTCTCCTTGGAGAGCCATCCTGTGAGATTCAGAGAAAGGAATGGATATGAAGGAGAAGGGAACCTCACTTCAGAGACAAAGTTTAATAGAGAAAAGAACAAGCATGAAGAAAGACAGACATCTAAAGGTGTAGATGGTAATTTGCAAGGTTTAGTAAGGAGGCAAGGAACTCCTTTCTTACTTTCCCATCCCCCAATATATAAAGTCTTGCAAATAGTAATTATGGCCAGAGGAGCTTCCATCTTTCTTCTGAATTTACAGGTCCATGCCAATGAATACTGCATGAATCAGTTGCTATCACATCCTCTCTAGACTTCAGAGGGACTGAAATGAAAGTCAGACTGTAGCAAGGCCAAAGCAAATAACAAAACAGGAATAATAATCATAATGAATATTTTCCTCTATGAGCTTTGCTTCTAAACAGGAACAATCTACAAAACTGGCCCAAGAGCACTGTACAGTGGCCAAGAGACCTGCCAAACTGTGCAGGAAGAGTTATTTGAAGAAGGTGCCACAATGTCACACCATGCTCTCCTGCTCCTCGGCTCTACTTGTGTGGGCATTATAGCATCAGTGCTATTACTAGTGAAGAACTTTTCAAAACTACTGATAAAAAACCCCCACACCAGAAGAAATTCTTGCAACTGCAGGCTACTGGGTAGAATTAACTGTTGCGTTAGCATACCAGACTGAGACTCAGTTGTATTCAATTTTCCTTAGCCTCCAAAGTTTCTGTTGCCATCTTTAAGGATACTTTTAAGGTGCTATACTATGAGGTAAATACTGCAGTGTCACTACTATATGTATTGTCATTTACTTCTAAATGCTACCTGGATGCTATTCCTTACCCTGTGTATGTGTATGCGTGTACATGCATGTGTGTGTGTGCTGTTGTTGTTGTTGTTGTCAAAGCACCACTTGCTCCTATGCTCCAAGTGGCCAGTGTTATCATTGTGTGCTACTGAAAAGCAGAAGAAAGATACTTACACTATGTGGGAAGTTAGACAAACCAATCTTTAATATCTCTTACGTCTCTGAAATTATTTTATCTTACGGATAGATCCCACTGACAGAGGGCTGTGAGCCTGTCTCCTTGACTCCCTAGCTAAAGCCATAATCCCTGAACCTTTGGGAGACAGTGTGTGGGTGTGGAGGGCTTGAAAAGATGTGTTGAAATATTCTAAGCACAAGTTTCTTTTTGGTTTTGAGGCTTCCAAAACATTTAGATGATTTCTTTCCATAATAATCATATGAAAGGTGACTTTATATGGCCTTGGGATCAGTATGAGTTTCGTTCATGGTTAGCTTTGCTGCACTGCTTTAAAAGACTTGAAAGTGTATATGTCATCTCTAATTGGAACTCCTAGGCAGATATGATGCCATCAGGGAGCTTAAAATATGTGGCCATATGAGTCGCCCAGCAGACTCAACCATATTGCTGTAAAGCAAATAATTTACATTTAAATAACTTATCTGCATTCACCTAATTTAAAAGTAATCTTTATTCTTTCTCAACTAATCCACAAACTTATGGACTAGTTTGATCATATTTGTGCAATAAAATTGAAAATTTCAGATATGGTAGGTAATCAATTTTAGTCACCTCATCTGCGTTTCCAATCTCATTACAGATTGCAATTTTCAGTGCAGATTACATGATGACCCATCAGTGGCTTTGTTGTTTCTGAATTACCGATTCCTTGCCTACTGCCAGATAAGAACAAAGCCTATGCATCAGCCTGACAGCTTGCAAACAGAAAATGGGCTTGTAGGATTGGATTTAAATCCCAGGTGTAGGGGATAATTACCACATCACTCATGCAGTAACTGAAAAATGGTATTTCAACAAGAAAAATTACATTCCTTTTATAGTGCCAACAGAAATCATTATTTGAGGCTTCACACTGATTCACTGTATCATTACATGTGCACTGTACTCATTAAAGGTAATGTTTGTTGCAACATAAAAAAGTTATTGTTTTAGGTAGTTTGGTAGAGCAGGTAGCTTAAATTTAAGGTTTGTGGGAACTTGATGGTGTAGAGGTCATTCGGACTCTAATATGTACTGTGCAAGAGAAATGACAACCCAGATGAAGGGCTTTCCAACCGGCTCCTATTACAGGAGGCGTGGATGGATAGTACAAAGAAAATGGAGTATAAATCTTTTGTTTCTGAAACCTCAGCCATTTAACCCTGCAGTCTGTCCCAAAGAAGAGAACAAATAATGATTCAAAGCTTGACAGAGCAGCTCTGCATAGTGCATATTTTACCATTAGCATTGATGTCATCAAAGTCCAACATATACATTCATAAAATATGGAAGGACAGGCACCATATTCATTCTTGATCATTAAAGAACGCAGAAGCTGGCATACTGAAAAGGCACTGCTCACCCCTGGCATTTGCTCATCACCCACAGGCCTGTGGTTGTTTCTCAGTAATTGTGTGAGCAGCACAGTAATAAAAGCACGGCTGAGCATTCATATGTCAATGCGATAGGCTGCATGTCAATGAAGAGAGCAAAACTACACTGTATTAATGGGGGGTCTGTTATATTTATGACCAACTGGATTTCTCATTAAATTGATCAGAATATCATAAGAAAAGAGAGTACTTTCTGGTTTGCTGTACTTTTGCATGAACTGATATATGAGAGGCAGGGCAGGTAGATTGTAGATAGGTATATAGGGAGAGAGATAGGTAGATATGGTAGATAAATAGATAGATGAGAGATAGATAGATAGACAGATGGATAGATAGATAGAAGGTAAATACATGATAGTATGAATTTTATGTCCTTTCACAGAAACTTTCCTTGGATTTCCCACATTACTATTTACATATGTTTATGTGTATGCTTATGCATATGATATAGTTATTATGTATGTACATGAGGGTGTGTGTATGTATGTACAAGTACTTGTGTGTCTTCCTATAGGTGAATTTGTGGAAGTCAGAGATAAAACTCAGGTATCAGTACTCACCTGCTATCTGGTTTGAGATATGATTTCTTGTTGATTGTAGCTGTGTAAGCCAGACTAAGTAGGGTTGGCTGCTTCCGAGAATTCTCCCATCTTGGCCCTTTAACTCAGTACATGAACACTGAGATGCTAAATGCCTGGGCCTGGGTTTACAAGGTTTGTGGAAATTAGAACTCAGGCCTGTGTGCTTGCGTGGTAGGTGCTTTAACCACCGAACAGTATCCTTAGGCCTCTTCCCCAATTCATATTTTGATCATATTTCTCTTTACACACACTGATAACCAGGTCTTTTATTAAGAAGCTTAAAGTACAACTGAAAAGAGCTAAAAATACATTTTTTGATCTTCTATTTCTCATACCTCTTATAGACTCTTGTCTTGATAATCTCTTCATGATAGTTAGGGATTTAGGATGCTGATACAGAGTTGCATGTATGAACATTACACAAAAATTTACTTTTTTTTTTCTTTAGCTTGGGAAGGCATTTTCTAAGACCTAGCTCCAATCTTCTATATCCCAGGAGAAAGTTTACCCAAACACATAGACTGTTGCCTGTTTGCACAGAGCTTATACTCTGTTGGAAATGGATTCTAAGTAAAAAATAATAAGGAGTAAAACAACATCTCTAACTATAGTTATAGTTCCTGCAAAAGGAATAGCAATCTCTAGCTGGAGGAAGCTGGATACAGAAAAGGAAAGAGGAGAAAGACAGAAAAAAAAAGAGAGAGATAGTCTCCTTGTGGAGCTCCTGACACCCCAGGGGGGCTGCATAGATGTAGTCTACTGTCAGCTTATTCTCCACATAGGGACAAGAGGAGAGAGAACAGGGCACTGCCTCTGACATGAACTCTGATGCCTGAGATTTAATCACTGCCACTTGAAGGAAAGGCCTTGTGGGAACACAGAGGAAGGGGATGCAGGCTATCCAGAAGAGACCAAAGAGGTTGTGGCAGATGGTGGGGAAGGAGGACTCTACATGCCAGAGGTCTAGGGGAAAGGAGAGGGAAGGAGGTGAGAGCAGGAAGGCAGGAGTGAGGGGTTACAATCGGGATATAATGTGAATAATTTTTTAAAAAATCGCCAGTGTGTTGAGAGAGAGACAGAGAGAGAGACACAGAGAGATAGAGAGAAAGAGAGAAAGAAAGGGCTCACAGAATGCCAGCAGCAAAACCTGTATGACTAAGATAAAAACCCATTATGCTACTCCTCAGTTCTCAAACATGGGGTCTGGTGTGTTGCAGTCAGTTATCAGACACTTAACATATTAGTCTGAAACCTAATTATAAAAATCATATAAGAGTGTATGTACTGCTGATCTAAGGCTAAGTGTTAAACACTTAAAATAACTCATGATTTATTGCTCACATCAGTCTTATAGAGGATACTATCATACCATTTTAACAGGTAGAAATTGAGATAAGAAAGTCTTTATTGATCTTCCCAAGAGGTAGAGACAGATATGGACACACTTACCTTCTATACATGCTTTTAAAATTAAAAATATTGTTTAATTTTTTGAAATAATATATAATTGTGTAATTATTTTAATAAAATTACACCATGTCTCTCTTTCTTTTTTAATCAGACTTAAGATCTGATCAAGAAGAGAAGCCCATAGGATATCAAGTCTCTTCTTGGTAACCTGCTATCCTTCCTCTGAGTGCCACCAGGTCTCCCTCTCCAGGTTACCAAGAAGAGGCTTGATACCCTATGAGCATATACAGGGGTAGGAAATCCCCTTAGGAACAGTCATAGGGGAGGGGAATAAGTGGGAAATGGGAGGGAGGGAAGAATGGGAGGATACAAGGGATGGGATAACCATTGAGATGTAACAAAAATAAATTAATAAAAAATTTTTAAAAAAAGAAGAGAAGCCATGGCCCATACTGGAAACCTAGCCAACTACCCAGGGCTAATGAAGTCATGGATCTTGGAGAAGAGCCTACAACCAGCACATTACTAAAACAGCACAGTTGTTAAAAATAGTTTTAATATTTGTCTTTATATATTCAGGTAAGTGTAGTCCTCATTCTGCATCAAGAAATCTCCTTGCAACAGACAGAGCCTGGACTCTTAATCCCTATATTACATAAGCTTTGTGCTCAGTTATATACTTTCTCAGCAGATAATAAAACTCAAAAAAAAAAAAATCAAGTCCTTTTTGTCCTAGTTCAGCACACTAATAGTATCATCATTATGGACCTCTTAGGCAGAGCAACTGTACACTGTCAGCCATTTTGAAAAAAAACTGACTCAAGGACTCAGTTATTAGTGGTAAGAATATACTGTCTACTCAGATTTTTTAAATATAAATTATACCCTATACTACCCACTTAGAAAACCTTTAGGAGCTAAGTCCCTTTTCAGTGACATCATAGAGGAACTTTTCTCCCAGGCTTATCAGAGACAACAATGTGGTTTTGGTACATTAGGTATATTAGGCATATCAGGTAGCCATATTAGAGAATAAATTAAACTTCAGGCAAATGCAAAACTGCTATTTTGTCCTCCCAACAGGACTGTGGAGAATGGGATTTGTCTGTTTTGGCACTGTTGTGGACTTACACGTCATGGTTTTATTTGAGGTCAACACATGGCTAAACTGGAGATTATATACTGTGTTAGCAAATTAAAACTGAACAGACATAAATGTTATTTCTCACCTGCCTGGTCCTTGAGGGCATAGGCCACATTATCCACCTGATAAACCATATACTTTCTCAGCATTCTCTTTCTGGGCACAGTTTTTCCACGGCTCCTAATTTAGTAAAAAGCCGAGCAGCCACACTCATGTAAGAGTCCTTGTGCAGGGAGGTTGATCAAAGGTCTCTATGTGAAAAAATTGTCCGTGTCCAGAGTGAGAAAATACACTGTGCATTCTTAAAGGGATGTGATTAGTACATGTGTGAATTACAAACCAGACAGTATTTTCATTGAGACATGAAAGTATATGGATTTTGTCTTTATTGAAGGTTGTGTTTCTTCTCTTGGGGCTGAAGGAATTGTTCTTTGGGCCCTGTTGCATGCACTTTAGAGAAAGGTAGGAATCACCTTACAGAACTCTCTCCTAAAGCCTCTCATTCTCTAAAGGGCTTTGCTGCTTAATTTTGTTTTATACTGCAACACGTTAGATGTCCGCCATTGGTGCTCACTGCTGGCTTATACAGCTTCTCCATGCTTAGAGAAGGTGTTGAGCAAATTGTATTGTAGCACACTGTATGGAAGTCTGGAAGAAGCTAGAGGAAATCTTCAGAGAATCAACAAGTGTATATTTGTAGTTTGAAAGGTAAAAGTAAGAGGGCTCGAAGTGGGGCACTCCATATCATATGAACCAATGAGTTAAACAATTCTTGTAAAGGCACATAGGAAAGGAAAGATATGGAGCTAAGAGAAAACCATAAACAGATCTAAATAGAAGTCTCTTCTTCCTCATTGCACTACTGCCCTCTTCACCAGCAAAATGGCCCTAAGATATTTGTGATGAACAGCAGGACTTTCTTTGTTTTCCTCTCCTTTGAGCCTAAGATAATGTTTACAAATTTTTAATGTTAAGGTGTCCCATATGAAACAGCATTGAAGTAAAAGGAGACTACAATGCATTCCCTGAGGGAGAGCAGTGCAGCAACAATAGAGACAAAGATGTTAGTTGTCCACCCAAGACTTGCCAGTGGCACATACCTTGTGCCATTGAAGACAACCTTGGAATTGCTCAGAAGCCTGAATGTGAGTATTTGTTTCACTTTGGAAAATGAAACATATATCTTTTTGAAATTTTCTGAATTCTGGGGCATCTTTGAACAAAGCTCTATAGGATGTGTTCACTGTTAAAGCCAATACATAATACTCCATAAATAAAAATTGAGGAGAAGGAATGAGCAGGAAAGGTACTGTTGCCAGTGGCAAGCTGGTTCTGAGTTATCTCTGAGTTTCATTTTTTGTTTGTTTGTTTGTTGTTGTTGTTTTTGAGACAGGATCTCTTTTTCTTTCCAGAATTTATGATTCTCCTGCTTTTACTTCTTCAGTGTTGGAACTATAGACATATAGTATCACATGTGACTCCTTAAATCTTCTTAAGCCCAAAGATTCAGAAGAATTGTTCACAGGTTTTCTCATCATTAATAAAATTAATTAACATTTATTATTCATCTACAGGCACTAAAACTCTATGTTGGGTCTTGAAGCAAGATGAGTGATAATCATTTTATAATCTAGTAGAAGTTAAAGCATCCCATGCTGACTACAATATCAACAAGAAAAAAGTCTGAATTACATAGCCTGGAAGATAGAGGTCATCTTTAATGGGAGTGATTAGAGAAATTCCTTCCATAAAGGTGCTGAGTCATGACTTAGTGAAAGGGTATAATTTTGCATCACCAGGATGAGAAAATAAATTATAAGCAGACAAAAAATAAAATAAAATATAAACTATGTGTCACAGAGTCATGGAAGAAGGTTCATATGAAATTCCAGTGTATATTTCATGTGTTAAACAAGAGGAAGACAAAATAGCACAGGCTGTAGCTGAAGAGAGAGTCCCAGCATAGAATGCTTTAGGAAGAAACAGCAGGGCTAGTTGGAGGTGGAGGACTGTTGATTTCAGGAAAAAACAAGGGCTTGATGAAGAGAGAGAAAAATCATGGAAGACGCTACAAAAGGATAAGAGGCACAGCAGGCCACTCTGCCAGTAACGCAAACTTTAAAGAATTCTGAGTATGACTGGAAGGCCAGGCAAGAAAGAAGTCAAGAGGGGGAAGAAGCAGAAAAGAAGACAAAGAATTAATGGATTTAGGGAGGAGGATACAGTTCAGTACTTAATGTATCTTAGGACCAATGAAAGCAGTCTTTTCAAAAGAGAGCCCAAGGTCAATATCAAATTCTGCACAGAAAATGATAAGAATGATAAATAGCCATTGCCCTTCAAAGTTGGGAGGTCATTGTGCTTTGCCAAGAAAAGAGTTTCCAATTACCAACATTCAGGAATAAGAAATGGTGGGGAAGTGGACTCACAGATTGTCTTTTGAGATAATTTTCAGAGGTGCAGGATGAAAATGTTCATACAGTAGGCATTGTTATAAACATGAGCTCCACTAACTGGCATTGTCTTTCTGGAAAGCACTCTGGTGTAAGAATTTGAAATATATGCCTGTATATACTCTGATATGTTTTCTTTGTTTAACTATCCACAGGTATTTGAGAGTTGGTCCAGCGATTAAGGCCATAGTCTTTTCTTTCAGAGGCCCTGAGTTCCATTCTAAGCACATACACCAGGCCATTCACAATTACTTTTAACTCAAACTTCACGGGGATCCAACAACTCTGACCTCTGCAGCCACCTACATGCATTATGTACACATCTGCACATAGACACATAATTTTTAAAAATCTTCCTTTTGATCATAAGAATGCTTATTACACAATAGTGAAATATTTCATATAATCTAAATATATATGAATATATCCATGCAGATTTATATAATCATATAAAGTTTCCACTGTGTTAGAGAAAACTTTTTGACACAAAGAAAAATTTCTGGCTTCTTATGTATTATTGAATTATAAAAATCAGCTATGACCTAGGGAAATGGCTGAACCATGGAAGAACTGGCCATACAAGCATGAGAACCTGATAAGCATTATATCCCCATTACCCACATCCAAAGCTGAGCTTAGCAGCACTGCGTAGGTGAGGGCAAGAGTGTCTCTAAAGCTGCTGGCCGTGCTCATCTAGCTGACTGTTGAGCTCCAGGTTCAGTGAGAAATTCTGCCTCCCAAATCAGGGTGTGTAAGTGACTGAAGATAGCCAAGATCAACCTCTTGCTCTCCATATGGATACACACCCAAGTGAGCAGTGTTTGCATCACAGAAACACACACACACACACACACACACACACACACACACAATTTTAGAACAGAAATAAAGATGTTTCATTTTTATACATGTCCATGCCATATAAATATATGCACAAAAAAATAAATATCCATGAGTTCAAAGAAGCAGCTAGAAGCAGCCAGAGTACCACAAGAAATTATTTGGATCATGTCTTTCTGCTAAGTGAAAACCAGAGAAGACCAGTGAAGCGTTCCATCACATGGAAAAGCAAAAAGCCTCATCCCATTGTCCATGGTTCGTTTTATATTCCTTCCAACCTTCAGGCTCACTCTTATGTCTCTGCTCCCAGCAAAACATCACATGCCCTCTCACAAGACATCTTCTGGAAAAATATCATGTGACCTCTCACAAGACAGCGTCCAGAAAAACATATCATGACACAACTGGATTGTCAAAGAAATCAGAAACTTCCACTTCACACTTCCTGGGATTCTTCTCCTGCAACTTCCTCTCAACTACAAGTCTCCTTCTTCTTTTTTTAATCTTATAGCCCAGCAAGTCCAAATAATGCTTTCCAATACATGGGTGTGTGACCATCCACCACAGTATGGTTGATCTACCAGGGACCACACCTCTAACTAAAACAGGTTTCTCTTTCCTTAGTAGCCATCAACTCTCAATAGCTCCTCAGCTCTGCTTGGGGCTTATATGTCCTTCTTCCATCTGTGCTGAAATTTTGACTGGCCTGATCTTGTGCAAGCTAACACAACTGTAAGTTCGTAGATGGAAATGTCCTATTTTGACCAGAAGACATGTTCTAAATTTTATGGTCATCAAGAGAAGAGCTACTAGCAGTGGTTCTCAATCAAATTCCATGATAGTGTAATGGGGACCACACAAAATATATCAGCAGAATTAATTCTGGCCACAGGCAACCAATTTGCAACCTCTACTTCAGAGACATCAATATCTACAAAAATCAGTGAAGGATTCTACCACCTCTACTGATGAATTTCATTTCTAATCTACAGGTAGATTCAGAGAACGTTGGCAATTACCACTATCTTTAGAAGTTGTTAAACATGTTAATTTGATTATTTCAGATTGATACAGCCAGTATTTAAAACTAACATGATTATCCCTCAATAATAGTGACATGTGTCAATAGAATAAATGTCAAATTAAGAACTGATGAGCTAACACACACACACACACACACACACACACACACACACACTTAAGAGTGCAGTCAACTGATCTGATTTGCTCAAACGATAGAAGTATGTGAGTATGAAGGCTATGTGTACCACGTTACACATTATGCCCAAGTGCAAGGTGTACACATTTTCCTTAAGCAAGGTGGGGTGGGCAGAACTGGATTGTCTACTGTGAAACTGAGACCCTGTTGAGCTCCAGGCTGTACTTAGAAACGTAAACGAAGATATCTCCGCATCCTCTTGGGAAAGCATCCCTATTTAAATGATCTTTTCTGGACATGTTTCTCTTAGGATTTACCCCAAACATCCTATTGTTTCAGTTTAATACCATTTATCCTGGTTCACTCCCCAATGACCACACTGACTAAAGGTGATGCTACCTCTGGGAATGAAATTACAGGCCTGGGTAGTCAGGTTTATCAAAGCTACAAATGCAGTAATAGAGAGGAAAGAATATATTTCAAAAGTGTATCATAGTCCAAATTCCAACATAAGTGGTGTTACATACTCACTGTTTATGAAAATGGGGCAAATAAATAAAATCCCTAAGTGTTTCAGAAAGGTAGCAAATAAGAGAAAAATATAAGTGAGAGGCTATGCATTCAGGTGTATCAAAACACTGGTGCTGAAATTTTTCTAGAACTGCTCTTCATCAGTAGATGTTTTTATGATTTGAAAGGTTTTAAGAAGCTATAAAACCAGATGGATTCACAGAGTATAATCCAAACACAATGAACTCCTTTCTTTTTTCATAGGGTCTTTAGAGTGGCGAGCTAAGGAAGTTAAGTGTTATTTCCAGTGTTGTAACTTACTTCTACTTGGGATCCTGGTAGCATGGAGCTTTATAAATCAAGACTGGTATTCCCTGCTAAGAGAGGGATAAAAATACACTATAACAATACAGTGAAGCATGATCATGATATAGCCCTGCAGACTGAATGCAACAACAAAAACACATTTGTGAATAGAGACGTTTTTCAACCCCTGTTGTATACAGGTGGAGGTATGCACCAATAAAGCTGAAGGAACATGGGGGAGTTAGGGTATAGTGTGGCAACTGACTTTGTTATCTAAGACTGAAGCTACCCTTCATGGTGGTTTCCGGTCTATCATGAACTGTGGCATGTTAATTACTTTTCTTGTCACTATGATCAAATGCATGAAGCAATGACTTAAACATTTATTTAGGCTGTGGTTTTGGAAGGTGAATCCACAGATGCTTGCTTCCATGTATTTAGCAGAACATGATATGGCAGGAACATCTGGTAACAGAGACCTCTGCCTCCTGGCAGATGCAAAACAGAGAAGAGGGAATACTGGCATGGTGTAGGAGAAAATATAGCCTCACTTCCTCCCACTAAGTTCTAGTCCACACATTTTCATTACCTCCTTACTGTCTGTCAAAAATTAAAATTTATTACCTATGTCTCTTTGTCTATCTCTCTGTTTCTCTCTGTCTCTCTTTATGTCTCTGTTACTCTTTGTCTCTGTGTCTCCTCTGTCTCTGTATGTCTGTCTCTATCTCTGTCTGTCTCTGTTTGTCTGTCTGTCTCTGTCTCCCTCTCTCTCTCTCTCTCTCTCTCTCTCTCTCTCTCTCTCTCTCTCTGTGTGTGTGTGTGTGTGTGTGTGTGTGTCACAGTACATGCATGGATAACAGAGGGTACCTTGAAAGAATCAGTGTCCTCCACTCCCCATATGAGTCCCAGAGACATCCAGATTTGGTTAAAAAGCACCTTTACTTGCTGAACTAACCCTCAAATACTTAACTCACCAATGGATCAAGCCCCTCATGGCCAGATTCATTGTGAATTAGTCCACTCTGGAAAGAATATTCACAGACATTGGCACAGGTGCTTCACAGATCCCCTAGGTGATCCTGAGTCCAGCTAAGCTGATTACATATCACATTCTGTTGCCATAACTAGCAGATACAATACCTGTATGCACACCTAGACTGCTTTCCTTTGGGAAATGTTGTGCTTCAAGGAATTCACATTTTTCTTTTTAAAATATTCTTTTTCTTTCCTACACTGATGGCAGATGCATGTGATGAGGCTGAAGGTCCATGGAAGATTATGTTCTACTCTGACACCAATCCCTGTAGCTGAAACTCTTAAATCACTCTGCAATGAAGAGGACACAGGCTGCACAACTTTACCACCAAGGGAGCTCTATACTGTAGTCATGAGTGATTCAAAGATATCTCGTCCCATTATACTTATTAGTTTCAGTTTCAACTGAACAAATACAATCAAATTAAAAATAAAATTAAACATCAAAGGCATATAACATATCAATGTACAAGGTGAACCAAATCTAGAATTGGGCTACAAATTATATGTATTTAATATGTACATTGTGCTGGTGATGTTTTAAGATACTGTATGTAGTCTTATGAAATGAGCATCACAATGAAGACAATGAATCATATTTATGCCCACTAAGGCCATTTGAATTCATTTTTGGTTGTTGTTCTAACCTTTATATTTTAGTGTTTTGAGACAAGATTCCTTGTAGCCCCAGGCTGGCCTCAAACTTGCTGTAGCCAAGTTGGCTTTGAGCCCCTGATTCACCTGCCTTAGCCTCCAAAGTGCTGGCACAGGTATATCTCACCACATTTGGCTGTAGAGATGTCTTTCAAAAAGAGAGAACTTTAGTTTGGGATGAAATTTAACTTGTCAGCATTTGCGTTGTGTTCTAATGATTAGTACTTTGGGTATATAAGTACTAAGCCTTACCTGAGGTATTAAGAAGATATATATTTTCCTTTCTCATTCTAGTTTTCAAGTTTAGGTTTTACATTTAGGTTTATAAACCATTTGGAATAATCCTTGTTTATAATTAAATGTCTTAGTTGCACAATTCATTAGAAAAGACCACCTACTGGACTGGATTATTCTTGGTTGCTATTCACATATTTGTGGATTCAATTAGAATCTCTGTTCTATTCTTTTGGGTCCACTTGTCTATACTTAAGCCATTTCCATGTTGATATCACATATATCTTTATGCTATATTTTTATATAATTTTCCTATGGCTATCCTCACAACTTCAACTCTTCAATGTTATATGACTTCCCCTAGCTCTTCATGTTTTAAATTAAGAAAAATTAACTTATATGTACTAGTTGTGAGCTGCAGTGTAGATGCTGGAATCCAACTCATGCCTTCTGCAAGAGCAGACAATGCTTTTACCCACTGAATAATTGTTCCAGCTTTATACAGGTTTCTGAGGCTTTTAGAATCACTTCATTAGTTTTAACAAATAGAGAGTTGGTCTAAGAATAAATTAGAGAGAGAGAGAGAGAGAGAGAGAGAGAGAGAGAGAGAGAGACAGAGAGAAATAGAGACAGAGAGAGACAGAGAGAGACAGAGAGAGAGACAGAGAGAGAGACAGAGACAGAGAGACAGAGACAGACAGAGAGACAGATAAAGAGACAGAGAGAGACAGAGAGAGAGAGAGAGAGAGAGAGAGAGAGAGAGAGACAGAGACAGAGATAGAGGCAGAGAGACAGAGGCAGAGAGACAGAGACAGACAGAGAGACAGACAAAGAGAGAGAGAGAGACAGACAGACAGACAGACAGACAGAGACAGACAGACAGAGAGACAGACAAAGAGAGAGAGAGAGAGACAGACAGACAGACAGACAGACAGACAGAGACAGACAGACAGAGAGACAAAGAGGCAGAGACAGAGAGAGAGAGAGAGAGAGAGAGAGAGAGAGAGAGAGAGACAGAGACAGAGACAGAGACAGAGACAGAGACAGAGACAGAGAGACAGACAGACAGAGAGACAGAGAGAGAGACAGAGACAGAGGCAGAGACAGAGAGACAGAGACAGACAGAGAGACAGAGACAGACAGAGAGACAGACAAAGAGACAGAGAGAGACAGAGAGAGAGAGAGAGAGAGAGAGAGAGAGAGAGAGAGAGAGAGAGAGAATAACAGAGAACATATCTTCTAGAATTTCAAGTCTAGTACATATGCAAATATGCAAACAACTTCAAGGAAAATGAGCATTATTGAGTCTCCAAACTCATAATACTTTCTTGATTTAAATCTTCTTTAATTCTATAAGTAACATTTTCATAATTTTTAGTTTATAGATTTACAAATCTTTATTCAAATTTATGACAAATGTTTTATTATCTTTGTATGTTATTAGTAACATGATCTTTATTTTTAATTTTTATTGGGAGCACAGAGAAACACATAATGATTTCATAGGCTTGGTCTCATATCAAGCAATCCTACTACACTCAGAGTAATTCTAGCACAATTTTGATATTCAATTCACTACTTATACAGTGGATAAATATTCTTTTATACTTTTATCAATATTATTTTGCAATTGGTTTCTTTCTGTGACATTCATGGCTTTACAGAGATAGCAAAATGGTCTATATTTAATTCTTCATTAATTTATTTATCAGTATTTTATTACCTGTTATACATTAGCCATAATGTAAGAGAAATAACAGTAGCTGAAACAAAAAAAAAAAAGGCTTACAATGTAAGAAAACTTAAGTAATTATTTAGCAGTTAGAAAAAAATCACATGGGGAGCTGGAGAGATAGCTCAGAGGTTAAGAGCACTGACTGCTCTTCCAGAGGTCCTGAATTCAATTCCCAGCAACCACATGGTGGCTCACAGCCATCTATAATGTCATCTAATGCCCTCTTCCTGAGTGCAGGCATACGTGCAAAGGCAGCACACTGTATATGCAGGGAAAACACCAATAAATATAAAAATAAACAAAACATAAATTTTTTAAAAAGAAAAAGAAAAAAAATCACGTGTATTTTAACATGGGTATTATTAACTGTGAGAATAATTAATGAAAATATGATTATTTAGACAAAAGTATAATAGACAAAAGCAAAAATAATTCTATCTTCTAATGTGAAAAGGATTGGAAAGGATTATTTTTGTGTTGTATTTAAGTCCACAGGACATAAGTAGGATTAGTGGTGAGAAAGAAACTTAAAAATTTATTACTATAAAACTACTTGTTATTGCACCAATTCTTCTCATAAAAATAATTTGGAAAAGTATATTAGGACATTAGTCAATCTTTTTCAATTGTATATGTTTTATATATATGTAGCAGAAATTGCCCAGATATTTATTGTCCAATAAAATCAAGTGTGCATTTAGTATCTCTCAGGTCCAAAAGAAAAAAAGAAACTTGGGAAAAATGGCTATTTGTGATGCCTGTTATTAAGTATACTAAAGCACATGATTGCCTACAGGTTTTCTCAGTATCACAACTTATGGAGCTTGTCAGTTCTTCTCATCTGCTTCCTAAACTTCTCCAGCCCCACAGGCTTCCCTTCCCCTAGCTACTCATTCCTGCAATCTTGGCCGTGTGCTTTCTACATCCTCTCTTTTGTCTTCTTCTCATTCTTCCCCTCTGTAACTCTTTCCTCCACTTCTCTCCTCACATGGTCCAATATACTGGCCACATTTAGTCTATTACTTTCTTTCCCTGCTGTGATCTCTTCCAGATGCTTCTGGTCTTACTCTCCCCTGTACCAACTATAAAAATCTTTCCCTCAACCATGCCCTGGAGTGGTCATGCCCTCACTTTACACAGTGTCATTTAGTCCATGTGTTCTAGGTATTCTTGAGTCTTCCTTGTGTGTTCTTTTTCCTTTTTATGTGATTTCCAATTCCCAATTCCTCATTCACGGTTGAAGAGCCCCCACCAGGAAGGTACCACTTCCTAATTAGAAAGTTCTAATCAACTGTCCTCTTGACTTTTGGACCATTATTTTCATTTTAGTTATATCAAAAAAGAAAATAATTTTCACATTTCTGAGTATTTCTTATTTCTAGAGCAGCTTTGATAGTACACCCTTACTAAGTAGGAGTTATGAGAACAAGGACAACACTGTCAAAAAGAGCATAGTGGAACAAATGCTAGGGAACCTAGCAGTCAGAAACCTCAGTCAGGAAGCTACTTTTGATCTCCAAATTTCTCTTGATTAACTGTTTCATTTCTTCATTGAGCAAATGTCCTTTAATGACTCATGGGTCCTATATTACCTGAGATTGTACATGCTGAAAAAAGTAAGACATACATGTTCTCTTGGCTGAGAAACTAACATTTTAGTTATAAATATCAGGTAGAAAAGTATATAAAAGAATTGAACATTTTGAAAGAAGCAGACAAGAGACTAATTTCCTGAAAAATAATTTACAGGACACAATTTTCTGAACAACAAATAAATACTCGAGTTGAAACAAGAAAGAACAGTTGTGCAGTGTTTTAAGCTGGAAGGCATTTGATGCTGAGGAAAGAGCTTCTGCAACATATAACATGTAAAAAAAAAAAGTCCTTAATGGATTCTTAATCTATAGAATGTACCCAAGAACATGTATGTGGGCTTCCTGGGCAAGAAATCGATGGTGCATGAATTTGGAGACACAAACAGGAGATATTGCATTGCAGAGCTCAGATCTTGGTTTTTAAGAAGTTAAAATGCATGTTGGAGGGATAATTCATTGGTTAAGAGCATTTGCTATTCTTCTAGAGAATTCATATTGGGTTCCCAGCACCACATGGCAGGTAGTTTGCAATCACTTATGACTCCAGTTCCAGAAGGCCTAATGCCTTCTTCTGGTCTCTCTAGGCACACTGCACATGAGTGTTGATATCAAAGAAGAGCAAGGTTTGAGAATTTGGGAGATGCTAACAGTCTTGCATTTTGCACTTTGATATACCTTCTATAGATAGTCCTGTAAGCTTTGAGGGTGTCTGAATTCTAAAAATGTAGCCTTGGGTCTGTGTCAAATGATGAATGAAGTTTACCAAAGATAGATACTTTTGCCCTTTTGTGTTGTTTGCTTATACTTGGACACTGTTTCTGGAGAGTGGTTTAGAGGACAGTTAATGCTGAAGATGCTCTGAGCTTCCACCAGTGGCAGTATCTCTGATACCTTTCTTAATACAGCTCTCTTTCAGTGACCAGCCAGTCTCAGTAACATCAAGACATTGTAGCTGCTAGAGAATCTAATTTGAGTAGATTAAATCTAATTTGGGTAGATTCATTTTATTAAAAAGTAACTAACAGACCCCTTTGTTTTCACAGGCTCAAAATCTGGGCAAGGTGATGAATTTTCATGTTCATCTACAGTGCAGTCTGGAGGCATAGATCTATCCAGAACTATTAAAAAATGAGTTCAATGCTTAAATAGTCCCACTCCCAATATGATATTGGTGTTTAACTAGAAAAAAATCTGAATGTTCAGTGCTATTGTTTGGGTGTGTTTTGAGTGTCACTCTTGTGTCTGTCTACTGAAATTTCATCTACATGGTAGACTGTTAAAAGCATAAGAGTTGACTTGAATGCATTCCTGAGAGACAGGCCTTTGGGCAGGGGACTAGGATTGAGTAACGCCATTAGAACAACCCCATGATTGAAGTTTATAATACTTGTTTACAAGATTGAGACAAGGTGGAGGAGATACACACCTGCCTCCTGCTTCTTGCCATATAATGTCTGTGCTGTCTCAGCCATCTAGGATATAGTCACTTGGTACAGATTTGACCTCCCAGAGTAAAGTTATCTGGATTCAAATATGCCATTATAATAACACAAAACAAATTAATAGAGGCAAGAAAACCATATACGTTTCAAGGTCCCGCAAGTAGAATTTCTTTGACCTAATGGGAGGGTTCACACTGTAGTCATCTCTCTCTTTTCTTCAAGACCAATTTAAGACTAATGCTCACTGGTTGCCTTGGAAACAACAATGTCAGGGCTGAGCCCATTTTTTTCTCCTCATTTGTTGCTATCTACACTGCTTACAAAGTGTCCAACTTCTTATGTCACTGGTGCCTGGGTTGTGGTTTTATCAGTCTTCTGGTGCTAGAAGGCTGGGAGATTGCCTCTCATGAATGCTACTAGAACACAATCCTGTGTTAACTCTCCTCCAATGTGTGCAGATGTTTTAACACTAGAGTCAATTGCTTCAATAAAACTCTCTGGAGGAGGTTAGTTGACTCCACTCTGTCCTTATCACTAACTAGTCTCTGGGATAATACACAGAGGGAAAAAAACTGCCTCTCAACCTTCACTACAACTATGAGTCACTATGTATTGATCAGAGGATTTCTGCTCTCTTTCTTTATTTCTAACATGCTGAGCAAATTGCTGTTAATGCAGGGTAGCTCCAAATGGAGCTTCCCATAGGCCTATAATGTAACATGGGAGCCATAGGAAGACAAGTAAAAGTTGGGATTTAATAAAAACCCAGTCCATTTAACGATCATGAATGGACACAATGACTCATACAAGGGCAGCCACAGAGTTCTATGGGAGAAGGTCTGATTATTCTTAAGGTCAGAAGAAAGAGCTTAACTTATTCTCCTGTCCCCCTATTCTGACACTGCCTGCACCAGATGCTGGGAAAGCTTCAGAAGCTTCGTCACTAAAAGAATCCAGCTGCAGCTGAGCAGATGGGTGTTCAGAAGACAGGCCTGGCTACCTTTGCATCTATTGAGCAGCTATTATGGTCTCCTCCTCTTCTTGTGCTGGAAAATATCCTCATAGTGGAAGCCAGTACATGTGGTTTCTGTTACCTCTGCATTAGGTTGTTTACTCTGTGATACTGGTAAAGGAAGATTCCTAGAGATTATGGAAGACTCTGGGTACCTAAGGTCTAATAAAGCAACCCTGAAATTCTAAAATATACTGCTATTAGCCATCTGAGGAAAGTTCCCTGTGAAATTCATGCATCTTGAGACCAAATGATCATTCCCTCCTTACTGATGATACTAATGAGGTCTTGTCATCCCCAGATGAGAGATGGGGCTTCTAACTTTACAGTGTATTCTCTGACTCACACCTTTTCCTTGATCCTGTTCTGTATTTTCTAACTCTGCAAAATTCTACCTGTTGGTAGAAGATAAATGCAAAACTTTTCAAACATCAAAATTTTAGTTTTGGATAGGTATTGTTGATTCACATTCACCATCTTAAGTATTTAAGCATTGGGGGCCTGGGGAATGGCTAAATGTGTAAAACTCTTGCCATCCAAGTGTGCCAATCTGAGCGTGTACCTTCAACACCCACATAGATTAACCTCTAATCTCAGCACCAGGGCGGTAGAGAAAGGACAGTGCAAGGGACTTGCTAGCCAGTCCGGCTAAATTGATAAGACTCCCTTTGCCGCTTGCTGGGTGAACTGGAACCTGTTGTATATCACCTATAAATCTCCTTTTCATCATTGACAAAATGAAAATAAATTTTGGAGTGTGGTAAGAATTAGAAGTACAAGTGAATTCGAATAGTGAGTACAAGGGAAGTGTTATGGTGGTTTGGTTTCTGGACTGCTGCCCTGGCCTTATACTTCTTTAATGCAAATGTTCTTCAAAAAGCCCAGGATGAAGGTTTCAACAAACCTAGTCTTCTTCACTTGGCTTTATCTTCCCCTAGGATGCCTGCAGCTTTAGACTCTCACCACGGAAAACATCTCCACCATGCCTGCATCACAACAGACCTTTTCATGGAATGTTATGTAATCACTTGTCATCGTGAGATGCCTTCTGTGGA
The DNA here is from genome assembly GCF_964271855.1 of Acomys minous. Taxonomy (NCBI): domain Eukaryota; kingdom Metazoa; phylum Chordata; class Mammalia; order Rodentia; family Muridae; genus Acomys; species Acomys minous. The sequence continues at coordinate 68,119,078 of NC_140489.1, read as the reverse complement.
GGTGCCCCACCCCTTACTTCTTCACCCACATGCCAAATGCTTGCTTCTTTAATATCTCCTCTTCTATGTGGCCTGACTCCAGTCTCCAAAGGGAAGCCTAGCTCTTCTTTGCACTCCCACATATGCTTTCTAAACTTAGATCCCTCAAATAGCACTAGCAGGGTCTGTTTGTATCGTATCTGTTTACATATCTCAATCTTTCTTTCCTTGGAACACATGCTTCTAGGACGTCCAGGGACTTGTTTGTCATTCTTAAAGAGGTTTTCTTTTCTTTTTTTTTTTTTTTAAAGCCCAATGTGCTAAAATCAAGTTAAACAAACTTGTAGGATCAGTATTTTCCTCAGCAAATAAAATACATAAGGTTTTAGGTGTCTCAAGGGCAGATTGGTCCGAGGTTTTGTTCTGCATGTGGGTAGCAATCCAATGGAGACAGGAGGAAGGGTTCTATTCAGCACAAACATAATTGCAATCCTTACTTGATTCACTCTTATAAATGACAACCATCAGATGCCAAGTTGTGGCAGAGTGACATCTGGCTCTTTGGCAGGCACCCCCGGCAACAGCGTTAATGGCTTCGGAGATGGCTCTTGGTGTGTAATGTAGTTACGTTTGTTATCTCGATTGCGAGATCCTCCTCCGCATCTTCTTACATCATCCTCTAACTCACTTCTGATTCCGTTTCTGTGAAATCTGGACACATTTATCCAAATTTGTCCAACGCCCTTCATGGCCTTGGCACACCAGTCCTTTAATGTATTTTCATCAGCTCCTGGACATATTTCACACACAGTTCACAGCCACTTTGTGTTCTCATAGGCATCTCAAAGGTGAAGGTTTTTGTTGTCTGGGAAAAGTTCTTTAGTGCTGGACCAAATTACATTTTCTAAGATGACCACTTTTGGGGCTCCTTTTGAAATCATGCTATATAAAGAAAAAAATGCCCCAGTGACTACATATGCTTTGAATTTGAAACCAATATGTAGCGCTTCATTAGCTCCCAGGATGAGCTGTGGAAAGGCAGGCTTGCAACTACAACAGTCTTTTCTGACTGAGAAAAATACACACATTTTAATTTTTTCTAGGTATTAAAACAAAGCCTTTGTCTGAAATTTTATCCAGTTTTAAGAAATGATGCACTTAATTTAAGATGAGTTTCTGTTCTTTCTTCTTCCTGTACAATCAAGAAATACAAGGCCAAATACAGAACAAAAAGGATAATCTGAGAAATAATAATAATAAGCCGCAATGCTTTCTCTTTTCCATTGATTGCTTACTGTGCTTTTGAAAGGCATCAGAATTAATCAAATACAGGGTATATGCATACACATGTGAAAAACCCTAACAATAACATTAGGACTCAAATGTCAAGTCATTACAGTAAGAAATGACATCAAACAAGCCTCACAATGCAAATAAGCCCCTGCAATCGATAGGCTAAAATAAATGGTAGCCCTTTTTATGGCTTTTATGACTTTTTGCATATAAAATAACTACAACGCTCACAACTGAAAAAAATCACATTATCTAGTGTTAGGACTTATTGGAGAAACATTTATGTGTGGAGCCCATGCATTTATCATGTTTAATTGGAAATTAATGAAACAGTATTTATATTGCGTGTGCTTTTACTTTTTTTTTTTCATCAGGCATGCCATCTTTAGATGTATTACACCTGTTTAAAATGCTGATGGAAATCATAGATAAAAGATTATGAAATGTCAAATGTAAAATCAAAAGGGAGAATAGCTATAAAAGCATCCGCTGCACCGCTCAGTGATACTCGGGCATGCTCCATTCAGCTCTTCACAATTCTGAAGCAATTTGCATGAGGGAGGTCTGTACATGGTTCAAAGGTGATTTTTCATACTGTATCTTTCATTTATTTTCAGAAAATAAACAAAACAAGAGAGGTCAGAACATAATTGTTCTGGGAATGGTAAATGGTTTATTTTTATTAACTACTTTGATGAGGGACAATGGGATCTTCCTAAAAGTCATCAAGTCTTTGGCCAAATTCCCCTGGGCCTTGGTTAACAGCACTCACTTCAATCTCCATAAATATATGGAGGCCTTGTGAAAGGTGCAAACAGCTGCTTTGTCTCCACATCGTGTGCATAAATGCTCATTGTGAGATGTAAATTGATCAAACTGTGGAAACAAATCATTTAAGGTTTGTGCAGTGATTAATAACAGAAGCCAGTAATCAGAGCTCCCTGCCACCAGCACATCTGGTACAGAGAATTTCTAGTTTGCCCTATTATGCAAATGTGCAATAAAACAAATACATTACTTAATTTAGCAGCTGGTTCAGACACATTATTTTAGGTGATTTCTTTATGTTTTGTGTACTTTTGCCATAGATGGTGGTTAATGTGAACTAATTCAGTTGCTTATGGAGTGAGGGTTGCTACATTTTTTAAAAAGCCCTCAGGAAAGCCAGCCTTTGAGAATATGTTGTGGCTGTAGTTTCTAAGAAGCAGATATGGAGCAAATACAATGTCTCAGAAGTTTAAAATCAACATCATTTGATTTCCATGCTCTCAAATATGGAGGGAAATCCCATGACCACTTTTAGAACTTGCTGGATTTAGATTTTGTGTTTGTTGTAAGTGTCGTTTCTTTCCATACTAGGCAAAAATATGGACCACAAATGGAAACTTTATTTTTAAAAAAGCCTATCAATGAGAATGCAGGGACCCGAGCAGTTTGTCCCAGGACATAGAACATGGGGATGGGAATGAAAGTCAGATTTCAAAATTCCTCTTTACAATTCCATTTTCTTGTTTGTACACCAAAGTTAAATTTGCTCATGAGAGTAGATAAAACAGTACAGAGTAGTGTTAGCACCATGTGAACTAGAAAAATACTTTGTCTAAGGACAATCACACGCCACATAATGATGCTTAGGGCCATAGCAGACTGTAAATCAGGAAGAGTACTATCAGATCCTATTTCCCAGTGACTGTGGCCACCTTGGCTTCTGTAACTACTCTCTGGTGGCCACACAATGACAAAATTACCCCATAAAGAATGGCTGTAATTATTCAGTTGTACATTTTGCCAAGTACAGAAGACCATAGTAAGTTGAGAATTCAGACATTAATATTTAGGGAAAAAAGCAGCAGAGATCTGGAAGTCTTAAGTGAGGGCAGGCATTTTGCAAATGTGAGTCAGTCAACAGAGAGATTGTTTTGATCAAGATTCTCTGGAGAAGAAACAGGATAGGCAAATGTAAGAGGGTATTTACTATAAGGCTTTGGCTTCTATAATTATAAAACATGGAAATCCCAGTATGTGTATTACAAGCATCAGTCAGGAGACCCAGGAAAGCGTTTATAACAGGTGAAGGTTCTTTCCAGCTATGTAAGGAAGACTGGTTCTATCTGCCTGAAGCTGTATGGGAAAGCCCCACTGAGAGTACATATAGCAATTATTTAGATGTTAATCTCATTCCAAAATACTCTCAAGATTGACATATAAAAATTAACATTCTTATAAATCAAATGTGTATTTAAGAAGGCAGAAAAAATAAAGTATGACAACAATAATTAATGAAATAAACAATTTTTGAAAAGACTAGATGCGTAGCGTTTCTAAAGTAGCAATCAACATCATTCAAGCTAGGACTCTGGATTTCTAATTTTTATCTTAGAGTGTAGACAATCTGACATCACGGACATCTTTATATCACCTCACTGTTAGTTTCAAGGCATCAGCAAATGTGGTTTTATTTGTTCAGCCCTGGAGAAGTCATAATGGGAGTCGATTGAATTCATTCAGTACGTAACAGGCTTGACAACAGTAGTCTTACTGCATGTGTGGACTATGAAGGCAATATAAGATAATAGGCAAGAACAAGGCATTGAAGTCAGAAGGCTCTTTTCTTTACCCTGTTCAACACTCTATTGGTGTGATTTCTTGGCAAGCTGCATAGCTCACTAAGCCACAATTTCCATATCTATAAACTAACGATAATTGAGCCTATTTTCCTAGGGCTATCATGAGGATTAAAGGAATTAAAGCATTTGCAACTCTGCACAATGCCTGACATGTGATAACTCAATAAACATTGTACTTATAATAGCTACAGGAGAAGAAAAGGAGTTGGAGCCAGAGTCATTGTAATGCCATAACCCATCTCAGCCCTACATCTCATCTTGTACAATAGGTATTCCTGATGAATGAGCCCCTGAACTAATACAAGACCATGGAAGTACTATCCTAGCCACCACGTTCACTTTGGGGAAGACCACATTTTATTCCAGAGAGGAAAAATTTCACAGATAAACAATAGCAAATATATAGATACATCCCATAAAAATTGTGAAATTTTTCTTCTTACAATTCAGTGGGTGAAAGTATTGGGGACTAAGCTAACCTACTAAACACTGATTTCAATCTTAAGAATAATATTAATCATATGCAAATTCCTTCAACTGAGAAGGTTTATTTTTCTAATGATGTTTAAATCTTTTTAAAAAATTAAAATTTGGGAGATGTTAACATTATCTGTTCCTGAAATTTTTATGTGTGTTTAAAAACTTTTTACATGTTATATACTTGGAGCCTGTCTTATTTTCTCACAATTTACAAATGTTCTTGAATATTTATATTAAAATGTCGTTAAAGATTTGAGAAATTATTCTCATATGGTATAGTAGTTGAAATTGTCTTGTTTTAAGTAATAAAGAGTCAAAGCCTCCAAAAAATGTAATTATCCTTCAATTCTGTAAATTTTCAGGCTTTATGCATTTCTTTTCTTTTCTTTTCTTTTCCTTTCTTTTTTTTTTTTTTTTTTTTTTTTTTTCTGAGACAGGGTTTCTCTGTTTTGCCTTGGCTGTCCTAGACTCACTTTGTGGACCAGGCTGGCCTCGAACTCATAAAGATTCACCTGCCTTTCCCTCCCAAGTGCTGGAATTTAAGGCATATGCCACCACTGCTTTGTTCAGCCATTAAAGGCTAGGCTTACAAGCAAAAATGTGTGTTTCTTATATCCTTATTCACTTTTCCTTTCTGGAATCATACTGGTGAGCAAACCTACCCATCTGTGTTTTCAACTCCTTTATGGGTTCTGGATATTTATTTCTGTTGCTTTTTTAAAATTTCTACAGTTTTATCTTTAATAATCCAAATGCCTAGTCTTTTGTTTTTGTGTATGCATCTTCATATTTGAAGACACTACTGAACTTTTTAACTTCAACAAGATTCTTCCTACCCATATATTCTATCTATTTGAAATCTATGTATTTGTAAAATCTTATAGTCTTGGCTTTCTTCTTTGATGTCTAGCCATTAGGGAATTTGTTCAATTGGGGTTTCATAATAGTTAGTCTATTATCTCAGGTTCTTATCCCCTAAAATTATTGGTTTTCTAAGTGTGAATCCTACTCACAGAACACTATTTTGTGTCATATTTACCTCCTCCCCTATAAGAATCCCTATGTATCTGTTTTCCAGCATTTTCTATTTTCATTCCCAGGATCTCTACTGCAAGAGTTAACTTTTCATTTTTATCTTTTAGGGCTCAGAGACAGTAGCAATACAGGCACAGTAATACCAAAACTCCTGCTTATGTGATTGATGTCCAGTCCATGGTCAGTGTTTCAGGTTTTTAAGAAGTCAGAAAGCAAATGAGATGGTAAGCTTTATTTCCATCATTCCAAGATGGTAAACAGATCCTCCTCCACCCAAAAAATCACCCTTTTAAGTGCTTCGATGTGCATGTACCATAGCGATGACATTCTGCTTTGTTATATCTCTAGCTCTTCCTATTTCTTACTTCCTAGGAACCTAGGATTTAAGCTGCCTCTCAGTAGGACCCTAATCTACTCCGCTGTGCCTCAATTGAGGTGTGTCTTCCCTGCACAAATTTCTTCTTTCTTTTAAGGATCTGCTGAATTCCTTAACTTTCTTGTCAATTAAGCTAACATTTAAATATTTTTCCTCTATCAAAATCAGTAGTTTCAAGTGTTTATTGCTGGAAGGTATGTATTTAGTAAACAGTATCTTCCAAGTTCTTGTGTTGGGGTCATACGTCAAATGTGATGGTTTGGAGATGAGCCATGGCAAGACAATAGGTTTTGATAAAGATGTAAAGGTAGGGCCTCAGAAATGATTAGTGTCTTTGCAAGGAACTTGAACAGGACAGCTCTAGGATCGTTCTCTCTGACCTTCAGACTCCAGAACTGTAAGAAAATGAGTTTCTGACATAGAAGCTACCCAGCTGATGGCATTTTACTAGGATCTCCTGGGAAATCATTAGTCATCCTGTTGAGATATTGAGTCTCCAATCATGTTTCTTGAATAAGTTTGAATAAGTTTCAAGGGGGCAGGCCTTGATTGTGTTGTTTTATATCAATAAATAAATTTAGGTTCTCCCTGAATTCAGGTACACCAGTGTCTCTGAGCAAATACCAGACAACAACAACAATTAACAACAATAGCCTGATTATTCTTGTAGAATGAAGAGTTCAATTCATATTAGCCCCAAGTGGACAATGGGGTAAAAGATCCAATTCAGCAGAACATTTGAGAAAATAATGACTTTATTCTGCCAAAGTAAAGAGAAAATCAAACAAAATGAAATCAAGAACATCATCTGTTGAGCATTAAGAAGCCATCTACAGCCGGGCGTGGTGGCGCACGCTTTTAATCCCAGCACTCGGGAGGCAGAGGCAGGCAGATTGCTGTGAGTTCGAGGCCAGCCTGGTCTACAAAGTGAGTCCAGGATGGCCAAGGCTACACAGAGAAACCTTGTCTCGAAAAAACAAAACCAAAAAAAAAAAAATAAATAAAAAAAATAAAAAATAAAAAATAAAAAAAAAAGCCATCTACAGGGCTTTATAAAGTAAAACTTCCACCTATGCTGAACATGAAATTTCTTGAAGTGGTGTGTTTAATTGACAAAAAAGTAAGAGTATAATTATAGTTGTAGATATAACATATTACCAAAAGTCATCTAGCTAATTTAAGTTCAAAAACCTTGGGCTTTTATGTGACTATAGTTAGAAATGAGTAATTTTCAGTAGTAAATATGTAGTACTCACTCCAGCCTCAAACACTGAAGTATCCCAATAAACCACAACCAGGTTCTACTGGCAAGTAAGAACAGGGAGGAAGCATGTTAGCTGGTTTTTAATATAGTATTCTGGTCTGCTCATGTGACCTGTGTTTCTGAGGCTAGCATTAATAAAATTACTTGGTAACTTGGTAGTTGTAAATTGTGACTCCCTGTCACTGACGAGGTCACAGATGTCTCCTTATTTTCCTTTTTAAACACTGATGGGTTCAGAAGAGTAAATACAGAGAGTCAGTGCACAGCATTCTAGTCACTTCTATAATGGAAAGTAAGCAAAGCAGTTTAACAGGAGGTAGGGAAGGAGGAGGAGGCGATAGGGACCACAGTCAAACAAATGATGGAATGAATATCCTATTTAAGTATGCCAGACATGCTCATGTAAATGGAACTTGTGGGTCACCAGAGATGACAGGCATGGCACATTGGGCTGATCCCATAATTAAGGGAAAAGACGTAAGTCAGGAACATTGCAGACTGAATGTGCTGCTTTACTGCACCCTGTAATTACTATTCTTGGGGTTTTTATTCCAATAGACACTCTGCACTGATGTTGCAGAATATGCTCTTCTTTCAGTATGAAAAGTTAAAGAGTAGTGTGTGTGAGTCATCTCACATGTGTTCCTGCACATACTGAGGCTATCACTCCATTGTGGCAGAACACATAAGGCAGACATTTCTATGGAGAAGCAATGCAATCCTGATTCCACATCACATAGTACATTGCCTTATGCCAGTCCTTTTCCAGATATGGCAGTTAGTAATCAAAGAACAAAAAAGTTAAACTTCCCAGCATCATTAGTACTTAGTACAAAATACATATGCTTACTTATGTCAAGCTGGGTTTTTTTCTCCCTTTGAAAAACTTGTGCCTTGTAATATCTGTGATATTTATGTGAAAGACATGGTTTGGTGCAATTTTTGTCTGACTAATGGGGTCTTAATGTTGTCTGAGGCCACTAGCCAAAAGGGCTTGTCCCATGAAAGTCTTCACATACCAGGAAAGTGAGTCAGAGGGGAGGACATTCTATTGGGACTTTAGGTGAGAGAAGCATGGGAGAATGGGGAAATAGAAGGATTCAGAGGGTCCTAGAAACATACAAGAAGAACATTATGATGGGTGGATCTGGGCCCAGGGGTCCTGTTCAAACTATGGCACCAGTCAATGAAAATATGGGAAGTAAACTTCAAACCCCTACCCAGATCTAGCTGATGGACAGAACATCCTGCACCATTGAGTGGAGAGTGGGGACTGACTTTCACACAAACTCTGGTGCCCTGTTTTTGACCACGTCCCCTGGATGGTGGCACTTAGAGAAAGGATAGCAGGCTACCAAGAAGAGACTTGATACCCTATGAGCATATACAGGGGGAGGAGGTCCCCCTCAGTCACAGACATAGGGGAAGGGAGTAGGGGGAAAACAGGAGGGAGGGAAAAATGGGAGGATACCAGGGACGGGGTAACAATTTAGATATAATATGAATAAATTAATAAAATATTAAAATATATATATTGTCTGAGGCAGAGCATGCTTATCTCTAGAGAATAAAATGTGATTGACAAAGGCAATCATATGAACTCTTTCAGCTCAGAGTAACCATGTAACGAGGCTCTGTCCAGTGAGACCCAAGGGGTATACTGCTATGTATACTTCAAAGAAAGGGCTATAAGGTCAAAGAAAACAGACAATATGACCAATGTCTTCTGCCTTCTGTCCTTCACATTCCTTTATTAGAACACGGTGTGGCAGCTAGAGCATCTGCAAAATCTTGAAATAATGATGGAAAAATAGACAGTGTTGAAGAAACATTGACCCTGGCATCATAAACTCTAGCCACCAGTAGCTTTAGCTGTATTATATGGGGAAAATAGCTGTTTGTTTAAACTACATTCAGTGAATTTTGTTACACACTGCCAGATTTATTTTTAAATAACACAAAATGTAAAGCACTGCCATTTAGTCACCCTGTTATCTAGCTAGAGTTAACAAGGATTCTGTATTTTATTTTCACAAAAACCCCAAAGAGAGGATAGTGGATCATTTTAAATCTCACATTTCCATATGGGATAGTTCACACAGTGAAAGTTTTTATGTACTTTATGTAAGCCAGCTGGGATGTGTCAGAGACAGACTTGAAGTTGTGCAACATGTAATTCATTTCAATTCATTCATTGACTTATGCATTCTGACAGACTTATATGGGCTTATGTAAAGCAAAATAATATGTGTACCCAGAGCATGGACTTTAATAATAAAGATGTTGCAAGGCCCTCACAGTCTAATGAGTTCAGGATTATGGCCCACTTCATAGACAGGACAGTATGCTTAGTACTATACCCTGTTGAATGACCATTGTGATCATTGATTGCTGAGGCCACCAAAGAGCAGAACCTACTGTCACATGTTCCTGATCCAGCAAAATGTCCAACTGTGCTATAAATATGAAATCTTATACCTACCTGCAACTCTAGCTTCTACCATTCATCAACCAAGTTTCTTTCTGTAGCAGATGCTATTGTGGAGACGTATAGAAAAACTGACCATGGATTACCATGGATACATTTTCAATACAACCCCTGTGACCAAGGCTCAGGAAACACTGTGGAATGGAGATGTCAAGGACTGTAAAAGTCTGATGCCAAGAAGTTTGCTGCTGCCTTTTGCCGTCTATGTATGATGGAGACTTGCACTTGTGAAATCTCAACAACACAATCACCCAAATAAGACATGCACAAATGGCAACACCAATTGGTATGCAGGTAGTTAATGGCTTCTGAGAGAAAAAGATTGGGTTTTCTCCCAGACATATCCCCATAAGTTATCTACGTCTAAGTAGAAAGATATAGTCACAGTCATGGGGAAACGACCCAATGGACTCAGCAGGATACACACACACACACACACACACACACACACACACACACACACACACACACACAATTATATGTGTGCCATCAGTTTGAGAGGGAATGGGGACACAGGAAAAGTTAGAGGGAGAAGGAGGATGGATATAATGTAAATATATTCATTTATGAAATTCTGATGATAATTAAATAAAAAACCAAACAATAATCATGATAAATAAATAAAAATAATATAAGAAAATAAAACATACAGAAAAATAGAAAATATTCTTTTGGTATGGAATGCTATCCCAAAACATGATCCAGAGCTGCAGAAATAAAATCTCATCCAGAAAGACAATTGGCCACAAGTCCTGACCACAGTTGCAGTTCTACAGACTTAAAACTTATGGGAGGAACATTGTGCTCTCAATGAAGTATGAGCTTAAGGTAGGGAAAAAATAGGAGAGCCTTTTGAAATATTGAATACATGTTATGTGCTCTATGATCTTCACTAGAAGGAGGACCTATAACAGAAAGCTTTATACAGAAAAAGAAACTGGAAAAGGGGGAGATGGGCTTTACACAGCATGGGAATTAGAAGTGATGTCTTCTGAAAGAGATTAACAGAGTCAAGATGAGTGCTAGAGGCAGAGGTTCAGAACTTTGACTTCAACTGTGCTACTTACTAATTCACTAAACTTGTTTTCTTCATTCAGACAGTAGAAAAAGAGCTTCCAGTTTCCTGTAAAGTATAGTCAGATGAAATAAAAATCCTAAGTTCAAAATTGTTCTGAAAACACAGGCTTTTGGATTTGCAAATATCCTAGACTGATCGGGGTAGAACTCTGATCAGGAATCACTTTTTCTCCAATTGATATGTAATAAAAGACGGACGATGCAAAAACATGTAATAATTTTCAATAAAGAAAAATGCCAAATATTGTGTCTTCTGTAAATTTTTACTGTTGGTGGGGTCTGAATGGAGCTCAGTCATTAAGAGTGCTCTGATGACAGAAATGAGATAGACCGTTTCATGTCTAAAACTGAGCAAACTGCATCATAGGATCAATCAAAGGAGACTAAACACCATACTAGCCAACAGAAGCTATGCATTGGTGATTGACTTCCCTAGACACAGACAACAAGACAATGGAGAGTTAGAAGACAATTAAAAAGGCAATAATAATGTAATTAAAATGAACAAAATATGTTTCTCTCCTTATCACCAAGTGCCTGTCATTCTGGGTGACAGTGCTGTTGGAGTTTTCATTTGCCACACTATTCATGTTGTCTAATTCATAAAGAAGTATGGGGTTTAGTGTTAAATTTTGACAGAATATATGCCCTTCATATTGGCATGTTTTATCATTAATACTTTAATTTTTAGACTGTTTAATCCTTGGGCTACATTAGTTTTCATTTCCTTACCTTCTTTATGGCTTTATAGTCAACCATGATCATGTACAGTTCTGTGAAGTGTTTTTAAAAGGAAGCTGAGTCCTTCATGTGTCCTGCTGTCAGGGTGCTATTGAGCAGTCAGCAGATTTTCATTCCCCACCTACTTTGGAGTAGGAAATGCCCATAGAATCGAAGCATATTTCCTGGTGTATTTTGTCATGTCTTCCTTCTGTCCCCTTAAAGCAAAATCTAAGATGTTGGAAAAACCTTCAATAAACTTTGTTAAGACCATGAGCAACAAAATGGTAAGATTGGGAAGCTGCTTTGGAAATGCAATACAGACTTTATTCATTTTTCCCTAGACGCTGTAATTGTGACGTTCTACCCAGAAACATGGGTGTTGCCATGCTGTCTGAACGTCAGTTCTTGCTGCCCTCACACATTAGCATGGACAGAAAATACCTTGGTTGTTTGGTTTAAAATACAGATTTCTATGGAGCCTCATGGCCCAGGCCTACAAGCCTCAGTCTTAGTGGCTGAGCCAGGAAGATTGTAAGTTCAAGGTCAGTTTTGATTACAAAGACTGTGAATAAAATCCAACACCCTCCTCATCAGTAATCATAATAATAGAAACAAAACTAAGACAATAACCATAACAAAATAATTAAATACAAATTTATTTAAATATTTAAGATTCCTATACCTGGAAACTCCAGATTTTCCAATTCAGACCTAGATACGTGCTTCAGACCTGTGCTTAGATGAGCACAGTGACAATCCCAGTTAGGCTTTTCTCTGATTAAACATTAATAATAATTGAGAGACAGAACATTGTTGAAATATGCAGCCTTTTATGTACTTTTTTCCCCAATGACGAGTTAAGAACTTTAAGTAAATCAGTATTTGTATAAAAAATAAACAAATGCACAAATTAACCCCGCCCATTCACCCCAAAATAAGACTAAGAAAGCATAGCACATGAGAAGTATCTCTGTGGAAAAGTTAAGAAGACAGTAGCATTTTATCTTAGGGTTTCATTGCTGTGAAGAGACACCATGACCAGTGCAGCTCTTACAAAGGAAAACCTTTCATTGGGACTGGCTGACAGTTTCAAAGGTTTAGTCTCTTATCATTATAGCAGGAAGCATGGTGCTATTGAGGTTGCAGAGAGTTCTACATCTGGATCAGCAGGTAACAGAGAAAGTGACACTGGACCTGACTTGAGCATTTGGAACCTCAGAGCCCACTACCTAGTGACACACTTCTTCCAACAAAGCCACACCCACTCCAACAAGGCCACACCTCTGAATAGTGCCACTCCTTGTCGGCCTATAGGAGCCATTTTTACGCAAATCACCGCGCACCTAATACAGGAGAGTGATCGAGGAACGAAGAGGCTTGGCAGGGAAAAGGTGAGGAGAGCCATGTTCCTTTTGGGAATTTAATAAATTCAAGAGTTCAGCTTGAAATTCTTTTAAGACAGTTTGAAGAAGTTATAATTACAGAAAATTGTCATTTTACTTTCACTAGTAATGATTTCTAGGCTTGGTCAATGATCTCACTCAGAAATATCTGTGATATACTCATTAAATGCAGAGAATAGGGAGATACTTTCATTGTCTGTTCAGGGGCAAGTGGAAGTTTCCTTGTGCCCTGTGAGATGTATGGAAGGGAACTGTTGAGAGGCAGATTTATCGGGGGGAAACTTTTGCTCGTTAACGTGCATGGCAACATCAGTGAACATCACTAGCCCAGTGAGAATGCTAAGCTGCAAATTCTTCACAGGTGAGAGGGAAATAGGAAGGCAGGCAACTGGGAGGCTTAGCGTCTGACTTTTAGGACATTCAGTGACCTGGAGACAGCTCTTCTTGTAGGAAATAGGACTATAACCCGATTTACTCCAGACAGTCTCTTGAGAGATCTCTAGGAAGTGCCTAGGAACAAATGAAAGTCGGCCTGGACCTGGGGATGAACTTTAGTCCCAGTAATTAAGTCTTTCTTGGTTATTTGGGGTATGTTCCTAGGAAAGAGATCTAAGAATCCTATTTCTTCCATGAACAAAAATGTTTGGTCACTTAAGGGTACTTCAGAGACAGAAAGAGAAGCAGAAGTGTTCAACAGGCAGGGGCGAGGTGGTAGGTCATAGACTCCTCGGCTTTGTGATTTCATTCAGCGTAGTAGTACCTCAGAGTTGACTTTGGCTCATTCAGGGTACTGCACTTTAGTGTGACATGGTCAGTCTGTGCATGATATGTATATCTTTCTGTCTCTCCTCCCACCCACCCACCCTCTCTCTGTGTGTGCGACACACGGAGGCATAAGTCATGCATTCCCACTCAGACTGAAGGACGTAGTCACAGCCAAACAAAATGGAAGTTACAGCAACAGGGGTGGGTAGGAGAAGTTGTTTTTATGTAGGTGTAAGTCCCAACGAGTTCTTCCATCTCTTTCTCAGTATCACCTTCTTGAGATTCTGCCATCATCCTCTGGGCATTTCTAGAGAGACCCTTGTCCTTATTGTCACTTCTCATTTTGCCACAGTAGCTGGAAGATGCTATTACCATTGCAGGCCTCTCCCTAGCTGGAGTCAGGCATCAGGCAAACAGGGAGACCATCTTGTTGTGATATTAAATATAAGCCCCAAGGGTGCTGTACATGGCACAGTGTGTTCCTCAGCGTTGTTTCAAATGAAAAAAAGTAATGTCTCTGTGTGTTTGGGTGGTGGTTTTAAGACATTTCATTTTTGAAGACAGAGATAATAACACTCAACGAAAAGAAAGAGTCCCCAAAAGCAAACATCCCCTTCCCCCCTCTTCTTTAATAAAATGGAGCCCTTCTCCTCGTGAGGCCATCTCGTTCCTGCTCGGCTATCACTGAGCCCTGGAGGGGAGTTTTTCTCCTATAATTTCTCATTGCCTAACAGGCTTGCTCTTTGTTCTGAGGAGTGAGGGCTGATGTTTTCCCCGTCCAGGTTTATCCTGCTTCACACTCCTTCCTCCGGACTCCAGGGAGCTGAAAATCAGATTTCTAGGGACAAGTGAGGTGACAGAGTGCTGACCTGGGGAAAGGGAAGGCTTCGCAATCTTCCAGCAACCTGATCTATCGATCCCACACTACCGGGCTGTCTCTGTTGCTGCACTTTGCAGTCTCAGAAAGAGATTCCCTACTTATTTCTTTGCTGCAGTTCCTACCCTGTTACCAAATATGACAGTATTCCAATACTGAATTAAAGAACCGGTTACTTCCAAATTGTGGTTTCTAAAGAAATTCTGAAATTGATATTTTACTTTCACAAATTATTTAAGACAAATCATTTAAATTCTAAGGATACAAAAACATCCCCCAAGAGTGTTCGCTACAAAGTGCCCTTTCTCCGTGCATTACAAAGCCCCATGCCCCCTCCTCATACAATGAGGTGTGCGGAGGAGAGCCAGAAATTGCCCATAATCACGCTCTGCCTTTCTACTGTACATCCAATATGTGCTGTCATGATTTGAGCTTTTGAAGCTCTCATGGCAGCATTGGCAGGGAAGATAATGGCGCCTATTATTTTCAATGAGCTCCATCAGGAGGTTTCAATGGGCCTGCTATCACTTGAACAAAGACACGTTGGGAAGCAGCTCTGCTTTCTTGTCATCAAAATGGCTGTGAGTTTGTGTGAAGCCAAAGAACACCGCTTTCCCTTTTCAGCGCTGTTGGATTTGAAAGGACCACGAAAGGCAGCTTAGAAAGAAACAAGCCCGACTCCATGCTGGTGCCCTTTGCCTGGGCTGGATGTATATACGAGCCACTTTCCTTTATGGAATCGATAAGTTCAGCAGAGTGAAACCTGCTTTACCATCGACTTTCTATTAATAGCTAGACATATATTCCCAAGGAAAATACCTTTTGATTGAAACAAACAAAAACAAAATAAAATAGAAACAAATAAAATCAGAATCCCTGCCAGCAAGCAAGTAGTTTAGAGGGCGGGGAAGCTGAGAGCAAATTCCGAGCTGCGGTAGCATTGACTCAGCTCGGCCATAGCTTTCTGGTTCTGTTCCCAGCTCTCCCGTTCTCCCCCAGGCTTGAATGTTCACCTCCACAGCAACTGCACCTCAGTCTCCATGCTTCTTTGTCTGGATATTTACAAAGACTTATTATCAACCTGTCTTGGGATCCTAGGAACAGACAAAGTCAAAGCCCTCTAAATAGAAGGTCATTTAGACTTAGATAAATTTATTTCAGTGAATTTATAAGTATGAAAGCTCACAGATGAAATGATTAATGATAATGGCCTTTTCTAAATAAAACATAAAACTCAATGAAAATGAAGCATATCAATTTTCTACTTCGTATATGCACATATCTGAGCATCTCACACTTGCCATTTAATATTCAGAGAAAGAGTACCACTCTTAGCCCTGTATGACTTACCTGTAGTATTGCTGGGACAAGATACCTAACAAAAGAAAGCAAATACAGCTGCAGAATTGGCTTGTTGAGTAAATTATTTGCTGCACAAGCATAAGGATCTGGCTTTAGATCTCCAGACCCGACTCAACGCTGGCAGCAGTAGGTAGAGGTGATGCTCTGACCATGAAGCAGGCGTCAGTGGCAGGAGAGAAACTAGGAATCCAGCAAGCTATCTAATTCTGTGTACATAGTGGTGAATAAGAGATGTGCTGTCAACAAGGTAGAGACTGTGTGCTACGCTTGAGATCATCCTATAACTCCCAAATGTGTGCTGTGGCACACACGCTCACAGATGTCTGCATGTATACACTATTGCACACACATCAGACATGCAAATAGACATGCAGCATGCATACATATACAGACACAATCACACATATGTATATACAAACCACATGCCATATAAAACACACACACACACACACACACACACACACACGAATTTAAAGAAGTGTTTGTTTTTGTTTTGTTTTACTTTGTTTTGTTTTTCTGCCTCCCAGTTTAAAAGATGCAGTCAATCATGCTGAGAAAGCATGGTGGCAGGTGCATGAGGCAGATGGCTGCATTGCATCCACACTTAGGAAACAGGGAAGAATGTGATGCTCAGTTTGCTGCACCTTTTTATTGAGTGTGGGACACTGGCCCATGGAATGCTACCACCTATATTTATGGTGAGTCTTCTGACCTTGTTGGATCCAAACTAGATACTCACTCACACACATTGGGAGCTTGTCTCCTAGGGGAATCTAGATCTTGCCACACTGACAATAAATATTAACTGTCTGAATTCACAATTGACGACATTTTAAGATCTAGAGAGTTAAAAAAAAAACTTGTCTGTTCCTGATAGGCTGTAATCTTATAGTGGTGGACAAGATCCCCTTCTGTCACAGATCTAGGGGAGGAGAATAGGATGAAAGAAGGAGGGAGGGGGAATGGGAAGATACAAGGGAGGGGATAATAAATAAGATGTATTCTGAACAAACTACTTAAATAAAAAAAACTTGGCTGTTATTACATGTTATTAGGAAGTGCTTACAACAGGATTCAGATACCTGGAATCTCATTCTAGTGACACAATACATGAAGACCTCTTCAGAAATATTACCTGTATAAGAACTGTTTAAATAGTACTTGGAATAATGATTATAAAACACGATGAATGCCACTATGATGTACAAGGAGAGGTGATGGAGAGGTGGGAAAAAGAAAAATGGAGTGATGAATGCACAATGGAGAGGGGTAGAACTGGAGACATGATTGTGGTGACAGGAGAGAGAGGGATGAAGTCAACATGCTGTCGTTGCCCAGTAACATCTGAAAGATGGTATGCAGCTACCTGGAGCTTATGGCCTGAATCTGCCACCCGGCAATGGGATGCCCTGGTTTGGGGCAATGATGGAGCTCTGAGATGTAGGCAGTTACACTTTCTGGATTAGATGTCCTCAAAGGATCACAGTGGTCCTTGATGCCACCAGAGACCATGTTGGTATCTGTGGTCCATGCTGCAGCCCCAGGCTGCCATAAAGCCTGAGATCCATATGGACATATATATGCTCTGTGCTCCTGACTGATGTCTTGATGATGTTCTCAGACTTTGCTTTCTCAAGGAGCCATGTTGATATCCACCGCCCATGTGGACGTCTGTGGTCTAGGCTGCCACCTCAAGCCATGTTGATGTTCTTGGGCACTAGAGAGCTGTATTCTCCACTCTCCACAGCTGCACTGCTCTCTTCAGTTGACGGCTTTTGGTGGGGGTAGAAGTAGAGAAAAACTCACCTTCCTTTGGGGGCCTGGCCCCTAGGAATTTCACCATGCTCCATTGAATATATGGACAACGCAACATGGACTTATTCTCTCTCTCTCTCTCTCTCTCTCTCTCTCTCTCTCTCTCTCTCTCTCTCTCTTTCTTTTTTTATGGGGCCAAGGTCATTCATGGGTGGGTGTTCATAGGAGAACTGGGAGGGGAGGACAAATGGGGTACATGATGTGAAACCTTAAATAACCAATAAAAATCCCCACTACTCTGTGAAGAAGAAAAAGAAAATAAAATATAATCGTAGCAAATTTGACTCCTCCTTTTATTCCTTATCCCTCTGCACATGCTTCTCCCTCTCCCAAATTTCTCCATACACATGGTTAATAGATTCCTTGCCTATTTCCTTAAGCTTTCCAGGATAGAGAGCAGAAACAGCCTAACAGACTCTACTGTTAGTGTTTCCAAGTATCTGAATTCACTTAGATACATTACTCCTGATGATCCTATGCTGTTAATGTAAGAGAATGGCCTGATTAATGTTTATTATTAGGCTTATGATTATTATGGTGGTAGTATCTAACCCATTTTCACAATCAATAATGACACAGACACCTGGTAGATGTGAGAATGGGACATGACAGATATTAACCCATTAACCTACCTTCTACTATCTCCTAGCCTCTATTCCATGTGATTTGCTTTAATCATTTCTATATGGGCTACCTCTCATCCATAAGTTTATAAATACTTGCTTTTCTTGACTGCTTTCTTCTATCCATGCCGATCCAGCCATGTCTCCTCTCCATGATAACCCTTTGCTGTAGCTCTGCTTCCTTCCTCCTCCTATACCTGCCCTTCTTCCTCTCAAGATCTTTCTCTTCTCAAAGCCTGTGAACTTTGGCCATACTTATCCCATTCTGCCCTGCCCAGGTTTAGGCTTTTTTTTAAATTATATTTTATTCATATTACCTCCCAATGTAATTTTCTTACTCTTATCTTCCTGTTTCCACCCTTACATTTGCCTGTAAATTTCAATAATCAGCCAATCAGGAATAATGTCTTAGGCAAGGTTACAGACATTACTTTGAAGTACATGAGTATCTGCTCATAAAAGACAACAAACAGACCTCCGGGGGTGGGGGAGGATGATTAGCAATCAAATACAAGGCACCAGACCATGCTGAACATTCCCATGTCAAAAATATTTTTTAATAATATCAATTCATCTTAGAAGAAAAGAATAAGACACTTTTAGAAATCATGTGCATGTGCTGTGTAGGAAAGAGAGGTCACAATGATGTACTGCTAATAGGAATATTTTTAAAAGTCCTTTGGGTATGGCATCATAATCTTCTAGTCGCAGTTGAATTTGTTCCAAGGTTGTAGCCAAGGCCACCTTCCAGCCATTGCAGATGTGTCAATAAAGAATGACTGGAAATATTTGTGATAGCCATTGCAGCACAGCAAAGGATCAGAGTTTACATGCTGCTCTTAACTTCTGCTATATGTGTGGCACGCCAGAGGGCACAAACAGGAAGAATGTTCCATTAATCTGGGTGACCAATATGCCCAATTGACTATGTGTAGGGCCACTGTGTCTATGTTATTTCATAAGCAGAAAATAATTTGAGGTGACAGTGTCTGAAAGAATCTAGCAAAGCTGACTTCCATGAGATCTAAATGTTGCATATCACTTTTCATCTTTAACCAACCTAGTAGCCCAGTCTTCCTTGCAGAGTGTCTATATGTAAGACTTTTATAACTTGCAGTTTCAAGCACCCACTCTCAGGGAAAAAATACACAACAATGTTTGATCCTCTGTCATAGGAGACAGATGTTTCAACATGACTCATTTGGGCCCCCCATAGGAATAATTATTGTGCTGTGTAGTATTTATCCAGGTGATTTAGGCATGCACAAAATATGAATATATTTGTTAATGATCTTTGACAGAAATAAATGTAAATGTGTTGGCTTTAAACAATTTTTGCTGGTTCCCAAAAAATACATCGATTATAAAACAGCTTGTCCAGAAACTGGGGTGGATTATTCCTGATGTTTGGCACCTTAACTCCAGAAGTATGCTTTACTCTGTAGAAGTTTGTATCAGCACTTTGCCACTCATTCACACTCACTAAGAAGACACACCACCATAAAAGATAATTCTATTGCATTGTCTTCAGGAAGCCACCTACACTATTTGTCCACAAGATTATGTGGACAAATTATGCACACCTTGAAAATACTTCATTAAAGGAGTCAAAGAGCAGTTAGAGCAAAGCAACCTGGAGGTCCCTCTTGTATACAAGTTCAAAGATATTCAGATTGTGACAGACTTTCAGAAATATAGTGCTGTTTTATAATAAATTAATGTACATATGGTGCATGGTTTGGAGGAGGGGTGATGACTCTTTATTTGAAGTGTGAAGTTTAATTTTCAACTCCTACATTTAAAAGAGGAAAATGATTATTTTTCTTTACTGACTGAAAGTACCCTTAGAAAGCTCAGATCATCTCCAGGTTGGAAGAATGGATAAATTAAGAACTGATTGGTTGACCAAAGGAAGATCTAGAAAAACCAATGTCTTTTGGAGTATTAAGAGTCTCCATGGAAAGATAAAGAAAGCAGAAGGCACTTGTCTTTCTGTTTCTGAAACAGGCATTCATGTCTGTACCAGCACCACCTCTGACCTGAAATGCCTCTTAAGAGCAATAATTTTCCAATTGGTGTTTCTTCTCATCTCCAATTTCCCCCCAAATCAACAGTTCACAGCACACTGCAGTTGTCTTTCAGATACTTAAGCCTTGGAGTGACTCTTCTCGACAAGCCTTCCAATGGTTTCTCCATGCATACACATGAGTAGGCATCAGCTTTTCAACCTTAGTGAGATTTCTGAGTGTACCTCACATCTCTATATGCTAGTCTCCTAAATCCACCTGAGGCAATCATTGTTCCCCTAAATGAAACTTTTAAGGCCTGAGTACTAATGATTGTGCTTTCAAACTTGGATTTCCATAAAGACATTACTGCATCTTCTGCAGCTCACAATTTTTCATCCCTACCAGAGCTTATGGGTCTCTTCCATGCTTTAGAACCACATCAAACATACCTTCTATTCTATGAGCCCCACCCATCTCCTACCTTGAGGGTGATGCCTTCTCACCATAGTCTGGTGTTTTATGCATAGCTACTAGTTCACTATGAGAAGCCTATGTGCAGTTGTTTCTATTTTGCAAATGATCTCCCAAATCAGCACAAGGTCTTGGTCAAAACAGGGACTCATATTTTTTTAGTTAATGGATTCATAGGACACGTAGAAGAGTGTTACATGTAGAGAGATATTTGGTTGTGGTACAATGATGATGCCAATGACTCTCTCTCTCTCTCTCTCTCTCTCTCTCTCTCTCTCTCTCTCTCTCTCTCTCTCTCTCTCTCTCTCTCTCTCACACACACACACACACACACACACACTTCTAATCTGAACTTTGCAAACATTCCCTTGTCCCATACAACCTAAGGCAAGTGGGTTATTTAACATAAGACCCTTTAGGAATGGAGTCAAAAAACCTCAGATGGGGAATTGTTAAGACTCTGAAGGTCAGAGAGATAAAGCAAAAGCAGCTTCCCAAGATCTCATAGTTAATAACTCATAGAACTAGAATTTTGGAAGAAGTTTCATAGACTAAAGAATCCATAAGCCATAGCTCAAATGCCTCTTTTCCCCTCTCATTCTAAGAGTGAGAAATCCTGGTTTCCTTGTGGTTTCATTCAATTAGTGTTTCTCAGAAACACTCCTAAAACAATAACTATACTTTTCACAGATAAAGCTTTACAAAGACGTGTCCCAAAGGTGGGTAAAGCTGAGAAGGGATTGTGGCCAACCACTGCCTGGCATGACTGCTGTCATTACCTTTCTAGGCATTGAATAGAAGCCACCGGACTTGTGTATGAACCATCTCTGAATACATCTTCTGCCTTCATTTGCCTTCTCACTAGAATGCTGTCCCAGGTCCTTCCCAGGAAATCTGGGGCTGCCACTGCCCTCAGCAGTTCCACAGCCTGCGTTCACTAGAAGAACAAATCTCCACAGCAAACGACAAAAGCTGAAAAATGTACATGCTTGTCTCCTCTCTGTGTACCAAGCATTCTTTCTGAAATGGAACATGCTTGTCTATAAGACTAGGATGAGAGTCCTGCTTGTATTCCTGGCTACTTAGAAGGCTAAAGAACATTCTGCAGTCATTTACTAAAATATGCATTGCATTTGCTTCTCTTTCTACCATGGGATATGTGAAGGTGAAGTTTAATACATTTATCTTTCCTCTCTGATCACACTTTGCCATCTGTGGTACATTCAAAAGGCCCAGAGAGGCCCACATCTATAATGGTTGTGCTTTAATTTTCTGGATGCTACTATAGATACCAATAGATTTGGAAAGAAACCAAAGCCTAGGGAAATATAGGGATGGATTCAGCTCAGCTCCATTTCTTTAGATTACTTGCCTGGAGTACAACATCCTAAAGTTTGCAGATTTGTATGTGACATTTTTTTAAATAGCTCTAGATGTGCAGCCAGAAACTCTTAAAAAGAAAAAAAAAAAAAAGAAAGAAAGAAAAAGAACGAACGTCAAAGGTGACTCAGCTTAGCTGAAGCAAGAAAAGTTTAATTCAGAACATAATTTTCTTTCTTTATTTGCACATAGCAATTCTGGGGAATAAAAGCCATTATAGAATCAAAGGACAATTTGCTTTTTTGTTGGTGTTGTTGTTCTGCACTGAATTTTAAAGGCTTTAAAAAATAACATAAACAGATGAATGATACTAGATTTGGTGCAGCTTAAAACCAAGTACCTTGAGCTACTTCTTGTGATAAACAGAAACAGTCTAAGCTCTCTGCCCCAGGCACAGTGTTGTGTGAGCCCAGTAAGATTGATTCTCTTCCTAGCTTGGAAATGAAGTGAACAGAGACACCGACAATGATTCTCAGAGACATGGGGATGTTTTAAAAAATGTTAAATTATGGATGTTTCAATCTTCTTGGTTTTTTTCTCCCATGAAATCTTCCTTTTTTTTCTTCCATGAAATCTGTCTCTCACTATTGTGTTAGCCTTTTTGTCACTCCCCCTCCCCCGTGTGCATTGTTTATGTGTGTGTTTGTATGTGCATTGTGTAGTGTGTGTGTGTGTGTGTGTGTGTGTGTGTGTGTGTGTGTGTGTATGTGTGTTGTGTCTTTCAACTATTAAGCCTCTCAGAGAAATTTTCAAGTCTTCCTATATATCTTATAGTGTGGAGGGATCGTGACATGAGAAAAATCAGGGGACCATTTATCTACGCCTTAGAAAAATAAAACTGAAAATTGAGTAATAGAGAGGCAGTAAAGATTCATATGAAATGCGCTTCTGTAAGATTTGCTGAGAACAGATTTTAATGTGTGGATGAAAAGGTTTAGGGGCAGTGGCAGAGTGTGAGGACATTGATATGAATTATGTATTAAATCTCGTGGCCCTTCTTCAAGAAGTGTCAGTAAGGAATTGGATTGCTTTTAATTACTTTTTGATTGTTGAGCTGTTTCCACAAATATGACATTGCATAGAGACTAGACAATGGCAGGGCCTACCTTATAACAGGAAAGAAAGGGAGAAAAATAAGTTGAATATCAGAAAGGAGAAAACAGTAACTCTTTTAGAGTGCTTCTCCAAGGAGGAATGTTGTGTGTGTCGGTACAACTCCTTGACACCCTAGAAATAGAGCTCCCTGGAAAATGTAGACCAAAGTACAGAAAGAATGGATAGAAGGTGCACTGTTCCTGACATTTATTTAGACTATATTCATCAAGGTTTTACTTCTGGCTACCAAAGAGGAGGGTTTATCCTTACCTCTGCTGTCATCAGAGACAAAGGACAGGACTAATTATGAAATGGTAAGAATCTACCAAAGTACAAGCACTGGATGAGTGAAAACAGTCAGGTTTATAGCATCATCAAAGTCCCAAGATGCTCATAATCTGGGTAGAAAGCCACAAGCACACAAGAGGAAAGTGCTGGGACATATGTGCTGAAGGATTCATGATATCAGTCTCAGTGGAAAACATAACGGCTGGCTTCCTACCCTCATGGTAGCTAAGGAACATGTTCCAGAAGAGACTGTACTGACAGATCTAATGAAGAGAAGGAGACTGGTATCTCATTACTGATGTGAGCCCCACACTTCTTACTGCACTGGAAACAGGAGCTCATGTAGTTGACTCTGAGGACATTGCCCTGAAAGGGCAGCATAAGATTCCACACAGGAAGCATACATGGACAAGCATGGTAAGAGCAGAAGTCTTTCTGTCCCTCCACATTTAGGAAGATTAGTACATGCATCATCCTTCTATCATGGATGAAATTTGGAAATACTTAGTCCTCCATTCCACCTATTTCTAGAGATAGACTTGAAAACAGATTTTCCTGAGCAGACATTATTCAAATTCCCTGAGACCTTAGTTGCCTCCATGATAAAAAAAAAAAAGGCTAAGTTTCATGGATATGGTTCAAGAAAGTTCTTGTTTTCTTCTCTCTAGGACATCAGTGCAAGTTTCTGTATTTTAACCAAACTGAGTATGTGTAATAGCTAAGAATGCATGGTAAAGATAGGGACCCAGGAAGGGAACCACTTCAGTTGAAATTTGTAGTTGAGCTGCCATGGCAGAACAGGCTTTCCCATTCTTATTTCTTACTTCATGAGGCAAGTAACACTTTAAGTCAGACTAATTAGTTAATTGAATTTATAGCCACACAGAACACACAGCAATGTCTTTTCTTCCTTAGTTTGTTCATCTTTCCATGGGAGCAAAGCTACTTCCACATGGTCTACAGTTCCTGCTACCCACTGCTGGCCTGTGTTACAACAGACCTGCACTGCCTGCTCACCATAATACTCAAAATCACATGTTATATCTCTTAGGCTTTAAAATTATGGTGCCACATTTAGTCATAAATACATGCTAAATCATTCAAAGGCCCACTTGTATTGTTCTATTTCCCAGTGGATGCAGAGATAAACCACAGAATTGAATTCTTTGACTTATAACCAAGTGTGTATAATTGTTAGAACATCTGGTTTACAAATAATAAAATTATTCAGATTACTTCTCTAAAACAGCTTAAGTACTAATCAGCTTACTTTCTAATATTTTCTTATTTGTATTTAGTGAAACAAAATTATGTTTTGTATTTTGAGCAATCAAACATACTACTGATATCTCAGAGATATGCTTTTGATCTGTATTTTCTTATCCATTTCTGATATTTTGAAACATAGCTTTTTATCATAAAGATTTGAAGGCTTTTTTCATGATTCTTCTCCCCCTCCCCAAGTGCTTTGTTCCATTCTAATGTATTCAGCTCAGGATGAAAATTAGCATGTCCAGGACCACTGTGTAGGAATCTGTATTGTTCTCTCTCTAAAAAGTCTATAGATTGTCAATTGCAAGATTGTGCGAGCACCTCACTTTGTGATAAAGGACTATCCATCACTATAATTGTTCTTTCTCCATGTTTTTGCCTTTTCATTATGCTGGTAATATCATGGTCAGAACATGGCTGCCACAGCTCTTTATGTGACATCTTTACCAAGCACCACCATTGCTGGAGGAAGAAATTAAAAAAGACATCTTCATTATTTGACTGTATTCTACATTAGAGTGGCTAATTCCAAGATATCTTAAGTAAACATTCTTTTTAGAGACATTATTTCATAATAACCTTAGTAAAGTTCTATGAAAGATATTAAAGACAAATACATTATTTGCCTAGACTAGCCATGAAATATGCTCTGACCTAGCAACTTTCAATGTGCATTCCATTAGCAAGAAAAAAAATCACAGACATCAAGCCAATTATAAAGTTATATAATTAGCAGTCAACCCCTGTTATCTGTTATTCATTATCCTGTTCAATATTCTTATATCCAAAGTTGAAGTCAAGTCAAAACTAACAAATTGGGTTTTTTCCCTTTCCAAAATAAGAACTGCCATTTGTGTTAATTGTAAAAGCTGTTGAAAACATTAAATGGATATGGAAATGCAATCATATAATAAATAGTGTATTTTCTTTCATTTGTTTATTTGAGAGTTACTTATGAGTTACTATATGCAAGGTTTATCAGAGGGGAAAAATACAAAACTAGCTAAAAGAAAAAAGCAGATGAAGAGGCCTGCTGTCAAGATTCTAGTAAAGAGAACAGGCAATACGCAGCCACCAGTAGCTGCTCCCCACCCCTCCTTTACTGGAGAAACACACTTCCCACATTGCTTCGGTCATACAATTTGTTTTTGATAATGAAAAGCTAATGATTATAGTAAGTGTTATTTCCAAGCAGAAGCTTCTGTTCCCTTTTGTCAGGACAGAGTAATTCAGCCTAGAGTACTCAGAAAACACAAGGCACTGAAGAGCCTCAGTCAATTCATAGAAATGAGAGAGTTTGCATGTGACTGATTGAAGTTATTTCTTACCATAGCATGACAAGCTAAGTAGATTAATTCTGTAAATATTATACCCAGTACAAAGGCATTATGTATTCTTGGGAAGGAACAGTAACAGAGGAGAGTACGGAGGACAGTAGGGAAGGCTGGGTATTTTGAAGTAGAAGGCTTGAATAGGACTGTGAAGGTAAACTCAATGGGGAAATGAGATGGTAGCAGCATTCTGAAGAATGTTGGGAAATTTACCATGATGATGTTTGAGAAAGAGCCATCCCTAGTGCTTCTTGAAATGCATGACCAGCTAGAAGCAAGGCCTTCTAATGAGAAGCTACTCAGAGACTTTGGGAATATCAAAGAGTTTTCCTTGGCTATAGCAAGCAAAAGGAAAGCAGAGAGATAAGAAGTAATATGGCACGAAGCCTGGGGCAAGCCATGGAGAGACATTGCAGAGTTTCCCACAAAAGAATGAGACACTATCTTAAAGCATCACTTTGTTTGATGTGTGAACAGTGGTTGTTAAGAAGCAAAGATAGCACAGAGAGACTAGTTAAGTGACTCCTAGAAGAATCTAGACCCAAGAATTACCTAAAATAAAGATAAGCTATGGAATCATCAAATACTTTAAGCTTCTCGATTTATGTTTAAGATATACAAAGAGTATGCACTGATGTGTAGAATACTGGGTGAGAAAAAAGGGAATACTGTCCTTCTGATAAAATAGGACATACTCTTACAAATGGCAGCATTTGTTTTGGTTTGGTTTGTTGTCCTGATTAGAAATACATCTTACTATGTAGCCCAAGCTGGACTTAAATTCACAATTCTACTTCCTCAGCTCTCTGGATGGATAATACATGTGTAACACAACTGCCAGGTCAGTACCTGTCATTTCTAGTGGTAAAAGAAGCATTCAACACTTGCACAACTGCTGACCACGTGGTGACACAACCAGCTGTGCTTCTTGGGCCAGTGAAGCACAAAGTGTTTCCACACTACAACTGACCACAGTGGTTTATGAAATCCAAATAGTTTTATCCTGCAACTAGATATTGTATGTCACATAGTATGAGGCATAAATTTGAAATAGCTTTATTGTTTTTAATTACTTTCTTACTGTGTTTTCAGCTACACTGAACAACAACAACAAAAACCATTAAATTTATGCTTAATAACTTTTTAAAAGTTTATTTATTCACTTTATATCTCCAATGCAGCCCCTCCCTCCTCTCCTCCCACTCCTACCTTCCTATGCTCTTTCCCCTTCTACCCTCCCTTCTTCTCAGAAAAGGGGATTGCCCCTGTGTCACTCCACCCCTGCACATCAATCTGGACTGAGAACATCCTCTTCCCCTGAGGCCCTGCAAGACAGCCCTACTAGGGGGAAGTGATCCAAAAGCAGGCAACAGAGTCTATGCTAAGGGACCCACATGAAGACCAAGCTGCCCATCGGTTATTCTGTGTAGTGTGGAGACATGGCTCAGTGGTTAAGAACACTGGCTTAATACTTTTTTGAAGAAAGAGTAGCACTGAGTTTTTTCATTATGTACGAATATTGATATATATGGAACTCACACAAAATCTTGTTACATTCATGACCCTGGTAATCTTGATGGTATTACAGAGGGAAAGAGCCAGAGACAATGATGCAATGAAGGAAAACTGGTGAGTGTTTATGTGTAACTTAATGACGATTTGATTTGTACACCTATAATTCAAACCAGTATATTAATACACAAACAATGACTGATTCTCAGATTTTTAACATCAATTTTCTTCAGTATTTAAACTCCTTTTTGATCATTTTCCATTTCGAGGTTGGATGTGTGTGTATTTGGGGGTGTCTGGTCACTCAGGAATATTGTAATAAGTGACTTTAATATTAATATTATTGTCAAGTAGAAAAACAATTCACTCAATAATGATTTTATTATTTTTCTTCAAGAATTACTTTTAATGATTTAAATTTAAATTTTTTAAAAGTTTCATATTGTATTTATATAACTTCCATTCCTTGTTCTTCCCTATCTAACTTCTTCTGTGTCCCCAGAGTCTTTCTCAAGTTCATGACCACTTATTTTCAATTATTGTTTTACACACACACACACACACACACACACACACACACACACACACACACACTTAGTATGATAATGTCTATTTAGTGTTGTTCATATGTACATGTGTTAAGGTTGACAACTTGGGTGTGGATAATTCTCTCTCTCTGAGCAGGCATTAATTTCTTCCTGCTTTTCATCTAAGACTGGGATCTTATGAAATTTCCCTTGTCCATATTGGCATGTCAACTATTATTGTCATTATTCAAGTACTGCTTAGGAGACTCTGTTGTTGAGATTTATGGGGTCAGCTTCCCTGTCATATAGAGGACATGATCAATCTAGTATCAGGGCTTCCCAGTTCTTTGGCTCTTAAAATTTTTCCAACTCCTCTTCTATGATTTCCCCTGATCCTTGGGTATAGAGTTTGTACTGTATATATCAATTTGAGCTGGGCACCTCAGGGTCACTTATTTTCTGTATTCTCTTGTTAGTTATGAAACTCTGTAATTGTCTCCATCTGTTGCAAAAATGGGGGATCTTTGAAAAGACATGAGTGCTACAATTAACTGTGGGTGTAAGGATATACAAGCCATGGGTAGTTGGCTAAGTTTATAGTAGTAGACACAAATTCCCTTGGATTGAGTGGGCATTAATTCAAATTAGACAGCTGGTGGCTACTCCCAAGATAAAAGCGTCATTATTTCACCCCTGATTATAGTTTTCCAAGTTGGTCATTGTTGTATTTGGAGGCTTTACAGCTGGCCTATGACTTTTCTTTTTATTCCTTCACAGTTTGCATAGCACCATCCGATACCTCCTCAATGAGGCATCTTGCAGGTCAGCTCCATTCTTCCAGTCTTGTGTGTGAAATAAGTGAAGTTTTCAAGGAATAGCTTATTATGTTCAAATTCTGTAAGGTAACCAAGGGCATTGGCCGTAGCCTGTATTGTTTGGAGAGTCTCTTGAAATCCCCTGATTAACAACTTGAAGAGAAGTTTCTCGTGCCTGGCACTGCAATTATGTTAGTCTATGCTTCTTAGAGGGAGCATTATCACTAAGTGTGGTACAACTCCCTTTAAACACACATATGTAGACACACACATATGCTGTACCAATGGAATGTGTTAAGTCCTGTGATCTCACACCCAAATGTGCTGAGATAAATGACACATATCTAGAGAAAGTTATTTCTACAAGATTTTCCTGTAAATTCTTCTGCCTGGGGTGAAAAGAAAGAGCTCTGACACATTTGAAAACAAACCATATATACAAAAAAGAAATCAAAGTTGAAATACTTACCATATAGCAAAGCCTCTTCTGAACCATCCAGAGGTTTGGCTCTTGTGGACACAATATTTTTCTCCTTTAAAACATATAGAGAGAACAAGGCAGTGATGGTACCAGCAATTCAAACGTCCTGCTTTGTAATGTGTAGCTTAGACATGATGATTTTATTTCAAAAAGACTGTCAATTTAAGTATGATTGTTTTTCTTAACACATCATAATTGCAATATTCATAGGTCACAGTGAGCATTCTAATAATACATGTACAAAATGTGTAAAACTCAGGTGAAGATATTTCCATCAGATCAACTGTGTCTCAGCTGGAAAGTTTAGAAGACTCCTCCATTAGCTGTTTTGGGGTGCACAAGAAAGAGTTGTCCAACAGTTGCACCAAGCTGTAGAATGCCAGAAGCTGTTCTTCCAACCTACCTGAAGCTGTGCACCTGATATTCTCCCTCTCAGTCCCCTCTGTTCAACCCTTCTTAGACTGTAGTAACTAGTACTCTTTTCTAAGATTCTGTGGTAAAATATTTTATCTTTCATATATAAGTAAGACTGAGCTCTGTTTTTTCTTCATCTGTATGACTTGTTTTAAATGAGCTTGTCATCCTTCAATTCCAATCATGTTGCTGTGAGTAATAGATTTTCATTCTTCTTGTGGCAGAATAATACTATATTGCACTTATATAACATATTTTTAATCTCTTCAACCACTGTTAGATATCTGAGCTGATCTTTATACTATAGGCATTGTGATTAGCCATGTAAACAGTGCAAAAATATTATATACTGATTTCCTTTTATTGAAATGAAATTGAGATTGCAACATAAAATTGGAAAGTGGAATGAATGGATTATGACATAATTTCACTTCCAGTTTTCAGAGAAACCTCCCTACTTTTCCCAGAGATGTACTGGTTTATATTTCCATCAGCAGTGTGTGAGAGTCCCTTTTTCTGAACACTCACTAGCATTTCATTTGTTTATGCAGCCTATTTGTTAATAACCACCCTCATATGGTAGGTCATATTATGTGTTTCCTTTATATTTCCCTATGCCAGTGCTGTTAAGAATTTCCTAGTACACTGTTTGTCTATCTTTATATATTCATTTAAGAAATGTCCATTTTTGTCTTTTGCAGATTAAAATTTTAATTGTGCATATATGTTTGCTGTTGAATTATGAAATCCATATATATTATGAAGATTCACCTCTTGTCTGTCAAATAAGTTCTTTGCAAATATATTCTCCTATGTCATTGGTTTGCCACTCCATTCTTAGGATTTTTTCCTAGATAGATATTTCTTTTGATATATTCTTGTTTGTCAATCTGTACAAAACTTTAAAGTCATATCCAAAAGTGTTTAAACACATACTTCCTGTTTTCTCCCAGGACTTTCATATTTTCTTGTCTCACCTGTAAGCCTGTGGTTGCTTTTCAGTTAATTTTTCATAATGTGAGAAACAAATATTCAGTTTAGTCTCCTGCACAGGACAATCCCTATTTTATTAGGCAAGTGGTGAAAGGCTTTTCTGTGTCTGGTGTATGCTCTCAGTTGTAGATACCTGATGATTAGGGCTTCTCTATTCTTTCCCATTGGCCTATATATCTGTTTTATGCCAATAATATGTGGTTGTAAAAACTATAGCTTTTTATAAGATTACTTCCAGTTTCACTTATCCTGTTTAGGATTGCTTGAGTTATTTTGTAGTTTTTATGTCTCTAAACAATTTCAAAGAGTAGTTTTAATTTTTGTTTGTTTTTTTACTTCTTTTTATAATGAGATTGACACTTTGATAGGGTTACCTGTATACACAGATTATTAACTAAGTGAATGATATTTTTGAAATTGATAATATTTGTGCTGGAGAAATGATTCAGTAGTTAAGAGCACTGCTTGGTCTGATCTCCACCCTCTTTTTTCTCTACATTTCCTCTCCTACCTTCAACCACTTCAGCTATTTATTCTATTTTCTCTTCTGAGAGAGATTTAAGCATCCTCCTTTGGGTCCTTCTTATTACTTATCTTCTTTGAGAATTTATCCTGTAGTTTAATGGCAAAAAATCCACTTGTGAGTGAGTACATGTCATATGTGTCTATCTGGGTCTAGGTTACTTCACTAAGGATAATCTTTCTAGTTCCACCCATTTGCCTGCAAATTTCATGGTTTCCTTGCTTTTAATAGCTGGGTAGTATTCTTTTATGTAAATGTGCCATAGTTTCTTTATCTATTCTTCAGTTAAGTGCATCTATTTGTTTCCAGATTCTGGCTATTGTAAATAAACCTGTTTTGAACATAGTTGAGCAAGTGTCTTTATTGTATGGTACAGCATCTTTTGGGTGTATGCCCAGGAGTGGTATAGCTGAAGGTTGTCAGAAAGACAGAGAGTCTGCAGAGAGAAGAAAATCTGTGAGTAGAGGCATCTCAGTAATAAGCTAGAGACCCAAACAAAGTAGGCATCTGGGAGCATACAGGGGTGACTCTAGCTGAGACTCCTACTAGCAGTGGTCACGGAGACTGAAGAGGACACCTTTTAACTAGACAGGACTCATAGTGGACGGAGAGGAATACCAACCCACCCAGAAGGGCTTCTACCCGGAATTTACCCTGCCTACAAGATATGCAGGCATAAAGATGGAACAGAGATTGAAGGAATGTCCAACCAATACCTGGCCCAACCTAAAACCCACAACATGAGAAAAAGTCAACCCCTAACCCTATTAACAATACTCTGCTATGCTTACACATGGAAGCCCAGCATAGCTGTCCTCTGAGAAGCTCTACATAGCAGCTGATCAAAACAGATACTGAGACTTACAGGCAAACATTGTGAGATGCACAAAGAGTCTTGTGTAGGAGTGTGTGGCAGTGGGGGATGGATAGAAGGATCTAGAAGTGACAGGATCTCAAGAAGAAGACAAACAGAGCCAATTAGCCAGGGCCAGAAGTGCTTGGGGAGACTGAAGCACCAACCAAAGGCCATGCATAGACTGGATATAGATCCTCTACATAGATGTAGCTGATGAGCAGCTCAGGCTTCATGTCAGTGCCTTAGTAAGGAGAACAGGACTGTCTCTGACATGGACTCTGTTGTCTGCTTTTTAATCATTTCCCCCTAATGAAGCTGCCTCACGAGGATGCAGGGGAAGAGAATGTGCTCAGTCCTGATGTAAATTGATGAGCTACTGTGGGTTGGGGGGCTCCCCTTCTCTGAGAAACAGGGGAGGGGATATGGTAGAAGAAGGAGAAATAATGGAACTAGGAGGAGAGAAGAGAGGGGGTTATGACAGGGACGCAAAATAAATAAATAAATTAATTAATTAATTAAAAAATTTGAAGGGGATAAAAGAACACTGCTTGGTTTTTTTACAGTGGACCTGAATTCATTTCCCAGTACCTACATGGCAGCTTACAACAATTTGAAACTCCAGTCCCAGAGGACCTCATGCTCTTTTCTGGCACCCATGTGCACTGGGCTCACAAGTGATACACAAAAATAAACCCAAGCAAAACAGATACAATAGAAATAAATAAGTCTTTTTTTAAAGGTTAAGAAAAAATTTTAACAATTATATTTCACCACCCATTACCTCTCCTAAACATGTCTCAGTTTGAATGATAAATTACACGGCCACTGTAATTGAATGTAGCACCAGAAGTTTGCCAGGAAAACGAGGTAAGTTGTATAAGGGGCCCTTTGGAGTCAGCACAGAAAACACGAGACACCAAATTTTCAGAGGAGATTTATCGCCCAGGAGGGACAATGTAGAGTAAGTTGCTTGTTTGTCTCTAGATCAGACAAAGAAAGAGATCAGATATATCTGCAGGAGTAGTTTTGAAAGAAAAAAAGGGGAAGTCTATGTTAGAGTAAATTGCTAAGTCCTATTGGATGTGTTAGCGAAATAATAAAATTAGATCATGGGTACTTGGTATTTTGAAAGCTGAACCTTGATGTTCAGTCTCAGGAATAAGTCAGTAGCCAAATAATGGAACAGACCTTGGGGCCTAGCTTTAGAAATATAGCCTAACAGTTTAGCAAGGAAGAGAAACAGGCAAAGGGCAAAACCTGCCGGTGCCATGTTTGCCACACACTTGGGCCTGTTAGAGAACCCTTCAAATAGATTTGTTATTAGTTGGAATGAAAAAAATATGGCATGAGTTCAGTTTTCAAGATACAAGAGAGTTTCAGATTAAACAAGTCTACATCAATGTATATGAGGGAATGTTTAGCTTATATTTGCACATACAAATGTTCTAATAAAGATATAAGGGGAAAGGTAAACTTGGGGATATGATTGTAATACAAGTGCTTGGATTGAATAACAAAAAAAAAATCAAAGAACATGCTATCCCACTTTGTTTGTCTCCTTGTAATGTGGCCTTGTCATTCCTTCTATCAGCATCGACCTCTTTCCCCATTCTGGGTGTGATTTACTTGATTAATAGATTGAACTGAATAAGATGGGGTATTTCTGAAGAAATGTGTATACGTTTTTTTTTTCTTTTTAAAAATGTTTATTTTTATTTTATGTATACGGATGTTTTGCCTGCATACATGTATGTCCACACGTACATGCCTGTTGCCTGTAAAAATCAAAAGGGGATTTTCTTTTTACAGATTCTCCAGAACTGTAGTTTCAGATGGTTGTAAGATCCATGTAGGTGCAGGGAATTGAGCCAGCATCCTCTGCAAGAAAAACAAATGGTATAACCACTTACTGATCTCCCCAGATAAAGTCACAGCCCATGAGAAATCCTGAATGAGAGTGAAGGAGTAAGATCCTCATTCCTTCCAAGAATTAAAATAAATTATTGCAGCATGTTTGGGACAAGACATGGGTGGCAGAGGAAGACTGAGAAATGTGTGCCCAAAAATGAGGCTCAGTAGACCAGCCACTTATGTCACTTTGTAAATTAAGATTTAGAAATTTGATTGTTGTGTGGCCCTGGGGTAGGAGCAAGAAAGGAGCAGATTCAGAAATCAGGAGTAAAAGACTAATAACCAGAGTGGGTTTTGGCTAGCAAAGTTTGTATGAAGCCAGCAGAACAAAGAGGGCAGTGGCCAAACAAGAACACGATCACAAGAAAAGGCTGTATATGGTCAGGCAACACGCCAACATGTTTAGTTCAGAAGAAAAGAATCCTAGGATAATAGAAGAGATCATGATACAGGAGAAGGAATCCACCCCTCATTGTGGATTGAAGCACCATGCATAGGAGAAAGGGAATGAGGTTCACTGGTAGAAAGACAGCCATCAAGACATAAACCATGACATCAGAGATGAAGAAAAAAGGTAAAAGGAATGCAGAGCCTTGATATCATGGATTAATATTTTTACATTAGCAATTTTTTTCTTGAAGTAGAATGGTTGGACATATGCTAAAGCGTGACTGGCAAACTGGCATGAACTAAGGCTTAGCGCTTTGGTGGAAGATTCAAAATAAATTTAATAACACATAGGAGCAAGCACTGTTTAGGAAGTCAGTGGCAGCTCAGGTGTAGTTGGATATCATGAACTTGAAGAAATTGAAAGTCTGGCATCACATAAACTCATATCTGTCAGTGTTCAGCATTAGAAACGTATGTTCAAAGATCAGAACTCAAATTCAAGAAGGATGATTATCAGGTGGATGTTTAGAAGGTAGTGCGAGCTATGGGGCACTAATGATTTCACTTTATAAAAGGGTATGCCAGTGCTACAAGAACCATATAGACAATGATTATATACAAGCATGGCAAAGAGAGACAAGTCAGTGTTGGCTGCTTCTGCCAAACAGATCAGTGAAAACTTTCCAAGATAGATGGGAAATGATAGAGCATTGTAGGTGGAAAAATGTAGATAGTGACTTGGGCTCTGTGATATAAGATACATGGAAAAGACATCAAATATAGGTGGGTCCT
Source organism: Acomys minous (assembly GCF_964271855.1). Classification (NCBI taxonomy): domain Eukaryota; kingdom Metazoa; phylum Chordata; class Mammalia; order Rodentia; family Muridae; genus Acomys; species Acomys minous. The sequence continues at coordinate 68,083,831 of NC_140489.1, read as the reverse complement.
TGACTATGAGCTATGTTTGATTGTTTGTTTGTTTGAGACATGGTTTCTCTGTATAGCCTTGGCTGTCCTGAACTTGCTTTGTAGCCCAGACTGGCCTTAAATTCACAGTGATTCACCAGCCTCTGCCTGTCTCCCGAGTGTTGGGATTAAAGGTGTGTGCTACCACACCTGGCTATATTTGAAAAGCAGATTTGCCTAACTGAAAATCTTTATGGTGTGTGTGTGTTTGTGTATGTGTGTGTGTGTGTGTGTGTGTGTGTGTGTGTGTGCAGAAGTTGAAGCTGTTGAGGATCAAAGCTAAGATGTAATAGTAATAAATTATAAACAGCCTGGAAAATGAGAAAAGTGAGAAATACAGGTTCATGTTAACTCACATCTTTTCTGAAAACACATCATTTTTTGACATCAATATAGAATTACAGAGTCTTCAATTTAATTCAGAAATGTGTATCCAGAAGTAGAAGCAACAGCATCAATTGCATATTGTTCACAATATTTTTTAGGAAGTAGAAGGTACTGTTGAAGACTGAATACATTGCTTGGTTTCTATAAAGGTTTTGTTTGTTTCATGCTTCAGTAAACATTAAATACCATTGGCCAATTCTAGTTTCTTAAGATATATATATATATATATAGAGAGAGAGAGAGAGAGAGAGAGAGAGATCCCTACATTTGAACATCTCATAAGCATCTCAGACTTCATTATGATATAACAATGAATTTCCTCATCATTAGAAGAAATAAATAAGTAGGTGATCTTTAGTTTTAAATCAAGTAGTTAGCATGGTCTCATTTTAGGGTTTATGCTTGAGGAAGGTCTGAAGGGTGTCACAAAATCAACAACAAAAAGCCATGATATGATGTGATGAAACTGTAACATAAAAATAACAAAGATAATAAGAAACTGCCCATAAAGAGAGTTTTATGGAGGAGTTCTATTAGAGAAATAACTCATTGGTTTAAAACAAGATTTTTTGTGTGTGTGCTAACAAACTTGAACACTTTTGAATTGTATTGGAAATGAATTGTTCAAGGGAAAAGTGATGATTATATACACTGGAAATAGAGATCAGGGCTGTGCACTCTTCTAGAAAGCCACAGCAACATAGACAAGGGCAATAGTTAGCCTGTTTGATCTATAATGCCAAGCAAGCAGGAAACTGTAAAGATACAATGGTTGACTAAGAATAGAGGGAGAAATTTGAAAAAAATACTCCTAGCATTTTTTATTTCAGTGATTTATTTCAGTGATAATACTTAAAAATATTAATAGTATCATAGATGGAGAACACCAAGAGTGTGTTTGATATTACTCATTATGTATAAAAGAATGACAAATTAGCAAGTAGCATGTATTTTTTTCTTAAATACAATGAGTTGTGTAAATGAACGAGTGAAAAACTCAGAGATTAAGATTTGAACAGGATTAAAGTTTTGTCTGTGAGTTTGAAAGGTCTGAAGAGGCACAAGGGAGAGAAAGACATATGCAATAAAAAAGATAATTTCTTGTGAGGAAGATGAGAAAAAAGTGGTAGATTAGGGAGAAAGAAAAGGATTTACAATTGTTGAAGAGAAGGGCCTAATGAAGATGGAAACTTTATTATCTTAGAATTATTGAATTTCTTTCATAATTATCCATGTTCTTTAGCCAATCAGTTAAAGTCAATGACTTTAAACTCCAGTTTTAAAAGATAAATCTAATGACAAATGAATGACAAATGGAGCAAGTTTCTGGTTACTCATGATATCTTCTGCCTGTGGACGGAAATCTAGAATTTTATTATTTTCTTTGGGAAATAATATATTATCTCCTAAGGGCAGGTAAAGTCACATAACTTTTAAGTTATCTATCTTTAAGACAGATAATGCCACATGAATTAAAAGTTAAAAGTTCTTGAAAACCTTTTTAAAATTCAAAAGCCTATTTCTTAAATATTTGTAAACACTACCTCTTAAAGACAAAGTCGTTGTTTCCAGCTTTTGTTTGTTTAGTCTCCTTTCAAAACTTTCAGCTTTCCATGTCTGTGATAGAAATATACATTTTATTGTTTTCCTCTTGGAACTCAGTCTATTTTTGGTAAAGCAAAATTTAATATAAGCTTCTGGGATAGTTACAAAATAATAAGGAAGCCTAGGGACCGGCACAGGGTGGCCAATGTGTTCTATGTTTACAACAGTATGAATGGATGGTCTTCTGGAAATAAATATAGGGTCAAGCAATTCTGAGCAGACTAGTTTTTTCTTTCAAATGAGAAAACAGCTAAAACCTTAAAAAGGAATGTAGAAATAATTCCTCTTTGCCCTCTTTGTGGGCTCTTTGCCCACATTTTTACAAGGAATGAATATAAAAACCAAGGATGTTCAGCATATCATGGGACCTCAGCTTTTTCTTGCTGTGATTGGCAGGCTAAGATAAAAATCCTACCATTTCTTTTGTAGTACTTAACACCCAGCTGAGGACCTATGAATGCAAATGAAATATAAATATTCAGAGTATAATGGAGTATAAGTCTCCTATCCTAGTGATAAAGCCTCTGGTGTTTATAGACTGTATCACCAACTCTCAAATCAAAGACATGAGAGGACGCCAAGTTGAAGAGTTAAAGGATGGGACTATATTACTGTAGCTTCCTAGCTATCATCTGAAAGCACATGGCACCAGTGCATTGCACTTGATGGAAAGTCCTGTTTAAATCTTTATGTTGCAGACACGTGTGCTTTGCCTGTAATAAAGCTTACATGTTCCTTCAGAAGAGACCCAGTTAAAAAGATGATATGCTCAGAACACTTTCAGACAAATTGGATTTAGACATAGGACACTTTGCTGGCAAAAACGTCAAGCAGCTGTGGTTTATTTCCATCTATCATTCCCTATAGAGGCTCCATGCTGTTGTTGACATAAGGAAAAAGCAAAAACTAGGAAATGGTAGTTCAAGAGGCCAGCAGGAGAGTGGTCTCTAAGGGAAAAGGCCTAAAATCAGCCTTTTCATTAATTGTGATTAGTGGTTGAAGGTACTTTCCATGTCACAATAGCAAGGAAAGAAACATGGCTGGGCTTCTCAGTTGATGGAAGAGAACTCGGAGTCTTATATCTTAAGGATATCAACATAAAACCCTGTACAATTCACTGAGCACTGCATCAGACAGAAGAGAGCTGTTTGGAGATGTGATAGCAGAAAGACTGTTATCTGATATTTTGTAGATGTATCATAAAGAGGCTTCATCTGAGTAGCATCAAGATATGCTTGTGAGGAAGCTAATAGCACTGGGACAGGAACCACCAAAGAAACAGCAGAGGCTTGGCATAGTTTCTTTCACACGTAGTAGATAGAAAGAACACTAATACATAGAATATAGGACAGAGTTCTGGAAATGATGATACCCCATAATAGACATACTGGTAATCTTAAACCACGATCTGCCTATCTTCTGATGAAATAGAGCATTAATGCAAGCCTTAAAAGGATGAAAATGGTTTCAAGTAACTGAATTACATATCATATTAAACCCCCAACATGCTTAAAATACTATACCAATCCCACTGGAACAAAGCAAAATACAGGGTGGTAACAACAATAACAATCATAGTGCATGGAGTCCAATGGAAACTTTCTAGAGAGGACGGCTTTTTGATATAGTACTTTTTATAGTACTTGTCTGGAGTGCCTGAAGTCTGTTTAACCCTGCAGCATACACACACACACACACACACACACACACACACACACACACACACACACACTCACACTCACACATGCACACACACATACACTAAATATATAAAAAAGTGAGCAAGAAAAAATAAATGAAAGTTTTTAAAAACAAGTCCCAACTTTAATAAAAATTAAATCAAATGAGAATAACAGCTTAAAATAACTGAGACAATTTAATTTATATGGAATTATTTTAAGGATGTATTTAGAAATAACATTTCAAATGCTCAGAAAGATAGCAAAAAGTGAACAGGACAAGCAGACACAATACACGATACATATAAATATTCATACATACATACATACATACATACATACATACATACATACATACGTATGCCAGATGCCAAATTTATACTTCTTGAGACAAAAATTGCATTGACTAGGATGACAGAAAATCAGACATTGAAGAAATAGACATTTAATGTTAATAACCATTAAATCATACCTATAAAGATTAAAATATGAAACATGTTGAAAATGAATAAACAATGCATTAGTGAAATGGGAAATGAATAAAAGTAACCTACTGCATATGAAACTGGTTCTCAAAAGGAAAAAACAAGGATACAAGGTAGGAAATATATGTTTAAATAAGTAATGGCTAAAATTTTCCCATAGCTGATAATATTATAAACTTTGAAACCCAATGAAGACCAAGTAAAAGACATATAAACTAGAATATGCTAAGACAGCTCATAATCAAACTGCTTAAAGCAATTACGATTCTATATTTTTAATTGTTTGAACAAATACACAGTTTACAGCAGAGTAACGAGAGAAAAGCAAACGTATCTGAAGATATAATGTAACCTAGAAGACAAAGGAGCATCACCTTGTGATTCAAGGGTAGGAAGGAGGAACAATCCGGAAAGGTGTCACCCAAAGATAAGAATGAAATGCTGAAAAAAAATTTAATGCAAAAGCTAAAAAGAGAAAGAAAACAATGTGCCACCAGGACTTACTAATAAGACTATTTACAGGACTTCTTTCACATTAAAGTCAGTGATAATAAATGAAAACTGGATCTAAACACAGAAAGACAAAATAGAGGACAGAAATAAGGAATTGATATGATTATACATATTTTATATATGTATGAAGTTTTCAAAAAATTTTAAAGAGAACCTAGTCCATTCTTACCACCTCTACTTGGTATTATAGTGGAAATTCTAATCAGAATAGCAGAGCAATGAAAAACATGGATACCCTAATAGAATTTCATGAAAATGTGAACCTGGCTTTGTTCACTAACCACATGACCATTATATTATGATATCAAGGAATCATTAAATACTTACCAGACCTGAAAACCGAGTTTAGCATGTTGAGAGTGCTCAAAATCAATATCTATGATACAATTTTCTGTTTCTTAGATGATTAATTAACAAAAGAAAATTTAAATTAGAGACATCAAAAATACAGCCAAAGTATAATATATGTATGTATTAAAGGCCTCAAGGAAAATAATTATTTTGTATACCTGATATGCATTAATAAAATGGAAAACATTAACTGCAAAATTTTTAACATTTTTGGATTTGTTTTTATTTCATGTGTATAGATGTTTACCTACATTTGTATCTGTGTACCACACATGTGGAGTTCCCACAGAGGCCATAAGAGTGCAACCAAACCCTGGAAGTGAAGGTACAGATGGTTTTTAGTTGCCACTGGGGTACTGATGTTAATATAAGCCATGTCTCCACCCCCCTAACCGATAAATTGGATGGACTATTGTCCAACATTATACAGTGAAAATGAGCTGAGGCAGCACATTCACTGGCTATGTAGCTCTTTAGTGATGCTATCAGTTCCCTCCAAGTTAATCTACAGAAGCAATTAATTCAACCAAAACCCTTGAAAATTGTCTTCATGATTTTTCAATTTATATAAAAATGCAAAAATATAGTATAACTGAGATATTATTAAACAGAAAATCTCTCTCTTCCCTCCCCTCTCTCTCTCTCTTGCCCTCCCTCTTCCTGATTTTATGATTTTCTCTTCAGTTAAAGTAATGAACAGACCAGAATGGGCATGAAGATAATACCTCCTAAATCTCCCAAATAGCATCATTTGGGGACCACGTGCTCGAATGCCTGAAACTATGTTGAGCATCTCTCATTCAAACCATCATTCATCATCACACACATAGAGTTACAGGTCAGCGGGCAAATACTTGCCAAACGTACATGAAAATCTGAGATTAATCACCAGAACTATAAACCTCTGGTTGGGACAAATGCATATCTGTTCTACCTGGAATATATAGAAGAGGCTAACAGTTCAAGAAGAGACAAACCAACACAAAATGTCAACTACAAAATGGCCACAAGTGTGAATGCACTCTTGAATAAGAAAGCACATTTATGTTCAATACTAGCCATTAGGGAAAGGCAAACTTAAATCACAATCTAAAAACTAGGCATCCACTTGGAATGACATTTGGAGCCCATGTGGTCTTAGATGCAACTATTCAACTATGGTCACAAATAATGCATAAGTAAGTGAATGTGGCTATATTAAAATTTTTTATTAGTGATTACTAAGATGAAAATTTCATAAAGTTCATTACTTTTTTTTGATTTTTTTCTAATTAATAAAAACTATGAAAACTATTGTTAGCATGCAAGAAGTAGTGAAGCAGATGGCCAGCCAGGTTCCGCCAGTAGAACATAGCTTGTAGATCTCTCATGTTCGGGTATAATTCAAGTAGCAATTTTAAATTGTTCAACCACTTTGAAAGTCCATCAGCAATTTCTTAAAGCATTAACTATGCATGCATCATCTGACTCAGCTCTTGTACTTTACATGTTTATCCAATAGGAAAAGCCGGCCACGACCACATAAAGACCTGTATAGCTGTTGATAGCAAACCGGAAACAACTCAAACATTAATCAGCATATGGATAGTAATGTAAAAAGATGGTATGAAGAAATAAGTTCTCAATGTACAACACAGAATGTCTCTTATATAGCTATACTCAGTTACACAATAGTGAATAATTTTGTTTGTAGTAAATTCTAATTATGGAGCTTACTTCAAGATAGCAGCAACAGCCTAGACAGGTGATAGAGGGACCGACTACAAAGGCCCATATGGATGAATCTTTTTGTGAGTGATGGAAACATTGATTTTTCAATTTCAGTGGTGATGGTTTCAAAGTAAACATAGGTTATGCACACAAAGACAGTAAACTTTAAATATCTAAGCTGCATTTTGGAACAATTATACCTCAATGACATTGTAAGAATTCTGTCCTCAAAAACAATTTTATAAACTTTTACATTTTATTCTAAACTGAAATTAATGGAAGCCCCTCTAGGACAATTGTCTTTTAAAGCCTGCCTCTAATTATACAAGAATCTGCTTAATTCCTTAATTCCTTTAATAGCACACTAGGATTTAGTAAACAGCTCGTGGGCATACTTAGATAGTGAAGCAAAGAGTAGGTAATCACAAGCATTTCTATACAGAGGAAGGGATATATTTTATGAAATATACATATTATATATCCACAACTTACACCTTTATTTTATGATGTCAAAGCCCAGAAATCTAAAGAAGTGTCAAGGATTGACCTCTCTTCCTTTCTAATTTGAAAATATTTTCATTTTTTCTAGTCTTGACTTTACAAATGATACAAAAGAAGTTGATTCTAAGTGCTAGGAACTGAGATACAATGTAGCTCAACTCCTTCTCCAGTTGATAAGGAAACAAGGACAGGAAAGTAAATAGATACTGTATCTCCTTTCAATCAGTTACCACCACATACCAGTCAGGTATCTACCAAAGTTACATCATCAAGTTGTACTCCACATGCTTATTTAGATTTACCACAGATCTTAGGGATCACTGGCACCTTTCTTTCCTGTGAGGATAAGGAAGTTGTTCACAACACACACACACACACACACACACACACACACACACACACACACACACACGAGAGCATGTGCACACATACATGAATTCTATGTATGAAGTGAGCAACAGTGCTAAAGATTTATATCAATTTCCTGCAAGGCTCTATATAAAATAGTTTAATAGACAGCTATAAACTAACAAGTTGGCCTTAAAGGTCAATAAGTGTGGTTTACAAGTTTAGCTATAGTCATACTGAGAGCTATTCTAAAAAAAAGAACAGAATGCAGTGTTTTCTGTTTTTCACATAACATAACTTAAATTCATCACTGATTAAAAGGTTGAAATAAATTCAGAGATTATTGCTTTCATTTTTACTGGTGAATCCCAGGTGGCATCTGAAGAACAATAGATGTACAAAGCCCTATTATTCTCATGTGCTTCTGCCTTGTAAAACTTATAACCCAGTACAGTATTACTCCACAAACAAAGGCTTTGCAAGGTTATCTTTTTTTTTTTGTCTGATTTGCCACGAAGCTCCTTCATCTCCTAAGCTTCCATGACACATTCTGAATAGAAGCTTATGAACAAAATTAAGGGTCATAAAGATGGTATAAAGAACAGAGGATGAAGAATTACTTTCTCAGGTGCTATTTCGTAGGCTACAGGTTGATTTGCAGTCTACTATTCAATTCTGCAACATGGAGCTTAAAGCATAACCAAAGTGTTATGGATGATGATGATGATGATGATGATGATGATGATGATGATAAAGAGAGAGAGAGAGAGACAGAGAGAGAGAGACAGAGAGAGAGAGAGAGAGAGGGAGATAGATTAGAGTTTATTTGTGCAGAATTTGAACAGCTCAGTGTGTGCACTCGGCTTAGAAATAGTTTCTTGTAAAGTTTGGTGCTAAGGAGGTTTCCTAAATGTCTTTGTCATTTGCTCCCAAATTCTTCTCAGTTCATAAACATCATTAAAGCCTTATCAATGCAAACTGTGTAAGGAAAGTCATGCTTAAAGGTGATACAGAATGGCTAAGAAATTGCACTCTAAAGGTGGTTATTAGTGACATGACGGGATTTAAGGAGCAGCATGGAGTCATTATCACAAACATTCTCATAACATCCAACTGTGGTTTTGAAGTAGAGTGCCTATGATTTCACCAAGAAGATTAAAATGCTTTGAAAGACAAGGAAACATTAATTTATCTGGTAGTGATTGAGAACACCACAAGTGTGGATTCTGTTGCGATTTCATAACACATTTAAATAAGCATGAGTTACTTCTTATGTAATGGATTTCTGAGTGGGATTTCGCACACTTTGTATTGAATTCCTGGTTCTAGATATCAGCCAGACTTCCAGGAAATCAAATTAAATCAGACTGGTCTAGCTATGTGACTAAATTTACCAATTTGTATAAGTATTATTCAATAGTTATGCCCAATCAGTGGTGCTGCTTTAACTTGTAAAGTTATATTTCTTTAAACTAACAGGTATTAATTGTAAGTATTAACAGGATCCAGCATATTTACAATACAAGGGCATGGTGTGTTGGTAATATCCTTCGGGTTCTCTTCTTTCCCTTCAAAACCTCAACTCTTCCCAGGCTCTTATAATTATTATTCTACTTTAGGGTAAATAGTTTTCTATTTCCATTTTCTTTTATTATTTCCACATATGAGGGAGACACTCTGCTTCTTTTTGTGAATCAGGCTTATTGTGATTAACATAATTTTCTCCTGTTCTATTCATTTGCTGCAAATAATGACTTTATTCTTGTAACTGAACCATTTCCATTCTGCATATCTACCATATCCTCTTCATCCAATTACCTATACTGCCTATAGATTTGTAAAAGCCTATATACTAATTACTAAAATGGACACACTGTGTTACATTCATAAGACGATTGTATAGAGTTGCTTTTTTCCTATATATTTGATAATTTATTTAGTATTTATACTTTTAAAATTCATTTTTTCATTTTTATAATCCTTATCAAAATACCTAAACAATTCTTTTTATTTTATTTTATTTTATTAATGTATTCAGACTACATCTCAATTGTTATCCCATCACTTGTATCCTCCCGTTTCTCCCTCCCTCCCACTTTTACCCTATTACCCTTCCCTAGGTCTATGACCAAGGAACAGCTCTTCCCCGACCATATGGTCACAGCCTATCAAGTCTCATCTTGGTAGCTTGCTTATCCTTTCTCTGAGTGCCACGAGGCCTCCCCACCAAGGGAAAGTGGTCAAAAACGGTGCACCAGAGTTCATGTCAGAGTCAGTGTCTACTCTCCACACAACTGTGGAGAATCTCCATTGACTAGATCTAAGCAGGGGTTCAATGTTTGCTGCATGTATTGTACTTGGTTGGTGCAATAGTTTGAGCAGAACCCTGGGTCCAGATCCATCTATCATGATGTTCTTCTTGTATGTTTCTAGGACCCCCTGGATCCTTCTATTTCGACATTCTCCCATATTTCCCTCACCTAGAGTCCTGATAGGTGGTCCTTGCCTCTATCCCAATCTCCTGGTAAGTGAAGACTTTCATAGGACATCCCTTTTGGGCTAGTGCCCAATTTTAAGTGAGTATATATCATGTGAGTCTTTCTGGGTCTGGGTTTACTCACTCAGTATGATCATTTCTAGTTCTATCCATTTGTTTGCAAATTTCAGGATTTCCTTGTTTTTAAGAGCTGAGTAGTATTCCATAGTATAAATGTACCACAGTTTCTTTGTCTATTCCTCAACTGAGGGACATATAGGTTGTTTCCAGGTTCTGGCTATTACGAATAAAGCTGTTAGGAACATGCTTGAGCATATGTCCTTGTTGTGTGGTGGAACATCTTCTGGGTACATTCCAAGGAGTGGAATAGCTGGGTCTTGTGTTAACCCTAAACTCTGTTTTCTCAGAAAGCACCAGACTGATTTCCAAAGTGGTTGTACAAGTTTGCACTCCCACCAGAAATGAAAGAGTGTTCCCCTTTCTACACATCGTCACCAGCATGTGGTACCACTTGAATTTTTGATGTTAGCCATTCTAATGGGTGTAAGATGGAATCTCAGAGTCATTTTTATCTGCATTTCTCTGATGACTAAGGATGTTGGACATTTCTTTAAGTGTTTCTCAGCCACTTGATATTCCCCTGTTGAGAATTCTCTGTTTAATTCTGAGCCCCATTTCTCAGTTGGGTTATTTGGTTTGCTGGTGTTTAATTTCTTGAGCTCTTTATATATCTTGTATATTAGACTTTTGTCAGATGTAGGGTAGGTGAATATCTTTTCCCAGTCTATAGGCTGTCACTTTGTTCTCTTGATAGTGTATTCTGCCTTACAGGAGCTTCTCAACCTCATGAGGTCAAATTTATTAATTGTTGACATGAAGGGCTGGACTGTTGGAGATCTGTTCAGGAAGCTGTCTCATGTGCCAATAAGTTCCAGGCTCTTCCCCACTCTTTCTTCTAACTGATATAGTGTCTCTGGTTTTATGTTGAGGTCTATAATCCACTTCGACTTGAGTTTTGTGCATGGTGATAAATACGGATCTATTGCATTTTTCTCCTTGTAGACATCCAATTAGACCAGCATCAATTGTTGAAGAAGCTATGCTTTTTCCATTAAATATATTTGGCTTCTTTGTCAAAAATCAAGTGATCATATGAGTATGGATTTATTTCTGGGTCTTCGATTCGATTCCATTGATCAATCAGTTTATTGCTATGCCAGTACTATGGTGTTTTAATTACTGTTGCTCTATAGTACAGCTCAATATCAGGTATGGAGATTCCTCTGGAGGATATTTATTGTACAGGATTGTTTTAGCTATTCTGGGTTTTTTTTTCCATATGAAGCTGAGAATTGATCTTTCAATGACTTTTAAAAAGTGTGTAGATGTTTTGATAGGGATTGCATTGAATCTGTAAATTGTTTTTGGTAAGTTGGCCATTTTTATTATGTTAATTCTCCTGATCCATGAACAAGGGAGATATTTCCATCTTCTAATGGCATCTTCAATCTCTTTCTTCAGAGATTGGAAGTTTTTTTTTTAAACAAGTCCTTCCCTTGCTTGGTTAGAGTAATTCCTAAATGTTTTATATTGGTTGTGGCTAACGTGAAAGATGTAGTTTTCCTAATTTCTTCCTCTGCATGAGTGTCATTTATATACAGGAAGGCTACTGACTTTTTTTTTTTTAGTTAATTTTGTATTCAGCCATTTTGCTGAAGGTGTTTATCAGCTGTAGGAGTTCTCTGGTGGAATTTTGGGGGTCACTTATGTACACTATCATATCATCTGTAAATAGGAATAATTTGGCTTCCTCTTTTCCCATTTGGATCCTCTTGATCTCTTTTTGATGTTTTATTGCTCAGGCTAGAACTTCAAGAACTATATTGAAGAGATCTGGAGAAAGTGGGCAGCCTTGTCTGGTCCCCCATTTTGAAGGAATTTACTTGAGTATCTCTCCACTTAATTTGATGTTGGTTATTGGCTTGCTGTATATAGCCTTTATTATGTTTAGGTATGTGCCTTGTATCCCCAATCTCTCCAAAACTGTAAACATGAATGGGTGTTGGATTTTGTCGAATTCTTTTTCTGTATCTAAGGAGATGATCATGTGGTTTTTCTCTTTCAGTTTGTTTATTCTGTGGATTACATTGATGGATTTTGGTATATTAAAGCATTCCTGAATGCCTGGAATGAAGCCTGCCTGCTCAAGGTGAATGATATCTTTGATATGTTCTTGTATTCTGTTTGTGAGTATTTTATTGAATATTTTTTCATCAATGTTCGTAAGAGAAATTGGTCTGCAATTTTCTTTTTTGTTGGGTCTTTGTGGAGTTTAGGTATCAATGTGACTATTGCCTCATACAATGAATTTGGTAATGTTCCATCCATTTCTATCTTTTGGAGTAGCATTAAGGGTGTTGGTATTAGCTCTTCTTTGAAGGTCTCATAGAATTCTGTACTGAAATCATCTGGCCCTGGGCTTGCTTTGTTGTTGTTGTTCTTGTTGTTGTTGTTATTGTTGGGTGACTATTTGTGACTGCTTCTATTTCTGTAGGAGAAATACAACTATTTAATTTGTTTAGATGATCTTGGATTCAACTTGGACAAATAAGATCAATCAAGAAAATTGTCTATTTCCCTTAGATATTCAAATTTTGTGGCATATATGTCTTTAAAGTAGGATCTTATGATTCTTTGTATTTCTTCAGTGTCTGTTGTTATGCCTCCCTTTTCATTTCTGATTTTGTTAATTTGGACAGTGTCTCTCTGCCTTTTAGTTAGTTTGGCTATGGGTTTGTCTATCTTGTGGATTTTCTTAAAGAACCAGCTCCTGGTTCAGTTCAAAGCAAGCAGCTGTGGCTGGATAAAATGTCCAGAGCTGTCTCGGTCCCCATGTGACACCTGGGGCTTCCTGTGGACTGCAGAGATGCAGATGGGGTGAAATCTGAGGACAGATCCATCTATTTCCCTGAGATTTCCCCAGGCCAGGTGCTCTGGTGGCTTCACTGCCCAGAGATCAATCCCATATACTGAGTTCCTGCTATTTCTCAGGCAAATTCTGGTCCAGACTCTGCAGACTGGGCTCCCATCCTCCGTGGGCCATTGGATAACCAGGGGCCTAACCCACTTGTGGTCTACACTGCGCGGACCCCTCTGACCTAGTGTTCTCCAAGTCTTACGGTCTGTGGCATCAAGTAAGTTCCTTAGTCTCCTTCATGTAGATCAAATACACTGTGCATTCAGTGCCACCACCTTGGAATCTCCCCCTCTATTTCATTATTTTTAACTATCTGTGTGTGCATGCATGCCTCTGTTGTGTGTGTGTATGTGTGTGTGTGTGTGTCTGTCTGTCTGTCTGTCTGAGGGTATGTGACTGAGAGTGTAGTTGCCTGAATGACTACTGAGTCAAGGCAGAAATAAAGAAAGAAATTAAAGACTTCTTAGAATTCAGTGAAAATAAGAGGAAACCATAACCATTATGGGGCACACTGAAAGCAGTCTAAGAGGAAAGATCATAGCACTAAGAGTCTATATTAAAATATTGGAGAAATTGAGTTGTAATCTGAATAAATTAATTAAATTAGTTAAAAAATAAAATAAAATATTGAAGAAATCTTATACTTACGTCTAAACAGAACATTTGAAAGCTCTAGAAGAAAAAGAAGAAAAACCAAGAGGAAGAGATGGTAGAAAAATAATCAAATGGAGGGCTGAAATTAATGAAACAGAAACAAAGAGAACAATACAAAGAATCAATAAAAGAAAGAAGTGGTTCAGTGAGATATTAAACAAGACAGAAAAACTTTAACCAAACTAACTAAAAAACAGAAAAATAATATCCATATTAACAAAATCACAGTAAAAAAATGGTGACATAACAGTAGGCACCCAGGAAATCCAAAGACTCATTATGTTATATTTTTAAAACTTCTACTCCACAAAATCGGAAAAATCTAAAAGACATGGGCCATTTTCTCATTATATAATACTTACCAAAGATAAGTCAAGATTAGATAAACAATCTATATAGACCTATAACTCCTAAAATTATAAAAGCAGCCATTAAAATCTCCAACAAAAGAAAGCCAGGGTAAGAAGGTTTTGAAGCAGACATTCAAAGAACAACTGATGCCAATATTTGTCAAATTATTCAAAAAATATAAACAGAAGGAACATTTAGGCATATTGTTGAGTTATCATTTATGTAGATACACTGTCCTTTCAAGAAGATGCAATTTCCTAGTAAACTTCCCTAGCTCGCGCTGAAAAAGTTTTCTGCATATGATGGCTCAAGGCCATGTAGAGGTTTCTTCATCTTGTATTCTTGCCACTCCATGTTTAATTAGAGATCTAATCTACTTCTAGAGAATCTCATGGAAAACTACTCAACTCTCTTCTAGGAACCAAAAATCAGGAGATAGTAGCTATGGTAGCTTTTGTTAAAACTGCTTTCTCTGTAAAGACCCCTTCCCAGCTTCAGTTGCCTAGTAAGATGCCAAGACATGGTTTCTGCCTTTAAAATCCTTGCATAGGGTATCAAGTCTCTTCTTGGTAACCTGCTGTCCTTCCTCTGAGGGCCACCAGGTCTCCCTCTCCAGGGGACATAGTCAAAGGTGAGGCACCAGAGTATGTGAGAAAGTCATATCCCACTGATATACCCTATGAGCATATACAGGGGGAGGTAATCCCCCTCAGGAATAGTCATAGGGGAGGGGAATAAGGGGAAAATGGGAGGGAGGGAAGAATGGGAGGATACAAGGGATGGGATAACCATTGAGGTGTAACAAGAATAAATTTTTTTAAAAAGGAAAAAAAATAAAATAAAATCCTTGCATTCTGCATACTGAGGTCCCTAAACACTTGGGTGTGGTCCCAGACAATTGGAATAAAGCCTGGCAATTGGCTATACAGTGTGTATGAGTGGTTATCTCCTTTGAGCTCCCTGTAACACTGCTCCCTGTTCCATTTAGCTCTGAAGTCATATCAGCACACCAAATAGACTTAGCTTATGTGTGTATGTTTATATTATGTATGTATCTATGTATGAATGTATGTATGTATGTATGTATGTATGTATGTGCATAAGTATATATGTCTGTATGTATGTATATGTGCACATACATGTGTCAATAGTAATCAAAGGAAAAATATGCCATTATTTGGAGAAGGAGTGGGGGATACTTGGGAGGAGTTAAAATGATAAACCAATGAAGATGTTGATGGAGAAAAGGGGAGTTATGTCATTTGATTTTATTTAAAATTAAAGTGACGGGAAGATGGTTCAGCAGTTGTAAACACTGGCTGCTCTGGCTAAATACTGGAGTTCAAATTTCAGCAGTCACATGGAGGCTCCTAATGACCTCCTAATGAGACCTCAGTCTCATGACATATGATGTCCTAAGTGGACATATGGTACATGGACATACACATACAGGAAAGACACTCAAACACATAGTTATAAACAATTAAAATAAATAAATGAGGAAAAACAAGATGAAAAGTGAAAATGGCTGTTATCTTACCAAAAATTACCAGGTGGAATTTGTGATACACAAAAATTAGTTCAATGAGGTATTTAAATTAAATCTCAAAAAATATATTAGTTCTTTAAGTATTGATCAACTATATTTTGGTCATAGTCACTCTCTTTCCCCAACTCTTCAAACACTAATTCCCCTTTCCTTCCAACCTAAGTCTGTATTATTTTTCCCCTATCAGGACCAATTTGTGCTGCCCAAATAATCTAGGATGTGTAACTTTTCACAAGAGTGTAGTTGTCCTATAAAGTATCATTGCCCAAGATTTATAAACAAAACCTGATTTCCATTTTTCTTAAAGCTTGCTTAGTTCATCATATTTCTTTCCAAATGAACTACTGCAGGAATCTAATCAGCTGCTTTTCCCCCAAAACTTTCACCAACTTTTTTTCTGCCTTCTTCACCCGGATTTCCTGCTTAGAAGAGGTATAATCCTGACCTTTATTTTCTTTCCCAACCCTTTATATTTCTTTCCCCCCAAACAAAGAAACAAGAGATTTACAAATACAAAGAATCCATACAGCAGCCTCAAAAGATAGTGTGTGATGGGAGAACACAATTAAGGGAATCAAAAGTATTCTAAGCTTGTAATCCCAATATTTGGGGTGCTGAGGTAAAAGATTGTGAGTTCCAAGGCCAGCTTGAACTAACTAGAACATGTCTCAACACAATAAAATAAAACAAAAGGAACAACAAGTAAGTTAATATGTTGAGGATGTATAAATCCACATGGTGGAGTTAGGATTTTGAAGAAACTAATGAGAAACCTTCAGAGGAGATCGCTGCAAACTGGAGAGGCAAACCTCCTGACTTGGAAAAGGCTACCAAAGATCAAAGCAACATTCATATAATATAGTGGATCATCGTTCTTTTATATGTTTTTTTCTTTTTTGTTTCTTTTTTATTTGCTTTCCATCCCAAACACGCCACCTCCCTCCTCTACTACCAATCCCAACCTCTAACCATCTTCCCCTTTCCCTGACTCCCCTTCCCCTCAGAAAAGAGGAGCCCTGCCATTCCTGCACACCCAGTCCCATGAGAACTAAGTGAATCCTCTTCCACTGAGACCAGACAAGGCAGCCCAGTTAGGGACAAGTGATCTAAAAGCAGGCAAACAAGTCCAAGTTAGAGGCATCCCTGTTGCACTTGCTAGGGTACACATCGAGGAGACTGAAGTGGCCACTTCATAGACAGACAGATTTCCAGTGGAGAGGGAAGGACACCCACCCACCCACAAAATTTTGACCCAAAAGTTACCCTACCTACAAGAAATGCAGGAATAAAGCTGGAGCAGAGATTGAGGGAATGGCCAACCAATGACTGCCTCAACCTGAGAGCCACCCCATGAGAGAGACCCAACCCCTGACACTATTAATGATACTCGGCTATGTTTTCAGACAGGAGCCTAGAGTGTCCCTACCTAGCAGTGGATTGAAACAGATGTTGAGACCCACAGCAAAACATTAGGCACAGCTTGGGGAGTCTTGTAGAAGATTGGAGGGAGGATAGAAGGACCCAGGTGGGACAAGAACTCTTCAAGAACACCAACAGAACAGAATCAACAAACATAGACCCATGTGGGCTTACAAAGACTGAAGCACCAACCAAAGATCAGGCATGGATTGAACCCAGGCTCCTGACATATGAGCAACTGATGAGCAACATGGCTTTTATTCTTGTAGATTTAAACTATCATGTTGAGTTTTTTAAGTCATTGAATAAGCAAAATAATTTAATTGTAAAAGGCAAGTTTAAGAAAATTTCCCAGAATGAAGTATAAAACAAAGTCAAAAAAATTAAAATTCATTAATGATAAATCCATGAAATCAAATATCATTTTAATAGGAATCATAGAGAATGCCGAATTATAATCACTTTGTTGCCAGGGAGCTGCAATTTATATAAATTATATATTTATATATATATGTGTATGTATTATATCATATCATATATATATGGAATGAACCCAGGCTCCTGACACATAAGCAACTGATGTGCAACATGGCCTTTATTCTTGTAGATTTAAACTATTATGTATATATATGTATATATATATATATATATATATATATATATATATATATATATGTGTGTGTGTGTGTGTGTGTGTGTGTGTGTGTGTGTGTGTGTGAAAAGAATAATAATTATAGGAAACAAACACAAAATAACTCCAGAGATGAAAATGACAGGCTTATCATTAAATAGAACAGTACCTCACTTTTGAATATCTTGTAAGATAGTGAAATTCCAAGATAAGGAAGAAATGTTGAAGGCACCCAGGGGTTAGAGGGCAACTACTCTAATGAAGTATTCAGTACACAGCAGCACTTGTCTGTCCCACAACCTTGGGTACTAGAAAATGGAGCATAGCTATTTGAGTCTTTCAAGTCCTAACAACTATAAGATGGTGTAAAAGAAAAACACTTTTTGTTTTCAATAAGATTGTAGCAGTAAACATTATCTACAAGCCTAATACAGTGTTTCTGATTTTGTTCTTGACTTTCATTGTACTTTATTTTAATTGGCTACACACAGCTGGTCACATTGTGGCATTTTCACACACATATGTCATGTCCTTATGCAATCAGAATTGGTACCATCCAAAAAAACAAATGATAACAAGTTCTAGTGAGGATGTGAACAAAGATGAACACTTACACACTGCTAACTCTGATGGAAAGCAGTACAGGTACTATGAAAATCACTATGGAAATTGCTAAAAAAAAAAAAAAGACACAAACAAACAAACAAACAAAACCAATTAGAAAGAAGGGCTACCTTGTGATCCAGCTATACTGCTGTTAGATAAATATGAAAAGGTACCAATTCTGATTGGGAGGAGATGAGAAAAAAATACACACATATATATATATGCTCAATATGCATTTCCTTGAGAGTAAGGATGTTGAACATTTTTTCAAATATTTATTAGCACTTGTATTTCTTCTTTTGAGACATGTCTAATGAATTAATTAACTTGTCACTCACAAGAGGAGAATTTGGGAGTCGCTATCTGTTTTTGTGTCACTATCACCTGGTGAGTTGAGAATAGTGTTCAAATTTTAGAAAAAAAATTAAAATAAGTATCATAACATACAAATAGGATGTTGAGATTCATATTTCAGTATATAAATAAGGCTGTACCTGAATGTATCCTTCTTCATTTATTTACATTTATCTTGTGGCTGTATTATAGTTTTGGGCATATTTAGCAAAGTGGTTGCACCTACCTTACCACTTTCAAAGCCTGATAGTCTCCCTTTGGCCTTTTCCTATGCTGGCCCCCATTTCAGACTCTGTGTGACTTTTAACAATGCTTAATTTAATCCTTTTGCATCTTAAGAAGAATATACTATACTGTGCTCTGTTTCCCCAGAGCTGCCTAAATCTTGTGCTACCTCACATCAGAGACGATGAATACATTAGCAGCAATCAAATAATCAATCTAAAAGACAAGACAATTCCAGCTAAAATAAGCTCCACAATCAAATGTGAAGGCAGAATGGAGTCAGTCAGTGTTGGACATGCTTGGCCCACTAAATTAACATAGCCTCTCAAGGCAACATTTTCAGGCAACCGAAGGATGTGGGTAGAAGAGGCTTTATAGCCTTCAAGATTTAAAATGACAACAGGGGAGTGTGGTTTGGGTAAAACAGCAAAAGGAAATTAGAAGGGAAATCCACTGGAGCTTGACACACAAATCACTTTCATTTGAGCAAGGATTAATAACAGCATTATATTCACTCCTCTATCAGTTCAGTCACACTGCGTAGCTAGAGTGAACGATAGCCATATAACAATCAAATGAGAAAAACTGGCTTTTATTCTGCTCTCGTTATCATACTTAGTCAATGGACAGAAAGGCACTTGGATGATTTGCACTTATAGGTCAAAGATATATTTGATATAATTGTTAATAAAATTGCAACAATCGGGTTCATATAATAGTGTGGTTCTATGAAAATATTACTATTTCTCCATGAACTGGATCCAGCTGATGAGGAAGTGTAAGCAGTGGAAGCTGAGAAACAAAAGTGCTTTTCATTCATCCTTTAGACATTCTGTTGTTTAGACTCATACATTGTATTAGAGCTACAAATCCTCAACTTCTGCTGCTGCTCAAAGTGATAGCTGACACAGCAAGGTGGCATTAGATGGGGTGAGGTATAGACAGGGGGAGTATCTTTGGCTATATATTGTGTTCCAGAATATCAGGGAATGAAGGAAATAAAGGAAAGGAAAAAAAGCAAGGAAGCACAAAACAGACAGTAAAGCTATCAGATATCAGCATAGATCAATTCATTAATGTAAAAACGATCAATCTGTAGCTAAAATAACCTGCCCTATACATATTCGTTTTAGGCTAGAGATGTGACCAGAGACTTCAGAGCCTGTGATGGCCCATTGAAAGGGCAGACTCTCTACTTCAGAAGCATTTGCTTGCTATACCAGGGTTGTGTGAAGGTAAGGATAGATTGCTTTTACCCAGGCTATTCTGGGTTAAAGGTATTACAAACAAATGACTGATAGGAGCCCAGACTATCTGAGTCAAATGATGGTTATTTATGGGTTATGATGGGATAAATTTTGGCCTGATGACCCAGGTAGGCTTGTGAGTAAATGGAAGAACATTGGGTATCGAGGAAAAATGTCAATCTAGGTCATATATAGCATGTGATACAGATTTTGACTGTTAGATTATGGCTCCTTGGGTTCAACTTACTGCAGTGCTCAATGAGCAGTCAAGGTTATCATACAATAGCACACCTCCACAGAACAGCCACAGTTGAGACTCATGTCTCAAAGTCAAGATCTTTCCTTAAGGGCAAAGGCCAGAACAAACTCGTTAGTTCCTATTAAACCCAGGTAAATGATTCACTCAGCATGAAGAAGTGCGACTCATCTGGCTTCCTCTCTACAAGTGATTCTCTCTGACCAAAGTAACATGAAATGGAAAGAGACTAACAAGACTACACAGACATGAAGAATGTCTTTTGTAGACAAATTACCCTGAGAGCTAGGCTGGTTTTTATTGCTATTCTCCCTCAGCCTTGTTATCTCTCATCTTCACACAAATCCTAAGAGGCAGAATCTACCATGTGGGATTCACATTTTGTTTACTACTCATGTTTTGAAGAATTTCATGAGAAATTTTTAACTCTCAATGGTATTGCTTCTATTCTGTTTTGGTTTTATGGCCTTGACTTTGCAGTTTTAAATGTAATTTTTATTCCCAATTGCCAATGCTACTATCTTATTGAAATATACTTTCCTTCCTTCTTATTTTTCCTATTTCTTTTTCCTCTATGAAGATTTTGTGTTTCAAATATAAAGTTCTGAATCTCTCTCTCTCTCTCTCTCTCTCTCTCTCTCTCTCTCTCTCTCTCTCTCTCTCTGTGTGTGTGTGTGTGTGTGTGTGTGTGTGTGTGTGTGTGTGCATGCGTGCGAGAGAGAGAGAGAGAGAGAGAGAGAGAGAGATTTTAGTTAGCTTCCACTTGCTGCTCCCAACTGCTAATCATATCATTTCTCTACAATATATCAGAGAATTATCCTGGGGCAAGAAACTTCAACATGAACATTTCTTTTCAGTCCGAAAATATTTTAGGCAGCATGTGAATGCCTAGTGAATGTTCCCCAAGCTATACACAGCACAATTCACTGTGGCTTAATTGAAGCTATGAAAGCAGAAGATAAGGAATCATTACCTCATCAGTGTGTTTTTCTCCTTCTGCACTTGGTGTTTATCAGTTCTTCAAGGTCACCACTGATATAGGAGCCATAGATGCCTAAGTCACTCTACTAATGAGCGACTCTCCTGACACCAGCTTCATAGCTTTGCAGGGTCCCTCTTTAACCTTCTGAGTAGAAAAGCGACTCTACAGCCTTGTTCCCTTTTTCTTCATCCCTTAGATTTGCTCCGAGTCTCTGCTGAATTATATTTGAATAATTCATCCCACTCAATTTTTACTGAGTGACTAATGTGCTAATTAAGAAAGGAGTCATTTTAAGGTTGGATTCGGTGCTCATTACTAAACATCACTATAAAATATTCATACTGTATTTGGGAATTTGGGTGTGGGAATGCAAAAAAGGACAGACATGTGTAAGCATGTTAATACCTTTCAAAAAAACCATAATCAGAATCAAGATTTTCTGATTCTGGAAATGTTTATGCCATGTTGTAAATCCTTGGCTCCTCCATATCTTGCTGGATAAAATGCATTTAAGTAATGGATGATACAATTTATGGTAAAATATGCCAAAATCTCTCTCTCTCTCTCTCTCTCTCTCTCTCTCTCTCTCTCTCTCTCTCTCTCTCTCTCTCTCTCTCTCGGTCCCTCTCTCTCTCTCTCTGTCTCTGTCTCTGTCTCTCTCCTCCTCAATCACTCAAGTGTGCAAAGAAGAATTGAATCCAGCAAACAAGCTGTGCTAACTCCAGGAAGCCATCCTCATGTCTCAGGTTCTGCTTCGCTTCTTTCAATGCACTGCTGCAGTCTGTATGCCTTGTGTGTGGTTCCACGCAGTTGTACAAAGATTGCCATTTTTATCTGGCAAGGAAATGAGGTTTTGGAACCAAGTGCTTATGTTACCTTTTCTATATGCTAATGGTTTTCTGGATGAAGAACTTTCCCTAAAAGTTATGGTCTGAAAGCTGAAAAGCAGGGCTGAAATATGTGGTAGTTTAAATAGCTCGCAGAGAGTCTTGATTAGACTTCCCATCTTAAAATACAGTAAAAAAAAAAAAAGTCAATGTAAATGTTTGAAGAATTGCATGTTCTGCTTACCTTCATTCTGAAATGAAAAAGATGCCTCTTTCTGCTTTAATTAGTTTAGATTTTTTTCTCAAAAGCATGATTCTTCTTTCTTTAATGTCATGAGGATCAGAAATCCACTTGTCTTTGATGATGTAAAATTATAAAATTATTATTGGGAATACAAAAAATCACTATAAATTCTTATAGATATACAAAATTTAAATGAGTATGTATTTGTGTATACATACACACATATAATTATGTCCACATATATAAAGTTTTGGATTCTGTATTTCTTTATGAGTTTATTAATGTAGTATTTCATCCCCACCCCAGGATTATTCAACATAAACAGCTGAGTTTGCATTATTCACTTACTAATTACTTGATCAAGATTTACTCTGTACTGTTTCATAACTGCTAATTATCTCATGCTTTCCTGGTAAACTAATCTTTGGGATCATTCTAACACTTAAGAAAGCATGGAGGATGCTCTACTTTGTAGAAGTTTAACTATAATGAAAAAATGAATGTCAACTTCAAGAAACTCTAGACAGGGATAGTAAAGGACTTAATTGAACTATTAATAAAAATCCTGACCTGCTTCCTGAGAAGGAAGCAAACACTTTGAGCACTGAGGATGCTCTGCTTTGTAGAAGTTTGGCATTACATATAGGCACATTTCAATATCGTAAAATCTGGGGAATAAAAGTATTAATATTCAGGTAGATTCTTGACTCAATAGACATAAAAGTGGTTAATAGTTCAACTTCCTTTGGCTCAATTTGTCACTAAGAGGTGACATGAAAGCTGTTTCAAAATTCTACATTACCACATGAGAAGCTTCTCAACAGTTCAGATTTGTGTGAAGAGGGCCTCCTTTTCAAGATTAGTATTAACCTGAAAGCTACATTCTCTCCACCAGAAACCCAGAGGACTCTACAACTCCCCTATGATAATAGAGGTGAGAGACATATCTATAAACTGTGCTGAGCTAAACTAGGTAGATAGCCAAAATAGCAAAATATAAGGACAGAGATTCCAAAAGTAAAAATATGAACCTCATTAGAAATTAAAGAAAATATCTCAAAATTGAATATAAACTTTAAGAAATTCTAGACAGGGACAGTGGAGGACTTATTATGACTATTATTAAAAGTCCTGACCTGCTTCCTGAGAATGAAGCAAACACTTTGAATGGTAGAAGAGTGAAAGGCAGAATATCAAAAGACGCAGGGTAGGAAAACCTGCTGCCATCCAGCCAACATAGTGGGAAAGAAAACAAAGCTTAGACTGGGGTTTTGCCAAGTCCTTGTGAGAATGCTTTTGGAAGTTAAGATGACATGTGAGGACTAAGCCACTGATCCCAAACCATTACCAGATCTTTCCTTGATTCTCAGCAATATATTCATCACTATTTTCTCACTAAAGCAATGAATACCATAAATCTCCTCATATCTTATGATTGTTCCAGGGTTGAATGAAACTATGCAGGTCCAATATGGTCCACAGAAGATAGGCACAAAGTATATTATGAGGCTCCTATAACCAGGAAAACAATGATAATATCATGGATTTCTCTCCGTAGGCTGTTATCTGTGAATTGAGATTTGAAGAATCAGTGAGATCTTTCAGGTAGAAAAATATCAAGCAAATTATTTCCATAAATAGGAAAGATGTAAAGTACATTTAGAATAATTAAAAATATCATATTAATTTTGTTACTGTGACAAATACACAAAACAAATGATAAAGGAAAGATATTTTGCCCCTGTAGTTTCAGAGATTTCTGTCCATGGTTCCCTGGTTCTATTGCTTTCAGCCAGAAGCAGAAAAAGAGGTTGATAGCATAGACCCACTTACCTCCTAACAACTTGGAAGTGCCTGTAACAAAAATGTACTCCTCAAAGCTATATTCCTGTAATGCACTTCTTCCACCTAGGCCCCATGCCTTCACAGACCATTCATCTGTTAAAGGGTTAATGCATTGATGAGGCTTGCCTTTATGATCCACTCTTCTTTCAAAAGCACCACAAAGTTGACATATCAAGCCTTCCACACTCAGGCCTTCCTTGAAGGGGCATTTATATCCAAATCACAAGAAATACATTAGAAGAACAAGGCTTGGTATGAAGACAGTGATTATTTCATAGATTTGCTTACAGGTATTTTAGGAAGAAATTTCACAGAAATCATTTGCTTTTCATAGCAGCTTTGATGAAGTAAGTTAGCACTTTAAAAATGGCAAAGCTATGACTTAGAGAGAAATTTCCCCAAGGACAAAATTTGGAATAAAGAGTTTTCTGAAGCACCTTCAAAGCCATAACTAGGTCAGTGAGGCGTGTGGTTTGTTTCCATGTATAGCTGTGCTGGGCAGTTCCTTTTCACATACTAAAGTAATGAGTAGAGTCAAAGAAATAAGCTGGTTCATCTGAGGAAATGCTAAAGCCATGTGTCCCAGAGAACTACAGTAATGTGGATATTGGATGGGATGAATACCAGTTCAGGGTCAGGATCTTGACTTCCAAATACAACAGGAAGTGAAGTTACAATGAAAACAAAACTAGTCAGGCATCAGGTTAAAGGAGACATAAGCACTATCTCCAAGCACAGTTGTCCTTTGGGCCTTGATCAGTCAGCTACCATTGGTGCAGTGTGCAGAATGGCCAGGCTCCTTTGGAGCAGACTAAAGTGGACAGAGGACTCCAACAACTCCTATTAACATGATAGCGTCTCAGTTTTGAGAATCACATAGAACAGTTAAATGGTACCAGGAGTCTCGACTTAACCCAATTCAGCCTCCACATTTGTAGATGAGAAGCCTCAATTGCTAACAGAAAAATATAAGAAAAACAAAGAAACAAACAACAACAAATACTGCACTAGAACCCCAAGCCACCTGTTTCCTAATCAGATGCTCTTTGGTATCACAGTAGATAAAGCTGTTGTTTATATATATTTACTTTCTTTCATCATATGCTCTTCAGCCCTACCTACAAACACATTTACTTTTCTCTCCCAACTGCTATGTCTACATTTTGAAGACATGGGGAAGAGTCAAAATAAAGGTGGTGAATTAGAAAGAAAAGGCAAGAGATCTATTAGATGTTGCTCAGAAGTATCCATGGACATGCTAGGTTTTCGATATCTTGGCCCTATTTAGAGTTACCATGTCCATTTTTATCTAAAATGCCTCCAAATTTAGCAAGAGAAATTCTGTTCTCTTGCTTCGCTGTGTATCCTGGCCAAGGACATTCTTGAATAATGAGCTCCTATCAGCTTAACAGATAAAACTATTATGACTCTCTTCACTAATTAAGGGTTAAGGAATTTATTGTATACAGTAATACATGTACAACATGAGGAATTGTCTCAATTCTTTTTAATACTGCTGCTTCTCTTGATATTTTGAATAGACTAGAGCAGATTTAAAGTGTATTTGAAGAATGAGGTGTGCAAATACAAAGGGTAAACATAAATGTCTTTTGAACACTTTATATTAAAGTCAATGGGGGAAAGCTTGCTCTTTGGAATAAAATAGATATGCATCAATTAAACATAAGAAAGACACCAGTAACTTAAAGACAATGCAATAAAGCTATCATAAAGAATTCAAAGAAAACAAGGGCATTTCACAAATACTGCAAATACCAGAGAGAAATAGGCCCACTAATAAATGAAGAACATGAAATTAATGATGAGTCTAAAATGGTAGAGATAATGAACTCATTTGTAAAATCAGTCCTTAGCAAGAAAAATGAAGATAGGAAGTTTAAACAATTAAGAAGTAATGAAAACCTTGCAAAAATAGCTGTTGACAAAGAAACAGGAAAGAAAAGGCCAATTCTATTTTGGGCTGGACCAAAAGCATTATCCCACAGAAATAAGGGAATTTATTATGTGAGTAGTAATGTACCTAAAATACTATGCAAAGTTTATGGTCATTTTGATTAGCTTTATTCTCAGATCCAAGACTTGGGATGAAGAGGCAAAACTTTTGGATATGCTACTTCCCAGTTGTACAAAGGAAGATAGACATACCATAGGCTGAGAAAGGAAGACATTCTGTTATGCTTGCTTGTTTCCAGCTCTGAGTCATCTTCGTCGATGTGGCATACTCAGAACAGCTGAAAAATATGTTTTGCTTATGGATATTTTACAACCCTTCTATTGAATTTTTTAAAAAATCAATTGACAAATGTTCATTGGCAACTTTAAGCACAACAACAGAAAGCAAAGAAGTATGAAATCATGACAAATGTCCTTGCCTGTCCCATGAATGCACACTTAGCACTTGTGGAAAGGCATGCAAACATGACTGAGAAGTTCCTAGTGAAGGAAAAACCTGTGTCCCTCCATCATCAAAGCTTCACTCTGTTCTCTTCCAGATGTAGCCACTGTAAGTCAGATGTTAAGAAAATTTTAAAACAGGATATATTTCTCTTTTATAAACTTAAGGTCATATACTTAAGTTAAGTGGATTGAGATACTCAGTAGAAGAATTATGAAAAACTGACTCGAGTGCATGGATGGAGGGAGCTGCCTAAGAACACTGCGTGCTATCATTTCTCCACCAAAAACCTTTAGAACAGTGAACAGGAATAAAGCAATATAGATAAATTAAACATGCTGCCCATTTTTAAAATTCATTAAGGCAACAAGTGTTTGTGGAGAGTTTGTTATATGACATGAAAAGACATGTCCGGAAATAAACAGCTAAAATTTGCACAAAGATATGATTGACAAGTCTTTTGGAGATCTAGAAAAAGAACCTTTTAGGCAACAGAAACAAGTAAAAATAGCAAAGCCCTAAAGGCAGGAATGAGCTAGGTGAATCTGAGACATCCAAAGAAAAACAGTAGAATTGCATCCTGTTAAAGAAGAGAGAATATTTTTCTTAAATGGGAAAAGGGAAAGGTAGGCCCAGGGCATATAAAGCAGAATGATATAAACTACCACTGAAATTTTAGATCGCATACTGAATGCAGAGGAAGCCTCTGAAATATTTTAGAGTAAATCATGGTGATGTCATCTACCCTTTTGAACAATAGCATCCTTCTTAGCAAATAAGAATGACTGTCTTAGCATCTGAGAAGAAAATAAGCATTTGGCTGTTATTGGGAAATACAGTAAATGATTAACAGCTTCAGATTCAAAACAAAGGATACCTCCATGGAAGAGGAGCCCTGTTACTCCTTACTCTTAGTGATATCCAACAGGTAAGTAGGAGAGATTATAGGGATCTTGCCTTTAGGATTCAAACATTATGTGCCTTGGTCCAAAATTCAGGTATTTTTCCTGAAGAGTCACATAATTCACATGCTAGTCAGTTCTTTCCTGTACTGTGAGAGAAAAAAATCAGAATTCCAGGGAAACATAAGATAGTCTTGAACACTGAATATGTGTGTCTTTATTAAGGTCACAGAAGCACAGATTTTCTAACTGCACCCCTCCTATTTTGGATGATCCTATAGGAGATGGTGAAGAGTCATCAGGGAGAAAAACACCCTTAGGCTTAAGGAATGCTAGCATCCTGAGAGGCAACCTCACTGGAAGGTTGAAGACAACTTGGAGAGGTCACACGATATTCAGAAGTAGTGAAGACCTCTAGTACTAAAACATGGAGATGTATAAGTGACAAAAACAGTGAGAAGGAAGGAAATAAAGAAATATATAACCTAGAAGGTAGAACCCACTTCTCTAGGTTCTGTTATTTCTGTCCCCTGCTCCAGATAGAAACATGTGCCATCCATGTTCATGGGTTGTTTCTACACACTGAGTTAAAGCAGGAGGCAAGTAGCATATATTCAAAAAGGTCAGACTCCAAAAACCACCAGAATGGGAAAGAAAAGAAATAGTCAATGCCCATGAAGCTTCTTCTCTTTTAAGAAACAGTAATCAGTCTGTGTATGTAATTTGGAGAGGAACGTAAATTCGGATAGGGTTTGTTTTTTATTGGGTACTAATGTGGGAGTATTGTGCTAATGAAAGAGTCAAGAGGGAGGCAGAGGCTGCTCTTTAATGGATAGTTTGTAATGGGAGTTATTGTAAAACACAGCAATTTTCCTTAACAATTAGACCATTAGTTGTTTGTGAGGCCCTGTTATATTTTTCTGCAGGATCTTTTCAGTCATGTTAGGTGGCAATTTGGCTTAAGGTTTAGCAAGAGTGTTTGGATTCTTAGAGCAGTTATTTCTTCCTACAGAAAGCATCCACAGGTACACTGGCTGACGTTAAATGCCACTACACAGTACAGGAGCGGCAGACATAATTGCCTAGGCAATGAGCAGCAGTGGGTAGCTGGTTTACCTGGGACTGCATTACTAAGATGGCTCTCGCTCAGATGAGGTAATGTGTCTTATGTGCTGCTTTGCCTATGGGAGTTTAGAGCCTGGATTTTCAAAAATAAAGGATATGAAACAAAGCTGGAGCTCTTTAGTATTAGGAAGTGCAACGTAATAGTAGTAAAAGAGCAGGGTAGAGATTAAACCATCCATTTTGAGGTCTTGTAATTCAGTACCTATTACTTTGTGATGGTAAGAAATTCTTTGAGCTTCAACAATAACATAAATATAATAACATATAACTTGTGTTGTAACCCTTAAATAAATTAATACAAAGATCATACAATTCAGCTCCTGGGTAATAGAATCAAGTTATTATTTCTATTACCTGCATCTCAAAGAAACATTTAGAAGTTCTTGCTTAATTATCTAGAAGCAAACTTATTAATATACATGAATCTAAGGTATTAACAAGTTTGAACATAAGGAGTTAGTTCTAACTGACTAGATAAAGCATTAAGAAGGAGCTCACTAATACTAAAGAGTATTATTATATATTCTTTGGAGACTGGAGATGTAAATTGGAATTATAATTCCAAAATTCAAGACACCAGCTGCCTTTACAAGAGGATGAACAAAAGAGGATGAGGCTACTAAAGGAAGGAGGAGAGATCTTTTCTTAGTCTAAGCTGTGAGCACATGAGCATAATTTTTTTTACAATAAGTTTTCATATATACATGGAAAGCTTTAAATTAATTTATTTTCTATGTTATTTCTTCTATAGTAAAGGAAAGTGAAACAATGTGAAATGTTTTAGAGAAACTATCACTGCTTATTAACTCACAGTTTGCTAATCTTTATAATTCTTTCAATGAGACCATCAACATCAATCCATTTAGGCCAGATGATGGGGTAAAAAAATTAGTCTCTAAATTCTCACCAAACCATTGTTATTAACGATTTTGTATGCTGATCTAAACTAGGAAAAAAAATAATGCTCATTCATGGAGAGCTTATGATGTTTTCTTAAAATAACACATAACCTTAGTATGTAGGCAGGTTTCAAGTTATGTAAATTGACTCCATACTTCACTTCAAGAAACCCCACAATGAGACAGTCCAACTTTTTTGTGAATTTCTTATGAGAGGATGTAAGTGAATCTTTGAAAATTACCACAGTAAAAGTTCAACTGTACCTAGCATGATGAAGGAGGGAAAGGATGGTAATGGGAGCCAGGGCTGATTACCAGTACTATAATTGGTGAAGAAGAATGTGTTTGGGCTTCGTAAGTGATGTTCACTTATGTCACCACAGTCAGAAGCAAAGAAACAGATCTAGTAAGAAGAAGAGATAAAGAGGAGTTGATTGAGGAAGCACGCAGTAAACCATAATCCTGAAGCATGTAGTGCTTCTGGTAAACTTTCTGATGATAACTCAAGAGAATCTAACAAAATTGACCGAATGTAAGTCCTTTCCAAATCAATCTCTCTCTCTCTCTCTCTCTCTCTCTCTCTCTCTCTCTCTCTCTCTCTCTCTCTTCCTCCCCCTCCCTTTTTTCCTTTTTTGAGCTAGGGTGTCAAGCCTTGCATTCACAATGTAGCTAAGGACGACCTTCAAAACTGATTCTCAGGCCTCTACCACCATACATAATTTTATGTAGTTTTTCATGCATTTAGATCCTATCATTAGGCACAGAGAAGCAGGGCTTTTTCTAAAAGCTTATAAAAACTCAATTGCTTTTCATCCTAGACAAAGAAATACATAGGATAAAGAATCATTTGAACTTAAAATGCTACAAGTATTAGACAATCTTTGTGCTAATCAGAGCATAGCCTACAAAAGGCAATGGGAAAAGTAAAAGTAGAATCATGAGTCAGAGACTGGTTCATTAGAATACGTGACCTTTAGCTATGCCTCATTGGCATTTTCTTCCCACAAAATATGGCCACTTATATTAGACACCATGGAATCACATACCTGTTATAGTTATTTTTGTTCTTTGCAAATGGGGTTGTCCAGACTAGAAATAAGAATAATATGTTGTATCCAAGAGAGTTTGTTTCAAAAGAACACAAAGGAATGTTTCAATTTCCATGAAGAATGACAGTGGCAGTCAGATATTTACACATACATATGTGCACACGCACATATACACACTCATGTTTTTCATTAAGCTTATTACATTAAGTCTTAAATGAAACTGTGCTTTGATGTGTATCATTGCCTTTTCTATCAAAAATCAAAATACTATATCACAGTGGTATTTTTTTCTACTTTCATGTATACACTTTTGAAATAGTGATATTTCACAAACCAATGTGCTTGAAATGATGCACTATTGATAAAGATACAAGTTGGCATTCTCAAATACTGCTAGTAGATACATTATCTGCAAAGAGCAATTTGACAGTGATATATAGTCTATTCATTCTCATATGCCTTTTAATGTGGCATATCCATTTTTAGAAATGCAAAAAAGTATAAAAAGGATGTTAATAAAACAATATCTAATCAACAAAAGACCAGAAATAACTTGAATTCAAATTGATAGATTTCTGGTTAAATGTACTTGTACATCCAAAGTTTTCTTTTATGTATATAATTAAGAAATGAAGTAAGATGCTATTCAAAATGGTGGTGGCCATGGTGAACCTTATCTGGGTGGCAGAAGGTCAGAGACTAAAAATCCAGTGAATAACCTGGAAGCTGAATCCAAAACACCAACATCAGTGATTTCTGGATGGGCTGAAATGTCCCCATTCTGGGGACACACAGTTCCAGGGCCCTGTGACTGTCTTCCAGGTCCAAGAGTTGCACACAGTCAAAGACTCACATAACCCAGCACTTTCAGCTTGCCTAGTGCTTTCCACCTACTCGAACTTGGGTCTCCAGTTTGCAGAAATGTGCAGATTCAGCCTTTGGTTGAGCTCTATTAGCTGTTTGTATGGAGAACAGCAGCAGGACCTTACTGGATCACAAACACATAAGCAACCCAGCAAATTTCAGGAACAAACAGCCAACACAAGGACAACTAGATGGCTAACAGTGAGTGTAAGAACACAATCAACAAAAACCAGGGCAATATGACTTTACCAGAACTCCCCCTCCCACAAATACTCTATATTCCTATATAGGTAAAACATAGAAAAAGGATCTCAAATCTATGGTTATGAAGATTTTAGAGGTATATAAAGAGGAAATGAATAAATCCATTAAAGAAATACAGAAAAATACAATTAAACAAATAGAGGCCACTAATGAGGAAACAAACAAGCAAAAATTCCTCAAAGGTATACATGAAAATACAATCAAACAGGTGAAGGAAAAGACTAAAATGGTTCAAGACCTGAAAATGGAAGAAAAACCAATAAAGATATCACAAACTGAGAAAATCCTCAAGATGGAAGACAAGAACCACAGATATAAGCATCGCCAACAAAATACAAGAGATGGAGAAGAGAATCTCAGGCACAGAAGATACAATAGAAGGAATTGATACATCTAACAAAGAAAATATTAAATTGAGAAAATTCCAGACATAAAGCATCCAAAAAACCAAGGACACCATGAAAAGATGGAACCTAAGAATAATAGGAATAGAAGAAAAAGATTTCAGGCTCCTAGGACCAGAAAAATATTTTCAACAAAATCCTAGAAGCAAATTTACTCAACTCAAAGAAAGAGATGTAGTTAAATGTACATGAGGCTTACAGAACACCAAATAGACTAGACCAGAAAAGAAATTCATCATTCCACATAATATTGAAAGCACTAAATGTACAGAACAAAAAAATATTAAAAGCAGCAAGGGGAAAAGGCCAAGTAACATATAAATGCAGACCTAGCATAATCACACATGGCTGTTCAACAGAGACTATGAAAACCAGAAGGGAAAGTCTTGGAGAGATCTGGGTTACAAGTCCAATACCTAAACACAACAAAGACTTGTATACAGCAAGCAAATATACAACATCAAATTATATGGAGTGAAACTCAACACAATCCCATTAAAATCAGGAACAATACAAGTCTGCACACTCTCTCTCTATCTCTTTGATACAGAACTGGAAGTTCTAGCTAGAGCAATAAGACACCTAAAGAAGATCAAGGAGATACAAATTGTAAAGCAAGACGTCAAAGCATTGCTATTCACATATGATATACCAGTATACATAATTGACCCCAAAAATTCTATCAGAACTCCTATAGCTGAAAAGCACATTCAGTAAAGTGGTTGGATACAAGATTAATTTTAAAAAGTCAGTAGCCCTCCTGTATATAAATGACATGTGGGCTAAGAAAGAAGTCAGAGAAACCACACCCTTCACAATAGCCACAAATAATATAAAGTGTCTTGGTGTAACTCTAACCAAGCAAGTCAAAGACCTATATGACAAGTACTTAAAGTCTCTGAAGGAAGAAATTGAAGAAGATATCTGAAGATATTGAAGATATAAAGATCTTCCATGTTCATGGGATTAGCATAGTCAAAATGGCCATCTTACCAAAAGTAATCTACAGATTCAATGCAATTCCCATCAAAATGCCAACACAATTATTTATAGACCTTGAAAGAACAATTCTAAACTTCATATAGAAAAACCAATAACTCAGAATAGCTAGCACAATCCTATATAAAAGTAGAACTTCTGAAGGTATCTCCATCCCTAACTTCAAACTATACTACAAGGTAATAGTCATAAAAACTGCATGGTACTGGCATATAAGTAGACTGATTGAGTAATGGAATTGAAATGAAGACCAAGAAATAAACCCACACACCTATGGACCCTTGATATTTGACAAAGAAGTCCAAACCATACAATAGGGAAAATACAGCATCTTTAACAAATAGTGCTTTTCTATCTGGGTGTCTAGTAGAAAAATATTCCTCACCCTGCACAAAACTCAAGTCTAAATGAATCAGAGATCTCAATCTAAAATTGGATACACAAAATCCATTAAAAGAGAAAATGGGGAAGAGCCTTTTACTCATTGGCACCAGAGACAACGTCCTGAACTGAACACCAAAAGCTCAGGCTATAAGACCAACAATTAATAAATGGAACCTCATGAAACTGAACAGCTTCAGTAAGGCAAAGGACACTGTCAAGAACAAAAAGTCTACGGACTGGGAAAAGATCTTCACCACTCCTATATCCCACAAACGGATAATATACAAAAATATATAAAGAACTCAAAACATTCAACACTAACAAACAAAATAACCCAATTTAAAAAGGGGGCAAAGACCACAAGAGCCAATAAATCTGGGCTTGAGTATCAACAGAGATTGATGCACCCAGCAAGGACCATGCATTGGGAGGACCTATACTCCCTGCTCAGATGTAGCTAATAAGCAGTTTGGTTTCCATAGGGATCCCCCAGTAAGAGAGCAGGGATGTCCATGCCACAGATTCTGTTGCCTGCTCTTTAATCCTTTTCACTTGATGGGGTGACTTGCCAGGCCACAGAGAAAGAAAATGCAGGAACTCCTCATGAGACTAGGAGATGAGCATGGAGAAGAGAGAGCAAGAATGTAACCATGAGGGTAGGAGAGAGGGGACTATGATTGTGATGTAAAATGAATAAATTTTTAAAGTAGGGGTAGAGCTAAACAAATAATTTTCATCAAAGGAATCTTTAATGGCTGAAGAGCACTTAATGAAATGCTCATGTCCTTAGCCATCAGGGAAATGCAAACAAAAAATGAATCTGAGATTTGATCTTACATCTGAAAGAATGGCTAAGATAAAAAACTCAAGTGACATCATACACTAATGAGGATGTGGAGAAAGAGAAACACTCCTCCATTGCTGGTGGGAGTGCAAACATATACAACCACTTTGAAATTCATCTGGTACTTTCTTAGAAAACTGGGAAGAGCTCTACTTCAAGACCTAGTTGTACCACATCTAAGCATACTCCAAAAAGATGCTCCACCATAAAACAAGGGAATTTGCTTAACTATGTTCATAGCAGCTTTATTCACAATAGCCAGAATCTGGAAACAACTTAGATGCCCCTCAACCAAAGAATGGAAAAAGAAACTATGGTACATTTACACAATGGAATATTACTCAGCTATCAAAAGCAAAGACATCATGAAATTTGGAAGCAAGTGGATGGAACTAGAAAAGATCATCCTGAATGAGGTAACCCAGACCCAGAAAGACACACATGATATGTACTAATATTTATAAGTGGGTTTTAGCCATTTAAGACAGCATAAACATACTACAGTCCACAGACCCAAAGAAGATAAGTTACAAGGAGGACCTAAGGGAGGATGCTGAAACCTCCTTCAGAAGGGGAAATAGAATAGACAGAGGTTGCGGTTGAAGATAGGGAAGAATATAGAAGAGGGGACTCAGAGAGAAATTAGAGTGGAGATGAGACCTGGGGAGAACAGAAGCAGAAAGAGAGAAGGCCTGCAGAGGAGAGAGAAACTATGGGTGGGAGCATCTCTATGACAAGCTGGAGACCTAAGCCAGAATAGGCCTCCGGGAGGATACGAGGGGGACTCTAGATGAGACTTCTAGTAACAAGGGCCATGGAAACTGAAGATGGTCCCTCTAACTAGGTAAGACTCGTAGTGTATGAAGGAGAACCCCAAACCACCCACAAAATCTTTGATCAAAAACTTACCCTGTCTACAAGATGTATAGGGATAAAGACAGAACAGATAGAGCAAAGATTGAGGCAGTACCCAACCAATGTCTGGCCCAACCCAAGACCTACCCCATGGAAGAGTGCCAACCCCTGATACTCACTATTATGGTACCCTGCTATGCTTGCAGACAGGAGCCTATCCTAGCTGTCCTATGAGAGGCTCCACCAAGTAGCAGTCTAAAATATATGCTGAGACTCACAGCTAAACATAGGGAGTCTAGTAGAAACTTCAGGGGAAGAATGATAGCACCTATAGGAAACAAGAACTTCACAAGAAAATCAACAGAGGCGACTAACCAGGGCCCAGAGGGGCCTGTGGGGTCTGAAGCACCAGCCAAGGACCATGCATGGACTGGACCGAGGTACCCTGCACAGATGTAGTTTATGGGCAGCTCAGGCTTCATATGGGTCTACTAGTAAGAGTAGTGAGGCCTGTCTCTGACAAGGACTCTGTTGCCTGCTTTTTTATTGGAACTTTCTTGCCAGGCCACAGGAAAAGAGGACAAACTCAATCCTGATGTGACTTGACGAGCTCTGGTAACTGGATGGGGAGACTTCCCTTTTTCTGAAGAATAGTGGAGAGGAAATAGGGAAGGGAGGGTGGGACTGGGAGGAGAGGTGGGAGCTGGCTCTAACTGGGATGTAATGTGAATAAATAAATTAATGTAAAAAAGGAAAGAAATGACATAGACATATATATGTATGTCTGATTGGCTAGCTGCATATATGTTTAAGTAAAATTAGCAATGTTAAGAGACAAATTACATAGAATAATCACACATACGTGCACACTTGGTTATTCATATAATATTTTTTAAATATTCTAGCAATAATAGTTTATTCTGGAAATGCAGATTAAAAATGAATGCAAGAAGAATAACTCTTCATTGTATAGCCCTCAATCATTTATTTCCATTATATTATATATTACCTTTTCAGTTAAAATATTATTAATGACACTGGAAAGGGCAATACACCATGTGGATAACATTTTTCTGTCTGAATTCAAAACAAAATAAAAATAAAACAGACAAATTAAAAAAATGTATCTGTATGGTTATTATCAAACTTGTATGCTAATGCTCTATCCTTGAATTAGACTAAATATTCAATCAAATAAACACTGGTCAAACATAGGTGCCCCGAAGAAGCCTGATAATCAGAGAAGGTCTGTTTTATGGATAGGCTAAGTTTGAATTATAGAAAGATTAGAGTGGTATCTGATCCAATAGTGTATATATCTTTATTCAATATTTTTATCAGCAAGAGCCCTCTACCAATTTACAGTAATTTTTCTTCCATAATTCTCCCCAAGTAATAGGAAAATTCAGAAGTAAGTTCTTCAGCTAACAATAGATTTTTGGTTGTGAGCCTAGCCTTTTACAGCTGAGCCATCTCTCCAGCCCTAACAACAGATGTTTAAAAATTAAATGACATCTTAAATTGTAGAACCAGTCTCACTTCCAACACAAAATTCATGTAATTTAATAAACAATCCATAAACAACAGTTCTTACTGTCAAAAGCCCTCCTATTTACATGGTTCTTTAAAACTGTGCGCAGTAGATGAGCTCATGTTGGATGCAGCCATCTTACAGGTCTGGAAATATCTAAGAGATGAACTACCCTGAAAGCAAAGAAAGATGGTTCCTCTCCTTTGGTGTTTTTTGTTTTTTTTGTTTTGTTTGTTTTGTTTGTTTGTTTGTTTTTGGGGGGGGGTTGTGTGTATGTGGTTTTTTTGAGACAGGGACTCTCTGTGTTAGCCTTGGCTGTCCTGAACTCACTTTATAGACCAGGCTGGCCTTAAACTCACAGCAATCCGCCTGCCTCTGCCTCCCAAGTGCTGGGATTAAAGGCATGCGCCACCATGCCCGGCCTTTCCTTTGGTGTTTTAATAGCACTTTCATTAAGATGAAACAAGAGAATATCTTGTGTGAGGAGAGCAACTGACACCTTGCTTATAATCCACCTGTTCTCTCTCCATTAGAATAAGGCAGATTGTCTTAAATGTGGGTATCAAGCAAAAAATTCCTCTCATTCTCTTGCTCTATTAGAGTACAACTGTCATAGCTACAAACTCACCAGGGTGAGTCTAGTTATACCAATCTTTCCTCTGTGGTGTTTCAGTGTTGGGGAAACAGAAAGAAAATAATGGTGTTTTGTTTTTCTTTTTACCCCACATGTAAACTACATAAAACTGTTCCAAAGCATGTTTGATATCTCTGAGTCTCCATTGGAGTAGTATTAGAATGACACCAGATGTTCCTGAAGCCGTCCAAGTGGGAACATTAAGTATTAAAAACTATTGTGAATTTCAGTTCCAGAGTTGGCATGTAAGGATATCAGACATTGCCAATTCATTCTAAGAAGAAAAATCCCAAACAAACTGAAGGATAAACAATTCTTTTGGCATTCATCAGAAGAATGAGATCACAGGGCAAACTGCCTCCCTCCAAGTTGGCAAGAGAAACAAGGAGATTTTTTTAAATCACTACTTCCCAGAACAAAAACCCATTAGTGGAACTCTCTTCAGGAACTAGTTTTGGATCCGGAAAACAGTTCACAATTTCTGAGAATGAATGAGAATCAAAAATTTCCAGATATCCTGTTATAGGAGTTGGGGTACAATTTTTGAGGCTTACCTCCAAGAACTTTACATGTTTTCAAAATAAATAGCAAAAATAAAGTAAAATCCAAAATGGAACACACACACACACACACACACACACACACACACACACACACACACACACACACACATGCAAACTCTCTCCCTTGAAGGATGAGGTGGAAAGGAAAGTGCCAGGACATTTTGTTTTGCTCTGAGAAATTGTCTTATGATATCCTGACCTACTTGGGGAAAGGGGCTAAACAATTATCTATGTGGAATCAATAGGACAGAGTCTGTGCCTGCTCCTGTAGACCTCTCTAGCTACATTGTGCTGTTGACGTCATAAACTCTAAAGAAGAACCTACTATTTACATATCACCAAGCCAGTGTAATTCCCAACTACAGTCTAAATACTTTCCTTATATCCATAGCTAAATGTAGCTCTTACACTTTATCAAAGAATCTTCTTTATGAAGAAGAAAGCAGCCATCACAGAGCCCCATAACTTGTCAAAATGCAGAAAAAAAAAACCTGAATTGTGCCTAACCATAGCTAATATTTACAACATGACCTCTATAGTTAAGGCCTATAGCCACATCACTGAAAAGAGGCTGTAAAGATTGTAAGAACCAGAGACAATGACATCTGCTGCAAGATACTGTATTCTAAAAAGGACACAGTGAATTCGATCCATGAAATAATGTTTTTTTGCTTTAAAAACATATTTTTAATTTATATACTCAGTTTATATTCTGATGGTATCCCCCTCTCACTCTCTTCTTCTTATCCCCACTCCCCTTCTCCCTCAGAAAAGAGGAGCCCAACAACAACAATACATCCCAGCACATCAATTTGCATCAGGACTGAGCTCATCCTCATCCACTGAGCCTAGGCAAGGCAGCCCCTCCAGGGGGAAGTCATCAAAAGCAGACAACAAAGCCCATGCCTGCTCAGCTCACTAAGGAAGCCACATGAAGATTAGACTGTCCATTGGCTACACATGTGTAGGGGGCTCAGGTCCAGTCTATGCATGCTCTTTGGTTGTTGCTTCCAATTTTGTAAGCCCCCATGGTTCTAGGCTAGTTGACTATGTTGGTCTTCTTGCAGTGTTCTTGTCCTCTCCTGGTCCTTTCTATCCATCCCTCCCACTCTTCCACAGAATGCCTTCCCTCCCACTATTTCACAGGACTTCCTAAGCTCTGCCTAATGCTTGGCTATGGGTCTCAGCTGCTGGGTGTAGTTTCTCTGAGGTTTGTTATGTTAGGCTTCTATCTGTAAACATAGCAAAATACCATTAATGGTGTCAGGGGTTGGCTCTTTCCCATGGGGTTGGTCCCAGGCTGGGCTGGAGATTGGTTGGATATTCCCTCAGTCTCTACTCTATTTTAACAATATGCTCAGTTAGACAATATTGACACATGATAATAACAGTTGGCACACCGATGTACTTGGGAAAAATCTCACAAGGTCTCACTCCTAGCTGAAGAGCTACAGGCTGAGAGAGGGGAATCAATCTTTCCCTGATATATTTGGTCAATCTCAAGTAGACAACCTTAAGCAATAGATGTAGATATGAGCAACACTAAATTTACTCAGTATGGTGTCTTTATAGGGTCTCTTTGTCTCTGTGTCTGTGTCTGTCTCTGTCTCTGTCCACCTCCCCCCAGCAATAATAAAGAAGAGATCATGAACTTGATCTAACCACAGGAAAGAGAATGTTCATCATCATAGGAATGGTCCCCATAAGCCTATAGATTTGAATGATCATCAGGGAGTAGCACAATTAGGAGGTGTGACCTTGTTAGAGTGGGTGTGGTTTTGTTGGAGGAAGCATGTCACTGGGGATGGACTTTGAAGTTTCAAATGCTCAAGGCTGATTTAGTGTCTCTGTCTTTTCCTTCTACCTGCCAATCTAGGTGTATAACTCTCAGTTCCTTCTCCAAAACCATGTCTGCCTGCATTCTGCCAAGCTTCCCACCATAACAATAATGGACTAAACCTCTGAACCTGTAAGTGAGCCCCAATTAAATGTTTTTCTTTATAAGAGTTGACATGGTTATAGTGTCTATTGAAAGCAATAGAACATAGAGTAAAGCATGTTGCTTTCATCAAAAACTTATAAGGAGCACAGAAAAGCAAGTAATGCAGTTTGAAGACATTCAAGAAGTTTCAGTAACATTCAGATACATCAGAGGTGTGAGAATTATTAAAACAGGAATTTCTTAGAGGAGAAGACAGAGGAAGGAGTGGAAGGCTGGTTGATCTGCGAGTGAGAAGGCGAGTCATTCATTCTGAGCATAATATACACACAGATCCTGTTGTGGCCATATTTCCAGTCTACCATTCCTAAATCATCTCTATCAATAGTGAAGTTTATATTTAAGTATTTATGTTTTCTGTCTCAACAACTCCTGAACATCTAGGCAGAGGGGCGATGTTTATTTGTCCAACAACCTGAGTAGAAACCAATATTGCTATTTTGTTTACAATTCCTAGCTTATTATATTGTCTTGGTGACTATA
Organism: Acomys minous; assembly: GCF_964271855.1. NCBI lineage: Eukaryota > Metazoa > Chordata > Mammalia > Rodentia > Muridae > Acomys > Acomys minous. The sequence goes on along the minus strand of NC_140489.1, from coordinate 68,043,355 downwards.
CATGATACTAAGAATTCAAAACACTGCAGTGAATTTAATACTATTTCTTCTGATTCTCTGAGAAATATTAAGGGGTTGGGGGAAAAAGCAGAGTATTGAATCTTTCATCTCACAGAGGTCTAGAGGCTTGATTTCCCTGTAGATCTAATTTCTTTCAAGCCTGGAATATTTGAGATAGCTGAGTTGAGGTGACAGGAATATATATTGAAATTGAGAAAGCTGTCTTCTCATCAGTGAGCATTCCTGGGCAGAGCCACTTCTTCTTCCTCTTCCATGCCAGGTTAAAGAGTATTTAAATAAATTGTATGTTTCTATGTTAAATTGTTTGTCCACTGAATGCAAACTGAGTTTCTGGCTTATACTTCATCAGCATCATCAGCCTAGCTGAAGTGAAATAAATAATAAAGAAGCCATATAGATGAATGAGCCATCCACTTTGGATCGTTTTATGAGAAACGACAATTCTGGTTTTCCTTAGAAAAGCTTATGTGGAGAAACTTTCTGATTGAGATAATACTTTTTATCCCATCTTTTGATATCTGAAAATTTCAGACCCAAGTTTGCAATTCATGTATCACCAATGTTTTTTTTTTTTAAACTAACCTTACAGGCCTATAGTACAGGTGAGTATTTCCAGTAATTGAAACTTTTATATGCTTAGCTTTCCATAGTCTCCCCTCCCCTGGGGGTTGTTGTCCACCAGTCCATGAGAACAAATGAAGTAGAAGTGATGAATAGATTTGGAAGGCTATGAGTGACAGACAAGATTTTAAGTAGTTATATTCAGAGGCAACTCATTTTATTGTTTGAGGGGTAAGGTATATTATGGTTCCTAGGGTTATGGGCAGGAATGCTGATTGGTCAAAACACCAATTATCAAGTGGGCCAGTGAAAGAGCTGGACTCAGGCACTGAGTCACCCAGTGCTTGCAGGAGGCTCTGTGCAGGCTCATCCTCCAAGCAAGATCAGCTATCTGCTTCTAGAGATGCTCTCCAGATAATGTCAGGCAATGAAGATGAAACCCTGCGGAGAGAGAGAGTTCTCCATTTTGCACTGAGGCCGGCAAGCTATCTAGACATGGTAGATTACCACCTTAATAGCTGGATCTTCCAACAAGCTTTCTTTTTATTCAGTTGTGAACTGCCTTAATGTTCTTCCTCATGATAAGAGTTCACAAATTAATAAGCGTAAATAAGTCACATACTTACTTTGTTACTGAATATAAATTCTAGAGCCTGTCTGTTTCTACCAAAAAAAAATTGCCTTGGTGTTATCAGAATATTTTGTTTTGGCCTGAAAGGGAAGTAATCCAGTATAGAAAAGGTAGTGTATAACAGATGTCCAAGAAAGACAGTTTGTAATACATCAGAGAGGAACAATAAGAACTCTTTAAAAGTGCATTTCTTCATTTCTTTGCTGTGGGTGTAGATCCATGAGAATGACACTGAGGCTGTGTAGGTTAGATGGCCACTTGTGCAAATTAGCTCTCTTTTTTAATCATGTGATTCCCATGGTTCAAACTCAGGTCCTCATACTTGGTAAGCAATGAGCACCTTTACCTGTTGCGCCATCTTGAAGTGACTTGCTGTAAAAAAAAAAAAATGTGAGTGGATACATTATTCTATATGCTCAGTTCTAAAGATAGCAAGTAATCAAATCTAATTCAGTTGTTTGATTTAGTGCCACAGTAGCCTAGAAAGAAACTAGGATGGCACAGAATGCGTTAGGAAACAGGAAGAAGTAAAAAAAAGAAAGGTTAATATTGTTGAAGAAACTCAGAGACTGAGAGCAGGTGTCAGATCCAAAGGAGAAATTGGAGACCTGTAATGCTATGTTTCTGGAGTGAAGGCATTGCTAGTCTCAGAAAACGCATCCTGAAGGCCTGACCTTTTTTGCACCCAGGAATGACTATTGTTACTTGCAGTTCAAGGTACAAGCCCCCATGCTTACAGAATCCTGAATACTAAAGAGCACCAACTGCCTAGCAACCTGTATTACGTCAATTTGTGGTTTCTTTTTCTGCTGCTCTCTAGAGACTCTATGTCTATATTGTAGCAGCCTTGTTGTGAATATTAAGTGATAAAACTTGCTGTATTTGAAAAATGAGTCATACCTACAGCAGATTCCATGCTAATTAGCCGCAAACAAAGCCCAGACATCTCTTGGAAACCAAATGTCCCATATCCTAATTCTATCAGCTGTTAGGTTTCTGTTTTCACCACAGGATGAACTATATGGAGACTTGTTTTCACTGTTCTTCTTTATGTTACTGTTCTCCTCAATTTATAAGATTTAGGAATGTTCTAGCTTTAGCTGAAAAGATGGGTGACACAGAAGCACCTGTGTCATGAAATTTCATGAAGCACCACATTTTATTCTGACCAGCAAGCTGACCTTTTACCTTATAGCCAAAATTATGACCTCAGCTCATTAATAAAAAGAAAAGCCTTGCCTTTTATTCTTGCTCAATATAATAACCTCCTGAAATCAGAAAGAACACAGCAAAGGAGGGGATAGAAATATAAAAATACAAAACCAAAAAACAAAACCCACCTAGAGCCATCCAGATGTTTATTGGGGGACAACTGCTTACCATACAAGACATACCATCCCATCCCAGAACTAACGTAAAGGTGGGAGGAGAGAACTGACTCCAGAAATTTGTCTTTCAATTTCTATATGTTTACACACACACACACACACACACACACACACACGGAGAGGGGGGGGACTCATTCCAAAGGCTCTAGAGAACCCTTACTAGTGCACTGGCACAGGAATACTCACGAAAGAATTTCCCTTAAAGTTTCTCTAGAAACTGACACCCTTAAATTGTAGTAGCTGTATTATAATAAAGGTCACATAACTGGAAAATAGATAGGGTTAACACAAATTTAAAAATTAATAATTTTAATTTATTGTTAATCTAGAACTTGCTGGTCATCATAAGCTGGATAGAAAAAGATCCATTCTTGGACCTTGAGAGATGGCTCAGCCCTTTCAGAAAATCTGAGTTTGTTTCCAAAAGCCCACAACCTCTGTGATGTAAGTCCCAAGTAATTTAATGCCCTTGTCTTGCCTCAATGGGCTCCTGCACACTCATGGTGCATGACTTTTGACAAGAACTGAATGAAGGGCCAGGAACATAAGCATCACGTGCACAAATCAGTGCATACAAGCTTCTAGAAATGGTTGTTCAGAGTGGCCAGGCTTTTGGTGTTGAGGACAGTAAAGGTTGTCTCTTTGTTTCTTCCTGTAAGAAAGCTGGCTTTTCTCCTCGAGTATTGCTTTGAAGGTAAACTCACCAACAACAAGAATCAAGCAAGAATATGAAGGCATCTCTTTATTTTGTCCAAACAACAGATTCATTTCTTGTTTCAAATTGTATCTTTCCAGAGTAAGTGATACTGGCAAGGTCCACTCCCAGACTGACATACTCATCCTCACCTTATATTCTGAACAGAACACTCACAAAGAACTGTGAAGACCCTTCCCTAAATGCTATACATAAGCAATAGATCGGTGAACAAATAGCAGTTTATAAACATCTAAATCCATACCTGGAAAAGCAAATTTTGTTGTTATTTTTTCTCCAGAAAAAAGGAACTGTATATCTTACAGATGTGTTATTCTTAGGCTACATAGATTACATTTTTCCATGATAGCTCAAACTAGTTGATCCTTGTAGTTGCAGCTTCTCAAATACTTCGTTTCTAATAATAATCTGTGATATCAATTTGCACAGCTGAAAGACCCATGCAGTAACTTACCTCAGAATACAAAACTCCCAGCTTCTAGAAAAACAGGAAAAAAAACCTTGCAGTTTCTAGCTTGCTTTCTCCAAACATTCTGTCATTCCTGTCCATGGTTCTAAGACCAAGAATTTGCAAAATTCAAGATCAGGGTCTCATGCTTTTTAGCATGCAATTGGTAGTCTTTTAATGAACTGAGCAGAGAAGTGGAGGTGAATTTCCTCTCTATTTCTCCAAGGATTGCTGTGTTTCTTCGGTATAAGCAGAAACGAAGAATAGTGTTTCTAGAGGGTACTCAATATGATGTCAGTTGGACAATTATATTAGCAAACTCCTAATAACAGTTATTATGTAGTAAATTATCCACATGTTGACTTGGTCTTAGACAACATTGTGACAAATATTTCCATTGCAGCATATACACCACACACACACACACACACACACACACACACACACACACACATACACACACACACACATTCTCAGAAACAAGGTTGATTATAAAAGTCAGAGAAATTAAATTATCTTCCCAAATCATGTAGAAAGAAGTAATAGATCAATTCCATTTAGAAAATTTGGCCCCAGGATGATCACTTCATTATTCTACTTCAGGGCATCCTAAGACTGGATATCTTATCATTTTCACACACTCTGATCTTAAAAGTGGCAAAATAAATTTTAAGTGCCTCAGCTTGGTTCCATCTTGCTTATTTGTACCATAAATTTGAAATAGTCTGTCTTAGAAAGAACAGGAATGACATGTGTGGCCTCTCTGTTTGCATTGTCGGTAGTCAGCTTACAGAGGCTGCCATTTGTGAAGATGTTAGACCCTGAGTTAACTAACATGTGATAAATGATATCTTCTAATTTCCACATACCCTTGAAATAGGTGTCACATTTTTCTAAAGAAGCAACTGGGGCTATAGAAGTAAATTGCTGAGGGCCACTTAGATATTGGGTCCTAGAAGTAAACTGTGAACCAGGGATATAGAATTATGGCCTTGCCAACAATACTGTATAATGTTCATAATATGGTTTTTATTCTAAAAATATTAGGTTAGATGTGAGTCATCATAGTTTAATGATATGAAACCATTCAAATTAACCTGAAAGGTGAAAATTAACCTATTTTCTCCATGTATGAGTCTCTTGGAGTTTTCCCATGTAATTTCATTTTATAGCATTTAATATATCATGTCTAAAATGAATGGATAGGAAGCTGATTTTTTGATTATTGTTTTTTAAAGTTTGAAAATTCTGTTATGAGTCTTCTCCTTTTAGATTCAACTCATGAAAAGTGAGATTTTACTCATTGCTTCCTTGTAAGAGCCAACATTTATATGCATGCATTGCAGTTTGGTACGAAAACATTATTCTTTGTTGTATAATTGCTTTGACCCAGAATTCAACAAATAGAAACATGTTTATAATATTGTAATTCTAATTTACATAAAATGGGAAAGCTTCCAGTGTTAAACATTTAACAAAAATAATATGATATCAAGAATAGCCCAGCTATTCTCCAAAAAAGTCAAAATAGTATCAATATTGCTATTATGCTTGTAATACCTTTATATTCACAGGGTTTTCTTATTTAAGGAATCTACAAGACTTTTTTATTTACAATATACTTTTCCCATTATAGACAGAGACTCCAACATAAGGCAGTAAGAGATATGCAGTAAAAATAACTGTATAGTAACAGAGCCCACTATAGTGTAAGACCATCGGCGTTAAATGACATTTATAGAAAGCAAGCATATCAAAATCTTATAGTTATTTTTGTCACAACAGGATTACAGCACTTGTGTTTATGTTCCAAAATTGGCTGCAAGAAAGCAGTGAGAACAAACCAACAGTTTTTAAAAACTACTTTCAAATGGTTTATTGGCACATATTCTCTACACCCAATACTATTTCCTTGGGATCCACAAAGTCAGCACAGTAACTCTTTAGAACATATTTTTGAAATCCAATGACTACGAAGATATAAGACAGAGCCTGTGCTCTTTTTCATTCCTGGCTGGAGTGGTGCTTAAAATGTGGACTTTAAGCTTCAGAATACACACACACACACACACACACACACACACACACACACACACACACACACATTCTGCCCAGTCCATTTATTGTTTCCTATAGGTATGTGTGTTTACACTAACCACTTGGTTTTAGATAACCTAACATAGATTACCTACCAGGGAGCTTACAACTTGGGAAAACTGATCTCCCTCTCTCAGAAGCCTTTGTGCTCCTGAGAGTTTTCATCTGGATACAGGGTCTTGTGAAATTTTTCCCATTCACACTGACATGTAAAGTGGTATTTTCATTGTACAGGCCCTTTTAGGCCACATCATCATTGAAATTTCATGAGTTCTTCTTCCTTGTCATATAAGAGACACTATTTTACAGCAGGTGTCCTTGTTCCCTGGATATTACAATCTTCCCTGCGAGAACCATAAGTGGAGAGATTGTGCTATATCTGTGTCAGTAGTGGCTCAGGGCTCCAAGCTCTGCTCTTCTTTGCACTTTGACAGGTTGTGTGTTTCTGCAATGCTCTCTATATGCTACAAAAAAAAAGCTCCTCTGATGAGGGATGAGAGATACACTTATATGTGGGCATAAGGGTAAGCATTTCTACATAGAAAAGACCCAAACTAGAAGATAAATATACTTCGATAGTTGAATGAATAACGTGCCATATTCATACACTAACACTGATCAAACCATGACTACACAAAATGTGATGTGTTGTAGAAATGTAAATTTAGACAAAAAAAAATCATGACTCAATTTCTTTCTTATTCAAAACCAGGAAACGTTATGCTCTAGTTACTTTTCTACTGTTGTGATAAGACATAATGATCAAAGCAACTTGTACAAGAAAATGCTGAATTTTTGCTTCCAATTTTAGAATGTTATAGTCCATAGTAGTGGAGAAAACTTATGGCAAAAGGGACACCTGAGACCACATGTCTTAGTCCACAGTAGGAAAAAAAGAGAGACTCAGAATGGGGTCAGTTTATTGAAACCTTAAAACCTGTCCCAACTCCCTACAACAAGGCAAACCCTCCTAATCCACACCAAACAGTTTCACTAACTGGAAAACATGTATTCAAACACATGAGCCTATAAAAGGCTCTTCTTATCCAAACTACCACATTCCATTTCCTCTCTTCCATAGGCTTGGCATCATATCATAATTCAAAGTAAATTTATTCCAAGTTGGAAAGACTGGAGGGTGGGTTCAGGTCCTCCGTGGGCTGATGTTTTACCTGAGGCCAGGCCGCCTGTGGTCTGCACTGTGCAGGACCCCACTCACCTAGTGTTCTCCAGTCCTTGTAGTATGTGGCTCACAGTCCTGTCCCTGGTCTCCATGTGGTAGATCAGATACAGTGCATGATAGGCACTGCCATCTTAGAAGTCTGGCTGGGGCTTTGAAACCTCAAAGCCTACCCCCAATGACAGACTTCCACCAACAAGGCCACGCCTCCTAATGCTTCTGAAAGAATTCCACCAACTGAAGACCAAGCGTTTAATATATTTCATATATGAGCCTATGGGGGACATTCTCAATCAAACCACCACATTGCTGGAGAGAATGCAGAGCTAGTTTCAGGAGGATCTGTTCCCTAGGATTTTAAAAACTGAATAATTTAGAGTTTCCCATACTACCCATTTCAACTTTTTAAGTTGGTTGTTTTAACAAGAAGATGGAATTCATGTGCAAAACTGGGCTAAATCAATATTCTTCGGATGTCAATTGGTATGCATGACACAGGGCAGGGCTGTGCCTCATGCCGAAACTACAATAAATGACATTCATAACTCTCAAATGGATATGAACTATCTCCTCGACAATTCCCTGGATTGAAATAGGAATAAAATTAATAGTTAGTCACTTTAAGATAAATTACAGTGCAAATATTGTCTTCCACATTAAATTTCTCTATGAGGTAAATAGCACAGAAATTATGGAGATTCTTTTCTCCAAATGGTAAGAAGTCTTTTTGTTCAATGGGTAGGGAGTCATGTATGCTAAATATGTAACAGGGGAAAATATTTTCTTTGTAGAGGCCAAGAAGTTGATGTAATCAAGAAAGAAATAGGGAAGTTAAAATATCAGAATGACTATGAATCCTGCTACATTTGGAATGATGCTATGTTCAGTTTAGAAATCAGATCATTAATGCAAAGATTGAAACAAAGCACACACTTGAAGAAAGACAAAGAGCAAAGTCCAAGGAAAGAAGAAGGAAATTCAGAGGGAGAAAAGTTATTCCACAATGACAGAAAGTCCTTGTGCTGTGAATGAAGCATTCGGCTAGCAACTCTGAGTTCTTCCTAGTGACAAGGGCAGTAAGCATAATTAAGCAAAAAATCTATTTTTCTTTTGGAAGACACTTCCTATTGTAGTAGTCCCTATCGCAATGATGTGACCTAAAGAGGAAAAACCTTCCCTTTTTATCTCCTTTAGCAGTTACAGTTTTGACTTCAGTGCTGAAAAAGACTTCAGGTTTTGAAACAAAACATGTCCATTCCTTCTCCAACATCCATGCTTTGCAAAGTATCTACAAATCTGTCTCAACCTTTTGTATCTAGTTCTCTCATTAAGACACAAAACTTTAACAGCAACAAAGAACAAATAAAAAGAAACAAGTGAGAATAGTTTTGATGATAAATTTTTTTTCTTAATTTGAAGTAGGACGATTCACTTCTTTTTTTTCCAAGATAGATATTATTTTATTAATTTGTTCTTGTTACATCTCAATGGTTATCCCATCCCTTGTCTCCTCCCATTCTTCCCTCCCTCCCATTTTCCCCTTATTCCTTCCCCTATGACAGTTCCTGAGGGGGATTTCCTCCCCCTGTATATGTTCATAGGGTAGCAAGTCTCTTCTAAGTGTTCATCAGTAGAAGAATGGATAAAGAAACTGTGGTACATATACCACTATGGAATACTATTCAGCTATTAAAAACAAGGAATTCCCGAAATTTGTGGATGAATGGATTGAGCTAGAAATGATCATAATGAGTGAGTTAACCCAGAAGCAGAAAGACTCAAATGGTATATACTCACTTATATCTGCCTATTAGCCCAAGGGGCATGTCCCATGAAAGCCTTCAAGTACCAGGAAACTGGGACAGAGGGGAGGACATCCTACTGGGGCTCTAGATGTGGCAAGCATGGAAGAATGGAAAAGTAGAAGGATCCAGGGGGTCCTAGAAACCTACAAGTAGAACATTATGATAGGCAAATTTGGGCCCAGGGGTCCCGCTCAAACTAAGGCACCAGCCAAGGACAATACAGGCGGTAAAGCTTAAACCCCTACCCAGATCTAGCCAATGGTCAAAACATTCTCCACAGTAGAGTGGAGAGTTGGATATGACTTTCTCACGTACTCTGGTGCCTCATATTTGACCATTTTCTCTGAAGGGGGAGACCTGGTAGCACTCAGAGGAAGGATAGCAGGTTACCATGATGATATATTTTTAATAAGTATAACAATTTTTTAAAAAAACTATTACTCTTTTGTATGCAATTAATAGAAACAATTATTAATGAAAATATATTTTATTTTATAGTAAGATGCAAAAATCCAGTGAGTAATAGGCAGCAGCATCACAATTCAGTTCATGGTAGAAACACCTTAGTAATAACCACGGTGGTCAGCGGCTGCTTTCCTGGAGTGCAGCAGCCGGACAACCACTTACAAGGCAAGGGGAAAGATGGGCCAGGGAAACACACCTGTTTTAGGAAGACATAGGCAGCTTCTCATAGAACAGATAGGGCAGTGAGGTGCATGTTTTTCAGTGCAGTTTTCACTTCTATTCCTTTAGTGAGCTCAACAATATTTTTTTCCATTGGTCCACAAATAATTGAGACAGGTATTTACATTTTTTCCAAATGTACTTGGAAAGGTAGGGAAAGGGTTTTTTCTTCGTTTTATTGTTTTGCTTTTGCTTTTCTTTAGTTTTACATGCATTGGTGTTTTACTTGCAGATACAGCTGTGTGAGGCTGTCAAATCCCCTGGAACTGAACTTACAGACAGTTGTGAGCTGCCGTGGGGTTGATGGGAATTGAGGCTGGGGCACGTGGAAGAGCAGCCAGTGCTCTTATCCACTGAGTCATCTTTCCAGCTCCTTTCCTTTTGATTTTTTTTATTTTATTTAATTGTGGGTTTTGCTACACGAGCCCTTGAAGTTTATTTAATCTTTTCTCTTGGTTCAAGACATAATCAATATAGCATACTAGTTTCACAACTGCTTGGGGGGAAAAGCTCACAATCATTATTCCCACTACCAAACCGTTCAACACATAGTTCATTTTGTGTGAGGTGGAGTGGCTTGTTAAATTGTCTACTAGCATATATTCATCCATTGGTACAATCTTATTAGTATCTTGTTTATGTATACAGTGAATTACATGATATTTCAGTTGCTGAATTTTTTTAAACTAAATTGTGTTTTGCATGGTACAGTTTTACATTTTGAAGTTACATGAATCAAAGTTTATAATTCCTTCCTGTGAAGTTCCTTTGATATTAATATATTGATTTTGTTTTGTTTGATATCCCAATTATTTTTATATATTGACATCTTTTTGTTTAAGAGCCCAGCAACTTTTATATGTTGACTTTTTGTTTGATAACCAAATTATTTGGAAAAGAAAAAATATATACAATGCTATATATGTGCATATATATGCACATTTGGTAACATTTTAAATAATTTGTCTTTGGTTTTTCCTTTGGACATGGGGTCTCAATGTGTATAGCCCTAGCAGGACTAGAACATACTACACAGACTGACCAGATTGGCCTTGAACTCATAGAGATCTGCCTGTCTCTGGTTTCCTAGGGCTGCAATCAAAGGCATTTGCCACAATGCTCAGTCCTTAATATATTTGCAATAAACAATATATATCCAAGTGAATTTAATCAGAGTTTTTCTTGGAATTGTGAGACACTCAAAAACATAGTGTAATGTGGACATCCTAAGGTTGATTTTGTGATTTGGGGCCAGAGGTCTCTAGATATCATGCTATTCTTTTAGCTTCATTATTGTTGGAATAATTACTTTTGATTTATTATTTGTTCTTTCTACTGATAAAACAGCTCTAGTTTCATGTGTTGTGAATATTTTTAACCCACTATTATGGTTCTTGGTTTCCAACCTAGTAAATGATGCTTGTTTCTTCTTATAAAGATACCTAAAATACTTCACCTCTGATCAGTCCTAGATATCTTGCCTTATTTCCCTTCATTATTTTATTTTCTACATCATCTTAATAGCCCCAAATTATTATTATGGTGGTAGCTGTTGTCAATATTAAGCACTCTACCAACATTGTGCCATTACTGACTCTTTGCCACAGAACGTATTCAGATACTTATTCCGCCAGGACCAATTTCCTATTTTCTGAAAGTTAGTCTTTTGTAGTTCTGTCAGGATAACATCATAGTCTTCAACACATCCATTTCACCTTTTCTTTTCTCACTATAATACTTTATTCATGCATATAACTCTCAATTGGCTGTTATTTTTGTTAACAGTTTGAATAAATAATTTCCATGAGTTTCTGGCCTCTTTTGTGTACTGTCAATCTAATTCTGGTTCTTTTCTAACAGATCTGTCTTTTCTCTTTACTTGGCATTTTTTTAAACCACAGCCTTTAATGGTCTCTTTCACTGCAATGGACCTGGTTTATGATTTGTTTACATTAATTCTGTTTAGTTTTAAAATATCAATTCTCAGAATTGCACAGCGAGCCTCAGAATATTGCCTTGTGATTATTTCCATATTCTTTTATAATGAAACTCCTCTAAATATATGTTGAAACTTGCTTTTTATTCCAAGTTCATTTAACATCTCTTTTCATTCCCTTCTTACTTCATTCTGGGTAGTTTATTCGGCAATCAACTTCATATATCCGCTCCTTAGTTTTTACTAGTTTATTTAATTGATCCATAACTCTTTTTTAAAGGCTGTGTTTGTGGAAGGAGAAATAAGTGAACATGTGTATGTACGTTTATGTGAAAGGTCAGAATATAACCTTGTAATTCCTAAGATGCTATCAACCTTGAGGTTTTTGAAACAATATCTCTCATTGGCCTGCAGTTCACCAAGTGGGCTACACTACCTACCCAACAAGCACTCGGCATCTACCATCATGCCTGCATGGTGTCTTAGCTAGAGTTTCATTACTGGGGGAAAAAATAACCTCTTATAAAGGAGAAAAATTAACTAGGCCTAGCCTATACTCTCAGTGTTTTAGTCCATTATAGTCATGGAGGCATGCAGGCAAACATGGTACTGAACAAGGAGGTAGGAGCTTTACATCTTGATCCTCAGGCAGCAGAAACAACTGTGTACCAAAGTGTACTGTGTTGGGCAAATCTTGAGCATATGAGACCTCAAAGCCCCCACAGTGGCATACTTCCTCCAACAAATGCCAGACCTACTCTAACAAGGCCACCCCTCCTAATAGTCCCACTTCTTATGGGCCAACCATTCAAACATGGGATTAAATAGGAATATTCTTATTGAAACCATCACACATGGCAAGTGTGCTTTCCTGAATAAGATATTTTTTTTTGAGCCCTGGGCCATACCTCTTTATTTAATGTCTTAATTGCTATCAATATACTACGTTCTATCCCTGTTCAAGTATTACTTATTTTAAAATCTTTGAAATACAATCATTCTAACTTTTAAAAAAAGCATATGTTTAAATTTTATAATTATAATTTATCTTCTTAAATTTTCATTGAACAACTAAGAACCTTTGGTTGTTGGAGAATCAGTTAAATTACTTGTACCCGGAACTCTCGTAGCATTGCCAGCAATGTACTGGATTCCAGTCTATAGGCCATATAGGCGACATAAATTCAATCTTCAAACTTGTTTTTGATTTCTGATCTCTCAGTACGATTTGCATGTCTCTTCCCCATCTTGTGTGAGGAAACCCTCACTTCTCTTCCTTCTTTATGGGTATATTTTGTTTAAATTGAGAATAAAAGACTAGAGAGATGCCTCAGTGAGTGGAGGTCACCAATCCTGATTATTTGAATTTTATTCTCAAGTCCCACATGATGGAAAAACAGAATTGACTCCTACAAGCTGTCTGACTTCCCCATGCATGCTCCCTTACAAACCATAGATGATATTTAGAAAGATAGTTGATAGATAGATATATAGATGACAGATAGATAAACAGATACATACATGCATGCATGCATACATACATACATACATACTTACATACTTACATACCTACATACTTACATACTTACATACATACTTACATAGATATCTAGACAGACAGGCAGGCAGGTAGGCAGACAGATAGATATGATAAAAACTATTTAGAATGAAGTGGGTTCCAGTGATTGGATTTACTCTAAATAGCTCTTTTGAATGTTGACTGCCTTAACTTTGTTGTTCAAGTTCAGAGAAGTTGAAGCTGCCTTTTCTCTGTAGACAAAGTCATTCATAGGCACTGCCTTCATGAGAGCATTTTACTACGACGTGCCTAGTTTGGAAGGTTCCTACATTTCTCAAGTGAGGTGGAATGAGGTTAAGTCCTGCTTGCCTCTCACCCAAAGGCAGCCACACAGATTCAACACCTACATATAAAACCTTATTTTTGTTTTGTCATTGTTCCTATTGTTTTTTGATTATTCATTTTTCTTAGTCAAATTTCAGCTACGCTTTGACATCATGCTATGAGTGGTCTTACACTTTGTCACATAATTCTAGTTTTGTGGTCCTCTTGGTCTACACATCTACACCCTTAGTAGAATCCTACTTGTCATTCGAACTTTCATCTACTTCAGTATTAATGAGGGCTAAGAGATGTTCCTATCTATAATAGTTATTGATTTTGACATAAGTATTCCCTCATAGGAAACATATATTTACAAAGACCCCTAGGGAAGTATTACTGAATCTTTAATAGGCTCATGATTCACCTCAAGAATCCCATTAAAATGCAGGTCTCCTGTTTAGAAAGTGAATTATTGTGTGATGTCAAGGTCACTGAAACCTCATGGCACACATTTTGAGGAGCAAGGCTCAATAAGGTTTTGATATACTTTATTTAAGGAGACACATCTCCAACATACATTGAAAATATTAATAGTATTACCTGGTTCTTTCCCCAAAGCTTTCTTTTTTTATTATTATTAATTTTTATTTTTTTAAATTAATTTATTCATATTACATCTCAGTTGTTAGCCCATCCCATGTATCCTCCCATTCCTCCCTTCCTCCCACTTCCCCCCTACTCCCCTCCCCTCCCCTATGTCTGTGTCTGAGGGGGACCTCCTCTCCCTGTATATGCTCATAGGGTATCAAATCTCTCCTTGGTGACCTATTATCTTTCCTCTGAGTGCCACCAGGCATCTCCATCCAAGGGACATGTTCAAATATGGGGCACCAGAGTTTGTGTGAAAGTTAGATCTCCTTCTCCACTCACCAGTGGAGAATGTCCTGTTCATCGGCTAGTCTGGGTAGGGGTTCGAGGTTTACTGCCTATTTTTTCCTTGGCTGTTGCCATAGTTTGCGGAGGACCCCAGGGCCCAGACTCGCCTGTAGTTTTCCAGGACCCGCTGGATCCTTCTATTTCCTCTTTCCCAGGCTTCTCACACCTAAAGTCTCAATAGGATGACCTCCCCTCTTACCCACTATCCTGGTAGGTACAGTTTTTCATGGGGACGTACACCTTGGACTAGTGTCTCGATATAAGTGAGTATATACCATTTAGCTCTTTTTGCTTCTGTGTGAACTCACTCATTATGACAATTTCTATGCAAATCAAAACGACACTGAGATTCCATCTTACATACATCAGAATGGCTAAGATCAATAACTCAACTGACACGTCATGCTGGCGAGGGTGTGGAGAAAGAGGAACACTCCTGCATTGCTGGTGGGAATGCAAACTACTACAACCACTTTGGAAAGCTATCTGATGCTTTCTCAGAAAAATGGGAATAGGGCTTCCTCAAGACCCAGCTATTCCACTCCTTGGAATATACCCAGAGGATGCACTACCACACAACAGGGATATATGCTCAACCATGTTCATAGCTGCCTTATTCATAATAGCCAGAACTTGGAAACAACCTACGTGTCCCTCAATAGAGGAATGGATAAAGAAACTGTCGTACATTTACACTATGGAATACTACTCAGCTATTAAAAACAAGGAATTTCCAAAATTTGTGCCCAAAGCTTTCATATTATTTATGTCTTAATTATTATTTTTAACTTTATAAAGATATTTTAAAATATTGTCTACTCCTCTTAAATGCTATGTATCATATTTTGCCAAAACTATTTGGGGTAAGTAAATCTTATAAAGGATATTATGCATATTTTTGCAGCCCGAGTATTTTCTACTCAGAGAAGACCAAAGAGAAAAAATTCAGAATAAGTCGCTCATTTTAGAAGAGAGAGAGAGAGAGAGAGAGAGAGAGAGAGAGAGAGAGAGAGAGAGAGAGAGAGAGAGAATGTGAACATTATCCAGGGATGGGCTTGATATCCTTGTCTTTGTTTTATACTTTTTTGGAAAAACATCAACAACATATAATTGTTTATTGAGGTAAGAGTGTTACTATTCTGAACACTTTAAAAATGATACACAGTCTGGAGACACTCTGTGGAAAGTGAATCTGGTGTCCTCAGGAAGTATCTGTCTTGTGTTGCTCAAGGTGAACATCATTACCTGTAGGGAACCGTAATAGATTACTTCCCAGCTGTTGCATTGCTTAAGGACACAATCTTCCTTACACCCTAACCTGTTTGAAACAAGATCTTTGAAGGAAAATTAATGGAATGGTCTTTTCACGCATGCGCACGCGCGCGCGCATGTGTGTGTGTGTACATTACTAACTGTCCCTCTAATAAGAGTCAAAGACAAATATGGGTTTGGCATATACATCAGAATCTGGATATTCAAGAATAATGTAGGTATCTATTGTCAAAGAAATATTTGAATATTTTCTTATACTCTGTTATCACTTCACTGAGTTCAGTGTACAGAAGTGGAATTTTTAAAGTGTGAAAGTAATATATATAGAGAGAGTATAAATACAACACACACTTTTAAAAATGCTGCATCACTATATTAGTTCACTAAGTTCAATAATTACATAATAAAAGTAAAAGGTAATTTCTTTTTGAATTTTATAAAACATTGTACATGTGTACATGAGAGCCTGTATGTGGGCATGGGTGTGTCTACATATATGTATGTATATATGTATGTATTTACATGTATATATATATATGTGTGTGTGTGTGCACATGAATATATGTGTCTGTGTCACTCTTTGTGTATGTATCCATACATACCCACTGGTGGGAGGAAGGAATGTGCAGACAGAAATTTAAATAAATTAAACTATCTTAGCTATTTTCTTCCCTCATTCATTTCATTTCTTCTGCTTCTGTGTGCTCTTGAACAATTTTTTTTAGATTTTATACACACACACACACACACACACACACACACACACACACACCAAACAAACAAACAAACAAACATACAACAAAACTCTTTGGGAAAACCCTTGTAATTTAAGTTCTATTTGGCAAAATTCAGTGCCTTCTGCTAAAGCATAAGCTAAAGCTAAGTGCATAGATATCATTCAAGTCAGAACTGTGTTCCAGGAACTGTGTTCCAGGTTCACAGAAGGCCAAAGCTTGATCAACAAGTTGAAAATCAGAGTCATTCAAGGATGTTTTCTGCAAGCTATGTGCTTCATGCTTAATACCTCCCCGTTGTATGCTTCTCTAATCTGCATCCAATTTCAATGTTAGCCCAAAGTAACTGCAGTAGAGACTAGCTCAGCCTCTTTCCCAGGAAAGCATCCAAGGGGACTAAAGAGGTACTCTGGGTGGTAGCAGACTCCCACTAAATTGACACACAGTGTCCTTAAAATGCCCACTATAACTAAACTGGTTGTTCAGTATTTCCCTCCTGGAGGCCACCTGGCCTTTCTGGTAACCTTAACAGCAGGGTCCAACATAAACTAGTGAAGAATGGATTGGACTACAGAGCTGATTGTTTTCTCCTACCCTAACCAGCACATCAACTCTTTTATAATAGTCCCTCTAGCCCACCAGATACATTGGTGATATGTACATGATTGCTATTAACAACAACAACAAAAAATGTAAAGCAAACGATGCCTAACACTGTGCATCATTCACTCAACAATAAATGCCAGTTACTTTTAACCCAAAATATATTGACCTTTATGGGGATTTATTTGCACAACTAACTCTACATGCCTAGAAACAAAAGAAAATGAAACATTGGCATATTGAGGATTCCGAGGTCCCACTTTGGTAATTCATACCTAAAGACTTAACAGAACAGAATGAATGTAACTAATGTTTTTTTTTTCATTTTACATTTATCTTTCTATAGTAAAATTTTCCAGACACAAGACTGTGGAGTCTGAACATACAGAAAATGTTTTCAAGAAGAGACTTCTCTGTGTGGATATTTTGTATAGTAATTTCCTTCATGGTCAAAATCTTTCATCATGGAAGGAAGCTTTTCTGATACAGGATGTTAAACAGGAGGTGAAACAACAGGACATGTTATTCATTTAATTATTTTGTTTTATTTTTATTTAATTAATTTATTCAGATTACAACTCAATTGTTATCCATCCCATCTCTTGTATCCTCCCATGACTCCCTCCCTCCCTCTTTCACCCTATTCCCCTCTCCTAGGTCTATGACCGAGGGGGACATGTTTTAAAACAGATGTTTCCATGGAGGCTGTCCTAAAGAGGAAGCTCATTATAGGTAGGTGAAACAACGGAGTGTTCTAAGGGAAAAGGAAATAATCCATTTTACAAGAATGTTTCTTAAGGTTAGGAAGTAAATAACTTGTTAGGAAGTCCCTGAAACTGACCAAATTCAATAGACTCTTCCCTTCCTGTGAGTATATAAGCAGTCAAGACTACGAAGAGCCTTTTTCAGACAAGATGGCTGGTTAACAGAAAAGCTAACTAGCCTGAAACAGAGACCGGGGAAGTTGCAGAGAGAAAATAAAGAACATCTGAGCTCCCTCCAAGAGGTGGTGCAGACCAACTGGGCCACCAGCAAAGGACACCCAGCAACCTGTTGGCCTCCCTGCAGGTTGTACAGTGAGATGTAAGTATTCAACTTTTTAGAAATGTCACCCATGCTAGGGTGGCTTCTGTTGATTCAGCTATCTTTGAGTCATTTCTGTTCCTTTAAGTAACCTTCACTCGTATCCATGTAAATAACCCCAAGTAAAACTCATTAGTTCACCAGCTTGGACTTTGGTGGTACCAGTACTTTGTTCTGTTATTGGTTCCCTATTTTTGTGTAGACATTTGTTCACATTTCCACAGGAATAGCAAACACAACAGTAATAAATTATAAGGTCCTGGTAATATTCAGTCCACAAGAGAATTAACATGGCCGAAAACTCTGGGGAGATGCACAGGTTTGTGTGCTGCAAAGGTCAAGTATATGTCTGCTTTTATTTTGTTTATCTATTACTTATTTTTGTCAGTTATTATTTAATCTACACTAGCTAACACATCCCCTGGTACATGACAGATAGTCAATATACACTCAACTTTGTATCAGAGATAAAAAAAAAACGGGAAAGAGGGGAGAAGAATTGAGATGTGTCTATCAGGTTATGCATTGAATTTTGCTGCTTCTTATTGATGGAGCAGCATGGTGACCTCTATTTTTAATTTTGCAAAGATGCTAGCCTTTATTGAGCATTATGGTATACTTTTGACTGATCCTTTATCACCGTATGCCCTCATCACCCATTGAGGTCTGAATTGGCAGCTACTCAGTGCACCCCAAGAATAACTTTGTGACCACAGGAGTCCGTGTTTTCTGTAATTATGCTCCTGGGCTGTGAAATCTGTTTCCTGTTGAGATTAAGAGAGGAGCATCTGTTGCAAAAATTAGGTTAAAGTGAAAGAGGTTCATCTATTTGCTAACATCTTTAATCTTTACTATGCTGTCATTTGATTTTCTTCATTCACAGAATAGTCATATGAGAAAGTTTAATAATTATAATAACAGCTCACATCGATTTACTGAGTGCCAGACAGTATTTAATTCTCATATAAGCTCTTTTGGATGCCTTACATTGGCATTATTTTAGAGAAAAAAAAATAATTTCAGAAACAAAGGGGTTCAGAAATCTCACCACTGTCATTGAACAACAGAATCAGAATTCTGTCAAAGCTGTCTCCTACTAAAAATATAAATTTGAATTCTATATACAAATATATACTTTCTATAAATCTATGTGTTGAATGTACATACACAAAGTAGACAGTGGTATAAACTAGAATAACGTCAAAAACTGAATTTGACAGCAATGTAGGAACAAATGTGCGGGAACAATCAACGCTGGGATTTGGATACCAGGTTTCTTGTTCTTGTTCTCATTGTTCTTATTTTGTACATTATATCACAATCCCATTTTAGAGTAGATAATTGGTTTGTGTGACAATCTCTCAAGGTGTCACCTGGTAATTGTCATTGTCATGATTCCAATTCAATCCAACCCCAAGCTATACGCTTAAAGAATATGGACATTTAACATACTTTGGTCATTTAGGTAAAGATTCATTCACCAGGATTATGAGTAGATCATAACAGCAGGGCACCACCTGACGACCGTGTTATAAACTTGACATCTAGTCTCTGATTTCTTGCTTGCCTTCTTTATCTCTGCACACAAAGTCTAAAATTATCTCCATATATCATGTCAAAATATTTCACATATCTGCAAACACAGCATACACAGAGTGTGAGATAGGTAAAATAATCCCTGAGTGGTGGAATCAAAGGGCCTGAAATGAACAGATGAAAGTTGTTAGAAAAATACTAATGTGCATATCATCTATTGGGGTTGCCTATTGTGTTTTCTTTTTTCAGTTGTTTCATTTTACCTAAAAAAAAGAAATACTTGAAAGTGTGGGGTGAAAGTTCCAGAACATCCAGAATGTCGAGGATATACACCTTGGGGCTGTATGCAATTGCCCAGTCTTTGATGGCATTGACTTTGGTTCAGTAACCAGGGTCTCCTGTTTGTTTTTGTTTTTTATTATTTTCTTAAACGTACAATGAGGGCATGTTCATTTGAGGTCTTCCAGAGTAAAGATAGGACATGGTAAAACATTCATGCGCTTAAAAGAAACTACTTTTCTCTACTAGTTTAGATTGTGTATTTACCAGAGAGTTTATCTGTCAAAGACAAGAGTCTCTTAACAAGCAATCTAAGAGACCCCCATATTTTCACCTGAATTGGAAGTTAATCATCCTTACTTTTCTGTTATATGTTTCCCACACTTAATAGTCTTAAGCAACATCTGTTCCTTTCATCTCTAACAGTGCTGCTGCCCCACTTCTTCAAGGTCCAAGTTATTGCACCTTCAGTAGGGTCTCCTCTACTAGGATCCTGCATGGCTTACTACTATTAGAAGCTTTAATAATCCCATCACCGTGATGTACTACTAAGAATGAGGCTGTCAATACTAACAAAACTGTGCTGATCTGATCACTAATATTTAACTGAATCCTGCAGAAACCTGTCATAAATTGTCTTGTGCAAAGTGCCTAGGAGACAGGATTCAAGTTTCAGATGTGTATGGGCAGGGAGATGATTATTGCTTTGAAGACGTAAAAGCGGCACAGTATCCAGAGGGAAACATGGAATGGAGACTCATTCATAAATTGGAATCTAAACTGCTTATAATCTGGGCCTGTGATTGGGATTGGGCTGCAGAGTCTAACTCGTTGAGGCAAGGAGCATGCATTTCTAAGCTATGTCTTGAAAAATCACTCGATACCCTCTGTTCTTAGGGCAGAGGAGCATGACATTGGGCAAAACAGCACACTGTGCCAAGGGCAGTCCCAGGAAGTTGTTCGCTTGTTTGTTGCCTGCTATTTCCTTCTGTTGAGGAAATGCAACCCTGAAAGCAGGAGCAGTGTGATGCCATAGCATACACACTCATGTACCTAGTCAGTGACGGGCACAGAGGTTGAAACAAGCATCTTACCTTATGTTCTGAGTTCTTGTTCCTGTTGCTGATGCACCTTTCAATTTCTGTTCCACCCTAATTGCCACAGATCTTCACTATCCTCTTCCTGACTGCAATGTTACGCAGCTTT
Organism: Acomys minous; assembly: GCF_964271855.1. Classification (NCBI taxonomy): domain Eukaryota; kingdom Metazoa; phylum Chordata; class Mammalia; order Rodentia; family Muridae; genus Acomys; species Acomys minous. The sequence goes on along the minus strand of NC_140489.1, from coordinate 68,022,397 downwards.
TCCTGGCTCACTCCAGTTTTGAGTCTGACCTCCATTTTGCTAACCATGGTATTTTAGAGTACATGTCCTCTAAATCATGCTCTCAGATGCTCTGTGACACACTGCCGTCTGTAAACACCAATGGCTCAGCATGGCACGGAAAGATTTATTTAGTTTCAACCTCTAATGATTTTATTTTTTTAGTGTGTATCTTTAACTTTTATTTTAACTTATTTAGACTTTCACATATAAGAGCTGTATTTACATAATTTCCATCCCCTCCTTTCCTCACTTCTACAGTTCCTCTCCTGTCACCTTCAACATCCACACCTCTTCTTTTTGAACTACTATGGTTACACAAAAGCAAACACACATACACACACACACACACACAGAGAGAGAGAGAGAGAGAGAGAGAGAGAGAGAGAGAGGAAGAGGGAAAGAGAGAAGCCTATAAAAATACATCTTGTTGAGTTCACTTAATGTTCCTCATATGAATATGTATTTACAGATGATCACTTGGGAATTTGGTAATACATAAGGGGCTCATTCCTAGAGAAATCTGATTGCCTTTTTCTCAGTAGCCATTAATTGCCTGCAAACTCTTCAACTAGAGGTGGATGTCTTAAGATTTTTCATACCCATGTTGATTGTTGATGTCAACTGTTGTTGTCTTTATGCATGTCTCATTTATGGGACCAAATTACTAAGATTTTGTGTGTGCAGCTTCCATATGATATATAGAAGACACTTTCTCATGGTATACTTTCTGGTTATCTGATTCTTATAATCTGGCCATTCCATTTTCTGTTATTTTCACTGAGCCTTGTGTGGAGGTTGTGTTGTACATTTTAGTCTTATTGAATCTCTGAATTTGACCACAACTTTCTGTCAAACTCTAAATCCCTTAACTGAGCCGTGCTGGAGATTTGTTACATACTGAATTTTGATCAAGAGAGACTTTTCCTTTATTTGGTGAACTCCCATAGCACGTCAAAACCTAACTAAAACTTATAACACCCCTACACAGTTTGGATGGTTCTGGACCTCAAGTTACCAACTTGCCTGGTATTGATCTCTGATATTGATTTCCCATAATCCTAATATTCACATATTTAGTTCCAACACCTATGAGCTCCCTGAAGGCAGGTTGAATAACTTAGGCATCAGTGGCTCCGTAAGAAAGACATTTACTTCATGCTTATGGATCTTAGGTGAATAAATGAATAGTGAGTGAATCAGCAAATCAATGTAACTTTCTTCCTTTTGCCTTTATGGCCTTTGAAGCCTTCATGTACGTATAATCAGATTCAGATGCACTTAAAAATATTGTTCTTCCAAGTATCTTTCTGAAAGCTTGATCTTTCTATATGATGGTAACTTAACTTTTTCTGTGTCTTGAGTTTTTGTCTCTCTTGTAGATGCTACTGGCTTTTTCCCTGCATATATGAGTGAGATGTCCAAGCAAAGCAGACAACAAGCAAATTAGAGAACAAGCATGAGGTCAGGAAAATAACACTTATTGAAGCCAGTCGCATTACTGCACATGTTAAAAATCACCATACTTGGAACTCTGTAAAGCAAACAAATACATTATTTACATTTTTTTCAAACAAAGATAACAGTTTTTCTCCTAATATATATTCTCTTCTGATTTGGACATGTATTCCTGTGTACTGCCTTTACAAAGTACAATTCCTATATCCACAAGTTTAATTGCTCTCTCATCATGGCCATTATAGCATAAATATGCAGACATGAATTTTAATGAACACATTATTTTCTTTTGTGCAGGGTTTGTGTAATCAACTTTGAACCTCTAAGCCAGTGGTTCTTAATGTTCCTCAGGCTGCAACCCTTTAATACAGTTCCCCATGTTGCGGTGAGCCCACCATCATAAAATAATATTCATTGCTACTTTATAACTGTAATTTTACTGCTGTTATGAATCATAATGTAAATATCTGATAGACGACCCCTATGAAAGGATTGTTCAACCCCTAAAGGGGTCGTAACCTGCAGGTTGAGAATGACTGATCTAAGCTAATGCAGGCAAATTACATTGAGGAAAATATAGCTGTTTAATACCTGCTAGATTAACTCAAGTTTTTAAGTTATTACCTTCAATATACAGAATTAAAATGGAAAGGAAAATATTAAATATAATGCTTTTTTCTATTCACAGAAAGAATTTATTGTTAGCATTTCTTTGATACTAAGTAGTAAAGAAGATTTTTAGCTCATTTCCCAAGGCCTTAAATTAAGGATTGATTGATTAATATTTCTGTATAACATCCTCCGTCTCCTTTCATCAATGTGGCACTTTAGGCCTTTTCTCTCTTGCATCATTATGCACTGACCTTTCCATTGTTAATGCTTATATTCTATGCCTGAGTAGAGAGAAAAATTTCCCTCTTTTCAGAGATTAGCTGAGAAGAAAATGTATGTGACATTCAAAAGAATTATTTCCAACCCATCCTTTCAAATGCATTTCTGACATCTAATGATACAATTGACCACATTAATTTTAGGAAGCATCTATATTTGCATAATAAAAATTTAATTTTAATGTACTTCAAAAATATGCATTACTTCAAAATTGATATAGAATTTTTGTAAGACCTACTAAATGATATTTTACCACATGCTTTAAATATTATGGTTTTTACAAAACTTGAACCTAAATCAATATTATAAAGTTTACTCATTCTGATCCCTCATTAATATACAAATATTCTTATTAAAGGTCATTTATTGGTGTTGAGAGAACATGAGACTTCCAAATATATATATATATCCACTTTTACTATGCCAGCTAAACTAAAATCCTTGTGCAACGACAAAAGGAAAGTGAGACCAACATAAGGCACTCAGAGGAAGGATAGCAGGCTACCAAGAAGAGACTTTATATGCTATGAGCATATAAATGGGGAGAAAGTCCTTCTCAGTCACAGTCATAAGGGAGGGGAGTAAGGGGAAAATGGGAGGGAGGGAAGAATGGGAGGATACAAGGGATGGGCTAACAATTAAGATGTAATATAAATAGATTATTAAAATATTTAAAAGAAACAAAGAAGACTGGTAACACTGGTAACATAAGGTTTGTTTTGCCACCAAGCACTCACAGGGTGGAAGGAGAGAGTCTCCACACATGTTTATATTTCAGTACACACAAATAGGTAAAAGTAACAAAATGTAATAAAATATATTAAAAATTAAAAGAACGGGTAAAATTCATTCTGAATCTCAAAAACCATTTCATTTCCCACCTTTCGTATCAACCACTAACCATGGGCGTTCCCTTCTATCTCAGACTGCCTGGTTGTGCTAGAATCTATGAATGAGCTTTACCATACCTTATTATATTACACCATTTCCATTTTCCACATTTTTTCCTGATTTTATAGATTCTGTGGTGGCAATTCTTAGTTTTCATCTTGACTACATCTGGAATTAAGTAAAACCCAAGTGATTTGGCATATTATTGTTGTTTTTATTTAATCATTTGTAGTGGGAAGACCCCACTTTTAATGCAGATATTGTAAGGTGGGAAAATCCACATTTAATCTGGGATACACCTTCTGTTGGCAACATATATAAAGAACAGGGCAGAAGGAAGTCTGTTTTCTCTTTGCCTGCTTGCTCTCCCTCTCCCTAGCAAGTCCATTATTTCACTGGAATTAAAGGCTACTTTTGCAGGATTCTGGTATACACCAAAGATCATCTGAGACATCAGTTTTATAGACTGAATGACTACTGTGTTATTGGACCTTCTGTTAGTAGACAGCCATTATTGGCTTAGCTGGACCACAGCCTGTAAGCCATACTAGTAATGTGTGTGTGTGTGTGTGTGTGTGTGTGTGTGTGTGTGTGTGTGTGTGTGTGTGTGTGTTCAGCATATATACCCTTTTTTTTCTTGTGATAGAATACATGATAAGAAGTAACTGAGTAAGGTTGGATTTGTTCCGTTTTATAGATTGTGGGGCTATAGCCCACTATGGTGCAGAAAGCAGGGCAGAGGCAGAGCAGGTAAAAAGCCCTCTGGGATTGGTTGTCAGGAAAGCCACATGGTCTGCTTACCAGAGACCCACTTTTTCCAGCAAGGCTCTACATCTTCCTGAAGAGTGCCAGCTTGGGACAAAGTGTTTTAACACTTGAACTTAGAGGGAATGTTTCACTTTCAGATCATTAAAACACATATGTTGATGCTGTAGCTACTTTATTACTTCTATTGTCATAGTGCTAAACCAAGCCATTGTCAGTTTTATAAGTTTTAAAACAAGTCTTTTAATAGAGAGGGCATCTACCATTGTTTCCTAGAGTATTTTGTTGATGTAGAAGCTAAAATTATTTCCTAAAAATTAAAGATTTAGGGCCATTCTTTGGCAAATAGTAAAAACATGAATCTTTACCAAAAATTTTTCTAGAAATATATATACATAAATATACTTTATTATATATAATATACAAATAGCCTATTATTTATTATACTGTATATGTTGTATGACTGTGTGTTTATATGTAGGTAGACTTTACATCTCAGACTTGCTACATTGCTCACCTCAAAGAAACCACCTGTCTATGTCTGTCATTGAACTTACGGTGTCTGGATAATTGGCTCTTCCAGTAAATATCTATACACCTTATTCACTTCCTTCTTTCAGATACTAAAGAAAAAAAAGACAAACAACTTAAAAAGCCATACAGCTGCTTGGTTTGTTTGACTGATTTTTCTGTGAGGAATGAGGAAAACCAATTAGTGTTTGTGACGGAGACATCCGGAACCAGGCTATGTGGCCTAAGTACTACGCCAATACCTCCGCCCCACCCTGCCCTCCATGGTCATGAGAATTTACAAAACAAAACCAATGAGTGTCCTAGTCCCCAGTGAAGAATAACGTATCAGAAGAGATGGAGACAAATATAAACAGCCAGTTTTTCTTTTTCTTTTCACCCATAGATTCATTGTGATAAAGCTAAGAAAATTTTGAAAATCATTTGCAACTTCACCATTTTCAAAGTAAACCTAGATTTACTACATGAGGTGTTTTTCAGAAATCTCATGGCTGTTTTTGAAGGGATCACTGCTAGGATGTACATTGTTATGCAACCAGTCTAGTCTGGTTTGTACCACTTAGGCATTTTACATCCTATGTTGATTAGAAGTAGTCCAAGGGATGTGCACTGGTCAAAGGCTGTAATTATATCTTTATGGCAAAAGCAAAACAAAGGCTTGACAACATTACCTTTTTTAATGATGAAAAGAGATATCTCCTACCTATCCCCATTTTCAAACTTGAAACATCTTCTAAATGGCTTCAACCACGTCTTACTTTCTGCAGGGGAAGAAAAAAAACCTCAAGTACAAAAGAATAGGAAACATTTGAAAAAGCCCACATGTGTTTCTTTTTATCCATATCAGTATTTTGTTGTGAAATTAAACAGTTAGTAAAAGGACTTTACATCTCTTTGGAAGAAAACACCTGAACCTTTAAGCCATCTTTCATTAGTAACTTCTCAATATACAGCAGAACGTTTCCACATGTGAGACACTTTTTAAAATTCCAAGCAGGTTTACAGAAAAAAAATGAAAAACATTCTGTTTCTGAACTGATGTGTGGTATTTCTGTGTTCCCTTTCCCTGACTCCCACTGACTATTACTGATGTGTTACTCTTAACTTTTGAGAATTCTCTAAAGGAAAGTTACAGATGTTCTTGACTTTTGAAACGAGTTATAATGTACTCAGTCAACAATCAACAGCAACACTCAGTTTTTCTTGCAGTAGCTGAGTATTGGACTAATCTCAGTTAAGGAAGAACACCACAAGCATGGACTTGGGTAACTCTTAACAGGTGCATTAATAGATAACAACAAACAAAAGGCATGAAGTATTTTTTTTTTTCAGAGGTGAGGACTGAACCTAGGGCCTTGTGTTTGGTAGGCAAGTACTCTACCACTGAGCTAAATCCCCAACCCTGGCATGAAGCATTTTTATGAAAATGTATTTGAGGGAATTTGATGTCACTTTGGAGCTATCTTCCCTGGGCTTTCTCTTGATGTGCCTTCCTCTAACCTCTCTCACCTTTTTCTCTAGCCGCCTACTCTATAACATCATGACAAAGGATAATTAAAATTTCCAGTACCTGCAGAAAGAATAAGCCCTATACACTTCATTATGTTGATCAACTTGCACATAATCAGAGTGATTTTACCTTCCAGAGAGATTTTATTCATACCGGTTTCTTTAAATCCTCTCAGGAACTGAGGTCAAAGAATCAATGTGGCTTGGCCACACTTCCTTGTAGGTTTCAGTATGCCTCCTACCTTACAATTAATTTGTCTCTTCACCAAATCTAATCACTATTGCTTTCTGTCATAATTGCTAAATTCACTTAGTCCTACTACTGCATTTTCAAATATGCATTTTCAATAACTGAAATTATGAAATAAGTTCTGTGTTCAACAAACATCAAACATTAGTACTAGAGGAACAATGTAGGGGATTGCTTCCCTAAGGGTATATATGAACACACACATATATACATTCACATATTTTATATATTGTATACCTAAACATGTGTATTCATAGACATGAATATACAACTCTTCGGTCAAAACACTGAAAATTTTGAAGACAGAATAATGGCCTCCTTCCTGGAAGCCAGAAATCAGAAAAGAAATATGTAGTGATTACCAGGTGGCCTTTCGTTTGCGACTCATCACAAAGTATTCAGATTCTCACTTCTACCTGGTGATTATTAATTTTGAAAGCTTTAAAAATTAAAGAACTGTGTCCTCAGAGCAGGACCCCCTCAACCAGACCCATGACTCATAACAATGAACATTTGAAAGTAAACATATGTGGACAAAAGGCTATACTGTGTGATATACTACAGCTTCTGTGACAATATTTTTTGTTTGTCTGTTTGTTTTACTTTACTGGTGGGAGGAGAGGGATTTTGGGGCATGCTGTGTAAATCATAGACATTAAATAAAAGTAAATAAAAAAATTAGAGAACCACTAGGCAGTGGTGGCGCATGCCTTTAGTCCCAGCACTTGGGAGGCAGAAGCAGGAGGATCTCTGTGAGTTTGAGGCCAGCCTGGTGTACAAAGCGAGTCCAGGATAGCCAAGGCTACATAGAGAAATCCTGTCTCAAAAAACAAAACAAGCAAACAAAAATTAAAGAACCAAGAAAGTACATCGGGAATGTGGAAAGGTCCTCTAAGACAAAGCAAAATTTGTCTAAGCCTTGTATGCAGAACCTATGAAATAACTTGAGTAGTGACATGGTCTTTGTGGTTTATGTTCCCATTTTCTTCCTGCTCTGTTCTTTCTTTGATACTCATTTCCTTGTCCCGTTAATGAGAATTTTCCACTTCCCTTGAATAAGAAAAAGAATGTGCTCATCTGTTATTTTTCATTTCCAATTTAGCCAGAAAGGTCACAAAGACATTTTAAAATGGTGTGCTTTTTTGCAATATTTCAAGGATGTTAAACATCTCTTAATTCTCAGAAGTCCCACCCAACCACCCGACTATTTACATGATGACTGTCCACAAGAAGAAATACCACTTTTCTTTCCCATTCATGTTTATGTGAAAGTGTACCAGAGAAGAAATGTGTTCTCAGTGGGTTAGGAAGCTCACATTCTGCCCAGACTACAATAATGGGAATGGCATAGTTCATTTCAGTTCTCAGATCACATGCAGACCAGGGGCAAAGAGTTCAAATACAGTGAATGTAGTAAATGACTGTTATCTAAGCCAAGGAGTCTCCATCTTGGGCCTTTCAGCTGTGGCCCCTTGTAAAAATCATTCGCAGCTGGGCTTGTTGACCATACTCATGGCCATATGGGGTGTTAAAGACACAAGATGCTTACATGAGTCTGCAGCCACTCCCTGTCATCTGCTCTATGCAACTTTGTCTTAGTTGTATGTGGCTATGGGGAGGGAATATAGGATATAGGATAGGAAAAATGAAGGAAGGGGGACCTCCATCTATGTGGCTGTGAGGAAGAAACTCTCATCTGTTCTAGGTAAATCTTTTCCAGGTGTGTTGAGTGAGAAACACCCATACTCCTATGAGTAACTCCTCACCTATGCTCTGTAAGGAAATCCAATAAACTCATTGGTCCCAAGAAAAAATGTTGCTGGAACTGTGCCTCCAATTGTCATTAGTACCTTAGGAAGAGAAACAGGCATTGCCTATGTCTTCCCTTTGGAAGGCATTTTAGCAATATCCTATCATAAGGTTGTTTGACTTTCAATGCTTTCTAAGAGTTATATTCCTTCCTAGGTGCATGTTGAGCCATCTTTTCTGTTCAAGCAGCCTCATTTTCTCTGGAAGTTTCCCCATTCTGGAGAACTGAGCACAGACCGGACATCTTCTCCAGTCTTCCTCTCTGTCCTTGGAGTTCATTTGCTGGCTCCGATTTGTGGTTGGGCTCACTTATTAGAGTGAAGCTTTTGAGCATCTTCCCCAAAGATCTTTAAATTCTACCACTGTAGTGGAAATAAGTGATTAATTTCTGTCTTCTCTAGCTCACTATTTGGATGGCTTGCAACTTTTGACTTGAATGGGAGTTTTAAAAGAAAATATGCAAGTGTCATCTTTGGTATTTATTTTTTGGTATCGTTTTGTTTTTGCTTGTTTCTGCTATAAAATTTTCCTTTATCTTGTACTATTGTTTCTACTCTGTCTCCTTCTAATGTACCAATTGATAAAAATTCTTAATCAGGGTAATTGCAGTTCGGATCACAGTTGGCTTGTCTTCTGCCACGAGGGGCTGAATCTGGAGTTGGTCAGTGCAGATACCTTGCTATATGTGGCATTCTGTAGACAGAGCAAGTGGATCCAAGTGAGAAGGAAACTGCACCTAAAGATCCCACAATGCTAACTAAGCCTTGTGATCCCATTTTATATGTTGTATTATGCTTAGCTTTTGTAGAAACTCTTTGAATTAAGTAATCTTCACGTCATAAATGCTGAAGCTCAGGATTATACTAGTCAGTGTGGTGCCAAAAATCTATGGCATAGAACCATTGTTACAAACACTTACAGGGGTTACTATAAAAATAATGTTAGTATTTACAACCCTCAACCCCAAGTTATAACTGTAAGGCCTGAAAAGCTTTGGAGATGGTAACTTTAAGAGAGCAGCAAGATTAGATTTCTTCACAAATATAGAGGCCTCCTGCTTTGGTTAACTTCCTTATAAAAAGTCTGAGTTATTGCTCCATTGCTGTCAAAACACACACACACACCAAAGGCAATTTATAAAAGGAAGTATGTAATTTGAATCTGGCTTAAAGTTTCAGAAGTTGAGTCCATTATCATCTTGGTGGGGGGCACAGTGACAGGCAGGCAGGCATGGAGCTTGAGCGATAGCTGAGACTTACATCTTATCCATAAATTTCAGACATAGAGAAACTGGGTCTGGCATTGACTTTTGAAACCTCAAGGCCCACCCGCAATGACACACCAACTTTAATAAGGCCATACGCTCTAATCCCTCCAACTAAGAATAAAATGTTCAAATATATGAGCTTATGGAAGTCATTCCCATTCAACCCATTACATAAGAGTACCAGAAATAATCTTTCCCTCCATTTCTCCCCTCTTTTGCTCTCTCCTCTCTCCTTTTCAGTCTCTCCTCCACCTCTACCACTCCAAAGCACAGAGTCATTTAAGGACACAATGAGAAGCCAGCTATTCCCAGCCTTAGGGCAGAACCTTCCCTTGAAGTAGATGCTGTTGACCTTCTTTCCCCAGACTCTCAACCCTCAGAACATGAAAAAGCAAGTTTCTGTTAAGTACCAAATTTTCCTACAGCAATCCAAGTCTGGGACTTTCCCTAGAACTTTCTAAGGCTGCAATTCTAGACATGGACAAGTAATGGCTAGTAAGACTTTTCTAGAAATTTGGAAGTCAATAAGATTTGTCTAGATGTCGAGAAATTACTTCGTGTAATGCTTCTGCATTCATTCGATATCAAGACATTAGTAGAAGTTCTCAGAGACCAGAAATCTATAAGGAAGAATATCCCAAGAGGTCAGTGTACTGCTCCGGCTTGGTCCCCAGCATCTCCTGATCCTTGGTTGCCCCGAAATGGTTTCATTTGAATAAAGAGGTCCCAGTGTAATCTATATTTTATCCAAGAAGGAAGGCCAGAGACCAAAAACTCTTTAAAGTAATAAAGTGTTTGCTACACAGGCATAAAGACCAGAGTTCAATTCTCAGCATTTAGAAAAGCCTGGCATAGTATGGGTGCTTGTAATCCTAACACTAGGGAGTCAGAGACTAGTTGGGACTTCCAGACCAGACAACCTAGCCTGTACATTTTATGTACATACCCATATGCATGCATACAAGCAACTTTAAGTCTCTTCTAACACATACACAAACATACACACACACACACACACACACACACACACACACACACACACACATACACACACAACTGGACAGGGATTTTTTTTTTAATCATGAGTATAACTATCTGTCTTTGCCTTACCTCCAAGTAAAGTGAGGAAAAATTTGTCTCATCTGAGTGTTCCTATATATAAACCTATCCTTAAGAGTGAGTTTCTTCTTTCCTTGTGGGGCCAGCCTGTGAGGGCACAAGGAACAGAGGGAGGGCACAGGCCTTGGAAGGCTGTAACCATAACAGAATATCATCTGGGAACTACTTCCGCAAAAGAACTCCATTTCATTCCAGGTGAGCAAAGGCTTTGTAGTCTTTGGAGAGTGGGTAGGGCCTTTCAGGATAGGTGTACATAATTGGTTAGAACTGGACACTCCAGGGATGCTTGGTTTGCACTAGGCAGCACACTCCTATCATATGAACAGGAACACAGTACCTAATTATCCTATAGGCAAAGGGAGGGGAGAGCTAGCAGAAAACTGTGCCAAAGGCCATATATCAGATGTGGTTAGACGTGTCTATGCCTAAAGACACTCTGAAGATGAGGTCAGGGAGTAGGAGGCCCTGCTGGGGAGAGGAAGTCCTCCATCTAGGATGGAGCTCAGAAAGGCTATCCAGACTGGAAGGACTGCAACCTCAAACAGCAGGGTCCTGCAACACTTAAATATAAGAAGTTCAAAAATCTCATTACCTGTATAGTCTTCACTTTCATATCCCAAAAATACACAAAGGGAGACTGACTTTGAAAATGATAAAAGTGGAAAGTCCTCTAGGAAGAGAGTGGAGGAAGAGGAGGAATGGGAGTAAAAGTTGTTACTGATCTTAGCTATCAGCCAGATGCAGCAAATTCACTAGCCTACTTAATATTCATACTTACCCATGAAATATCCCATCCATGTACAGGTTATGTCACTAAGAGCCAAAAGAGTTAACTGATTAAAATACACAAACCAAGGAAATGATTGAAGTATAATGGTAGTCTTTAAAAAAAAAGTATGTATCCCCTGAATTAACACTAAATGGAGTATGTGTACTTTACAAGGATATCATTAAAGTCTCAGTGGGCTTCTGCTTATATTTGTTTATTTTAGTAGCATAGTATCCCTAGGCAACACTGGAAGCATTTTTAAATCTCTAGGTCACTCTAGTGGTCCTGGACATTGTAAATCAAATTGTTGTAAACAGGCTTTCTAAATTGGGTATTGGCAGCAATCAAATAATCAAGCACAATGAATTTAGTTGGATACAAAAGAAGGCTCCTTTGTGCTGGCACAATGACTGAGGTCTGTCTGTGAATGGAGCTCTGAACTGATGCATCCACACATGTTAGGCTTTGTTGTTGTAAAGGCTTCAGTGGGGAGTGCTGGAAGGCCTTTAAGCAACTGGAACCGTCTTTAAAGGAGACTTTCCATGCACAGCAGTGACTGTACCCATCACCTCTGTACTTAATTCTCCCTTTGCTTCCCTCTCTTGCTTCTTCACAATTTGATTCCCTTTAGCAAAGAAATGGTTATGATTATGGAGGGCTTGTCGCTGTCATCTCCACCACTAACTAATCATAAGAGCTTGTTCGGGTACAAATCTTTCATCTCAAAAGATTTCACCTCCTTTCAAAACTTAATATCTCATCAAACACTGCCAGGAAAAAAGCAGGTGGTCAAGAAACAGTAGCTTATACTATTGGAAGTCATAACAGGTCCTCAGACTTTAGTAGGTCCCCAGACCTTAGCACAATTAATGCCATGATAGATGTACCATTCAAACCCTGAAACCCAGACAGTAGGCATCGACACCTGCCAAAATGAGAAAAAAAACCTAACCTATCAAAATCTATTGTTCTGGAAAAATCAAAAGTCCCTAAATGTACTAACCTTGTTTTTTGTTTTTTTTTGTTTTTTGTTTTTTGTTTTTTTTTTTTTTTGCTTCCTTGGTTCTGCTTCTGGCTGGTTTTGCTAACTAAGATCTGTTAACCTAGGATGTGGCTTTTGTGCTTAAAAGCTCATCGTGAAAAAGGTTCAGGGCTATTCTGGGGTCCCAAACACACAGTTTACTTGCCAGAATGCTAATAAAGGCTTTCTATTGGCTTGAACCTGTGTCTAAGTGGTCATCTCTGGAGGATACTTCATAACAAAGTAAAAATGATAAAACAGCTAATATATCATTGGAGCGATAACACTTGACACTAACGACAATTTGGAGATATTGTCATTAAACTTTGAGATTTATAGATAGTGAGAGGAATTACCAAAACTGAAGATGATTTTAAAAAAACAAAATCAAACAAAGCCAAAAACAAACAAACAAAACCAAACAAACAAAACCATCACAGGAAAGCAGTAAATGAAAACTGGCCTAGATATGTGCATTTAGCCAATGGAGCATAGTTATAGGAGCTCAGGTCTTCTAGGCTCTTTTCTATCTTATGGCCCCACCCTGACTATGTTGGCCTTCTCAAATAATTTCCTGTGATTTATTCCAAAATCTATGTAGTTTAAGAATAGAAGTATACTGCTTTACAGCTCTGAAGGCTAGAAGTCTGAAGTCAGAGCATGGAGAAGGTTAGCTCCTCTGCAGACCTATAAGAAAGACAAGCTCCAGGTTGTGCCGGTCAGTTAATGCATGACTGTAGCTGTGTTGTGACATCTAGGCTCAGGTGCCAGGACCCATTCGCAGGAGGCCAGGAAATCGAAGAAAAGTTGAGGAACCACTGGCAGATAAGACTTCCTTTGTTCACTCTGAGCTAAGGCCATTGGACAGCTATTGACAAGAAATCAGGCACATGCCAGCATACACAGGCCACACACAGGAGGGCATAGGACCACACATAGACTACTAAAAAGTCCTACAGATAGATAGACACAGGAAGGCTGTTAAAAGGAAAGGTTTGACCTCTGGCCTCAAGACCATATTTATACAGAATCACACAAAAGTGTCATTCTGCCAAAGATAGCTACATGGCAGATTACATCACTATTTACTTCTAGGATCTACAATATCTGTTACCAACAATTTTGGTACCCTCCACTGACCTGTATTATCTGTCTTGGCCTGTGCCAGATATCCATATCAGTACCATGTTGTCTAAACATAAACATGTGCTTCTGGTACTCTGTTCCCATCTCAAGTCCACACAGTATCTTCTGTGTATCTTTGAATTCTCTTCTCACTGTGCATGGTTGTATACCAAAGTTCATGTTATATAAGAGCACTGTCATGTTCAACTAGACCACAATCTAATAACATAATTTTTGCTTACTTATTTTTATTAAAACCATTTCCAAATAAGTTTGGATTCATAAGTCCTCACTCAGGGTGAGGAGTTGCACACATTAATTGGGAAGAACATTGCGTTCCTCCTACCTCCAATTTTACCCATTTCAACATCATCCAAAATTTAACTCATTTGAGTACCACTGATCAATCCAAAGTCACATTATTATTAAAATAAGGATGGAAACACTACTGGAGTAGATATTTACTACCTAGGAATACCTCTGTAGTTGTGAGTCTGTGAGTGCAGACAACAAGCCCTTTGGCTAAGGGTCAGTGAGTATAATGTATATTTACAGATGTGTAGTAGAAGCATCACTCGAAGGGAAGACATGTGCTCTAATTCCATGTTATATGTTGAAGATAGTAATAAGTATCTTGGCTGCACACACACACACACACACACACACACACACACACACACATACACACACTTATTTAAAACATTAGAGACTTGGGAAACAATATTCTGAGAAGTCTACTGTGGGTTTCCAAGGGAAACAAAATCATCCCTCAATGTAGATCTTCAAAGAAATGTGAGTCATTGAGTCTGGGTGGTGAAATTCTGAAGGGTTACTGGTAGAGGGTATATTTTTGCTTTAAGTAGAATGAATGATGGCGTAGTTGTGAAACACACAAAAATTCACAACCCAACTCAGCAGTTCTGTCTGCACAAGAAAATTTCTTACAAAAAAATCACGGAACTACCTAATGCACAGTCTTGCCCATATAATCACCTGAATGCATTTATGTAATCAAAAGCAACCCCTGGGGATGGAGACTGGAATGTGGAAGTGAGATTCAAGAAAGATTTCATCACCGCACAAACAATTTCAAATTAAGCACTAATCAGAAGGGAAAATTAGGTTTATTCACAGGGGCCACTCAAAATAACCCTCTTAATAATGTCGAAATTGGCTGTAGCTAAAGCCCCACAAGTCTAGACACAAATACATTTAACATCCAGCAAAGCCAGTCAATATAAAATATAGCAAATACAAGAAGTCGATGTAAAATAGATTTCCCAAATATGAGGAACATGCTTCCAGGACTGTAAGCAAGAAGCTCAGGAAGACACAAAAGTCTGTGAGCTAGAAGAGCTGCAGTCTAGAGAAATCATACCTACTTTTACTGGTATTTTGGTCTTGGGATGTCGTTTCACATCTCCCTTTGCCTAATTGGAACAAATGCTGACCCAAAGCAAGGATCGCTAGACCCAAAAGCTGTACTCTCTACTGAGAAAGGAAACATTGGCAAGTGTTCAGAACAGCACCTGGTCTACTGCAGAGCTGCCTTAAATCTATGCATAGTCTGATATCCTGAGGGATACCTAGAGCTAAGCAACCTCCCACCCTTTCCTCCCCTCCAGAACCTCACCCAAGCCTGAGAAACAAACATCTGCAGCTGATTGAAAATTTGGTTAAGAGAGTGGCGGCTGCCATGGCATTCAAAACCAGAGACAGAGCTGTGAGGAGGATTTCAGGCTCAAGGTTACTCTGACCCATTCTCCTTCTTGTTTTGGTCCCTGTTGCTTTTTTTTTTTTTTCATTCTCCCTTTCCCTTCTCCTCATCTGTCTCCTGGCTCAAGACCCTTGTACCAAACATTGTTTATTCTTGAAGAGAGCCAAGGAGATTACTGACCTCTGCCTTTGCTCATGAAAATTTCAAAGACACCTACACATATGCCTTACAAACAGCCCAGTGTGAACCACCCACCAGGATGCCCTGAATCTCTGGTTGAAGAATATCTAGTCTCTAGGCAACCAGAAAGGAACATTTTCTCTTCAGAAAGAACTAAGTTCTTGCTCTTACCCTAAAAGCCCTATTAAGTTGAGGGAGAAAATAAGGTAAAGATTTAAGCCAAGGTTGTAGGCTGGACCAAGTATCCCTGCAGATAAAAGGTTGTAGAGGTGAGAGTGAAATATGGGAAGTGATTGGGAGTGAAAATTACTAAAAATTATTATATAAATTTCTAAAACTGTCTAACAACAAAAATACAGAAGAAAAGAAGCACTGGTAGAAAAAGGCTTTCAACTTTTAGTCATAAACATATGAGTAATTGTTAATATTTGATAATGGAAATACATAATTGATTTAAAGCTATACTGGGCAATTTGATGCTTGTTAACTGTGTATGACCATTCAAACAAATTTACGCTGTACTTGTCCTAGCCATATTTCAAATTCTCAGGAGCCATACATAACAAGTAACTACTACACATGATGGCTCACATAAAGAACTTTTTTAATTTCACAGAATTGGTTAGCATTAGAATCTTCGCCTGGTTAGCTTTTTTGTTTGTTTGATTGTTTTGTTTTGTTTTGTTTTTTTCTCAATATGACACAAGGTAGAGTTACCTGGGAAAAGGAACTTCAACTGAGAAAAATGCCACTGTCAAATTGATTGTCAGAAAACCTGAAGGACAGTTGATTAATGGTTGATTAATTAATGGTTGATGTGGGAAGATGCACGTCATTGAGGATGATGCCCACCCTGGGTATGTGGTCCTTAGTACTACAAAAAAAAAAGCATGCTGAGTAAGGTAGTAAGCAGTGGTCCTCTGTGCTCTCTTCTTTCAATGCCCACCTCCAGGTTCCTGCCTTGGCTTCTCTTCATGATAGACTACCAGCTGAAAGCTGGAACAACTTTTTTCCTCCTCGAGTTGATTTTTGTCATGGTGTTTGTTTATTATAGTTTTAGAAAACAAATGGAGGGGAAGGTATAGGGATGTAAAAAAAAGATGAGAAAAGGGGAGAGAAGAAAGGAGAGAAAAAAGAGAAACAGATGAAGGCAAAGAGGATCAAAGAA
The DNA here is from genome assembly GCF_964271855.1 of Acomys minous. Taxonomy (NCBI): domain Eukaryota; kingdom Metazoa; phylum Chordata; class Mammalia; order Rodentia; family Muridae; genus Acomys; species Acomys minous. The sequence continues at coordinate 68,005,909 of NC_140489.1, read as the reverse complement.
TAATTGGTAGAATATAAGGATTTTTATTCCTGCCTCATTATCTTTAGAATTCTCAGACTCACAGGTAGCATTTTAAGAGACACATGTAGGGCTAGAAGAGGCTGCCTTGAGTATACATGGGTATGAAGACAAATTGTTAAAGTTTACTCGTCAGTGTGTGTATGTGTGTCTATGTGCATGTGTGTCTGTGTGTGTGTCTGTGTGTGTGTCTGTGTGTGTGTTTGTGTGTGTGTGTCTCTGTGTGTGTGTGTAGGTGTCTGTGTGTGTGTTTGTGTGTGTGTGTCTCTGTGTGTGTGTGTGTCTGTGTTTATGTATATGTTTATGGTATTTTCCCTGCATATGTGTCTGTGCAGAATGTTTGCATCTGGAACCCAGAAGAGAGCACCTGATTCCCTGGGATTGGAGTTACAGATGATTGTGAGCTGCCTTGTGGGTATTGGGAACGGAACCCTGATCCTCTGGAAGTGCAGCCAAAGTTCTTACCCACTGAGCTATCTCTCTAATCTTTGTCTGTTGATTTTATTTTAATCTATTCTTTCTGTCTGTCTGTCTGTCTTTCTATCTTCCTTTCATTCATTTATTCTTTCACTGTTCCTTCCGTTTCCCTTCTACACCTCTAGGTATCACTGAGTCTCCGAGTCTGCTGTCTTTCCTTCCAACGACTACTCTGAGTATCAGGAATGATGGTGGCAGAGAGGCTGGAACAGCACACACATTAGCAGCAAAGAACATTGCGGAGAATTTAGAAGCTATGCCTGCATCCTAAGAAGCCAGTAATCAGAGTGAGTAGGGAAGGATTCATAATGCTAAGTGTTCCCTCCAGTGCCTTAAATTCTACACGAACAGGAGTGTTTCCCCGAAGAACCTGAGTAATGTCAAATATTACTGCTCACTATGCTTCTCCAAGGCACCACATGGACTCCTGAGTCACATATTCCTGGGGGCTTACTCACTGACTGAAAATAGAAACTGCAAATCCATTCCTTGTCTACCTAAGTTTGCAGTGAAAACCAGACAGTATTAAGTTGCTGTGCAGTCCGACTGGTGCATACCCTTATAACTCAATGGAGGAGTGGTGTGAAAAAAAACAATAACAAAAGGTTAGTTACATCTCAGTTCAGGGGTTTTAGAAGTTTGGCTTGATGGATGTGGAACCTGGGGGACTCAGTACATATTCTGGAAAAATTTGCAGAAGATAACGGAAATTTCAAAAGCAACAAAATAAAGACAAAATTCATTTGTAACCCCATAGATTCAATGAACCTGACTGATAGCTATATCCTTAGTACAGGTCAAAGTATACACACCTCATGAAGAAGAGACCATTGTGCTGATTATGCCTGCATGCTGTTAAGAAAGATACTACTCAATGCTCTTCTGCCTACTCTACCTTGTTCCAAAACATTTCTGCATCATTCTCCCCTTCCCCCCAATTTCTTGGGGAGGAATCCTGAGAGCCACCGGTAACCAAAGAAGCCACTTGGTGCTTCCCATTATTATTTGCCTAATGATTTGTCTTTCTCCTTACTATTTCCTGATTCTAATCTCTGAAAATCATAACCAGGGCAGATATCATATTCTAAGATCATTTAGAATTGAGTTTTTACAATCTAACTATCTCGGTGTTATTCATTATGTGGGTGACCTTGAGAAAGTCATTTTATATCTCTGAACTTCAGGTTCTTTGTAAGTTAATGATGTTAGTAGAGTTAAGAAATTAATATAGCTAAAGTTTTAGAATGGTCACCAAGGTAGGCAGGTCGTTGGAAGGATAGATATGTATGTAAGCAGATAGGTAGGTAGATGGATGAATGGTATATAGATAAAAAGGTGCTCATATAAATGAATGGCTAAAAGGATGGATGGATGGATGAACAGATAGTAGATATTGGGAAGTAGAGTCAATGTCTTGTATTTATTCTTTTTCATAAATGTATCTCTTATATGGAAGGATTGGGAAATACAAATGGATAAGGCATTTTCTTAGGCAATTCAAAGTTTAATAGGAAAGCAATATTTCTAATAAGCTACCATAGCTATGATAAAGTAAGATACTCAATTACTTTACCATCATTGCAATGAAAAAATGATTCGTTCTCTTCGGATGCTTAAGATTCACAAATTAACTTCTTCTATCATGCATTTAGATCCTCCTGAATGAGATCAAGAGCATCATTAATAAGGACAAGAGAGGCTGCAACCATGGTTGAACTTCTTGTATGGTCTCCTCTTTGGTTATCCATACACACATACCCTGCCAACATAACAAATATTTTACTATGTTTTGTCAGAAATACTTAAAATTTTAAAGCCCTTCTCCAGTTCTTTTTATTTTAAGGCAGTTGTTATTCTCTGTTTGAAGAAAATGTAGTCATTAATGCCACAAGAAAACATTTATGCAGTTGTGTTTACATGCCTATGCACATGCACCATCACGAGTATTAAATTCTATTTACATAGACATTTGCTTTGTTTTAGTTTTTAAGACAGGATTTGAGTCTGTGTCTTAGGCTGGTTTTAACCTGGTAATATGGCTTCAACCTCTGTGTGCTGAGTTCTGAATTTACACACATGTAATAATACATTCATATATATATTAGTTAAATATATATGTATATACACACACATATATATATACATACATATATATATATATTGAGCACATACATGGATGGTTCAATATTATATTTTTATTACATTCAGATAATAAAAATAATTAAAAGGCACTTGTCTGTGGCTTATAATATTGTGAAACATACCACCTGGTATTTATTGCACAGACTTCTGTCCAAAAGGGATGGGGCAATTTGCTCTGGAATATTCTCAAGCCATGGTCAAAAAATTTGAGGAATATATTATGATATAATCCCAGTATTTTAAGTATTAGCCCTCATACCATCATGAAGCAAACTGAAGTGTAAACAGAAGAAAAAACAGCTGTCAGATATACACCCTTTGGTCATCTATTTTGTTGCTATTTTTAAATTAAAGGTGGTTTATTACTGGGCTGAGCACCACATCACATCATCTTTCCTTCCCACTGTATGTATGAACAAAAGAAAAAATTTTCCAACCAGAGATCATGAACATGAGATAAAAGTCTTTGTCTGAGGAACAGGAAATACACTGTTTCATGCATGGCTGCTGCCTTTGATCATTTCATGCCTGCTATAATTGTATAAGCTCAGAGTATGTCAAGAGCAGTGCTCCCCTTGTGGAAAGAGTGGTGGCTCCTACTGAGAGGGTTTTTGAGTGTGTGTCCCTAGAAGGGATTAAAGTAGTACTCTGGAGCCGGGCGTGGTGGCGCATGCCTTTAATCCCAGCACTCGGGAGGCAGAGGCAGGCGGATCGCTGTGAGTTCGAGGCCAGCCTGGTCTACAAAGCGAGTCCAGGACAGCCAAGGCAACACAGAGAAACCCTGTCTCGAAAAAACAAAAAAAAAAAAAAAAAAAAAAAAAAAAAAGTAGTACTCTGGGCATCTGAGTAGCTATTTGATTTCTGATTTTGCAGTGGGATCTCTTAGTCTCTCATGTACTCCTACCATTGTGAGGCAGTCTACCATAGAGGACATCCCAGTGTGTACAGTACCCCTAAATCTACAAAACTGTGAGCTAAGTAAACCACATTTCTGTGTATGTCATCCAGATTCAGGCATTCTGTGTCCTTATGGCACCAAAAACTATGTAGTAATACAATACCTTTTCCCATATTTAAAAATAAGCAGTTTTGAATCAATAAAATGATTATCATTTTATGTTATTTTTGAAATATAAGGCAATCATCCCTGTGTTTGGTACACAGCCTTTTTCTGTAATGTCCTTTTCCCAGCGGTATCATTCAATTTTGTGGCCACATAATTAAAACTATACAACCCCTTGGCAAGTCATCTTGAACGTCTACATTTTTTGCAAATTTAAACCATTTCTGTCTGTACTTAAAAAAATATGTTCTTGTAAGTAAATTACAAAAAGCAAGACACATCTCCGATCATGTCTTTGCAATATGTGAATGACATGGATTTTTTTTTATGGACTACAAAATGTTGCCTATAGAATTTATGCATTACTGTCATAATTACAACTATCCGTGGTATAGTCAAGACTGTACATCTCAACTCCTGTTTTCTCCTTGTTCCATATACTGGGTAGGGTGGATAAGTAGACAGTTTCTTTTAATATGATGTTTTTCTGTAGGAATTTGTCCTTCCAATAATATTAAATTAAATCTGCAAGGGTTGTTTAAATATATATTGTGCTATATACAATGCAGAGTTCCAGTAGCTAGCATGCTTAGATTGATTCTTTTTAGAATCCTTGCAGTATATCATCTCTCACCTCATATCACTCCTTAAGAGTATGTTAGATTCAGTTAGTAGCCAATGGCACTTTATGCGCTAAATGATACGAATAAAACAGTAGGTTCGACTTAAGTCATTATCTGTTACTACAAACAGTGACATCCATAGTTTTGTTCTTCGGCATTGCTCATGTCAGGCATCTGTCATCCCTAGAGAGAGTATGCCTGGATATATTCCTCAGAAAATCATTATGATATCCCTGGGTACTAGCCCTGGTAGTGCTTTTGTGATCACTGCTTCTTTCTATACAATACCGAATCATGACCTCATAGTTAGCCAAAATGTTCATCTTCATAATATTCTAACAGCATTGATCAAAATCTCAGTCCATGGGAATTTTGTCTAGTTTAGTCTGGGCTTTCTATAGATCAAACATAACAAGAACTACAATTGCTGTGATTCCATGAGCTGGAATTACCAGCTTTTAAAATACAATTTACTAAAACATAACTGATATTTTCTTCTCATCCTGACCAAATTTTAGGTAGGTTCCATCCTGCTTCTGAGTCCTTGACCTCCTTTTCCTTAGAGCAGTTATTTTAGACAATTGGAAGCTGTTAGGCCTGGCCCTATTCCTAAATTGTTAAAAGATTTCTTGTCAGCTTTACAATGCAGGAGTGTCTTTCTCAAGTCCATAGGAGGCAGTTTTTGAGATATAAACCTCTTCCTGGAAGATAGACTTTACCAGCCACTTTCTCTAGGATTAGAGGATTACAGGAACCTAATTTTGTTTGGTGCCTTTCTCTGCATTGTGCATTGTCTAATTACCACCAGTCTTGAAAACAAAATAAAGCTTGATTATTTCTTGGCTAAAGTAAAGTAGCTGACAAAGAACTTACAGGTGATATACCCTAACCTTGTCACTCCAAACACGCCAGCTGTTGCCTTAGCAGAACCAACTGAGGTCTGTCTAACGTATGGCAAGAGTTATGAATAACTTTCTTGTTGAACATTGTACATTCAGTTCACATTTCACATTGTGCCTCATTTACTTGGGGATAGCATTCCTTTTCCTTGATGGATTAGACATTAAACTCGTGCCTTTCTAGTACTGAAATGACAGCTCTCATGACTAAAGGAACTGCCACACTATGGTACCTACATTAACATAATGTTTGTCTCAGGAACGCAGTCTCTTAAGCTAATGGCTGATTCTATTCTCAATTAGCACTTATATTTCCCTAAAACTCCCCAGCCATCACTTTAAAATTAAATATTTTTCTAAAAGAGAATTAGAACATCACAGTTCCAGTCCTGATCTTCCCTACCAAAGGTCTCCTTACCACCCTGATTGGAATGCATCTATCTGTTTGGACCAAGTCAGTTGCCTCCAACTTCACTGAATCTTACCCTTACCCCCTTGTCTAACCTGGCCTTAGCTAATTCTGCTGTCTTATCTTCTAATGTACTTAGAAAACAGCTGTTCCTCTCCATCTTGATCAACTCAGTTTTAGTCTGAACCACTAACACTGCTCACTGGGACCATTGCTGGACTCAGATTCCACCCTCCCACCACTATCGATCGAAGTGAGGGTGTTTTGAGATGGTTCAGGTAGGATCACTTGCTTTGTCTTCCTGTGCTGCTTATGGCAAAAGTGAAGATTTTACAGTAGCAGCAATGGCATACTTAATCAGACTCTGTGTGAACTTCCAAGTGATATTATTTTTTTTCTGTTCTCCTGATTAATCTTCTTTGGCCACAGAGGTGTTTGTTTGTTTTTGTAGTTTTCTAAAACAGATCATTTGTACAGTTTCCTATGCCTCTACTACCTCTCTCCTCCTTGGCAGACTCTTCCCTTTTTCTCTCTTGAATAGTCATTCAGTGTTATCTTTTACACTAAAAAAGCCTTTTCTGACCCTTCATCTGCCCCACCCCCTGCCCGCTCAGTGCATTCCTGATCCTTTTTATGTTAGAGTACTTTCTCCCTAGCATTTCAGTAGTCACCTTCTAAAATTATTTTACTTTGTATATTTGGGGAATGAGTGCTAGGAACTTACTTATGCTAAGCAAGTATTCTACCATTGAGCATTCTTTTCAGACATGAAATTCTTCAGTCAAGTTATGTTCATACTACAATTCTCTTTGATATAATGTAAGAGCCATGTGGGGAGGCATTTTAGGATCCACATTGGTAGGGCTTTTTGCCTTATTTGTTGTGATCTCAAACACATAGGAGGTACACTGAGCCAAACTGTGTACTCTCCTTAAACTGAAATATCAACTACCTCAGAATGTGACTGCATTTGGACCAGGTCATTTGGATGAGCTCTAATTGAAAGTGGCTGAGGTCATTTTTTAGAAAATTAAAACATCAGGGACCCTTGGGGATGTGTTCCCAGAACTGCAGCTGCTCTAAGATGAACAAAGATGACAGCCAATTGCAAGCCAGAGAGCAAAGACTCAGAGTATAAGCAGACCTGTGAAAACCTCAATCCTGTACTCACAGCCTCCCTAACTGGGAGGAAAAAAATACACTAATTCCTATTGTTTAAGCTCCCCAGCCTATGGTGTCTTGTTAGGACAGTCCTAGCAAAGTCAGATGGCACATTCCATGAATAAAAATAAATTAATATTTTTCTGATGTATAGAATATTAAAGCAGCACAATTCTCTGTATTTAAAAAATGTGATAAATTACCAAGAAGCTCAGGAGAAAAATATTCAAATAAATGATTTCAGAATATGGAATGTTCCACCCACCCACTATTTGTATTTGAAATTATTTTCTTGTCTTAATATACATAAATACTACATCACCAACTCTAATGATCACTTTTGAGAACCAAAAATATCTGAATTATGCCACCTCCGTAGACACCTCCTAATGGTGTGAATTCTCAGTGATGTGAAGACTGGTTTCTTTGTAAGTTACTTTGAAGCAAAGAAAAAGCTTATATGAGAGGCTGACCTGATGTCCTGTATTCTGAAATTGCATAATGAAAGGCAGCCTCCAGAAGTACAGGTGGGTTTGGGAGACTTTGTTTCAGCAGGCTTCGTACAGTTTTGACTTGATTGATACATCTGAGAGAAAACTACTGCAAAGCTTCCTTCACATGAGTTAGAGCCTTCCGCTGTCTGCAAGCACTCAGCAAATTCAGAGCACACTAGGGATGGCAAGGGACGGTGTTGCTTCTGGTACAGAATACAGACAGTTATCTCCACTTTTCTTGTACAGTTTATATGCCAAATGTTTGGAGACAGACATATCAGTAACCTTTTCTTGAGCATTATTTCCAATCAGAGTTAGTGAATGGCTTTGAATAACCTTGAATTGGCTTATCTGTATTTTCCCCCCTGGTCACAGAGGAAGCATTCATTTGTTTTCTCACAAATATGAATTCACATTTGTCCATCCCCTTGTCTAGATGTAACTCCCAACTTGCCTACAGGCTTAAGCTGTAGCTAGTCCCAGCACTAACATGCCACTCAGCGTGCTCACTACTGAAAGGTGAACCCATCCAGTGTCTCCCTAGCTCTCTCGCTCACCAAAGTCAAAAAGCAAGCTGCTAATTATAAATGGAGCTGGGCTTTATTCAAAATGCTTCTGCATTTGCTGAGGAAGAGTTCTGGTGAAGTCAGCCCTGTTGGTGGTAGTGTTTTCTGATGTTAAAGATGGCAGGGCACTATACCCAAGATGACACAGCATAGGACCTTCACTGAATGGATCAAAGGTGAAGTCAGTGGTGAGCTCCTGAGTCTTAGCTGGGCACAAGTCCTACAAGCTTAGGAGCACAGAGCTTTGTAATGAATGTCATTGATTACTGAACATAAATGTAGGGAGGAAACAACGTTGAAGTCAACTATCTGTTCTCTGAAAGAAACCAAGACCTTCAGCTGCTCGATGAGTGCTACAGGATCATCAATAATCAAAGATGGGAATGCTTTCAATGCATATGTTTCACAATAAACAAGAAAAGAAAATAAGCAGGAGAACAAATTGATTCTCATTTCAAATGACTCTTAAATGCATCCTTACCCTTGAGGAATTCCTACCATGCCAATAAGAAAAAACGAGGGACAGACAGACACACACACGCACATGCACTCACACACACACACACACACACACACACACACACACACACACACACACAAATAACAATAACAATAGGACATCAAAGATTCTTTTGATTACATTTTCTAAAGCATACTGCTCTTCTCTAGCGTTCTCTTTGAAGTCTCTGTGGTGAAGTGGGTCTGAACAGATACCTGCAATCTGGTGCATGCTTTTTAGTTAGTCTGTGTTTTACTTGTGTTGCACTTGGCTGCACTGTTATCCCTCCAGGTTAATACCGCACTGTCAAGGAGAGTGCCTCACCGGGAAGTTCAGCCACTTCTCTCCGAAGCTTTTTCAGATCCCACCGCTCGCTGTCAAAAATTCTGGCATCTTCTATTGGTTTTTCATTCCCTTTTATGTATCATCTTTTATTTTTTTCCTTCTTTATATGTTTTCCCTCTCTCCTCCTGCTGTTCTTATTATCTTTAGTCCCACCGGTTCTCTGTTGCAGTCTTCTTTGTCTTCTCTGTTTGACTGGCAGCTTCTTTGACTCCTTTTCCCTATTGCTAGGATTCCTTTAGCATTTGCTTTTTCTCTAATCAATGTCGTTTTTTGTTTAAAGCTACAGTGCTCTTTGGTTTGTCCTGTAGGCTATGTGCCTTGTTTTGGCTGAATGATGAACTGTCTTTTGCTGCAGACCTAAACTGTAGCCATCCATCTACTTGTAGGTGATTTCATGTACTTAGGAACTCAGGGGACAGAAAGAAACTAAGTTAACAGTACTTGCCCTAAAAATCTGAATAAGATTGTGTCTAGTCTCTACAGATTGCCTATGCTTCCTAGTAATATCTGACAAGAGAGAAATTGAGTTTTAAAAACCTTATGGTCATTAAAGTAAACTTTAAAGAACTCATGGGGAAAGTAGGTCTGCCGTTTTTCCCAAAGTTGCAAAAAAATATGTATGCAGATAAAGATACTTGTTAATTCTATAAACTAAATGGATTCCCACTCCTATGTCTGTCTGTCTGTCTGTAATTGGTATGAATGAGTATAACACAGCATAACAAACCAACTTGATTTTCAAAAACTGTAAAACAACCCTATTCTATCATTTCATTATTATTAAAATTGTTGAGATGAGTTATTTTACTTATTTGGTCTGTTTTCAGTTGATTTTATGCTATAATTTAGGTTAGAATATCTGTATTTTTCTTAGTATTCACCCAAATTAAACTGTAATCACCTACTTGTCACAGTTCATAGCTCTTATTCTTATCTTTTACATTTTCTTCCCATGGCCCTGAAATGCTCAAGATGTCTCTCTTACTCTCAGACCCCAGAAGTAAGAGCAATCAAAGAGTGAGGGAGGCTGTCTGTGTGAGTGAAGGCCCTGGGTGGTGAAGAGGGATCTCAGTCTTAGTTCAATTTATGGTCTTTACTTGACTTCTAATGGTGGGTCCTGCTCCAACTTCATCTACTGGCATATGTCTGATAATCCAAGAAAACATCTCATAAGCCAGAAGTATGACTTCTCCATCTCCATCCAACTTCATCTCTACACATTCTAAGAGCCAAGTCAGCTGAAATGGGCCTTCTCCATTCCTCGCTCTTCTGCACTTTTGCGAATCTGTTTTGTGAGAGAACTCTAGCAAGCCTGTAGCCTTCAGACAAGAAGTGCTGGTCTCAATGTTTAAGTATGAAAAAAGCCTCATGACATTGTCTAAGGATCCAGTATGCAGGACTCAGCTCCTGAAAACCCCTGCAGAATTTTGTGACAACTACCACAATGTTTACTCACCAGTAATTAACACAGGTCACATACCTGTGTTATGAGGGTTTTCCTCCAGGTATTGGCTCTAAGAGCAGCACCTCCAAACACAGTTCCAATGCTTGTGGTGCATCTCTATAGTGATAGACTGCCTCAACTTCCCCTGAAATTTTTAGGCCATCTCAGAACCTCAAATCAGGAACTAAACTTCCTTTGAACTTGAATGGGGAGAATTAACAAAATTGTTTTCAAAACTGCACTCATCTTGTGTAGGTATTGAGATGCCTGCTATTCTGGTTTTATTTGATTTAGTTTAGTTTTTTATTTGTGTTTTTTGTTGTTTTGCTTTGTTTTAAATAATAACTATTGGTTAACTGGTTTCTTTGCACAGTCCATGTCTACCCTGACAGACACGCATGAGAAAGAAGTGCCCATCTCAATAGCAGTGTTCAGGACATAGAACAAAGAGAAAAAGAAAAGAGGGAGTCTATTTTTTGTAGACCATTGGTTATGGAGAAGAACAAAACTGAGTATATGGAGAGAAAGAAGACTAGTTAGAAGTATGTTATGATCTCCTGTTATGTAGATTCCCTTTGGAAAGAATATATATATATATATATATATATATATATATATATATATATATATATATATATATATATATATATATATATATATATACACACACACACACACACACATATATATATTCCTTACTTGGGATATAGGAATGTGACTGACTACAGTGTATGTGTGTGTGGGGGGAGAATCCCACATTCTCAGAAAAAGAGAAAGAAAATAAGAATAGATCTAATCCTGTTTAAACTGTGCCTTAAAAGAAATCTTTTTTATTCTGTCCATATATGACTGACCATGGCCAGAGGACACAGATTTAGATCATCAAAAATGCCATGTCCCAAAATAATAACCGTTTAATGGAGTTTTTGAAGGAAGAGTAAAGAAAGTCATAAGTTAAGGCACTTTTAAAATATATCGTTGAAACAATTAGGTAGACATGTTAAAGCAAGTGGGACAATCTTGTCTTGGCTTCAAAAGCTATTTGATGGCACCATTAGCTTTATTTGTTTATTTATTTATTTATTTGGTTGTTGCACACTAGGTATCTACCATTGCAAAGAATTAATCTGATTGTCACTATTACGTTTATTTACATACAGACAGGGATACTAAGAGGGCTTAAAATAATCCAAGATAGTTTGTCTCTGCTCTTGGCAGCTTTCTAAACTCCCCATAGCCATTCAAGTTCTAATCAATTAACCAGCTGAGCTTTGGAGAAGCTTTAGTGAAGGTGCTGGTCTCTCTAGGAACTTTCAATCATAATGCACGTATGTCAAATGTGACATCAGAGGTCAATACCAATATTGGTGGAGGCTAAAAGAACCGCCTATGTGTCTATTATGATTGTTGCATTGAAAAATCTGCAAGACAATGCTATGGTAGGGGGTGCTAGGCAGACAGGACAAGGCCTGTAGGAGGGGGACTAGAGAGACTCTTTAGAATTTAGTAGCTCTCCTTGCTCTTCTTGAGGGCCTGAGTTGAATTCTCAGCACCTATTTCTATTGACTCATAGCTTATGCATCTCCATCCATCTCTTTTGGCCTCACATACATGGCATGCATTCACAATATTTACACACATACACATAAATACGTTTTTCAAAATAAAATGTAGATGCGTTTGAGTGGCCATAAAAGCATAGAAGATTTTAGTTAGCATGATGACACTGACCAGAACAAGAAGATTGACAAGTCATTCATCCTCAGACATGGGAGAGGATGTCAGCAATAGTGGAACACATTGTCAGCGCTTCCCTCTTGAAGCTGCATGATCCAATGCTCTATCTAAGGATCAACACCACATCACAAACTCAGCCTTTCTTAATTCAGCGATATTTCGTTCCAGCAAATTAAGATGCTGTCATAAGAAAGAAGGAAGTACTGTATCTCAGATATTTGTAGAGTTTTTTTTTTCTGTTATCCAAAAGTAACACATTAAAGTAGCTCCTGCAGTTAAATTGTAAATGAGGTAAATATTGAAATGAGTAGAAAAAAATAGTTAAACGAACATAGAAGGATGTGCTACTCAGTATAAGTGAATTTGAGTAAAGAGCTCAACAAACTGAGGCACTGGTATGAGTGCTTTAGCACTAGCAAATACCCATTAAGAAAGAACTCCTGGTTAGGAGCATTGGATCTCTGGCCTGGGTAGAGACTTAATAGGTAAATAGGGTCCATGATTCAGCTATGAAACCACTGCTCTGGAAGGCAGTTTTACATAAAGGAATTGTGCTGTTTAGGGTTTGGTTTTTCCAGTCTGACAAAAATCTAGGGTTATCTGTGAAGAGGAAATGTTAATTGAGGAAGTTTCTCTACAAGACTGGCCTGTAGGCAAGTCTGTGGGGCATTTTCCTATTTAATGATTGATGGGAGAATACCTAGCTACCATAAGGGTCATGGAACCTCCCTGGGGTGGGTGGTTCTTGGTATAAGAAAGTAGGACGAGCAACCAGTGAGCAAGATTCTACCCCATTATCTGCATTGGTTCCTACGCTGACTTTCTTTCATAATGTACTGTAACTTTTAAGCTAAAATAAACCCTTTCCTCTCCTAGATGCTTTTGGTCAGGTGTTTTTTGTTTGTTTGTTTGTTTGTTTGTTTTTGATCATAGCAATAGTAAGCAAACTAGAACAGTGATGCTAAAGGAATCGATCAAGTACCAATCCTTAAATGAGATACTGCATTTTTTCACTTTCCCAGAATCCCCAAAACTCAGCAGTCACTAGGAGACAAGCCCCCATGAGTTCTGGCTAGGATTACTCATGTTCTTTGCTTATTCTCCTGTTGTTTTAATTTGTATGTGAAAAAGAACTTAAGTATGTTTTTTCAAGTACTTTGGCCCTCCTTACTCCTCCTGCCATGTGGCTGCCTGCTCCCATGTATCAGACCTTCATGCCAGCAACTCATGAAGTATAGCTTTTTTTCTACCTTCCTTAGTTATGCTTCTTAAGTATTCATTCAAGCTACTAAGAGTCACAGCTTTGCCTTCTTTATTTTTTGTTTGTTGCTCTAAACTTTTAAAAATATGGTCCTTAAGCTCTATTTAAACCTGTTGTTAAAGTCTTTTACTTACAAGATAATTTCATCAGAATACTTGTGTGATATGCTAAAGAGAAAAAAAACTAGTTCTAAGAGTCCTAAGATTAGGGAAATGACTGAAAGATGCCGAGTGTAAAATTAGATAAATCTAATAGGCTCAGACTTTGAAGGGCCTCACAGACCATATGATAACATTGGATTTAATTCAAGTAAGAATGGAGAAAAGAGAGTGTTAGCATATAACCAACTTCACAAATCTGCCTCCAAGTTGCTTAGCCACCTCTGATGTCATCACCTGACACCACCACCAGGGTCCCAGGATAAATGGGATATACCTGCCATCAGTTTCTCTCTCTCTCTCCTTCTCTCTCTCTATCTTTCTCCCTCTGTCTCTCTCTCTCTTCCTCTCTCCCTCCCTCCCCCCCTCTCTCCCTCTCTCTCTCAGTCTTTCTTGCTATCCTCCTGGGGCACTCCCCCTTCTTCTCTCTGCATGCTTCTACAACAAATCTTATGCCATGTATGTTATGTGGCACATATTCAGTGCAAGTGGCGATGCAATTTGTGACCTTATATACCTGAGAAGAAGCAAAAGAAGAAACAGAGAAATTGTTTAAGAAAATACTGTGAAAATCCAAATGAGAGATGGTGACTAGCAGAACCAGGGTAGTTATGATGGAATAACAATAATAGTCATGTGAAACTTTTTAACACAAGGTCACACACTGAAGTAATAACAAATACACGAAGTCTGGACACATCAGCTTAAAAGTAGTCTTTGAAGACATAAGACTGGATGAATTTATCAAGGAAGTAGGTATAAAGAGCAAAAAAGAAAGCTTTTCAGAATTGAGCCCTTAAGAACTGTTCTAGCTAAAGGCTGGGTGAATAAAAAGGAAACAAGGAAGACACAAGGGATGTCCAACAAAGTGGAAAGAAAGCCAAGTGTTAGCCAGTGTCTGGAAAATTAAATTAAAATGAAGAGAACTCTATCAGAAGAGAACAGTGATGCTGAGAGTTCCTGAATGATGAAGGATACTCTTGGAAACCTTAACAAGATTGTGGCTAGAGTTTTTAAAGGCAAGGGCCCAGGTTACAGTGGATTTATCAGTCAAAGTCTGGCCACTGATTCCCCAGTATGCCAATTAAAGAACAAAATAATGGTGAAAGGCATAGAGGAGGTGTATTCATTGTGGCTATATTGGGAAGAGGGACACGTAAAGGTGTCCAGTGGTCCCAGGTACATTTTCTGGTTACTAAAATGAGGTTTACATTTAAATATAGGTCAAGGTATGTCTAATTACCAGTCCTGGCCAATGTGCATTGTCTGAGATCTAGGTCAAGGTATTATGTTCTGCAAAGTTGTGTGATGAAATGATAAATTGTTGGACATGGAGACTTTAGTGGGACAGCCCTGTTCTCAGTAATTGTCCTCATCTGGATAGTAGTCAGCTCTTGGAGGTACTGCTCTTCCTGGAATTTAAGGTGACTCAGGAAAAAGATATTAATGGCAATGAGTTATCTTACTGCCTTTATTAATGTACAGATCACAAATGAAGGCAAAGCTTCCAGGGTTTCATCCTGCTTCCAGAACTGATGTGTCTAAGTGAGAAGTAAATGCTTTTAACAAAAGTGCCTTCTAAGTATCTGTGTCAACATCAGTAGTGCCGCAAGGATGGGGAAGCCTGATTAAAGAGGATTCAAGAAGAAATGGAGGAGGGGGAGAAATGAAAGTGATGAGTATAAATCAGTGTAGAGATTTTGTTACAAAATACAGAATTTTTGCTACAGAGAGTACAGAAATGAAACAATGGATACCTGGAACTGACAAATATATTGTCTTCAGGGTCAGAGAAATGATAATATTATGTATGATAAGATGGAAGATTTTATGATATAATACTGCCTTGGTTATTGTTTCTGTTGTAGTGATAAAACACTACAACCCAAAGCAACTTGGAAAGGTCATAGTCCATAACTGAGAAAAGTCAGGGAAGGAGGCAGGAACTAAAGCCAAGAACATGAAGGGCAGGGCTTACTTGCTTACTCCTATCACTTCCTCAGCCTGCTTTCCTATGCAACCCAATAAACTAGCCAGGGGCAGCACTGTCTGCATTGAGAGAGGCCTTTTCACTACAATTAATCTAGAAAATACCTCACAGGCTTGCCCACAGACCAATCTGATAGTACCATTTTCTCAGCTGAAATTTCTTTTCCCAAAATGAAGTAGCTTGTATCAAATTGATGAAAGCAAAGAAACTGATAAGCCAACTAACTAACAATTAACAACAACTACTACAAAAAGTGGGGAAAAAAAAGAACTGCTGGAGATGGCAAGAAGAGATGGAATATGCTCTGTGAATAGAGGACAGGTTATTAAATGTTGTGGGACATTTATCTTTATAATAGTGAGAAGACAGGTTCTGACATGCCCACCATTTCCTAATACCCCTGAGGTGTAGCGGAGACTGTATATACTATCATTTTGGGTTATCAAGGTAAATAATCTTACATAGTGCTTTTCAAAGGACGGGATGGCAATTTAACATAGGAGCAAAAAGTACAGAAGGAGTCAGAAGTACAGGCTCAATTCTACCATGAGAAATGTAAGTTTTTTGGTCTTCTGAAAGTGATAGTCTGTTAGAGCACCTAGATCCTATGCTGAATTTACCTATAGGACTAACTGTGCCACCTAGGTATAATTGCAAGTAAGAAGAGCCTCTGTGGATCCTCCCATACAGGTATGAGGAAAGGCATAAACATCAGACTGAGGTCTGGTCCACTTTGAACCAAGCTTCTTCCCTTCTTTTCATTCATCATCCTGCCAAGGGTTCATGGAGTTTGAAGTCATAGAATGCACAGGGCCGCTGGTCAGAGGGATGACCACCTTTAGACTTAACCTGAGCCAGAAGCAAGCTTTGATTACCTTCATCCTCTAAAATTCTTGGCTTGTTCATTGGATGCAGAAGAATTAATCCCCTTAACTAATCAAGATGCTTTTAGTAAATGAGAAATATTACCATTGATGCAGTTAGTGTCACAGAACAAGTGAGTTGAAGATGGAGCTCTGTAAACATCCACAGCTCTTCAGCCTTAGCTTAGTGTTTGTAAGAATATTAGACTTTTGCTGTTGTACAGGCTGTAATAGCTGCAGCAGCTTTTCCCAGTTCAGACTGGGAATAGGGTACCAATGGATATCCTATTAAGATGTTGTCTATGAGTCCTTGGTGAGCAGAAATTCCTGAACCAGGATCTCTCATCTGGGAAGTGAGTTTATTACAAAGACACACATCTTTCTCCTCACCCTCTTCTTTACTCCCTGCCCTGGAAATCTTGAACCTAGGCTTGCAATGTCACACCTCCCCTATCCTCAGAACGATATAAGAAGAGACTCCCACTTCTGCCATGTAAGTTCTGATTTTTCTTGGCAAAAGCTCTGCTGTGCTGTCTCTGCTGCTGTCTCTCCTTAGCTGTCCTCACCATGTTTTGTCCATGTGTCTGTCTGCCCATGATGTGATATAAATCTAGTGGTCTGAAGAAGCAGACTCTGTCTCGGTGCCCTCTATTGTATCCAAGAACTTTTGGTATTTTAATACAGTTATCATCTTGGTCTACTGCATAAGAAGCCATCATCCCTCTCAGAACATAAAACCTCCAGTGACAGAAAATGAGGGGCAGAGATAGATCTTGTCAGAAACTCAATCTATAAGCCATCTTAAACAGCCAACGCTGTTGCTTTGACTCTTCTCTAAGTTGAAATGCAACTGCAAATAAATAATTGAGGGTATGTATCACTGAATAAATCAGGTTATGAATATCTAATTTATTGATGCAGAGTATCTGCTACTCTGAGGTTTAAATTGCAAGTAGGTCACAAATGGAAACAATTTCAGTTATCATCTCTGTGTGGACAGACAGGGATTGGCATTTTTTCAATTAACAATATTATAATTGCCATCCTGGAATTTGCTTTATTTCTACAATTCAAAAGGAATCCAATTTTCTTTCTTATACCTTTCTGCTTATTTAATTGGAGCTTAACATTAGGAAGAACTCTTTAATATTCAAGAAGCCTGTCTCAGATAGCATCATGTCATGAATATTCCCCACTGTAAAGTCATACTTCTTCTTTGACCTTGTTGTCATTGTTTTGTTACATAAATTATTCACCCCAGTATGTCTTATAGATTAAATACCCTGGAAACAAATTAGAAGCGTCCCAGTGGCTTAGAAATGTCAAGTAAGTCGTCTTTTCTCCAAATACCTCCTACAAAATGGGATGCTAAAAAGTAACCCCACAAAATAGGCAATATGATGTTTAGAGACCAAATTGCCACATAAAATAAGCACCTCTGCACCTTAAAAACTTTTTGTGACTCAGTTCTCATTGTTGAATTGAGAACGACATGAGCATTCTGCTCATTGAAATGTAAAGGAGAGAAATCAATACTGCTTCTCATGCCCTTTGCCTGGGGCATACTGTGCCATGCTTCCTTTACTCAAGAACCAAGTGTCCAGGCAGTGGAGTGGCTGCGTGTTCAACAACAGAATGGGCCAACATGCCCTGGCTACTACAATGGCTGCAGGTCGTTCTCACCTAGAAGGTAGATGAGCACTCATTCTGAAAGTATAAAAGAATTCCACAAAGGAACAGGAGGCTCATTGGCTCATTCCTTTCGAATGACAAAAGGAAAAGAACAAACAAATCCTTATTAAGCAAATAACCTAAGATGCTCACAGAGGAGGCAAAGATTGTTAAAAATGCTTTGAAACTACTGACACTCTCATAATATTTTCTATGCCCAGAGTTACTCTAACTTTATGGATATTAATTCGTTTCATTAAATATAACCCATGAAGCTTTTTGTTTTAAATCACATTTCAATAGCAAAAGACAAAACTGAAGCTCAGAGAGAAGAAACTTGAGAAGGGGTGTAAATGCAGGAAATATGATTTGCTTTACAGGCTGCTGCCTCTGTCCTTAAGGCTCTGTGTTCCAATTTCTACCTTAAAAAGGTATGGTCACAATTTGATGGGGGCAAATTTACAGCCCAGTTTTTAATGTGTGTGTCTTATTTCAAAGTGGGAGGGGCTGTAAGAAGGGGAGCATAAAAAGAATTGATTTTCAACATATACAATTTGTTTCAGATTTATAGCATATTATTGTTGGATGAAATGGATCCAAAAAAAAAGGCCTTGTACATGGACAAAGGATATCCTGCCTCCCGGTCTTTGCAGAGGCATGCTGATGTGCAAAGATTGCTATGAACATTGACTAGTGCCAGTTAAGTAGGGTCTTTCCATAAACATAGGGCTTAGGGTCAAAATAAGACAACAACAAACAGTAGTAGTAGCTCACTGAAGCTTTAAAAGCCACAATAATGATACAATTCATTGACTTCAAAACCATTATGATGAGACATGTTGAAATGACTTAGCAGATGCCCCACCAAACAGATTTTTCTAAAATCCCTTTGACTCTGAGTTATCTGCAACCTTACCTGTCTCCAGAAAGCAAAGCCTCCAATTAGTAGAGTTCCTGCAGATATCCATGGTATACTTTTTCCCATCATATCTGCTCACATGCCCACGAGAGATCCAGATGAATACAGCCTTGCAAAATTGACTTCTTCAAAAAGTTGGTTCTTATTTAAAGATGGCTGCATGCAGTTCTGGGGTAGACATACAAACAATAAGTTTATTGGGCTTCTTGCTTCACAAATAATAACTCCATTTAAGAATAATAATTACCATGGTAACAGTAACAACTTAGGAGTAATTCAAGCATGGAGAGTCTAGGGAAGAAACATACAAGAATTTCTGAAACTTATTTAATCCTTTAAGATTTCACATCCTTTTGTACAGCAAGGTCAATTTTGGACTAACTTTTTGTCAAAAATGTGTAAAAACACAAACAAATACAAGCTTTCATCCGCACCATGAAGTAGATGGGAGTGAATAAAATGATAAATACCTTATGTAAAGAAGTATAACCATATATAGCTCTAACATCCCCGTTGCCTCACACATAGGCAGCATTCCTTTGACATCTCTGCTCCTCAGAGGATGGGTGGAATAAGAAAAGTACTGCCCTGACAGTCTATGGCATCTGTACCTTGAGATGCTTACACTGCGGTCTGCTTTTCCTCATGTACCATAAAACCTAGGTGTTGTAGGAGATGAGCAATCTTGATGGCATAATTTGGTTGTATCTCTACCCTGAACACAAGCCTGAGGCTGTACTAATTCTCATGACTGTGTTGTCTATCTTCTTACTATGATTACCCCACCAGTATTTGCCCTTCAATACCAGACTTGACAGTCAAGTGAAAGGCTGAAATATGTACTCTGCAAACAGTCCACTAGAAGCAAATACACATGTAGAAGTCTTCATAGTGAATGAATATTGAATTGGGTCTGTACTGCCATAGCAAAATAATGAAGTCCTGGGTTATCTAATAGATTCACACGAAATCTTCAAAAATTCCTGATGCTTTTGCTAGCACCAATTATTACTAGATAGAGAAGGAATTCTGGTTTTGCATTCTTCTCATGTATCTAAAAGGTTCATTAGCACAATAACAAAAATGCAATGGAAATTATACTGTTCATATATAGGTATGTGAATCTTGCCTCTAAAGAAGCCTAAGTTTGATCCATGAGAATCCCAGATAATATTTCAAAAATATATTGAATATTAATTTGTTTTATTCCACTGGTTGTATCTTCGTTATATAATTTAAATTGCATTGTCTATGAACTATATAGCTCATTTGGTTAATTTATGCTTTCCATAAGATTACTTCTTCTGTATATCTATTAAAATTTGAATGAAAATTTCTACCACTGAGTAAGACTGCATTATTTTTAGAAAATTATGTATTCTATATTTGTCATGGCAGTGGAAAATAAAAAAAAAAGCGGGAAAATAAAGGATAAAGTAATCTGATTTGAGTTCAATACTCTAACAAAGACTTGATAACAGTGATTAACGATATTATTAATATTACTTTCTGAACACTTCCTTCCTCTACTTATCCTCTTGAGAAGAAAGAAAAAAAGAAAACCTATCAAGGAAAGGGTCAGGCAATTTTCGCTCCACACTCCTTTATCTTCCCATCAAATCTTGATGCTCATACAGAGCAATGAGCCTTTGAAAATAATGGTTTGTGGCCTTGGTAACTGAAGGCAATAAGCAATATAGCCATGGCCAGATCTCATGATGGGAATGAAATAAACTCTGTCACTACTTTTTATCTTTTTTCCCCAATTCTTTCACACCTTTGAATCATTCTTCATTTTCTAGCCTTTAACATTGGTCTTCATTTTTTTTAGTTCTTCTTCTTTTTTTTTTTTCCCCCTTAAGTCCACAGCCAAAGGAATGGCTTTCAGGAGAGTAAACACAATTCTTTTTTAAAACTGCTGAAGGTGAGTGCTTTGACTTGCATTAGTTTGGATCCAGGAAGTTTAATGGTGTTTCACGCATTGCCCAAAGCTCACTGTTTTAATTTTCACAATGACATGATGATGGTATTAAATTGCACATCCTCCACATGGCTCCAAAGCCTCTTTGTCTGCCATTTAAACTTCCTCCTTGAAACCCTGCAGTTCTCCTCATCCCTTTGTGTCATGAGCATATTATGTCAAGAACATATCTGGCTTGGTTATTTCTTCAACAATGTGAGAATTTATTACATAACAGTAAGTTCATAAGCCACATTCATTACATTGGCAACAATTTGACAGGCACTCCTGATTTCCTGTGTTCGAGAAAAGTACAAGTGTTTTTTTTGTTTTGTTTTGTTTTTAATGTTAGTATTTAAAGGTTGAATAACTTTCAAATCACATATTATATACCACATAGTAACTCTCTCCCTCTCTCTCTCTCTCTCTCTCTCTCTCTCTCTCTCTCTCTCTCTGTGTGTGTGTGTGTGTGTGTGTGTGTGTGTGTGTGTGTGTGTGTGTGTCTGTGTATCTACATCCCTAAAAGTCTACAAAGGCTTAAACAAGCTGAAGAAGTCTGATTAAAATTCTGAGAAAACTCTAGTTAAAGGTCAGCTGAGCTTCAGGCTCCACTTGAGCTACAAGAGTGAGGAGTAGAAGAATGCAGTAAAAGCAAAGGATGGGATTGGCTCTAGATAGACAATGGGAAGAGAGACAGTCAGTAGTTCTAGCAGGCCACATCAACAGTGAGATGTGAGGTGAACTAAAGACCCTAGAAAAGTATGAGCAGAACCCCTGGGTCCAGATCTGCCTGTCATAGTGTTCTTCTTATAGGTTTCTAGGACCCTCTGGATCCTTCTATTTCCCCATTCTCCTATACTTCTCTCACCTAGAGTCTCAATAGGATGTCCTCACCTCTATCCCACTTTCCTGGTAAGTGAAGACTTTCATGGGGCATGCCCCTTGGGCTAGTGTCCAGATATAAGTGAGTATATGCCATTTGACTCTTTCTGTTTCTTGGTTGACTCACTCATTATGATCATTTCTAGTTCAATCCATTGATCCAGCCAATGGACAGGACATTCTCCACAGTTAAGTGGAAAGTCAGGACTGACTTTCACATGAACTCTGGTGTCCTATATTTGACCACCTCCCTTTGATGTGGAGGCCCAGAGGCACTCAGAGGAAGGATAGCAGGCTACCAAAAAGAGACTTGATACCCTAGGATCATATACAGGGGGAGGAAGTCACCTTCAGTCACAGTCAAAGGGGAGGGGAATAGGGTGAAAGTGAGAGGGAGGGAGGAATGGGAGGATACAAGGGATGAGGTAACAATTGAGATGTAATATGAATATTATCAATAAAAATCGGAAGAAAAAAAAGACCCTAGAAAAGTACAAATTTCTTATACCTGAAGAAGTTGGTTATATTTTTCTGGAATACAAGCAGATCTTCAGGAATGCTGAACTCTTTCAAATCTTTCCTCCTTCTTCTTGCCATATCATTACACCTCCAGTGTCAATGATCCATCGCTGGGCATGATAGTCTTTTTTAATGAAGGTTTTCTAGGGAGAGAAAAGACATTAATTATTTGCCTGTGAGAATTCATATGAATTGCTCTATCTTAACTCATTTTCTTTCCCTGATACTCTGTTTAAACAGCATACTGAGAGAATGAAATTTTAATATGGGGAAAATTAGAAAGGCTGCTTTGGCTGGCTCAGCACATCGAACAGTTAGTTACAAGTGCAGACATGGAGAGAAGAAGAGGCTTTGTAATAACCATGGCCATAAGCAAACAAGAAACAAAGACAAGACAGAAGAAGAAGATAGAAGAAAAGAAACTGCCTTCCTTATCCTGTAACCTGGGGTCAAGGAGTTCTTGGCATCCCACACAGAACTCAAGGGACATAATCTTGACATGGACTTTGTCTTGTGCCTGTCAAATTATTTTACCTGGTCATCACATCTTTGCAGCGATTCCCAAACTATGGTAACCAAAGACCTCTTGCTAGTTCTCAGGGCCCATGCTTGAAACCATGATATTGCACTTGTAGATATATGTAATAACTATACCAACACTCTGTACATGTTAGATATATGAAGTAACTATAACTGCCCCATCATAGTGCACATACTTGATATATCTATTAAGTAATAAACTGCACCATCACGGTGCACATGTTAGACATATGTAATAAATAATAACTCTACCATCATAGTGCACATGATTGATATATGTAATACTAATAACTGTACCATGACATTGCACATGTCCATATATGAAATAAATGTACCATCATACTGTACATATAAATATGTGTAATATCTGCATCCTCACACTTCACACACACACACACAAACACACACACGTTACATATAATATAATAGCCGCAGCTGCACCATTGTACTGCACATGTAAATATGTATATAATAACTGCAATATCACATTGCACATGTATATATATGTATATATATATACATATATATATCAACTCCGCCATCACACTGTACATGCTCGACTTACTGTAATAACTGCACCATTACATTGTTCCTATACTTTTCTACTTTTTGTTTAACTTTTGCCAGTCTGGATTTCCTGAAGTTAGTCAATAGTAGATCCAAAGTTTGCTGCCACCAAGAACAAAGTCAATAGTCACATTCAGCTTCAGGAATGAAAATCTTCCATTTGAAGATAACTAATAACATTCATCAATGATGCATTGAAGGAATGAGAAGGTTGCAATTGAATAGTGAGACAACATTACACTGAAATACAACACTTTCTCAAAATTGCTGTGGACATGCATTTTAACAAAACAAATGAAAAAAAACACAAGGGAATTGGTTAAAGGCATAAGAAAATTCCTGTGCTGGCTTAATGACTTTTTTTAGAAATCTAATTATAGTCCAAATAAAAAGTTATTTAAAACATCAGAAAAGTTGAAAAAGAAAAATGGACTGTGATATTAAAGGTAAAGATAGGAAACGTTTGATAATATTTAATAAACTCCACTCCCTGCTAGGCTCTGTGCTTGGCATCATGGCAGGTGATTTGCTCATTAATTCTAACAGCACTCTTAAGAAGGAGATATCATTCCTATCTTAAGATGAAGAAGACTATGAAAATAAAGGATAAAAATGTAGCAACATCGAAGTAATAGGAATCAACCCAGATAAAATTTAACTCAGTTTTAGATTTCAAATTTTCTGGCATTTTCCTCTGTTCCACTCTCACATGTTCTTCCCCCCTTTGGAATTCTTTCCTGTCACACAACTATTCAACAGATACCTATCCCATCAAATCTCCATTCCATGCATTTGATCTAGGTTTTTATGTCTTGGCACAAAATATGCTGCCCTTGTGAAGCATCCCTTTCGGTGTTTAACTTTGTAAGGCGATGAGTTCAAGGAAAATCCAGCAGAGGAATCCAGCCCTCGGTGCTGTGATAGTTGCATTTTATATCAAATAGTCCTTTAATATTCTCTTTGACAAGTAGAATCCACACTCCCTCATGTTAAATTCTTAATGGCTTCCCTGGTGGTTGGCTGTTCTGATTTCATCGTAATTTAGGCTGCTCATTTCATGTCAGTAAAATTGTCTGGAAATGTATCACAGTCCTTGCCTAGAATGATGTTCCCAGGAAACAAAGGGGGATGCTCCCTTAAGTACATAACTTACTTTCTTTCTCTCCTCCTTCCTTTCTGCACTGGCCAAATGTTCTGCATATAATATTTCTACCAGTTCTCAGTAGACACCCTAAGTATATCAGTAACCTTCCAATGCTGTTTATGACATCCCAAAGGATATATCTAGTTTCAAAATCCCCAATTGTGTTTGAGTGACATATCTCATGATATATTAGAGTCTCTACAAACATGAAAACCCACAGGGAAACACTCCACACAAGGTGAAGGCAGCACAACTTTAGGAGGTGCTAGATCAGAAACTTCTAAAGTCTGACCTCACTGTATAATAAAAGTTTGGGGGAGCAGGAAGTCTCCACATAAAAATTGTCACAGAAAATCTTCAAGGAGGGCTATGTTTAAACTCCTTTTCAAAATACATCTCTCCAGCAAAGTATCTGTGACATTCCCATAAAAATAAGTTCTATTTACTGATACACAGGGTAATGGTTGAGGGATAAGTTGAAGGGTGGCTTCTATTCAAGGAGGATGCAAAATACATGGGACTTCTCTCATAACAATGGTTTCTATTCACTGAGAGACAAAGCTCATATTGAGAGCCTAAACAATGCTCAGGATTTGGAGGGAGGAGGAAGAAGAGGATTCAGATCAATTCTGGCTCCATAGACTAGCAAAAGATCACCAGGTTATTAGACAGCATGTACTCCAGCTTTCCAGGTGAATAGGAATCAGGCATTTTCTTCCATTGGGGGTAAAAGCCTGTGTGTTTAACACTTCTGGTTTTCCTAATGCTTTTTGTAAGCTGTGCCTCCCACAAGGACAGCATTGTGCATTCTTGTCTAGTAATTTTTGCTGTCTAGACCTTTGGTTGGAGGGAGAGAATATCAACGTAATCCTCTTCTTTCTGGCATTAGAAGCACTTTGTACTTATTTTGAAAGTTGTTCAAAGGATTTTGTTCAGATGATGTCCTAACTTCAAGTCGAAAATGCTACTATTGAGGTAGGATGCAAAATACATCTGTAAAGCAAGAATTCACCCTAAAAAGTGATCTTCTCTAAAGTCTAATACAGAGATATGCACTTAAAAACTGAATGGAACGGTTTGATCACTCAAGCGTCTTGGCTACTATGACATTTAGCCTGTAAATGCAGGAAACAAAATTTTTTTCCTGTAAATCAATAATTCTCAGTATGTGGGTTGTGACCCACTTGGGAGTCACCTAAAACCATCAGAAAACAGAGATATTTACATTATAATTCATAAAAGCAGCAAAATTACAGTTATGAGGTAGCAACAAAAATAATTTTTATGGTTGTGGGTTACCACAACATGAAGAACTGTATTAAAGGACTGCAGCATTATGGAGGATGAAAACCACTGCTCTAAATCAAAGACTAGCAATGCTATTAACAGACCCAAGCTGCACACACCTATAATACTGCACAAAGACAAAAGCAAAGCAACTCAGAGACACAAGGAAAGAAAACGGAACACACCTTTTCTTTTTCTAGCTACCCTATTGATTGTGGTCAAATATACTTGCCTTGCAATGCCCTTTTTTCTTTGTCACCACAGAAGCCCATACTCTCAAATGCTGTTTGATGGCAAATCATAAAGAGCATAGAACAAGGCATCATTAGTCAATGCTTAAGGAAAGGAGATTACAGAGCTAATCCTCCAAACCAAACATGTTGACAGTTAATTGAGTGTCTCTTTCAAAGTTTCTGCTTGGAAAACTAGTGCATAGGAGACCACGTATTAAATATGGGTAAGCATCTGGGCAAGCTGGTGTCACATTGCTGTCTTGTATTGTATAGAGTATGTTTGTTTGTGACAGCACCTCCTAACATAGCCTTGACTAGTTTAAAACTTGTGATCCTCCTGCCTCTGCCTCCTGAGTGTTGGGATTACAGTCATAGGCTGTTTTGCCCAATTATAATAATTATCATGAATCCCCAAGTGGTCTCAAGACCACCTTACTCTTTAAAATTAACAATACTCAAAATATATTTTATGTGATTAATATCTATCAATATTTATATAAATTAAACACTAAGACAGTCGGGTTGGTAAAATACTAGGGGAGAAGTCTAGAAGGCATAAACTCACAGCAAGCTTCCTGTTACTCTGGCTCTTGAAATCTTTCTGCTCCCACTTCTGGAATGATCCCTGAGCTTCAGGTGAAAGAGTTGTATTGTCAGTGTATCCATTGGCACTGGGATTCACAACTCTGCATTTAGGTTGGTTATGTGTTTTGTAATGGTCATTATCTGCTACAAATAAAAGTGTCCTTTTCAGTTGAATAAGAGCAACACCAATAAGCATATTAATATGATGGGGCCCGTGGGGGAAGGAAGCTGAGGAGGCCTCAACCCTAGACAAAGAACTATAAGCAACTAAGGAATGTAGAGATCAGGAAAAATCATCTTCCCCAGGGAAGAACATATAAATACATGTTCAGCCCTGAAAACATATGCACACATACAAATAAAGTAACTTTGCATGTGCATGTGAACATACATAGAAAAAGACAGACAGAGAGAGAGAGAGATGGAGAAAGAGAGAAGTAGATAGCAACAACTAATGGGAAAATATGAACTTGGAAGAGCAAATAGTACAATATGGAAGTGTTTGGAAGAAGGAAAGGGAAGGGAGAAATTATGTATATCTTAATACATAATTTGTAAATTTAATTAATAATTAAATTTAATATTGATTTATATCTTGGCTTTTTGAGACAGGGTTTCTCTGTGTATCCTTGGCTGTTCTAGACTCACTTTGTAGACTAGGCTGGCCTCAAACTCACAGAGATCTGCCTGCCTCTGCTTCCCTAAATGCTGGGATTATGTAATTATATTATAATCTCAAAAATTAAAAAAGGCAGAAATTCTGTTTTGAACACCATTCACTAAGAATGGTGACATTGTTTTTGTAAGAATACAGATGTACTTTAAGATTAAGTGCAGCTTCTAGAATATTCTCATAAATATCAGTGAAAATAAGCAAATGCTATCTTGATATGATTACAGAAGAACATGTTTATGTTGTTGACTATATGATGCTGAGTCAAGAATGACAGGATTTTCATCTCGCCTTCTTAGTGGTAGGAGGATGTTTCAACTACCCTGAAATGAAAACACCCTGCTTGCTCTTAAAATTTGTACTTAATTTTCCATAAATATTTGTTTATGTTCCATTTGTCAGTGCTCTGCTTGAAAACACATGTGCACCATGAGCATGAAGTGCCCATGGAGGCCAAAAGAGCGTGGCAGGTTCCCTGATATTGGCATTCCAGACAGGTGGGAGCTGCCATGTAGGTGCTGGGTATCAAACGTCATTCTCTGGAAGAACAGCCAGTCCTCTTAACAGATAAGTCATCTCTCCATGTGGCTTCCATGTGATTGAATCTCCTCTTCTTCCTTTGGTCACTTCCTTTATATACTTTCAGTTCTAAGCATTAATACATCTTTTGGGGGGGGCGGGGAGAACACTGTGTGTTCTTCTTCTCAGTAGTTTAATGACAGTGCCGACAGAAACATCTGTTTTTCCTCATTGTCTGCATGGCTCATGAGGGTGATCACCGTAGCCACCTTACTCCACACTACTCTCCACAGAATACTACTTGACTTAGAGTAAGTGCTTAAGAAGTATGTGATGCCCTGGTTACCTGCTGACTAACAACTTGTTGAATGCGCCTCACCTATATATACTTAAAGCCAGAGCCAGAAAAGACACTTGTCTGTGACAGTGAAACTAGAAGCCTGACATAAAGCTCACAATTTTAGTTTAAATTACATAGCAAGAAAAACAATTTAATAATGAGAACAAGGTAAAGGCAGCAAACAGCAGCACAGTTACATCTTGGGGTATGCCTGAAACTTTCATGAGCACAGCGTAGCATGACTGCACTGTGCACACACAACTCTCCTTACTCTGAACAGTTCAGATATCATCCTCAGTGATCTTGTCCCTTTCCTGAATTTCTGAGCTGCTCAGAATTTAGAAACCTAGAGTGCTTTATATCACTGCACATATATTCTTTACATCCTGTTTCATAAGCAGCCATGTCCTTTACTATTAGATATATTACAAAGCTTATGGTGTGTGTGTGTGTGTGTGTGTGTGTGTGTGTGTGTGTGTGTGTGTGTAGCTTATGGCACCTTCCTTCCCCACACAGCCTACCATTAGCATAGCAGGCCCTGACGAGAGAGTATGTAATACAGAGGTATGCGCTGCTAGAATGTTACATTGTATCAAGTATTTTAAAGCAACAATAACAGCAACAACAACAACAACAAAAGAAGTACACAAAAATCTGCACACACACACACACACACACACACACACACACACACACACACACACTCCCTCTCCCTCTCTCTGGAACACAGCCATGTGTCCTTACTGAGACCCTTTGTGATGAATACCTAACCTAAAGCAACTTGGGGACCGTGGGGGAGCAGGGCTGCAACTCCACATTCTATGCTCAGCCTCGGGGTTCAGCCCATCTCATCCTCTTTGAGTTATGGGTCCCTGTTCTTTTACTCAGATTTATGAGTTCAGACGGTGTCATAAGAGGCAGGTACTGCACATAAATCAAACAGCACAGGCACGCGGGACAAGCTGCTGAGCTATGTGTCCCTTCTCACACTTCACAATGTCAAATGAGGATATGCACAGTGGTCTGGAAGCTTGAAACAGTGGAGATAGCTAAGTGGCCACCGAATTATGTAGCTTTCATTTAGGCACAAACACAAAAATCATGATTCATCTACCTTCTTGCTCAGTGACTGATTTAGAGTATAACTGCCTTATATAAAATAAGCTCTTCCCTTTGTTAGAAAATGGCATTGGAATAAACATATTTTGAGGTTTACTTGGTGTTGAAGTTTAATCAAATAATTTTTGCTTGCTTTTTAACAGACATAAAACTGTGCAATTTTCACACACAACATGCTATTTTGAAGCATATGCTTATTCTAGAATGACTAAATTTAGCTTAACATTTTTATTACTTCACATTTATCATCTTGTAGGGAGAACACTTATTCAACACTTTGCATTTTCCAAGAGTACACATGTTATTAACCATAGTCATAGCTGTGTAATAGGTATGAGAGATAATATATTAAATGTTTATAATGGCCCTGATAATCATGTTAATGTTTTTAATGACTACATTAAAAACAATTTTCTCATCAAAAATAGCATTTGATATGTCTCAGTTGCTTTCCAAAATATCAGACAATCTATGCCACCCTGGATATAAACAGTGATAAGTGTTAGCAAATAAACCATTTCCTTTACGCTAACACATTTTGAAAGGCCTATATGAAAATAGTTCTGGTAAGGATAGTACAGGTAAGTGGTTTTTCTCCACACACATCTGTTTTTGTTTGTTGCTTTAATTCCCCCCTCTTTCAGATCCAGGTTTCTTTGGTATTTTATGGAATTAGTGGCAAATAAGCATGGAAGATACACACCACTTCCAGACATAGCCCATAAACTTGAACATAGCTTCTCTTTCTTCACTCTTCAGAGCATCTTTCTAACTACGCACAACACGGGTTACTTTCTATCCTGTCAACAGCTCTTCCCGTTTGCATCACTACCGACCAGAACATATATGAGCAAGAGATATGATGCTATTTTATAAACCACAGGCACTTGAATTTATTAGGTTTATAGAAGCTATTACTAAGAGCCAGTACAGTTGTGGTCATGCTGTCATTGGTTTACACAGGAAACTACACGAGAACACATTCCTTGTTTTAGAATTTTAAGGAGTTCCTTTCTTTCCACGATTCTTGACGTGGAAGAGAGATGTACGTTTAAGAAAAACAAGAGAACATTTTTGTTTTTAAGATGTTAAGGTGGTTTATTATTTAATATATGTATTGATATTATATGTATTTATATGTATAAAATAGAGAATATGTTTTTTTACCAAGCTGAAAATTTAATATTGACAAAGAATGAGCCTACACAGAAAGATGTTTTCCACTGTGCCTATGATGGCTAAAAGAGAGAGAGAGAGATGAAATGCCCTAGTAGGTTCAAAGATGCAAAGTCAGTATCATGTGCTTTGAAGCAACCCCACTTTACCACCAAGATGGTTCTGCAATTTCAAATAAAGCAACTTATTTTAACATGTTGATGGAAATAAAATCTGAGCTGGGAGCAGTGGCCTTAAAGCAGTGGCTTTAATCCTAGCACTGAGGAGGAAGATCTGCTCAGGAGGCTGGCCTTGGCTTACGTAGGAAGTTCAAGGACATTCAGGTGTACTTAGTGAAACCCTCTTTCTGGGCTTAGAGGATGAGAAAAAGAGAACTATTAATCTAGAACAATGTGTCCATTGTTATTCCCCTCCCCCTAGGAATGACCAATATTTTTAATGTTTCATTTTTAGCCAAACAAAAAATTTCTACAGAGAAACTCTGCCCCCTTTATCATGTGACCACTTGCTTTAGGTCCCCCTAAGTTTTTCTTTTCTTTTGCTAGGTAGTCTTTAACAGCTTTTAACAACTCCATCAATATTTAGTGTGGAGACAGTCTGTTGTGTACTTCTTCCTGGGGAGACTTGAAATGATATCTGTCCACACCACATAGAGCATCCGTGGCAGTCCAAAGAAATGGTTCTATCCATGGCCAGCTTAGTGAACAGTGAGTTTGTGGAGGTTCTTCACAGGAGCATAACTCAAAGGCAGCTACATAGCTGCACCTCAACAAGAGGAGAAGTCATGAGTACAGCCTGGAACCAGCAGGAAGCTTCACTAATCCAGAGTCTCTTCACCAGAGCAATCGCTACTTCCTTTGTTCTGTTTTGTTTTCTTTATTATTTTGAGACAGAGTCCCACGTTTCCCAGATTTTTCTCAAACTCACTATGCCATGAAGGTTATGCTTGAGCTTCTGGACATCGTGAATACATCTCCAGAATGCTAGGATTAAAAGCATATACCAAAAAATAAAATAAAAAAATAATAATAAAGGCATATACCAGCACACCCAGGTGATGTGCTAGGGCCCAAATCTAGGAACTCCTGCATCCCAAGCAAATACTTTACTAACTAAGGTACATCACTCACCTAGTTACTTCCTTTGTAAGCTTGAGGAGGGACCATTCTACACTTCCTATATTTTATAACTTCCTGGGCTTTTTAAGTTTCTTTGGCTTCCAGAGTCTCAAGATCCTCCTTCATCTTTTTCCTCTCTAGTTGGGGACATATTAACTCAGTTATGTCAGAGGAAACAGTTATGAAATACTGCCTGGTTTCTTCCCTCACATTTTTCTCAGCTATGATTCAGCTTCAGATTGGCACAACTTCTGAAGGAAATTTTCTGAAAACATGACTGCTTCTCCTTTTATCCAACAAATCTAAACCTTTGATATTTAATCCTTGAAGCTGAGTAGCTCACTAACTGGATTATGTTTTATAGAATGGACTCGAAAACCATTCTTTCATATGTGGTCAGAGAGACGAACAAAGAACAGGTCAGTTTGTGTTGTCGACAGGTGGACGTTATTCTGATTATTTAGGCTCCTTTGTCTGAGTGTTTGTGCCTCTGGTTATATACAGTTTTTCCCTTGGTTGTTCACATAATTTTAAAGTTTCTGTTCTTGAGTAAACTTTTGACAATCACTGCATTGATTCATTGATGGAATATTTTGGAAGCTGGGAATAAAGTGGAAAAGTAATGCATGTGACAGAGTTATGTTTGTAATGCAAGAAAAAGAGATCTTTGAAACTCACTCTCCTGACCCCTGACAGGGCTTTGCTTGTGTGGTGCTCTAAGGTGCTCTTCCTCCAGGATCTGTGGTCACATGGTGAACATGCTCATGCCCATGGGAGTGTACACGTGGGCTTCAAGGAGCAAAGGTCAGAGATCTTCAGTTGCACTGGTGCTCAATTATGTCTGTCTGTGTTTTGCCTTTCTTGCTTTCATTCAGTTTTCAGCAAAGTTTTCTACTTCATATAGCTTACCCCAGTTCAGATCAGAACTATAAGAGAGGTTGATGTCATAAACTTTAACATATAGCATCTAAGGAGAGCTTAGTGTCCTTCAATTTGATGCCTTTCAAAGATTTTCCTGGGATCTCGACTTTCCCTTCATTGTGAAAGCTGTGTGCTAAACAGAGGACTTTTCAATGTTATGGCTTTTCTATTCCATTCGAACCGTATTATTCTCAAAAGCACATTTTGATTCCGGCTTTGGTTTTACATTTCTCTTGGAATCACTGTTCTCTACCATGCCACATACTCTAAAAGCTATTTCAGAGTTTCTGAGTAAAGGCTGAAACCCTCTCATACTTTCAGGGAAAAAAATGAACTAATTCATAAGGGAAAACGAACACTGGCGCCTGTAGACACCATGACTACAAGAAAAGTTTTAGTTGTAGCTCCAGGCTATCATAAATACCTCTGGCCTTTGTGATCTTAGTAATCTCAGAATCCATTACACCCTAGTGGTGCTTACACACCTATTTTCACTTCTGTTGTCATCCTTCTCAAAAATGACAAAAAAAATACCCTTTGCTTTTCTCATTCTGCCCAGTATGTTAGATGGAAGCTCTGTTGAAATAATTCAGATTGAAACAAGAATGATTTTTCTACCTTCCTTTCTGAATAGGGCCTTAAAGAGTTCTAAGCATGGCAGTAATTTAGTCAGTGACTTTATATTTACTGTGAAGAAAACATTAATTTTTTCTTTTCATTGTCCAAATCCAGACATCTTCTGGGCCTGAGACTTATCTTAATTGAGCATTGATAGAATTGATGGTTATGAATAAAAACAAAAACAAAAGCAAAAAGGAGTTCATTTAGTTGTGGAAAATGGATGCAGGCCCCAATACTTATAGAGTTAGACCAGAAGTGTAAATGAGCAATGTAGAAAAGAAAAGACAGATCAGCAGTCAGATAGAGGAGCTTACTCTTTAGTTGAGGAACCATCATGAGCATGCTAGATAATGGGGCTCCCTGAAACTTAGGACCCGGATTCTGAGTCTTTCTAGCTTTAAAACAGATGCCAAGAATTGAGGTCTTTATGGGAAATATTATGCTTTTTGAATATTGCCATCCAACTCAAAATAGCTTAAAATATTCTTACCACAAAAGAATTACAACAACAAAAACAAAATGAACAAAAAATTGAAAGAAAAAACCAAACAAAAAATCCTACAATTCAGGATAGACTGTATCTGAATATCACCATTTTTCCATCTTTGTTTAAGAGAAATTAATGCTTCCTTGGGTGGGAATGTTTCTTAGATTTCTGTCATTGCCTATTTTCTTTTTCTTTGGTGTGCTTTTTCATGATTGTGGATTTGCTGATATTACAAGTCAAACTTATACTCAACTTCATGTATGTAAGGACATCTGTGTATGTCAGCATAGTTCATATGGCAGAGAGGAGGGGAAGTAGGCCAAGTACTTCCTTATTAGAATTTTTGAGAGGAAGAAAAGTGCCTACATTTCTAAACAGTGGTGACATGCAGGAGAAACATGAATGTGAAATTCGGTACACTCCAAAATGTTGGCAGAAGATCATCATTGTGGTTGTGTTTAATTTTTCATAGAAATCTTACACCAAGGGATATGCTGAATAGTGTGCACCAAGTCTTAGCAGCTATTTCTGTAGAGGGACTCACATTTTGTGTATTTTTTTCTTACTTTTAAATCTCTATTTTTAGAGATTTTCTAATTATAATAGTGGCAGTAATTTGTATATGCGTGAATATTTTCACAAAGGCCAAATTTTTAATTTTTTCTTTCTTCTGACAAGACATCAAAAAATAAGATAGATGCAACAATGTTGTTTATTAGCTGTCTATATTTCAAATTATTAATTAGTTTAATTCCATTCTTCAGATTGCAAAAGAGGTAGCTACTTGGACACCTGACTGCCTGAAATATTTGTTAAACAAGTCATTAGCTAAGTCAATTTCATTGGTACTTATTAGTTAATCATTATATCCTGATTTCCATAAACATTTTGGACAGATAAACACAACAAGAAGTATAAACAATCCAATGTTCCATCAGTTGATGACTAGGAAAACACAATATAGTATCCATTCACATTGAATAAAAGTTGTGTTTGTCTTAAGGTGTGGAGCCTTGCAGCGATTCACAGACTGCTATGATTCTTTTCTTCTGGGAGTCTTCATGTTCCATCCTCTCCTTTGATAACTGTGACTACAGTTGTATACCACCAAACCCAGAATTGAATGGACAATTTTGAAAAACTTTGTGTGAGCAAACTGCCTATCATTGGTTGGAGCCACCCATTCTTTCATGCTGTAAGTATGCTGTTATTAATGTTAACCCATTAAACAAAATGATAGTATTTAGTTCTTCTTTGGGGGTGAACTCTCCAACCATGAGTTTCTGGCCAGTCTTTCACAGCCATGCATATGTTTACTTTTATCAGGGTGGGCCTTAAATCTGATCAAACAGTGGTTGGTTACTTCTTATCATTTGAATGAGACTATGTGAATGCCCCACACAGGCATAGGCATTTTAATAGCTAGGCTTCAGTTGGCAGCATTGTTTTGGCAAGGTTTAGGAGGTATAGACTTGCTGGAAATAAATCACTACAGGTAAGCTTTGAGATTGGAAACCTTGAGCCACTTATAGTTTGCTCTCTCTGCTTTGTCGTTTTTGTTCAATATGCTTTCTGGTTCCTGTTTCTGAAGCCATATCTGAGGCCTATTACCATACTTCCCCCACCATTAGGACTCACCCTCTGGAGCCATAAGCAAAAATAAGCTCTTCAGTAAGCTGCCTTGGTCATATTGTTGATCACACCAATAGAAAAGTAACTAATACACCCCTGTAGCAATCATGCCGTTATGGCACGCATGGGTGTGTCTTTCCATCCTTGTCATTACTGTAGCTCATAAAGTTCACAGCTGGGATAAGAGTGCTAATGAATTCTTCACCCAAGAAACATACATAGCAGCTGCCAGTGCTACAAAAGCTAGCCAGAGGGAAGGGAGCTTCCTGATCGGTACTTGATTTCTACAAAGTCTGGTATCCAGTGCATATATTCTCTTCAGTAATAGGACCTTACCTTCAGGCTCTAATGAATAGCCAAAAGCAGTGAGATTAGCTGTGCTGTTTTTGACAGTTTCTGGGACATCCCTGACCAGCAACTTGAAGGGACACTTTTCAAAACGGGTACCGGGTTTTTATTTGGTGATCTATGGTTTCTGGGAATAGAGTATCCCCGTATAGAGTCACTGTGCTTAGAGTCATTTATTTGCTAAGGTTTTTTTTTTCTTTTGAGAAAGGGTCATACACTGTAGCCCTTGCTGGCCTGGAACTTGCTATGTAGATCAGGCTTCCTCAAACTTACCTCTTGCCTCTGCCTCATAAGAGCTTGGATCTAGGTGTACTCCACCTCACCTGGCTAATAGGAATATATACTCCTTCCTCCTTTTTTTTTTTTTTTTATCAAATTGAGCTTTTAAAAATCTACAGAGGCATTTCACTGAAGAGGGAAGGGCAATGATTATAAACAGTTTCTGTGTTCCTTTTTCTACGTCCTCATTTCCATCTCTCTGCTCATATGATTTCCTTAATTTTGTTGCTTGCTTGCTTCACAGTAGTATGAAGATATCCAGGATTGCCTTTACTTATGCAAATTCTTTTCTCAGTATATAGTTTCAAAATATTTTTCCCACTGTAAGACTCCGTTCATTCTTTCAAAGTGCCTTTAAAACAGACATTCTTAGTTTTGATACAAGGTCACAAGTTGTGATACAAGGTTTCTATATTTTATTTTTAGAAATTTTATTCAGGTCTCACATGTGTGCTTATAATCTGATTTGAATTCAATTTTAAATATAACCTGAAGTATTGGCCAAGGTTGCTTCTTGCATGTGGATACACAAGTGTAACAGCTATGAAAAAAAAGTATATTCAATTCATGTGTGTGTGTATGTTTGTGTGAGGGCACACATACAAACATATGTATGTAAATGCCTTTGCTACAGCACAAATGTGGAAATCATAGGACACTTTGAGAGAGTTTATTCTCTCCTCTCATATATGTCCTGAGTATCAATCAAGCGGACTTGGGTTATCAAACATTGCAATAAGCAGCTTTCCCCATGGATATACATCACTTGATAGGGGACTGTCTCTTGTTCTTTCACCCTTGACTATGGTGGTACTTGGGTATATTTGGATCACATGTATGTGGAATGTTTTTGCCATAAAGTACTGGCTAATGTGCCCAGCCATACACTTGGTATTATAAAAGTTCTAATTTTTATAGACAGAACACAGACACCTTATTCCAAGAAACACTAGTATGAATGTGTCCTTCCACATGTCCCTGCACATGTTAGACAGGTACTGTCACTAACATAGACCTCCATCCCATGAGGAACCTTTACTCTAACACAGCTCAAAGGCTGAAACAAACTCCGAGCCTTTTTAACCCACTTTCTCCATGATCAAGTTCAAGATTTCTATTCTACAGCAGTGCATGTACTTTGTGCACATAATTTCTAATTTTACTCTCAGGATGGTGCATATCCCAGGGTGACGTCTCATGATTATTTATAATTTGTGCAGGCAAGAAGACTTGCTTTGCCTCAGGACCAAGACAACTACACAACCTTCTTCGATTACTTTCTTCTTTCTGAATTTAAGATGTGATGAAAATGATAATTTTTCACTCTGTTAGGAATTTGTTGCAAAAACTACTTATCATTCTACAAAATATTTATTTTAGTGAATCTGTGAACTTGTTGCTATCTGAGAACTGCACACGAAATTAAATAGCCTAGTTCCTACCCATCAAGAGATTACAATCAGCTACCAATATGAGTACTGTCAGTAAACTTCTGCAGATTTTCAGTATCTAGGTATATGGTATGGGTTACAGAGTTTCATCTGCCTTTCTGCTAAAAATAACATCCTAAAAGTAATGGTATACATTGGTTAGAAATCATCAATGAAATAGTAATAAAATGGATTATCGCTTTTCTTAAATCCTAGACTAGTTAAGAGGTAGTCAATATTCAAAATCAAGTGGCAAAGAAGATGTAAAGTAAAAGCCAAAGACTGATGCAGGAGGATGTTTCAAAAGAACTGGAGTGATGCTACCTTTGTTATGATCTATTTTTTTTTAAGAATTAGGTAAAATTATTTGTTGAATCTTCAATTGACACAATGACAATTAATATGGCAATGAATGTTTTCGTTCTTGTTCACATGTGAATTCCCTGCAAAAGCCTTTATTGTTTTGGAGCAGCACTGATCATACTTTCAAATGAGCTGCATTGGAAAAGAAATAACAAATAATGTTAACTGATTATAAATTATTAAAACACATGCATAGCTCCAGTTGAAACCACTTGTGTACTAACAATTTCAACTATGGAGTAAATCAGTTAGCAACATTTTGCATATCTACTCTGCATATGTTACAGAAAATAGTTGTCAAGATGTCTAAGCTGTTAAAATAAACAGATCTGTAGTTCAGGCAGCCAGATTGAGAAGAGAGGGGTAGAGAGCTGATTACCATAGAGACCAGTCTCCATGGACAAATCCCTTAAGTTCAAAAACCCGCAGCTGGTTAGTCTTCTGGTGTTAAAGTCTAATGTTTCACCAAGCAGCTAAAAGCAATGCATTTGGCTCCAAAAGTGAGAGACAAAGACCTACTTGCTGAACTCTAAAAAAAAAAAAAAAATGGAAATTCATTTTCAAAGAGAGACAGACTTGAAGGGGTTTAAAACTACTGAGTGAGAAAGAGGAAGAGAGAAAGCTGTTAGATCAGAGAGACTTGGCAAGTGGAGGCACAGTTGGCTGAGCTTTCAGAGCGCCAGCCTCCTGACTGAGCATCAGGAAGGCTGAAGGTTTAAATGCAATTAATAGAAACTGGGAATGGAAAGGGATAGCGGGTTCTCACACTAAGTTGGGAATTATATTAAATTCCCAAGTTCACCAAGAAGTGACAAAGTATATTTTAAAATTGCTAAACTCTTAGGAAGGTAAAATTCTTTAAAATGAAAAAAAAGCAAGAAATTTTTATTTTTCTCTTCTTTTTATCCTAAGAAAAAGTTAAGTGTGTTTCAGAACCCCTACTTGTTATTGTCGTCTTCCTTTAATTCATGCAGCAACAAATTGGCTTATAACTAAGGACTATTATATACATGGTAACATCGAGTTACACACTGTATCAAATTCCAATACACTGGATCCATTTGGACAAAATCTTACAACTTGAAAAGTGTTTTTCACAACACTCTTTCATTTTCCTCTAAGACTAAGAATGGGAATTGACAAAGTAATCCAATAGACCAATCCATCTAGCCAATTGCATTTTTTAATGGATGAGGCTTTATCATATATCTAGGGTGATCTTAAATCAAAAAAAAAAAAATTCCTGCCTCAACCTCCCAAAAGCTAAAATTACAGGAATGAGCCACTTTGCCAAGGGTCTCTTGCTTTTAAATTGTATCTGTGTGTATGTGTGTCATATATAGTAAGTAATTATATATAGTGAGATATAGAGTAGTTAAAGTAGAAATTACACCAATCTTTATTCTCTGTTGCTTTGAAGCAAATATTACCTGAGGCTCCCTGTTCAGTGGCTTTGTGCTGGACACCCTTTAAGTCTATATACTAATGGCATTTGTTTTCAAATGATATTTATAATTGTATACATTTTCAGAAATACAACTAATGTGGGGATAAGAGCTGTGTGATTTGTTTTTGTACTCAATGAAAATATTAACAAACTAAATTATCTCATTTGATTCCTTTAAATGGTCCTATAAGATTACCCACCTTAATTTCAGTTCTGCAAGGGCAATAACATGAGGTCAGGGTTTCCTTATTCCAAAGAAGAGCTATATTTAAAATGCCATTTGAATACATTGTAAGGAGTACCTTTTTACTCTGTTTTTTAGACATTATTGAACACAGCATGTTCTTTATGGTAAGACAATTTGTTGATAATGCTGGACGTTGCATCTGCAACCAGAGCTTACAAAATCAATGCATAGTCAATATTTCATTACCTAGTATGGAAATAGATAAGGTCTCTTGGTTTATAGCTGCAATAATTATGTGAGGCTTACACTGATTTAATCTACATGTGCATTGGTTAGGCTCCTTAGAATAAGCTTCCAGCATGGACAACCATGACTAAGAACAACAGACTGTAAAAGCACCAACACAGAAGGCCTGGGTTGCCACCGAAACTCCTCTTCACACCTAGACTCCATTGCAAATAGGCTTTGCACACGACTCTCATTCTTGTCTTCACTTCACATCTGCAGCTCCGCAGGCTCAGAACAAAATACAACCATCGGAAAATTGGAAAAAGACAAAAAACAATTCTCTATGATTTTTCACTTCAGAAAATAAGAACAGGAATGCTTTCTATCTCACCATCTTAAAAAAATTCAGAAAAGACATTGTTAGACAGGAAAATTACAATCTAATCCTCCCCTAGGCATGTATGCAAAACTTCTCAGGAAAATGTTGCACTGAACCCTAAAATTAGTAAAAATAAAGCTATTATGCAACCAAATAAGATTTAGTAGGCGAGTACAAGGTTAGTTCAAGATTTAAAAAGACATTAATGTAATTTAGCATGTAAATTGTTCAGAAAATAAAGATTACATATTAATACATTTTTTTAAAAAACAGACAAAATTCAACATACATGATAAATTCTTTCAGAAAATTAGGAGTTAAAGGAAATATCTCAACATGATTAAACATATAGAAGAGCTAAAGACACAATTAAACTGAGTTGTCAGAACCTGGATGATTTACTGAAGAATGGGAATAAAACAAGGCCATTTCTTCTCACCACCCACTCACCCTCACCCTGAAGGTCTTACTTAGTACAATAGGAGAAGAAAACAGTAAGCATGCTAATTCAAGAAAAATATTTGTTCTTTGTGTATAGAAGATATGGCAACTTATGTAGAAATTTGAAAAGTAATGAACAGAAACATGAAACTAGTAAGTTATTTTTACCAAATCATGAGGTACAAACCCAAAACTGGAAAATCACTAGTTTTGTGAGATGAACAGGTCAGCAGAAGCATTTACCATTTACCCAACAGGGAATGGAGTGAGGTGGGTGATGCTGTAATAGTGAATACACAGCTTTGTGTACTTCGCAAATCATCTGCAAACAAAAAGTAAACCCTAATGTGAGCAATAGCCTTTAATTCATGTTATCATTGTTAGAGCAAGCTATGAGCATCCACAGCTATAATTACAGCACAGAGGGAATAGAGGAGTGAGAATCACATGTTCAAAACAGGCTTGGGCTACATGGTGAATACTGAGCATGATACATACTGAGACCCTCTTTCAAACCAAACAAAAATAAAACAAATATTTGTTCATTGTTTAATTGTTTTATGTTAATGTAGATTAGTGTTACTAGTAGAAGAAAGTGTAATGGGGGTAGATAGGACAAGTTTTTCAATTTTCTTTTTAGGTTTTCTAAAAGCCTAGTAAGTATTTATAAATAACACTTATATAAAAAATAAGTTTCTTCCCCAAGACCCAGGTTACTTGTACCAATAGTTTAGCTTCCAGTTCTGAGATCCCCAGCTCTTCCTTTGACAGCTTTGAACTGTTTTTTCTATATTGACTTCTACAGAAATAGATGTTTTCCTTGATTGCCTTGGGGACTTTCCAGCCCTTTCTCACCTGGCCAGACATCAATCTTGGCCTTGACTTTTCCAGTTCGAACTTGTCTTGTTGATGAATAGTCATGAACATCATGCTAGATCTCAAACTGATGACAAGTATGACCTGTGGTTCCACTTTTGACCATCAGATCAGAGGCACCAGATCTCACTGTACTTGAATAAGTAATGGCTGCCATTCAGGACCTTGACCCACAAATAGTGAAGTCTATTGTTTTTCATGCCCAGGGGTACAAACCAGTTGCCTTTGGTTTTAATAAATCTTGAAATTATTCTTAACCTGCCTTGACCAATACTTTCAGGAAGAACATCCATGTACTACTTAAAATAGCCAGGAGAAACAACTCCCATGCTGATGCTCCACTTACAGCCATTTTACCTGCGTTTTCTTGAGCAAGCCAAAGCTGGTTACAGTTTGAATCTACTGTTTTTTTTTTTTTTTTTTTTTTTTACTGTCATCCTCTTTCATCACAGCGGTTAGAAATGTTGTATATTTGCCCCTACACAACCCCTTATTCTGGATGCATTTAGCATATTTTCTGTAATCCTACTTGTCAATCAACTTTTACACTGTCCATTCCAGAGGAAGTCATCAGGCAAGTGCGAGTCACACAGTGCTGATGCATGTCCTAGCACCACCTTTTTGAAGAGCTTGCCTGTATGCTAAGTGCTGAGTGTTAATTTACTTTAAAGCACATGTATACTGCATCCACTCAGAAGATGAAAATAGCTGATAAAACAGGAAGGAAACAATAGCATAACATGTCTAAAAGGAGAAACAAGTATGCAAGCAAAAAGTTGTTGAGATCAGTTTTCCTTGTTGTGTAAAACAGTGGCTTTTCAGGTTGTACAATGCTCCTGTAGACTCCATTTAACAAGTAGTATCATTGTGGGAGAAAAGAATGAGTATAGCCCTTGGGTAGATGCAGAAACCACTCCATTGTCAGGCACCATACATCCAACAGAGAGTGATAAATATCTTATTGTTGTAAATAGAAAGGAAGCCACCTTAGACTTGAAACTGGGGTGAAGTGAAACTGTGGGAGAACTCAGGTGTTCTAAAGTCATATCAAGAAAACATCCCCTAGACTCCTCAAATTAATAGGCTCCTAACACTTCAGTAGCTTGTCTCATACAACCTCTGATACATGCTGTATGCATAGAGGACTGACAAGAAGACGACACCCATATTATTTCTTGAGCTTTTTCTCAGGTCTGTCCCCTGATGTTGCCTTGAATTTTTCCGCTGCCTATCTGTACTTTTGTTCTCCTGTTTGCACCAGACCTGAATGAACCTTCTGTTCCTTGCCTTCAAACCCTATCTCAGCCTTTCACCTTCCAGCTGAACTCTGCATCTTCCTTCTCTCCAGCAGCAGCTCCCTTGCAGAATTCATCTTGCTGGTTATCTTACCAATACAGACTCAGCTCACTTCTGAGACCTCTTGGACTCTGATCCAGCCTTTTTTTCTTGTACTCATTCTGTAAGACACACACACACACACACACACACACACACACACACACACACATTTACTGTGTGCTGTGTGTTGTATAATATATGAATTGATATTAGTGATTAAGATTAGAATAAAGTGTGGTACATTTACACAATGGAATTCTACTCAGCTACTAAGAACAAGGAAATCAGGAAATTTGCAGGCAAATGAAAGTAACTAAAAGATATCATCTTGAGGGAGGTAACTCAGACCCAGAAAAATACACATGGTACGTAATCACTTATAGGTGGATATTAGCCATACAGTACAGGATAACCATGCTGCAATTCACAGACACAAAGAAGCTAGGTAACAAGGAGGGCCCAAGGAAGGATGCTTGAATTTCACTCAGAAGGGGAAACATAATAGACAGTGGAAGTGGCTGAAGAGATAGGAGAAGGAATGCAGAGGGAAATAGGGTGAGAATCAGATGTGGGGACCACAGGGCTGGGAGGACAGAAGGCTTGCAAAGAAAACAGAAACTGTGGACAGGGGCCATTTCTGAGACAAGTTGGAAACCTACAACAGTGTAGCCTCCTGGGAGAATATGGGGGAAACTTTAGCTGAGATACGTAGTAGTGGGGTTCACGGAGACTGAAGAGGCTACCCTCTAACTAGACAGGACTCCTAGTGGAGGGAGGAAACACTAACCTCCCACAAAAACTTACACCTAAAATTTACCCTACTCACAAACTGTGCAGGGATAAAGAGAGAGAGAGGAGGAGGAGGAGGAATGTCCAATCAATGCCTGGCCCAACCTGAGACCCACATACCCATGGGAGAGAGCCAACCTCTGACACTGTTAACAACACTCTGTTATACTTTCAGACAGGAGTCTGGCATCGCTCCCATCTGATAGGCTCCATCCAGCAACAGATAGAAGCAGATGCTGAGACTTAAAGCCAAACATTGGGCAGAGCATAAGCAGCCTTGGTGGGGAGGGATAAAAGGACCTGGAGAGGACCAGAGTGCCACAAGATGACCAATAGAGCCAACTAACCTGGGCCCATGGGGCCTAGCAGAGACTGAAACACCAATCAAGGACCATACATGGCGTGGACCTAGGCCCACTGTATATACATACTCTGTGGTTATCTTGTCTTCATGTGGGTCCCCTAATAAGGGGAGCAGTGGCTGTCTCTGACATGGACTCTGTTGTATGCTTTTTGATCACTTCCCCCTAGCAGGGCTGCCTTGCCAGGCCACTGAGTAAGAGAAAG
Source organism: Acomys minous (assembly GCF_964271855.1). Taxonomy (NCBI): domain Eukaryota; kingdom Metazoa; phylum Chordata; class Mammalia; order Rodentia; family Muridae; genus Acomys; species Acomys minous. The sequence goes on along the minus strand of NC_140489.1, from coordinate 67,962,175 downwards.
TCTTCAGTCCTGATGTGACTTGATGTGGTGGAGTGGATTAGTATGGGGTGGGACTCCCCTTTTCTGAGTGGTGGGTAGGGCGAAGAGGGAGGGATGGTGTGAATGGGAGGAAAGGGAAGTTGGGCACGATTGGGATGTAAAGTGAATAACTAAATAAATAAAAATTTTAAAAAATTAGAATAAAAAAGATTAGAATAAAAGAGGAAACATTAGCCTTAGCCAAATACTCATGGTAGGTGAGACTATATGATAAATTGCTGCCCTTTAAAAGAATAAACCATGCAAATCTTTTGTTATTTAATAAATTTTGATAGAAAGACACAAATGTATTTGTCTATGTTTCTGGCATCGCACTTATGATAATAATCTAATATGGTCTGGGGATTGAAGTTAAAAACTGCTTAAGTATTGTTAAGGAGTAAATTTCCTACCGAGTACATTGTACATTTTTCTTAGGGAAACGAAAAGATTTCTAGTGCCCAAATCTGAAAGAATTGTGTAATGTTGGGGAAACAGTCATGGAATTTGAGTAATTTACAACATTCTCTAAGAAGTGTTAAAGTAAACCCAAAAAGTCATGCAGGTTTTGTGAGCCTTTATATTTTAAAAGCTTAAAAGAATAGCATTTTGTGCTAGGGATGGAGAAGGCCAAACCTACTCCACATTGAATCAGATTATCATGTTGAGCTTTTGGTTTCTCAGAAAGGCTCATTAGACTTCTTCAAAAAGCCCTGGAAAAAGGGCAACCAATCAGCAACTTCCCTGATATCTGGCCTGGTGCTAAACTAGATATGAGGTGACCTGTCCTTCCCCAAGGTCAAAACCAATCCAGAACATACAAGGACCCCTTACCATGAACCTAACCAATCATAACAAAGGTTGGATGACTACAGCTGGAAATCCTCTAGCTGGCTTTAGAAAGAGCCTGTGAGCTCTCAGGTTCACCCTTTTGTATGAATGGTTAACCCTGTATGCTGGCTATTTCTGTGGAATAAATGTTCTTAGCTTTTGCATACTATTTGAGTCTGGGGTGTTCCATCAGTGATTCTTGGATCCTTACAGGTCATGGTTCAACAGATAAAAACATTAAACATTCAAGCCTGAAAACCCAAGTTTGATCTCTGGAACCCATGAATACCAAACATTTTTACTTGCATATCATGCTAACTTTTTCTGGAGAGATTTAAACAAATGTCACCCCAAATCAGACCAAACTCAATTAAATTAAAGTCCAACATAGTGAACCAATGGCTTTGTTGGGCTTACAACACAAAGCTGAGTTTTGAAAGGTGCATGGATGAACCCAAGCAGCTGAAATAATGCAATCCCACCACATCATAGATGACATCCTCATGGAATCTGTGTCACAGCATTACATTTTTCAACTAATATTCCACTTCCTAGATAGTCTAGCACCTCTCAAGACCACTTTCATCTGTGATGTATAGTAATAGTTGAAATCTCCAGTAATGCTCTATGATCCTCTCTTTCTCCATCTTCTAAGGAGTATCAATGGCTCCTGGTATCATTACCGGGAACTTGGCTTCCCATCTATAGTCTGTTTTATCTGCCATGGATACCATCAGCAAAATCCAAGATGACAGGCATCATCTCATCCCTGAGGAAAAATACTATACAGTATCATATATGTGATAGCAGCACTCCTACAGGGAAACAGGAGAAACAGGAAAATTGTCCAGATGCTCTGGGCCAGCTACCTTGAAGCACACAGTGAAAAAGAAAAAACAAGAAAGACTCCTTCTCAATAAGATACACAGTTATAGCCTTCTGAAAAGCTAACCACTAGTCCAGTCTCCCTAAGAGTTCCCACTGTAGACAATTCTTCAAAACAGTATCAGTCATCTTTACATTGTGCATAATAAGAGAGTAATGTAAGGAGACATAAAGTAAGACATGTAAGTCGCCTTATAGAATGAGATTTAGTTGTGATTTGCCCTCTGACTTTTCAGTTTCCTAGAAATTAAATTTTAGAATGTCTCCTGACTTTGCAGTGAACTAAACATGACAACCTATATGAGGAGAGAAGAGTCAGTCAAAGGGTTGTACAGTTCAGCCAGCTGTGTGAGGCAAGAGGAACTTGACCTCGCTCTATAAAGAGTAGGACACAGTAAGGTGAGAAAGGAGTGCACAGGGAAATACTTTATAAGTCTGATGAAGCTCCAGTTCTGTCTCCTTCAGAAACACTAGAGTTTCTTAAGGGAGTTTATTCATTTTTATTGATATAGCACAATGCCCTCCCCACTCCCCGACCGATCATGTAGGTCATATCAAGCTGTCTTCTCTGCAGACCATGATGAGTCAAAATTTGTTTTCTTTCCTTGTCCTTTGATACATCCTGAAAATGAGTGAGTTGAATGAGCTATTTTTTAAATACAGAATCTTTTATCTTTTGTAATCTGATAGTGCATAAGCTTCCTTATTACTGTGTTTTACTCCTGCAGCAAAAGGCAAGGTGCTATGGGAAGAGCAAAGTTAATATATACCCTACATGATTAACTTTTCCTTTAACCTATATGAGAAAAGTAGGCTCAGCTTGGCAAAAGCCTTAACTTTTCTGTTATGCATCGAGCAGCTACTGATGAATTTTCTAGTTTATGACCTTCCAGGGCAGTCATCAGTTCAAGCATATTTCAAGAAGTGAACTTGGAGAAATCTGCAAAAGGCAAAGAGATAGAATCCCAAATTCTCTATATCTGGAAATAACCACATTGTACCTAAATAAGAAATATTAGAACTCCAGTGTGTTACAAAATGCATAAGTATATTTATCTGCTTTCCATTCTGTGTTACATTAGAAAAAACTAACAAACCAGACAGAAGAGATTAGAGCCCAGAAAAATGGAAACAAAGAACATGCTGTGAGTCTTCTTACAAAAAAAATTTCGTACAAAGGACCAAGTGCTTACAATTCCTAGGAGCTTACCAGTAAAGGGATGCGGTCAGGAAAATGCTGGAGGTTAAAATTCTAGCCTTGTAGACCTGACTTGCATCTTGCCTCCAATACACACTGTGTGATCTTGCATGTTTGTAGTTGTGATGGAGTCACAAGAACCAGATAATCCTAGAAGTATCTTCAAAACTTATAAAGTATCTTGGATGCCTCTTTCTCTTCTAGGTCAAACGATAAAGTGCCAAGTCATTTCTTACATTCATAAATCCACCTCTGCTGTAGTGCACCTTTCTTCTAAGAAAGCAGAACTAAAAATGTCCTCATTCTAACAGCTTTGAAGAGTTTATTTTATTTAATCTTCTAGTAGGAACAACATCTTTGTATAATTTTCAACACTGGTAAGCAAATAGATCAACTCTAGAGGAGTCTCTACTATTAAGACTATATTGTGGAACTAGGGATTTGTTAAACAGCTGAGCCTGGAAACATTTCCTAATGAAATTATATGATTCTTACAATTTACTTTAAAATAATCTTTGAAGGAGAGAAGTATCCAGAGGACGTAGAATTTGTCAGAATTTGACAAGTGTTAATGTTTTTACGATAACATAAAAAGGCTAATTGCTATTCTGTCTAGTTTTCTTTATCTTTGAAAATATTCATAACAAAAAACTGTATCCTATGGATCCCATGTCCACATCCCGGTGTTTTTTTTATTGTTTTCTTTGTTTTGTTTTTGTTTTTATCATTCAGATGTTTGTTTTTATCATTCAGATGTTAACTCTTCAAATGTATTGCAAGTTCTCACAACACTTTTAGTCCAGGGTGCTGAAGAGCTGCTGCTGAATCACAGCCACCCATGCTTGCTCTTTAACGGTGTCCTAAGTGGGGAACACCTTCAGCAGCACTGGGCGTACCAGCCATTCAGAAACATGAGTTTGTCCATGGAAAATACTGGTTGCTCTAATAGGCCAGATCCCATGACCTGAAGAAATCAGGTCCTCTATACTACAGTTCTCACTCTCCCAGGAGAGAATCAAGAAGCCGTCCTCTGCTACAGCTATTACTGTGCCTATGGTCCCACCCAGTACCTAGCGACATCACATTTCACCATTTAGGCTAGACAACCGGCAACCCACTGACAGGATATAATGTGAGATATTCATGATGACTATCTCCCTTACTCTTATTTTAAACTATCCCTTGTAATCAAGATCCTCTTCAGGTTTTTGGCTTGTTGTATGATTGTTTTAAGGACAGCCTCCCCCCTTCCCTGTAAAATCTGTGGTTATAACATCTCTGATATAATGTACTATTTCTTTCTAATGTTCTCCCACCCGATAGTGAAGTCGTGGCTCTCAGAATTGAGGATTTTTCTTCTAATAAAGCTCTCTTAAGGGTAATTGCTCTGCTGTCTGCTTTCAGGAAGCAGTGGACCTGCCAGATCCCTCCTTGCCCCTCCTCCCCCTGCACCTACTCTTCTTCCTTCTCTGCTTCCTCCTCTTCCTCCTCTTCCTCCTCCTTCTCCTCCTCCTTCTTCTGCTTCTTCTACTTCTTCTTTAACATGAAGTAGGGTGCTAGCCAATTAAAACCTCTCTGTATTAAAGTAAACTATGAACTTATCAGACTTAACACTTGTACTAGTAATATTATTGCTAATATAGTAATTATATTTATGCTCAGATAGCAGAATAAAGTTCTAACAGAAAGATGAGACCCAGTTCTCCTTCTCATATTCTTTTCCACACACATTTTATGCTTAAACTCTGGAGATGAATCTGGCTAAAAGCAAAACAAAAATCTGAATCCCAGTCCTCAAATTCCCTAAAAATCACAATTGAAATTCTCTTTCATGCCCTGTGGAGCAACCTATGTACTAAAATGACAGAAGGAACTCTTTGTACGTTGGCTTTTTGTTAAGACAAAGTTCTGGCAGCAGGTTACTGTCCCCATGCTCTAAATATGAGACTCACAAGACCATTAATTTCAAATCAATTTCCTTCTAATGAAATGGTTCAAACACTTCCTTCTCCATCGAACAACACTGAAAATCTCAGTTTCCATGAAAGTCTTTTTCATTCATTCATTCATTCATTCCAAAAGCATTGAGGTTTTAATCACAAAAAAGAGACCACATATATACACAGACATGCACACACAAACCACAGTAACTGCACAAAGTTCAACAAATTCTTTAAAACAATAACAAAGAAAGGTCTCATTACTGTGGCTTTCCTAGAACTCTCTGTGTAGACCAGGTTGGCTTTAACTCACAGAGATCTGTATGACTACCTCATGAGTACAGGGATTAAAAGTGTATGTCACCATGTCTAGCCCAATAAACTTTTTCTGACTAATTTAATATAAAAAATTCTTAGTACAAGTTTGAAAATGCTATGAACATAACTTATCATGTAAAATTAGAGCATAGACCTTTTTCCAGTAACTGACTCTGGCTAAATTTGAATCATTTTAGTAGACCAAGTATAGAAATTAAAATGAGCACAGAAGCTCTTCTTCTCTAGGTGCTTTTTCTTTGTAGGCTCAAGCAGATGTGCACATTGTAAAGTGAGGACACATGAAAGGAACAAAGCTCAGTGCTTCTTGCAAGGTATCACCTATACCTTCCATTAAAATATTTTTGTAAAATTCTTCAACATTCTAATCCATGTTATGTGATGAAGTGTAGTCATTTTGTAAGTGAGCAGTGGGGACACAGTAAGAAAAAGACTAAGATGGCCATTCCATGATTTGGTTGGTAGCTTTTTATTTTGGTGTGTGTGTTTGGGACACTGAGACAGACAGAAACAGAGAGAAGCCAGAGGTGTCTGGAAGGCCCAGAGCAGAGAGGTAGAGAGAAAAACAAAGCCGACTAGACATGGTCAGAGCTAGGGAAGACAGTCAGAGAATAGCAAAGAATAGCAAGAGGGGGGAGAAAGAGAGAGAAGGAGAGAGAAAGAGAGGAGAGAGAGAGAGAGAGAGAGAGAGAGAGAGAGAGAGAGAGAGAGAGAAGATAGTAGAGAATAGCACACGCACGCACGCACGCACACACACACACACACACACACACACACACACACACACACACACTAATGGATATCTAGAAGTAGGGAAACCTGTGAGCTTAACTTCAGCAGCCTGGGCGCTAGAATAGTGGAGAAGTGGGAGAGGATTGGGGAAGAGTGAAGAGTCAGGATGATAGTGTGGGCTTTGAGACGTGTAACAAGTATATGTGACTAGAGACTGAGGGATTCTGGAGACAAGCATGGCTCTGATAAGCAAGCACGGGTATATGTCAATAGAGAATTATATACCCTTTATTCCAGAGGCAAGAGAAATGATTCATTTTGGAAGATGGGAACATATTTCTCAAGTTCCTGGAGAATGCTGTCTTTTATCTAACCACCAGAAGTTTTCCTGTGTCCAGCTTTAAGCTGAGCCAATACTGTTGTTTCTGGATGTATGAACTGCCTGGACCCATACAGTTGTTACCTCTCGTCATCCCATTCCATCCTCCTATCCATGCCTCTCTAACACTGAAGCCCTGCTGCTTCCCAACAAATACCCTCCCTTCTTCATTATCTTTTTGTGTAACCAATAAATTTACTTGAGTGTGGGTGAGAGGTTATTTACTGGGACAAGGTTACTGTCTCAGTGACCACATCATGGAAGATAAAGACAACCCATTTCTCAGCTACCATTGACTGTCAAAAGTCCCTAGGAGGGGAGTGGAGCCTTATGGAGCCTTGCATGTCTGTAATATAAGATTTCTTGATCCCAGCTTCCAACTTTGCTAATATCATCAGTGACAAGGAGGTGATGAAATGTTATGTTGCTCTTCTACATTAGAAGGCTGGGGAGGTCTGTCAGGATTGCAATTTGAGTGTCACCTGTTTCAGCAGAGGGTCAGTCCTCATGTTTTCTTCTAATAAGCCCTTACTAACATATAATGGTGATGCACAGCTACACCATCACTTTACACAAGTATAGATGTTCTCACCAAGTCATAACGAAAAGTGGCTGGGAAATGTAAAAATCTGAATTTGTTTGTCATGAAATTCAGTTCAACAATTTCAATTAACTGGTTAAGGAAACCTTTCTTATATTCCAGAAGAGATGAATACCTGAAAGATAAATCCTTTAGCACAAAGTTTACTCAGAGCTGATCTCTGTCTCCTTCTAATAAAGTTAATGGACCTGTAGCTTACTTAAGGTGTTGTTGTTGTTGTTGTTGTTGTTGTTTTGGTGAGATTAAAATCTGAATGAGCCTTATATCTTTTCTTCAGCAGAAGAACAGTGGGTAACTTCTAGAATGACAAGAGAAAACATAGATATCACTCTTATGTGATCTGTACCCATTTCTAAGAATAGAGTTATAACTGAAAGCCAAAGGTACTCAAGAATATTAATCAAATAAAAAAGAGTAAATAGCAAATTCCATTAAGTCAGAACTCAAGAAATTAAACACCACCAAACCAAATAACCCAATTGAGAAATGGGGATTGGAACTAAACAGAGAATTCTTAATAGAGGAATACCAAATGGCTGAGAAACACTTAAAGAAATGCTCAACCTCCTTAATCATCAGTGAAATGCAAATCAAAACAATGCTGAGATTCCATCTTACATCCATCAGAATGGCTAAAATCAAAAATTCAAACAACACCACATGCTGGCGAGGATGTGGGGAGAGAGGAACACTCCTTCACTGCTGGTGGGAATGCAAACTAGTACAGCCTCTTTGGAAATCTATCTGGTGCTATCTCAGAAAAATAGGAATAGGGCTTCCTCAAGACCCAGCTATTCCACTTTTTGGAATATACCCAGAAGATGCTCCAGCACACAACAAGAAAATGTGCTCAACCATGTTCATAGCAGCCTTATTCATAATAGCCAGACCTTGGAAACAGCCTAAGTGTCCATCAATAGAAGAATGGATAAAGAAACTGTGGTACATATACACTATGGAATACTATTCAGCTATTAAAAACAAGGAATTCCTGAAATTTGTGGATAAATGGATTGAGCTAGAAATGATCATAATGAGTGAGTTAACCCAGAAGCAGAAAGACTCAAATGGTATATACTCAGAATTAAAGGTTTTAATTATAAAATTCTTCACTAACATCATTTGATATCTAGTGTAAAGAAAGGTTATGATTTGGGGGGAGGGGCATTTCTACTCACCATTCTAGCTTCCAAATAATTAGACAGAACTTTATTAGGATTATTAATAAGCTTAGGCTACATAACTGGGAAGATATGATCTATTCTAACTCACTATGCTAATTTGGCTACACATCTTGAATTACTTGCTATATCAGCCCTTTCTCTGCCTCATCTTCTTTCTTCTTCCCTATTGTGTGGTTCCTATCTGAGACTTCACAATTGGGAACAGAACTCCCAACTGTTCTCTTTTGACCAGCTATAGGCTCTCAGCCACTTTGTTAACCAACCAGAGATAATTGGGCAGCAAAGTTTACAGAACACTGATGAATAGATGTGATAATGCCTACATCCAGACTGCAACAAGATCTCAAGGCACATAAATTATTATCTGTATACACAGTGCACCAGACTAACCCCCAACAATATAGCACATCAATTTAAATTATAAATATACACTATTATTTTTAATGAAGAAATTTTAAAAATTCTAATATTATACAATTTTATGTCGTTTTGTATTTCCTCTTACAATTTGATTACAAATATGAGTATTAGCAAAATATGTCAAGATAGTTTCAGTTTCCTCTAATGTTGTATAGTTTAATGTATGTTTGGTTTTAATGTGATATACAAACTACTTTTATTGATTCTTTATTGTACCTGTAGAAGGGAAGGTGGTTGTCAGTTTACAAACTTTTTTCCAACATAAAGAGAGAGATTACAAATAGAGAGTTAGAAGTAAATGCTTTAGGATAAGAGGGGGACTTTTGTCTATCCATTAAGAACTTTATACACAATCAAAGCTTAGAATAATATGGCCTCCAGATATATGTTGCTTGAAAGCTGGGCATGGTGGTATATGTTGGTAATTTTAGCACTCAAGGATTGAAACAGGAGAAGGAGGAGTTCAAGGCTGGCCTGGGATACCACAAAGAATTTAAAACAAAACAAGAAAAAGGAGAGAGAGAAAAAGAGATAAGTAAACACCATTCCCTTTCCACTTTTCTTCTTTTCCTTCTACCATCTTTGATGTGTCACATTGGCCCCTGAGTATCCTGGATTGTAATCCTATGTAATTCCCCAAAATCTCCTTCAATGGAGGATATATCTGCATTGCACACTTTAGTTTTACTGTACACATAATCTTCTGAACAATCACACAATGGGGATGTAACTAATGACCAGGAAGGGAACAGAAATGGGATACATGTCACTGTAATTTTCATCTTCATTGATACCAAGAGGTCTTGGATGACAACCTCACTCAGACAGCAGTCTTTTCCATTCTTAAGGTCAAAGGGCTCTCCAAAACCATGAAACTGGCAATGAAGTTAATGAATGTGGAAGATGCCAGAGGGAAACAATAGAGGTTTCAGGGGTCTTACAATTACTTTACAACAACCATGCAGAAGAAAAACCACTACTTATATAGTATTGACAGATGCCACATTTAGAAATACAGAATTATCTTTGTGATTGCACAAGGCACCCCAGGTCAGCCTTGGCCCATGTGATCTGGCCTCACTGAACACGATTTTGTTTCTGAAATGGGCAGTGTGTGCTCTGAGTCCCCTTAATGTGAGACCTGTCTCTACTCTTTCATTTCTCAGTACTCAGAAGCAATCTTTCCCAATTTACTGCCAACAAACACAAAGCTTGGTGGTCTACAGTTCATAGGAACAGCATATAAAACATTTACAGCTCAAAACAGTATAAAAGACCAACTCAGGTTGCCTTATGGTCCTCAGTGTATCCCTGGCTCAGAGCATAGCTGGATAAATCTACTAGGAGACAACCCAGACAGGTACAAGGTCTTAGGTCCACTGGTTCAGGTTGGCTATGTGATACAAAAGGTCTGTCAAGGCAGCCAGGGAGATGCCATTGTCATGGAAATTGACCTTAAGGAACATTGTCTTGGGATAAGCAGAAGAATACTGAGGTGACAGCCTCCATCCACAGTGTTCTAATCCTTGGATCTTCAGAGTTTCTGCAATACTCTATAAAAACATATTTGAATGATATTAGTTAAGATCAGATAAAATGACACATCTCAAATTCAGATGTTTGAAGCCACAGGCTAGACTCTATCACTAGAAGTATTCCATACCTGAGTATGAGAAGTAGCAGAGGGTATGGGATAGAACCTGAACAACTGTTTCATGTGGTAATTGAGAGATGCTGGACAGACATAGAGATGCTAAAGTCAGCTGATTTTGGAGACCTGACAATATGATTAGTCAGTAGGATCTGGTTCAAAGGACTGATAACAATAGCTGAATCCAAGCAGGACCAGTCAATGACTCCTGGCTTCTGGATCCTTAGAGCCTTCTCTGATTCTGTTCAAGCCATCCCTAAAATTATTTTGTATTTAAACTATTTTGACTCATTAGTGCAATTGTTTTGCACTGGCTTCTCCAAAGCTTATTAGAGGATTGATAAAAATAGCTGCAAATGTAACAAGGATTACAGATAGGCTGTGGTCATTTGATGGAGGAGGAGGTCTCCTTCTGTCAGAGGTCTAGGGGAGTGGAATAGGGTGTAAGAAGGATGGAGCATGGAAACTGGAAAGTAAAAATGAGAGGATAGTAATCAGAATATAATCTGAATAAGTTATAATAAATTAAAATTTTTTAAAAATAACAGGATTACATGAGTGAAAACATATCTTATAAATTACATCATTGCTCCAAGAAAATTCTCTTAAAGTGGCTTTTCCTTCTTTAAATAGCCTTTGTAAATGGAGAAGCTAACATAGGAGCCATGAAAATGCAGATGGCAAGACTGCTTTCAGAGGTCTATGTAAAAGGAATAGGATGGAAAATGGAGAGAGGGTGGGAACAGGAAGATAAGAGCAAGGAGATTAAAATGTAATTATAATGCAATATGAATAAATTATAATAAAATTGAAAAAAATAAAAAGAAAGAAAAAAGAATCTTGAAAGAATGGTGGTCTTTTCCAACATTTCTCTGGTATGTGCTTTGGTATTGCTGAGTTCTTGATTTTAACTGCATTGCCTTTATTATTTCTCTGTGACAAGTCCTGATTCCTTTGCTCCACTATGGGTTTTGTCTCAGAAAGTACTTCCAAACAGATCACTGCAAAGCCTTCCCCATCTTAGAATCTATATCAGTTCCATCTCCATTAGAACAACCTTTGCAACAACCACAATACCATCTCTACATCCACCATTATTCCAGTAAATGTTATCCAATTACAAACATTTATTTGTGGGATTAAAATTTTCCAAAGTATACTTGTGCTTTCTCTCTCTCTCTCTCTCTCTCTCTCTCTCTCTCTCTCTCTCTCTCTCTCTCTCTCTCTCTCCTCCTCCTCCTCCTCCTCCTCCTCCTCCTCCTCCTCCTCGTCTCCTCCTCCTCTCTTTCCCTTTCCTCTGTATTTCTCTTTCTGTATTTGTGCTTTCTTTCTTCTCTCCTTCCTGCTCTCTTTCTTTCTTCTTTTTATTTTCTTGACAGTAGCCACTCTGACTAAGGTGAAGTCTCAATGTAGTTTTGATTTAAGTTTATAATATAATTACACCATTTTTCCTTCTCTTCCCTCCCTCCAAATTCTTTTATGTACTGCCTACTCACTTTCAAATTTGCAGCCTCTTTTTAATTGTTTCTCTGAGTGTTTGTGTGTATGTGTGTGTGTGTGTCCCTAAGTATGTAAGTTCATACAGCTGAGTCCATTATAATGTTACTTGTATATACATTTTCAGTGCTCACCACTTGATATTAGAGAACAAATGACAGATCCACATGTTCTTCCCTAGAAAGGCTATTTCTGCCACTCTCAGCCCTCTAGTTGCCTCTTGTCCTTTCTGTAGGATGGAAGCTTCTTCTGAGATTTGCCTCTTTCATGTCAACATGTCTATTGCTGCCAAAACCTACAGCACCCTGCAAGATGGAAATCATGACAATATTCCAGGATGAGTGAAGTCAGGGAGCACACAGGAGAAACCACAGCCTCCACTTCACTAAAGCAGTATATCCCTCACTACATTAAAAATGTTTTCCCTTATGTTCACAGATAAATAATTATTATTTCTTTTGTAGGTAAGTCTTTCCATTTTTGTTTTTAAAATATATTTTATTAGTTTATTCATATTAAATCTCAAATGTTATCACATCCCTTGTATCCTTCCATTTCTCCCTCCCTCTCATTTTTCCCTTATTCCCCTCCCCTATGACTGTGACTGAGGGGGACCCCCTCCTCCTGTATATATTCATAGGATATCAAGTCTCTTCTTGGTAACCTGCTGTCCTTCCTCTGAGTGCCACCAGGTCTCACCTTCCAGGGGACATGGGCAAAGATGAGGCACCAGAGTATGTGAGAAAGTCATATCCCACTTTCCACTCTACTGTGGACAGTGTTCTGTCCATTGTCTAGATCTGGGTACTGGTTTAAGGTTTACCGCCTGTATTGTCCTTGGCTGGTGCCTTAGTTTGAGCGGGACTCCTGGGACCAAATCTACCTATCATAATGTTCTACTTGTAGGCTTCTAGGACCCTCTGGATCCTTCTACTTTGCCATTCTCCCATGCTTCTCTCATCTAGAGTCCCACTAGAATGTCCTCCCCTCTGTCTCAGTTTCCTGGTAAGTGAAGGATTTCGTGGGACATGCCCCTTGGGCTAATATGCAGATATAACTGAGTATATACCATTTGAGTCTTTCTGCTTCTGGGTTAACTCACTCATTATGATCATTTCTAGCTCAATCCATTTATCCACAAATTTCAGGAATTCCTTGTTTTTAATAGCTGAATAGTATTCCATAGTGTATATGTACCACAGTTTCTTTATCCATTCTTCTACTGATGGACACTTAGGCTGTTTCCATGTTCTGGCTATTATGAATAAGGCTGCTATGAACATGGTTGAGCACATTTTCTTGTTGTGTGCTGGAGCATCTTCTGGGTATATTCCAAGGAGTGGAATAGCTGGGTCTTGAGGAAGCCCTATTCCTATTTTTCTGAGATAGCACCAGATAGATTTCCAAAGAGGCTGTACTAGTTTGCATTCCCACCAGCAATGAAGGAGTGTTCCTCTCTCCCCACATCCTCGCCAGCATGTGGTGTCGCTTGAATTTTTGATCTTAGCCATTCTGATGGGTGTAAGATGGAATCTCAGAGTTGTTTTGATTTGCATTTCCCTGATGATTAAGGAGGTTGAACATTTCTTTAAGTGTTTCTCAGCCATTTGATATTCCTCTATTGAGAATTCTCTGTTTAGTTCTGAGCCTCATTGTCAATTGGGTTATTTGGTTTGGTGGTATTTAATTTCTTGAGTTCTTTATATATTTTGGATATTAGATATTTGTCCGATGTAGGGTTGGTGAAGATCTTTTCCCAGTCTGTAGGCTGTCACTTTGTTCTGTTGACAGTGTCTCCTGACTTACAGAAGCTTCTTAGCTTCATGAGGTCCCATTTATTAACTGTTGACTTTAAGGCCTGGCCTGCTGGTATTCTGTTCAGAAAGTTGTCTCCTGTGCCAATGTATTCCAGGCTCTTCCCTAATTTTTCTTCTAACTGATTGAGTATCTCTGATTTTATATTGAGATCTTTGTTCTACTTGGACTTGAGTTTTGTGCATGGTGACAAATATGTGTCCAATTGCATTTTTTACACATAGACATCCAGTTAGACCAGCACCATTTGTTGAAGATGTTATCCTTTTTCCGTTGAATAGATTTGGCTGCTTTTTCAAAAATCAAATGACCATATGTGCTTGGATTCATATCTGGGTCTTCGATTCCATTCCATTGATCAACCAGCCTATTGCTGTGCCAGTATCATGCTGTTTTAATTGCTGTTGCTTTATAGTATAGCTTAAGATCAGTTATGGAGATTCCTCCTGAGGATCTTTATTGTACAAAATTGTTTTAGTTATGCTGCCTTTTTGTTTTTCCATATGAAGTTAAGAATTAAAGTTTCAATGTCTTTTAAAAATTGTGTGGGTATTTTGATAAGGATTTCATTGCATCTGTAAATTGCTTTTGGTAACATGGCTATTTTTACTATGTTAATTCTCCCAATTAATGAGCAAAGAAGAGCATTCCTTCTTCTCATGTCATCTTCAATCTCTTTCTCAGAGTTTTGAATTTTTCTTTCAAACAAGTCCTTCACTTGCTTGGTTAGAGTAATTCCTAAATATTTTATATTGCTTGTGGCTAATGTGAAGGGTGTAGTTTTCCTAATTTCTTTCTGTGCATGTTTATCATGTGTATATAGGAAGGCTACTGACTTTTTTTTGAGTTAATTTTGTATCCAGCCAATTTGCTGAAGGTGTTTATCAGCTGTAGGAGTTCTCTGGTGGAAATTTGGTAGGTCAGTTATATACACTATCATATCATCTGCAAATAGGGATAATTTGACTTCTCCTTTCCCATTTGGATCCCCTTGATCTCCTTTTTATGTCTTATTGCTCTGGCTAGAACTTCCAGTACTATATTGAAGAGATACGGAGAGAGTGGGCAGCCTTGCCTTGTTCCCCATTTTAGAGGAATCTCCTTGAGTATCTCACCATTTAATTTGATTTTGGCTATTGGCTTGTTGTATATAGCCTTTATTATGTTGAGGTATATACCTTGTATCCCTGATCTCTTCAAAACTTTAAACATGAATGGGTGTTGGATTTTTATCAAATGCTTTCTCTACATCTAAGGAGATGATTGTGTGGTTTTTTTTTATTTTCAGTTTGTTTATATGGTTTATTACATTGGTGGATTTCTGTATACTGAACCATCCCTGCATGCCTGGAATGAAGCCTACCTGGTCATAATGAATGATATTTTTTATGTGTTCTTGTATTCGTTTTGCAAATATTTTATTGAGTATTTTTGCATCAATATTCATACAAGAAATTGGTCTGAAATTTTCTTCCTTTGTTGAATCTTTGTGAAATTTAGGTTCCAATATGACTATGGCCTCATAGAATGAATTGGTAATGTTCCATCTATTTCTATCTTTTGGAGTAGCTTGAAGAGTATCGGTATTAGCTCGCCCTTGAAGGTCTGGTAGAATTCTGCACTGAAATCATCTGGCCCTAGGCTTTTTTTTGGTTGGGAGACTATCAATGATTTCTTCCATTTCTATGGAATTATTTAGCTTGTTTATCTGTTCTTCACTCAATTTTAGAAAGTGGAATTGATCAAGAAAAATTTCCATTTCCCTTAGATTTTCAAATTTTGTGGCATATATGCCTTCAAAGTAGGATCTTATGATTCTTTGTATTTCTTCAATGTCTTTTGTTATGTCTCCCTTTTCATTTTTGATTTTGTTGATTTGGATATTGTCTCTCTGCCTTCTAGTTTGTTTATCTTGTTGATTTTCTCAAAGAACCAGTTCTTAGTTTCATTGATTCTTTGGATTGTTTTCTTAGTTTCTAATTTATTAATTTCAGCCCTGAGTATGATTATTTCCAATTGTCTACTCCTCTTGGGTGTTTCTGCTTCTTTTTTTTCTAGAGTTTCCAGCTGTTTCCGTAAGTTGCTTATGGGGATGTTTCCAATTTCTTTTTAAAGGTACTTAGTGCTATGAAATTTTCTCTTAGCACTGCTTTCAATGTATCCCACAATTTTGAGTATGTTGTTCCTTCATTTTCACTGAATGTCAGGAAGTCCCTTATTTCTTTCCTTATTTCTTCCTTGACCCAGGTGTCATTAAGTAAAGAGTTGTTTAGTTTCCATGTATGTGTAGGCTTTTTGTTATTTTTGTTGTTGTTGAAATGCAGCCTAAGACCATGGTGATCTCATATGATACAAATTATTATTTTGATCCTCTTGCATCTGTTGAGGCTTGCTTTGTGACCTACTGTGTGATCAATTTTGGGGTGAAGAAAGGAAGGTATATTCCTTTTGGTTTGGGAGAAAGGTTCTGTAGATATCTGTTATATCTATTTGATTCATGGCACTGGTTAGTGATGTTATTTCTCTGCTTAGTTTCTGTTTCAATGACCTATCCTTCAGTGAGAGTGGGGTGTTGAAATCTCCCACTCTCCCTGTGTGGGGATCGATGTGTGTTTTAAGTTTTGTTAATAGATCTTTTACAAATGTGGGTGCCCTTGTATTGGGATCATAGATGTTCAGAATTGTGATGTCATCTTGGTTGACTTTACCTTTGGTGAGTATGAAGTGTCCTTTCTCATCCCTTTTGATTAATTTTGGTAGAAAGTCTATTTTGTTAGATATTAAAATGCCTATGCCTGCTTGCTTCTTATGACCATTTTTTTTTGGAATATTTTTTCTAGCCTTTTACCCTGAGGTAATGTCTATCATTATGGGTAAGATATGTTTCTTGAATACAGAAGAATGTTGGATCTTGTTTATGCACCCATTCAGTTAGTCTGTGTCTTTTTATTGGAGAATTGAGACCATTAGTGTTGAGAGATATTAATGACCAGTGACTGTTAAAAGTCTTAATTTTGATGTTGGTTCCAGTAGAGCAATTGTGTGGTTGTGTTTTTGCGATGGTATAGTTATCTATTTCCTTTGTAGTTTTGGTTGTAACTTGTACCTTTGAGGTGGAGTTTTTCTTTCTAGTGCTTTCTATAAAGCTGGATTTGTGGACAGGTACTATTTGAATTTGTTTTTGTCATGGATATTTTGTTTTCTCTGTCAATGGCTATTGATAGTTTTTGCTGGGTAAAGTAGTCTAGCCTGGCATCTGTGGTCTCTTAGGGTTTGCAGGATCTCTGTCCAGGCCCTTCTGGCTTTTATGGTCTCTGCTGAGAAGTCGGGTATAATTCTGATAGGTTTGCCATTAAATGTTATTTGGCCCTTTTCCTTGCAGCTTTTAATTTTTTTCTTTGTTCTGCATATTTTGTGTTTTGATAATTATGTGATGGGAAGTTTTTCTTTTCTGGTCTACTCTATTTGGTGTTCTGTATGCCTCTTGTATGTTTATAGGCATCTATTTCTTTAGATTGGGCAAGTTTTCGTCTATGATTTTGTTGAGAATAATTTCTGGACCTTGGAGTCTGATATCTTCTCTTTCTTCAATGCCTATTATCCTCAGATTTCTTCTTTTCATGGTGTCCTTGATTTCTTGGATGTTTTGTGTCAGGATTTTTCCAGATTTAGCATTTTCTTTAATGGTTGCTTCAAGATCTATGATTGTATCTTCTAGGCCTGAGATTCTTTCCTCCATCGCTTGGATTCTGTTAGAAAGGCTCGCCTCTGTGTTGCTTGCCTTTTTCTCTGAGCTCTCACATTCCAGTTTTTCCTCTGTGTGTTTATCATTGAGTCCATTTTCATCTTCAGATCTTGAACTTATTTCTTGATTTCTGTGATCTGATTGTACATTCCTGAGTTTCTTCCATTGTTTCTTTGTAGGCCTTTGGAGCTTGAACAGTTTTCTTGATTTCCTTCATCTGGTTGTTTGTATTTTCATGAATAGTTTCCAGTACCTCTCTATAGGCTTCTTTTATGTCTTCCACCTGTTTGGCTGCAGCTTCCTGCATTTGGTTACAAATTTTATTTGTTTCCTCCATTATCATCCTCATTACTAAGTATTTGAGGTCATTTTGTTGTATTTCCATTGTGTTTGAGTTCTTTGGGTTGTTTTCTTTGGGATAGCTGGGATCTGGAGATGCCATATTGCTTTGGGTTTGTGTGTGTGTGTGTGTGTGTGTGTGTGTGTGTGTGTGTGTGTGTGTGTGA
Source organism: Acomys minous (assembly GCF_964271855.1). Lineage (NCBI taxonomy): Eukaryota > Metazoa > Chordata > Mammalia > Rodentia > Muridae > Acomys > Acomys minous. The sequence goes on along the minus strand of NC_140489.1, from coordinate 67,944,437 downwards.
TTTTATACTTTCCTTTAGTCATCTTGCTGTCTCTGCTTTGGCAGGTAGCTTCCAGAGTTGAGTGGACAGAGTCTGAGGGGTAGATTCACCTGTTTTCTCACAATTTCCCTAGGCCGGAAGCTCTGATGCTTCACTGGTCTGGGTGGCAGGAAGTCAGACCTGCAGCTTAGGTCTTTCACAGCCAGTGATCTCCAGATCCCCTGTACTGTGGGTCCTATAATCATCCTGGGTCTCAGAATGTCCGTTGGATCAAGCCAAAGTGTCCACAGCCTTCTGGGTCCCCTTGTGGCACAAGAACTCTCCAGGGACTGAAGCAGGTCAGGCAAAGGGGTCTGATGGCTACTCTACTCCCTGTCTCCCCGAGATTTCCTTAGTCCAGGAGCTCTGATGCTCCCATTGGTCTGTGGTTCCAGGTAGTGTTTCAGGACCCAGACCACTGGCAGAGTCCAGGTTAGTGTCACAGGGCCCAAACTGCACACACACTGAGTCCAGTTTGCATCTCTGGCCCCAAGCAGGTCTGGGGCATAATCCATGCACTTAGTCCAGTTAGCACTGAGTCCAACCAGGGTCTTGGGCCCAAACCGCACACTGAGCTCGCCAAGTTCAGCTGGAGTCTCAGGGCCTGGACCATATGTCGAGTCTAGCCAGAGTCTCAGAGCTGGGACTGCATGCTGAGTTCAGTTAGCTGCTCAGAGCCGGAACTGCCCGCCAAGTTCAGCTAAGTTCTCTGGGCCCAAATTGCCCCCCAAGTTCAGGCAGGGACTCTATGCTCAAACCACGCACTGAGTTCAGCTAGGGTCACGGGGCCCAAATCTTGCACAGAGTCCCCTCTCCTGCAGTAATTCCCACTGGTTACCGTGCCAATCGCCTCTGCCAGAAGGTTCCCAGCTGCAAACCTCAGCCACTGCCGCTGCTGCTCTTGTCCAAGAACATCCGCATTCCTCCCATGTGCAGGGGTATGCAAGTTTTCTGTATTTTGGTTCTTTCGAACTGTAGAGTACTACCGCTGTAGTGGGGTTGGGGAGCTTGGTGTTCCTGGTTAAGAATTCCATGCAATTCCCTGAATCGTTTACTGGAGCTTCTAAACACTGTCCATGCTCCTCTCTGCCATCTTGGATCTCTTTCCATTTTTTGTGACCACACATTATTTGGAAGAAAAATCAGTTTAATTATCTAATTTATATATTGGGTTTTACTATACATAATATGGTTTTATTTTAATGTTTGTTATAAGAAGCCTACCTACTTCTTTACATATGTTTATTTGTGTGCATACACATGTATGTGTATACCCCCACACATACTTGCACATGTCACAGAGTACATGTGGAGATCAGAGGACAACTTTCAGGAGTTGATGCTCTCCTACCATGTGGGTTCTAAGAATTGAATTCAGTTTACTGAGCTTGATAGACAGTACCTTTCCTTTCTATCAAGTACGTGCTGAGCCATCTTGGCAGCCTGTTTGGATTGTTTTGTTTTGTTTATTTTTTACAGAAGCCTCCCCCCTTTAAACATGCTATTTCTTTTTGAAATATATGCCTATAATTCTTCACTGGGAATATAATTTGTAGATTGAAGAAATATTTTCCACATATTTCCCTAACTCTATAAATAAGTTTCAGCAAATATACCATTCAACAAAAACTGAGAGACAACAGCATTCAGTTCCATTGTGTTTTAAGAGCCAGTCTTGAGGACTGGTCTACTTTTGCACACTGGAAATTTTTTTCTTCTCTGTAATTCTATATACAACTACACAGACATCTTTTCAAGCACGTTTAGTTTATTTGGTAGTGAAATATTAAGTAGTAGAAAGAGAAGCAATTACCAATAGAATGTTTTCATTTTTCATAGTTCCCTTTCTTGCTTCCTTCTTTCTTTCTTGCAGTTAATAGAAATGCTAACTTCCAGATAGTAGCATCAACATATGCTTTTCATAGCATGCACATTTCTCCAGCATGTGTTCTCTTAAAAATCTGTTTTATCCTTTATTGCTGGTAGTGCTTTGAATCTATTATAAGAGGGATTCCCTAATAACAGAACAGAGAAAGTAGGGAGATTTAGTGTACAGTGACCATTGTGTAACTGGACTACCTGGAATCAAAAGCGAACAAGGAGATAGTCTCCATACTTGCCAATGTTAAGTTGAATAGTTCTCCCTTTGGATGATTGCTGAATAAAACTGTGAAGCCCATCTTTAAACTGTGGATTGTTGTGAGGTTTACTGTAGAATGCTTTCTACCATCAAGCACTGAGAATGGCCCTCCCTCCTGGAATACATCAGTCTAGAAGCTCTCAGAGCTTTTAGCTTGTTAGTGTAAATCAACTTTTATTGCTTGTGTTTGAGAGCGAAGGACAGCAAAATCGCACATCCATACATTACTTTGGCTATTTGTAAAAGGTTAAAAAAAGAAGAATGGAGAAGACAGCCATATTTTGTGAAGGCTTAAGAAATTACTTTGAAACATACATGCACACATACAGACAAGCCTGCCAGCTACTAGTGGTGTCAGACAAGCTGAACGTCAGCTAAGCGATTTACTGTCAACATGCGATGATGTTTGACATGCACCACTTTTATGTTTTCTCATTTCTTGCATGAAATTTGTGGAAGTTTTAAAGCTGTCTGACACAAGAAGCCTGCCTGCCGCTCTGGCCACGTGAACCCTGCAGATACGAAGTGGCAAGAGGCGGTAAAGAATGGCCAATAAATTGGGAGTTGAGAAGCAAGAGTGATGAGTGAGGCAAGTTGTTGATATTGGAAACTTTGATTTGAGAGCTTATAAAGGTGACTGAATGTGACATTCAGTCATCTGGATTCTGAAAGAGGTGAGTGCAAGGATTAGAAATGATAGCTTTTAGTGAAGGGCAGAATCTTTTAAATCTTTTATGGCTGAAGTCTCAAGGCAAAGTCAGAACTAGATCAGAAGATAATCAATACTCTGAAGCTGACACCGAGGTTTGGAACATTTTTTTTCTCAGATACTTTGTTATGAAATGGCTTTGGAAAAACACCTCACGTAAAACAATTAAAAGAGGATGGATTGGGTAATAATAAATGCACACTATTAGTAGTGTTGTTAGTTTTCTGTTTGTTTGGAGACAACAGCCAGTGTTGCCCTTGATGTCCTGGAACTCACTTGCCTAATCTGACTATCCTCAGGCTCAGAGATCTTCTAGCCACTACCTCTATAGTGCTGAGAATTATTTTTAGAAACGACAAAACCATGTGTGATATAAAAACCTCGTATCTGTATATAAAATATAGCTTCAATGGTAACTTACATATGATGACAACTCTGATAGGTGCATACTTCAAACTCTTGTTCAGCAAACTTCCTTTTACCTGCTTTTCTCATACAAATTGAAGACTTAAAACCATTGAAAGGACAACACCCAGCCTACCTTGAACAGGATAATAAGCATCAAAGAACCTCCTTGTGGACATGGCTTCAAATGTGGCAAACAAGCCACTGGGCAAAATGTCCTCATTTCTAGCAGAGACAGAATTCTGCCTAAAAAAGGGCAACTTGGATGCAGGCAGAGTCAAGGGCCAAACTCTGTCTAAACAGGGTAAGCAAGTCCTCAATAGTTCCTGCCTCACAAATATGTCTGTCAGGTATATTGGGCAGAAGACTGAAGATGATGCTCTATCATTATAGAGAATTTTGGGTGACTATTCAGGTAGCAAACTGTCTCTGTCACCTTCTTGTTTGGAAAGCTACTAACCTGCACTCCCTGTATACTCAGGTAATCAATTTTATTCCTTCTCAAGTCTCTGATGGGGTTGAAGACAAGATAGTTTAATTTTACAATTAAGCTTAGTTGTTTAGGGGTTAAAATGTTTTTAGGTATAGATAGATGTTTTAAGTTGATAATAACAAGATATGATAGATATTGATTTACATTCAGAATTTTAGACACACCAAGATAAGAAAGATATTTTCTTCAAGGCTACCAAATACAAATAGCCAAAACACTAAGAATGTAACATTTATATAATTCCTGATTGTTTCACCTTTCTTCTTGCTATAGGTAGTTTATTGTATATATGTGTAATAAATGTATATGTAAAAAATATTAAATAAAAAAACATTGAAAGATAGATAACAGAGATTGCTTTCTTGCTTCAGGTCATGATGATATATTCTTGTAGCTGTGATTGGAAAATGGGCAAATGAAATTCTTAAACTCGAGTCTTTAAGTGATTTTCAGTAAAGACAATTGTTAATTAAAGCTATTATCTGAACAAAAAAAAAAGAACCTTCTTAGTTTTCCATCTGAATGTAATTGTAAATACATGAGTTGTTACATATAAAATGTCATGTAGTACTTTGCTTAATATATGTAAAGCATCTACCATATATTACACAGATTTCTGTGTAAGTGCTTCCTAAAGCTCCCTACATCATGTTAGAAATTTCCCTTTTCCTCAAAACTCTGGTCGTAGGACTGCCTTGCCTCTCTGGTCATGATAACGCAGCATATCTAAATGATAAAATGTGAATATCATCATTTTCATCTGGAAACATTGACATCTCTCCACATCTGAATCCATCTTGAACTTATCTGCTGCTATTGAAAAAGAATGTCTTTTATCATGAAGTTCAGAGGTCCATCTGATCAGACTTTTTATAAATAAAAATAGTTTTATGTGTTAATTTATTTTGAGTATGTGTATAAATGTGTGTATTTAGGGGCTGCTAGGGGATGCATGTGGACCTGAAGAGGACAACTTGCAGCTATCTTCTTCTACCAGGTGGAATCTGGGTATCAAAATGGGTAACCAGAATTGGAGACAAGCCCAGTTACCCACTGAGCTATCTCCTTGGTTCATGCTCTGGTTGGTCTCCTTAGCTTAATTGAACAAACTGTTACTGACCTTCTTTCTACCAATACCTTTACTATTGAAAAAGAATGAATGGGCTTTAATTGTCAGATGACTCTGCAGATGGATACCACCTCAACAGCTTTACAAGAAGAGTTTACATCTCATGGTGAAGTTTTTTCTTCATTCTATTTCCACCTTGGCTATACCTCCATGTGCTCTTTTGTGAAGCTACTTACTTTGAGGTTTCCCACAAGGTCTCTGCTTTTAGAAGAAAGTATTCCCCTCTATTCTGCTTGTGTGTGCTGCTCTCTGATGATCCTGGAGTAGACCACCACATTCTTAAAATGCCATAATCCCTTGTTTTACAGCGTTCTCACTCTCTCCTAGCTCTTCTCTTGCTTTTAAAAATATGCTATGCTATCCCTGGCATGTTTTCATATTGTCTTCTCTTTGTTTGTCATTCTAAATTTGGTCCTAGGCTCTTTACATTTCTCACAATATCCATGTGGTGTTGTTCTCATTTGTTTTAATAAATGATCTCATCTATTCCTATAACTTTAAATATCGCTAGCTTGAAACTAAAAAGCCCTGCTACAAACCAACATTGGCAGTTAGAAAGATCACACTCATCTCTACTTAATCAGGAAAAAGGAGATTTCACAATTACCACCTAATACAATGTACATGACGTTTTTCAGACATCCTTGCATAAAGCAATGTCATCTTTCAACACTGACTTTCAACATCTTTCAGCATAGACACAGGGCCACACTGTCATCTTAGCAGTTTGAGGCACTCCATTAATCTTTTAGGGACCTGGCTTTAGGCATACCCAAGATCCATAGCTTCTACACAGAAAGGAATTTTAGGTCTAGGCAGTATTAATCAGAATTTGGTTTTTTTTTTACTTTATTAATTTATTCTTGTTACATCTCAATGATTATCCCATCCCTTGTTTCCTCCCATTCTTCCCTCCCTCCGATTTTCCCCTTATTCCTCTCCCCTATGACTGTTCCTGAGGGGGATTACCTCCCCCTGTATATGCTCATAGGATATTAAGTCTCTTCTTGGTAACCTGCTGTCCTTCCTAGAGTGCCACCAGGTCTCCCCCTCCAGGGGACATGGTAAATATGAGGCACCAGAGTATGTGAGAAAGTAATATCCCACTTTCCACTCTACTGTGGACAGTGTTCTGTCCATTGTCTAGATCTGGGTACTGGTTTAAGGTTTACCGCCTGTATTGTCCTTGACTGGTGCCTTAGTTTGAGCGGGACTCCTGGGACCAAATCTGCCTATCATAATGTTCTACTTGTAGGTTTCTAGGACCCTCTGGATCCTTCTACTTTGCCATTCTCCCATGCTTCTCTCATCTAGAGTCCCACTAGAATGTCCTCCCCTCTGTCTCAGTTTCCTGGTAAGTGAAGGATTTCGTGGGACATGCCCCTTGGGCTAATATGCAGATATAACTGAGTATATACCATTTGAGTCTTTCTGCTTCTGGGTTAACTCACTCATTATGATCATTTCTAGCTCAATCCATTTATCCACAAATTTCGGGAATTCCTTGTTTTTAATAGCTGAATAGTATTCCATAGTGTATATGTGCCACAGTTTCTTTATCCATTCTTCTACTGAGGGACACTTAGGCTGTTTCCATGTTCTGGCTATTATGAATAAGGCTGCTATGAACATGGTTGAGCAAATTTTCTTGTTGTGTGCTGGAGTATCTTCTGGGTACATTCCAAGGATTGGAATAGCTGGGTCTTGAGGAAGCCCTATTCCCATTTTTCTGAGATAGCACCAGATAGATTTCCAAAGTGGTTGTACTAGTTTGCATTCCCACCAGCAATAAAGGAGTGTTCCTCTCTCCCCACATCCTCGCCAGCATGTGGTGTCGCTTTAATTTTTGATCTTAGCCATTCTGATGGGTGTAAGATGGAATCTCAGAGTTGTTTTGATTTGCATTTCCCTGATGATTAAGGAGGTTGAACATTTCTTTAAGTGTTTCTCAGCCATTTGATATTCCTCTGTTGAGAATTCTCTGTTTAGTTCCAATCCCCATTTCTCAATTGGGTTATTTGGTTTGGTTGTGTGTAATTTCTTGAGTTCTTTATATATTTTGGATATTAGACCACTGTCAGATATAGGGTTGGTGAAGATCTTTTCCCAGTTTGTAGGCTGTCGCTTTGTTCTCTTGATAGTGTCTCCTGCCTTACAGAAGCTTCTCAGCCTCATGAGGTCCCATTTATTAATTGTTGACATTAATGACTGGGCTGTTGGTGTTCTGTTCAGGAAGTTGTCTCCTGTGCCAATATGTTCCAGGCTCTTCCCCACTTTTTCTTCTAAGTGACTTAGTGTCTCCGGCTTTATGTTGAGGTCTTTAATCCACTTGGATTTGAATTTTGTACAATGTGACAAATATGGGTCCAGTTGCATTTTTTTACACATAGACATCCAGTTAGACCAGCACCATTTGTTGAAGATGCTATCCCTTTTCCATTGAATGGATTTGGCTTCTTTGTCGAAAATCAAATGACCATATGTATGTGGATTCATATCTGGGTCTTCGATTCAATTCCACTGATCAACCATCCTGTTGTTGTGCCAGTACCATGGTGTTTTAATTACTATTGCTTTATAGTACAGTTTGAGATCAGGTATGGAGACTCCTCCGGAGCACCTTTTATTGTACAAGATTGTTTTAGCCATTCTGGGTTTTTTGTTTTTCCATATGAAGTTCAGAATTGAACTTTCAATGTCTTTAAAAAATTGTGTAGGTATTTTGATAGGGATTGCATTGAATCTGTAGATTGCTTTTGGTAGGATGGCCATTTTTATTATGTTAATTCTCCAGATCCATGAGCAAGGAAGATCCTTCCATCTTCTCATGTCATGTTCAATCTCTTTCTTTAGAGTTTTGAAATTTTTTTCAAACAAGTCCTTCACTTGCTTAGAGTAACTCCTAAGTACTTTATATTGCTTGTGGCTAATGTGAAGGGTGTAGTTTTCCTAATATCTTCCTCTGCAAGCTTGTCATTTGTGTATAGGAAGGCTACAGACTTTTTGGAGTTAATTTTGTATCCAGCCAATTTGCTGAAGGTGTTCTCTGGTGGAATTTTGAGGGTCACTTATGTAGACTATCTTATCATCTGCAAATAGGGATAATTTGACTTCTTCCTTTCCCATTTGAATACCCTTGATCTCCTTTTGTTGTCTTATTGCTCTGGCTAGAACTTCGAGTACTATATTGAAGAGATATGGAGAGAGTGGGCAGCCTTGTCTTGTTCCTGATTTTAGAGGAATTTCCTTGAGTATCTCACCATTTACTTTGATTTTGGCTATTGGTTTCCTATATATAGCCTTTATTATGTTGAGGAAAGTGCCTTGTATTCCCGATCTCTCTAAAACTTTAAACATGAATGGGTGTTGGATTTTATCAAATGCTTTCTCTGCATCTAAAGAGATGATCATGTGGGTTTTTTTTATTTTCAGTTTGTTTATGTGGTGGATTACATTGATGGATTGGTGGATTCCATATATTAAACCATCCCTGCATGCCTGGAATGAAGCCTACTTGGTCATGATGAATGATATCTCTGATGTGCTCTTGTATTCATTTTGCAAGTATTTTATTTAGTATTTTTGCATCGATGTTCATCAGAGAAATTGGTCTGAAATTCTCTTTCTTTGTTGAGTCTTTGTGAGGTTTAGGTATCAATGAGACTATGGCCTCATAGAATGAGTTTGGTAATGTTCCATCCCTTTCTATCTTTTGGAGTAGCTTGAAGAGTATCGGTATTAGCTCACCCTTGAAGGTCTGGTAGAATTCTGCACTGACGCCATCTGGCCCTGGGCTTTTTTTGGTTGGGAGACTATCAATGATTACTTCAATTTCTGTAGGGGAAATGGGACTATTTAGCTTGTTTATCTGTTCTTCACTCAACTTTGGCAAGTGAAATTGATCAAGAAAATCGTCCATTTCCCTTAGATTTTCAAATTTTGTGGCATATATGCCTTCAAAGTAGGATCTTGTGATTCTTTGTATTTCTTCAGTGTCTGTTTTATGTCTCCCTTTTCATTCCTGATTTTGTTGATTTCAATACTGTCTCTCTGCCTTTTAGTTAGTTTGGCTAATGGTCTGTCTATCTTGTTGACTTTCTCAAAGAACCAGCTCTTGGTTTTGTTGATTCTTTGGACTGTTTTCTTAGTTTCTAATTTGTTAATTTCACCCCTGAGTTTGATTATTTCCAGACGTCTACTCCTTTTGGGTGTTTCTGCTTCTTTTTTTTCTAGGGCTTCCATTTGTGTCGTTAAGGTGTTTATGTGTGATGCTTCCAATTTCTTTTTAAAGGCACTTAGTGCTATGAATTTTCCTCTTAGCACTGCTTTCAATGTATCCCACAAATTTGTGTATGTTGTTCCTTCATTTTCATTGAATTTCAGAAACTCCTTGATTTCTTTCTTTATTTCTTCCCTGACCCAGGTGTCATTTAGCAGAGAGTTGTTTAGTTTCCACATATGTGTAGGCTTTTTGTTATTTCTGTTGTTGTTGAATTGCAGCCTAAGCCCATGATGATCTGATAGGATACAAGGTATTATTTCAATCCTCTTGTATCTGTTGAGGCTTTCCTTGTGAACTATGATGTGATCAATTTTGGAGAAGGTTCCATGGGATGCAGAGAAGAAGGTATATTTTTTCTTGTTTGGGTGAAAGGTTCTATAGATATCTGTCAGGTCCACTTGACCCATGGCATTGGTTAATGATGTTATTTCTCGGCTTAGTTTCTGTTTCAATGACTTGTCCTTCAGTGAGAGTGGGGTGTTGAAGTCTCCCACTATTATTGTGTGGGGATCGATGTGTTGTTTAAGCCTTTTTAGCAGATCTTTTACAAATGTGCGTGCCCTTGTATTGGGAGCATAGATGTTCAGGATTGTGATGTCATCTTGATTGACTTTACCTTTGATGAGTATGAAGTGTCCATCCTCATCCCTTTTGATTAATCTTGGTTGAAAGTCTATTTTGTTCGATATTAAAATGGCTATGCCTGCTTGCTCCTGTGACCATTTGCTTGGAATATTTTTTTCCAACCTTTTATCCTGAGGTAATGCCTATCATTATGGGTGAGATGTGTTTCTTGAATGCAGAAGAATGTTGGATCCTGTTTATGCACCTATTCAGTTAGTCTGTGTCTTTTTATTGGAGAATTGAGACCATTGATGTTGAGAGATTTTAATGACCAGTTACTATTAAGAGTCTTAATTTTGATGGTGGTTCCAGTCGAGCATTTGTGTAGTTGTGTTTTTGCCATGGTATAGTTATCTATTTCCTGAGTAGGTTTGGTTGTAGCTTGACCCTTTGGGATGGAGTTTTCCTTCTAGTACCTTCTGTAAAGCTGGATTTGTGGATAGGTACTGTTTGAATTTGTTTTTGTCATGGAATATTTTGTTTTCTCCATCAATGGTTATTGATAGTTTTGCTGGGTAAAGTAGTCTAGCCTGGCATCTGTGGTCTCTTAGGGTTTGCAGGATCTCTGTCCAGGCCCTTCTGGCTTTGATGGTCTCTGCTGAGAAGTCGGGTGTAATTCTGATAGGTTTGCCATTAAATGTTACTTGGCCCTTTTCCTTGCAGCTTTTAATATTTTTTCTTTGTTCTGTATGTTTTGTGTTTTGATTATTATGTGATGGGCAGTTTTTCTTTTCTGGTCAATTCTATTTGGTGTTCTGTATGCCTCTTGTATGTTTATAGGTATCTCTTTCTTTAGATTGGCGAAATTTTCTTCTATGATTTTGTTGAGAATAATTTCTGGGCCTTGGAGTCTGATATCTTCTCTTTCTTCAATGCCTATTATCCTCAGATTTCTTTTCGTGGTGTCCTTAATTTCTTGGATGTTTTGTGTCAGGAGTTTTCCAGATTTAGCATTTTCTTTAATGGTTGCTTCAAGATTTGTTATTGTATCTTCTAGACTTGAGATTCGTTCTTCCATCTCTTGGATTCTGTTAGAAAAGCTCAGCACTGTGTCATTCGCCTTCTTCTCTGAGGCCTCACGTTCTCGTTTTTCTTCTGTCTGTGTGTTTATCATTGAATCCATTTTCATCTTCATATCTTGAACAGATTTTTTTTATTTCTTTCATCTGGTTGTTTATATTTTCCTGAAAATTTTCTAGTTCCACTCTATGTGCTTCTTTTATGTCTCGCACCTGCTTGGCTGCGTCTTCCTGCATCTGATTTCGAATTTTATTTGTTTCCTCCATTATCATCCTCATTACCAAGGATTTGAGGTCATTTTCTTGTGTTTCCGTTGTATTTGAGTTCTCCGGGTTGTTTTCTTTGGGATAGCTGGAAACTGGAGACGCCATGTTGTTTTGGGGTTTTTTTGCGTATGCTTTTACGCTGTCCCTTAGACATCTTGCCACCTCTGTTTTTGTTGGGTAACTTCCAGAGTTGGGTGGAGGGAGTCTGAGGCCAGCTTTACTTGTTTTCTCACAAATTCTGTAGGCTGGAAGCCCTGAGACTTCACTGGTGTGGATGTCAGGAGGTTAGCCCTGTCGTTTTGGGCTCTCACAGCCAGTGATCCTCAGCTCCCCTTTGCTGTGGGTCCTGCAATTGTTCTGGGTCTCTGAATGAGTGTTGGATCAGGCCAAGGTGTCCACAGCCTTTTGGGTTCCCTGCCAAGTCCAGCCAGGGATACTAGACCCGAACCACGCGTCGAGCTCAGCTAGTTTCTCAGGGCCTGAACCATCTGCCACAGCAGGAGAACTGCGACTGCACTGAGCAAGCACCTAGGGTGGAAGTGAGCGCTCCACCCAGCTTGCTTCACAGCAGGGAAACTGCGACTGCACTGAGCAAGCACCTGGTGGAAGTGAGTGCTCCGCCCAGCTTGCGTAACAGCAGGAGAACTGCGTCTGTGCTGAGCAAGCACCTAGGGTGGAACTGAGCTCTCCGCCCAGCTTGCGTCACAGCAGGAAAACTGCGGCTGCACTGAGCTGTAGCCTAGGGTTGGAAATGAGCACTCAGCCCAGCCTGGGTCACAGCAGGGGAGCTGTGCCTCGGGCAGAATTGCTTGCTGAGCCGAGCCAGCTTCTCCACGGCACAGCTCACTGAGCAAACCCAGGACTCTGGGGCTGAACTGTCTGCTGAGTCCAATTTGGGTCTCAAGGCACCACGCGACCCAAATCCTGTCCAGAATCCCCTCTCCCACAGCAACTCCCACCGTCCACCACACCAATTGCCTCCACTGGAAGGCTCTGAGCTGCAAACCTCAGCCACCGCTTCTGGTGCCGCTGGAGCCGCTGGTGCCGCTGGTGGCACTGCTGTCTCTGCCGCTGCTGCTCTGATCCGAGAAAGTCCACGCTCCTCCCGTGTGCAGGGGCAAGCAGGTCCTCCACACCCTGGTCCCTCCGAACCGTGGAGCACTTCTGCTGCCGTGGTGTGGGGTTCTTGGTGTTCCTGGCTCAGAAATCTGTGCAATTCCCTGAATTGTTCACTGGAGCTTCCAAACACGGTCCACACTGCTCGCCGCCATCTTGGATCCCACCAGAATTTGGTTTTATTAATCACATTTTAATATAAACTTCCCTGTAATAAGAAGGCTAATAGAAAGAGGTGCTTAGAAAAACAAAAAAGACACACCCCAGAGCATGTGTGTGGACTTCTCAGAAAAGAGCCTTCCTTCATTATCTCAACAATAAGCATTCTTCACTGACCCTACACCCAACAGACCACAAAGATCTTCCACTTCAATTTTCCTTGACCCCAACTCATCCCATTATCCCAGCTTCCAATACCAGCACATATTCTTTGGGAACACACATGCTGAGCAAGCCAGGAAAGCAGGGAAGCTAACTGAAGATCTTTCCCATTCCCCCCTCTCCTCCAAATCTAATGCCCAAATCCAATCTTTAGTTCTGCAACAAAATGCCTTTGCTGCAGCCTTTCATGCCCTGCCTCTTCCCACATCTCCTACAGATCCTAAAGACCTTCCCCTGGGAATGACTCTTTACTTTATCCCATCCCCTAAATGAAGCAGCCACTCCATGCTAACCCACAGGCCACCCTTGACAGCAATCAAGTCGGCTCACCATAGATCTTCCAGATCCAATCCTCCAGGTTTATCCCCAGGTCTATCAAAGAACTTCTGGGGAAACATCCCACTCTCTAAGCCCATTCCATGGGGACTAAATAAGCAGATCTTGGTTTCTGATTATTACTCTGTTCTCCTCCCTCCTGTGAACCCCTTCAAACCTCTAGTATATGCCCATTCGTAAGTGTAAGCTCCTCACACACAGAACCGCATTCTAACTTGGCCACACTTGTCAGTTCTAGAGAAAAGTTTCTACCAGAAATCACACAGCATCACTTTCCTACAATCCAAAAAAAAAAACAAAAAACAAAAAACAAAACAAAACAAAACAAAAAAACCAGAAACCAAGGAAGAAAACACTCAATAAAGAAAAAAGAGATAACATCACCTTGACCTGTAATCATTCCAATCCTAGATGCCTAGATGCCAGCCTGAAAACAATCAATAACATCCCAGGCAATGTCTCTACTAGAGCACAGAAAGTCTACCATAGCATCCCTTGAATAAACCAATATTACTGACGCAAAAAGGAAAAAGACTTAGAACAGCTCTATGAAGGTGATAGAGGTTTTTAAGGAGAAAATGGGAGGATCCCTTAAATCCAGAAACCCTAAACCTCACTGACTGAAGCACTCAGGATAATGTGCCCTTCCCCTTGTCTGGGAAGCACAGCACAGCTAACCCTGATGCTAGGGGCAAAGGTGAACAGGCCCCAAGGGCATGAACACTGGAAAGTTGTCCTCACCACTCATTGGCCAGGAGAGGTGATGATTCCCTTCCCTTCCTCACACCTTGTCCCCTGCAGTAGTTAGGAGAGCTGGCCCAAGGTCATGAGAGGAGAAGAGCTATCCCTGCCCCTTACCAGCTGCAGCACTCAGGATAGGGGACCCTGCACCTTGCCGGGGCAGCACAGTGGAGCTAGGCCTGATGGTGAAGGTAAGGGTGTGCCAGCCTTGAGGGTGTAAAGGCAGTAGAGCTGTCCCAGCCCCTTTCTGGCTGCAGCAGTTTGGAGAGTGGGCCCCATGCCTTGACTGGACAGCACAGTGGAGTTGCCACTGGAGGCCTGAGTGCAGGTGAGCCAACTCCAAAGTCATAAGAACAGAAGGGCTGATCCTTCCTCCTGCCTATGGCAACATCTGGTGGGGTAGACAGAACAGTGCTGGAGTACACGCACTGGTGGGAAAACCAGTGGGCTGACCAGTCCAGCTGCCACTCAGGATCATATCCAAGACATTGAATTAGCTGACCCCAAAATCTACATCATCTGTGAACTGTTGGAGCAAGTCCTGCTGATCCAAATCTACAGGATCTACATAACACAGGACAACAACATGATAAGCAGGAGAAGGCCCAAAAAGGATCCAATACTAATAGTGGGACAGAAGTCAAAGGCCTTGATCCAGACCAATGACTCACTGAAATGAACGTATGCAAGTGAAGAGTTATCGATAGATGGGTATACTGTGGGCACACTGTGACTCACTACAGCTTTCAGGACAAGATGTTTTCTAGGCTCTCTAATCTGTGGTTGTCTGATAGGGTACAAGGAGTCAATTTTACTATATTTGTTGAGACTCTACTCTGTGGTTGTCTAATAGGGTGCAAAGAGTCAATTTTACTGTATTGGTTGAGACTTGCTTTGAATCTCGTGCTTTGTGGTCAGTTTTGGAGAAAGTTTCATGAGGTGCAGACAGAAGAAGGTAGTGTGTGTGAGTGTGTGTGTGTGTGTGTGTGTGTGTGTGTGTGTGTGTGCTCGCTCATGTGTGCACTCACGTCTGTGTGTGCACGCATGTCTGTGTGTGTGTGTGTGTGTGTGTCTGTGTAAAATGTTCTGTAGAGATTTGTTAGGTCCACTTGGTTTATCACATATCTTAGACCAATCATTTTTCTGTTCACTTTTTGTCTGGATGTCTATTGGTGAGTAATCAACCAATGTCTTACTTTACTTAAGCTCCACTCTATGAAATGGAACCCATACCAGCACTGCTTGGGTGAAGAGAAACTAGATGTTCCAGAGACTCAGGAAAACCAAACACTAGTAATCTTTTTTTTTAAAGCACTAATGAAATGACTTTTATTGATATTCTGCTCAGCTCATAGATCATTGCTTTATTACTTATCATCAGAGAAGCTTCCTCTTACAGTAGATGGAAACAGATGCAGAGATCTACAGTGAGACATTATGCAGGAAGAAAGAGACGTTAAATACACACCTCTAAATGGAGCGTCTCTCTAGTCAGGGTGCAGGGAACCCAATGGGAGAACACTCAGAAGGGATGGAGACATCAGAACAAGGTTCACTGCATCAACTGGGCAACCTCATATGAAGGCACAGGGTCTGATCCAGTAAGCACAGAACTGACAAGGGTCTGCAGTGCATCTTCTGCATATATATCATAGCTTTCATCTTATGGGCTTTATGATTGTGTAAATAAATCCTTGTCCCTGTTCTTGGGGTTCTTCTCCTTCTGTGGGTTGCCTGGTCCAGCCTGGATGTGATGGGGGTTTTTCTGTCTTATTACATCTTATTTTGTCATGTTTTGTTGTCATCCTGTAGAAGCGTGTTCTTTTTGAAGGAGAGTCAGAAAGGGAGTGGATTAGGTTGGGAAAGGAGGTAGGGGGAATTAGGAGAAGTAGTGGGATAGGAAACTATATTCAGGATCAATTATATGAGAAAAAAATCTATTTTTAATAAAAGCGAAGGAGAGAAAGAATATAAAGTAAGGTGGATAGGGAGTAGGAAAATAATTGGGGAGAAGTAGAGGGAGGGTAATGGGTGTGACTAAAATGCATTGTATGAAAATCTCAAAAATAAATAAAAACATTATAAGAGAAAGAGAAATATATAACATTTTAGTGAATTTCAAAATTACTATTTTCAGCAGTTTTTCGAAAAAGATTAATGCGATTGCAGGTGGTTTCTCAGGGGCAACTGACCATACGAACACAGTTAGTTGATAAGATCACCAGTGAAGTAGAAGGTAGAAAGTTGGCATTCCTGCTCAGATGGAACGGTATCCTGGGACTCAGGAGCCTAGGAGCCACCCAGCTCTGAGTGGGACAATATCCCATTGAAGTGTAACCTGAAACAGGAAAGTCAGAAAGCATTCAAGTCTGAAAGGAAGCCTCCTCAGCATAGGCTGTGCAGCCCTGTGGGAGGATGTCCCTGGCTAGACCAGAGAGCTACAGTGTAACAGCTCCATTTCCCTGCTCCTCTTCTTCAGTGATTCAGCTGCCATAGTGAAGTGTCCCCTGCTGAGTTGAGGAGCTCAGGAACCTCATCCAAGCTCCACTTTGCTTCTTCCTTCACTTCTTTGCTACTTCTGATATGAGAGTCACAGCAGGCAGCAAATCTCATTTTAAAAAAAAGATTTATTGGGAGGGAAAAATCCAGGGTGTGGGGAGGTGAATCCAGGAGTGGCTGCCTCTGTTCTTGGGAGAAGACAGCAGGGAACTGAACAGTAGGCAGGGGTTATATAGAATTTCTTAGGGGGTAGAGAGTTCCAGGGTACAGATTTCTAGGGTGAGGATTGGTGGAATCTCAAGACCTTAGCTTGGGGGAGCTCAGTAAGTTTTAACTTTTCCTGTTAAGAGATTGGTGGGATTTTTATTGTGGTGATGTGTCTGGGCACTGTCACAGCTTGGAACTGGCAATGACAATTACAATTATTAGAAAATGTACTTTAGGGCTACTAGGATAGTCTGTGGGGTGGGGCCTGGCTCCCAGAGCTACTCATGTGAGGTCCTGAGGAATTTTGCTGCCTTGAGAGGTTACAAAGTATACAAAGCTTATAAAGGCAGTGACCTGCAGGTATGAGTAGCCAACATAGAATAGGTTCACTGCAAGCACTTTCAGAACTGTCTTGTTTAAGATTCCTGGAAAATGCCTGAGAAACAGAAGGGCAATATTGGAGATCATATACACATAACCCTTAACCATAGTTCGTTATGTTTTCACAAAATATGAAATGAATATTATATCTGTGTCAGCAACCTTTCTCCAAAAATGTTACATGTGTCATAATGCTAATTGTGATGTAACTCTTGTTTTTCAACTGGAAAAGGTAGGTTTCCAACTGACTCTGTGATGAAGGGCTCCTTCCTTTTCCAGTGTTCCTATAGTTTCCCTTGTCTTCCTTCTCTGTACTACCAATTGGCCACTCAAGTTGTAGCCACTGATGGAATAATGGCAAATCTGTTAAGTAGTTAACCAACCACAGATTTCTGGATTTGAGTCCCACCCATAGGAGAAAATTCATTCTGAGGAAACCCTATCAACAACATGTGGCTGTTCTGGCAAGAGATAACATCCAAGACCTTTTGGGTCTTATGATCCATTTGGCAATAGATCACATCCAAAGATCTTCTAGGTTTGTGTGATCTGGCTAGAATACAAACATGCCATTAATCCAGGAGACAGAGGCAAACAGGTCTGAGATCAAGGCCAGTCTGGTATAGAGCAAGTATCAGGTAAAGAAAAGCTTAGATCCAGGCATGGTGATACATGCCTTTAATCCCAAACAAAGGTAAAGTTAGTTTGTAGAAGGAAGTACACATGTTTGAAAGTCATGTCTAAATGAGTGGCAGAAAAGGTGATGAGTCAGAGAAGATCTGATTGATAGGATATTCCCAACTCTCATGAGAAGAGAATAGAAAGGGAAGCTACTTGAGAGGCAGTTTTCACAGAGGAGGAGGATTTTACCAGAACAGTAATAGAAGAGATGGTTGTAGAGAGAGAACTCAGGTGAAGACAGAATGAACTAGAAAATAAGAAGAAGACAGAAGATTAAGCAGATTTCTGAGTTAATTTAAGCTCAAGTAGAGCAATTTCTGGTAGAGATGCTTGATTAAGTCAACGGGGGAAAGATTTTGAGCCAGAACAGTTGAGTTGAACCAGCCAGCCCAGAGCTCAAAAAATCGTGTAAGGGTGGGCTCACTAAACATTAAGTCTCAGAGCCTGGAAACATTCTAGGCCTAGGTTAGATTGTAAGGAAGTTATAAGCTTTCAGGTCTAGGCCTAGGCTAGCAGAGGGAGGCAGTAAACATCACAGACAACAACTGAGTAAAGAGTAAAATTTCTTTTACAGCTTGAGGGAGTGGGCAGGGGAAGCTGGGGAGGTTGATAGATGCTAGTGGAGAAATTACAACTGTTATTTTTCAGAGTACATGTGACATATCTATCACATAACCTTTCAAATATGTTTGTTTATGCCCATAGATCAGGGGCATGAGAGGGACCCTGCAAGGGTCCAGGCAGGAGAGCAAAGTATTGAAGAGAAGAGAATAAAAACTTGATTCAGAGTGACTTTATTAACCTGAATCAGATTGAGAAGTCTCTAAAGCCAGGTGGCTCATTGTTAGTATATTTAAAACACAGTAGAGTTTGGGCTAAAAACTGTTCCGGGCAACAATTGTTCCCATTCCATGTTTCCAGGCAACAATCATTCTAATTCCAGGTGCACCATAAAGCTTAAGGTGTGATTACTTAGACATTCCTTTACAAAGTACATTTGGGTTCTACAGCTAAAGGGCCTAACATCTAGTGTGGTCTCTGACTAAGATAACATAGAGGTCAGTAGACCATAAAATGAATGCCATATCTTCCCTAAGGCTTCTATTAACTGGAAGAAAAAGAGGGAGAATATAATATAAACAGTGGATTTGGATGAGGTGTGCCTCTATAGCAAAAGTAGGTGAGGTCTGGCACCACAGATAACAAAAAGGTCACTGGGTTATTAATGATATCTTCTCCAAGCCTTCTGTGACTCAGCTAAAGGACCTCATTAGGATCCAAAATCAGAACTCATGAGAAAAATCACATAGTGATGTTGGGGATACCAAAGCAGAAATGATATAAGATAGCCCTTTAATAGTGAGCAAGTGAATAATCCAGGAGTCAAGATATAGACAGGGGTCTTAACATTATTCCAATACAAGAAACTATAATGATATGAAATCCTCAACACAAGAACTTCATGAACTGAAAAGAAAGGAAGGAAGGAGGGAACAAAGGAAGGAATGAAAGAAGGAAGGAAGAATGGATGGATGTCACAGCCTGTCACAGCCTAGCACATGAGGCTGAGGGGATATTGCACTGAAGCAGACAGGATTAGTGTGGATGCTGTGGAAGGAAAGGAAGTGAATAATATAATTACTACCCTTGTCTGAGAGGGTGCATAACATTAACCTATATGACAGGAATCGCCCCCAATGAACTGACTTGAGTCACTGGGGATATGTAGTATGTTCTGAGTACTCTGTGAGCTAGGATCTGGAAGGCAGTAGAAGAAGGATAAACATCTCTAAGGGA
This sequence comes from Acomys minous, assembly GCF_964271855.1. Lineage (NCBI taxonomy): Eukaryota > Metazoa > Chordata > Mammalia > Rodentia > Muridae > Acomys > Acomys minous. The sequence goes on along the minus strand of NC_140489.1, from coordinate 67,925,212 downwards.
ATTGAGCATGTGGGACAAACAGGACTATGTTTACAAGAGACTTATGAAAGAAGTTTGATCTAGGTTGGACTTTGGAATCAGTACAAGGCTGTAGTAGTTTTGCTGAGCTCCAGGGTGGGGCATAATCATAACAAGGTAGTAGGGTATTTGACAAGTCTCAATGAATTTGACCTGAATGTAGTTAGTATTTGTAAAGTAAAACAGCAATCAAGGACAAGAGAAGGCCAAAGAAGACAAAGGAGTTTGTCTGAAGAATTTGAAGGCAGTTGTGGCAAGATGTATTGTTGAACATGAGATCCTAAAGAAAAAAAATAAATGAAAGCCAGTGCTGTTCTAGTGAGCCTTTACGATGTTTTAAAACTTGAGAGGCATTTAATAGAGGGCATGAATGATGAAACAAACAAAAGTAAAACAAAAGAAAAAATCCCTGGATCTCTCTGCACAACTTTCAGGAAGCTAGGTAGGTCAAGAAATCTTTTCTCCCCATAGTTGTTTTGCTTATATAACTGAGGAGCTTATGCAAAAAGGCCAAGCTTGACCTAGGGGTAAACAATTAAGAGTGTTCATCCAACCCAGGGCACCTTCAGCATCCAAATGTGACCAAGGAAGCAAAGACCACGACATCCCAGAGCCTGAGAGAAATGAATTCAGTTTCAGGCACAGGCACAGGAAGCTAGAGACTAAACCAGACCAGGGAATACATGCAAGCTCCACTTACTCCACCACAGATTATGCAATGCACAGGGTCGCTAAAGAAGCAGCATCAGTATCCCAAGATGAGAAGACCAGTTGACTCGTGGAAGATTTCTGTGCACTATGAAGGATTTGATGGTGGGAGGTATCTACTGTCTGTGCAACTCTACCCTGTATTGCTCTTTGATGAAAGAATCGATGGAAATAATAGAATTGTATCATACTGTATTAGACCTTGCTAACATTTTATTTTTAGCATCCTTTTAGCTGCCCAAGACCAATTGGAACTTACATTGAAAAACAGTGGGTCTTCAAAAAGCCTGCTTACCTTCAGTAAAGATGTTTCCCTACATATTGCTAATTGTTAAATGTCTTCGAGATTTAAAAGCATTTGGAAGAGCTAAAAAGATAGCTATTAAGGATTTTAAACAAAAGTATCCCACATAAATGGGAAAAAGTTGTAAAGTTGTTAGGTGAAATCTCAGTGTCAGAGATGACCTACTGCCCCTGTGTATTGTTGGATAGGAAAGCCCTTCAAAGCCCTACCCATCATAAAGACCATTGTTACTGATGTTAGTTGCAAGCTACCACTATAAGGTAATGGCCTCTTGCTGAAGACACCCTCCTGGCTATATTACATAGTGCTGAAAGGTACTGTGAGAGTTGTAGGAGAGAATTCCTAGCAACTGTCCTGCTCATCTAAGGTCTCTGTGTGCTGCAGAACCAATGGGTGAGGCAAGATGTGGGATAACCATTGAGATATAATGTGAATAATTTAATAAAATAAAATAAAAATTTAAAAAAAAAAGATGTGTCTACCTGTGCAATAGTTGTTTGACTACCATTATCAACCAACCATCTTCTCATTGGGTTTAAGAATTGTTCCACAGATGGAAATTTGGTCTAGGACTGTAAGTCAAGGCAAAAGCTCATAGTAAAGAGGTCAGAGGTCCCATTTGGGAAGACCCTACTGTTGATTTGTTGACTGTGATATTCCTTTCAAACAGCCATATGAGCATTTGTGTTTATGCCCTTAGATCACTTTTGCTGTCAGCTTCAATAGATCATGGAAAGAATGTTTTTGTGCAACAAGAGATGTACTGCAGAGATTTACAATTCACCAATATCCCAAGAACAAGTTACTATTGCTGTGACATAGTGATCTAATACTTAGCCATAGATGAAGGAAAAAATATCGGTCCCTCAAAGTCTCACAGGACATTGTGGAAGAAAAGATGGAAAAAAATATAAGTGAGAGAAAGGATGGAGTATTGTGTATTTGTTTTATAGACTTGAAACATTGCCTTTTGGAGGCAGAGAAGTGAGTTTATTAAGACTAAAAATGTAAAGGAAACTTAACTGGGCTGAGGAAGCTCCTGTGACTTAGAAGATTCACAAAAATCCCTCCTCATGTTTTTTTTCCCCATTACCATAATTTACTTACTTGTTCATTTTACATCCCAATGGCAACTTCACACCTTTTCCTCCAAGACCCACCCTCCCACTCACTTCCTTCACACACTCCACCCGGTACCAATCCCCCCCAGACCCATCAAGTTACATCAGTACTAAATGTTTCCTCTTTACCTGAGGCAAAACAAGGCAGCTCCACCAAGGGAAACAGGATCCAGGGGAGACAACAGATCCAAGTCAGAGACAGCCCCTGCTCCAATTATTAGGAGATTCACTTGAGGACCAAGCAACCGATCAGCTTCCTATGTGCAGGGGGCCTAGGATCAGTCCTATGCATGTTCTTCGGTTGGTGGTTCAGTCTCTATGAGTTCCTCATGGGCCCAGGTTCGTTGGCTATGTAGGTCTTCTTGTGGTGTCCTTGACCCCTCCAGCTCCCTCTATAAAAACAGCTGGAGCGAAGAGAGTCCCTGACATGCCTAGCTGCCTAAAGTTTGTTCAGAGATATCCAGAGATGTGACTTCTGTGAATCCTCACCCAAGATAAGGTCCACTTATCCAAGCTTCTGCAAGTATCCCTTCATCCATACTCTATTAGCAACCCCAATAATGCTCTGATTCAATAAACTAGATAAGTAAAATCATTGCTATTGGTAGTGACCTATTCAGGGTGAATAGAACTTGTTTACAACATTCCAATAAAAATCACATAACATGTGCTAATTAAAAAAAATCATTTTTATAAACTGACTTCATATATATATATATATATATATATATATATATATATATATATATATATATATAAGGCTGAATCATAGAGAATCTCCAGTTTATATTTTTCAGTAATTTACATACTATTTTATCATGGATGTACTGATTTTCACTGCCATGAACAACCTTCTACGGTTTTCTTTTCTCATATATAGATTTAGATGATCTCAGGATATAGGCATTTCCCATAAGAGTTACTCTCACAATTCTCTTTACTTATTTTATTTTGAATGGAGTATGCTGTTCAAAGTGGTCACTGGCAGTGTTCTAATTAGGGTTGAATTCCATGTTGTCTCTTGGAGTAACTCATCCCAAATGGTGGAGTTATTGACATGCAGTTAAAACTCAGAGGGAAAGAGTCTCTTCTCTATTATAGGCTATTGTTTTCTGGAGACAATTAATGGTGATGCTTTACCAGTCATACTGAGATCCAGAAAGGACATATAGGAGAAAGTATAGATATGGAGCTTTGGATCCAAGTTTTGAGGGGACAAGGAACCAGTCGTTGGTTGGACATTTGTGGGAGTTTATATATAAGCATGGTTTTGATAAAACTTCATGATTCATAGAATGTCTTTATGCAAGTGTTGTGAGTGGGAGGAACATTTTTCAAAACTTAAAGTATAAGTTACTTGAAGCTATTCCCTTATATTTATGTTTTTGCTTACATATCTTATTTTTGAGTAGTTATAAAGCTTATTCAATTATGGATTATTGTGGGGGGTTACTAGAAATTTCATAAGTACATGAACTTCTCAAAGTTTACAAAAACATAAAATAAAAAGTTGTATATACATTTGTTTGGGGGCTCCCATGAAAGAGAAAACATTGGGATTAATTTGTATATTTGAACAATAGCAAAGATGAAGGATGAAAAAGTATCAACAAACATGAACAAAATTTAAAACAACAAAAGATATTTTTGTGAGTTACATCCATTGGTCAAAGATCATTAGGATGAACACTGTACGGATTGACTCTCCTTTGGATGATGGAGCTTAACAAATGGCAACTGGGACACGACCAAATAATTTGTTTAGCTTGCATCTCTGATAATTGAAATTGTTTTTGTAAAGCTTTAATTTCCTAATGAGAGAATAAATAGCCTATTGAAAAGCCTATGTGGCCAGCATCCAGTGGTTTTCTGTGTGGGGACTAGGTAATTCTGTATGCAAAGCATTGTGAGTAAAATATTCCTAGACAATGAGTCCTTCTATGTATAAGGCTTTGAATACAGGTAAATACTGTTAACAAGAAGGAATCTGTAGCAGGCAACCAAGAAGAGACCCTATGAGCATATACAGGAGGAAGAAATCACCCTCAGATATAGTCATAGGGGAGAGGAGTATGGGGAAAATGGAAGGGAGGGATGGGACGATACAAGGGATGGGATAACAACTGAGATGTAATATGAATAAATTAATAAAATATATTAAAAAACAGAAATAAAAGGTTTTTGACTATGCCAAGTGAGGCACAGAAAGACACAAAAAAAAAAGAATCTGAAGTGTGAGTCAAGATGACTTGACTTGAAACAGGAGTATTGGGATGACTTGATCCACACAGTAAGGATCAATTAGTAAATTGAAGGGCTGATCAGGAAATTGTCTGAGAACAGAATGGGCAAGCAAAAGTTTTCCTTGCTAGGTGATGATTGTTACAAGAGCTATGAGAAAATGGCATGTATTGGCATCCTGGTGGCACACTGTGGCTCCTTTACCTTATTTGTTGACTTTATTTGGAAAAGAAAAAGTTTAGTGAATTAGAAATGAGATGTGTGCTTATGGGAGAAAAGATCTGAGTAAGAAATAATGAAATTCTCATGTAGTCTTTGTAGAAGATGCAATGACCCCACTACCACTACCACACACAGAAAAGAAAAAAAAAAATCAAGATAAGCTATCTGTCATTCTTTTGAAGTCTGTTCAAGAAAGTTGATAATTGGAAGGATAATAAATTAAGAATCTTAGAAAGTTGGAAATTAGCCGGCAGTGGTGGCACACGCCTTTAATCCCAGCACTTGGGAGGCAGAGGCATGTGGATTTCAATGAGTTCGAGGCCAGCCTGGTCTACAAAACGAGTCCAGGACAGCTAAGGCTACATAGAGAAACCCTGTCTCGAAAAAGAAAAAACAAAAAACCAAAAGAAAGTTGGAAGTTGAGAAAAGGCACTTAAAAACAATTCTTCTTCTCAGTGTGTAAAGGGTGGGGGGGGGGAAAGCTAATCATTTTAAATGACTACAATTACATGGCATGGCAGTTCTGAAGGGCTGTGCTCTTCTCCAGGCCTGGAAATTGTAAGCTGTAATAGCTGATAGTCAGAAGCTACTTATCGTTGCAATAGTCTCGTGACTGCTACTGGGATAGCCAGCTGACTTCTGACGGAATTTCAGGCCACTTCATAAGAAGAGTTTATACCTTGTACTTTAGACTTGGTCAAAAGCCCATATCTGAGAAGGTCACAGGCACAAGGCGTGAAACTACTACTTTTATTTTGCTATATAGGCATGTTGTTAACTGCCTCTTAATATTTACTTTTATATCCATAAAGTACTGTGGTCTGTAGTCTTGATCAAGTAGCTTCTCTTTGCAGCAAATGGGGTTAATGCAAAGATTCATGAATGACAAAGGTTCTGAGCACAAGTGGAGGTTGAGTGGTCCTCATTAACTAGAACAACAATGTCATCCCCTCTAAAGTTGAGGAGCCATCTTGGAAGAAGGAGTGTGTTAGAGCCGTGTATTAGAGCCTAACAATAGGTGTTAGTGTGCTACTAATGCTTTTTTGGACTACTTTACCCTCCTGCCTAAATAAGAGGCCCTGGCAAAACTTAGTGGTGTACCAAGCAGAAACCAGAAACAAAATGCTGGAAGGTGTAATAAGGGCCTGGTGAGATGGATGGTGAAAGAGGCTGGAAGATAATATGACCAGAATGTCTTCTACATGAGTAGGAAATTATCTGAGAATAAATTACTAAGAAAAAAAGGAAGGAGGGAATTTTCTAGAAAATGCACTATGATTTGGTCTAAATCATGCAGTCTTAAAACTGAGGCTGCTTGGGTCTCGGTGAGGTACGTGGCTCACTTCACAGAAGTAAGGATAGAATGCATTTTATTTCCCCTTGTGTTTTGGTCCTTAGTTTCTACACTTAGAAAACCCAGATACCTTATAAATCCATTACTTTTAAAATCCATTTAATAAGCTTAATTTATCAAAATAATAATGTAATTGCCTTTCTTAAAAGAAGCCTAAATTCTACATGTGGTTTTAGCTTCAAGAAAAGTTTAGGTACTGTATCATACTTATTTTTTTAAAGTAGCCCTCACTAAGATGAATCTTCCACTTTGCTCAGTTTTAAGAGCTCATCAAATGTTAAACATGACAATGAAAGTATTGCAGATTCTACCATTTTCATGAATTCTCTCTTTCCCAAGTGAGTGAATTATTTATATTATGCACTTGCTGATGATAGATAGTCTAAAAGTGACTCCGCAGTATCACACATTTTTCAGACAAGTTAACAATCAGTCTCATTGGGCAACTGAAAATTATGAAACATTATCAGATGTTAGAAATATCTCATACTAAATAAACAGGAAAAAGTTCTCAAATGGAGTTTAGACTTCACTGTGTGATACTCATTTACCTGGCACAGCCTGAGATGAAGGCCTGGGGGCCAAAACAAGGAAGCATTGGCTTAAACAAGATCTGGGAGGGGCCTTGTAGAAATTGAGATAAGCTGCCACTTCTTTGCCCTTTTCACTTGGATTTCTGATGATCAGAAACTGTGGTGATACATAATTACTCTTTTAGTTAAAATACAACTTTCTCTTACTGTGGTTTCAGTTGTCAATAGATTTGATAGCTTGTATTGGACACTCAGTCAATCTGACCTTGCTTGCAGCAGAAAAATCACTCTTCATCTGAGCCTCACTTTCTAAATTGCTTTAGTTTTGGCAAACACCTTCCTTACTCAGTGTATTTATGTGAGAAAAGCAGAATTTATTGTCAGAAAGCAATGTACGTCTTGCTTAATGAGTAAGGCAGAGAATCAAAACAGGTACAAGTAAAGAAGTCCACTCTTGCAAAGCCCATTTCTCCTCATCACAGCCTTCATCTTTCCACTATAATGGGCCACAGGTCTATTGCTATCTGTAAAGCAATTGCTTCTCAGTGTTTCTCATGCCCAGTCATATTGTTACAAGGTTTGTTCTTCCAAACATATTAACAGTCAGCTCATGCATACAACTCAGCTTGGCCAATAAATTGTGAGCCAATGTAATATGTGCCTCTTTCCATGAGAAATATTCAAACCTGCACATGATTCTACCTGTTCTTTTTCCTCTATAGTCAGACCCAGCATGGATGACAAGACTCACTCCCTTGGCCTGAAATGCAAATAAATATAGACATGCAAAAAACTTGAACTCTACTTCTAAAAAGTAATATAGGAAGATAATAGATTTTTTTGTTGTTAAAGCAATTGTTTCTCGTTACTGGAGTACAGTTTTTATAAGCTGACTGATATAAGCTATGTCTATGCTGCTTCATACCATGTCCTCAAACCATGACATAATGTATGGTACAATCCATTGTATGCGCAAAGGAATCAGAAGAAGAGGCACTGCAGTGCATCTGTTTAATTACCATTTTATTCATTTAGTAGCCACCACGATATCATGTATTCAGGTCACCATGACAAAGTGCAGATCTATTTTAAGGGCAAGCTGTACTACCATGGTAAGCCAGCAGCAATTTCCAGATACTTGGAGACTTGAGACATTAAAGTTTTAAGTATAACAGAATGTTCAAGTGCATTTAGTACTGCTGAATAAAGATCCCATTTCTTGCAGAGTAAATGGTAATCTCCGTCTCTTAGCTTACGTTCTTTTTTTTTTTTTTTTTTCCTTTCTCTCCCTGGGGAGCTTTGATAAAAATAAGTGATTTTGTGCTGCTTATGCTTATCAGGCATGACCACACACTTCCTCCTCCTGCAGGGGGGTTATATTCATTTTACCCTTAATTAGTTCTGTGATTAATTTAGGTAAAGTTCTGTAGGATCTTTATTTTTCCTTGATTTGAATAGTTAAATGCTTAGCATTTTACAGTGTGCCATAAGCAGTCTCCAGAGGAAGTCCTTTGTCTGTGACCTTTCACACTCCTGACAGTGAACGCTGGTCTTCGCTGACTTAACACATGTGCCTATGGGAGGCGGGGATTATGTCCTCCAGCCACATCGGATGTACAAGTTTCACTGTGGACTAAACAGCAAAAGATAAGGAAGAAATCTCACCTCATACAACGAAGTTCATTTGCATGTGAGCTTCACATGTTAACATGCCTTGAGAGGTCCACAAGACTGAGCATTGCAGGCTTTATTTGTGGCTCTAGTTTGGTCTTCTTGGAAACTTCCTGGAAATTCTCTAGCATCCATGAATAGAATACATTTTTTCCTCTTCTAAGAGAAATCTGTCATCATATTGAAGCAAGGCTCTACAGAGAAAAGAAACCTACCTTTTGGCTATCTCCAACAGCTGGATCAGGACTAGAGCTAAGCAGAAGGAAACATTTCTCTCCATTCTATTTTTCGTCATCAACAGAACTTCATCATAGTAATGAAAGTTAGTCTGAGCTAATATAAACATGGATATTCTTCTCTATCTTTGTAGTAATATGAGTTTCTACCTGGATAGAAATGTTTGCTTTCATTGGGTTAAAAAAGAATATATATATATATATGAAAAGAAAAGATACTCCTCTGATTTCAGATAATACTGAAACTATGTTTTGCTACCAAATAATCATCTGAATACCAAGTGTTTCATTTGGGGAGCTTGACAAAAGCATGGAGGTCTAATATTCCTCTTTTCCTCTTTTAGCAATGGCAGTGACTAGCTTTCCTGCTTTTCCTTTTCCGGTACTCCACTAATGATTGAAAGCAAGTTGTTTATAAAGAACGATGCCTTCGAGGTAGAGTGAGCCTACTGAGTGCCACCCTGCTGGTGAAGGGAAAGCTGTGGACATGTTAGGTAAAAACTTACCTCATTAACTTTCTCAGACATATTTTAGACAATAAACACCTGATTTGAACTTTTGGGAACAAAGAAATACCTTGGCTTTCAATGAACACTTCTGAGCCCATAATGCCCCAACTCCTGATACCTTTCCTATTTTTCTCCTGGTTGAGTTAGGACATTCTGAATATGGTTTTCCCTTCTATGGGATAATGTATATGTGCCACTTTGCCTTATTCTCATCATGGAATTGCATATAATGAGAAAAATGCATCTGTGTGGTTTGTGAATGGAACACAAAAGTAATTTGGGTGCATTTGTCTATAATTGGAGAGCCCCTGCCTATGAAGCCACAAAGCCTGGGTGACCCTGCACACTCTTGTTTTGACAATGTAGCTAAAGTGCTTACTTTCAGCCACTGCAGATATATGGAGGTCTGCTCTGCTGGATGATGCAGAGAATGGTAATAATGATGATAATCACAGAGAAGATAATGGGAGTGGAGACATATTTAGAAAACAATGTCCTGCCTTACTGAACACCAACAAAACAGAGCACCCAGGGAGCCTGCTCAGCACAGAAGCTACACACAGAAAGTTGCCACTTCTCCTGCCCTTTGCAGACAACCCAGGTGCTGTGCCTGAGCTCTGGAGAACACAGTCTCAACACCATGAAGCCCAAAGCCTTAGCAAAACAAGGAAGCTCCCTACTACCAGCATTATCCTGTGGGAGAGGAGATGTGTGTTGGGGTACCCACCCTCTTCCCTGGGAAGTTGGTTTCCTACCTGGAAAGGATTACCCTTAGGATGTTCTTTTTCTGGGATCCCAAGGATACTACAAGCCTTCTCTTCAAGCATGTCTTTGGCTAATAAATCAAATTTGAAATTCACCAGTGGTAATGATACAGTCTCAGGCATGATATGAGACCTCAAGTGAAAACTGAACCTCATAGTTCCAGCCAAGGATAGTAAATTTCGAACCTCCACCCAGATGTAGCCAATGGACAGGACATTCTCCACAGTTGAGCAGAGAGTGGGGATTGACTTTCACATGAACTCTGGTGACCCATATTTGCCCATGTCCGCTGGATGAGAAGGCCTGGTGGCACTCAGAGGAAGGATAGCAGGCTACCAAGAAGAGACTTGATATCCTATGAGCTGAAGGACTGAGGTCCCCTTCAGTCATAGTTATAGGGGAGGGGAATAAGGGGAAAATGGGAGGGAGGGAGGAATGAGAGGATATAAGAGATGGGATAACAATTGAGATTTAACATGAATAAAATATATTATAAAAAATGAAAACTGAACCTCAAACTTTGAAAGCAAGAAATGACATATACAGTCTCAAATTCAGATAGGAGGCGTCAATGCTCACAGGAGTAGAAAAATGCTTACATCAATCTTTCTCTTTCTTCTTTAGAAGTTATATTTGTCTGACATTCTTCTGTCTTTGAGAAGAGGAATGGACTTTGTGTAAGGCTCAAAATAAGGCGACGGAATTTAGGATGGTGGTTTGAGTGAAGAATTCTCTTCCTAACACTGGGCAGTGCAATCAACAGAAGCCTAGAAAACCCTCCTGGCATCAAGTGCAATAGTGACCTTTTTCCTTTTCATATATATGTTTGTATCCGTACACATACGTGTGTTTTTACATATCCCTGTGTATGTTTTATATATGAAAACAAATTTATCATTATTCAGTTATTCCATTCTTCAACAGCTGCTCCTCTAGAGCTACCATATTAGTATTAAATGCTATAAAAGTGTGAAGTCCATGTTTCAGTTACCTTCGGAAACAAAAGACAAAGGTATGGCTACTTGCATTATGAAGTAGATGCCTCTACCCCTCCCAAAACAACCAAGACAAACAAACAAATGCAAGGAGTTTCTTAGAAACAGACTAGATGCTGTCACTGTAGGAGAGTAAAGAACCAAATAAGGATGCGAGTGCAATGTGGGAGAGGACTGCTGTACAGAGAGAGGTCCTGGGAAGAAAGCAGAGAGTAGTATGGTGGAAGCAATAGAAAGGAGTGTGGTGAGCAAATGGACCAGCCCATTTCCATTGGATGGTACAGTCAAATGCAAAGGGACAGATTATATGAAGAAGTTGCTGGAGTGAAGTTAAACTGTGAAAGTGATCAGTGAACATCAGTTTCCCATCATGAGCCAAGCTGCTGCATTCCTACTTCTAAGTGCATTGACAGAAGAAAAGAAACAAAGGTGTAAGAAGAGAAAGGAGGAAAGGAGGGGATGAAAATCAAACTACCTGGCCAAAGTAATGGCGCAACTCTCAGTTAAGACAAGTGTACAAGATGTCATTGTCTCTGAGCATCCATGCACACGGCAGGTCTCTGAGAAGAGAGAAAGTACAGCATGACCCCTTCTCATGAACATCATTCACTAGGCAGAAATTGTGCTGGGTGAGTCCCTCAACAGACCCAGAGAAACCAGGGTTCTAAGAGGTCAATGATGTGCTCAAGGCCTGGCAGCTGCTAGCAGAATCAGAACCAGAACCTGGCTCTCAATCAGGGTTATTACAGTCTCCCACCGTGCTGTATTACAAGTGCAGGTGCCTGTCTGCATGGAACAGCGTGGCTGAAGAAATGGAAGAAAGTGAAAGTCAATGAGTCAGTGGCAGGTACACTGGAATAAGAAATCTGAGGAGGAAGAAATTGTGAGATAGGAACCATCCTTCGTAGTGTGTCTGCTTACATGACACTTCCTGAAAGGTCTTTGGTGTCACTTTGCTCCAGTCCTGAGACCTCTGTAGGATTTGTGGTGGGCTTAGGTCTGGGGAAGCAGACATCTGGCAAGATTCAGAGTTGAGTCCTGAGGTTGAAGGCCAAATGTGCGTGTGGGTTCTCCACCCTTCCCACTGAAGAAGCAAAAATGAGAGTGTGAACTCATGGCTGGCTTAGAGAAACATCCTCTAGGATTCACCTCATATGACTCTTCCCTTTAAAAATGGCTATTCTGTGATGTGCTAGTGTTGTGGTAATTTTAAGAGTTTGGTTTAATAATGTTTATTGTCCTGCCTATAATTATTATTACATCAATATTTTCTAACCCTTTAGCAATCAATGAAACACAGACACCTGTTATATTTTAAATTAGCCTCAGTTAACTGGGGAGACAGCAGATAATAATCCTCTAAACTACATTCCATATTGGAGCAGGTATCCCACACCCTGCCCCAATCCCACGCCATCTGCTTCTAATACTTTCTATAGAGCTACCTCCCATCCATAATCCCAAATACTTTCTAATTATCATCATCTGGGCCAAATCCCCATTCACACCAGCTATGTGCTTCTCCTCCCCTTAACCCATGGCACTGGCCTCCTCCTTCCTGCTCCTCTCCTCCAGGTCTTTTTTTTTTCTCCCTCAAGATTCTTTCTGTCTCCCAAAGCCTGGGAACCTTAGCCATTCCTATTTCATTTGCCCTGTACAGGTGTGATGTCCTTTTATTGTTCAAACAGGTTAGGCTCTTAGGCAAGGTACAATTTGGGGCACAGAGACAGCAAGGAGTAATTAGCATGAAATACATCAGAACAACATGCTAGAATCAAAAGTGCTGTTATTGAATCCAACAAAACCGGCTACCAATTTACAGCATTAGATTCTCATAACCACATATATATTCATGTTGTACCTTACTTCAATTTAATATCATATATAAAAATTATATGCCTTTCCACAGATTTAATTATATGCTAAAACGTTTTAAGAAATGTAAACAAGAATGGTGGTTTTGTAGGATTGTTGAAGAGATAGATAGATAGATAGATAGATAGATAGATAGAAAGATATACATATATGTTTATGTATATATGCTAGAAAATGTTGCATCAATTGTGAGAACAGATGATACTGGTTCACACAACCAAGAGAGAATTTTGATCAAGAGAAAAAAGAAAGAAAGAAAGAAAGAAAGAAAGAAAGAAAGAAAGAAAGAAAAGAAACACAACTCTCTAAGAAGGGACGGGGCGTATTTTCTGTGACAATAACTGAACGTATATAATGTGAGAACATCTGCAGCAGCTATATTGCTGAGTGTCATTGAAAAGACTCATTGTGCTGAGTCTTTGTCTGTCCTGCCTCAAACTTTTCCAGGAGGTTCTAGAATATATAGTTCCAAGCTGTTCCCTGCTGTGTATCACAGTAATCACATTTTCTGTCACTCCATACTATCTGGGCATCAGTAGGAATACACAAGGCTTCCAGCCCTTTCTTTTCTTCTCTCTGATTATTGTTCTAAATAGTCGAAAAGGGTTCACAGGACTGGGCTTCAGGTCTGTTTAGTACAAAAAGAGCACTGCTGCTTACTGTTTGTTCAAGCTGCATTACTATGGAGCTGCATTTTGTATCAAAATCATTATTTACATAGCTCCATGGCTTCAAATGATGAGCCTTCCCCAGGAAAAATTCACCCAAAACATAACATTAAGTATGAAGTCAATTTATTACCCCAAATTGAGTGAATAAAAAGTCTTTTAATTTAAGCTTTAAGTTTCTACTCAGTTCTTGGGATGGTTAATTTTTGTTATCAACCTAATTAGATATCAAATTAATTAAGCATTGCTCTGAGAGAGCCAGTCAAGCATTTCACAGAGGATTAACCAAGGGAGTGAAGAAGAGCCTGGAGAACGTATTGTAGCTTCCAGTGCTGGCCCAGTCGTATAGAGGTCTGAGGGAAAGCTATTCTTTGCATCTGCCTACCATGCCTCCTTACTGGTGAGCACATCTGTGCTACGCTGCCATCGTTTCCAGATGTAAAATCCCAGCTTTCTCATCCTTCTAACATGAGCTGAAAACCACTGGTTTTCCAGGATACTCTGGTCCTTAAGTGACAGTAAATGCTGAGACATCCAGCCCTGCAGACTGTGCAGCTACTTCACTTTTGGGGAGTTCCAGCATGTAGTGTTAGACTACGCAGCACCTACCAGGTAAATTACTAATAAATTCCCTCTTTAATTTATATGCATTCTGCTAATTCTGCTCCTCTAGAATACCATAAATGATGCAGTTTCTCCTGACAGAAGTGAGAGAGGAAAGGAAAGCAGAACTTTTTAAAGAAATATGTACCTCTTTTTCATGAGACACACTATGCAACGGTTTTAGTTTAGATGGTAGACCTTAGATCATTCACATTTCCCCCAACCTTAGACAATGTTATACTTTCCAAGGATTTTCTATGCATTGTTTTGCATATTACCTTGAGGGAACACTTCTTCACTAAGACAGATTCTGAGGACAGTGACTCCGGCCAGATTTGTGATTGAACCTGAAGAAATTTTAAAAATGAATGGAATGTCTTAGAACCTAGGTGTTTTAATTTTGACAACAATTATCATGAATGCAAAACTGACCAAATGATAGAGTCTTCCACATCATAAACACCAAAGCTGTATAGCCCATTTGTGTAGAAGACAGAGAGAAGTAAATTGCTAATAGGGCGTTGCTGTTTTTTTTCTTTTTTTATGATTTCCTCATTCCTTTGCTTATGTCTTCCCTCTCTTTCTCATTCTTTTTCTCCTCCTTCCTTGTTTTTTTAATTTTTTTCTTTTCCCGTCTTTTAACATCTTCCCACATCCTTGATATATTTTCTCTTATTAATTTGAAACACTGATTACAGAAACTTTAAGGTATAGTGTATATGAACTTTCCTATATTTTTGCAAGCCAATTAAAAACTAATTTTGTTTCCCATAACTCAGTAAGAGAAAGAACTAAAGAGGTTAACCCCCTACTAATTTGTTTTTTTTTTCAAATGTTATGAAACTACTTAAACTTTTTTAATATTGTATTTATGAATCTATTTAAACCCTTTAATTGATAATAATCTATCTACCATTTAGCAATAATCACAATGCCTAGAAATCCACTTGGACCTGTGGAGTCAGCACGTACATCATTTAAGCCATTTAACTGAGTGCTGTTTGGGAAGACTCAAGGTCTGTTAATGCATTATTTCTCATTCGCCACAAAACTGGAAAGCTGAGACTTTGAAATATTCCTCCCAGTAGGAAAAAAAAAAGCAGTAAAAAGAAAATGGTGTTGTTTAAAAATGATTATACTGTTGGGTGGAATTTAAAACATAATTTGAGTTTGATTGGTAACTTCAAGATATAGAAAAAATTCTAATACTAGCTTCTAATCAGTATGTAAATCACACTTCATATACCTTCTTAGCAATCCCAGGCAGACTGGACATCTTTGAACAAAGATTCCTGAGGACTTGTTAGACCCTCATCTTTCTGAAAGTTTAATTATTTCCAAGATATGAGAGAAGGTACAGACAAGCACCAAGACGTATATGGTTGGGAAGCCTGTCTCCCATTTGGTCATTGACTTAAAGTAAGTTGATGAAAATATGGGAAAATTAATTACATGCTTAGATAAATCTGATATAATTGATAAGTGAGGACCATATATGATATGGTTATGTACTGTGTTATATATGTATAACACATGTATGGACTGTGTTAGACTTTTCAATGCTATAACAAAATACTGAACAGAAATAATAGAGAAAAGATTTATTACACTCATAGTTTCAAAGATCTTAGCCAGCATTGCACTCAGGGGGAGCTCATTCTGTGGTGCAGGAACCAGAGATAGAAAGCTTGGTAGGCTGGCTTTCTCCCCTCTACAACATTGCGACACCAGCCTGGGGAATGGTGCTTCCTCACTCAGTTAAGCCTTTCTGGAATGTTCTCACAGATATGCTGCTGGTGTATGCTTATTAATTCTCAACGTGATTATCAAATTAACCACATTCAAGTAGAGTAGATATGTCCTGGGTTATTTTGTTCTCCATATAGTCTTCACTGACACTGTCAGGAAATGTAATAGGAAAAGACTAGATGTCTCATTGCCTTTGAATATGTCTAAGATGTCCACTGGATGACAAGGCTAATATGACATTTTTGAACAAGGATAAAAATTTTATCTTCTGAGAGTTAATGTTCTTAAAATCATGTGCATATCCGTGTTTGTATCCATATGTGCATATTTCCTTGCACCTATGCTTTTATTCACATATGTACTTGAGTACATCCATGCATATGACCATGTGTATGACCATGTGTGTGACCATGTGTATGTCTATGACTGTATCCTTGTTCCACCCATGTGTTTATCCAAATGTGTCTGCACCTGTGTATCTATGTGTGTATTTATGTGTAGTATATGTTCATATGAACATATGTGTGTGAACCCATGTATATATCCGTGTGTACACCCATGTGTATACCTTATGGGTTTCCTTGTGTGTATCTATATGGACATCTATAAACCTATACTCACATCCATTTGTGTACATCTATATTTACATCCGTAATATTCTGTGCACCTATATATACATATATTTGTGCATCCATATATGCATCCACATGTGTACCCACGTGTGCATCCATATGTGTATCCATATGTGCATCTATGTATGTACTCATGTATACAGCCCCATGTGTATCATGTCTGTATCATCTGTATTTCTTGTGGACTTATGGCTATGTATCACCTTTTCTACAGATACCACTCTGATCGGAGAGGCTTTAGATGAGTAGAATCCATCATGTCTGCGACCAGGACCACATGGGAGGCAGTTCATTTCACCAGCAGAACATTAGAGAACACTACTGGCCTCACAAAGTTTTCTATATTCTTGGATTAGATGTTGTTTCTGATGAAAACTGACAGAAAGCATTTCCTGGGTATTTTATTTCTGTCTACAAGGCAATAACCTCTTAAATAGAATCCCGATTTCTGAAAAAAGTCACTCGTAGTACTCAAAATAGTCCACACAAGGCATGTTTTTCAGACTGTGCCAAATCCGAGAAATCCCAAGTATGTGTAGTATGTCACATAACAGATTCTTTTTTCCCTTGAATATGGCAGGGAGAGGGAGGAGGACATATGTGAGAGGGATTGACTAATCACCCTGTCTGGAAGACACATTCTAATTCAATGAAGCAGAAGGAAACGGAAAAACAGACACCAAATTGAATATATCATATGTTGTCTAAAAACTGCAGTAGATTATAAAAAACAAAGCACTTCGCATCACATTTGTTGTTGGAGACCCAGAATGCTGATGGCTTCCTGCTCTGGTTTCCCTTTCTAAACAGGTTTCAAAATGGGACCACAACAAGAAGTTCCAACTCAGGAAAAATATGCAAAAATTCTGAAATATTAACTTTTTAACAAGCGTATGCTCTCACAGAAAACAACTGGTTAGACAAAAATTTCAATCCAGGGAAAATGGCACAGTGGCTAAAGTGCTTGCCTACAAGACTGAGCACCTGAAGTCAGATCCCAGAGCTCACTCAAAGCCAGATGTGGTAGTTTGCACTTGCAATCCCAGGCTGCTGTGCAATGGAAAGCAGAGACAGAAAACTACCCAGAAGCTGTGGGCAGTGCACTTGGCATACATAATGGCAAACAACACAAGACCCTTTTTAAAACAAAAAGGAAGGGGTGGCTGTCCTCTGACCTCCCTGATCATGTCATGTGCTCCAAAACTTATACCCAAACATGTGAACACACATCCTTATGCACAGAGAGAAGGAGGCAGGGACAGAGGGAGGAAGGGATGAGTAGAGGGAGGGAGACGGAGAAAAATTTAAAAAATGAAAATCTCTTCAAGCTGCCAAGTAGGGGAATGGTGACCCTCACAGACAACAATTGAGCCAGGAGAATAAAAGTTACTTTTACACAGCTATTTTGTTTGTCAAGGACAGTACAACAGTTTTGTTTGAAAGGTGTATAAGAAACTTGGAAAGAAGTGACAAATTACTTAAGAGTCCATGATAATGAGTAGATAACACCAAGATAAGGTGTTAAATTGGACTTATAAAGAGTTCAACAGAGTGGAGGTATGTGACTTAGGGTGAAGAAGATCGAGAAATTTACTTATGTCTCTCAGTTTTATTTCAATAAAATAAGACTTCCAACTTTAACAATCATTCAAAAGGTTAATTAACACACTATTGGAAAAAACTAGGTAGATCTCTTAGAGTTAGAAGCCAGCCTCGTCTATAAAGTGAGTCCAGGACAGTCAGGGTTACACAGAAAAACCCTGCCTCAGAAAAACCAAAACCAACCAAACAAGAAAAAATATCAGTTCAACTTATTTTACTTTCCTTTCAGCTTATACAAATACATTTAAAAATGGTTAAAAGAAAACAATACGATACCGTGAGAGAGATATAAAAATGCATCCAATAAAATGTTATTTTTCCGTACTTCTCAGTTTTCATCTATTACCAACAAAGCCTCAATGCCTTTATCTTTCTTATTGGAAAAGAAGTCAAACAATACATTCTCATCACGATTTCTCTTCCTACAACTCCTCCCTGAGCTTCCCCACCCCGCAACGTCCCCCAACTTCATGTCCTCTCTACCTCTCACTCTCTTCAGAAAACAAACTTTTTATCGTTTGCCCAATTGTTATTTTGAACATGTTTGTCTTTTGTTAAGCCTTATATACCAGTGGTTCCCAAAAGCTGTCTTCAGGAACAAATCTCTCAGCTTTGTGCACTGAGGTATCTTTGAATGCCCATATTCCCTTTGCTATTCATAGGTGGCGAAGGATGGAAGGATGCTTTCTTTTCTTCCCACACATTTCCCCCTTTGCCATTTTTTAATGCAATTACATTCAAAGTCACAAAATAGCAAAACAGCCATAAAATAGCCATATTCTGTGGAGGTGTGTGGGAAGAGGAAGCTCCAAGATGGAGCTGGTAGCCTACGTTAGTTCAAATTAAAAATAAGGTTGGCACTAACTTAAAGTGAAAAGAAACTTTAGTAGTTCAGAGGCTTTAAGACTGGGATCATGGGATGTCTCAGGATAATTAAGCAAAATAACAAAATGTGTGGCCCAAGTGAGATATATTGCATGAGCCAAAATACTTTTTAGAAGCAGTCTGTCATTCTTAAGCATATTCATCGATTATTAGGATAGGAAATGCACAAAAATCCCAGTCTGTCAAAGATGGTAAGAGTATAGTGTAGGTACAAATGAGTTAGTAACATCTAATTGACAACACTTTCAGCACAGTGGGACCTAGAAAGCTTTTATTGCTGCAAAAGCTGATTTGAAGAACTGAATCCTTTCTTTACTCAGTAGTCTTTCCTATACCCACTGCATTACTTTTGCCCTTCTTCATGCAGGTGATCTATCTCCTTTAATCTACAGTATGACAAACTAATAGCAATTGTAATAATAATAATTAATATTAATTAACTTTTAGCTAGGCAAAGATAATAACTGTGAGATCAATGTTAATGTTATTCTTTATAGAAAAGTTTCTTATTGCTTATTTTTATTTCTTTATTGAAAACAAATGTAATGGCAGAAAAACCATCAAAACACTAGCTTCTGTATTGCTTCATTATTTTTTAAGATAAGAGATTTTTTTTTTCTGGATTCATAATTACATGGCTATGGCCCCAGAACACAGATCTAAGTTACCACAAATTCCATGTTCCAAAGTGGGAATAGTTTCATAAAATTATATAGTTTTATAGAGCAAAGAAGGTCATAAACTAAAACAAGTTTTAATATACATTGGCAGTTCATCAAAGAGGTAGGTACATCAAAATGGGGAAAGCTTTTCTGCACCCTCAGGTGCTGCTACCTGATGCCATTCTTTGCTTTTGGGCTTGTCAAAGAAAGGAGTCGGCTAGGCTAATAGAATTTAAAAGGTGTTTATATATTAGTCACAGGTTGTTAGTTCCCACATACAGGTAGGCAAGAAATGACTACTGAGGGGGTCGGGGTATCCTAAAATGAGTTGATATAAAGCAATCAGCCTCTGGACCTGCAACATTCCAACC
This sequence comes from Acomys minous, assembly GCF_964271855.1. Taxonomy (NCBI): domain Eukaryota; kingdom Metazoa; phylum Chordata; class Mammalia; order Rodentia; family Muridae; genus Acomys; species Acomys minous. The sequence goes on along the minus strand of NC_140489.1, from coordinate 67,905,488 downwards.
TTCCCAATCACCTAAGTTCTAATCAGCCACCCAGTCTCTGCATATGTACCTTCTTTCCAGGAATTCCTGTTGACAATTCTCCCTGTTAATCAAGTATCACATTCTGTGCATGAGGGGGCCAAGTATTATTTATTAATAATTAGAAGGTCCCTCGTAGTGGGAAAGCTCATTCCTAGGATCTGATGTAGATGAGGCTGAGTTGTTGGCAGGTCAACAGTCTTCAGAAGAAAGGAATTGCTGCTAAAGGCCATTAAGAAAGAAACTCCCGAATCATATCAGAACAGTGGTAAGCCATCATGATCTGCATTTGACTTATTTTTTCCTTACGTCCTCACTATCAGATGTAACATTTACATGTGACATACAATAGGATTGTCATACCTAAAATCAAAGTATTCTAGAACACAGTTTGGCTTGCTGATATGAAGATAATAGATGGAGAAAATATGTATTTTAAATAACCAAAAATTACATAGTTTTTTAATGGATTGACTGTATGTTTCCACTGTATTTACAGTATTTTTTTTCTGTATGAACTATCTTCCATATATTTAAATGAGTGTAGTTGGGATATTGGAAAGAGCCACTGTAGTACTTTTGTTAGTAAAATACAAATGTTTAACTATCTGTTTAATTCCAGCTAATTGTATTATAGGACACTACTGAAGAAGCATTAGTACTTAAGGTATTAAGCATCATGAATGTTGTTGCTATTAGAGATTGGTGTTTTTTCTGTACTTTGGATAAGGAGAGTTGGCTCTTTGGATACTTCTAGTTAAGGGAGTAAAGTTTAATTTTAAAACTAGATGTTTTCATTTAATTTCATGCAGATTTTGATGGCTAATAAAGAAAATGTATAATTTATAAAGCCAGTGAAAACATTTGAATATTTTAAACATGAAAACTAGTTTTGAATAAGGAAGACATTTAGAGTGACTAGTCATAACAAAAAGCATGATTAAATGAGGAGATATAGTAGCTATATTTGTAACTTCACTGAAACCAATATTAGTATCTAAGTATCACTTATAAATATACCAGATGGGATATTAAATACCATAAACATTTTAAATATTAAATATAAAAATACCTAAGAAGAAGCATTAAAAGTAAGAGAAATGTTAAGCTGCTTGTCATTGGTGTTGAAGATGAGTATCATCCAGCATTTTCAAAGTCCACATAAATGTGCTCTCAAGGGATGTAAAACTTTAGCCATGATGAGTTTTGTCCTCCAGGAGTGAGCTAGAAGTACCTGAATACACACCTGATCTTTGTTTCAGAAGAGTCATAGATGTGCTACGACTCTTTTTTTAATTGACAAAATTATCTGCTTTCTTTCCTTTTTGTTGTTGTTGTTTTTGTATTCCTGTAATTTGAGGAATATTCTGTACCTAACCTAGAATTTTAGTTAGTATAGCTAAAAATTCTTTACAATACTTGTTGCTATTGTATCTGTTAAAGATCAAATTTTATAAACAGTTTAAATATTTGTCCATTAAAACAAATTTCATAATCACTATATGATTTAATAGAAATATTCTAAGTAGGAATAACTTTTTATAACAAAATTGTTCTATGGTTAAAGCAATGACCAACTATCCAAAAACTAAATGCTTTGTCCAACCAGAAAACATATACAACTAAAATCTTATCACAGGTCTTAAATGTCCATTGATACTTGGAGAATGTCCTATGTCACGCTATGTTCTGTCACCTACACTGAGCCTTTATTGTTAGTCCAATTTTTAATTCTTTGATGACACACTATGTCACATAAATCACTATGAAAATTTATATGTGTGCATATGCATTGGTCCTCTTATTTAAGTACATAGAAATATTTCCATCACACATTACTCAAGAATAACTTCTCAAGCAGGTAAAAGTAACATTTTTTTCCACTTTCCTGGCCTTTAGTAACTTACAAATTAAAATAGTAAAAATTAAAGTTAGGAATGAAATAGGAAAAATGTAAGTGACTAAGCGGATGATGGATTAGGTAGTCTGATCAAGAAAAAAGTTTGGATCCTTTGTTTCCCACAAGCTTCAAAACTGCACTGTGGTCAATCATCATTTAAAATATTTGTTGACACAGATACATTATTGTATTTCTGTTTTCTTTCTTAAAAACAAACAAATGAGCAAAGAGAATGTTGATCCCTTGGAGGATGATTTAAAAGTTGTGTGCAGATATAAAAGAGTGACGCCTGAAAGTGCTCTTTCTTTCTCTGAGTATGTTGACATAATTTATAAACAGCTAATACAGAGACTATAAGATGCCACTCCTTAGATGTTCCATGGAGAGGAAGTACTTACATATGTGTATCTTTAAATACCTGATCATCCAGCATCAGAAAAAAAATCATGTTATTGAAAAATACTGGAGAGATGAGAAGAATGAGAGAAGCAATGAACTCTGGTGTGATCTTCACACCTTTACTCTTTTCAACAGTTCAATGCCACTGCACTATTGTATCCATTCAAAGGCATAGGTGATCTCAAAATGAACTGGTATGATGCTCCAATATCTAAATAGTAATATTATCAGAGCATGGCAATTAAGACAACAGAACATTTAAGTGGGGGCAGCTATGACCTGGCTGTAGTGAAGTTTATGTGGTTTCTTCTAATATTGTATAGTTCACAACTTAGTTGATTTTTTTTAAGTTGCTTGAAAATACTAAGCACCAAAGTAAATCCATACAATGCCATGGAGGGCATGTTCTTGATGTATTTGATATAAGAGCAAAGCTAATGGATCATGTAGTTCTACTCCTCAGAAATATTTCCAGAACAAACACAGCAGAGTGAAATAAGTGTGTCTGTCTGATAAAGAACCTGGAACAAATTTGAAGATTGAGATGCATCAAAGTGAAGCTCATCACTTGATGGCAGGTATGACTGTGCGCGCACTAGTGAAACGTCTTCAATTATGGAGGATTTGTTATGCATGGGCTGCTTTTGTTAGTAGAATAGATTCATCCTGGATATCCTTGGCAGCCATGCAGATTTTTGAAAACCACAGATAGACACTTTGTAAGTGACCTTTATTTTTATTGTTATCTACAACAAGAAGATGGGAAAACAAAGGACATCTTCTAGTAGTCTATTCACAAATAGAAAGGGAGACATCTGCAGCCTTATTTTCTATACAACTTCAGATAAAAGTAAAGTTATGAGAATAAATTGTTTCGGGTCTACAGTCATACTACCCTGAACGTGCCGGAAAATATGTGTATTTTCAGTATTTTGCATACTAACATAGAATGTCCATAATATGAGTTTCCTCCTCTGCATTTTACGTTTTACCCAGGTGGTTTCTCTTGCTTTGCCTATTCCTGAATGCATCTGATATGTGGCAGAAGCTGTTGCTAATGTATTTCAAAGCCAAAATACATATCTGTTATCTGAAGCACATTACAGGATCCTCAGAGCCCCTTATTGCCTCTCAGTTCCCTTCTGAAATCATTGCCAAATATTCCTTCTATCTCTTGGCTCTTGAGCTCCAATTTCGGTTCTGTTAATTTCATCCCAAGACAGAAACAGACCATGATCTAGTGGTTAGAGCACAAGGTGTGGCAGGAGCTCATCTGATGTCTGTGCTCCCTGGTGGAGATTGATTCACTATGTGGCCTTGGGCGAGTTACTTAGCCTCTATCGCCCCACATGAACCATGTCTTAATAATACCTACCACACCGGGGGTTATGAGAATTCATTAATAAACTATCATTATCGGTCTTCATTATGCACCTGTGTGCAGCCCCAAACAATCCCTCTTGTTATAATTGAGCAGTATACTGTGGGTTTTACTTTTTATGTGTGAGGAGGGACCTTGTATGTTCTCTCTACTCCTGCTCAAGTCAGCTATTCGGACCACACTACTTTATCTGAGTAATTTGGCTTAGTGGAACGTTTTATCTTGTACAGAATTCCAGATGTTGACACAGAGAAATTGAAGAGATGATTATTAGGCCAGCTTCCCATCCATTGCCAAGTGGCAGGCTCATTTTTCTCTCTTCAAAACTGCCAGCGAGCTGGCCCCTTTGCTTCTCAAAGCAGCAAAGTTTTAAAGAACCAAGGAACATTACCCAAGCCACAGTGCAGTAACTCTAATAAACTGCACCTGTGGATGGCTCTCTGGTTTATTTATATACAGTATCACAGGTCATTAACAGAAAATAACCCACTGAGATACAACATTCTTGTTTACAGTGAGGTTCTGGTGGTGACAGCAGGAATATAAAACACAAAATCAACAGGGAACACTGAACTAATAAAAAGACAAGGGTCTATAAAACATGGGAAAAAACAAAGCCAACTGTGCAGACAAAATAAAATAAACTTCCACCATAAAACAATCAAAAGCTATGGTATATTTATAGAGACAGGGGAACCCAAAGACCCACTGAGCAAGAATATTTATGGGTGTCAGATTGAAAGTCAGGAAATCTGTGTGCTGTTGAGATGAAGACTTGAGTGCCGGGACACATGTTTAGGAAAACAAGTTTATTTCCCTTACTTTCAGATGTCCTTATCAACCTTTCTAGCCAATATGCTTTTAGACATCAGGGCTCTTCAGTTCTGAAACTAAGCTTGATTAAAGTTAACATATACTGCCTTTACCAAATGGAACCTAAGAAATATGCATGCTAAGAAACTGCTTGATCATTTTGTCTCTATTACCTTAGTTCCTTGCATTCATGGCTAAGAATGCATGGCAGCTTTCTTTACAAATGGCTCCTCCCTAGTAGGTCCTATACTTTATGTTTCATGGAAGCCATTGCCTGGGAAGAATTTTCCTATTTCTGAATTACAAAATTTTAAATTCTGTTTCAACTATATGCTAATTTTTATCAGTCTCCACAAGTTCATAGATACTTATCTTTTAAGATGAGCAATATGAGGCTGACAATGAGTGTTCTGACAAGATGATTCTGGAAGGAAGAAATGGAGAAGGAGGATCAGTCTTATGAAACAGAATGAGATGCGTAGGTGTTTTGAATCTCAATCCTTTCTAGGCCAAGACACTACTGACAGTATACTGATAGTAGTGCAAAATTTTCAGAAGATGGGACAAAAGTCCTTACTCTATTCCAGAATATAGTTGAAGGTAGTTCTGCTCTTCCAGGTTTCTCAACTTTTGCCTTTTTAACCAAACTTCTAGGTATTTAGAAATGTTATTTCTTATTGTATGTAAAACCACAGATAAACAAAGAATAAAATGGGTCTACACTTTCAAGAATTTGTCCTCCATGTTGAAGCTAACTGTCTTGTCACAATCCTGGTCTAAAGGCAAGAACTCCATTCTGCTCTCTGTTGTACCTCTAGTACTTAGTATAATACTAGATAAATGACAGTTTTCAATGGATATGCTAAGTGAAATAATGAATAAATTAATGAGATATAGCACAGCATTAGGGCTATAAGCATACCACCAACAGAGAAATGTATGCATAGAAAGAACCCAATTTAGTGTCTGCCTCATATAACTGTCCAGTAGGTAGTGTCTTTTCCCTTTTTAAATGGGAGGCTGATGTATTGGAGAAGTATTTGTAGCTGGGTATAGTGGTACATGCCTCTAACCTCAGCACTTGGAAGGTGAGGCAGAAGGATGAGGATTTCAAGGTCATCCTCAGCTATACAGTGAGTTCCAGGCTAGCCTGGGCTACATAAAACCCTGTCGTCTGAAAAACAAACAAAAAAGTAAAGAAAGGAAGAATCGTCTATGCCCGAAGCACCAGAATTTCTGATAAATAAAGTTTAGAAGATGGTAATTTTTCAAAGGGCAGTAATACAACTAGGAAAAAAATCCTATATTATATGAGGAACTAAGAAGCCACAAATGTATAGCTCTCTAAACAGGTATGTTTTGCTAACATCTATAAAATGATCACTGCGCAGCCCATTTCCAATCATGGACGCTGTTATAAAAATGCCATTTTAAAGAAGATACAGATATCTGCACATGGTGGTGCACACTATTAATCCTAGCATTCTAGAGGTAGCGGTAGGTGAATCTCCGAGTTCAAGAGTTCGTGGTCAGCATGGTCTACAGAGTGAGTCCCAGGACAGCCAAGGCTACACAGAGAAACCTTGTATTGAAAAATAAAATGAAAACAGCAGCAACAAAAAAAGATACAGAAACATTATGTTATCTAAAAATAAAAGTGCAAATACTGAAACTAGGTCAAGCTATATAAATTCATTAATTATTCACATGTACCCTCAATTAAGAAAGACTGGTAAAGTTTGTAAAATGAGAAGGGTGATGCCTCCTGACTTTCCATAGTTTCTGCATAGTTTTGAAAGTGATAACCCAGAATGATGTCAATTAAAAATAAATAAATAAACAGAAAGCTGGAAAACCTAAAGGTTTCTGGCCAATGAGTTAACTGGCCAGTAGCTCATCACAAGGTGAGAAAAGACCAATCGTATGTTCTCTATAGATGTCTTTGTTTGCGCTACTACCCAAGAACACTTAGGAGCAGGCATTCTTTGCTCACATTCCTGAAGCTAGAGTTTCAGGAACAAGGCCTTAACACGTGTGCTGTGTGGTGCCATATAGGTAAAAAGCTTTTTTTTTTTTTAATTAGACTAAGAATGGGAATTGAGGAATGCTGAATGGATGTATCAACCGTCAATAAAGTGCCGTTTAGCCAATCAGCTGGCAGAAGGATAGGAAGTAGAAGGCGGGGCTTGCTGGAGAAGGAAGAGCAAGTTTGGCAGTGGAGTAGAGACAGTTGATTGAGGAGGTGGACAAAGGGGAGTTAATGGCCTGTTGATCATTATTAGTGATAAGTGCTTGACATATAAGTATTATATATCAGTTTAGAATAGTTTGTTTACCATAGTTTAGGAATAGATTTGTATTAGTATAGTTTCTGCCTGAAGCGTTGTGCTAGCAGCTTTAAAGTATACTTCAGACTCTGTCTTTATTTAGCTACCATAAGCGGAACCGATATTTTTTTACTGTAACATGTGCATCCTCCTGGACAGACAGCGTTTGTGCTCTAACAGGAGAGAAAGGCATGAGGAGAAAGCTAACTACAGCATGAAACATTCTTAGGGGCAATTTATTTATTTATTCGTTTTGGTTTTTGAGAGTGTCTCATTTGGTAGGTAAAGCCGGCCTGAAATTCACTATGTAGGTCAGGCTAACTTCAAACCCATGCCAACCCTCCTGCCTCAGCCTCCCAAGTGCAGAGATTACAAGGATGAGCCACTAAGCTCCTCATAGCTGCTTAGGGGCCTTTTGGTTAATAGTATCACACTGGCAGGGATATTGAGGGGATACAGGTAGATCGTAGCATCTTCTCAGACTCCTTTACCAAACATATTATCAAGAGAACAAGTAAGGAAGTTTATTGTCATACATATTAACACATCTTACCTATATGTGCTCCTCAGGGAAGGAGTATTTCTCTAAGGGTGGCTTAAAATCCACAAAGGATTTTCATAGAAGTGACAAGACAAGGAAAAAAGACTTTGAGTCTCTAGAGACAGAAAGTCGCAAGAAGATCAATACAGAATGAGCTTCATGGTAGAATAAACCTGCTTGGTAACACTCATTAGTAGGTTCCTGAAGTGTCACTTCAAGAATGAACAGGTCCCAAAGCAACTTCAGGGATCAGCTCTGCCCTTCGTCATAGACAATGGGTGGAGACCTCTGTGAATTATTATCCTGCTTTTAGGCCATCAGTGGAGAGGGGGAACCACACATATCTTCTATTTTTCCATTGACTGCACCTTCAAAATAAGCTTTATGGCAATGCTGTGTGTTTGGGGATACTGTATTCAGCATCCCTTTAACAGTAACAGGCAAATTGTTGGTGTGCAGTAGACTTGAATACATGGAAGAGAAAGCGGTTCCAACTTCTTTCTTTTACGCAGGCAAAAACTGCAGCTCTCAGGGAGCTTGCCTGGCTTGCTCAGAGCTGCACAGCTTTTTAGTGGTAAGCTGAGGGAAACTCTAGGTTCTGTGGGTCTGCAACTCCGTGTGTTTCAGTTTGTAGTCCACCACTAAGGTCAGTCATTTCCCCCAGGAGCTGCCTTTTAGATCTCTTCCTGACTTGAATCTTTAGCCACAAACATACATCTCTATTCCTGTTTGCAGTAAGAGATGAACTGGCATTGTGCACTTGTTTCTGAGGAGGAAATCGTTTTGTGTTGAAACTCAGCCAGACTGAGGAAGTCCTGCTGAGACTGAAGGAAGCTCACTCATCCTTTGCAAATGCTCTGGGAGAACGGAAAACATAAGAATTCTTGTCTGTGCAGTTTTAGCTAGCAGATATTGGGCAACAACCCACTGGATTATTTCCTTTGCACCTGTATGTAAATAATCCGAATGGAACTCATTAACATTTAAATTCTAAGTTACTAAAGTATCCAAGGGAAAACTGATTAGATTGACTTGATTTGGTGCCAATACAGTAAATGACTTAATCTTTTAAACAAATCGAGGCAGCAATCTTCCGTAATTTTGAAACACCATACTTTAAAAAAAATGTTATTTTGAAATGTGAAAGAAAGTACCTTATCTCAAACAGTTCCTTCTCTTTTATCAAATAAATGTTAATGTTTATTTTTAGAGTCACGGAGACACTAGCCATGGGTTTCCATTTTATTCCTCTAGTGGATTATTTCTAACCCAAATGGCTTTTATTTTTCTTTGAAGAGCCCAAATGCCTTTGGGGCTCAATATTCTTGGAAAATATGTAAATGATGGCTTTCCCCTGTCAATCTGCAAGTGAGGATTCAGTAAGCCCTTCACCCACATCATCTGTAGCATAATAGCATTTTAATTTAGAGTGAACCTTTTTGCTTAGCCCATATGTATCTTGTATATTTTAAGAAAAACTATTTACAGAGGCTTGTAAAAGTCCCTAGAGATGCAACATCTCATTTTCAATTCTGTTGGCAGGAATACTAATTACATTATCACATATTCAGCAGCATTCAGCAGAGTTATTTTTCATTCATCCTTAAGACCTGGCATGCCCACCAGGTCAGTTTCAATAAGCACTACCTTGAGAATCTCTGCTGATGGCACACACAGATAATTAGGTGGAGTGTTAGGAAGAAATCTCACCCACCAAAAGCTCAGCCTTGGAGATTTGCTCTGCTTCTCCTTCTTTGAGGAAGAGGGGAAAAAAGCCAATGGTTGCTAAAAATGAGAGTACATTTATCACCCAACCCTCTCACCCCCACAGGTTAGGGTTTTAATTGAAGTTTGGCTTTGGTCCTTAAAAGTAGAAGAAGGAGCTGCTGACTGTTAATACTGAAGAATGGTGAATGGTCTTCTCAGAGTTTTTGGTTCGCAAGATGCTGAAAATGGGTAGTTTCATTTGTAGGGGTTTTCTTCTGCAGCTGCTACTGAAGGAATGCTTCCTGGTTTATACTACAATCCTACACCTTTGAGAGATTTAATAAACACCAGTGGAATTAATGACTAACACTGCACACTGTCTGCATACCTTGCTCAATGAAGATAGCAGTGGAACTAGAAAATTCACCTTGTGTGTTCTGTTTTCTATGACAAGTTTTGGTAGTATCAACCCCAAGCTGGTGAGAAGACTGTATCTTTGACAATATGCAGATCTTGGAAGAACAGAATTTGGCAATAAAAACACAATCCAGAAACAGTTTAATTTCACACAGCAAATAATAGCTGTACTATTATGCCAAGATTATGGAAAAACCGAATTCTCATCTTTGTTACTCAAAATAAAAAAGAGAAGTTCTCATAGACCACATGGCACATTCCTGTGGGGTCACTGCACTGCATTGTAACTTGGTATTGTGTTTAACCTGGAATATCTACTCTTTTCTCTTGAAAGGAATCATCAATCAATCTGGTATAGCTTGTCCTACCCCGTCCTTTCATGGAGAAAAATTCCACCAGCAGCACCAGCAAAAGGTACAGTGGAAATTCAGAATCAAGAGGGAAATTTTCTGTTCAAGGCATTGTTCCACAGAATAGGAAAGCAGTCAAAAATACTGTAAGAAATCCAACTTTTTGAACATCTGTATTGTCATTTTTCCTAGTAAAAGAAGATAAAAATGAATATATGGAACAAATCCATGAAGAAACATTTCTAAGCTCTAATTGCTATAGAAAATGGTAACATTAGAAATATTTGTTTAAAAAATATATATGTATGTATATGTTACCACTTTCATACTAAATTTAACAGAATGTTTAGTTATAGTATAATTAAAAAAATAAATCATCTTTCCTTTTTAAAGTAAATTATTTAAGCTACCTCCAATAGTGAAAACATGATTGGTTTCACCTCTTGCCAAAATAAGGCAACTATATATATATATATAATATAGTAATATAAGAAAAAAAGCCAAAAGAATTTTACTTAGGCAAAGAATGTAGTCTTTGCCTCTTCTGGATATTTTTTCTTTTTTAAATTTTATTTAAATAATTTATTCAGATTATGTCTCTATTATTATCCTCTCACTTGTATCTTCCCATTTTCCCCTCCCTTCTCCTTTCACCCTATTCCCTTCCCCTAGGCCTGTGACAGAAGGGTACCTCCTCTCCCATCATAGGATCATAGCCTATAAGGTTTCATCCAGGTAGTCTGCTTATCCTTCCTCTAAGTGCCACCAGGCCTCCCCACCAGGAGGAACTCTTTCTCAAAAAATTGGGAATAGGGTTACCTCAAGACCCAGCTATTGCATTCCTTGAAATATACTTGAAAGATGCTCCACTACACAACAAGGACACATGTTCTACTGTGTTCAAAGGAGCCTTATCGTAATAGCCAGAATCTGAAAATAAACTAGATGTGCTCAGTAGAAGAATGGATTTAAAAAAAAAACTGTGTACACTTACACTATGGAGTACTACTCAGCTATTAAAAACAAGGAAAGCTTGAAATTTGCAGACAAATGGATGGAACTAGAAATGATCATCCTGAGTGAGTTAACCCAGACCCAGAAAGATACACATGGTATATACTCACTTATAATTGGACACTAGCACAACATGGATGTTCTCTGAGAGTCTTCAGTTAGCAGGGGAGTGGGACAGATGCCGGGACTTGCTATTGGGACTCAGGGTGAGAGATGTATGGGAGAATGGGGAAATAAAAGGACCCAGAGGGTACTAGAACCCTACAAGAAGACCATCAAGGCTGGCAGATCTGGAACCAGGGGGGCCTGCACAAACCACTGTACCAACAAAGGACAATGCATGCAGTAAACCTAGACTCCCCTGTTCAGATCTAGGCAACGGACAGTGCATTCTCCACAGTTGTGTGGAGAGCGCGGACTGACTCTGACATAAACTCTGGTGCCCTCTGGACATTTTTAACTTATGTAATGGCTTTATTTATTTTATTTATTTATTTATTTATTTTTTGGCTTCCTCTCTTAGCACTGCTCTAGTAACTTACAAATGTTAGCCATGAGGTAAGTGAATTGTGTTCTTCCCACCTTCTAGAGCCACAGAGAGATTTAATGCTGTTGCATAGTTTTCACTCTATAGGGAAGATTCTTTTTTGACTAATAGGGTAGAATTTAATGTCTTTCCAATCCTAATGTATGGCCAAAAGCACATCAACAGAAACTGAATGCTTCACTGGAGGAGAAAAACAACAACAACAAACAGAAGACCATGCAATCAGACATGCCTACTGTAATAGTTATGATGCACTCAAAGTTTATTTAGAACAAATCAAACTCTGTAGTAAAATGATCAATAGATGGTTAACAAATAAATTTAACTTTAGTGACTGGAAATGAATGTGGAAAATGTGCAAAGAGCAGCAGCAGTCTCAAAAGATAGAAATGATTCCCTAGGAGTGTATGCACAGACTTGTTAGTGTAAGAAACACAGTGAAGGCAAGTTGAAGGCATTCAGAGATCAGGACTGATAAATACTGCATATCCAGACCGAAATGAACCCCGATTGAGCTCACTCTCTTGGACCAAACCACTCCATTTATTTCCTGAAAACTGGCATAAAGCTTACCTTTTGTAGTCTATTGTGTGTGATTATCATTAATGCTGTGGTGTTTATCAAATGGCGATTCTATAAGGTGGAGTGGATTCAGTTTCCAACAAATATGTCCAATGTTTTCGTAAAGTCATGGAGCGGGGCTCCCAGATCACTGCCACAAAGGGACTGGCATCAGAATTTTTCAAATAAGAAAACAGCTTATGATTCACAGGACTTGGTTCTGCCTTTTTCAGCTTATTTTAGTCTGTAATGCCAGCCGGAATGACTAATGGAATTCACATGAGATTGATTCCTTTGTTCAAAACTGTCGGTGCAGGAGTCATGACACATGAAAGTTTAATTGAAGAGATTAGAACACTTATTATTTTAGCAGTTAGTCTCTTGAGTATATTTTACTTCCAAGCTTTTAAAAGTATTCTTTTACATATTGTCTATGCACATTTAGGGGCAGAATCACTTAGTTAGGATATGATATGCATGTTTATATGTTTTCAGTATGTGTGTGTGTGAGAGAGAGAGAGAGAGAGAAAGAGAGACAGAGACAGAGACAGAGGGGGGGGAATGGAGGTAGAGAGAGTAATACAAGGTAAATGAAGTCTGTAGTTGATCATTCTAGGAGACATTTAAGTACAAAGATTGTGCCTAGATCTTGAATTTCTTATTACTTGGGTTCAGCAGAGTTTAAATAGGAACAGGAGCTATGTCCAATGGTCCTTTGAACTAAGTATTTTTTCAATAGCATCCACCTAAATCTGTTTTAACAACCTGTTTCTGAACAGCATAGTTCAGTGTGCAGGGTGGGGCATAGTCTGTGACTATTGGGCAGAATTTGGGGTCCAAAGTAAAAATTACCTTTAAAAGTAGTTTCAATTACCCACAAAATGTTAGCATTAAACCTCTTCCTTAAGTGCAATTTTATTAGTTTTTTTTTCCAATAAAACACTGGGCATCAGATGAAATAATTTATATCTTATTTAAAAGGCTGTGTTGTAGGGCATGCGTAACTCTTGCCCTAAGAAGCAGGCATATAAAAAACTCTTCAGTGTCTTATGGAGAATGCTATGGGTGCCTACCTTCAGCACATAGAAGTTTACATATGAGAAATTGTGTGTGTGTGTGTGTGTGTGAGTGTGTGTGTGTGTGAGTGTGTGTGTGTGTGAGTGTGTGTGTGTGTGAGTGTGTGTGTATGTGTGTGAGTGTGAGTGTGTGTGTGTGTGAGTGTGTGTGTGTGTGTGTGTGTGTGAGTGTGTGTGTGTGTGTGTGTGTGTGTGTGTGTGTGTGTGTGTCCTTGTCACGTAACTTATCTTCATTCTATGGCAGCAATCCCAACTCAGTGTGGTTCATTTTAGGGCTACTCTCTGTATACTTTTTCAATGTGCTATTTATTTCTCAATTGCACAGACATATCTAATGTTTGTTCAAATTTACCAAGTTAAAGAGTATTCTTTAAACTTCTTTGAGGTAAGCTCCCACTGTTTTACCCGCTGAGAATCAAGCCAATACTGTGTCTTAAGAACATTGCTGTCGCTGATGTATCTTTTGGGACCCTAGGAGCAGCAGCAGCGTAGGAAACTCTATCGGTGTTATCGGTACTTGCTTGAGCTTTTGGAACAAAGGTGGAGAGAGTAGGAGGTAACACACCTGAAAGTTTAAATTGGAAGAGATCAGAACATTTTTTTCCCTCTGACTTACTAGTAAAGCTCTCAGCTTGGTGCACTTTCAAACGTCCCCTCTTGTTCACAGTTAGATCGTGACAGTGCTGTCTACAGAGAATACTTTTCTTATGTCCCAGAGAGCATCACTTTAAAAAAGAAAGCGAGAAAAGACCACCAGGCATGAATCCACTTGAACTGTTTTAAAACAATTACAGAGTCTTTTATCTAAGCAAATGTTTTCAAGTGTCTATTAAATCTTATCATTAGTGGCCTTGATGGTAACGTTGTCTAAGCTCAAGCTTCTGAGTCAGAATAGGTTCATTTTCTAAACAGGCCCTTGTGAGAAATTGTTCTTTCATGACAGATGACTGATAGGATTCAGTGAACTAGACCTTAACATGAGTGTTCTTGCCTCATTGTGGCATAATCTGATAGTGTGTGCTGCAGGGCTTCCGAAAGCTATGCTGAGATGTCACTCATTTATATTAAAAATAAAAATGGTAATTTTTCATTTTTTTTAGGTTTTCTGAGGGATTGCAAAACTAACAACCACATTTGCATTTGACCCAAACAATGATTATATAAAGAATAGTCTGTGAGATTTGATAACCTTTAGAAGTTAATAGACTTTAAATTATACACAAATGAAAAATGAAGACCGCACCTACCTTCTGAGAGAAACACTGCAAGAAACACTGGAAATGGACATGTTGGCTGGCTCTTGCATGCTTTACTTCTTTCATCAAAAAAAAAAAAAAAAGTGATGGGAGCTAGACTGAGAAAGAGAGACAGACGGGAATGTGGGGGATGAGGATGTACTTAAATTTGTCTTTAAGCCATTGACTCTTCTTGCTATCCTGTAAGTGGTCAGTTTCTAGTGGAAAATTTTTCTCTAGAAGAGGTTGTTTGTGTCTGAAAGAGTTAACACAGACTCTAACCCACCTAGTGACAGCAGAGTAGTGATATTCAGCTGGCTGTGACACAGAATCTGATCTCTGCTCATTTGTCGTGCCAAAATGGCATTGCTTAAGCTGTCAGGTGCCAAGCACCAGAAGCCTATAACCAAATATTCATATACCTGTGCTGTGCATCTAGTAACTGACAGCTCTGAATCTCATATCAATTTTGGTGGCCTTCCCACTGACATGTTCTTTGATTAAGAAAATAGTCAGCCAGAAAACTAGAGTGTCCCTAATGTGCCCACCTCAGTTTAACCTCCTTATTATGCTGGAATATTTTCCCTAAATTAGATTTCCTGTCCTCATAGTGGCAGTTTACATGAATTTAATACATTATAAAATGTGCAGTCCCCTTGAGATTCCGTGATAGATTGTGGTATTTGAAACTCCTACTTCCATAGGAAATAAAAGCCTAGGCCATGACCAAATATGTTATCAGATTAGCATTATCTTGAGCTAATGGTACTATAAATGCTTGTCACCCTATCTGCTTCTCAGGGCTGGTGTTGCCTCTTTTGTGGTTTGTGAGCAAAGGGCAGAAAGTTCCAGAGCTTTGTGGGCCACTCAAAATAGCCAGCCTGGATAGTCTGTTCTGTTCCATGTCATAATCCATGTTTAAAATCACACACAATGGGTCCCTTTCCCCTTTCCCCTCACAGCTACTGAATCTGACTAGCAACTACCCTGCATGGGCTGGAACTGTGAGAGTATTAGAATTACTTACAGGCTGTTTCAACTAACCCACATTGGGTAACTATGAATGGAAAGTACAAGAATCCAGAGTTTTTTCAGTTCAAAAGGCTAGATAGGTCTGTTGGTCTTTAATAGATGCTGAGATCCCAATGAAATAGGCTGTAATGCCAGTAAAGGAATAGACTTGCTAACCAAGTGAAAGTCAACAGGCAAAGAGCAAAAGCTTCCATCTTCTATGTCCTAATATTGGCTTCCAACAGAAGGTGGAAGGCATATATTTCTCTGGATCAAATACATGTGTCTTTCTACCTCAAAGGTCTGAACTGAAATGGGATCTAGCCACTTCAACGAAGCAAAAACAAACAAACAAACAAACAAACAAAAAACCCTAAACAAAACAAAATTTTACAAAACCCTCACAGGTGTGCCTTCCATTTTGGTGTTTAGTTTCAGATGTCGTCAAGTTGCCAAGCAATAATATCTATTATACCATCTTTCTTACAGTTTGGTGACTGCAAAACAGAATGCATGTATCAAAGTATTGCAAAGTTTTACAGGGCTTGATATATATATATATGGCTTTGTCAGTAAAAGGCTTACCATGCTCAGTGATTCAGCACAGATACCCAGAACCAAACATGAAAGTCAGGTGTGCTAGTGTGAGTCTGTAATTTTAGTACCATGTGTCAGTGGAGCTCAAATAGATCCCTGGGGCTCAGTAGCTATACATTCTAGCTGAATCTATGAGTTCTATGTACAGTGAAAGACCCTGTCTCAAAGCTAAAGTGGAGATTGGCTGATGGTGTCTTCCTCTAGCATTTACATGCATACATATACATGTATGGATTCACACATGGACACAACACACACACAAATATAAATAAGTAAAATAAAAGCTATTTTGCAATTTGAAGGTTTTTTTTTCAGCAAATTACATTTATTGGAGTAAAAAGTAACTTCTGTTCTGCAGTCTGCTGTTGGCAAGAAGTGGATAATAGTTACTAATTTATACCGATGGAAGAGCATTGCTTTCCTGATGATAGGAAAGTTCATTCTATTCTGTTCAGAGTAAGAATTTATTTTATTTAGAATTGAAAACAAGGGGGGAGGGGAGGCAATACTTACCACATTGTGTGTCAAAATTTACTATTAATTGAGGCTGTAAAATTGCTTTAAAGGGATGATGAAAAACTGCATGAGTTTTTCTGACAACTATTGAGATTATCACAAGAAGTAGGGAAGAAATGTATGGAGGGAAGAGCATAAGCTAAGCATGGGTATGGCAGGGGCTAATATGTGTGAGGAATAAGCTGAGGTTTACTCAGCTGGTCAAAATTAGTTTCTGGGGGCTGCAGAGATGGCTCAGAGGTTAAGAGCTTTGACTGCTCTTCCAGAGGTTCTGAGTTCAATTCCCAGCAACCACATGGTGACTCACAACCATCTATAATGTAACCTGATGCCCTCTTCTGACATGCAAGCATACATGCAGGCCCATTACATAAATAAATGAATAAACAAAATTAGTTTCTGATTTCTATTGACTTATATATTACTCCTCACTTCTCCATCAGAAAAGGCACTGGCTGGCTAAACCTACTTTAGGAAAAGACTAAAATATTAAGCCAACAAGTAAAAATACCATTGTTTTTGACAAATGAAATACAAATAAGTCAGAGAGGTAAGTATATTATATTTGGAAGCTGCATATTCACATTACTCTTTTAGTAAATGGCTATCTGTTGGAGGATGTTTTGAGTAGTGAGTATTCAAATGCTGATTTCTGTGCCCATAGATCTGGCTGCAGTCCAGATGTCGGCATTTTCATTTCTGTTGAAGCATCTCCTGTCTCAGTGTTTTCTAAACATTGTTCTCCATCACCTCGGATTGGCTAATAAAGAACTATATACATCCTATAGCGAGGCAGGAGAGTTAAGGTGGGACTTTGATCCTGGTTAGCCACAGCACAAGATGTAGAAAACAGACACAAACAGAGAAGAAATCCAAACACAGCCAAACCTCTGATGAGGTAAAAATATTTGGAATTATGCTTAAGTATTAAGAAAGAAACAGAGTGGGTATAAAAACTCATAGACAGATATAAATAATTTGAATTAAAAAATAAAGTCTTTAAATGGAGTTAAATACAATTTAAAAGAATAAGGCAAGTAAGGATAAAAAATAATACAGAGTTTTTAGAGTCTATATAATGCTGTGTTAAATGACTTAAAGAAAGAGAGAGAAGTTGAAGAGACAAATGGCTTAACTGCAATTGAAGTATTATCAATTATGATTATTTTCATGTTGGTATTTCTTATACTAGTCTTAATAGACATAATGGATTTTTTTTGTGCCTTCTCATAGAAAAGGCTTTATAGATACAAGTAAAAAAAAACATGAAAAAACACAGACAAACCTTAGAAGAAAAAGTAGAAAAAATATAAATAAAAATAAAAAGAAAGTAAGAAAGAGACAGAGGAACAAAGACCAGGCCTACTGCTCCAGCCTATAATGAAAATAAGAAAGCCATGCAAAGGTTATCAGAAAACCAACCTTAGCTTATTTGGATATTGTATGACAAGTATAGTAAACCATAAATACCTCTGAAATTATAAAAAAAATTCAGGTGGCATCCTATATAAATGCTAGATTAAAAAATGCTTAAGGATACAGCTTCACTAGGAAAAATAATCTCTAAAGGTTTTAAGCAGCCAAATTGTCAGATGTATTCATTGTGACAAACAAGGTCACTTGAAAAGGGATTGTAGGCAATGTGGTGCTAGAAACTCTGTTTTCTAGAGATAATCCAAAAAGAAGGCTCTGGCCTTCTGGACTACGCAGAAGGTGTGGCAATTGCCATCATTGGATTAATGAATTTAGATCAACAAGGGACATACAAGGTTACCCTTGTCAGACTATTCTCCAGGAGAACCCAGTATCAAGTCCAAGTCAGCCATTTCAGGTCAGCAACAGAGAAACTCATCTGCAGAGCAATTAATCAGCATTGCTCTGGATACAGACATTAACAACCCACGTATCAAATTCAGAGCAGATTCTGTAGATAAAATAGAAAATTCAGGAGTGAGCAAAAAAGTATTTTGGCAAATTGCTATAAATGATGAGACCAAACTTAAAGTTATAGTTAGATGAAATTGCAATTGAAGGCTTGGTTGGATACAGGAGTGGATGTAACAGTTTCACAAAATTCCTAGAATCCAGCTTGGCCACTTCAAAGGGTATCTACACATCTCCTAGGAATCGTGATACTGTCTCAGGCAAAACAAAGTCTAAAATGGATTAAATGCACAGGACCAGAAGATCAAATAGAAAAATTAAAGTCAATAAAACTAGAAAAGCTTCAGCTATAAGACAACACAATCAGACTCTACATGCTGAATTAAAAATACAGATTCTGTTCAATGATGTTTCCTTAAAGCAATGTCATACAACAGTTTATATAGTGAAGTTTCTGTTAATGTTGTGTGGGTGTGCTTCTGTTTTGATCCCAAGTGTGGGAAGTGAAACCGCCTTTAGTTTGCCCACAGCTCATAAATAGTCTCATGAGATAGTGCATGATGTTTTTCAGCTGGAAAGAGACTCATGATAAAGGGGCATGAACTTTGCCAGCTGGGCATGGTTTTTGCCAGCTGGAGAACATCCTGTTGCAGACTCTGAGAAGGTATAAACAAGAATCTAGAGACAGAGAGGGATCGCTTCACATTGCTTGGCTTCCAAATGCTTGGCTTTGTGTCACTTTGCTTTGCTCCCAGAGAGGAAAATCTCTGGAGAAAGCTTTGAAGAGGCTGCTGCTGATTTGCTCCACTATTGCTGTTTCTGTTTGCTGTCATTGTTTGTTATTTGACTGGATTGCTATAATCCTGAATATGAAGAGTGGAATCATCATAAGTAACTGAGTCTAAAAAGCATTACAGCTTCTGCCCCTACTAACCTCCTTTCTCTTCTACTAAGTTTCAGTGAGTTGGAAGGGAGGTATAGGCATTAAGGAACCCCACATAAAGTAGGTTTTAAAAATTAAAGCCTACAAGATTGTGTTGAAGTTTATAGAGTTGGGAATAGTACTACCTCAAGACCCAGCTATACCACTGCTGGGAATATACCTGAAAGATGTGCCACCATACAAAAAGGTCATTTGCTCAACTATGTTAATAATAGCTTTATTCGTAATGACCAGAATCTGGAAACAACCTAGATGTCCCTCAACTGAAGAATGGATAAAGAAACCATGGTACATTTACACAATGGAATACTATTCAGCTATCAAAACCGAGGAAATCTTGAAATTTGCAGGCAAATGGATGGAACTGGGAAAGATCATCCTGAGTGAGGTAACCAAACACCCAGAAAGACATGCATGGTATGTGCTCACTTATAATCATTAGCCCAATGTAGATGTCCTCTGAGAGACTCCACACAGCAGGAGTTTGGAATAGATACTGGGACTCTCAGCCAGACTCTGGCAAAGCATTGCGAGTTGTATGGAAGAGTTGGGGATGGAAGGACCAGGGGATGGAGCTGTCAGGAGCTCCATAAGGCAAGTATCAAAGCTGGCAGATATGGACCCTGGGGAACCTGCACAAATTGAGACACTAACCAAGAACATTGCGACCAGAGAACCTAGACCTCTTATTTAGATGTAACCTATGGACAGCTCATTCTTCAAATGGGGCACAGGAAGGAATAGGGGACTGCCTCTGACATGCCTATGATTTGATCACTGCCCCTTGGTCCCCTGGGAACCTAGAGGAAGGGGATGGAGGCTATCCTGATGAGAACAGGAGGGTTGTGGTCAAACGGTGGGAGAGGACGACCCCATCTATCAGAGGTTTAGGGGAGGGAAATAGGGCAGAAAAGAGAGGAAGGGTACAGACAGGAAGATAAGAGCAAGGGGATTAAAAGCAGGATGTAATGTGAATAAATTATAATGAAAAAGATATGTGTAGATGTTAACACACCATACAACTGAAATTTACTCAGGAGTTCAACATGTTTCTGCCTTGAGTTCTGAAAAGGTAAGTTTACACATTTACTAGAAATGATGACACCCTTGGAAATGTCTTTACAGATTTAAGCTATTGATGCTTTAATTATGTGTCTATTAGAATACAACAATAATTTAGACATTATGGCATAGAAAATGTTTCAGATATATCTTATAATCATACAGGACACGCAATTATGAAGAAATCTAACAAGACTTTGAAGAAAATGTTCATAGAACAGAAGAGGGATATGGGATCTCCCAGAGATAAATTAGGTAGTGCTTTATTGAATTTAAAGTAATTAAATAGCCATGTGGCATTTATCACAGCTGCTATAAAAAACCCACTGGATTTTAGATAGGACTATTGACTTAGATCAGTCTATGATGTACTAACTTCAAAATGGAACTCAGGAAACGTGCTGCATTGAGGAAGAGGTTTCATCATTGTTTTAACAGGAGAACAAAGGCTATGAATTCCCTCAAAATTAATAAAGATTAGATTTGACCAGGGGAGACCCCCCTGAAAATCTTGACTACAGACATGAATAAAGAAACCAAGCAGAACAACAAAACAGGTAACATGGCTAAGCCATGGTGGTGCATATCTTTAATCCCAGCACTTTGGAGGCAGAGACAGGCTGATCTTTGTGAGTCTGAGGGCATGCTGGTCTACAGCCTAAGTCCAGAGCAAGCAAGGCTACACACAAAGAAACCTTTTTAGAAAAAAAGAACAAAACAACAAACAAACAAGCAGGAAACGTGAACTGTTGATGTTCTACATGGGAATAGCTTTGAGACTGGCTGAGACATGAAAACATAATCTCTGCATAGCCAATACGTCTTGTGGGCTACAGAGTCCTCAGGACTCATGTAATCTTTCATATGTCATGGATGAAAATTTATATTACAATTTTGTTATACAGTCAAAACTGACTTATAAAGAAAGACAGATGTCTTTCACCTGCAAAAACAATGGAGAGAGAATCATCTTTAACTGAATTTTCACAGTGAAATATATATATATATATATATATATATATATATATATATATATATATAATTTTAAAGTTTATATATTTACAGAGCAAGAGGACCAGACACCAAAGAAGACAGAATAAGTATCCCAGATGATTCTGCCTCAATAGTGGCCTCAAAAATCTGAATCTGTCATTCTGTGCCCAGGACGAGCCTGGGCCTTGTCTGGTACTTTCCGAGGAAGTTCGGACCCTGTCGAACTACAAACCAGAGTTCATATTCCTATGTTGGAAAGTCAGTGCTGTGTCAGTTTTTGAGTGGAAAAGGGTGAAACGGAGACAAAGATTCCACCTCTCTCTTGAGAGAGAGAGGAAAACTGGTCTCTGGGTTGATAAGGGTGGGAGACTGAGCCAAGATCTGTGCCAGGATATGCCCAGTTCAGAGAAGATTCTCGAGGAAAGATTTCTCCACAATAAGTGTTACTACTCTTTTATCTGAGCTGCCAGCATCATGTTAGTAGGCAGCAAGGAGCTCGGTACTCCAAAACCCAAGCTAGGCAGCAATGAGGGCCCAGCCTGGCATGCTAGTCAGAGGTTGCTTGGAGAATAACCAGTAACAGAGGTTCCAGGCTCCGAAACTGAGAGGCAGAGGCAGCAGGGATCTGTGCTGACATGACAGTGAATGCAAAAAACTTGGGAGTTACAAAGCCTGTGCTGATACCACAGTGTTACAACTCCTTGGTTAAAATGCCTTGCTAAGGGCAGAAGGTGTGGGCAAAAACCTGTGTCTGCTTGGTTCAAAGGCAGAACTCAGGTCCTACAGCTGCCCTGTGGCAGCCAAGCAGGCTTCAGCTGTGAATTCATTGAGGAGAAGAGGAGCCCTTCTTTCCCTAGAATAAATGTCGAGTCTCAGTTAGTGGAGGGATGAAGAGAGAGTTTATTTCATTAGTTGGGGACGTTATAAACCTTGGACAGTGGGAGGGGTTTCAGGGCTGAATGTGTTTGATTCACTGGAGCTATGAATGCTGTGGATACTTCATTTACATGCAGCAGCATGGTCCTGTCACAAGAAGGGAAATTCAGTACTTAATTGTCTTATGGGCAGCAGGGGCATTGGTGAAGAACTGAGGTATGGTAAAGGCATGGAAAAAGTCATTGCTTGAAAGCTAAGGTACCAAGACATCTCATTACTATCGAGGGTATTTCCAAGTATCTCCAGGTACACACTGACTGGGTTTCTTATCAGGAAAGGGTTGGGCCTGTGATCTCCCAGAGAGTTATATGACACACCTTAGAGAATCTGGGGTTTCCCAAGATTGCTTCCCTAGTTCAGGTGGAGAGGAGAGAACCCAGCAGAGGAAGGGAGTCTATTTTATCACCAAGCTAAGGGTCTATCTGATAATGCCAGACTCGACCTTTATAGCAGGGTCCAACATGCATGCAGAACAACTTCTAAATGGCTAGCCAAGACCATCCAGCCTTGACTTCAGTTAATCTGTACTTTGCCACCACACAGAGAGTGGACCAGAAGTGATACAGCTAGCTCTCCCAGTTCTTGACCATTTTCCCCCTTTTTTTTTTCTTAAGGATCCCAAAAAGATATTGTCACCCTTAGACAACAGGAAGCAATTTTAAGAGAACAATGCCCTATTTCCAACAAGTGAGGTAGGTTTTTCTTTCTTTTGGTTTTGTTTTTTGTTTTTTGGTCATTCAATGGGTGATGGAAGTTGTTGTCATTTAATGGGGTTGACTGCACATTGTTAATGGTCTTGGAAAGGGATGAACCAAAATAAAGGAGGTTAGATCCAGGGATCTCTTTCTCTCTTTTTCTCTGTCCTTCTTTCGCTTCTATCTAGTATTGAAGGGGAAAGGTGGAGTAGGGATGAAAAGAAAAAAGAGATATAAAAATAATAGGATTAAAGGGTATATTTTGAATCTATTTTAGACTAGAGAACATCAACAAGCCAAATAGTTTTACATTGGTATAGATTATTGTATATTAATACAAGTTTAAGATTCTATTTTGTTACTATATATATATATAGCACTGTACCTATGCAACTCATTGAAAAATGCACTATGAAGTTCTAGTCCTTGAAAGCTGCTGTTACAAACTGTTTAGAATAATTAAGAAATGCAAGTTAATAGTCAGTCAAACTTATGTCATGTAAGGAACTAGTTTATTTAAGTACAGAAATAAGCTCTATTTAGCCTTCTGCAGATGTTTTCCAAGTTAATCAGATAGTAAATAGCTAGAAACAAGCAACATTTTCCTATTTAGATATACATAGATAGATAGATAGATAGATAGATAGATAGATAGATATATAGTCGGCAAAAACCTCGGAGATCTACAGAATGTGACATTTAAAAATGTTTTACTAATAAAAGGTTTTTTTTTGACAATGAGAAATATAAGCTCCTGGTAGCACCCTCATTCTATTTCAAACATGATGGGCATTAAATAACCTCCATATGGAGTTTACTTCAAATGTGACAAGCTAACCACTGGGCAAGAATCTGCCCTTGACTTTACTGCTGACAGCATGCTGTCCAAGCTGTAGACAAGCAGGACACAGAACACATCAACTGCTAAACTTTGCAAGGACATGGTAGTCAAGTCCTTAATAATTTCCTGCTTCACAAAAAATCAGTCAGATATCTTGGGACAGAAGGCCAAAAATGAATCCCTAATATTATAAAGACACTTTGGGTGATGGTCCAGGTAGCCAGCAGTTTCTGTCATTTCCATAGTTTTGGAAGCTACTTGCCCTGCACCTCCGGTCTACTTGGGTTATATTTATCCTTCTCAGGTCTCTGATGAGATTGAAGACTAGATAGTTGTAGTCTCACATATAAACTTATGTTGTGTAGGATGTAAGAAAATGTTTTAACATCTAAGAAGATACTGAATGGTTGATACATGCAAGTTATGATAAAAGGTCATTTTAAGTACAGAACTTTAAACTCACCAAGACAGGATATATAGTAGAGTACTTTCTCCAAGGTTGCCAAATACAAAGTGACTGGACATTATGAATGTAATTCTTACCTGATAGTTTTCATAATTGTTTTTTATTATATATGGTTCATTAATGTAAAAGAAAGAGCCTTTTATCAGACTAAAAGGGGGAGATGTTAGAGAGAATGTTTTGTGTTCAGTGTATGATTCAAATGCTGATTTCTGTACCCAGAGATATGGTTGTCGTTTGGATGTTGGCACTGTCATTTCTATTGAAGCATCTCCTGTCTCAATGTTGCCTAAAATTTGCTATCCATCAACTCTGATTGGTTAATATATATCTAAACAACCTGTAGCAAGGCTGGCTAGTTAAGGCAGTACTTTCAATCCCAATGAGTCCCATATGGAGAGAAAAGAGTGAGAGAGTTGCCATGAGGGAGTCACCATGAGGGAGTCATCTTGAGGATATGGATGAAGCAGGAGCAGCAGAGCAAGACTAAGATAGTAGGACATATGGCTTGGAAGTAGGGTAGGCTAGCATAGCTCAATATTTGCCCAGCTATAGTGCTTGAAGCTTATTAATAAACATAATAGGTCTCCAGGTCATTATTTAGGAACTGGAATGGGCTTAGAAAAAGCCCTTTTAATCTTACATCTATCAATAATTGTCTCAAGTGATATTAAATACATCTAAAAGAAGGACTATATCAAAATCAGCCCAGGCTGTGGTTACAAAACACCCTTCACCATAGGCTTTTATAACTAATTTTGGAGTACACTGATAATATCTATCTGAAATCAAGTTTTTCCTGTTATCTTTTATCCTTGCTCAAATGTAGAATCATTTGTTTATAAGGTAAATACCTATATTCTTATAGCTAT
Source organism: Acomys minous (assembly GCF_964271855.1). Classification (NCBI taxonomy): domain Eukaryota; kingdom Metazoa; phylum Chordata; class Mammalia; order Rodentia; family Muridae; genus Acomys; species Acomys minous. Next base: position 67,880,389 of record NC_140489.1, on the reverse strand, counting down.
TGTTCTCAGTGTTTTTTCCCCAACAGCAGAAACTTCACATTGTATATTTGTCACCTGTGGTAATTTGAATAAAAATGGCCTCCATAGCCCCATAGGGCCAGTATCAGAAGGTATGCCCTTGTTGGCGTAGGAATTGCCTTGTTAGAGGAAGAGTGTCATTGTCAATTTCTGCTGCCCATGGGACCAGATATAGAACTCTCAGCTACCTCTCCAGTACCATGTCTGCTGGTATGCTGCCCTACTTCCTGCGATGATGATACTGGACTAAATCTCTGAATAAGCGAGCTTTAATTAAATGTTTTCCCTTATAAGAGCTGCAGTTGTCATGATGTCTCTTTTCAGATATAGAAATCCTAAGACAGAACTTGGTACCAGGGAATGGGGTATTGCTGTGATAGGCTGAACAATATTTTGTTTGAAATACATGATCTGCTTTTTTATTTTGATGATTCAGGCCATGTTAAAAGATTGCATGAGTCTTAGAAGATATTTTAGAATTTTAAAGAAGTTTGATATTGTTATAAATTATGGGAACTTTTGAAGTTGGGCTAAATATATTTTGAATTATGATGTAAATATAAGCCTATGAAATGCTATGGAGTGAAATGTGGTAGTTTGAATGACAATGGCCTCCATAGACCCAAGGTGAGTGTCACTATCAGGATGTGTGGCCTTGTTAGGGTAGGTATGGCCTTGTTAAAGGAAGTGTGACAGGGTCAAGTCCTGCTGCCTGTGGATCTAAATGTAGAACTCTCAGCTACTTTTCTAGCACCATATCTACCTGCATGCTGCCATGCTTCCTGCCATGACAATAACGGACTAAACCACTGAACTATAAGCCATCCGCAATTAAGGAACAGAATGGGAGCCTACCATAGAGGTCCTTTGAAAGGCTCTACCCAGTGGAGCATTGAAGCAGATGATAAGACTCATAAGCCAAACTTTGGTATGGAGTACAGGAAGTCTTATGGAAGAACTGGGAGACAGAAGGACCTGGAGGGGACAGGAGCTCCACAAGGAGACTAATGGAGCCCCAAATCTAGGCACAGAGTTGGTGGTGGGGGCTGTGAAGACTGAGATACCAACCAAGGACCATGCATGGTGAGGAACAAGACCTCCTCCTTGGATTTGATCAATAAGCAGCACAGTCTCCTTGTGGGTCTCATAATAGAGGCTACCACTGACATGGCCTCTGGTGCCTAATCATTAATAACTTCACCCCTGGCCTGGTGCCCATGCCAGGCCACAGAGGAAGAGGATGCAGGGATTCCAGATGGGACTTGATAGGCTGGGGTCAAATGATAGGTGAGGAAGGTTACATCTTTCTGAGGAGTAGAGCAAAAGGAGGAGAAGGAGAGAGGGAGGGTGGGACTTGGAGGAAATGAGGGAAGGGGCTATAATCGGGATGTAAAGTGAGTAAGTTAAAGCCATACCAATAAGTATAAATGAAAAATCCTATAAAAAATGAAAAATGAAAAATCAGAAAGTGTTGTGGCTTGAATGAGAATGGTCAATATGTGCTCATATATTGTTTGCTTATTCTGATGTTGGTTATAGTGTTTGGAAAGGCATAGCAGGTATGTGAGGTGTTGTTGAAGGAGGTGTGTCTCTTGGGGTGGAGGGTCGCAGTTAGTTTTCTCTCCTTCTGCCCCTTGCTTGTGGATCAAGCATAAGCTCTCAGCTGTAGCTCCAGTACCGTGCCTGTTGGCTGCTGTGCTCCCCACTCCTATATGATGGTCATGGTAACTAACCCTCTGGAAGTGTAAGCCCCTGTTTTTTAAATGAAAATCCCAAACATTCTATTTTACCAATAAAGGACTCAGGAGCCAGATTCTGAGGTGAAAATCTGCTTGCTCAGAAAGGCAGCCGCCCTTCCTTACTTATGGAAATGGCTCAAAAGGCTCGCTAGCTCAGCTGACATCCCAAAAGGCAAAAAACAAAAAACAAAACAAAACAACAACAACAACAAAATCTCAAGGCCAAAGGCTTGCTAGCTCAAAGCTCAAAAAGCCTAAAAATCCAAAGGCCAAGGAGCTGAAGAGCTCCAGAACAAAAAGACTAAAAGCTAAAATCTAAAGACCTCCTACTTCCACATGCTGTCTTAAATATCCCTCCCTCAAAGTCCCTCCTACTCTTTAATCCCTGTCAGCTGGTTTCTTGACCAGTCTCTTCACCTAGGGTTAACTTTATTAAATTCTGTGTACAGAAAGCTCTTCATTAAAGGTATGTGTTAGGGCTGGCTGAACCACACCTTAATCATCTGTTTACAATAAACAGAAAGTTCTTGGATTAAAGGTAAGTGCTAGGGCTCAACCACAAGAAACATAGATTTATAGTTCACAATCTCAGGGATCAAATATCCAGAAACAAGACCTAAATTAAATACTTGATTGTATAAATTGTCATGGTGTTTATCATGGCAGTAGAAAAGTAACTAAGAGAGAAATCTAAGTATAAGAAACTGCTGTGTTTTTTTTTTCCTGGACACATAGTGGGTTACTTTAATCCTTTTGTCTCAAATAAAAGCAGGTTAATATTCCTTTTCTTCTTATAGTTTTGCAAGGAGCCACAAGATCTGTTTGTTTGTTTACTTATTATTTTTATTTTTAATAGTCATCTTCCCTTTCCTTGAAATAATCTTCCAGTAAGCAAAACTGTGTCTCATAGAGCAAAGCTTTCTTCCCAGAGTCCCTTGTTTGCTGGTGTTACTCCTCTTTCTCCTCATTAGAGCCTTTCTGAAGGCATTGACTCTTTCCTTTTTGTCATCTTGAGGGCCTTGTGCTAGAAGTCTCTAAAGTTATTTCTCTTTGTCGCAGCTCCTTCTATAACCCTTACAAGCAAAAGTTAGTTGAAAACTTCAGCAGGCTGCTTTTTAAAGTCAAATTTATTTTGATACAGGACAAATACCTAAGGAAACCAGAAAATCACTTTGCTATATAAACAGATCAACTTCATGAGCAATGCAGACATTAAACTTCAATCTTAAGCAGATAATAAATCTCATAATTGTGGACATACAGTTTAGAAAAAATATATATATAGCTACATTTAGTCCAACTGCCTATCTAATTTTTTAAAAATACCTCTAATAATAAACTAGAATTAGTCACACAAAGTGGAATCTTATTCTACTTTTTAAAAAATCAGGTTCGCTGTTGCTTTGCTCTGTTAACTAAGCTGACTTTACCCAAAATCTGCTTTTCTGGAAATTTTATGCTTCATGTCTTTAAATAATATTTACTGACTCTGCTCAATCCGCATGCATTGAACTAGATTCTAGGGTTTCTACTTATTATATAAAAACCAGATACCAAATGCTACCCTACTGCCTATGTTATGAGTTGAATGCTCTGAAAGTGCTTTCAGAGAAAGAAGGTAAAGAGCCCTGGAGGAGAGGAGTTGGATACATATCACAACGTGGAAGGGGAAGGCGAGCAAACAGAATGGTTTCCATATGATCAAAATTGAAAGTCATTGCACATCCAAAAGGGTGAGAATGAAGATGGATTTGGGTGTGGGTGGCCAGGGCTTGGCTTGGGTATGATGAACTGAGAGGTGAGAAGCAGATGGATAAGCAAGAGTATTACCCAACAGTTACAGATCAACCACTAGAGTACAATGTATGATGCTGAAATGGAAACAAAATATACCTTTAAAAATACATATAGTTTATAAAGTAGAAGCTTGTCCTAACTTTTGTCCAGTCCTCTTTTATACATAACTGCTTTTCATGTTTGCTAGGACTAAGTGGACAGAAAGTCTCTGTCACTCTCCCATTCTTCAGTACCATCAGAAACATCCTGTTCGTGTTTGTGTCATTCAAAAGTAGAGAACTCAGTTGGATATAGAATACTACACTGCCGGCTAATGATCTACTCAGCACTCCTTCTTCTCATTACAGAAATAGAGAAAATATTCGAAGAGGCCTCAGTAGATAATAATTTATTCTTTGAGAATTTCATACATGTCTACAATGTATTTTTGTTATGTTCACACCTCACTTCCATGCCCCAACTCATCCCAATTTCCTTTGTATTCCTGCCAACTTCATGTCTTCTGTTTTTGTTTTTTGTTTTTTTAAATTCTTTACAACCCACTGAGTCCAAATAATGATATTTACATGCTTATAGGCATGTAGACATTCGCTGGAGCATGGTCACCATACCTGAGACCATATCTCTAAATAAGACAGATTCTCCCTCCCCTAGCAACCATCAACTCTCTGTAGCCCCTAAGATTGGTTTGTGACTCCCCTCTTCCATTATGGGATGCTGACTGGCTTGATTGGGTACAAGCCTTATGTAGGTAACCATAGCTACTATGAATTCATTAATCAGTGATCCTGTCATGTATACAAGGACACTGTTTTACTCTAGTCCTCTCAACCTCTGATTCTTACCATTTTTCTGTCCCATATTTTATGAGGTTCCTCATGCCTTGCAGGAAAGCGGTGTAATATTTATGTTTCATTTATGGCTGTGCAGCCTATAGATATTTGTTCTCTGAAATCAGAGCAGTTGTGAGCCTATATATTACCCACCACCCACTGCACAAATATGCTTCTCCAATGAGGGCTGCCTGAAGCACTAAACTGTAAGTATGGAGATAGGCATTTAGAAAGCATATAGCAAAATAGTAGTAGTGCATTTATCCATAAGACCTAAGAGCTCCCTAGACACAGGTGTCTTGCCGAGATTTACAGCACCCGGGGCAAGTTTCCTTCTAGTAGCATCATTTTAAGGAGCCAAAAATTAAAAGCATTAAGCTGCTGATGAGCTTAAGTGAAATAAAATATAGAAACACATAACAGAGGAAGAAAAACTAGAAAATTGTTTTTAATGTATCTATATAGAATCGTGTCCACTATGGAGTGTTTTAGACTGTTCATTAGGCCACATTCATTTACATGCCTTTAAATCTAATCAGAAATGTTATCCCTGTAACACTCATACCACTGCTGTATGCATGGGCCAGTCATTATTATAGCTCCCAACACTCAATGCTGGGTAACACCTGTTTCCTTTTTTCTTGGAGGAGCTGCATAGTGTCTTCCACTGCTATGAAAGCTAGCTACCAGAGAAAGCTTCCAGGTCTGTTCCAGCTTGATTTCTCCAAATTCTGTGACCAAAGTGTGTAATATGTTCACACCATCAAGTTGTTGTAAGCAACCATGAGCAGTGGCACTAGTCTATATTGGATAACTATCATTTTTATGTAGCTCTTATCAATAAGTAGAAAATTGCAATCAAATATTTAGAAGTGATGCCATTACTTTTAATTAATACCTTCTTAGACTTAAAAATTTACAACACAGATATCAATTGTTGTGAAAACCTGTTTGAGTGCTGTCTTTCTGCAAATGCTCTCCTTTATGTATCTATATTTATTTTACATATATTAAAAGATTTCTTACTTTATTATCACATTTCAAACTATAAGCAAAATCCTATTCAAATATGTCTATATTTCTATAGTTTATTAATTTTTCTGTTACTCCCTAATTTCCCTCAACCTATTAACAGAATAATTCTCACTGAGCTCAAGAATAACACCAGATGAATAATTCTTGCTTTTCTGTTGTGGTTAAATTATCAGTACAGCCTAATAATTTTTATTATTAGGCCTATTATTATTATTATTATTATGTCATTTTAACCTGCTAGCAATCAATCAGGACACAGACACTTGTTATATTTTTAAATAGCCTTAGTTAACATGGGGCAGGGCAGACATTAATCCTCTAAACTACTTCCCATAGTGTGGCAGGTATGTCCCAATCCCATGCCATCTGCTTCTACCAATTTCTATCAAAATACCTCCCACCCATGATCCCAAATACTTGCTAATGTTCTTCACCTGGGCCAAGTCTCTATCCACATTGGCCATGTGCTCTCTTACACCTAACCCATGATGGCACAACCTCTTTCTCCTCCCTTCTCTGCTGCTCTCTACACCTTGATTAGGAACCTCTGATCTCTCCCACTCCAATTTCCCAAGGTCATCTTTGTCCTAAATGGTGGTCCTTTTTGTTATACAATACCTCCAGGCAGAGTCTCAGGAGCCTGTCTTTTGTCTTGGGCTGAAACTTCCCCTCTCTCTGAGTCTATCTAAGATCTTTATCTCAGTGGGGTCCAGCCATCCAAGACCACTTGCACCTTGGTCCCAGCCTAAGATAAGACATGGCCACATTCATTTCACACTTTTCTTTAGATTTTGTTTTTGTCTTTGTTGTGTTGTTGTTGTTTGTTTGTTTTAGCAAATTCTTCAATACCTAATTTGGTCACTTTAAAATGCTGATTGGAATCTGATCAGAAGCTAGGTTTGGTAGAACATGCCTTTAATCTTAGCACTTGGGAGGCAAAGATCATATCTTTGTGAGTTCCAGGCCAGGCTGGTTTACAGATCCAGTTTGAAGACAACCAGGGCTACAAAGAGAAACCCTTTCCCAAAAAACAAAAACAAAAACCAGCAAAACCAATCAACAAAACAACAACAAAACAAAAAGGTTTGATCGGCATGTTTGTCCTGTTTGAATGTGAGTCTTAAATGATACTGGTTACAAGGCATGGCCATCATGAATAATTGCTTAATGGCTTGCAGGAATGAAAGGATTAGCTCTCCTGGAAATTTGTCCACTTTTTTCTAACACACTCTCCATATTAGTTACTCTTCTGCTGTTGTGATGACTTCACATGACCAAGATCAACTTAAGGAAGGGTTTGGCTTGTGTATGGCTCTAGACCAAGAGTCCAAAATGGATGGGAAGGAATGTCAGTCAGAGAAGAGAGCAGAGAGGTCAGGTTTTATCCACACACAGGAATAAAAGAGACAGAACAGGAAGTTGGGTGAGGCTATAACCCTCACTGCCCTCCTCCAGTGATATACTTTCCCAGAAGACTGCACATTCTAAAAGTTCTACAATACATTCCCCCAAAGCATCCCAAACTGAGAACTAAATGTTCAAATACACGAGCCTATGGAGTATTTCTCATTTACACATCACAGTCCCCTTTCACTTTTCTTTCCACTGTAAGTTGATTCTCTCTCTAGATCCAGTCCTCTGTCGTGAACTTTCTAGCCTCCAGAACCATAAGTCAGATACACTTCTTTTCTTAATAAATAACCCAGACCCAATTATTCTGTTATGGCAATAGAAAACAGAGTAAGGCAAGTACTTAGGCCATAATGTTAATTATATGCATATATAGAAAAGTACTCCTTATTCTGTATAATCAATATGTGATAATAGTTTTTTGAATAAAAAAAGAGCAGGTGGGAATTTTGTTGTTTTCTTTTTAATATACCAAATGGTATAAAATGAAATCCTTACTTTACCTGTAATATTTTCACCCACATCTCCCTAGAGTAAGGTACTATTCAGTACTTTCAGTTGAGCACCTTGTGATGTGTATCAGACATACGAAAATTTATTTGACATTTTCTTCAAGCATCAGCCTGTACTCTGCTGCTCATTGGTTTTTCACATATTATATAATAGTTAAGATACCTATGCCCTTTCAGAATTTATGTCTTAAATAATCCTCCCAAAGATATACTGGTAGGAAAAGGACTTTTTGGAGATGATTAGGTTGTGAACGCAAAGATGCTGGAAGAAGAACCATCACTCCTTCCACCGAGGACATCGGGAAATGGCACTGTGTTTGATCCAGGAGCCATAAAGAGCCAGACATGGACTCTTCCTGCATCTCAAGTTTGTATTTGTCAGCATCTTAAATCTGAGTAGTATGTGTGGCATTCTAGACAAGTGATTTACCAATGAATTATAGCCCCAGTCCTAAAACATTTTAAGTATAAAGTCTGGATAACTTGTTGATTATGTATCTAATATTTAATACTATTTATTTTAAAAGGTATTTTCCTTGTGTTTTCTATCTTTACTATGGATATCTAAATAGCCAGTTTTGTACATTAGCTTCATGCAAAGCTGAATAATTGAATGTCTTTAATAATTATACTTCTAATGTGGCCATATTCTCTTTTGTTATAAGTATGAATGCATATTACAAGTTAGAGATGATAATTTTATGTCCTCCATAGTTGGTATACCTCTCGATCTGATCATCTTAGTGTAGTTTTTCTTGTCCTACACCCCTGCTGAGGTGAACTTCCCCAGTGTGACAGTATGTATATGCAGTTATGGAATACTTTAAGAGGAATAATTAAATCATAAAGGCAACACCCTCTGAAATAATATCAGTGTTGCAAGGAAGAAATCATTATCATAGGAATAGATCTCTTATCATGGGAAATGGGCTATTAAAAAGCAAGGACGTCTCATATATTTGGCTATTATGAATGCACCACTCACAGCACCCACATCTGCTCCTGCCTTGCTATGCAAACCCTCCGGAGACCCTGACCAGAAATCAATGCTTTTAAAATAGATATTTTCCATGAATTATCTTGGCTTGAGTATTTTCTTACAGTAACACAAAATAACCTAAGACCCATCTATTTCCCCCTAATTGCTTTATATAATGCTTTAGGATAATGATAAGTAATGGTAGTGTTAAGGGGCAGTCTCATCATTTTCCAAAACAAGCGAATCTAAAATTTTAGCATCATGAAAATCAGCATGTTGGTGTTTGTGTATTTTATTTTATTTTTCCCAAGATATATATTATTTTATTAATTTTTTCTTGTTACATCTCAATGGTTATCCCATCCCTTGTATCCTCCCATTCTTCCCTCCTTCCCATTTTCCCCTTATTCCCCTCCCCTATGACTGTGACTGAGGGGGATTACCTCCCCCTGTATATGCTCATAGGGCATCAAGTCTCTTCTTGGTAACCTGCTGTCCTTCCTCTGAGTGCCACCAGGTCTCCCCCTCCAGGGGACATGGTCAAATGTGAGGCACCAGATTACGTGAGAAAGTCATATCCCACTCTCTACTCTACTATGGAGAATGTTCTGGCCATTGGCTAGACCTGCACACTAGCCCAAGGGGCATGTCCGGTGAAAGCCTTCTCTTACCAGGAAACTGAGACAGAGGGGAGGACATTCTAGTGGGACTCTAGATGAGAGAAGCATGGGAGAATGGCAAAGTAGAAGGATCCAGAGGGTCCTAGAAGCCTACAAGTAGAACATTATGATAGGCAGATTTGGGCCCAGAGGTCCCGCTCAAACTAAGGCACCAGTCAAGGACAATACAGGAGGTAAACCTTAAACCCCTACCCAGATCTAGGAAATGTTCTTCTTGAGAGTGGGGCTAGCAGTGTTGCTGACTGCTTGAACACTTGCCTAGCATGTGCGGGGCCTGAGGTTCATGCGTTCATACTTCTATATCAGATATATTCAGAAATAATCAAGAAGGGAACCATTGTCCAAAATGTGTTAAAGAACTAGTTAAAAACCTAGAAGTACTGCAGGGTGTTGTTAAACTAGGATACACACGCCAAAACAAATAATGAAAATCCGCACAGGCTGTGTTGAGAAAGCATGAGTGAGTCTAGGTGACAGTGGGGACTTCTCTGTGGACTGCACCTGTGACTCTATGCTTCCTCTGGAGATTCTCAGGCTGCTTTGGTGTGTGTGTGTGTGTGTGTGTGTGTGTGTGTGTGTGTGTGTGTGTGTGTGATGGGGGGTGGCGGGGTTTACTAAAAGAAGTGATGTTCCCTTTTCTGTGATTTGACATAACTGTTGTAACCACCATTATTCCAGAGCCATGTGCTCCCTTACCTTGCCTTCAAACATAATCATCACTAGAGTCCAATGTAAAATGTCATTATTGAAGGCTGGTGGTGTTGCAGTAATGACATGTTTCCACCTTCAAATATGCGCATGCTCTATAACCCCTATAAAGTCCAAACCATTAAGGCTTGCTGGCCACTCCCCTCAGAGGTGGCTTTTTGTGTTCCACCTCTACCCCAAATAAATTTCTTGCATGAGATCTGTTGTGTGGTGTGATTTTTGCAACATTCCTTGGCCCTCCAATTGCCGCAAAACCCTCTTTCTCTGTGTCTCTCTGTCTCTGTGTCTCTCTCTTTCTGTCTCTGTCTCTCTGTCTCTGTCTCTGTCTCTCTCTCTGTCTCTCTCTCTCTTCCCTTCGCAGTGTGTGTGTGTGTGTGTGTGTGTGTGTGTGTGTGTGTGTGTATAACTAGTTTTTAGGGGGCATTTTATCCTGTAGATAGAAAAAACAATTTTCTGAGTTTATATTAGAAAATTCACTATCCTTCTAAAATGCCATTATATGATTTCTTGATAGTCAGGATTTCTGGTGGCTACAGTACAGTATCTCTGTTCTGTACTGTAGCATGCACTTTCCTTTGCTCCCCAATTTGCCATCTAATATTTCTAATCTTGTAATTGTAGCCTAACAAAGACTCACCATTCTAAGACAATTCCTGCCCTCTGTGTCTATTCTCAAGAATGCTCACTCTACTTTCCTATTGTGCCTTGATGTCAGATTCCAGCAGCATCTTCAGGAAGGCATTGCATGTTGGAAAATGTTTGTTGCCTTTATCTTAGAAAGTTTCTCTGTAACCTTTGAGTATTGCATATTACATTGAGAGGTGTACTTATGATGTCAAATTAGAAAATTACAAAATCATTTAGATCCCATTTAAAAAACAGTAGTCAACTGTAATCCCATGTGTTTGGGACTAGAAACACCCTCTAGGAGTGTCTGCAGCTGCTCTCACCAAAACATTTATTCACTGAACAACAAGCTTCAGTGAAATTTTAAGACATTAAATATACCATTCACCATCCCCAAAACAGATGCTAAGTGATGGGTACTGAGCATTGATATGTTAAACAGAATCAAAACAAACAAAGCAAGCCCCCAGACAAAACAAGGCCAAGATGCTGGCTCAATGAGTAAAACGCTTTCTGTGCCAGCATGATGACTGAGTTCAGATCCTCAGGACCATGTAAAAACCAATTATAGTTGCACATACATGCAACCCAGACCTGGCACAAGGTGAAGTGGAGACAGGCTTGCTGGCCAATCTAAATTTACCTGAAAAAAAGAATTCTCCGTTCAGTGTAAGTCCCAATTTCAGTAAGGTTAGAAAGCAATAGAGGACAACATCAAAGTTGATTTCTGGTATGCATATGCAACTCCAACACACATATGTACCACACACATGTGCGTGCCCACACACATGTGCTTGCTCACGCGCATACACACACATACACACACATACACACACACACACTCACACAGCTGAAAAACAAGAAAAAACTACAGTAGCAAAAATTGAAAATAAGCAATTTCTTTCTCCCTGGGGTTGCTACTGCTAAGCTGAAGGAGAGGCAATGCTGTGCAAGGCTTTCACGTTAGCCCCATGCACAAGGACTTGAACTGAAACAAGCTACATTCCTGCTGTAAGTCAGGTAATATTTTTCCTCCACTGAAATCAAAGTTTGTTCAATATTTCTAACATATGTCTGCTTTAGTTCCTTCTCTAAATCACAGGAGGCATCACTCTGACTCAGTGAGGCAGGAGAGAACATTCTTTTCATCAGTAAGGAAGCTGCTTTGTCGTCTAGCGTCTGGGCAAACCATTCCTGCCACAGCGGTGGACTCACTGGTCCCCTGGATGGGATTACTGCCCAGACACCTAGTGTTCTCAGATGGGAGGTCAGTCAGCCATAAAAATCTTTGGTTGAGACTTTGGGCCATTCATGCCAGCTATTTGGCTGAGTGTCCAGCATATCTTATTTACAATTAAATGATTTGGCATATTCAATCCCAATAACAAAAAGAGGACAGTTATGGTTAATACTCCCATTTTGCAAACGTGAAAATTATATCACTTGAGTTCAAACATCTCTGGAGTCAGAGCCATGATCTAAAGCCAGTCCTTCCAATTCCAACTGCTTTGCTTGCTTTACTATAAGGCCTGAAGTCATCCAAAGTGATATTTTGGGTTATCAGGCCCACAGATTTGTTCATTAAAGCAATTAGTAATGATCACTGTATTAAAACAGTTACTTAGTGTTTGAATTTTTTAATAAGGGAGTCTAATATTTAATATTAATATTAATATCTCTAGTGAAGTATTTAGGAAACAAAGGCAAACATCGCACCTACCAACACATGTGCACATATACATACACACACCACACCTACCAATGCATGTGCACACACACATACACACACAACCATGACCCATTACATTATTTCAGAACAGACATACAAATTCCAAATGTTGTTCCTATACTCAGGTTTGGGAACATAGGCTGTGTATGCCATCCAGATGCTGACTTGCCTTGATCTCCTGCTCTTTGTTAATCTGTAGCAACAGTAGTCTCACACTTTCATGCCTGAGACGTAATGGAGTTGCAGGGACTGCAATTTCTTTGGGGAGAATAAAGAAAATGTAGTCTCTTCTTTAGCAATTTGCAAAAAGTGAATGAAAGCAAAACAAGGAAGTCAAGAAAAGTGAGGGAGTTGATCTGAAGTATATTCACCAATGGAAGAAACTAAAAACACTGTTTCCATTGAAAAATAATGTGTTTTGATAAATATTTATGTGTTTCCGTAGTGTGCTCACTTATGCGCCTTCATGTATCTTGCAGGCAGTTAAAGAAACAACTACAAATCATAAATAAGGAAGAAAATGAACTCCCCCAAAGCCTCTGATTACTCCATTACTGGAATCCAGCTTAGTAATCACTTCTTTTCCTTCCTACTGTATTTTGATAAGCGAAGCAAAACAAATCTGTAGGGTTTATAGAATTCTCCTACTATAAACGAAAGAACCAAACACAGCACTAGCAAGAAATTAACTCATATTTCCTTCCAGCAAAGGAAAGTGTGTTGGGAAAACAACATATTCCTAAAGAGACCAAACATTACAATAACTTGAGATAAACAGCATCAGTGTTTCCGTGGACTATGAGGCAAACCAGTTGTTCATGGACTATGCATTTCAATTTTGGTTTCTGCTACTGTTTCTTCTATAAACCTTAGGATTTGATTTTATCTTGGTTGCTTCCACAGTAAAGACTAAATGAGCCTGAGCCAGCCCAACTCAAGGAAGTACAAAAATAAATCTACCAGAAACAAAAAGTATGGTTTGGGCCCAGATGACATTTTGAAAATAGTCCACTAGAGATACTAATGTTCCATGTCCTCAGTGACCACCTGAGTGCTTGCAATTGAACCTCATATTTCCTTCATTCATGATGTTGTCAGCCAAAACAATAGTATTATTTCCTTTTTCCACTGTTAAAGAGGAAATCCAGATTCCATGTGTTGAAACTCTTGGAGATATTTTTATCTCTATACAAATCTGTGGTTAAACATAGGCATGTCTTAGCCTTTATTGATATTCACTCTATGATTTTGTACAAGAGTAAAATGACATATGAATCAGAACTGTGGATTATATCCTTAAAATTTCTTAACCTAATATTAATTAAAGACTATATGTAATTTCAGCATATTGAAAATATATAAGAGCAACTGCTAATCAAGGTGCTTCTGCAGCTCCTTACTGTGAAAATAGAACTTCAAATAAATATCAGTTATTGTCAAAACTGATTTTGAAAGTAATGGTATATTGCCTCTGTGTTTGAAAAAAAATAAGTTGAGTCAGTTCACAACAAGGTAGAAGCTAATATCTATTTTTCCCAAATGTACTAGACAAAGCCTTTAGAAATGACCTTGAGGGCTAAAATTAGACATCATAATAAAGCACAGGACCTAGGCCCCCTGCTCAGATGTAGTCAATAGGAAGCACAGTCTCTCTGTGGATCCTCTAATATGGGGAGTAGGGACTACTTCTTACATGGACTTTGGTGCCCACTCATTGGTCACTTCCCCCTGGCAGGGTGTCTTGCCAGGCCACAGAGGAAGAGGATGCAGGCAGTCAGTTAAGATGAGATTTGGTAGGCTGGGGTCAGATGATAGAGAAGCAGGGCACCCCCTTTCTGAAGACCGGGGGGGGGGGGGGGCAAAATAAGGGAGGGAATGTAGGACTGAGAGAAGATGAGAGAAGGGGCTCCAGTCAGGATATAAAGTGAATTTCTTTTTAAAAGACTGTTTAGTGCTGTAACTGGGTTCTGTTGGGGGTTGGTCTGGTGATATGGATTCTGATCCTAATTACTGACTTCCAAGATCTAACTGCTGCCCAGCACATTCTCATGCACATCTTACCTTGTTATGTAAACTTTGCCTGAGAAATTATTCCTGTTCCACCAATAAAACGGCAGTCCCTGGCCAGGGTAGGCTTGGTAAAGGTTCCTGGGCTTTGAGGAAGAGAAGGATCTTGGGAAGGAGAAGCAGGCAGGTATTGAACAAGGAAGGTAGCAGAGAGGCCTCAATGGGTTAATTGAAGAGGTAAATATGACTGGATCAGCGTAAATGGAAGATGAAGAACATAAGCAAGTGTTTATGGAATTATGGATGGAATATAGCCCAGAAAGAAATTATTAGAGCAGATGCCATAGTATGGAGGCTTGGGAGGTAAAGATAGTTCAGGAGGTAATATCTGCCATCCCCCAGGTGAAATAAGGCTATTCTAAAATCTAGCAGCTGTTTGGGTCTCTATTGATTATGATAGCCGGTTAAATAATACTGCCATAATAATTATAAGCCTGATATAAACATTGTTTAGGCAATACTTTTAAATGTATAACAGCAGCATTCCAAGTTTTGATAAAATTAAATTTTTTTTAATAAAGTAGAAATACTCAAATAACTCTTCTTTGTCTTTTTGATGACAAACCATTTATGATTGGCTGTTTGGGTATAATACAGCATAATTTTCTTGCAAGTTAACTAACTCGCAAGTTAGTAAAACCATGTATTCCATAATATAGAGATTTGTTATTTGTAAGAAGACTACACTTTTTTTTAAATTGTTGAGTTTCACATCATGCACCCTAGTTCCGTTCATCTCCCCATCCCCTCATAGCTATTCTTGTAATCTCCCCACCAAAATAAAATACATACAAACACAACAAAATACAAAACAAAACAAAACAAAGCCTAGAAAACAGCTCATTGTGGAAGCTGTAGTATGTCACACTGTGTCCCACAGTATACAGCTCTGTCCAGACATCTTCACTTGCAAATGTGCATTGGTTTGGTTTAAGATCTCTGGCTTCTGAGACACCATCAATATTGGATCCTCATGGGGCCTCCTCCTATTTATCATATTGTTGTCCTATGTCATGGAGATCCTGCAGCTTTGGGTCCCCAGAATTGACCCTTTCATTAGTCCCAACTGTTCACAGCTGATATAGATTTGGGAGTAAGCCAATTAAGAGCCCAGGATCTGGGTGTGGGTGGTAGGTGGTCAGGTCAGAATACAGGCTTTCCTGCTCACATGCCCTTGGAGCTAGCTCATCTGCATCCACATCTCCCAGAGCCAGCTCTCCTGTGCTGTCCACTCAAGGCATGTGATGGCCACTCTCCCAGGAGCTGCAGCCTAAGCGGGGCTGGGCAAGCTCTCCCACACCCTCACCAGTGCCTTTGCCATTAGGACCAGCTCTAATGTGTTGCCCAGGCAATGTGCAGAGCCTGCTCTCCTGAGTGCTACAGACAGTGAGGGGGCAGAGCTAGCTCTTCCACTCTCATGTCCGGGGACCAGCTCTCCTGACAACTTCAGGTGTTGAAGGGAAAGGAAGGGAGAGCATTACCTTTGCATACTTGGCACCTCACGGCAGATGAGTTGTGGGGCTGGCTCACTGCACCCCCTCTACCAGGGTCAACTCTACTGTGCTGCAGCTGACAAGGAGCAGAGTCAGTATGCCCACTCATGACCCCAGGGCGAGACTACACATTCTAAAAACCCAAAAAGGATTCAGCAAAAATCATAAAAGATTAAGCATATATAAATGGCCTAGAAAAATTAAATCCAGAAAATTTAAACAACTCAAATATACTTATAATAAGCAAGCACATTGAAGCAATAACTAAAGGGTCTATCACAAATCCAAATCCAAAGCTAGATGGATTAGCTGCTGAATTCTACTAGTGTTTCAACAAAGAACTCACATTAACATTTCTCAAACTATTCTACAAAGAAAAAGGTGTTTGGGGTGGTAGGGTGGTGAAGAATACTACCAAACTCATTTTACAAAAACAATGTAACTCTGATACAAAAACAGGATAAAGATATAAAATAAAGAAAACTACAAATAAATCTCCCTGACGAATACAAATGCAAGAACCCTCAACCAAAGACAAAACTAGAAAAATAGCTGCCAAATTCATATAAAAACTTTTTTGCCCATGGTGATTCTAAGCAGAAAGAAAGAAAAAAACAAAAAATAAATAAAGCAAAACATAATACCCCAAACTATGCTACAGAACCAAAACAAAATGACAGCATGACACTGACACAGAACCAGAGGTTCCCAATGGAACCTAATATAAAGATAAATTTGTGTAGCTATGGGCACCTAACTTTTGACAAATGTCAAAAGCTTATACTGGAAAAAGATAGCATTTTCAAAAAAATAGTGCTGACAAAACTGTGTACCTACCTGCAGAAGGATAAAATCAGATCTGTATCTCTCACCCTGCACAAAAATCAACTCAAAGTGGATTGAAGACCTTAATTAAAACTGGTAAGGTGAGGGCCTATAGAGATGATCCAGAAGTGAGGAACTCTTTTTGGTCTTGCAGAGGACCAGGTTCATTTCCTTGCACCGACATGGCAGTTAACAATCATTTGTATTTCCAGATCTACAGGATCTGATGCCTTGTTCTGGCTTCCATGGACACTACATGCATGTGTTGCTCAGATACGCATGTAGGCAAAACAACCATACACAAAGATAAAAGTAAGTCAATCTTAAGAACAGTAACAACAACAAAACTGGAATTGCTGAAAATAAGGGGGAAAAACATAAAGTACATTAGGGTTTAGAGATAGGCAACACATTCCTAAGTAGAACCCCAATAGTGCAGGAAACAGTCCCAAGAACTGACAAATGGGGGTATAGGAAATTAAAACAACTATAGCAAAGTATTAGCATAGTGAACACACAGCCTACAAAGTTAGGTAAAATGTTGGCATTTAAACTTCAAAGAGGGTTACTATCTAGAATTTAGGAAGTACTATAAAAGTTAAACACTTAAAAATCAAAAATATCAATCAAGAAATGGACCAATGATCTGAAAACACAATTCTCAAAATAGTATAAATATAACCAATACATACTTTTAAAATATTCAACATCCCTAGCTACCACAGAAGTACGGATTAAAACTAGTTGGAGAATCCATCTCACTCTTGTCAGAAGGGTCAATGTCGAATATCAAAATACAATTGACAATAAATGCTGGGGAAGATCTGGGGGAAATGGAATCTTTGTTCACTCTTAGTTCATTTTAGTCACTGTAGAAATCAATGTGGAGACTTTGAAAATATTAATAGTAAAAGTATATTTCACCTAGCTATACCACTTTTTCGCATATATGCAAAGGACTGTATGTCCTATCACAGAGATACTTTTTCTACTGCTATCCTTTGCACAAGAGCTAGATATTCATCAAATACAAATCTATAATGAAAATGTGATACATATATACAATGGGTTTTACTAAGGTATGAAATAAAATAAAATTATGGAATTTGTAGGAAAATGGATAGAACTGGAAAACATTATTTAAAGCAGGTAATCCTGGGTTAGGAAAGGAATTGCTGTATAATCTGTTTCATCTGCAGATCCTAGTTTTAACTGTTATATGCACACATGCGGACAAAGAGGTTGAAATAAGTGTGGCAAAGGGCCAGGAAACAAGGCAGAAAACAACTCAGCATAGCTTCTTTCTAAGGCATAAATAAGATAGAAGGACTGCCAAGAGACATCTCAATCCAGATGAGCTGCTGAGAAGAGACTCAGATGAACTGAACTACCATAAAAAGATAGTCTCCAACCTGTACAGTTTGCAGATTGTGCAATGTGTTCCAGGCTTCTAGGTTTCATGAACTATCACCCAACCCAGGATGCTCATTGGTGATATGGCTGTCTTTGAGTTATTTCTGCTCCTTTAAGTCACCCCTTACCCATATTCCTCTAGGTAACTCCAATAAAATTCATAGATTGACCAACCTGAACTTTGGTGGTATCTGTACCAAACTTTGGTGATCTGTTGTTGCTTCCCCATCTAGAGTGAATAAATATGGGTTTATGTCTCTCCGGGAATAGTACCACACAACAGAAGGACTTTAAAGAGATAGCTGTACATTAATATTCACAGCAGCATTGCTCACTGCAGACAAAGTGGGGAAGGAATCCAATTTTCTGTCAAGAGATGAATAGATAAACAAAATGTCATGTAGGCATACAGTGGCTATTACAGGTGGATGGGCCTTGAAGATGCTATAGTAAGTAAAATAAGCCACTAACAAAAGTCCAAATATTCATGAGTCAAGGCCCTAGTGTAGTTAAATTCATGAAGACAGAAAGCCATAGAGTGGCTTACAGGGCTGCTAACCAGGGAGAATACCAATTTGTCTGTTCTTCCCATTCTCCAAGGCATTATGGACTGAGAACTCTGTGAGGTCAAATACATATTTCCTACCTTAAGTCATTTCTACCAGGAATGGTAGCCACTGAGCTACCAAAGGAACTGATGTTAACTGTAGTGCAGTTTCAGCAATTATGACTAGAAGAACAACAAACTTCTTTCTTTCATTGTTAGGTAATCCATCATCACAAAAGTCAACCTCAGCCTTGCTCCCGTATATGTGTTTGCATATACACATGAACACAAACAGCAAACAAGGACTCAAAGACTTGGTACTTGAGTGCTGACGATGGAATGAAAGCAATGCTAACAATGGTAGCTCATTTAGTCATCGCACCAAACTTATGAGGATGTATTCATACTGGGATTCTATGGATTTAAACGAGGAGGAAATGGAGTTCAACGTAACATGACTATCAAATGTCTGAATTTGAAGCACAGTGGTAAGATACCAATACTAAACTCTGTGGCACCATAACTCATCCTATAGGAAAGTAAAACCTACTTCTCATAACAGAAAACAAAAACAAACAGTGTAAAACAACTCTACAACCTTAAAAGAAATATGAGAGCTTTCGATTTTCTTGTAAGTAAAATTTATCTTTGTGTAGAAATAATGTATTAATAGGGGCTTTTTACTTCTACCCTCTATAGCTCCCAAACAAATGACAGGGAAACCTGTTAAATTAATTCAATAAACTTTAAGCACTATAACTGGGTAAGTAGTCATCTATTTTAACCCAATTTTGCTAATCTGGCAACCTCCCAGGCATGTGTCCTTTTACTTGCTATCTTAGTCTCACCTTCTGCTATAATTCTCTGTCTTTATGGTGAACTGTTCATGATAATCTCTTCTCTCCACTCAAGTCGCTCAGACTGGAAAAGAAATCCCAGCTACTCTTATTTCTGCCCAGTCATTGGATCGATAGCTTTTTTTTTTAACCAACTAGAGATAATTAAGGAGCAATATCTACAGAACATTGATACAGGAGATTCTTCAATGATCATAGCAATGCCTACATCTGGACTGCAATCAGATCTCTAGGCATAGAAATCAGCATCTGAATATGCATTGCATAAAAACAACGTGCAACATCTTTGAAAAGTTCAAAACTTAGCTGATACCTCAGAATAAAAATTAAATAGTGAACTATTTCTTTGAGTTTCATTGTAATTTAAGAGATGAAGTCTTAGGGCATTAGGTTAAAACTGAGCAAAGAATGGAGAGACGTCAGCTTTTTCATGCCTCAGTGTCCTTATATGAGAGTTCTGAAGAGAATCCAGGCTAGCTGATTCTCAAAGCCTCTCCTATCCAAACCTACTTTTATTGTATCTGCCCAGTGGGTTACTGGGGACGAGCAGCCAAGAGATGATTCCTTTAACACAATGGGAAAAGTTTCTTGTGCAGTCAATACTCTGGACTTTTTCCTCTGGGATGAGTGTACCTCCATGATGCCTTTTTTTCTTCTTCTTCATTTTTAATGAATGTTCAAATGTACAGGGGACTTCAAAAGGTGAACAGCTGTCTGAGGCAAATCCAACATATTTCACATGAAGATTTTTCTCTCTGTTTGCCCTCAGTGTCTGAGCTTTGTGATCATCCACCAAGAATTTATGTCTCCTCTGTAATCTGAAGAGCCCAAGCTAATGTGACTCTATATTGAGCCTGTCCCTATGTTCACCTCTGTTGCTGGAAAACCACAAACTCTTCCGGGAAGGAACCACCCTAGGCTAGAACCAATCAAGACCTAATGCCCCAGATGTTATAGATAGAATGATTGCTTAAGCATTTCTCAGTCAGGCTTGACCAATCCCCTAGCACCAACTCAGCCTTGCTAAATGTCAACCAAATCTGTAACTGCCAAACTGAAAAATTCCTTTCCTTGATGTAACCATAGTAAAAATACTGCCTAATGATGGTTCAGGGCTCTCGCTACCAATCTGCTTTGTTGATGAGGTCTGAGGGTCAGAGCTTAAACTTGAATAAAGGCTCTTTGCTTTTGCATACAACTTTGGACTCCTGGTGGTCTTTAGGGATCTAGTGATCTCAGCATAACAAATCCACATCTCAGAAAATGATCAGGTTCACTGTCCTCAAGTTCAAAGAAAACAACAAGACAAAAAGGATAGTGGATTTGGAAGCCAGGATATGAGACTCATAAAGAAACAGATAAATGACTTTTGTCTCTTAGTTTCATGTGGAATAATAGAAATAGTTATTTGTATAAAAATGTTTCTGTATCTGTCCTGTTTGTATTAAAAGGAAAAAAGGAACCACTGAAGGCAGCTGTCATTAAGATCTTTCTTTCAGACCACAAAAGCAAGGGTGGTTTGGCCATTTAAACATCAGCTATCGGGCTGGAGAGATGGCTCAGAGGTTAAGAGCACTGAGTGCTCTTCCAAAGATCCTGAGTTCAATTCCCAGCATCCACATGGTGGCTTACAACCATCTATAGTGATATCTGGTGCCCTCTTTTGACCTGCTGGTTCACATGCAGGCAGAATAATAAATAAATACACAAACAAACAAACGTCCGCTATCAAGGAAATAGCACTAGATAAGAATGCTCAGCCAGAATATGTTTCTGGCCCTAGATGCTTTATGTAGAAAAACAACAACATAGTATAAGTAATATTAAGCACAGAAAAAAAATCATTAAAGTCTATCCCAAGGTGGATGACACTAATAATGGTGTCCATCTCAAGATGTCACTGAAGATATTACTTTGCTTATTGTCAGTTTTTCATCTTCTGCTCTGCCTATTTCCGTGGATAATCATTTAAAATAGGGTTGAAGATGAAGCTTGGTTGGTAGAGTGCATCAAATCCTGGACTTTATCCCTAGCATCACATAAATCTTAATTAGTGTGATATACCTGTAATCCCAGCATTTGGCAGGTAGAGGCAGTGGAATTAGGAATTCCAGCCCATCATGAGCTACATAGAAAATTAGAAGCCAGCCTAAACTATAGTTACTAAACTAAATCAATACCTGTTATTTTTTATTAAAAATATGTGTGTATGGGTCTGGATGTTGTGTGTGTGCAGATATCCAGGGAGGCCAAAAGAGGGTGTAATATTCCCTAGAGTCACATGCAGTTGTGAGCTCCTAACTGGATGTGGGAAATGAACTGCAGCTCTTTAGAAAAGCAGCAAGCACTCTTTACTGCTAAGCCATCTCCAACCCCAACAACTACCTATGCTTACCCTGTTTTCTTCTTGTTGGCATTTGGCCATCTGAACACCTCTTCATTGAAGTATACCCTCAAGACTACCTAAGCTTGAAACCTTGCTAGTTTATGTTAATTTTTCTTCTACCTTCTCTATACCACATGTGATAATTTGTACTAGAACAAGAGGCAATGCAAACAAGTAATACATACTGCCACTAACAGACCCATGCCATCACTCCTGTCAAGGGGGTAGAGGGAGCAGAGTCTCCTCTTCTGTTCTCCTTTCAGCTAGCACAGATAGTTTCAATATAGCATCAAAGGAAAGCTGGCTCAGAGTTTGACATGACCTCTTGTATAGCAGGTGCCTTATATTTTCTGCATTATGGAAAGTTTCAGACTCCACCAGCAGCATGGTGGAGGTATCTCTAGACTAGAAACCAATAATTGAGAAATAAACATGTTCTCTAACCCATGATACTTTTCACAGGAATTAATTTCTCAAGCTTTGTGCAAGAATATCTCAAAGCTAATATCAAAATTTTTAACAATATAGGAGATGTTCTCTCTCTGTCCCTCTTCTCTCTCTCTCTCTCTCTCTCTCTCTCTCTCTCTCTCTCTCTCTCTCTCTCTCTCTCACACACACACACACACACACACACACACACACACACACACACACATACACACACACAAACACTGAGGGGCAAAACTAAACCAATAGTAACAGAGTACAGATTCTTCATTTTGAGTGTGACAGTGAGGGGCTCGTGCATAAATGGGTCTCTTGGAGTTCCCTCCTTTATGTAGGCTTCAGTTTATTTCTAGAAAAACATTCAGTTTTCAGGAAAAAAGCAGGAAATCACAAACCTTACAGACTAGGCATATTGTATCAGTAGTTTTCAAGATGTATTTCCACTTGGGCATGTGTTTGTTTTCTTGTGTGCACAGTTACTAGAATTGTTCTTGTGGCTACTGTATCCATAGGTCAGTGGAAGCATAAGGGTCAGGAAATGTAAGCAGATTTTCTCACTAATTTCCCATTCAGGTTAAAATTATTCAGTGGAATGGTCAAAATGAAAGGAAGATCAGAAAACTATCAATTGGTATGGTTAGAGTCAACTTCTCCCAGATAAATGTTGCAAAGAAAGAAGTTAAAATAAATTAAACAAGGAAAAGAATGAGTTAAGATGGAAATGAAAGAATAAAGTGCTAAGAAAACTTGGGAGAAATAGTAGAAAAGGTGAAAAGTAAGGGGAAGGAGAAAAACAAGAAACAAAATGGTTTTTTTGAAAGTCTGTAACACAGACTAATTAATACTTTTATTGATTTAAAACATAGTATATCACTTTTTTGGCAACTCTTTTTCATAAAAACAAGAATTTTTCCCTTGGGATGTTCTTTCAGACTCTGAAGGTTTCACTTGACTCTTCCTTCAGCCCTGTGGAGCAGAAAGTCCAAACTCATAAAAAAGACTATGAGAGCCTGAGAACTCCCCCAAAAGGCCACAGTTAGCATGTTAGCTGACTTTTAATTCCTCTGTAGTCTCTGTCACTGTATATTACATACATAAATGTAACTGGTCTGGGAGAAGTGAAGAGACCTAAAGAGACACTTGTATCTCTCAATCTGACTATGAGGCTTGAAACTATAGATCCCCAAAACGGGGAATTATCCTAAAAATCTCATGCTGACAGAAGGAAAGGGTACCAGCCAAAAGGGGGATGCTGCAAGAGATTTCAAGTAATTCTATCCATTTTTCAGACCACCTTATAGGATGAGACTGAAACACAAGATGAAGGGCCAGGGGTGGTTGGAACCACATCATTATGGAAAATGCTTAGATGTACATGGTTTTGTCCCTCTATATAAAACTTGATTTCACTTTAGGACCTGAAGATGAACTTAGGGGCTTTGCTGGATTTCTTTGTCCCTCTTCCCAATGTGACCACATGGGATAAATCTCATTTTCCTGTTTTCTACTTTATTTGCCTTATTATTTACTTATCTATCTATCTATCTATCTATCTATCTATCTATCTATTTATTTATGGTTTTCAAGACAAAGTTTCTCTGTATAGCTCTGGCTGTTCTGGAGCTCTCTCTACAGACCAAGCTGCTGCCTGCCTCTGGTACACAGTGTTTAGATTAAAGGCATGCTCCATCACATCATGGGTAATTTGCCTCTTTTAATTATTTTGCTGAGGATGGGTGGTGGGACCTGACTCAGGGCACAGGTTGTAACCTTCTATGTACAATAATAAAATTGTGACCGTGTTATTGTAGCACATTTTGGGGGTGTCTTCCACTCTCAGGACAGGAAAGATTGAAGTTCCCAAAGCTTATGGAGTCATTCCCTCTAGGCACATTTTCCAGATCAGCAGCATCAGCTGTATTTTACCTCTATTTAGTGAAGCAGAAACACGAGTTCAAACTTTGAGTTGTTTGGAAAATCAGACATTCAGTTAACTCTCTTTCTCTCATCAGCTTTGCTTTCCCATTTGCCTTGAGATTCTTTTGGGCAACTTGAGGTTCTTTTGAATCATTTGGGGTTGTTGTAACTTGGTAGCTGGCTTTGACTTTTGGTGTCAGTCTGTTGAAGAGCATTGTAGAAGTATTGTAAAACCATCAAGGCAGTGGCACTGAGAGAGCTCTTGAACGCATTGAAAATTTAAACATAACTCAAATCCAAGGATACTGAGAAAGGTAGACATAATTAGGTTTACTTAATCTTAGGCTTGCATTTTCTTTTATGTGACCTGTGGAGAAGGAGCCTGCCAGCTCGAGAAGGGAACGAGGCTTGACACTCTAGAGTGATGAGTGTCTGAGAGAGACAGGCCCATAACTGAGGAATAATTCCATCTATAGAACAAGTTTTGTCAAATTGGAAGCTCTTTTAAGAAAATTTGGTGTTTGCTTGCACAATTTTGATTATCTAACATATCACAGGATGGTGGAGCCATTTTCTGGAACCATTAGCAACACTATGGTTTTTTAAGATGTTGGTTGTGACTTATGTAATTTTAAAACTAGTAAGTTTTTACTAACTTGGTATCCCCTAGGGAGAATTGCAGCTGACTAGTCTTTTATTAGTTTAGGATGAGTTCTACAATAATTATGGGACAAAACCCAATAATTGCCCCTGGAGCTCCCAAAGACAAGACTCTAGCCACTTTAATTTGTACTTCATTTAAAACTCATTGCTTATTGGTAATCATGGTTGGAAAGCCTTTATAAAGCTGTTTGCTAGTGGTGAAGAGCAATGATTGCTCTTCCAGAGGACCAGTGTTCAATTCCCTACAGCCATATCACAAACACCTATAACTCCAGTCCTAAGTAATGTTGAAAGACCTAAGCATCACAAACATGACACCACCAGGCTATGCCCTTTTTCCTTTTATATATGAGAATAAGACAATGATAGATACAAAGTATCAGATATTATCTTGTAGAAGAATTTATTAAATAAGCATGGAGGGAGAAGGAAAAGAGGGGTACCCGAGAGAGAGAGACAGAGACAGAGACAGAGAGAGACAGGAAGAGTAATAAAGAGAGTAAAAAGGGAGAGAGTCGAGAGAGAGAGAAGGTAGAGACGGGACCACATGGATGGTTTGTCCTTTTATATGGCCCTGGGCAGGGCTACACCCCATGGCAGGTAAGCAGTGACATCACAGGTAGGTGGACTAAAGCAGAATCCTAAAATTCCTACCTTTTCCTATAATTAAAAAATGAAGAATATCGGATTTTATATATGTATATATATGGTATATATATGGTAAGTTAAAGTATATAAATGTACGTAAAGGAGAAAAGAGAGAGAAAAAAAGCAATAGCAACAGATGTCCAAATTATATGGTGAAGAGGAAGGAAAAGTTCTGCTGTTGAGTGCTGGGGAAACCTGGAGCTGTTTGTCCCAGGCCTGGAGCATACCATTTCAACCTTTTACAAATGGGTAAGTAGCAAAGTACTTATCTTAACTATTTTCTGCTGACAGTAGGATGGTGATAGGGGGTTTAAAAGGCTGAAATGTTGGCCAAGTTCTGGAAGAACAGGCTGTTGATTTGCTGTCTAGAGTCTGAGAACATCTACAGCTGGGAAAGGCATTGCAGGTCCAGCTAGGAGGAACAATGAAGGTCCAGCTGGCACAATTTTTTAGGTTGGACAGCAGTACTTGTGGGTAGTTGCTTTGTCAATGTCCCAGATATTGGAATCCTGGCAGGATACTGAAACATATATGTGGTCAGAAGACAAAGTTAGTAGATTAGAGAGAAAATTTCCTTTTGATATATATTTGAAACTCTGGGGAGAACAAAGAGAAAATATTAAGACAATGTTGAAAATGTGTGAAAAATTTGGGAAAACAAAGAAAAAGTCTGGATATAAGGAGCTTCCTTCCATTTTACCCAATTGTTGACAATAATTAAAATGGTTTAGTTTTGCATCTCTCCAAGTTTGGTTGCAGAGGCATGTAAGCATAGAAGCCCTTAATGTGGGTGTAGGGATTTGAAATTCTCAGAAGGCATCCCAAAGGAGCCTGGAGAAGTGGTGAGTGGACTGTTCCCATGGGGAGAGTAGAAGTCAGTGACCTCTCAGGGTGTCCCGTGAGCAAGGTTTAATTTGATGAGATTGGTACAACTGTTCCAGCAGCTCATCAGTGCTGGTCAGAGACCAAGAGCATGGCCAGAGAGGAGACATGGTTACCTCGCGCTAGGGTTTTGAATGAGGTGGGAGGGGATGAACTGAGCTGGTAGAGGGAGATCTCCCCCAAGGGAGAAGGTCTTAAATGAAGGGTTTGGATGTAGATTGGTAAGAATGATAAGAAGCATTTACATCCACCAGAAGAGAAGACTCAGCAATCAGTAGGTATTGGGAGTAAGAATATAGCAATAAGATAGTTAAGGGAGTCCCCAAACCAGAAAACAGGGGAGGGAATCCCACCTTTAAAGATAGGCAATAGGTAAGAAACTTAGGATTTGGATTACAGTACTTATATGGACTCCATTTGACACGATAGATGGATTTTCTGTAGCTTACAAGAATCCTTGTTAATTCATAAAGGGAGATAAATTTAGACACGTTAGCATCATCACTGTTTGTAATCTGCAGTGAAATACACATTGCTACACATGTATACACTGAAAGAAAAGGCAGTAGACATATAGTATAGTAGAGGACTGGGAAAAGAGCTTTATGTTAAAGCATGACTAGTACAATAAGAGACATTTTAAGAAAACGACAAGCCAAAGGAACTTTGGTTGTGCTTGGAACTGTGATAGGATCGTATAGTAGAATCTTTTACGATAATTAGATTAATAAACTAGAGCTCCATTGATCACTGTCAACACTCTGAACAGTTAATACAACAATAGCATAGCAACAGGATGAATAAAACATCTTTTTAGACATGTTAACCTTTATAACTTGTATTTACCAACTTAAAACATGTTCTTAAAACACCTTCTTGGAAGCTATAAGCAATAGGTGAAATTGTAAGTAGTTACTGTCCATTAGTTAAAAGAATGGTAACAAGGTAGACTGTATTTAGTATCCCTGACAGTTAAAGTTTGGTCTCCTGAATATGAAGAGGGCTGGGAAGGTACCTGAAGTCTCCCATGATAGAAGCTGGCCATGTGACTATATAACCCAAGTATGAGTTTAAAACAGAGCCGTAGCATTACCCTGGGTTTGGAGAGGCTGCTGAATCTAAGAGTCATCTGTACTCCACCAGGTCAAGGAGCTTGAAGGCTGGAAATGTCTAAGGCTCTTCTGCGGCTTGAACCTTCAGTGGTTTGGCACAGAGAGCAAGCCTGCATGTGGGCATTCTATCACCCATAAGCCAACTTTGTCAATAGGCCAGGCTGTGGGACCAGTGTCCCATTCTGGTTCCAACAACTGTGAGATCGATGTCTCCTTTTGACTAAATCTGAAACAGGTCCCTGACAGAGCTGGCTCAGGCTGGACCCCAGCAGGAGGGGACTTTGTAGACTTCTATTTTTTTTCCTCAGGGGCAATGGCTAAGGCCTAGAGAATAGTTTTTTTGTAACTGAGCCTGTCGGGAAGGCCTCTCGGGTTTTAAACATTTTACCAGTTTCTATATGGGGGCTCAGGAAGCATCCTCAGCCTTTTAATTAAGATGGCAGTGAGACCACAGTTTTGTCCCTCTTAAGAACATTTAAATAGACAAAATTTGATTATAGTTTATCTTAATACTTAAAGACTAAGACTTTAGGTTTTATCTTTGTTAAGTTGGAATGTTAAAAACATAAGTACAGTCCAAAAAGAGCAGAACAGTTTTATATCATCAATGACATCACATTTAGAATTTTAGGCTAAACATGGTTTAAGGCAGTGATTTAAAATTTAACATTGTAAACAAATGAATGTTAATACAGTAGAACATGATAAAAACTGTATCAAACCCATTAGCCAGGAATGGTTGAATACAGATTAGCTGATGACAGGAGGAATAGCACTTATTTGCTTGTCTAGGAATTAGCAAAAGCATAAATTAGTAACAACAACAACATTTTGGATCAGGATAAAACATAGCCAATAACCCAATATACAATTGTAAGATTTATTTTATTTTATTATTATATTTAGAGCAAGAAAGAAGTTAGAGGCAATTTTTACTTTTAGGAGTTGGAAAATATAGTCTTAGAGAAAGCAAAACTGCCCAACGGAGGTTGAAGGCCTAGAACCAGCCACAGCGTAAAAGGGCTTGATTCTGCCCGTGGCCTGCCTTGGGCAGGCTGGGCTGGAGAGTAGGGGCCACGCATGCACATATCCACTGACTCTCCAGCTAACCTGTGGTGGTGCTAGACTCAGATCGTCAGAGTCTATTCCTAGAAGCCCAGTGAGAGTCAAAGTCCAGAGTCGATGCAAAAGCAAAGGAATTTTAATTGAACCAGCAAGCCAGGGTTCACCAAGATCAGAAGAGATGAGGGACCTCAGTAGCCAAAGCAATGGGTTTAAATACTCTTTACACAAGCATAATTCAGCAATAACAATTAGTACAAACGTAACTGGCTATGAAAATTAACCTCTAAGGGGACTGGATAGATTGAATGGAGCGCGGGAATGAGTGAGGGATCAGCCCGGAGGGGACGGAGGGATCCTGGAGGCTGTTGACCTTAGCGTATGTTAGGGTGAGATAGGTTTGAGCATGAAGGTATGGTTTAGGAACCAATTTGAGCTAGCCGGTTCCGAGTAGGGTGGAGTAGAAGCAATGATGTGCCGCAGTGGAAGTTTTTCTTAACTTGTCTCAGCTTGGCATAGATATTTAATAAAGGTTTAGCATGGCTGCGTTCTGGCTAACTCTGGTTGACCTGAATTCTTCAGTGGGAAGGGGGAGGGACTAGGGCTGCAGTGGGAAGCTAACAGTCATATGGTAGTCATGGATGGGCAACATGCTATCATGTAGCAGCAGATTTAAAAGGAAGAGGCTGTAAAAACTCAGGGTGGTTGAGTGCAGTACAGACAGAGAAGTGGAGCTACAGCAACCCCATTCCGTCCCAGCTTTGTGTCACCTGCACATCAGGAACAAATCAAATGTGGGGAAGGAGGAGTGAGGAAAGCTACAGAGAGTGCGGTAGAGTGCATGTAGCTGGCAGAACGCAACCGGTGGGGCAAGGCGTCGCAAGGGGCCCAGCAGTTAACCCCAGGCAGGATGGGCCGTTATTGGCCTTCCTCAGAATCGATGTAGACCATTTGAGACAGCACTCACAGTCCAGCACATTCCGGGGGTTTGGCTACCCAGCCCAAACAGAGAAAAGCTGTGCACTGCACGGTAACCCCAGAGAAGTCCACTGTGGATGGAAAGCTTACCAAAAATAGGAGGGATGGGCGTTGAGATTTACAGGTAATTTACTAAAAATATAGAGGTAGGCAGGCAGCATAGGGTGTGGGGGTGTCGGGGTGTTGGGGTTGGGGGAGACAGGTTACTTGGGCCAGAGGCAGTACTTTGTTCTACACCCAGGTTTACTGCAAACAATGCCGTTGGGGGAGGTGCAGCCATACAGCAGAGTGAATTACCTGTGTAATTCCTGGAGAGAGCTAAGCAGCTGAAATCTGTCTCAGCTTAGAATCTTAGCCCGAAAGCAGGGTGGTGATGGGTTAGGACTGGAATGGATGGAGATTTAGAATGAAATTTGGAATAACGGAGTTCAGTATAAAGAAGTCCAGACTTGTTAGTCATGGAAGAGCCTTCCTCACACGGGGCACCCATTTTATATATTAGAATAAGATAATGATAGATACAAGGTACCAGATATTATATTATATGAGGCTTATTAAATAAGAATGGGGCGAGAAGGAAAGAGGGGAGGGGTACCCCAGAGAGAGAGAGACAGAGACAAGAAGAAGAAAAAGAAGAAGAAGAAGAAGAAGAAGAAGAAGAAGAAGAAGAAGAAGAAGAAGAAGAAGAAGAAGAAGAATAGAGTAAGACGAGTAGAGAGAGGGCCATGTGGACAGTTTGTCCTATATGGCCCTGGGCAGGGCCATGCCCTCGTGGCAGGTAAGCAATGACTTTGTAGGTAGGTGGACTGAAGCAGAATCCTAACATCCCCTTTCGTCTCCCTTGCTAAACCATTAGATACATCCCTAAAACTCTCCTCCAAGGTCCATTTCCTTTTTTAGCCACTGATCCATTCCTGAGACTGAACACCAAGGTCCAGTTGTCACAAACCATTACTTGGCTACACTGGCTAACCTGTCCAATCAGGACTCATCAACTCTTCCTAGCACAGACTTCCCCCTTTTCCCCTTTAAAACCACTTGTCAAGAAACACCCGCTGTTATATTTATGGTTGTGAGCCTAGCCTTTAACGGCTGAGCAGTCATAGGGGACGGGAATAAGGGGAAAATGGGAGAGAGGGAAGAATGGGAGGATACAAGGGATGGGATAACCATTGAGATGTAACAAGAATAAATTAATAAAGGAGAAAAAAAATAAAAAAAAAGAAAAAAGAAAAGAAACACCCGCTGGCTGGCAGCAGCACCCACCCCATCACCATCCCTCTAGGGTAATAAATCTCCTTTGCGCTAAAAATGTGTTGTCTATGACAACTCTGAGGCTCCCTTGACCTCCTTACAAATGGGATGCCCTTTTCTGCCCTCCACAGCCACTGCACATGCATGGTGCACAGAGTTACATGCAAATATAATACCATACACATAAAATAAAAATAAAGGTTAAAAAAATAAGTTTTAGCTGGTGGTGGTGGCTCATGCCTTTAATCCTAGCACGTGGGAGGCAGAAACAGGCAAGTCTCAGTGAGTTCAAGGCCAGTCTGATCTACAAATAAAGTTCAAGGACAGCCAGGGAGAAGCCCTCTCTCCAGAACAACCAAAACAAACAAACAAATAAATTGAATATGTGCGTGTATGAATGTATCATTTTGGAATGCATAAGAGCAAGTAGTTTTGGTTTTTTGTTTTTTTTGTTTTTTTTGTTTTTTATAAAATCTAAGGTTTCAGAAAACTTAAATTTCAGAAAAGGAACTAGTTACAAGACTTTACCTCTGGCAGGCTTATCTAAAATTAATTGAAATGCTAATTTTAAGCTACTCCTTAAAATGATTTGGGTCTGGTGTTTTCAAATGTTAATTGTGGAAACTAGGTTGACTGAAAATCTGATTACAGAATTTTTGAGAGGTTATCTAAGGAGCTAAACATGTATTTTATTACGTGCTCAAATCATCTAAACTGTTTTTGCTGGACAAACTTAAAGTGGAAAATTAAAAGATTAATTTCAGAATTGAGCTGTATTCAAAGATGCTTTTAACTTAGTTCAGTTAAAAATATTTAATGGACAATGTTTGAGAAGGGCTAAGTTTTGTTTTACAATAGTTGCTAAGAGATATTACACTTATCTATAAACAATGTATTTTAGTATCTAAGTAGGTTGCTAGTGTTTCCTTTCCCTGGCTGGGAATTTAAAAACAGTGCTCATAGGGAAACTTTAAGAACATTTAGTATGAAAAGAAAGATCGCTTAAGGAAGACCTGAAGCTTCCAACAAAACAAGTTGCGAGACAGCAATTGGTAGAGGAGATAATTTTACTCAAGGTTTTGAGGAAATGGAATAGAGAGCATTTTCAAAGAGGAAAGAATCATCTCGGGTGTTTTCATGGAGTAAATCAATTTGGGGGCGGGGAGGCCCATGCTTAGATGAGTTCTTTGTTCTCGTGAAATTTCCTTGAAGGGTAGAGATTTGTTCTGAGTTTCCTAGAATTTTTCTCAGCTCTAGCAAATCTTCCATCCCTATTAGCATACTAAAGGAAAGATGTCTGTCTCTAAATGAGTAGCGGGTGGGTGAGCAAGGGCTTTGTTTACTTTGCCTACCAATGTTCCCCTAGGAAAGTTACTCTTTGCCTGATGAGACATCTCCTTTAAAAATTATTTTTTGTTTTATAAATTTTAGTCTGCTTTGTTACACTAAAGCAGTATCACTCATAAAAGGGTAATGTTAAATTTATAGTCTGTCCATGTTCATTGGATTTTTTAAAGCTTGCCTTTTATTTTTTGCCCAATCCCTCCCCCC
This sequence comes from Acomys minous, assembly GCF_964271855.1. Taxonomy (NCBI): domain Eukaryota; kingdom Metazoa; phylum Chordata; class Mammalia; order Rodentia; family Muridae; genus Acomys; species Acomys minous. Next base: position 67,848,220 of record NC_140489.1, on the reverse strand, counting down.
CCATGCCCTCTACTTTTTAAGAAAGCACTATGAGCTCCCTTCTGAGTACTTCTTCATCTTTTCCCCTTTTATTCAAATAATCTTCTTTCCTTAGACCATTTAGAATTGTCTTTTGAAAGCCAAGACTTTACAATAGACTGTGTCCAATCCTAAGTATGTTGTATATTTAAAACTGTGATGCTGCTACTTCTCTTCTGACTGTGCTTTTTGGGCTGTTAGATGATCACAAGTAAGCACTAACTAAAATAAATAAATAGGCAAATGTTGCTATGTGTCTGTTATATGAAATGTGCCTCAGATTCCTTAAGGTTTCAGGAAATTGTTCTTATTAAAAAGAAGTTTTACTGCATGTATTGTCTTTCGCTGGTGCCATAGTTTGAGCAGGACCCCTGGGCCCAGATCTGCCCATCATAATGTTCTTCTTGTAGGTTTCTAGGACCCTCTGGATCCTTTTATTTCCCCATTTTCCCATGCCTCTCTCATCTAGAGTCCCAATATGATGTCCTCCCCTCTGTCCCACTTTCCTGGTAAGTGAAGACCATTCACAGTCATAGGAGAGGGGAGTACAGGGAAAATGGGAGGCAGGGAGGAATGGGAGGATACAAGGAATGGAGGAACAATTGAGATGTAATATGAATAAATTAATAAAATATATTAAAAAATAATAATCAAGCTAAAACAAAAAACAAAACCCAGAGACTCCAAGGTAGACACTCAGTTTTTTGTTTTTTCATTTATGAGGGAGAGAGAGAGAGACAGAGACAGAGAGAGAGACAGAGACAGAGAGAGACAGAGAGAGAGAGAGAGAGAGAGAGAGAGAGAGAGAGAGAGAGAGAGAGACTGAGACAGAGAGAGAAGGTAGACCTGGTCCTACAGGTGAACACAGGTGAGCATGGTCCGAATAGCTTCCTAACATAAGCTTCTTTGTAGCACCACTTTCTGCAAATACACTCTAGGCTTTGTACTATGTAGTTCTGCTCATTCTTCCTTAAGACTAGCTAACATTTTGGTGTTTTAACACCTGTTCAAAGGATTTAATATGACTGTGCTTGTGTGTCTTCTTCTCTCAATGAGAATATGATTTAATAGACACAGGGTAGCTAACTAACCAATTTTGTATGCTTTCATTTTTCCAAACTGTGCAAACTTATATAGTTATTGTTATTGGTAAGATAATTCCCTTAACTTTAGTTGCTTAGATCTTAGTGTATGGAGGATGAATCTGAAAAATTTTTAAAAACTGTTTACTGTGTACATCTGGTGTTATATAATATTTTATATTATATAAATAATATGTAAAACATATATTAGATCATATAAAATATGTGGCAGGTAACAAATCCCCTGCCTCCATTTTAGACTTGAAAGCCATTTTGTACTAAAGACAAACTATATTAGTTTCCTTTTGTGATTGAATCTGTTTCTCAAGGATTGGGCTGTGTCCCACCTGTAACCTTAACTACAAATGGTTTTGTACTCTCTGTTTCATGAAACGGCAACCATGTGTTTGCATTAAAAAGTTGTTATAGCCATATTGCAACCTTACTTCTTTTTTTTCAAAAAGTTATTATGACTATCTTGTCATCATTGGGTTAAAGGCATGCACCACCATGCCCTGTAGGGGACGGGCTATACGGCCAATGTTCTTCCATTTTGTCAGAGCCTGGGTTCCTATTTCTCCAGCAATCTGTCACTTACCAGAAACCAGCTGACCCTGTCGTGGTTCGGCAGTTAAACACTTGTTGTGGTTTATTGTGGGGAACGGTCATTCTAAGGCCCCACCCCACCCCGAGCTCATAGTAAGAGCTACTCCTTTCTGGCTATAAACTAGCTTTTCCAGTAAGATTACTGGTAAAATCAGATTAAAGGCCAGCTGCCTGCGAGCAGCAGTTCCGGGAACTTTTTCCTGACTAACCAGATCTTTCACAACTTCCCTTTCTCTCTGGAATTTCTCCAACTTCTGCAATTATAGCAGCTGTAAAGGTAGACACCTGCTAGAGCATTCCAGAGTTAGGTGTCATAGCAACCCTTGCTTATGCAAATACCCATGCCCCCATGCCTATAAAAACTCTGTGAAATTTTTCAATAAACGAGGCTTGATCAGAATCCAGACTTGCCCTCATTTCTTTGTGTCTCCTGTCCCCCCACTTGTCTGCCCCTTCCACAGGTACCCATTGAAGACCCCGCAGAACGGAACAATGCCTGGCTGAGAGAACACTTTCAACCACAAACTTTCAACTTTCAAACAACTGATGGAAGTTATAGGTTTGTGGTAAACAGTCTTTATTATGCTGAGATATGAATGTTTAAACCTAACTTGTTGGGAATTTTTATTATAAACAGATGTCAATCCTGTGGTGGTATTTTTCTGTCCCTTGCTCGGTGATCATATACATTTTGGTGCTTCTTCTGTTAATGTTTAGTTTCACGTTTATTTACTGGACTCTTTAGAAGCTTCTTGACATCCCAAGGATAAATTCTACTTGGTGGTGGAGAATGAGTCTTTTAGTTTTCTGATGAATTTAGGTTTCTAGTAGTTTTTTGAGGGAATTGCACATCTACTAGGACTCTGACTATACATTTTCTTTTATACATTCTATTCTCTCTGTCTTTCTCTTTTTGTTTTGTGCATATTTTTCTAGTTTTAATATTAGGATAAAATGGTTTTTATAGAATGAAAAATGTTGCTTCTTTGCTTTATAAATGCATTTGGGACTGACTGATGTTAATCCTTTTCTAAATGTTTGATAATATTCACTGGTGAAGTTATGAAGTCCTGGTTATTTTTGGATTTGTTTTCATTATAGATTTAATCTCTTTACTGATTATTGGTCTGTTTTAGATTTAGCATTTTTTAAATCTTGGTTGGTTATATCTTTTTATAATAATAATTGCTTACAGATGTCTGCTGAACCCGACATGCGGTTCTCTTCTAATATAGTTTTTAATTTAATTTAATTTTTTATTATATGTTTTCCTCTTAGTATGTGGGTTATATTTTGTGTTTTATTCAGTGTTTTGTGATGCTTTAACTGAACATTCTGTACAATATTTTGCATCAATTCTAAATCTTTTTACCCTTTCTGAGATGATAGTTCCTGTTTATAGATATGCTGTTTATCCTTTAAGTGATATGGCTAGAATCGCTTATTGAGGCTCGTTTCCACAAACTACACATCTTCTAACAGCACTCCTCAGAGGATCTAGGCTTAAGGAAATTCTGTAACTAGGGATATTTGTGGCTTTAGAAAACCTTGCTCACTATTTGTTCCCTTGGTCTCTAGTTAATCTTCAAAATGGCCCACCATTATTAATATCATTCAAAGCTGTTAAGCCTTCACTATGACTAGAAAACTGTGTGGTGTATATTGTCCTGTAGTCATATGCAACTGAAGTTAGAGTCTTCGGCAAGGAGAAGCCAGTGTTTGAACCTTGCTCTGTCTTCGTAGGAAGTATCTTTTGTCTAAAGGAGATGAATTAGAGGAGGTGTGTTCTCATTTGATGCAAAGAATGTAAGCCTCCAGCAGGTTTTTTTTTTCTTTATAAGTACATAGTTCCTTGTATAAGCATTTACCCTCATATTAGTCATTCTCCAATTCTCTCACCTATAGCTATCATAATTTGTATTATGTATATAGTTTATACATAAATATATATATGCATATAGAAACTCTGAGAGGACATAGATGTGTTTTTTATTGTAAGCACCCTTCTAAAGTTGTAATATCAAAGAAATTAATGAATTTCCCATAAAAGACATTGATTTCTCTAGTTTTAGGGAGGTTTTTGTTTGTTTTGTATTGTTTTTACTTTTTCATCATTATGGTTATATGCATTTGAGAAAACGACATATTTTCTTCTTCTTCCTTTTTGGTGGGGACATTTCTGACATTGTAAGAAAGATTTCAGGAATTTTCTTTAGTGAGCTTAACTATACGCAGGCCTATTAAGTTAATAACCAACCTCATTCTTTGTGGTTTATAATTGCAATTTATTATTTCTTGGGAATCTATAGATCTGGAGTGGGGGAGGCTTTCAAGATGTGTTTGTCTGGGCTTGGAACTTAATCTCAAATTTGGCATCAAATCTACCTCATTCCTTCCTCCTCTGTGAGTTAGTAAATAAGGTTGTACATCCAACAAAGAGTTCACATCTTGCTTGTATCACATGAACTAATGCCCAGCCCATTGGCCTAAGAAAATGGTAAAGCCAAGCTGGGAGGTAAGAAAAGTTGCTTCTCAAAAGTGGAAGAAGAGAATAAATACTTTGAAAAAATAATTTATCTGCCCACATTAATGCTTGGAATGCATTCCTCTTGATTTGTAATTATGAAAGACACATTGGTGGCCTTAATGTCTTATTTAAGCTTTATAATGCTGTTGAGGATTCCTGTTCTAAGTAATATTAGTAATAGTCACAGATCTAGCCACCGAGCCACTGTATGATTTAAGTCAGTTTTTCATCTTGAGGCACTTTTTCTTCCTGCCTTTCTAAGCCCAAAGCTTCTTAGGAAGCTATAACCCCAAGCAGTGAGTCAGCAGCTTTGCAGCCTCCTTCATAAACAGGAGTGCATCTCAGGCTCCGGGCTCTACTTATTCAGGCACATCTCGAACCTAATAAACTTCCAGCTACTTCTATCTATATATGTACTGAAAACTGCAGGACCTGTGATATATAGCCTAACTCACGAACTTGTGGTTGTGTTTGTAAAATGAAATAAATTCCACATTTTTCTAAAAAATTTGGAAGGAAATTATATTCGTGGAGAATTGTGTAATCATTAAAATATTCCAAACTAACAAACAACTAATCTGACTTGGTTTACTGCTCACAGATCTGCCCAGAACAGTGGTACTTAGAATAAAAGGCATGGTCATTAAGAAATTAGAATCTCATACTGACATCCAGCTATTTCACCAGGGAAAATCTGAGAAAGCTGCCATGGTCCCACTTGTCTTTACCCCCAACATAATGCCAGCCTTCCTACTTTGTTTAATTTCCTTTTTTTTTTAGTTGCAAATACAAACAAAGCACCCATACACATAAAATAAGCAACTAGAAGATATGTTTTTTAATCTATTTAAAATCACTTATCATAGCCATAAAACAGTGTTGGCACATACTGGTTCAGAACTAGAAACATTTCTAGTAATGATGGTTATAAAACTGTCCTAACTACACCTGCTTCTGATACTCAAATAACTGCTAACGCTGTAACCAAGAGCATGGGCACTGTTTCTGCTGTTAGATATCACAGCATACTTTATAATCAATGAGTGATGAAATAAATGCGTCTTTCAGTTACTCCTGTTTTTTCACACTTGTTTTGATTTTGTAGGAACATAACCACTAATCACATAAATGTTTGTGGTTATAAAAAAAAATGGTTATAAAAAAATGTTAGCCAACACTAATTATCATTTCTTTCATGTTTCCAAAAATGAGTAATGTACTTGTTTTGAACACTATCAAGACAGAGGTACCATAGATGGTGACATTCCCTAGACTTCTGTTTTTATCATGGGTACTTCAATATTTGTATCACTATTTAATATTTCAAGAAAAATTAAGTGATTTGGATATAACTTATCCTGGGCAGATTTTTGCAAATTCTAAAGTTGGTAGGGAGATCTAAGACTAAATGAAGAGATGGAATTTGAATATTTCTTTCAGCTAGACTTCTATAATATCAAAAGTAATTTAGTTATATAATTTATTATAAATTTTATATATTTGTTATAAATTATAAGTATAAAAAGTATTATAATACATTGTGAAAGTACAGTAGTTAGATAAAAAGAAATTCATGTTTCTAGATTTTAAATCAAATAAATGTATGTAGAGTCTTGGATTGTGAAGGACCCAGAGACACTGCAAATTACAGCCAAACAGTAACAGCATCTGATTTTGATACTGACCAGTTTGATTCACATGGTCAAATTCCTCCTGGGACTTGGTATTTGAGAGATAACCTTCTGGACAGCTACCTAAGATGTGTTCCCTGAATAACCAAGAAGCACAGAGGACAGGGCATCAAGAAGGCAGGAACACCTTCTTCAGAGGTGCAGGCAGACAAATGTATGGCTTGAACTGTATGATTTATTTATAAAACTAGTCTTACAGCAGATGCCAGTCCAAAAAAAAAAAAAAAAGACCCAATTAGAAAATAAAGTGATGAAGGAATACTCAAGAACAGAATAAAGCATCTTCTTCTTTATAAACAGGGGTCTTTGTCTTGCAGGAAATTGTCTCCTAGGTTATTTAGAAAGACTCTGAGGTTTAGGTCCTGTGCTTGGCCCTCTGCGGTCAGTAGATGCAGATTTTAATGTAATCTCTTGGTAGCACAATGTAGCCAAGGAGAAACAAATGTCAGCAAGCGTCGATCCAACAGTCTTAAAGCCCATGCCTTCAGGTGGATGTGCTTGTTATGAGCCTTTTATGATCTTACAAACTTTATTATTCCCATCTCACCATATAAAATTGAAGCAATGTTCTGTGCTTACATTTTGTTTACCTCATTTTTTTCCTAGTTAGCTATTATAAATGTTCCCATTTGGATAATAATCATATTTTGAGGCCTACTGGATGATCTTGTCCTTTCCTGTGACCTGACTGAAGATTAGAGATGAAGGGAGACTGATTCAAAAGAAGACAATACACCTGATGTGGAAAAATAAGGAGTGAGGTGATCTCTTATTAAGCAAAACTATGCAGGATGTCCTTGTGTGTGCTTTTACTGTCCAGCAAGCAGAAGAAAAGGGGAAGCAAAATGAAATATCTCTGCAAAATGCTCATCTGTACAAAAATTGGGCACTAAGCTGTAACAATCATCAGTTCTGGAAAATAAATTGACAAAGAAAACACTTGGCTTTGCAGTGAATGAATTCAATGTAGATGTACTGAATAGAAATGTAATGATTCCAACAACACTGCCTTAGACAAATAATCTACTGTTGAAAGTAAAATTACTGCATCCTGAACCCCCAGAAGCAAATATCTCTAATGGGTGGAGTAGAGTACTGACACCAAGCATTACATTCTTTGTGTCTTGTTAATTCTACTGTTAGTTTCATCAGCATCCTTAAAGACCACCCAAAATATGATGTCATTTAGCCTGCTTGGGGTGTGCACGTTACTAAAAGGAAAACCAGAAGAGTAAAGGTGACTGGAAAAGGTGAACTGTCCATAGTAAGTTTGAACAAGACAATGATAATGACACTGTGGCTTCAATGCATGGAATATGTACTTTGAAAAGCTAATACAGATTACTCAGCTGCACTTGTCCCATCCCTGATCTATGTCCATTATTCAGTAAGTGTGCAAACAGATATAGACACCATCCTCTGGCATTTACACATGGTACAAATCCTAGCATCTTAGTACTTATATAGATGTATTAGCCTCTAAAGAACATCACATTTCTAAACGTCACATGTAAATTTAACTTTGCAAAAGTAGTGCTATTTTAATAGTACATGTAAACCTGACTTGCTTTTGTGATTTTTAATGATAATGAGTGTTTTGATGATGGCATTAACTCTTTTTATTTTATTTTTACTTTTTGGCATTAACTTTTTTAATATTCATTTTATTGATTTGCTTAGGGTCTTTTAGGCAAACTTTGTTTTTTAAAATGTTATCAAAAAGGGAAATATGACAGTGAAATGATCAAAATATTTGGATCTTAATTTTACTTTTTCTGGATTCTCACAACTCAAATGCTCATGAAGTCCTTCCCAACACTAGCATCTGTAGTTCGAAAAAAACAAACAAACAAACATTTTTAAAAGATGGGGAGGGGGTATATCTCTAGTCTCTCTGAGATGCTGAGAACACCACTGTGAGATGCTTACTGCTAGGAGATACCATTTACACTTCACGAGGGAGGATAGTAATCTTCAGTCAGGCCACAGAAAAGGACAAGGTTATTATTCTCTGGAGTCCTGGATAGGCTAGCTATGAATCTGTCAAGTTTTTCAGCACTTCACTATCAAAACGGCAGAAAGCATCTCCTCAAGAAGAGATTATGTCCTGTTTCACAGAAACATAACCCTTGGAAATAGTTTTGGTATGTAGAACTGAATCCAAGTGCCTATGGTGTCTCCACTTCCTTGGGAGACTTTCCAATGAATATATCCCAGAGTCTACTAAAGTAAGTGAAGACAACACTCGAGACTCTTCCCTAAGCATTGTGGAATTCAGGAGACCACTGTGATCCTTTAACTGTTTCATCAAGAGAGAACATTCTCCTCTAAAATTTATAAACATTTGTATCCTGCCACTTGGGTATATGAGACTTCAGAGTAGCCAGAGTGACCCAGAAAGTAACACAGCTACTTCTTTTTTCTCTGCTCTAAAGTCATGCAAGCTTCCTTGGTTACTTCGCTGCTGCTGTGATGAGGTGTCCTGACAAACTTAGTCTAAAGAAGGAAAAGATTATGCCGCTTCAGGTTGAGGGGACTGGGAAAATCCAGGAAACAAGACCTTGAGGAGACCCATCAGGCCACGTCTACAGCCAGGAAGCAGAAGACAATTAATGCTTCTGCTCAGCTGGCTTCTATTTGTAGAGAACAAGGCACAAGCCTAGGGAATGATGTCGCCTGCCTCTGTGACAGTCATTGCTCCCAAATTAACCTCATTGTTATAACCCCTTACGTGGATGCCCAGCAGGCCATTAACCTAAATAATTCCTCACAGAAACACTTGGAAATTTGTCTCTGAGGTCATCCCAGATGTTATCTAGTTGAAAATCTATACTAACAAAACTCTACCACTTGTCAAATTGACACAAAAATCCATCGATTTATAGGCCATGATCTTCCACCTCATGTCTCCAGAACCTCATGGCTATTTTATGAATGAAAACTGCATTCAGTCCAACTTGAAATGTGTTTAATGATCCTCATTACTGTTTAAAATTCCAAAGCCCGAATCTCATCCAAAACACAAGGCAATTTTAACCATTAGTGCCTGAAAAATCAAATGACAAGTTACAATGTTAGAATTATTCAAACATACAATGATGCAAGCCAAACATTCCAATTCTGAAAGGGGACAATGGGGTCATGGCAAGTAAACAAAAGAAAAACCAAAACAGAACAGGGAAATCAAATTCTAAAACTGCATGCTTCGCATACGGCACTTGCGAGGAAATTGCCTGAATTCCAAAGGGCTTAGTTAGTCTTACCCCTTCAGCTCTACACCTTGTAGCATACATAGCCTCTCCCTTATGTTGGCACCAGGCCATAACTACCACTTTTCTCCACAGAAGACTCACAGTCCTGGCATCTCCTATAGCCTGCAGTCTCCATTGTTGCTTAGGCATTACCCGCACAGCTTCACACAACAGCCTCCCAAGACCTTCCCGCGGGGACTCTGACCTGACATATTGCCTGGCTTCTACTCTTCTCTGGAACGGTGGAGCCGACCTCTATGACCCTATTCATCTTGCTAATCATGCCAAGTTCTGCTAAGAGCTTGAGATATAACCTGGTTCCTTGGAACACAGCTGTTAGCATCTGTGAGCTGATCCAGGGGAAATATCTCCCAGGCGGTTGTCACAGAGGATCAGGGCACTCCTTCAGCTTTGGCTCTCCTCCTTCACATGCATTTGGATTTTTACATGGTAGAACTGCCAATGGATAGAGCTTATAGCCCACTGGATGCATTTCCTGTTGTGCCAGAGCAGCAAGGGAGAGTTCCTTTTAGTCTTTGCTAATCTCTTGAAGAATTCCAGCTGCTTTCTCATCACTAACTTTGTTGCTCTCCTGTTTAATTCATTACGATTGGATTAAACTTTTCTCAAGTTCCGAGGACACAGGCAGAATGAAACCCGACTGTTGGCCAAAATATGATACAAATGACGTAATGCAGTTCCTGCAATGCTCCTGTTTAAAGCCTCAAGACCCAAGCTTCCACAGTCCAAAATTCCCCTGGTTTTTCACACTTACATCACATTTCCAAACTCTTCCACATTCTTCCCACAGAATTGTTCCACATCCTATAAACAACAAGGTCAGATTAACTACAACAGTGGTCCCATTGCTCTCATTTGCTCGTTACTTTTCTGATGCTGTGGTAAAATTTCTAGACAAAAGCAGTTTAAGGGATAGTATGAAAATATAGTTCACCACAGCAAGGAAATAAATGCAGCAGGATCTTGGGGCAGCTGGTCACTCTGTCCACAATCAAGAAGTGATTGGAAATGACTAATCGACTCATTTGTTCTTTTACATATTACTGGACTTGAGCCCAGGGAATGGTGCCACCCTGCTCTAACATGGATGGATGTTCTAACTAAATCAAGAACATCCCTCACAGGTATGACTGAAGGGTGATCTCAAAGGCGGCCCCAGATCCTAATAATCAACACTAACCATTGCACATGCCTGCAAAACACATGAAAAATTCCTAACACCTGGATTTCTCTGTACACGGTATTCAGTCAGTAACAAACAGAGTATAAAGTGTTGTTTCAAAAGATCTTGAGAGTATAGAGTTTTCTTTCCTTCAGAGGTCAGTCACATCCTACTAAGAAGAAAGTACAGGCAACGTCATCAAGAAGATGATTCATAAGAAACCTTGTCACTTCATCACCATTACTCTGGAGGCACGAGAAAGTAGGCAAAAGCAGCTTATTCTGTGATACCCTTTAACATATGCAGAATGGTTTTCCAATTGTTTGTTGTGTAGATGAAGTCAAATTAATTAACATGCTGTGTAGTGCTTTAAATATCATAAACAGATGAAAATAAAATTTCCTGTTCTGCGCCCTCTATTTCCTCATGTTGGAAGCCAAACTTTGCCCTTGAATGAACACAAACACCTCATTTCTCAATGACTCACTGTCAGATGCTGGCTCTAAGTCGATTAGATTATCATCGTGTCATCTTTGTTCTTGGCAGTGTTTGAAAGCACCTCTAGCAGCTTTATTTGAACACCGTTTTCATACCAAAAGCTAGAATCTATAAAACAAATAGACAAACATTTATAGACACCTCTATATCACTTCAAATTGTTGTGATTAGTGTGCACACACTGAATATTATTATTTAAACAACCTCCAGCTGATGTTTAAAAAAATACTTTGGAACAAGGCATCCTCGCAATGTTCTATTAAGGATGCTGTTTATTTATATCAGTGTATAGAAAAGTACAGCTGTACAAAACATAAATCAATGTCAGAAGTAAAAGGCATTAAAATTCATAAGGTTCATTTTCCGACATCCAGAGCAAACTGTGGCTGGGAGTTTGTCACAGACTAAACATCAGCAATAAAATTATATAACTGCTGATGTCACATTCTTTGAGGTACATTCAAAGGCATCTAAAATTTTATAGCTTAGTTTTGCTTATTTTAAAAATGAATGTATTATTATTCTTAATTTTGTTTGCTATGACACCTAGAAAACCTAAAATAGCATCAGAAGGGAAATAACTTACACTCTACAGAGGTTCAACCAAGGCATGTATTTTTGTCTTTGACACACACACACACACACACACACACACACACACACACACACACACACATTTGGCTATTGATCAGAAAACCATGAGAATTAGTGTTAAGGCAATGTCTATTAAGAGAAATGATATTCTTGGTGGCAGAATGAAGAAGAGTTATTGCAAAACAAAGAAAACTGAAGACAAATCCTACTGATCCCAACATTTCCTTCTAGTTTCATAATAATCTGCTTTCTTTTCAGTTATTAAAGCTTGCTAGTGATTTATGAACTTTTGATTACTACTTAAATGTGCACCTGGCTTGGGACTTAGATGGTTTGTTTTCTTTTCTGGAAATCCTCGCTTTGTTTTTTTCCCCTTCTGATTGCAACTGTCTTGAAGGCAAGAACCACATATCAACATCTAGAGATCTGCACATACAGGAATTAACTCATTTTCTGTTTTCACTTAGTGGACTAGGGTCATGAAGCCAGAGCTAGAAAAGTAGGATCAGAGAGGACTCATGACTTTCTGAGCTCCAAAGGAGTAATCACCACCAGTCTTTAGAATGTTACAATGGCCCAGGTGCCCTGATGAACAAGTTATTCTCAGTGATTGGTTTAATACTTCCAGGATCTCTAACAGGCAGGGACATTTAAAATTTCCATTTTCTAGGATAGAAAACGTTAAGCACAAGTGGATATATACCTTGCTGAAGCAACACAGCTGGTGTGTAGCAGAGCAGCAGGGAGGAAGCAGACAGTGTGGCTCAGAAGCGCACTCCTCCAAATAGCACCTCACGTGATCTCATTCACAACACCTATGCAGGCAGACATTTTTTGTGTGTTTTAAGCCCTAATATCTTTCCTAAGTGAACTATGGCCTACATCCCATAACCTGGTGGACAGCACATATTTGTACAACAATTAAACAGTGTAATGTTTCTTTGGTGGGAAGTAGTTACCACACAGTGCCACTTCGTGGAGAATTTTAGCATTCTAAGAAGTGATTTCTGGTAAACATACGGATACATACATTCTTAGACAGCTATATTATACCATCAATGCATAGCTTGAATGTGTGAAGTTACGACAGCCAAACAAGAAACCTGAATTCACATGCCTTTCTTAAGATACACACTGGAATTTTGCAGGAGAGAAAGGCCATTGATCCATAGTCAATACATAATTATCCAAAGCATGTTTAGGCTTTGCTTTTTTCTGTTTACCATGAACTATTCACTACATCCAGTTTTGTACTTGCTACTGTCATACCTTACTCTCAACTTCCTGAAAATGACACCACAAAGTACCTGTGCAATGTAGGATTTCATTGCACCAAGGCAGGATGTGCTCTGCAGACATACTGTGAATGAGACTGATCCTCAGGTAACTGGGCTCTATCAGGATCCATCTGCAGGACACCTCCAATCAGGCATTAGAGACAGTACATGGGACACAGCTTGTCTAACACAGAACAGCACCATGAGTGCAAGTGTTTAAAATGGCTGAGTAGATACGAGAGTAAGTAAGAGCGTTTCCAGTCTTTCATTTAGTCAGTGGATCAGGAGGTCTCATGGCCCCAAATAGAATAGAGAACAGAGGAAGTTTTCCAGCTGACCAGGCAAAACAGGGAGACAAAGAAAGTGACATTGCTTGGCAAGACCTTGCCTGTTAATATTCTTTCTGAGAGAGTAGAACAGACACTGAGCAAATTCCCAAATGAATAAGCCTTAGGAAACAATTTTATTAATAAATGAATATTTTTATTTTCATCTACATGCACTCAAATATTGCTTTTATGATATTTGGTTGCACGTATATATCACTGTGTCAAAAAAGGGGAGATCCACCCTTAATAAAAATGATTTATTAACTCTATGCATCCTATAAATTTAATATGCTATGAATTCCTGCTCTCATGGCAGATTTCTTTTAGAAGTATATTTTTTTAATATGAACTCATGGTATTCCTGAAGAATATATTTGTATATACTAATAAAATAAAATCGCTTCCTTACCAATCCGCAGTCATGAACAGGGTGACTACATACTAGCTGGTCAGCTGACTTGGTTTGAAACCTTTTATTTTCAACCACTTGATGCTTCTTCTCAAGAGAAACAGCTGAATTCATTTTATGTTGCTCTGTATCCTTGAGCTATTCCTTTGCTGAGCACAAAATAACACAAGAATGAGCTACATTGTTGTTGTGGTTGTGATTGTTGTTTTCGCCATTGTTCTTTTAAATACCAGTCCCTAGTTTTAGTAGTTTGTTTTTTGTTAGGAAACAAACTAGCTTAATTTCTTTTTCTCCCCCCCCCTTTTTTTTTAGCAATGATTAAAACAGCAAAGTGTAATCCTTTCCTGAACATATTTGTGTGTGGGTATTTGTATTTTTCCTATAATTGCACATAAAAATCCATCCTACTTGCAAACTGCAGAGAGTAGAAAAATCATTCTAAATGCTGGCCTCAGGGATTCTATGCTTCCTACAAGATTTAAGGTAGAATTTTTCAGAGAGTATGTTCCTCAAACAGGACCCAACCATTTTTTGTTGTTACTTTTTTTTTTTCCTTAAAAAAAAAAGTATTACCTAAAGGTAGCTCTGAGCACTAAGGGATTGAGGTTTCTACTCAGTGGCAAGAGAATTAACAGGTTTTCCTACCTGTGGGTATCAACTTGGGAATTCAGTTAGCTAAGCGGCTTTGGACCCAGAATAAAACACTTAAGAGACCAGGGAAAATGTAGACAGTAAGCAATGTGCAGACTGCAGGCCTTGTTCATTTATTTATAAGCTATATTCTCTTTTATTGCATAATTTTAAATTTCAGGTAAAATTGAGAAGATAATGCCCAATTCCCACATAAGCCACACCTAGTTGCTTCTCTGCCTTCTTTTTATGAACACAAGGAAACCTGTGCGTCATATTTCTATTTTGCTATGGTGACGATATATGCCTGTTCCTACTGTGCTCAATAATTAAACACTTGTTTTATGTGTGTTCATGTCACTTGTGTTACTGTAAATGTCTTCTGTGTGTTAGAAGCAAGGAAAAAGATTTTTCTATTGTTGAGTGCTGAGTGGAAACAACGTTTTTCTGACCAGGCCCAAGAGGTCAAATAAAAATCCTAAACAAAGAGGGGATCTACCCAACCTCTGATTAAATTGATTTTCTGCAGAGCTTACCAATGGTCGAGGCTGACCCCTCTTCTCTGACCCCAAGCATAGTCTTTGCTTTTCAGATTACATCCAGAGTATTTGAAGAGTGAAGGGAAAAGTGCATGATGGAGAGATGCCAGCAGTCTTTGGAAATGTGTTGTTACTCATTAAGTGAGACAGTTGTGGTCCTTTACTGTGTCCTCTCTGCCATAACACTGACTGCATGAGGTAGACATGAAAGAAGAAAGGATTTTACATGAAGGAAGAAAAGCTCTCATCAGTCTGGATTTTTCTTTTCACCAGGCACTCTCGAAGCAAACACTGAAAATACAGGGCATGTTCTGAGTCGTTTTCGGTCTACTAGGACATAAACTAAAGCGTTTAATGAACAAACACACTGAAAGTAATTTGGAAGTAGAAAGGAGTGTAGAGGAACATTAGAGATTGTCATCTCTGAAAAAGGTCAAATGATTTGAATAACATTCATGTAATGTATCACTTGATATTTCTTTCAGCAAAATAATTGTTTATAATTGTGTTATTTATTGCTGTGCTGTTCATCTTAATACGCTTTTCGGAGATTTTTTCCCCCTTGGGGCATCCTTATAAGAAGCAGCAATGAATGCTTTTCTAAAATCTCCAGAGCTTATGTGCAGAATACATAAATTTAAACTTTTTCTTGCTGTTTCTTCAATCTAAAGACAGTAGCTGTGAGAAATATTAGCCAGAGGCTGTTCTGTTTCTCCCTTGCTAGACCTTTATCTCCTCTTTCCTATTAGGCTAACAAATTCTAAAACTTTAGTTCTGTCTCCCAAAAGCCTGATGCTGCTTTGGTGAGCACTGGAGAGAGACGTAGTTGGCAAACCTCACATTGCCCTGAGGGTGTCTCCTCATTCTCCTGCAGTTTACCTTTACATTGTCTTTAGGAAGTTGTAGTCTGGGTTTCCACAATGTCGTTAGAGGCAGCAGAGGTACCATATGTGTGATTTGTGCTTGTACCTCTTTCCCAATTCCATCTGTTTTTAATATATTCTCTTGATAAAAATGTATCCCTTCTCTCCAGTCAGGCTTTTGCCTGATTTGATAGTCCCTCTGGCTCATGTCGAAATTGAAATGTATGATATCTCATTGTTTGCCTATATTCCCAGCTGTCCAGGCACTGAGTTTATTTTTATAAATGAAATATTGAAAATAAACATAAAGCTTTGGGGATGCAGTTTCATGGAACAGAATCAACATTACAACATTAACACGGTCAACAAAAGACCAGAAGCTTCTCTATCTCAGGCAGATGTGTGGCAGATCTGTGGCTTTTTCTGAACATATCTCTAATAACAGTTCTTTTTTTCATTTCAGGAACTTTCTATAGGCTTGAGGCAGCAAATCTTCGGGGTAGTGAACAAATAGCCGAGCTATGGAGAAGAAAAAATAGTCCAGACTAGTCCTGGACTTAAAACCAGGTTCTGCATTTCATAAGTTCTTGACACTGGCAAGTATTTTAAAAATATCTGAACCTATTTTGTCTGCATTTGTCTCTGTATATGATATGCATATGCATGTATCTTTTCATGTGTGTCCTTGCATGTGTGGGGGGGGCAGAGTGTGCACATGTGTGTGAAGGCCCAAGGCTGACCTTATGAGTCTTCCTCTATCAGCCTCCACATTGCTTATTGCCACAGGAACTCTCACGTGAGTGAAGAGCTTGCTGATATAGTTGTGTAGTTCATCAGCTTGCTCTAGGAATCCTCTGTCTCTACCTCCAAGTGATAGAATTATAGGTGACCACTGTGATTATCTAGAATTTATTTGTGCATAGTGAGGATCCAAACTCCAGGCCTCATGCTTGGTTGGCACCCGCTTTACCTACAGAACCATCTCCTCAGTCCCTAAAGCTAATTCTTCTCATCTAACTTTCAGCTTAGTGACTATTCATAAATCTTAATAAACATTTAATTAAGAAACCCATTAAAGAGATGTTACTATGATGTAGAAAATATCACAGGCCCTTGGCCTACAGTGGTGAACAAGACCCTATCTCCATGTTCTTGAGTATTGCAATTCAGGAGGAAGGAAATTCTATAAACAGTAACACCCAGTGAGTTGTAGATGCCATAACAAAAGCACATGAAAGCAGACCAAAGAGATAACACTGATAACACTGCTTTGCTGGCTGAATAAAGAGAGCTGTATCTAAGCTGACATATCTAAGTAAAAGAAGAACAAATAGTATTCCATGTGTTAGATGCAGCATGGCAGTTCACTGAGTACTTTTTTACATTCACTTCTGTTGTATTCCCAAAACTACTCCAATAGGATCCTACCAAAATGGATTCCATTCACTGGTTTCAGAAGCATTTACTGACATGCAGTGTCAGTGTTAGTAAGGAAGAGTGCATAACAAACAGAGGTGAGTACTGATCTAGGGAACCCTAGCTGACATAGCCATTTACCATACAGTGCATAAATGAGATTGTCTGGGTTCCTTAGAAAGTACTCCAAAAGACCAAATTTGAGAGCCATCTCAAGAACCATAAGTAACTTGACTTCAAGAACCAACAACAAAGATAGTAGTCTGTGCTTTTTACATAATTTCCTCTAACCAGAAATAGTTTTAAAAGTCTAAATATTTAAATGGTAGCATTTGAGACTTTGTTGCTCTTGCGACAAACAAGGGGAAAATTCAGCCATTCCCTAGACACTTACTCATTCTAAAAGAGAACATTAAAAATGAAGCTTTTGATTGTTTATTACACAGCCTGGATTTTAGTTTTTTTTTTTTTTTTTTTTAATAGTTACAGCCACAAAGAGAAAGATTCTACTGTTTTCTTTTAGGACACACCTATTCTGATTTCCCAGGCATATTAATTTGCTGCAATTCACTGCAGAAGGTAATTTTTATTTTTTGGAATTAATTGAGCTGAAAGCTGGATTTATGTCAGCCCACCCCCTCCATGGCAAACACAGAAGCTGGAGACAGACGGCCATTTCAACTATACTAGCCTGACATCCTGCACAATCAATGCATGTCAGCCACAAAGACTACCGCCTGGGCTCATACCCATTTGCAAGTTGGCTGGGTGCCCACTCACAAATTGGGATGCCAGTTCGACTAGGGCACAAGTGTCAACAAAAGATCACTTCAGACAAAAAGCCTGCTTATATTTCCAGAAGCCATGAGATTAGAAAAGAAAAGTAAAACTTTAAGATGGTTCATGCTACATTGCTGACAAATGGGTATCTACATCCCACCTTCAGCCTCAAGAGACATTTTATTTAACGACAGTGCAATCTTGGCTATCTCTTACATTTGACTTTCAATTTCTGCATTTCAAATGAAGCACAAAGGATGTGGTGTGACAACCCTGCAAGTCACTAGGAATGTCCATTTCCTTTACTTCAGTTACATGCATTAGCAATGGAAAGAGTAAGTAATGTGTTATCATGAGCACAAGGTCTCCAGACACTAATTAGAATGGCAATACTGCACCTAACAAAATGCAAATACATCTTTAATATTCAATTAATTCAGCAAATATAGTTAAGTGCCAGGCACCCAGTAGGGACTGGCCTCATTGCCTGGAGTCTTTTCCCTTAATCGAGCCTACATGCCACTGGCATGCAGGCAGTCCCACTAAAGCATAGTGAAAACCATTTTATTCATCTCACACTCAGAATATTCTTAAAAAAACCTTTCCACTGACCATGCAATAAATTCAAACTGTATAGTAAAAGAGCACATACGTCACATTCTAGTTTAATGATGTTTTTCTCCTCATAAATTTGTATGGGTTTCACAGAAACTAAGTTGTTTTGTTTTGTTTCCTTTGCCATCTCTGCCTTGATCTCATCCCATCTGCTTTTCATTATCCTCTATCTATTGAAATCCTCATCATTTTTGTATATTGCCCCTTCAATTACAACTAACTATTTTTCAACTTGTCATACGAGATAGCATCAACTGGGGGTAGGTTCTTTACAGAAATTATCTCAATTCAAGACTAAAAGAAGATATTTGTATCCGATTTGCGTTGTGAAATGTCAAGTGAAGCTACAGAGAAGTGCGTTTTTCTGACAAGGCAGTTAAGCCTGTCTTTCTGAGGCCCTTCATCCTCCATTGCCAGGCTTCTTTCTTCCCTAAAGGGCCTGCCCGCACCCCGCCTGCCCCCCCGCACCCCGCCTGCCCGCACCCCGCCTGCCCGCACCCCGCCTGCCCCCCGCCCCCCGCCTCGACTCACTTCATTCCACATAGGTTCTTTGGAGCTGTGGTATAATGACCCACAATGACAGTCTGTGGAAATACTTAGCACAGTTGTGACACATAACTTGAGATCAGAAAAGGCTAGCTGTTCTCTTCCATTCTTTTTCTTCCCACTTTCCTCTCTTATGATCATCGTCAATTTCCATTAAAATGATTGAGTTGCTCCCTACATTTTTAATGAATCATTGAATAATACAAGTTCTATAGCAATCAAAGTCTCAAGAAAGGCATGAATTAACTGTTATTAATGTTCTGAGGAAGGACCAGTATGGATAAGGACAGCTCAGATTAAAACCCAGTCCATTGTTAAGGGGGGATTCAAATCTACTCCGTCATTCATCACTATGGAGGACCAAAAAAGGACATTATTATATAGATGAGGAAACCGAGGCTCAGGTACTTTACATGACTGTCTGAAAACTTATCATTCAGTGATTAGAAAAGGATTCAAACCTACTCACTCACCACAAAAGAGGAGGTAGGGAAAGGGCGAGGAGGAGAAGGAAGTTGACAACCTATTCTATGCCATAAACGTTCTCAGCGTTTGAGACTCAGTGGCAAGGATTATGCACGGGGAACATGATTCTAGTGAGGAATCAGGAAGCCAAACAGATTGCACAGCATGAAGGATGAGTGAAATCACAGTCTTTGGAGACTGGAAATGCCATGATAAATAGGCAGCATGGACAGTGACAGCTTCACTAGCGAGCAGTTTGGAGAAAGATATGATGAGCTGAGTGGTTGAAAGAAAAAGGCACTCCAGCTAGAAGGAAGTCACCACAATACTCAGTGGTTTTTATATTAAAGAATAGTTCATTTTGTGAAAGAATTATTTATTTTGCTATTGTGTAGCTGATGGACGTACAGGATGTTTCCAGCTTAGTTACCATTTAAAAAGGTGATATTTGTGTATATTTTATGGCTTATAAGTCAAAGCTTCTCTGGTATGCATACTATAAACATATATGCCAAAGATGCCATAGGCTTCCCAATGAAAGCAAAGATTTAAAACTACCTTTCCTTACCTTCTCCCAGAACTGCTGAGTCCATTTTTTTATTATTGCACAAAGTACAAAGAAATCCATTGCTTAATATTATTTGACATCTTATATATTGCATTTTAAAATTCATTTCATATTAATTTCCTGAAGTTATTATTGCTTATGGCATTTGATATTCTCCATCACTTATATAAAATACTTTAATTATACTTTGGAGAGACTGCATTGCTCCTTGCCTTTTGTGAAGCTATCATGTATAATTTAAACAGAGAGCACATGTGTCCTCAAACTTAATAGCTGGGCATGGTGTTGGACAAGGTATTCTCAGTGACTCTAGA
The DNA here is from genome assembly GCF_964271855.1 of Acomys minous. Lineage (NCBI taxonomy): Eukaryota > Metazoa > Chordata > Mammalia > Rodentia > Muridae > Acomys > Acomys minous. The sequence goes on along the minus strand of NC_140489.1, from coordinate 67,828,019 downwards.
GGCTGAGGTGGATCACTTCAGCTTAGGAGTTTAAGGCTAGCCTATGCAGATTGTTAGAAAAGTGCCTCATACACTATTAAAAATGTTACAGTTCATCTAAATATGTATAAATAAATATATACTATTAGAATACCAATTTACACACTTAAGAAAAGAAGAAAAATTCTAGTGAAGTATAAAACAGGTAGATAATATTAATTTCTCTAATTTTGGTTCATAAATGTATGTGCATACATATTTATAAGAAATATTATAGTATGCTGTGATGGCTAGCATTTTCAGCCTGATAGGTTTTAAAATCACCATGGAAACAGACCTCCTCGCATATCTGTGAGGGGATTTCTAGACTCTGTTAATTGAGGTAAAAAAGACTAACCTTATGTGGATGCAGACATCATTGTTCCATGAACTGGGCTCCCAGACTGAATGAAAACAAGAAAGCCAATCTTAAGATTGGCGCATGCTCTGCTTTGTGCTTGGGGTCACATCATCCAAAAAACAAAAACAAAAACTGGGTCTTCCTACAGTTAGGATTACACATCTACTTTCCCACGCCCCCTATATTAGGATTCTGTTTGGCTGGAGTTTTTGTCAGTCTTGTGCTGTCACAATCACAATTGTGATTTCACATGTGCCCTCTGCCTTGCTACATCAGAAAAACTTTTTTAAAAAATGTTTAATTTGCTCATTTTACATCCTGATTGTAACCCCTTCCTTCCTCATACTTCCTCCCTCCTACACCTAATCCTCAGAAAGGGAAAGTGGTCCTCCCCTAACATCTAACTCCAAGTCTCATCTGGATGGCCTGTATCCTTTTCCTCTGTAGCTTGGCAAGGCCACCCTGCCAGGCAAAAGTGATCAAGATGGGGTGGGGGGCGGGCAGAAAATTGTTTTCTTAAAGTTACCCACCACTCCCGGCTCTTACAATCTTTCTGCACTCTCTTCTGAGGAGATCATTTGCAGGAGCAGCACTCTACTATCATTTGTTCTCTGCACACTGACCAGTTGGGGGTCACTGCATTAATTGTCACAAACTACACTTGATGGGGAAAGAAGAAAAAAAAAAGAAAAGAAAGAATCTCAAAGTTAGATGGATTGAAAGAATGAGTCAGGGAGAAGTTGAGGGGGTGAAAATGTTTAAATACATTGTATAACATTCTCAAAATATTAATTTAAAAATTATTTGAAGAGACAAAAACAAAAAAAGAAACAAAGTGAAGGCGAACGGAGCTGCTTTCCTGCAACAGCTGCAGTGTGAACACTTGTCTCAAGGCCCTGTCCATGACTTCCAACCAGGGCCACTGTTTGCTGGAACTACAAGGCCAGTTAAATCTTTGCATCTGTAACTTGCTTTGTTCAGATATTTTGTCCCAGCAACATGAAAAGTAAGTAATAAAGCCAGGTGTGGTGGTGCACACTTTTAATCCCAGCACGTGGGAGGCAGAGGCAGGTAGATCATTGTAAGTTCGAGGCCAGCTTGGTCTACAAAGTGAGTCTAGGACAGCCAAGGCTACACAGAGAAACCCTGTCTTGAAAGCCCCCCGGCCCCCAAAAAAGAAAAGTAATATGTGCAATTTTTATTATATATCATATTGCATATTTATATTGTACTTAATATGTAGTTGTATCTTGGCAAATTGTTATTGGTACTTATATATAACATGTTTATACCTTCCATATAGTTTAAATAATCTCTACATTATTTACAATTTGGATATAATGTAGATACAATGCAGATAGTTGTTTTATGTTATTGTTTATAAAATAACAAGAAAGATCTGTGCATCACTACTAAAGATTAATTTTTTTCAAATATCTCCTGTTCACATTCTGTCCCTGGATATGGGATCTGTGGGTAGAGAAGGCTGCTTTGTAATGATTAATGTATGTTTATATATAAATCATAGACCCAGACACAAACTGAATGCAAATACATTGTATAAACTGTTTGACTTACAGTGTAGGATAGTGTCCATATATACAAGGACCTACATGATGAACTTAGAGAAATTAAAGCAGGTTGATAATGAAAAGTGGGCTGATTTTGACTGCCCCTTTGCAGTTGACTTTGGAACTTCTGCTATGATGTAGCAGTTTCTTTTCCTAGCCTTTGCCATTTGCTTGTGTTCACAGACTTCAGCGGAATTTGCAGTATGTTAGTTCCTATGCTAGACCTGAAAAGGCCCTGAGTGATTTCTTTTCTCAGAATCCTCCTTCTGCCATAAAAAGGAGATGCTCAGGGTAGCCTGCTGGAGGAGGGCACTCCATGTAGAACAGACACAGTGATCTTTCCTTTTTTACTTACTGAATACAGTTCACTTGGTTATAATTATATAAAACAAAGAAAGAATTGTTACACAAGTAGATAACATTTTGCATTTTTGAGTCAATGGGTGAAACATTTTTGACTGCAGGTCAATTCATCATTAATTTGGGCACTATAGTTTGAATAAAATCTTCCCTGTGTTTTAAAAAATAAGGAGTTAGCAAGACATAAGATTGTGTTGAAGCAAATACAACCTTTAGCTGTTTCAAATCTTTTTCAGGTGTATATTGATTGAAAACTCAGTAATTAATTTGAACCATAAGGAATTCTCTTTCCCTTAGGTTCAGACGACATTTGTCCTCCCCTAATATGTTTTCTCATGCTGATGTTATAACAAGAAAGACTGAACCACTGGCTTCTTTACTTGGTTTTGGAGTAGTTATGATCTGAACACTAGGGTTGTAAGCAACTAGTGACTATGTCCTATATCAGCTCACCCCAAGCATGTGACACCCAGGAATAGCCACTGCTCCTTCTCTGCCTAAACTCATTTGCTCTTCCATTCCTGCCAGAACTACTTCAGCAATGCTGAATGGCCACAGAGGAATGTTTCTGTTCATCAGTCCCAGCTTTTTTCTCTTTAAAAACACAAATCTGAGTCGAGGGTGGTGGTGCATGCCTGTAACTCCAGCAATCAGGTAGGCAGAGGCAAGTGGATCACTGTGAGTTCAAGGCCAGCCTGGTCTACAAAGTGAGTCCAAAACAGCCAAGGCTACACAGAAAAATCTTGTCTCAAAAAAAAAAAAAGTAAATAAGTAAGTAAGTAAATACATACATAATTCCATTTTCTTTAGTTCTCCTCCCTGACACTTCTCTCTCTGCCTTGCTGTCTGTCTTTTTACCTGCTGGAGGCTCCCAGCAGTTGCATTCCTAAAGGACCACCTCATCTCTGGTCACATGGACATTTTTTACTGTTTCATCAGATAAATACTTTCACTGACTTACAACTTATGAATATTTAGGAGTGATAAAAAACATTTTTAGGAGGAAAAAAAAACACAGCCATGTGCCTCCTGTGGTGGGAGGCATGCATGTGCCACACTTACAGAGTGAGGTCTTACGTGTCTGTCCTTGCCTTCGATCTCAGTCCCGGAAGTCTCTTCTTGCTGTTGGCTGCTTCATGTACTAGGATAGCTGACTCACAACTGCTAGGGATTCTTTTAGTTCTCTCTCAGTTTTCCATAAGAATACTAGGATCATGGACACACATTTCTATCATGTCTGGCTTCTGACATGGGATCTGGAGATTCATACCCAGGTCTTCATGATTGTGCAGCAAACACACTGACCCATTGACTTCGCACTCCTTAGAGTTCTTATCTGACAGAAATGAATGTGAAATTGAGCTGAACATTCAATTTTAGGGAAATATATATTTTATAGTTATAGATATTTTTATTATATGGGGAAACTACTATGTATTATAGTCAAAGGAAAAATATTCTAAATATCACAGCCTAAATATTCATAACTTGTACACCAAGATATGTGTACAATAAAAGAAGAACAAAAGTGAACTCATGACCAGAGAAGTAGGCCTTTAGATATGAAGACTTCCTGATGATGTAGGCTGAGTCCTTGTGTCAGCCAGTGTCACTTTGACAAGATTAAAGAACAGAGAAGACACAAGCAGCCAGATTACAAGACAAAAAAAAAAAAAAAAAAAAAAAAGGAGGCCAAGTATAAGCTGCATTTGTGCGTTTAATCCAGTGAAGCCAGATGAGTGGAAATATGTAGTAGAGATTGGCACCACTTCCAGTGGCATGTACTGTTCACACAATGAAACATGATGTCAGACATAGAGGGTTCTGGGTGAGTGATCACTTCTTGCTTGCAGTAAATGGTGACTGCTTAAGATTCATTGAGGAAGAAGACTATATAGTGGGGGAGGAAGGCCCCCTCAGTCATAGACCAAGGGGAAGGGAATAGGCTGAAAGCAGAAGGAAGGGAGGAACAGGAGGATACAAGTGATGGGATAACAATTGTAATCAGAATAAGTTAATTAAATTATTTAAAAAAGAGAAAAGGACATTGGTTCAGAAGCTTACAGCTCATTAACTATTGATTCTATATTTTCATAGTTAGGATGGCATACCAGCACCTGCATTCCCTCTGCTAAAGCCTGAGCTGGAAAGGGTCCTAGACCAGAAGTCTTCATCTATAAACCATGATTATCATGTAACACACAGGACCACCTTGTGGACCACAGAAATGGCTGTGGGTTCAAGAGCTGTTTCTCTTGAAGAAGACATGGGAACCTGATTCCAACACCCACTTGGCAGCTCACAATAATCTCTAAGGCCTGTTGCAGGAGATCTGATGTCCTCTTTTGGCTTTTGTAAGTACTACATGCGTTCAGGGTACATACATGTAACTAAACACTCACAGGCATGCAAAAAAAAAACTAAATCTTTTTTCTTCCCTTTCTGAGGGTCGACATAGGGATTTTCTATCTAGCCCTGACTATCCTGGAATGTGCTTTGTAGACCAGGCTGGTCTCAAACTCAAAGATATGCCTGCTTCTGTTTCTTCAGTGTGAAAATGTGCCACCACTGCACAGCTCAAGAAATAAATTTTTATTAAAAAAACATATTGTCATTGGACCTCATCACTGCTCCATTTTCTCTACCCCTTCACTTTCAGTTCTCTTGTTCCCCACTGAAGAGGAAACTGACAAACTCTGGAATTTCTGAATGGATAGAGGAGTTGGATTCTCCAGGCTTACAGTTTGGGGAAGGGAGCCTAGGAAATAAAAAAGACTTGAACATGCAAAAGATACTTCGGGAATGCAAAAAGTGGGTTGAGGAGGGATGGAGGGAGCAGAGATAGACCAAATGTCAACAGAAATTAGGAAGTGAAGGAGAGAAACTCTGCCCTAACTAGGAGCAAAGGGAGGAGATTGAACTGTCCAAACACCAGCAAAACAAAGTGGTTGTCATATTCCCTTGCTTACTTTAAAGACTTTTTATTTTTTAAGTGTGAATAAGTACAAGAAGTGGTGAGGCACAGTGTCACCTTTCAATTCTATTCTTAGACTTACTCAGTTCTGTCTTTGAGGATTTACTTTCCCACTCAGAACTATTCAAAACAATGCACATAAAAGAAAACAAAACAGAAGAAAAGTTCCCAGACTTCAACAATGCTTACCCTCAAATTCTAGACAGTGGTTCTCAACCTTCCCAATGGTACAAACCTTTAATGCAGACCTCATGTTGTGGTGACTCTTAGCCATAAAATTATTTTATTGCTACTTCATAACTGTAATTTTGCTACTGTATGAATTATAATGTAAATATCTGTGTTTTTTAATGGTCATAGGTGACCCTTGTGAAATGATTATTTGACCACCAATGAGGCCACAATTCACATATTGAGAGCCCTTGATCTAGATACAGAGAATAGTGCAGAAGTTTAGAAAGCTAGAATCTCTCCTTATTAAACCATTGCTTATAAAATAAAGGAACTTTGGGCTCACATTGATTTTGTTAGGTGTTACAACATCAGAGCACGGGTTTTAGTCTTAGCAGTGAGTTTTTGCCATAACTAATTATTCAAAGCAATGTATTATTGTTTGCTTTACTTTGTTGTTGAAAAATAACCAAGAATATTCATATCCTTCTAAATAATCATCACATAGCATATCAGTCATGACTTCTTTGAAAGATTCACAATGAATTATAAATTCCAAGCATTTCACAAACTGAATTATACCTCTCCACCTATTCCACAGACATTTGAATAAGTGGCTTTCACTAGAAGGAGGAAATAAAATAAATATTATGGGTGGACTAGGGATGGGGGCTTGGGAGGGTTAGGTGGGAAGGGAAGGTAGTGTTGAGTGAGGGATTTGGGGGGGAAAACAGCTGAAATTGAGGGGCACTTGATGGATGGTATGGAAAGCTAGTGCAATGGGAACTTCTTAAAATATAGGAAGGCTATTCTAATAAGGTCTCCTAGTAATGGGGGAGACAGAACCTCAATTAGTCATCCCTTATCATCAAAGTTTCCAGTCCCAGGACTTGGTCAGATTCAATTGAGTTGTTTGCCAAGAGGGCCAATGGAACTCCTGAAGCAACCTAGATGGACACCAAGAGAGTGGGGCTCAGTTGCTGAGGACAACATCTATACAACTCAGTGAATATAGGGAAATAGAGCTGGTACCTCCATAGAACCTTCACCACTATGTTCTAGTGTATGGAAGGCATTGTGCAGCTACCAAAAGAAAAATGTAAACACCAACCCAGCAACAACACCTTTGACCTACAATCCGTCCTGCCTGAAAAAATATGCTAGGGCAATTGTGGCATAGAACTAGGGGGAGTGGCCAAGAAATGTCTCATTTGGAACTCATATCTGATACTGCTTGTATAAACAAGAACCAGAGACTAGAAAGCCCTGGGGTAAAACCAAACACTAGTGATCTTCAAGAAAACTGTGTCAATAAAATGAGTCCTAATGATAGTCTGCCATATTTATAGTAGATCAGTGTCTTATTCAGTCATCATCAGAGAAGCTTCTTCCTGCAGCAGATAGAAATAGATGTAGAGACCCACAGTGAAACATTTTTATACACATACACACACACACACACACACACACACAGAGAGAGAGAGAGAGAGAGAGAGAGAGAGAGAGAGAGAGAGAGAGAGACAGAGAGAGAGAGAGAGAGAGAGACAGAGAGAGAGAGACAGAGAGAGAGAGAGAGAGAGAACACTTAGAATACACAGCCCAAAATGGAATATCATTATCAAGCCCCTCCAGTCAGAGGTCAGGGAACTCCATGAAAAAATAAGGAAAAACAGCATAAGATCCAGAGGGCATGGAGTTCATCAGGAGAGCACTACTTTCTGAATCAGCTGAGCAAGGCTCATATAAACGCACAGAGATTGAAGCAAGCATAAGACCAACACAGGTCTGCACTGGATCCTTGGCATATATGCTATAGCTTTCAGTTTTATGGATTCTTGAGTGTGTTCACCAGTGAGTATCTGACTTTCTTCTGTGCCCTTGGGGATCTTTTCCTTCTGTTGGGTTGTCTGGTCCAGCCTCAATGTGATGGCTTTTGTTTTATCTTATTATATTGCATTATGTCATATTTAGTTGTTATGTCCTAGAAGCCAGTTCCTTTTTAATGAGAGGCAGAAAAGGAATGAATAGAGATGGGAAGGAAAGTGGAGAAGAACTGGGAGGAGTAGAGGAAGAGAAAATTAACCAGGATATACTGAATGAGAAAAGAATCTATTTGGTTTAAGTTTTTATATCTATTCTTCTCTCATATTATATATCCCAACCACAGGCTCCCCTTTCTCTAATCCTTCCAGTTCTCTCCCACCTGCCCTCTTTTCCAGGTCTATTCCTCCCTGTCTCCCTCCAGAAAGGAACAGGCCTACTAAAGACATCAATATGATACAACACAACAAAATACAATAAAACCAAGTACAAAGACCTCACATCAAGGCTGGGCAAGGCAACCTAGTAGGAAAAGTGTCCCAAGAGCAACCAAAAAAGTCAGACATCCCCACTCCCACTGTCAGGTGTCCCCCAAAACAAAAAGCCAACAAACATAACATATATGCAGACAACATAGTCCAGACCCATGCAAGCTCCGTTATTACAATTACGGAGTCTCTTTAGAGCCTGCCATGAGCCCTGTTTAGTTGACTCCATGGGACCTTGATCTCCCAGTGTCCTTAACCCTCTGGCTCCCACAAGTCCCCCTCCCTCTCTCCAGCACCATTTCCCAAGCTCTGAGGTAATGGACCCAGAGAATATGGAGAGCTCCTACTTGGTTCTTTGTTCACCTAATGTTTTGCTCTGATGACAATTGCACTAGGTACCAATCTATGAGTATAATAATATATCATTAGGAATTAGTTGATTTTTTTTTTTTTTTTTTTTTTTTTTTTTTTGCCAGTAGTGTCTCTGGTTCCTGCTCATCCACGTAGTGTAAGACATGGGCTCCCTCTCATGGCATGGACTTCAAATTAAACCATTCATTACTTGGCCATTTTTACAACTTTTGAGGCCATCATTGCTCTATCACATCTTGCCGGCAGGCCAGATTGTAGGCCAAAGGTTTTGTGGTTGAGTTGATGCCTCAGTCCGACCACTGGAACCCTTGCCTGGTTACAGGAGTTGGATAATTCAGGCTCCATTAGTAGGAGTCCTCACTACTGTCACCCTTATGGATTGCAGGGAGTTTCCACTCCAGTAAGTTTCCATAGTGATTCCCAAATGCCCTCCAATTCCACTCATCTCTCCCTATACTCTCTCCATCTATCCCTCCTCCTTACCCGATTTCTCCTATTTCCATCCTCACTCAACCCTAGCCCATCCCAAAACATCTATTTTATTCTCTCTTACCAGGGAGATCCATGAGTGTCTGCCCACCCCTCCACCCCCACCACACACCCCACAGCCCTCCTTGTTCCTTAGCCTCTTTGCATCTGTGAATTATAGCATGATTAGCATTTACTTAACAGCTAACATCCACTTATAAATGAGTACACATCATGAATGTATTTCTGGGTCTGGTTCCCTTACCCAGGATGATTTAAGTTCTAACCATTTGCTTTCTATTCTCACAGTGTTATTTTTTTCAACTGTGGAGAAATAATCCATTGTGTAAATGTACGACAGTTTCTTTATCCATTCTTCAATTGAAGAATATCTAGGTTGTTGGCAGTCTTTGGCTGTTATGAATAAAGCCACTGTGAACATAGCTATGGAAGTGTCTCTGTGGTGGGATGGAATGTCCTTTGGACATATGTCCAAGAACGGATTAGTTGAACCTTGAGGCAGCTCAATTCCAAATTTTGGAACCACCATATTGATTTCTATAGTTGCTGTACAAGTTTGCACTCCCACCAGCAAGGAAGAAGTGTCCCCCTTGGTCCACATCCTTGCCAACATGTTCCATCACTTCTGTTATTGATCCTAGTCACTCTGACAGGTGTAAGATGGGGTCTCAAAGTAATTTTGATTTGAATTTTCCTGATGGCTAAGGATGTTGAACATTTCTCTGTTTCTTAGCCATCTGATATTCTTCTATGGAGAATTCTCTGTTTATATCTGTATCACATTTTTTAAAAAATGGATTGTTTGTTTGGTTGATGCCTAGTTTCCAGAGATCTTTATATATTTTGGACATTAGCTATCTAGTGCAGGGGGAGTTGATGAAAACCACTTTTCATTCAGTACACTGCCGTTTTGTCCTATTGCTTTGCCTTACAGAAGATTTCAATTTCATGATGCTCCATTTATTGATCTTACATTTAGTGCATGAACTGTTGGTGTTCTGTTTAGGAAGTTGTCTCCTGTGCCAATGTGTTCAAGGCTATTCCCCATTTTCTCTTCTCTTAGGTTCAGTGTACCTGGTTTTATGTTGAAGCCTTTGATTCACTTAGACTAGAGTTTTGTGCTGGGTGATATATATGGATCTATTTGCATACTTCTACACACAGACATCCAGTTAGACCAGACCATTCCTTGAAAATGCTATCTTTTCTCTATTGTTCATTTCTTCTTTCTTCATAAAAAATTGTATGCCCACAGATGCATATAATGTGATCAATGTGTCTGTTTTTATGCCTCAAATTAGGGATGCTGATACATCTGGAAGTTCTATTATTGTTCAGGATTGTTTTTTAGCTCTTCTTGGCTTTTTCTATTTCTGTATAATGTTTAGCATTATCCTTTCAGGGTCTGTAAAAATGTGTTGGAATTTTGATAGGTATTGCATTGAAACTTTGCATTGCTTTTAGTAGGATAGCTAATTTTACTACTTTAATATTATAGATCCATGAGCATGGGAGATCTTTCCATCCTCTGATATCTTCTTCAATTTATTTCTTTAAAATCTTAAAGTTTTATCATATAAGCCCTTCAATTTTTTGGCTAGAGTTACCCCAGGATATTGTATATTATTTGCTGCTATTTTGAGGGGTATTATTCCCCTGATTTCTTTCTCAAATCATTCTCATTTGTATATAAGAGGGCTACTGGTTTGTTTGTTTTGTTTTTGTTTTGTTTTGTTTTGTTTTTTGTTTTTTGTTTGTTTTTTTTTTTTTTAGTTAATTTTTTATCCATCCACTTCAGTGAAGGTCCTGGTAGAATTTTTACAGTCATTTATGTGTACTATCATATCACATCATATCCAATAGCAATACTTTGCTTCTTCCTTTCTAATTTGTATCCCCTTCATCTTCTACTATTGTCTTCTAGATGAAACTTCAGAAACTATCTTGAGTAGATATGGAAAGAGTGGGCAGCCTTGTCTTGTTCCTGATTTTAGTCGAATTGCTTGGAGTTTCTCTCCATTCAAGTAGATGTTGGCTATTGGCTTTTGTAAATAATGTTTTTCAGGTTTATGTATGTTCCTTATAATCCTAGTCTCCCTAAAACTTTTGCCATGAAGGGATGTTGGATTTTGTCAAAGGCCTTTTCAGCATCTAATGAGATGATGGTATAGTTTTTTTCTTTCAGTTTGTTTATGTGGTGGATTACATTGACTAATTTTCATATGTTGAATTATCTCACCATTCCTGGGATGAAGCCTATTTTATCTATCTATAATTTTTCAATTATAAAAACCTTTTGAAATAAATGCATAAATAATTGGACTTGTACAAAAAACTTGGTATTTCGTCTTGTTTTTTTTCTTCCAAAATATCAAAGAGTATAACACAACATCATTTGCAAGTTTTTTTTTTACATATTATGAAACCAAGGACCATTGCTAGGCTTCTGGAAAATTCTTATGAGATAAGATCTTATCACAGCAGGGAACATTCTGTGTGTTGAATGACCTAGCATTTCACATGGAGCTGATAGGTTGTTTGTTCTTTACAGCTTATTTGTAGCTTTTTATGATTAAATCAATGCTAACTCCAAACTTAGCAGTTACTGGTAATGGTACATTACCTTTTCTCTACCCTGCCCTCAAAACACTTGCATATCCACACACTGAAGAGTACTATTTAAGATGTTCAGGTCTCTGGTTTCACAAACTATGCATTCAGTTATTGGAAATGTACTCTAATTCTTTGTCTCTCCAAATCCTCCATAAACACAAAATCCTTGTACAATTTTCTTTTTCAGCAACAGAAAAGATGCATAGAAAAATGACTTCGAATTTTAAATATTTCTTTTTACCATCTGGAAGAAAAATAGTTAAATATTTCTTCTTAATATGAAAGCTATTTAATTCAAGGAATTTTACATTACTAACTCTATAGCAACAAACTGCTTCTAGGTCCCCAAAGTAGCGTTTATAATATATTTTAAAAATACCTTTGGCAAGTTAAAATTTATATATCAAGGCAGCATGGCGAATTGCTCTTTGACTAGAAAGCACAGAATATATCATGCTTCTTTAGATTGGATTTTCTATACATGAAAATGAATTCCAGGGGACCTGCTCAAACTATGGCACCAGCCAAGGACAATACATGCAGTAAACTTTGAATCTCTACCCAGACCTAGCCAATGGACAGGACATTCTCCACAGTTGAGTGGAGAGTGGGGACTGACTCACACGAACTCTGGTGCCCCATATTTGCCCACGTCCCCTGGATGAGGAAACCTGGTGGCACTCAGAGGAAGAATAGCAGGCTAACAAGAAGAGACTTGATACCCTATGAGCATATACAGGGTGAGGAAGTTCCCCTCAGTCATAATCAAAGGGGAGGGGAATAAGGGGAAAATGGGGAGGAGGGAGGAATGGGAGGATATAAGGGATTGGATAACAATTGAGATTTACTATGAATAAATTAATAAAATATATTAAAAAAAGAAAATGAATTCATAGAGTGGGCAGAATGTGTAGGAAGAAAATACAAGATAGAAAAGAAAATTTTGGAAACAGAGAATGGCCAAACACAAAATGAAACATGAGTAGAGGAATACGAGAGAAGGAGTTCAACAAGAGCCAACAATGTAGAAACAGCATAGAGAGTTTAAGGGGAATAGTCCAACTGTGATCATCAGACTTGCACTGTGGAAAGGGAGAATGGACTCCAGAATGGTTTTCTTTGACCTCTATGGACATGTGGCATTAGTGCACGCACACGCGTATACACACACACACACACACACACACACACACACACACACACACACAGAAAATAAAAGATAATTTTAAAATTTCAAATATTATGACAAAAGCAACTTAAGGGAGAAACGTTGTTCACAGTTCACACATGAAGAGCTTGAGGAACAAGCAATATTTGATCTACAATTTAAAAAAAAAATAGAGGGACAGGTAAGTTTCTGTACTTTACACAGTCCAGAATCCCAGCCAGCGAATGGTGCCACCCATAATGGGTGGGTCTTCCCAATCTAATTACTGCAGACAAGATGTCTCAGCATAGGAATGCCCAGAAGTTCATCTCCCAGGTGGTTGTAAAAGCTGTCAAGTCGACAATTAGCACCATCTACAACGCTATACAAAAAGCATAATCCTCTTGCATCTATGGCTCCAGGAATTGAATGTGGCCAGAGAATGAAGAAAAGATGCACAGATATACACATGGACAGAAAGAAGCTGGACTCTCTCATGGAGAAACTGAAACACCCTGGCAGTTCAAGGTGTTTATTCTATACAGTTGAACAGTGGTATACTTACATACAGAAGAGCAAGGAAGCGGGATAATTATATACAGCAGAATCAACCAGGAAGTTTTTAGCTAATCTTGGTAGAAGTAGTTTCTGTAGGGGAGCAGTCTCCGGGCTGTATCCAGAGGAAGAATGCGATGGTAGATAGATTCTGCACATACTAGCAGTCTTTGCATCCCCCTGAGCCTCATCCTGGCAGGGACAGGCTTAACCATTTATTTTCCCATGATGATGATCTGGTCCTTGGCATATAGCCATGCCTGTGTCAAGAATAGTACACCCCACCCAGACCTTCAAACACTCAGAGCTTCCTCCACTCTCCATGAGACTTCTATCAGTCTAAGCTTCGGTGGTCAGAGAATTTATAGTTATTGGTGTAAATTACTCCTAGTGACACTTCTAAGATGTCTGTCTAGTAGGATTGTGGGACAGTCACTTGAAGAGAATCACCTCATTCTTTTTTTTTTTTTTCCTATCTTTTGTGTGTGTGGAGTGTAAGGAATTTGTTTTTTCTTTATTTTAGGAAGAGATACATCCGACTTTGAAGCTCAAGGAAAGAAAGGGATAGAGAATCGTTGGTGAGTACATAAGCTAGAAATACAAGTGATGGAAACATACCACAGTAAGACTAAGTGAGGGCTAGCACAGGGAAAGAGGCTAGCCTTGGGTAGAGAAAAATTTCTCCACCCTTGAGGAACAGAGATACATTCTAAGGGCAGAGGGAATCTGAGCAAATTGTCACCTGAATAAACTGTAGTTGTCCCTAGACAAGACTGTAATAGACCCTCGGGAAGCTTAGCAGCTCCTGTACAAGCCAACTGTGCCACTCAGTTCTTACATCACAGTGAATGTCTTCTTCATCCTATGCAGAATTTGAACCAGGTCAGCAAGTTGAATCTTGGGCTATGGATCGATTAATTTATTTTATCATTCTTACTCCAAGCTACTTTGTATTTTGGTATGGGATTTGGGGAAAGGAATCAGTCTATTAGTAGATTTGCAGTCAGGCCTCGGGAAGAGTACTTTGAAGGATCATCAAGCCAGGTAGTGACCAATATACTTATATACTTATACCAACATAAGACAAGTTCTTCCAAACAGCACAGCATGTGCACTTGTGCTGTGCAGGAATGTGGAGAGGTGTTGTGAAAGCCATGAGAAGAAGGTGCAATGTTAATTTGCTTTTTTTTTAATATCTCTGCCTGAAATTTGGCTGCAGGGGTTGTTTTAAAGGGAAATAGTACTCCTTTGTAAAAAAAAATTAAAAGTTGCTTTTCTTCTCTCCACAAGAAATGTGGGAGCATTGATTCAGTATGCATTAAGCTAGTGCTAAACTTTCTTGTTCACTTCAGTTCAGTCACTAAGTTTGTACATGACTTAGTGACCTTGTGTTTAGTAATGGCAGGAGCTGATTTGATCAAAGCTGGAACAGACTGTCTCATATTCTGACCTCTAGTAGTCACTTTCCCCCTTTATTCATTTTTACCATCATGGCAAATATCTTTTACATAACTGCAGATTCTCCATGGTGATTCTCAGGAGCAAGTTATAAGCAATGGGGATCAGCAAGCCTCCCCAGATAACCACTAAAGAACTTTTACAAAAGTAGAATCAGTGCTGTCACTCATCCTTCTGGCCCTAGAATTAGCTGCAAGGGACTCTGCAGCCTCACATTAAATAGGACTTAATGCTTAGCACTTGCAAGAAGATATTATAAATTAGTATTCATGGCTGGCCTATTTCTAAGGCAAATTCAAGGGCACACTGTACTTTACATAGGCAGAAGTGCACACATTTAGAGCCTACCCACTCAACATAATTCTAGGCATTATTTATTACATATGAAGAAAATAAATACAACAGTGATGTCTCTTTACATTCTTATTGTAGACTCCATGGAATAAGTGATTCTTTAGGTATATGCTAAGAAGGTAGAGACAGAACTGCCAGATATGAATAGGTACATTAACTTTCTCACATTCAATACCCACCACTATATCTTATGTGCAAAAGGAGAAATAAAGCAATGTGATATGAGAAAATCTTACGGAAAAAAAATACTGAGTGCTTCTAATCACAGGCATGTTGAACCTTACCCAAGTCCCATGCTTCTGGGAAAAGCTATGATGAATAAGGACCCCCTTGTATATGTTCCAGGAAATTACTTGCAACAAAGAATCACTCTTCCACCTCTGACCTAGATATGTCTTGTCTCCTTCCAAAACAGTTAAGCAGATACCCACCATTTTTGTCTTATGAATTTTACACTAAACTGCTTATCCTCACTGACCAAAATATTTCTGGACACAATATTTGGTAATCTGACCCATTAGTAACAATAGACTTCTCTGCACATAGGACTCTGGATTCGACCCACCCATATCCAAAGCCTGTGTCACAGGTGCTGACTGCCACTCTAGAACCTTCTTAAACACCAGCAGACTACTATCGGGGGAGGCAGTGAGGGGGGAGCAAATTCTCTGATCAATCACTCACTTTCCTCCCAGTCTTTGTGTCCTAATACCCTGTCCTTTCTAGCTTTATTTGTTCTACCCTACAAAAGCCCTCTCCCACATGGCCTTTGAGGTGCTCCTTCCTAGCATAAGCATGCCCCCTACTGCACTTGCCTTCTTCCACTATTGAAGTAGTACCTTCTGGCTCACAGCGACAACCCTCTATCACAACACAACTTTTTTTCTTTGTATAAATGTTTTTATTAATTAAACATTTTTTATTTTTTACATACACATTTATATTATTACACATATATACAATTGACCGCCTATAGCAAGAAGAACCATGACACAATCAGGTATTATATAAATGTTACATTCTTAGTGTTTTGGCTTTTTGTATTTGACAGCCTTGAAGAAGACATCTTTCCTATCTTGGTACATCTAAAATTCTGAATGTAAATCAATCTCCATCACATCTTGTCATCATCAACCTAAAACACCTATCTAGATCTAAAAACATCTTAAGCCCTAAACAACAAGTTTCATTGTAAAACTGAGCTACCTTGTCTTCAACCCTATTAGAGACTTAATAAGGAATAAACTTGATTACCTGAGTAGAAGATGCTCCAACATTATAAAGTGTTTTGGGTAACTATTCAGGTAGCAAACTGTCTCTGTCATATGCTCATTTGGAAAGCTACTAACCTGCACTCACAGTGCAACATTAAATAGGTTTCCTCTATCCTTATAGCTAGGTGTGATTTCACGTGACAGTTTGCACTTTCATTAACTTCCTGTCTTCATAGACAGATTAGTCTACCACAGTATATCAAAGCCAAGGCCCACACAGATGAACAATTTGATCAAACATCCTCTCCCCAACTCCAAAAGAAACATTGACATCTATGACTGACTCTGTGACTAACTTAGTTTTGAAAGTTAGTACAGTACAACCTGTGGGTGTTATGAAGCTGTCATCTTGTAGCACAGAGCCTGGGAGGGGGTTGATAGTGTTAGACATGGTGTTACTCAGCAGAGTAGCCTGGCATAGAGGCAACAGTCACTGGGGAATCAGCATCCATGTTCTGTCCCATATCTACTAAATGACCTCTGGATGATGACTTATTCTCGTTGGGCCTCTGTAATTTCATCTGTAAAATGAGGGGATTGAACTTCATGATCTCTAACCTCCCTTCGAGCTCCCGAAGTCTATGATTCTAAAACAATTTAGAGTAAATCATAAAGATAGACCTTGAGGCAGTCAGATCCACAAAGGTGACTGTGGGGAGAGCTGTGCAGTGCCATGGCCAGGACCATAATGAGAAGTGTAATTAAATATAACAACACAGGTCATAATCAGATTGCATGCTTCAGAAGACACATTAATCATGATAGGGGTCGGGAAGGGCTCTTCCCAGAACGTGACAAGGACCTTGCAAAAGAGAGAGGAAAATCCCTGACATGCTTTAGAGGGACAAAGCCTGACCTAGGCTGGGAAATGTAAGCTTTAATCTTGCTGTTCCATTTGGTTTTAACCTATAATGTGAAAATTTTCAACCCATGGTCTCAAAGTTTTCCTGAGTATCATTGGAATAAAGAAGCCCTAAAGGCTACCAGAACAACCCTCCAGATGGTGTTTTCTTAATTTTGAATTAGATATTTACACTTAATCCTTATTATATATATCTCAACATATTAAAAATAATTATCACACTCTATAATTAATAACTCCTAGAGATGGTAGAGCTTGGCTCATGACTTCAGACACTTCAATGAGGCAGGTAATAGAGGTCTGCAAGGAGGGTATGTTGGTGGGTCTCAGTGGAGCCTTATAGAAACAATATTCTGTAATTCTCATACATAGATCTAGTTTTGCTTCTTGTGTAACCATCTGTAAAATCATAAGCTCCCTTGAGAGACTAGAAACAAAGGTGCTGGCTAGGATGGAAAAGATGAAGCAGAGCTTGAGAGGTGAGCTCAGGACGAAGGACTTTATAACAATTCTGATGCCTAGAAGTAAGAAAAACAGGGAAACCCAGACACAGCAAGGTTTCAGACTCCTTGGGGCTCAGATCAAATATAACAGACCCGCCAAGCCTGAGGCCAGCCCTGAGGCTCAGAGGCAATAAGAGGCTCAGCCTAATGAATGCCTAAAACCTTCCCTGCCTGTTTCAGACCAGCACTTTTCACAGTGCAACAACATGGATATATGAAATGGTGTGATATTTTGTCACATTTAATTTGCACATACTCTTATCCATGTCATTATCAAGGCCATGCCAGTGGCTTGAGTTATGCTAAAGCTAAGATGTAACCCAGGCTTTCATTACTTGGTTTGTCATGGTACTGCCCCTTCAAGAAGCACCCCAGTGTATTCAATGTCTTTACAATCAATCCTGTTCTTTTTGTAAAGACTATAATACCATTTACCCTTCTGAACTAGAAAATTGTAGGACTTACACCAAGACTGGGAGATAAAGTAGTCCAAGTCACACTGTTCTCAGGTAAAGTGCAGGACACTCACCAGATGACTCTACTACCATTCAGTTCAGCAGATTTATGCAGCCCTTTCCTCCTTCTTCTACCAAGGAATGCAATTAGCAAAGCATCCTTCTTGATGCCAGCTTCTAAGAGAACATGGATGCTAATTTAGACTCAACCTGAAGCTCCTGAGATAACCCTGTAGCTTTGTATGCATGGCCTACTTCAAACAGAACCAAAGTAGGTCTCAGAGATCTGAGGAACACTGTGGTCTACCATCAATTTGTTAGCCCTTTATAGGATATTTTAAACAACTCTTCTCTACCCCGAATGTATAGAAACTCATTTAGAAATTGCCCTAGTTAAAAACAAATAATACATACACAAAAATACCGCTTTCCAGAGATATCAAGAGCAAATGCCTCCTAATCTAGCAAAAGCATTTGTGGCAAAGCAGTCTTCTGAAATATAGAAAAGATTGAGATAATTTTTACACTGTCAATGATAGTTTTATTTTTCTTGAAAAATGTCTATGTTTTCCTAGGTGGAACAGGCAGAATGATGTCTTCTAAAGACAGCTGGATCTTAATGCTTGTGACCTGGGAATATTCTGTTGCTCAGCAAAGAGGAATCAAGAAGGAAGCTAGGTTGCTAATCAGCTGACTTTAATGTGTATAGATTTTTGTAGATTAACTGGCTTGACAAATGTCATCACAGTGTGCAAGCACAGCAGGGAGTTGAAGAGCAAGAATCAGGAAAGTGGCAGCAGAAAGAGCCAGTAGGCCCAGCTTTGAAGATTTAGGAACCATGAGGAGCATACCCATGTTGACAGCCTGCAGAATCAGGAGTGGAAAACACAGGGGAAAACATGAGTGCTCATGAGAACCACTTCAAATTTCTCACCTCTAGATCTGTAAAGCAAAAACTCTGTTTTATTTGTAAACCAATAACTGCATGGTAATTTACTGTAGCTGATAGAAAAAAAGTGTAATCTGCTGAAGGGAGACTAAAACCAGCAAAGACTCCTGCAGAGAGCAGTCACAGGTCCTTAAAGCAGGTCCCCAGACATCTGCAAGGACTATTTAAAGTGAAAGGAGTATAAAACCACCACATAGGAAAACAATCACAATGTGTGGAAGACCCCAAACCACAACAGTCCTGAGAGGCAGGCATAGATAGGGGGCCACTGAGCAGCCAACCACAGAACCACCAGACAAGCTATTCCTTGCAAATCAAACTCTGCGGCCTTAACACCACACTCCCAAAGGCGCAATTCATTCTAAGTTTCCTGTCATGTGTTCATCAAGTCATCTATGGCATGATGATAAAAGCTAAGCCTTCCCAGTGTTCTTGGAAAAGAAGGATAGATGATTTGTTTTCTCCTAATGGCCAGAAGCAGCAGTTTTTTAAAGTCATCTATTTTAGTCCAGTTGTGATTTTCAATCTTTCTTTTCCTTCCCATAACCAACTTGCAAGCATAAAAAAATATTCTTAGTGCGAGCACTCTCTATTAAAATATCTGAAAACGTGCAGGAATGTCTGTGTGTGTGTGTGTGTGTAATAAAATGTTCCTTTCTCCTTTTTATTCCTATATCCTTTTTATTCTCCCAGTTACACTATCTACAAATTATTTGTCTTGTCAATTTGTCTATGTGCTATACGACACCTTCCAAGGTAAAGGCTTTCATCACTCCACATTCACATCCATCCCCAAGACTTATCTCTAACTTAGTTTTGTTGTTTTGCTTTTGAGTATCATTTGGGTGAAGTTCATAAGCAGGGGTGGGGGTGGGGTGCCTGAATATATCTCATAATCTCTACCTTTCTTGGTAACCTATGACCATATAGTGGGGGAGGAGGTCCCCCTTGGCCATAGACCTAGGGGAGGGGAATAGGGTGAAAGTGGGACGGAGGGAGAATGGGAGGATGCAAATGATGGGATAACAATTGAGTTGCCGCATGAATAAATTAATAATTTTTTTTTAAAAAAAGAAAAAAATCTCTACCTTTCTTAAGCTCAAAAACCTATTTTCCACCTTAACCAGTAATGACATTACCCATTTGGTTACTCAAATGGACAGAAGGACCTTGCCCTCTCTTGGGTCTCCTATGCTGAGCCATAGAACTGCCTACATGGACAGCCATTTTTAGACATACATTTGTTTTATTGCAGTATTATGGTCATCATTCTTAGAACAAACATTCTAGAATTTAACAGCATAAAAATATTATCTTATGTATGTCTATCATTTAGGTCAGGGATTTGTGCAACAGACAGTAAAGATGATTTGTCTTTGCTTAATGATATGTGTGAACACAGGCAGATTCAAATGCTGTGATTGACTTGCTAGCCTAACCTAAACTATCTTCAGGTTTCTTCATTCATATGTGTGCCTATCTTTGGAAATAGAGTCTGAAATAAACACAATGATTATAGATTTTCTTACTCTGTCCCATTTAAAAATTATGATCTTATATAAATTTACCTCACCACTTTGAAATTATTGCAACTATTACAGTCATTAGTGGGTCTTGTCATGTCAAAGCAAAGCATATTTTTAAACATTTTCATAAATGTCTTGATGAAGTATTTGAATATATTTTCTTTGAAATTTTTTTTGTTGCTTGGTATTTTAAAAATACTTTTATGTTTTGAGAGTCTTTAGTCAATAAGGTTTAGATACAAAATAACTTAATAATTGAAAAAATGAATAGCATAAGTGAAATCTTATTGGTAGATTCTAGATTGATGAACCTCCCTTCATTTGGCAGGAATGTCAAGCAAGTGTGGTGATGATCATTTGGGATGAGGCCGGATCTTATCAAAGAACGGATTTAGCGGCAAATGTCTAATATCCCAGGACCAGAGATACTACAGGAGAAGGCTCACAATTTCTACAGAAGCCTGGTCTGACTAGTAAAACCTTGTCTCACCAAAACAAAATATAAACAAAATACATCTTATCTTGTTTACTTTTCATATATTTCATTAGTGTTCAGGAAACCACCAAGTATAATGACACAATAATTAACACATAATTAAAACAATATGTTGTGTTTTCTGCTCTGCTACAGTCTGGGTAGATTCAAATACCATATGCAGAGACAAAACAAATGAACCTAGGGAAGGTTCATTGAGCCTTGCATCTACCACAGTGAGTTCCTTAGAACCTTGTTTCTTATTATGTTTGGCCATACACATTAAAAAGTTAACATATTTGCCTGTTAGATTAGCTAAAGCAACTCTCAGTTAAGTAAAGTGTACAAGATGTCATTGTCACTAGGCATCCATGTGCATGGCAGGTTCTTGAGAAGAAAAAATATAGAGCATTGGCCATGACACTTTCTCGTGAGCATCATATTCTAGGCAGAAATTGTGCTGGCCTGGAAACTAAGGTCCGAACAGGCCAATGGCATGCTCAAGGCCAGCCTGATGCCTGGGACCAGGGCCAAGGGCAAATAAGAGCCAGAAGCAAAACCAGAACCTGGCTCCTGGCTTCTGGTTCTCAATCAAGGATATTATATTCTCCCACCATGGCATATTATGAGAGCAGGTGCCTGTCTGCATGGACCAGCATGGTAGATGGAATAGAGGAAAATGAAAACATCAATGACAGGTATTCTGAAAGAAGAAATCTGGGGAAGCATGAACTGTAAACTAGAGGCCATCCTTCATAGTGTAACTGCTTACATGACACTTCCTGACAGGTCTTTCATGTCACCTTGCTCCAGTCCTGAGATCTCTGTAGGGTTCATGATGGGCTCAAGTTTGGGGAAACAGACACCTCTCAGGAGGTAGAGCTGAGTCCTGTGTTTGAACAAAAAGCAGCTACATGTGTGTGGGTTCTGCTGAGACCCTTCCAACCAAAGAAGGAACGATGTGTGACCTCATAGCTGACTTTAAACAATATGCTCTAAGATTCATTACCTGTAGAAGCTTGTGTGTTTGTTCCATTCAAACCTGCATTGTGGACCAATTTTTTTTTCTTTTCTCTTTCCTATCTGTACAGAAGAAAAATACAGGGGCACTCTTTTGGTCTGTGAAATACTTGAATATTCTAATTCTACCTTTAGGCAGCTCCATGAGATTTCTCAGCTTCCTTCTAGGGTTTAACTTCTGCTTAGTAGGGAACTAAGAACTGATGATGAACTTATGAAAATTAGATGCTCTCAGAGGTCATGACCCATCCAATTGAGAATCTCCACAGCCTTGTCAAGAGGGTAATCCAAGGTCCAATATTGGAAGCTTCCAAAAACAAGGAAACATCATGGAGAATCCAGGAAGCTGAAGAAAGATGCCATACAAGACGTCTTTGGGCATTTGAGAACGTATTGTTTGCTGTTTGTGTCCTTACATTAAGTGCTTGTTTATTTTTTTATTATGTACCCCAACTCACATGAACATCAGAGTATTAAGTTCCTTCTTTACATCATGTGAGTCCAAAAGAAGGAATGTAAGGTACTCAGGCATGATGACAACCACCTTTACTCACTGAGCCACCTGTCGGGGACCTCAGCTGTTGTACCTTGAATGATTAAGAAAACAGTCCGTTAGGTGTATGGATGGCGGAGGCCCTTCCCTCTGGTAAGGAAGCTTTGTGAGAATTTCACGGTGTCTTGTCAGGGAGACAGTGGGCTCAGGTTCAGGTGCAGCGTAATAATACAAATAATCTTTGCAGTTTGCTCCTCCCCATGCTTCTGTTGCAGTCCCGCTTCTTCAAGATCACGTGATCTGATTGTAAGGTCATTGTTACGGAGCTTTTAGAAGTCTGCAAAGGTAACACATAATTCTACCAACTGGGACTGTCAGTTCTGAAATGCATGGATGGAGAGAACAATGCAACAACAATTTGAGACATAAACTGAACCAGCTGGCAGACCCCTTTGCCACAAAGAAAAATACAGGAGAGAGCACCTCATCAGTGGACAGTTCTGACAAAAGTCAGCCAACGCACTTTTGAGAGGCAAACAATGCGGTGCTCCGCAATGCGGACTGTGCCTCCGGAGCCACTGGGCTGCTGCGGTCAGACGCGAGGGTAACCGGCCCTGTGAGGGTTTGCTTTTGGTTTTGTTTTATTCTTTCGCAACCTCCCCCACCTCCCTTTATGCTGAGTGACCAGGAGTTAGCCTACTGGAAAGACCTCTCTTTTACAAAAGCTGCAGCGAGCTGAGAAAACTCCCCCTATAACTCTGAGCGGGCGCAGCATCGTGTGACTCCATTTAGTTTGTCCTTCAAAGTCCGGAGAATAATTATCCCATAATTCTTTCACCTGATTAATTCTTAACTATGAGCATAATTACACTCTGCAGAAGGTAAATCGGTCGTATAAATCAGTGGTCGCTGACAGTTCGCGGTGTGCAGCTCTCCGTCCGCGAGAGGGGAGGGCGCAGGGCAGCTGCAGGTCCAGGCTGGGTGGGTGGGACAACGCAGCGACTAGGACCGGGCTTCCAGCACCCTGGGTAGGAAGGAACAACTGTGCCTCCGGGTGGGTGTTGCCAGCCTTGGCTGCAGGTGCGTGGGCTAGGAACCTAGTTGATGCCCGCCTTGCCAGAGCCTGACAGCCTTAGAGAATGGCATCCAGGAGTCGCTGCTGCCATGTTCACAGTTCTGCATTAAGCACATGTTAAACAAAATGAGAATGGAAATGAACAATTCAGCCATAAAAGATGTAAGTTTCTGTGTGTGTGTGTGTGTGTGTGTGTGTGTGTGTGTGTGTGTGTGTGTGTGTCTGCCCACGCAAGAAAACTTACTTCATGAAATCACTAATGAAAGATGACTTTACCCAGGTAAACACATACGATATTAAAATTCTGAAATATAAATATTTTGTGGGGTTTTGCTTTGTTTTTGAGCCAGTCTTCTCCAGCCTGGTTTTTTAACTTCCTGTCTAACCCTGTACTAATGCTGGAATTCCAAACCTGAACCACTAGGCCTCATGTGATTTTTCTTGTTTAACTTCCCTCTTTAAATTTTATTTTTACTATTAAACATAGCAAATTGAACAAGAACTTTAAAGCATTTAAACATTGACCTTGTCCCATTTACAAAATACTTTTTAAAAAAAATCTTAAACTCCACTTACAAATTGCTTATCTTCTATTAAAATTCCGTAGTGCTCTGGTTGACAAGCCTTCCAAGACACTTTCATATAATTTCTTAGCGCATATCCCAGTGAGTCCCACATTCTTTTGAATGACCAAACTGAATGTAGAGTTATTCAATTATAAACAAAAACAACAAAAATTAATCAATGACACAATTAACATGTTGTTAGAATTACACAATTTACCAGGAACTGTCATAGGCCCATTCTTCTAAAGGTAGTACTTAAATGTGAAACATATTCAGATTTTGTACTCCTAAAATACTAACATTATAGACATAATTGTTTTAAATGCTTCTATAATTACTTCTGGTTGTTTCTCAAGTTAAAAGTGCCATTTTCCTTAAAAATAAATGCCTTAGATACAATTTTGATATTGTCTCTCTAGATGAGCCTTTTCAGCTACCTGATAATTCATAACTAATTGAAAGGTATGAGCCTTACTATTCTGAAATCTTGGTAACAAATGGGAGCTCCTACTTCCAAAGAGTTCTATCAAGAGTTCTAAGCTGTGAAGGAACTAACCAGGAGGCAGCCTTTGGTTGCAGCAAGCTGTTGTCTGATTTTCAGTCAGTTTAGTTTGCAGTCACACTCAAATACCTATTATATTCATTTAGGTGAATACAACGTTGTGCAACATTGCTCTCTGAACTAAACTTCAAACATCCCCAATATTTTGCTGGGCCTACTTTGGAAGGACATCTTGGCCTGTTGACTGTCTCTCCTCATAGAAGCAGGGCTCAGGGAGGGTCAGGGACTGGCCTCCACTCCCAGTTGGTTGTCTGCAATCCTGACATAATTGTACACAGTCTTGGGTGATGTTATAGATCACGTAATGGGGGAAGGGTGAGGAAAGAGTTTCATTTATGAAGCCACCATCTCTGCTGGGTTCAGACCTTCCACTGTGCCTGATACCTATGCTACAGTCTGTAATTCCTAATCCACTGCTCTGGACATAAGTCTAATAAACTCATTGGCTTTTTGAGTGAATTTTGCTGGAATCACAACTTTGTGGCTGAAATCTTAGGAGTATTGATAGACACCGTTTGCACCTCTACCAGGGAATAAATTTTAGCCATGACAATGAACCCTGAGTTTCCACAAAAGATTAAGTCCAGATATTCAAATCTCTTGCAGAGAACATTGTATCAGATTACATCCCCTGGACAAATACTGTTAATAGTCTGTAAATTGCAATATCAAAACAATGAGAATCTTATGAAACTAGCTGGTTTCTTGTATTATTTAGGAAACAATGATAAGAAACCAAAAATATGTACATGTTCAGTATAGCTGTAACGTTTTGGGGGATATTTAATCCCTTGTTGATTGAAATAAATGAATATAAATCATGGCTTTAATAATATGTAATATATTATAAAATTTAAATATATTATATATTTAGTATATTTAAATTAAATGATTATATATAAGTGTGTGTGAGAGAGAAAGAGAGAGAGAGAGAGAGAGAGAGAGAGAAGAGAGAGAAAGAAGACAGAGAAAGTAATGTGATGAACTATTGTATACTACATGATGTATAAAATGAAGATTATTGTCTCTTTAGGATTATTGAATAAAAAATTTTTTATCAGTGATTTACATGTCACATATGGCTTAGTGCATTCTACTTGTGATGCACTCATTAGCTAATGAAACTCCTAGACTGGTACCTTCTGTTTCACATGAACATGCTGTGTCAGAGAACAGTTGCATACATATATGTAATCATATAGAACAGCTGAAGTTCAGGTTTAGAGCCCAAGACCTTGCCAAGATGCTTTTCTGATGAAACTTGCCTCAGCATAGGAATTTTGAACATAAAGTGACTTCTCTGTGTCTAGGGTAATGGGACATTATTTCTTGCTGTTTTCTGATTATGAGCAAGGTCTTTCTGTGCAACCCAAGTTGACTTCAAACTAGCTATTATGCCTTAGACTCTCGGTACTGAGATTATACGCATGTGCGATAATACACAGCAGCAAGAAACTCTAAATCCTTGTTTGAAATGGAAGCAAAACAAAACAAGAAAAGAAAAATAAAAACCAATACATGCCAATTAAGAACCAGAGCAATCAAAGACACTTTTTCAGGCAAAGGAAAGATGGGGATTTTAGAAATGATACTGTAGTTCCGATTTGGAAGGTATTAGACTAAAGTTGTAAGAACATTCTTCACTTAAAGGCAATTGAAAACGAACATTTTAACCCAGCAACATGGCTACTCTGACAAGGGATCACATCCAAATACCTAGGTCTGTTTGGTCTAGCTGTAATACCAACATGCCCTTAGTATACACCTTTAATCCGTCTGGCTGGAATACAGACTCGCCTTTAGTACACATCTTTAATGCCAAACAATGATGTCTAATTGAGGGACAGACAGAGTGGTGAGTCAGAAATAGGTTTAACACAATGAGAAGAGATATGACATGCCCGACATGAATAGACAAGAAAAAAAAAAGCCACTTAAGAGAGAACAAGAGAGTTCCTGGAGAGAGTACAGCACAGTTCAGGAGTACAGTACAGTCAGTTCATGCAGTTCAGTTGAGTGCAGCTGAGTTTGCACAGTTCAGTTATTCATGGAGCTGAGGCTGTTACTCCAAGCAGAGCAAGTCAGTGTGAGGCAGAGAGAAGCCAGATGGAATCAGTCATCTTGGAGAGGAGTTTTGAGCCAGAACAGCTGAATTGAACCGGCCATTCAGAGTTCAGAAAAAAAAACTAGAAAGGGAGAGATTATTCACCAGCAAGTCTCAGAGGCTAAAGCCATTCTAGGCCTCAGTTGGAAGAAGCCTTCACGGTCCAGGCTTGCAGAATGTTAGAATGTATGGAGACTAGATACTTCCAGGCCTAGGCCTAGATAGAAATGCTCTGGGCTTAGCCCAGTCATGTTTTCATACAGTGTAGTTTCTGCTCTCATCTCAACTCCACTTCTGAGGAAATAAAAACTACATTTGCAAAACTTATATAACCAGTGGTTGGAGTCTGGACTGGTGTTTTTAGGCTTTTTTAAAAAGAATATATTTTTTATTAATTTATTGATAATACCTCTCAATGGTTATCCCCTCCCTTGTATCCTCCCATTCCTCCCTCCCTCCCATTTTCCTCTTACTCCCCTCCCCTATGACTGTGACTGAGGGGGACTTCCTCCCCCTGTACATGCTCATAGGATATCAAGTCTCTTCTTGGTAGCCTGCTATCCTTCCTCTGAGTGCCAACAGGCCTCCCCATCCAGGGGACATGGTCAAATATGGGGCACCAGAGTTTGTGTGAAAGTCAGACCCCACTCTCCACTCAACTGTGGAGAATGTCTTGTCCATTGGCTAGATCTGGGTAGGGGTTTGAAGTTTACTGCCTGTATTGTCCTTGGCTGGTGCTATAGTTTGAGCGGGACCCCTGGGCCCAGATCTACCCATCATAATGTTCTTCTTGTAGGTTTCTAGGACCCTCTGGATCCTTCTACTTTGCCATTCTCCCATATATAAAGAACTCAAGAAATTAAACATCACCAAAGCAAATAACCCAATTGAGAAATGGGGCTCAGAACTAAACAGAGAATTCTCAACAAAGGAATATCAAATGGTTTTTAGGTTCTTGACCTCTTATTCGAGGAATTGAAATAAACATAGATTTGTAAAGTAGTAAACACAAAACAAAACATTTTATTCCAAAGCAAAGGAATAGAATAGGCTATAAGGCTAGGTACACTGTCTGCAGTGACAGTGGACTACGTGGGTGACATGGGTGAAAGTACCCAAGGGCACCATTTATTGTTTGGGGATGTTGTTAAAATGGGATTCCAGAGGAGCGGTTTGTTCCCTAAGTGATGTAGCACAGGTGAATCTCTGTTTTGATTGACAGGCTTGAGTTCTGTAAGCCTTTGTTCACTGTGCATATCTTTTTCCACAGAGCATTTCTTT